>NC_068957.1:14814436-16116619 GCF_026419915.1 Harpia harpyja
CGTTTGCCTTTTCGGCAAGAGGCTCTGCTGCTGCCAAGCTCCATGAGATGTTGCGTCTCTGGGAAAGCACAGATCCCCACTGCTGTTGTGCCTGTAGATAGGGCGCCAAGGCACCGTGAAGAGCAGCAACAGCTTTCAGGGCTGTGTCCTGACTTCTGGGAGAAGGAGCCAGCCTTTTGCCTTTTCGGCAAGAGGCTCTGCCGTGGCCGAGCGCCATGAGATGTTGCGTCTCTGGGAAAGCACAGATCCCCACTGCTGTTGTGCCTGTAGATAGGGCGCCAAGGCACCGTGAAGAGCAGCAACAGCTTTCAGGGCTGGGCCCTTCCAAGTGGGAGAAGGAGCCGGACGTTTGCCTTTTCGGCAAGAGGCTCTGCCGCGGTCCGAGCGCCATGAGATGTTGCGTCTCTGGGAAAGCACAGATCCCCACTGCTGTTGTGCCTGTAGATAGGGCGCCAAGGCACCGTGAAGAGCAGCAACAGCTTTCAGGGCTGGGCCCTTCCTTGTGGGAGAAGGAGCTGGACGTTTGCCTTTTCGGCAAGAGGCTCTGCCGCGGCTGAGCGCCATGAGATGTTGCGTCTCTGGGAAAGCACAGATCCCCAGTGCTGTTGTGCCTGTAGATAGGGCACCAAGGCACCGTGAAGAGCAGCAAGAGCTTTCAGGGCTGGGCCCTTCCAAGTGGGAGAAGGAGCCGGATGTTTGCCTTTTCGGCAAGAGGCTCAGCCGCGGCCCGAACGCCATGAGATGTTGCGTCTCTGGGAAAGCACAGATCCCCACTGCTGTTGTGCCTGTCGATAGGGCGCCAAGGCACCGTGAAGAGCAGCAACAGCTTTCAGGGCTGGGCCCTTCCAAGTGGGAGAAGGAGCCGGACGTTTGCCTTTTCGGCAAGAGGCTCTGCCGCGGCCGAGCGCCATGAGATGTTGCGTCTCTGGGAAAGCACAGATCCCCACTGCTGTTGTGCCTGTCGATAGGGCGCCAAGGCACCGTGAAGAGCAGCAACAGCTTTCAGGGCTGGGCCCTTCCTTGTGGGAGAAGGAGCCGGACGTTAGCCTTTTCGGCAAGAGGCTCTGCCGTGGCCGAACGACATGAGATGTTGCGTCTCTGGGAAAGCACAGATCCCCACTGCTGTTGTGCCTGTAGATAGGGCGCCAAGGCACCGTGAAGAGCAGCAAGAGCTTTCAGGGCTGTGTCCTGACTTCTGGGAGAAAGAGCCAGCCTTTTGCCTTTTCGGCAAGAGGCTCTGCCGTGGCCGAGCGCCATGAGATGTTGCGTCTCTGGGAAAGCACAGATCCCCACTGCTGTTGTGCCTGTAGATAGGGCGCCAAAGCACCGTGAAGAGCAGGAACACCTTTCAGGGCTGGGCCCTTCCAAGTGGGAGAAGGAGCCGGACGTTTGCCTTTTCGGCAAGAGGCTCTGCCGCGGCCGAGCGCCATGAGATGTTGCGTCTCTGGGAAAGCACAGATCCCCACTGCTGTTGTGCCTGTAGATAGGGCGCCAAGGCACCGTGAAGAGCAGCAACAGCTTTCAGGGCTGGGCCCTTCCTTGTGGGAGAAGGAGCCGGACGTTTGCCTTTTCGGCAAGAGGCTCTGCCGCGGCCGAGCGCCATGAGATGTTGCGTCTCTGGGAAAGCACAGATCCCCACTGCTGTTGTGCCTGTAGATAGGGTGCCAAGGCACCGTGAAGAGCAGCAACAGCTTTCAGGGCTGGGCCCTTCCAAGTGGGAGAAGGAGCCGGACGTTTGCCTTTTCGGCAAGAGGCTCTGCCGCGGCTGAGCGCCATGAGATGTTGCGTCTCTGGGAAAGCACAGATCCCCAGTGCTGTTGTGCCTGTAGATAGGGCGCCAAGGCACCGTGAAGAGCAGCAAGAGCTTTCAGGGCTGGGCCCTTCCAAGTGGGAGAAGGAGCCGGATGTTTGCCTTTTCGGCAAGAGGCTCAGCCGCGGCCGAACGCCATGAGATGTTGCGTCTCTGGGAAAGCACAGATCCCCACTGCTGTTGTGCCTGTCGATAGGGCGCCAAGGCACCGTGAAGAGCAGCAACAGCTTTCAGGTCTGGGCCCTTCCTTGTGGGAGAAGGAGCCGGACGTTTGCCTTTTCGGCAAGAGGCTCTGCCATGGCCGAACGCCATGAGATGTTGCGTCTCTGGGAAAGCACAGATCCCCACTGCTGTTGTGCCTGTAGATAGGGCGCCAAGGCACCGTGAAGAGCAGCAAGAGCTTTCAGGGCTGGGCCCTTCCAAGTGGGAGAAGGAGCCGGACGTTTGCCTTTTCGGCAAGAGGCTCTGCCGCGGCCGAGCGCCATGAGATGTTGCGTCTCTGGGAAAGCACAGATCCCCACTGCTGTTGTGCCTGTAGATAGGGCGCCAAGGCACCGTGAAGAGCAGCAACACCTTTCAGGGCTGGGCCCTTCCAAGTGGGAGAAGGAGCCGGACGTTTGCCTTTTCGGCAAGAGGCTCTGCCATGGCCGAACGCCATGAGATGTTGCGTCTCTGGGAAAGCACAGATCCCCAGTGCTGTTGTGCCTGTAGATAGGGCGCCAAGGCACCGTGAAGAGCAGCAAGAGCTTTCAGGGCTGGGCCCTTCCAAGTGGGAGAAGGAGCCGGATGTTTGCCTTTTCGGCAAGAGGCTCAGCCGCGGCCGAACGCCATGAGATGTTGCGTCTCTGGGAAAGCACAGATCCCCACTGCTGTTGTGCCTGTCGATAGGGCGCCAAGGGCACCGTGAAGAGCAGCAACAGCTTTCAGGGCTGGGCCCTTCCAAGTGGGAGAAGGAGCCGGACGTTTGCCTTTTCGGCAAGAGGCTCTGCCGCGGCCGAGCGCCATGAGATGTTGCGTCTCTGGGAAAGCACAGATCCCCACTGCTGTTGTGCCTGTAGATAGGGCGCCAAGGCACCGTGAAGAGCAGCAACACCTTTCAGGGCTGGGCCCTTCCAAGTGGGAGAAGGAGCCGGACGTTTGCCTTTTCGGCAAGAGGCTCTGCCATGGCCGAACGCCATGAGATGTTGCGTCTCTGGGAAAGCACAGATCCCCACTGCTGTTGTGCCTGTAGATAGGGCGCCAAGGCACCGTGAAGAGCAGCAACAGCTTTCAGGGCTGGGCCCTTCCTTGTGGGAGAAGGAGCCGGACGTTTGCCTTTTCGGCAAGAGGCTCTGCCGTGGCCGAGCGCCATGAGATGTTGCGTCTCTGGGAAAGCACAGAACCCCACTGCTGTTGTGCCTGTAGATAGGGCGCCAAGGCACCGTGAAGAGCAGCAAGAGCTTTCAGGGCTGTGTCCTGACTTCTGGGAGAAGGAGCCAGCCTTTTGCCTTTTCGGCAAGAGGCTCTGCCGTGGCCGAGCGCCATGAGATGTTGCGTCTCTGGGAAAGCACAGATCCCCACTGCTGTTGTGCCTGTAGATAGGGCGCCAAAGCACCGTGAAGAGCAGGAACACCTTTCAGGGCTGGGCCCTTCCAAGTGGGAGAAGGAGCCGGACGTTTGCCTTTTCGGCAAGAGGCTCTGCCGTGGCCGAACGCCATGAGATGTTGCGTCTCTGGGAAAGCACAGATCCCCACTGCTGTTGTGCCTGTCGATAGGGCGCCAAGGCACCGTGAAGAGCAGCAACAGCTTTCAGGGCTGGGCCCTTCCAAGTGGGAGAAGGAGCCGGACGTTTGCCTTTTCGGCAAGAGGCTCTGCCGCGGCCGAGCGCCATGAGATGTTGCGTCTCTGGGAAAGCACAGATCCCCACTGCTGTTGTGCCTGTAGATAGGGCGCCAAGGCACCGTGAAGAGCAGCAACACCTTTCAGGGCTGGGCCCTTCCAAGTGGGAGAAGGAGCCGGACGTTTGCCTTTTCGGCAAGAGGCTCTGCCGCGGCCGAGCGCCATGAGATGTTGCGTCTCTGGGAAAGCACAGATCACCACTGCTGTTGTGCCTGTAGATAGGGCGCCAAGGCACCGTGAAGAGCAGCAACAGCTTTCAGGGCTGGGCCCTTCCTTGTGGGAGAAGGAGCCGGACGTTTGCCTTTTCGGCAAGAGGCTCTGCCGCGGCCGAGCGCCATGAGATGTTGCGTCTCTGGGAAAGCACAGATCCCCACTGCTGTTGTGCCTGTAGATAGGGCGCCAAGGCACCGTGAAGAGCAGCAAGAGCTTTCAGGGCTGGGCCCTTCCAAGTGGGAGAAGGAGCCGGACGTTTGCCTTTTCGGCAAGAGGCTCTGCTGCTGCCAAGCACCATGAGATGTTGCGTCTCTGGGAAAGCACAGATCCCCACTGCTGTTGTGCCTGTAGATAGGGCGCCAAGGCACCGTGAAGAGCAGCAACAGCTTTCAGGGCTGGGCCCTTCCTTGTGGGAGAAGCAGCCGGACGTTTGCCTTTTCGGCAAGAGGCTCTGCTGCTGCCAAGCTCCATGAGATGTTGCGTCTCTGGGAAAGCACAGATCCCCACTGCTGTTGTGCCTGTAGATAGGGCGCCAAGGCACCGTGAAGAGCAGCAAGAGCTTTCAGGGCTGTGTCCTGACTTCTGGGAGAAGGAGCCAGCCTTTTGCCTTTTCGGCAAGAGGCTCTGCCGTGGCCGAGCGCCATGAGATGTTGCGTCTCTGGGAAAGCACAGATCCCCACTGCTGTTGTGCCTGTAGATAGGGCGCCAAAGCACCGTGAAGAGCAGGAACACCTTTCAGGGCTGGGCCCTTCCAAGTGGGAGAAGGAGCCGGACGTTTGCCTTTTCGGCAAGAGGCTCTGCCGCGGCCGAGCGCCATGAGATGTTGCGTCTCTGGGAAAGCACAGATCACCACTGCTGTTGTGCCTGTAGATAGGGCGCCAAGGCACCGTGAAGAGCAGCAACAGCTTTCAGGGCTGGGCCCTTCCTTGTGGGAGAAGGAGCCGGACGTTTGCCTTTTCGGCAAGAGGCTCAGCCGCGGCCGAGCGCCATGAGATGTTGCGTCTCTGGGAAAGCACAGATCCCCACTGCTGTTGTGCCTGTAGATAGGGCGCCAAGGCACCGTGAAGAGCAGCAACAGCTTTCAGGGCTGGGCCCTTCCTTGTGGGAGAAGGAGCTGGACGTTTGCCTTTTCGGCAAGAGGCTCTGCCGCGGCTGAGCGCCATGAGATGTTGCGTCTCTGGGAAAGCACAGATCACCACTGCTGTTGTGCCTGTAGATAGGGCGCCAAGGCACCGTGAAGAGCAGCAAGAGCTTTCAGGGCTGGGCCCTTCCAAGTGGGAGAAGGAGCCGGATGTTTGCCTTTTCGGCAAGAGGCTCAGCCGCGGCCGAACGCCATGAGATGTTGCGTCTCTGGGAAAGCACAGATCCCCACTGCTGTTGTGCCTTTCGATAGGGCGCCAAGGCACCGTGAAGAGCAGCAACAGCTTTCAGGGCTGGGCCCTTCCTTGTGGGAGAAGGAGCCGGACGTTTGCCTTTTCGGCAAGAGGCTCTGCCGCGGCCGAGCGCCATGAGATGTTGCGTCTCTGGGAAAGCACAGATCCCCACTGCTGTTGTGCCTGTAGATAGGGCGCCAAGGCACCGTGAAGAGCAGCAACAGCTTTCAGGGCTGGGCCCTTCCTTGTGGGAGAAGGAGCCGGACGTTAGCCTTTTCGGCAAGAGGCTCTGCCGTGGCCGAACGACATGAGATGTTGCGTCTCTGGGAAAGCACAGATCCCCACTGCTGTTGTGCCTGTAGATAGGGCGCCAAGGCACCGTGAAGAGCAGCAAGAGCTTTCAGGGCTGTGTCCTGACTTCTGGGAGAAGGAGCCAGCCTTTTGCCTTTTCGGCAAGAGGCTCTGCCGTGGCCGAGCGCCATGAGATGTTGCGTCTCTGGGAAAGCACAGATCCCCACTGCTGTTGTGCCTGTAGATAGGGCGCCAAAGCACCGTGAAGAGCAGGAACACCTTTCAGGGCTGGGCCCTTCCAAGTGGGAGAAGGAGCCGGACGTTTGCCTTTTCGGCAAGAGGCTCTGCCGTGGCCGAACGCCATGAGATGTTGCGTCTCTGGGAAAGCACAGATCCCCACTGCTGTTGTGCCTGTCGATAGGGCGCCAAGGCACCGTGAAGAGCAGCAACAGCTTTCAGGGCTGGGCCCTTCCAAGTGGGAGAAGGAGCCGGACGTTTGCCTTTTCGGCAAGAGGCTCTGCCGCGGCCGAGCGCCATGAGATGTTGCGTCTCTGGGAAAGCACAGATCCCCACTGCTGTTGTGCCTGTAGATAGGGCGCCAAGGCACCGTGAAGAGCAGCAACACCTTTCAGGGCTGGGCCCTTCCAAGTGGGAGAAGGAGCCGGACGTTTGCCTTTTCGGCAAGAGGCTCTGCCGCGGCTGAGCGCCATGAGATGTTGCGTCTCTGGGAAAGCACAGATCACCACTGATGTTGTGCCTGTAGATAGGGCGCCAAGGCACCGTGAAGAGCAGCAACAGCTTTCAGGGCTGGGCCCTTCCTTGTGGGAGAAGGAGCCGGACGTTTGCCTTTTCGGCAAGAGGCTCTGCCGCGGCCGAGCGCCATGAGATGTTGCGTCTCTGGGAAAGCACAGATCCCCACTGCTGTTGTGCCTGTAGATAGGGCGCCAAGGCACCGTGAAGAGCAGCAAGAGCTTTCAGGGCTGGGCCCTTCCTTGTGGGAGAAGGAGCTGGACGTTTGCCTTTTCGGCAAGAGGCTCTGCCGCGGCTGAGCGCCATGAGATGTTGCGTCTCTGGGAAAGCACAGATCCCCACTGCTGTTGTGCCTGTAGATAGGGCGCCAAGGCACCGTGAAGAGCAGCAAGAGCTTTCAGGGCTGGGCCCTTCCAAGTGGGAGAAGGAGCCGGATGTTTGCCTTTTCGGCAAGAGGCTCAGCCGCGGCCGAACGCCATGAGATGTTGCGTCTCTGGGAAAGCACAGATCCCCACTGCTGTTGTGCCTGTCGATAGGGCGCCAAGGCACCGTGAAGAGCAGCAACAGCTTTCAGGGCTGGGCCCTTCCTTGTGGGAGAAGGAGCCGGACGTTAGCCTTTTCGGCAAGAGGCTCTGCCGTGGCCGAACGACATGAGATGTTGCGTCTCTGGGAAAGCACAGATCCCCACTGCTGTTGTGCCTGTAGATAGGGCGCCAAGGCACCGTGAAGAGCAGCAAGAGCTTTCAGGGCTGTGTCCTGACTTCTGGGAGAAGGAGCCAGCCTTTTGCCTTTTCGGCAAGAGGCTCTGCCGTGGCCGAGCGCCATGAGATGTTGCGTCTCTGGGAAAGCACAGATCCCCACTGCTGTTGTGCCTGTAGATAGGGCGCCAAAGCACCGTGAAGAGCAGGAACACCTTTCAGGGCTGGGCCCTTCCAAGTGGGAGAAGGAGCCGGACGTTTGCCTTTTCGGCAAGAGGCTCTGCCGCGGCCGAGCGCCATGAGATGTTGCGTCTCTGGGAAAGCACAGATCCCCACTGCTGTTGTGCCTGTAGATAGGGCGCCAAGGCACCGTGAAGAGCAGCAACAGCTTTCAGGGCTGGGCCCTTCCTTGTGGGAGAAGGAGCCGGACGTTTGCCTTTTCGGCAAGAGGCTCTGCCGCGGCCGAGCGCCATGAGATGTTGCGTCTCTGGGAAAGCACAGATCCCCACTGCTGTTGTGCCTGTAGATAGGGTGCCAAGGCACCGTGAAGAGCAGCAACAGCTTTCAGGGCTGGGCCCTTCCTTGTGGGAGAAGGAGCCGGACGTTTGCCTTTTCGGCAAGAGGCTCTGCCGCGGCTGAGCGCCATGAGATGTTGCGTCTCTGGGAAAGCAGAGATCCCCACTGCTGTTGTGCCTGTAGATAGGGCGCCAAGGCACCGTGAAGAGCAGCAAGAGCTTTCAGGGCTGGGCACTTCCTTGTGGGAGAAGGAGCCGGATGTTTGCCTTTTCGGCAAGAGGCTCAGCCGCGGCCGAACGCCATGAGATGTTGCGTCTCTGGGAAAGCACAGATCCCCACTGCTGTTGTGCCTGTCGATAGGGCGCCAAGGCACCGTGAAGAGCAGCAACAGCTTTCAGGGCTGGGCCCTTCCAAGTGGGAGAAGGAGCCGGACGTTTGCCTTTTCGGCAAGAGGCTCTGCCGCGGCCGAGCGCCATGAGATGTTGCGTCTCTGGGAAAGCACAGATCCCCACTGCTGTTGTGCCTGTAGATAGGGCGCCAAGGCACCGTGAAGAGCAGCAACACCTTTCAGGGCTGGGCCCTTCCAAGTGGGAGAAGGAGCCGGACGTTTGCCTTTTCGGCAAGAGGCTCTGCCATGGCCGAACGCCATGAGATGTTGCGTCTCTGGGAAAGCACAGATCCCCACTGCTGTTGTGCCTGTAGATAGGGCGCCAAGGCACCGTGAAGAGCAGCAAGAGCTTTCAGGGCTGGGCCCTTCCTTGTGGGAGAAGGAGCCGGACGTTTGCCTTTTTGGCAAGAGGCTCTGCCGTGGCCGAACGCCATGAGATGTTGCGTCTCTGGGAAAGCACAGATCCCCACTGCTGTTGTGCCTGTCGATAGGGCGCCAAGGCACCGTGAAGAGCAGCAACAGCTTTCAGGGCTGGGCCCTTCCAAGTGGGAGAAGGAGCCGGACGTTTGCCTTTTCGGCAAGAGGCTCTGCCGCGGCCGAGCGCCATGAGATGTTGCGTCTCTGGGAAAGCACAGATCCCCACTGCTGTTGTGCCTGTAGATAGGGCGCCAAGGCACCGTGAAGAGCAGCAACACCTTTCAGGGCTGGGCCCTTCCAAGTGGGAGAAGGAGCCGGACGTTTGCCTTTTCGGCAAGAGGCTCTGCCATGGCCGAACGCCATGAGATGTTGCGTCTCTGGGAAAGCACAGATCCCCACTGCTGTTGTGCCTGTAGATAGGGCGCCAAGGCACCGTGAAGAGCAGCAAGAGCTTTCAGGGCTGGGCCCTTCCTTGTGGGAGAAGGAGCCGGACGTTTGCCTTTTCGGCAAGAGGCTCTGCTGCTGCCAAGCACCATGAGATTTTGCGTCTCTGGGAAAGCACAGATCCCCACTGCTGTTGTGCCTGTAGATAGGGCGCCAAGGCACCGTGAAGAGCAGCAACAGCTTTCAGGGCTGGGCCCTTCCTTGTGGGAGAAGCAGCCGGACGTTTGCCTTTTCGGCAAGAGGCTCTGCTGCTGCCAAGCTCCATGAGATGTTGCGTCTCTGGGAAAGCACAGATCCCCACTGCTGTTGTGCCTGTAGATAGGGCGCCAAGGCACCGTGAAGAGCAGCAACAGCTTTCAGGGCTGTGTCCTGACTTCTGGGAGAAGGAGCCAGCCTTTTGCCTTTTCGGCAAGAGGCTCTGCCGTGGCCGAGCGCCATGAGATGTTGCGTCTCTGGGAAAGCACAGATCCCCACTGCTGTTGTGCCTGTCGATAGGGCGCCAAGGCACCGTGAAGAGCAGCAACACCTTTCAGGGCTGGGCCCTTCCAAGTGGGAGAAGGAGCCGGACGTTTGCCTTTTCGGCAAGAGGCTCTGCCGCGGCCGAGCGCCATGAGATGTTGCGTCTCTGGGAAAGCACAGATCCCCACTGCTGTTGTGCCTGTAGATAGGGCGCCAAGGCACCGTGAAGAGCAGCAACACCTTTCAGGGCTGGGCCCTTCCAAGTGGGAGAAGGAGCCGGACGTTTGCCTTTTCGGCAAGAGGCTCTGCCATGGCCGAACGCCATGAGATGTTGCGTCTCTGGGAAAGCACAGATCCCCACTGCTGTTGTGCCTGTAGATAGGGCGCCAAGGCACCGTGAAGAGCAGCAAGAGCTTTCAGGGCTGGGCCCTTCCTTGTGGGAGAAGGAGCCGGACGTTTGCCTTTTTGGCAAGAGGCTCTGCCGTGGCCGAACGCCATGAGATGTTGCGTCTCTGGGAAAGCACAGATCCCCACTGCTGTTGTGCCTGTCAATAGGGCGCCAAGGCACCGTGAAGAGCAGCAACAGCTTTCAGGGCTGGGCCCTTCCAAGTGGGAGAAGGAGCCGGACGTTTGCCTTTTCGGCAAGAGGCTCTGCCGCGGCCGAGCGCCATGAGATGTTGCGTCTCTGGGAAAGCACAGATCCCCACTGCTGTTGTGCCTGTAGATAGGGCGCCAAGGCACCGTGAAGAGCAGCAACACCTTTCAGGGCTGGGCCCTTCCAAGTGGGAGAAGGAGCCGGACGTTTGCCTTTTCGGCAAGAGGCTCTGCCATGGCCGAACGCCATGAGATGTTGCGTCTCTGGGAAAGCACAGATCCCCACTGCTGTTGTGCCTGTAGATAGGGCGCCAAGGCACCGTGAAGAGCAGCAACAGCTTTCAGGGCTGGGCCCTTCCTTGTGGGAGAAGCAGCCGGACGTTTGCCTTTTCGGCAAGAGGCTCTGCTGCTGCCAAGCTCCATGAGATGTTGCGTCTCTGGGAAAGCACAGATCCCCACTGCTGTTGTGCCTGTAGATAGGGCGCCAAGGCACCGTGAAGAGCAGCAACAGCTTTCAGGGCTGTGTCCTGACTTCTGGGAGAAGGAGCCAGCCTTTTGCCTTTTCGGCAAGAGGCTCTGCCGTGGCCGAGCGCCATGAGATGTTGCGTCTCTGGGAAAGCACAGATCCCCACTGCTGTTGTGCCTGTAGATAGGGCGCCAAGGCACCGTGAAGAGCAGCAACAGCTTTCAGGGCTGGGCCCTTCCTTGTGGGAGAAGGAGCCGGACGTTTGCCTTTTCGGCAAGAGGCTCTGCCGCGGCCGAGCGCCATGAGATGTTGCGTCTCTGGGAAAGCACAGATCCCCACTGCTGTTGTGCCTGTAGATAGGGCGCCAAGGCACCGTGAAGAGCAGCAACAGCTTTCAGGGCTGGGCCCTTCCTTGTGGGAGAAGGAGCTGGACGTTTGCCTTTTCGGCAAGAGGCTCTGCCGCGGCTGAGCGCCATGAGATGTTGCGTCTCTGGGAAAGCACAGATCCCCAGTGCTGTTGTGCCTGTAGATAGGGCACCAAGGCACCGTGAAGAGCAGCAAGAGCTTTCAGGGCTGGGCCCTTCCAAGTGGGAGAAGGAGCCGGATGTTTGCCTTTTCGGCAAGAGGCTCAGCCGCGGCCGAACGCCATGAGATGTTGCGTCTCTGGGAAAGCACAGATCCCCACTGCTGTTGTGCCTGTCGATAGGGCGCCAAGGCACCGTGAAGAGCAGCAACAGCTTTCAGGGCTGGGCCCTTCCAAGTGGGAGAAGGAGCCGGACGTTTGCCTTTTCGGCAAGAGGCTCTGCCGCGGCCGAGCGCCATGAGATGTTGCGTCTCTGGGAAAGCACAGATCCCCACTGCTGTTGTGCCTGTCGATAGGGCGCCAAGGCACCGTGAAGAGCAGCAACAGCTTTCAGGGCTGGGCCCTTCCTTGTGGGAGAAGGAGCCGGACGTTAGCCTTTTCGGCAAGAGGCTCTGCCGTGGCCGAACGACATGAGATGTTGCGTCTCTGGGAAAGCACAGATCCCCACTGCTGTTGTGCCTGTAGATAGGGCGCCAAGGCACCGTGAAGAGCAGCAAGAGCTTTCAGGGCTGTGTCCTGACTTCTGGGAGAAGGAGCCAGCCTTTTGCCTTTTCGGCAAGAGGCTCTGCCGTGGCCGAGCGCCATGAGATGTTGCGTCTCTGGGAAAGCACAGATCCCCACTGCTGTTGTGCCTGTAGATAGGGCGCCAAAGCACCGTGAAGAGCAGGAACACCTTTCAGGGCTGGGCCCTTCCAAGTGGGAGAAGGAGCCGGACGTTTGCCTTTTCGGCAAGAGGCTCTGCCGCGGCCGAGCGCCATGAGATGTTGCGTCTCTGGGAAAGCACAGATCACCACTGCTGTTGTGCCTGTAGATAGGGCGCCAAGGCACCGTGAAGAGCAGCAACAGCTTTCAGGGCTGGGCCCTTCCTTGTGGGAGAAGGAGCCGGACGTTTGCCTTTTCGGCAAGAGGCTCTGCCGCGGCCGAGCGCCATGAGATGTTGCGTCTCTGGGAAAGCACAGATCCCCACTGCTGTTGTGCCTGTAGATAGGGTGCCAAGGCACCGTGAAGAGCAGCAACAGCTTTCAGGGCTGGGCCCTTCCAAGTGGGAGAAGGAGCCGGACGTTTGCCTTTTCGGCAAGAGGCTCTGCCGCGGCTGAGCGCCATGAGATGTTGCGTCTCTGGGAAAGCACAGATCCCCAGTGCTGTTGTGCCTGTAGATAGGGCGCCAAGGCACCGTGAAGAGCAGCAAGAGCTTTCAGGGCTGGGCCCTTCCAAGTGGGAGAAGGAGCCGGATGTTTGCCTTTTCGGCAAGAGGCTCAGCCGCGGCCGAACGCCATGAGATGTTGCGTCTCTGGGAAAGCACAGATCCCCACTGCTGTTGTGCCTGTCGATAGGGCGCCAAGGCACCGTGAAGAGCAGCAACAGCTTTCAGGTCTGGGCCCTTCCTTGTGGGAGAAGGAGCCGGACGTTTGCCTTTTCGGCAAGAGGCTCTGCCATGGCCGAACGCCATGAGATGTTGCGTCTCTGGGAAAGCACAGATCCCCACTGCTGTTGTGCCTGTAGATAGGGCGCCAAGGCACCGTGAAGAGCAGCAAGAGCTTTCAGGGCTGGGCCCTTCCTTGTGGGAGAAGGAGCCGGACGTTTGCCTTTTCGGCAAGAGGCTCTGCCGCGGCCGAGCGCCATGAGATGTTGCGTCTCTGGGAAAGCACAGATCCCCACTGCTGTTGTGCCTGTAGATAGGGCGCCAAGGCACCGTGAAGAGCAGCAACACCTTTCAGGGCTGGGCCCTTCCAAGTGGGAGAAGGAGCCGGACGTTTGCCTTTTCGGCAAGAGGCTCTGCCATGGCCGAACGCCATGAGATGTTGCGTCTCTGGGAAAGCACAGATCCCCAGTGCTGTTGTGCCTGTAGATAGGGCGCCAAGGCACCGTGAAGAGCAGCAAGAGCTTTCAGGGCTGGGCCCTTCCAAGTGGGAGAAGGAGCCGGATGTTTGCCTTTTCGGCAAGAGGCTCAGCCGCGGCCGAACGCCATGAGATGTTGCGTCTCTGGGAAAGCACAGATCCCCACTGCTGTTGTGCCTGTCGATAGGGCGCCAAGGCACCGTGAAGAGCAGCAACAGCTTTCAGGGCTGGGCCCTTCCAAGTGGGAGAAGGAGCCGGACGTTTGCCTTTTCGGCAAGAGGCTCTGCCGCGGCCGAGCGCCATGAGATGTTGCGTCTCTGGGAAAGCACAGATCCCCACTGCTGTTGTGCCTGTAGATAGGGCGCCAAGGCACCGTGAAGAGCAGCAAGAGCTTTCAGGGCTGGGCCCTTCCAAGTGGGAGAAGGAGCCGGACGTTTGCCTTTTCGGCAAGAGGCTCTGCCATGGCCGAACGCCATGAGATGTTGCGTCTCTGGGAAAGCACAGATCCCCACTGCTGTTGTGCCTGTAGATAGGGCGCCAAGGCACCGTGAAGAGCAGCAACAGCTTTCAGGGCTGGGCCCTTCCTTGTGGGAGAAGGAGCCGGACGTTTGCCTTTTCGGCAAGAGGCTCTGCCGCGGCTGAGCGCCATGAGATGTTGCGTCTCTGGGAAAGCACAGATCCCCACTGCTGTTGTGCCTGTAGATAGGGCGCCAAGGCACCGTGAAGAGCAGCAACACCTTTCAGGGCTGGGCCCTTCCAAGTGGGAGAAGGAGCCGGACGTTTGCCTTTTCGGCAAGAGGCTCTGCCATGGCCGAACGCCATGAGATGTTGCGTCTCTGGGAAAGCACAGATCCCCACTGCTGTTGTGCCTGTAGATAGGGCGCCAAGGCACCGTGAAGAGCAGCAAGAGCTTTCAGGGCTGGGCCCTTCCTTGTGGGAGAAGGAGCCGGACGTTTGCCTTTTCGGCAAGAGGCTCTGCTGCTGCCAAGCGCCATGAGATTTTGCGTCTCTGGGAAAGCACAGATCCCCACTGCTGTTGTGCCTGTAGATAGGGCGCCAAGGCACCGTGAAGAGCAGCAACAGCTTTCAGGGCTGGGCCCTTCCTTCTGGGAGAAGGAGCCGGACGTTTGCCTTTTCGGCAAGAGGCTCTGCTTCTGCCAAGCACCATGAGATTTTGCGTCTCTGGGAAAGCACAGATCCCCACTGCTGTTGTGCCTGTAGATAGGGCGCCAAGGCACCGTGAAGAGCAGCAACAGCTTTCAGGGCTGGGCCCTTCCTTGTGGGAGAAGCAGCCGGACGTTTGCCTTTTCGGCAAGAGGCTCTGCTGCTGCCAAGCTCCATGAGATGTTGCGTCTCTGGGAAAGCACAGATCCCCACTGCTGTTGTGCCTGTAGATAGGGCGCCAAGGCACCGTGAAGAGCAGCAACAGCTTTCAGGGCTGTGTCCTGACTTCTGGGAGAAGGAGCCAGCCTTTTGCCTTTTCGGCAAGAGGCTCTGCCGTGGCCGAGCGCCATGAGATGTTGCGTCTCTGGGAAAGCACAGATCCCCACTGCTGTTGTGCCTGTCGATAGGGCGCCAAGGCACCGTGAAGAGCAGCAACAGCTTTCAGGGCTGGGCCCTTCCTTGTGGGAGAAGGAGCCGGACGTTTGCCTTTTCGGCAAGAGGCTCTGCCGCGGCCGAGCGCCATGAGATGTTGCGTCTCTGGGAAAGCACAGATCCCCACTGCTGTTGTGCCTGTAGATAGGGCGCCAAGGCACCGTGAAGAGCAGCAACACCTTTCAGGGCTGGGCCCTTCCAAGTGGGAGAAGGAGCCGGACGTTTGCCTTTTCGGCAAGAGGCTCTGCCATGGCCGAACGCCATGAGATGTTGCGTCTCTGGGAAAGCACAGATCCCCACTGCTGTTGTGCCTGTAGATAGGGCGCCAAGGCACCGTGAAGAGCAGCAAGAGCTTTCAGGGCTGGGCCCTTCCTTGTGGGAGAAGCAGCCGGACGTTTGCCTTTTCGGCAAGAGGCTCTGCTGCTGCCAAGCTCCATGAGATGTTGCGTCTCTGGGAAAGCACAGATCCCCACTGCTGTTGTGCCTGTCGATAGGGCGCCAAGGCACCGTGAAGAGCAGCAACACCTTTCAGGGCTGGGCCCTTCCAAGTGGGAGAAGGAGCCGGACGTTTGCCTTTTCGGCAAGAGGCTCTGCCGCGGCCGAACGACATGAGATGTTGCGTCTCTGGGAAAGCACAGATCCCCACTGCTGTTGTGCCTGTAGATAGGGCGCCAAGGCACCGTGAAGAGCAGCAACACCTTTCAGGGCTGGGCCCTTCCAAGTGGGAGAAGGAGCCGGACGTTTGCCTTTTCGGCAAGAGGCTCTGCCATGGCCGAACGCCATGAGATGTTGCGTCTCTGGGAAAGCACAGATCCCCACTGCTGTTGTGCCTGTAGATAGGGCGCCAAGGCACCGTGAAGAGCAGCAACAGCTTTCAGGGCTGGGCCCTTCCTTGTGGGAGAAGCAGCCGGACGTTTGCCTTTTCGGCAAGAGGCTCTGCTGCTGCCAAGCTCCATGAGATGTTGCGTCTCTGGGAAAGCACAGATCCCCACTGCTGTTGTGCCTGTAGATAGGGCGCCAAGGCACCGTGAAGAGCAGCAACAGCTTTCAGGGCTGTGTCCTGACTTCTGGGAGAAGGAGCCAGCCTTTTGCCTTTTCGGCAAGAGGCTCTGCCGTGGCCGAGCGCCATGAGATGTTGCGTCTCTGGGAAAGCACAGATCCCCACTGCTGTTGTGCCTGTAGATAGGGCGCCAAGGCACCGTGAAGAGCAGCAACAGCTTTCAGGGCTGGGCCCTTCCTTGTGGGAGAAGGAGCCGGACGTTTGCCTTTTCGGCAAGAGGCTCTGCCGCGGCCGAGCGCCATGAGATGTTGCGTCTCTGGGAAAGCACAGATCCCCACTGCTGTTGTGCCTGTAGATAGGGCGCCAAGGCACCGTGAAGAGCAGCAACAGCTTTCAGGGCTGGGCCCTTCCTTGTGGGAGAAGGAGCTGGACGTTTGCCTTTTCGGCAAGAGGCTCTGCCGCGGCTGAGCGCCATGAGATGTTGCGTCTCTGGGAAAGCACAGATCCCCACTGCTGTTGTGCCTGTAGATAGGGCACCAAGGCACCGTGAAGAGCAGCAAGAGCTTTCAGGGCTGGGCCCTTCCAAGTGGGAGAAGGAGCCGGATGTTTGCCTTTTCGGCAAGAGGCTCAGCCGCGGCCGAACGCCATGAGATGTTGCGTCTCTGGGAAAGCACAGATCACCACTGCTGTTGTGCCTGTAGATAGGGCGCCAAGGCACCGTGAAGAGCAGCAACAGCTTTCAGGGCTGGGCCCTTCCTTGTGGGAGAAGGAGCCGGACGTTTGCCTTTTCGGCAAGAGGCTCTGCCGCGGCCGAGCGCCATGAGATGTTGCGTCTCTGGGAAAGCACAGATCCCCACTGCTGTTGTGCCTGTAGATAGGGTGCCAAGGCACCGTGAAGAGCAGCAAGAGCTTTCAGGGCTGGGCCCTTCCAAGTGGGAGAAGGAGCCGGACGTTTGCCTTTTCGGCAAGAGGCTCTGCCGCGGCTGAGCGCCATGAGATGTTGCGTCTCTGGGAAAGCACAGATCCCCAGTGCTGTTGTGCCTGTAGATAGGGCGCCAAGGCACCGTGAAGAGCAGCAACAGCTTTCAGGTCTGGGCCCTTCCTTGTGGGAGAAGGAGCCGGACGTTTGCCTTTTCGGCAAGAGGCTCTGCCATGGCCGAACGCCATGAGATGTTGCGTCTCTGGGAAAGCACAGATCCCCACTGCTGTTGTGCCTGTAGATAGGGCGCCAAGGCACCGTGAAGAGCAGCAAGAGCTTTCAGGGCTGGGCCCTTCCTTGTGGGAGAAGGAGCCGGACGTTTGCCTTTTCGGCAAGAGGCTCTGCCGCGGCCGAGCGCCATGAGATGTTGCGTCTCTGGGAAAGCACAGATCCCCACTGCTGTTGTGCCTGTAGATAGGGCGCCAAGGCACCGTGAAGAGCAGCAACACCTTTCAGGGCTGGGCCCTTCCAAGTGGGAGAAGGAGCCGGACGTTTGCCTTTTCGGCAAGAGGCTCTGCCATGGCCGAACGCCATGAGATGTTGCGTCTCTGGGAAAGCACAGATCCCCAGTGCTGTTGTGCCTGTAGATAGGGCGCCAAGGCACCGTGAAGAGCAGCAAGAGCTTTCAGGGCTGGGCCCTTCCAAGTGGGAGAAGGAGCCGGATGTTTGCCTTTTCGGCAAGAGGCTCAGCCGCGGCCGAACGCCATGAGATGTTGCGTCTCTGGGAAAGCACAGATCCCCACTGCTGTTGTGCCTGTCGATAGGGCGCCAAGGCACCGTGAAGAGCAGCAACAGCTTTCAGGGCTGGGCCCTTCCAAGTGGGAGAAGGAGCCGGACGTTTGCCTTTTCGGCAAGAGGCTCTGCCGCGGCCGAGCGCCATGAGATGTTGCGTCTCTGGGAAAGCACAGATCCCCACTGCTGTTGTGCCTGTAGATAGGGCGCCAAGGCACCGTGAAGAGCAGCAACACCTTTCAGGGCTGGGCCCTTCCAAGTGGGAGAAGGAGCCGGACGTTTGCCTTTTCGGCAAGAGGCTCTGCCATGGCCGAACGCCATGAGATGTTGCGTCTCTGGGAAAGCACAGATCCCCACTGCTGTTGTGCCTGTAGATAGGGCGCCAAGGCACCGTGAAGAGCAGCAAGAGCTTTCAGGGCTGGGCCCTTCCAAGTGGGAGAAGGAGCCGGATGTTTGCCTTTTCGGCAAGAGGCTCAGCCGCGGCCGAACGCCATGAGATGTTGCGTCTCTGGGAAAGCACAGATCCCCACTGCTGTTGTGCCTGTCGATAGGGCGCCAAGGCACCGTGAAGAGCAGCAACAGCTTTCAGGTCTGGGCCCTTCCTTGTGGGAGAAGGAGCCGGACGTTTGCCTTTTCGGCAAGAGGCTCTGCCATGGCCGAACGCCATGAGATGTTGCGTCTCTGGGAAAGCACAGATCCCCACTGCTGTTGTGCCTGTAGATAGGGCGCCAAGGCACCGTGAAGAGCAGCAAGAGCTTTCAGGGCTGGGCCCTTCCTTGTGGGAGAAGGAGCCGGACGTTTGCCTTTTCGGCAAGAGGCTCTGCCGCGGCCGAGCGCCATGAGATGTTGCGTCTCTGGGAAAGCACAGATCCCCACTGCTGTTGTGCCTGTAGATAGGGCGCCAAGGCACCGTGAAGAGCAGCAACACCTTTCAGGGCTGGGCCCTTCCAAGTGGGAGAAGGAGCCGGACGTTTGCCTTTTCGGCAAGAGGCTCTGCCATGGCCGAACGCCATGAGATGTTGCGTCTCTGGGAAAGCACAGATCCCCAGTGCTGTTGTGCCTGTAGATAGGGCGCCAAGGCACCGTGAAGAGCAGCAAGAGCTTTCAGGGCTGGGCCCTTCCAAGTGGGAGAAGGAGCCGGATGTTTGCCTTTTCGGCAAGAGGCTCAGCCGCGGCCGAACGCCATGAGATGTTGCGTCTCTGGGAAAGCACAGATCCCCACTGCTGTTGTGCCTGTCGATAGGGCGCCAAGGCACCGTGAAGAGCAGCAACAGCTTTCAGGGCTGGGCCCTTCCAAGTGGGAGAAGGAGCCGGACGTTTGCCTTTTCGGCAAGAGGCTCTGCCGCGGCCGAGCGCCATGAGATGTTGCGTCTCTGGGAAAGCACAGATCCCCACTGCTGTTGTGCCTGTAGATAGGGCGCCAAGGCACCGTGAAGAGCAGCAACACCTTTCAGGGCTGGGCCCTTCCTTGTGGGAGAAGGAGCCGGACGTTTGCCTTTTCGGCAAGAGGCTCTGCCGCGGCCGAGCGCCATGAGATGTTGCGTCTCTGGGAAAGCACAGATCCCCACTGCTGTTGTGCCTGTAGATAGGGCGCCAAGGCACCGTGAAGAGCAGCAACAGCTTTCAGGGCTGGGCCCTTCCTTGTGGGAGAAGGAGCCGGACGTTTGCCTTTTCGGCAAGAGGCTCTGCCGCGGCCGAGCGCCATGAGATGTTGCGTCTCTCGGAAAGCACAGATCCCCACTGCTGTTGTGCCTGTAGATAGGGCGCCAAGGCACCGTGAAGAGCAGCAACACCTTTCAGGGCTGGGCCCTTCCAAGTGGGAGAAGGAGCCGGACGTTTGCCTTTTCGGCAAGAGGCTCTGCCATGGCCGAACGCCATGAGATGTTGCGTCTCTGGGAAAGCACAGATCCCCACTGCTGTTGTGCCTGTAGATAGGGCGCCAAGGCACCGTGAAGAGCAGCAAGAGCTTTCAGGGCTGGGCCCTTCCTTGTGGGAGAAGGAGCCGGACGTTTGCCTTTTCGGCAAGAGGCTCTGCTGCTGCCAAGCGCCATGAGATTTTGCGTCTCTGGGAAAGCACAGATCCCCACTGCTGTTGTGCCTGTAGATAGGGCGCCAAGGCACCGTGAAGAGCAGCAACAGCTTTCAGGGCTGGGCCCTTCCTTCTGGGAGAAGGAGCCGGACGTTTGCCTTTTCGGCAAGAGGCTCTGCCGTGGCCGAACGACATGAGATGTTGCGTCTCTGGGAAAGCACAGATCCCCACTGCTGTTGTGCCTGTAGATAGGGCGCCAAGGGTAGGTGAAGAGCAGCAACAGCTTTCAGGGCTGGGCCCTTCCTTGTGGGAGAAGGAGCCGGACGTTTGCCTTTTCGGCAAGAGGCTCTGCTGCTGCAAAGCACCATGAGATTTTGCGTCTCTGGGAAAGCACAGATCCCCACTGCTGTTGTGCCTGTAGATAGGGCGCCAAGGCACCGTGAAGAGCAGCAACAGCTTTCAGGGCTGTGTCCTGACTTCTGGGAGAAGGAGCCAGCCTTTTGCCTTTTCGGCAAGAGGCTCTGCCGTGGCCGAGCGCCATGAGATGTTGCGTCTCTGGGAAAGCACAGATCCCCACTGCTGTTGTGCCTGTCGATAGGGCACCAAGGCACCGTAAAGAACAGCAACAGCTTTCAGGGCTGGGCCCTTCCTTGTGGGAGAAGGAGCCGGACGTTTGCCTTTTCGGCAAGAGGCTCTTCTGCGGCCAAGCGACATGAGATGTTGCGTCTCTGGGAAAGCACAGATCCCCACTGCTGTTGTGCTGTCGATAGGGCGCCAAGGCACCGTGAAGAGCAGCAACAGCTTTCAGGGCTGGGCCCTTCCTTGTGGGAGAAGGAGCCGGACGTTTGCCTTTTCGGCAAGAGGCTCTGCCGCGGCCGAGCGCCATGAGATGTTGCGTCTCTGGGAAAGCACAGATCCCCACTGCTGTTGTGCCTGTCGATAGGGTGCCAAGGCACCGTGAAGAGCAGCAACAGCTTTCAGGGCTGGGCCCTTCCTTGTGGGAGAAGGAGCCGGACGTTTGCCTTTTCGGCAAGAGGCTCTGCTGCGGCCGAGCGCCATGAGATGTTGCGTCTCTGGGAAAGCACAGATCCCCACTGCTGTTGTGCCTGTAGATAGGGCGCCAAGGCACCGTGAAGAGCAGCAACAGCTTTCAGGGCTGGGCCCTTCCTTGTGGGAGAAGGAGCTGGACGTTTGCCTTTTCGGCAAGAGGATCTGCCGCGGCCGAACGCCATGAGATGTTGCGTCTCTGGGAAAGCACAGATCCCCACTGCTGTTGTGCCTGTCGATAGGGCGCCAAGGCACCGTGAAGAGCAGCAACACCTTTCAGGGCTGGGCCCTTCCAAGTGGGAGAAGGAGCCGGACGTTTGCCTTTTCGGCAAGATGCTCAGCCGCGGCCGAGCGCCATGAGATGTTGCGTCTCTGGGAAAGCACAGATCCCCACTGCTGTTGTGCCTGTAGATAGGGCGCCAAGGCACCGTGAAGAGCAGCAAGAGCTTTCAGGGCTGTGTCCTGACTTCTGGGAGAAGGAGCCAGCCTTTTGCCTTTTCGGCAAGAGGCTCTGCCGTGGCCGAGCGCCATGAGATGTTGCGTCTCTGGGAAAGCACAGATCCCCACTGCTGTTGTGCCTGTAGATAGGGCGCCAAAGCACCGTGAAGAGCAGGAACACCTTTCAGGGCTGGGCCCTTCCAAGTGGGAGAAGGAGCCGGACGTTTGCCTTTTCGGCAAGAGGCTCTGCCGCGGCGGAGCGCCATGAGATGTTGCGTCTCTGGGAAAGCACAGATCCCCACTGCTGTTGTGCCTGTAGATAGGGCGCCAAGGCACCGTGAAGAGCAGCAACAGCTTTCAGGGCTGGGCCCTTCCTTGTGGGAGAAGGAGCCGGACGTTTGCCTTTTCGGCAAGAGGCTCTGCCGCGGCCGAGCGCCATGAGATGTTGCGTCTCTGGGAAAGCACAGATCCCCACTGCTGTTGTGCCTGTAGATAGGGCGCCAAGGCACCGTGAAGAGCAGCAACAGCTTTCAGGGCTGGGCCCTTCCTTGTGGGAGAAGGAGCTGGACGTTTGCCTTTTCGGCAAGAGGCTCTGCCGCGGCTGAGCGCCATGAGATGTTGCGTCTCTGGGAAAGCACAGATCCCCAGTGCTGTTGTGCCTGTAGATAGGGCGCCAAGGCACCGTGAAGAGCAGCAAGAGCTTTCAGGGCTGGGCCCTTCCAAGTGGGAGAAGGAGCCGGATGTTTGCCTTTTCGGCAAGAGGCTCAGCCGCGGCCGAACGCCATGAGATGTTGCGTCTCTGGGAAAGCACAGATCCCCACTGCTGTTGTGCCTGTCGATAGGGCGCCAAGGCACCGTGAAGAGCAGCAACAGCTTTCAGGGCTGGGCCCTTCCAAGTGGGAGAAGGAGCCGGACGTTTGCCTTTTCGGCAAGAGGCTCTGCCGTGGCCGAACGACATGAGATGTTGCGTCTCTGGGAAAGCACAGATCCCCACTGCTGTTGTGCCTGTAGATAGGGCGCCAAGGGTAGGTGAAGAGCAGCAACAGCTTTCAGGGCTGGGCCCTTCCTTGTGGGAGAAGGAGCCGGACGTTTGCCTTTTCGGCAAGAGGCTCTGCTGCTGCAAAGCACCATGAGATGTTGCGTCTCTGGGAAAGCACAGATCCCCACTGCTGTTGTGCCTGTAGATAGGGCGCCAAGGCACCGTGAAGAGCAGCAACAGCTTTCAGGGCTGGGCCCTTCCAAGTGGGAGAAGGAGCCGGACGTTTGCCTTTTCGGCAAGAGGCTCTGCCATGGCCGAACGCCATGAGATGTTGCGTCTCTGGGAAAGCACAGATCCCCAGTGCTGTTGTGCCTGTAGATAGGGCGCCAAGGCACCGTGAAGAGCAGCAAGAGCTTTCAGGGCTGGGCCCTTCCAAGTGGGAGAAGGAGCCGGATGTTTGCCTTTTCGGCAAGAGGCTCAGCCGCGGCCGAACGCCATGAGATGTTGCGTCTCTGGGAAAGCACAGATCCCCACTGCTGTTGTGCCTGTCGATAGGGCGCCAAGGCACCGTGAAGAGCAGCAACAGCTTTCAGGGCTGGGCCCTTCCAAGTGGGAGAAGGAGCCGGACGTTTGCCTTTTCGGCAAGAGGCTCTGCCGCGGCCGAGCGCCATGAGATGTTGCGTCTCTGGGAAAGCACAGATCCCCACTGCTGTTGTGCCTGTAGATAGGGCGCCAAGGCACCGTGAAGAGCAGCAACACCTTTCAGGGCTGGGCCCTTCCAAGTGGGAGAAGGAGCCGGACGTTTGCCTTTTCGGCAAGAGGCTCTGCCATGGCCGAACGCCATGAGATGTTGCGTCTCTGGGAAAGCACAGATCCCCACTGCTGTTGTGCCTGTAGATAGGGCGCCAAGGCACCGTGAAGAGCAGCAAGAGCTTTCAGGGCTGGGCCCTTCCAAGTGGGAGAAGGAGCCGGATGTTTGCCTTTTCGGCAAGAGGCTCAGCCGCGGCCGAACGCCATGAGATGTTGCGTCTCTGGGAAAGCACAGATCCCCACTGCTGTTGTGCCTGTAGATAGGGCGCCAAGGCACCGTGAAGAGCAGCAAGAGCTTTCAGGTCTGGGCCCTTCCAAGTGGGAGAAGGAGCCGGATGTTTGCCTTTTCGGCAAGAGGCTCAGCCGCGGCCGAACGCCATGAGATGTTGCGTCTCTGGGAAAGCACAGATCCCCACTGCTGTTGTGCCTGTCGATAGGGCGCCAAGGCACCGTGAAGAGCAGCAACAGCTTTCAGGGCTGGGCCCTTCCAAGTGGGAGAAGGAGCCGGACGTTTGCCTTTTCGGCAAGAGGCTCTGCCGCGGCCGAGCGCCATGAGATGTTGCGTCTCTGGGAAAGCACAGATCCCCACTGCTGTTGTGCCTGTAGATAGGGCGCCAAGGCACCGTGAAGAGCAGCAACACCTTTCAGGGCTGGGCCCTTCCAAGTGGGAGAAGGAGCCGGACGTTTGCCTTTTCGGCAAGAGGCTCTGCCGCGGCCGAGCGCCATGAGATGTTGCGTCTCTGGGAAAGCACAGATCCCCACTGCTGTTGTGCCTGTAGATAGGGCGCCAAGGCACCGTGAAGAGCAGCAACAGCTTTCAGGGCTGGGCCCTTCCTTGTGGGAGAAGGAGCCGGACGTTTGCCTTTTCGGCAAGAGGCTCTGCCGCGGCCGAGCGCCATGAGATGTTGCGTCTCTGGGAAAGCACAGATCCCCACTGCTGTTGTGCCTGTAGATAGGGCGCCAAGGCACCGTGAAGAGCAGCAACACCTTTCAGGGCTGGGCCCTTCCAAGTGGGAGAAGGAGCCGGACGTTTGCCTTTTCGGCAAGAGGCTCTGCCATGGCCGAACGCCATGAGATGTTGCGTCTCTGGGAAAGCACAGATCCCCACTGCTGTTGTGCCTGTAGATAGGGCGCCAAGGCACCGTGAAGAGCAGCAAGAGCTTTCAGGGCTGGGCCCTTTCTTGTGGGAGAAGGAGCCGGACGTTTGCCTTTTCGGCAAGAGGCTCTGCTGCTGCCAAGCGCCATGAGATTTTGCGTCTCTGGGAAAGCACAGATCCCCACTGCTGTTGTGCCTGTAGATAGGGCGCCAAGGCACCGTGAAGAGCAGCAACAGCTTTCAGGGCTGGGCCCTTCCTTCTGGGAGAAGGAGCCGGACGTTTGCCTTTTCGGCAAGAGGCTCTGCCGTGGCCGAACGACATGAGATGTTGCGTCTCTGGGAAAGCACAGATCCCCACTGCTGTTGTGCCTGTAGATAGGGCGCCAAGGGTAGGTGAAGAGCAGCAACAGCTTTCAGGGCTGGGCCCTTCCTTGTGGGAGAAGGAGCCGGACGTTTGCCTTTTCGGCAAGAGGCTCTGCTGCTGCAAAGCACCATGAGATTTTGCGTCTCTGGGAAAGCACAGATCCCCACTGCTGTTGTGCCTGTAGATAGGGCGCCAAGGCACCGTGAAGAGCAGCAACAGCTTTCAGGGCTGTGTCCTGACTTCTGGGAGAAGGAGCCAGCCTTTTGCCTTTTCGGCAAGAGGCTCTGCCGTGGCCGAGCGCCATGAGATGTTGCGTCTCTGGGAAAGCACAGATCCCCACTGCTGTTGTGCCTGTCGATAGGGCACCAAGGCACCGTAAAGAACAGCAACAGCTTTCAGGGCTGGGCCCTTCCTTGTGGGAGAAGGAGCCGGACGTTTGCCTTTTCGGCAAGAGGCTCTTCTGCGGCCAAGCGACATGAGATGTTGCGTCTCTGGGAAAGCACAGATCCCCACTGCTGTTGTGCTGTCGATAGGGCGCCAAGGCACCGTGAAGAGCAGCAACAGCTTTCAGGGCTGGGCCCTTCCTTGTGGGAGAAGGAGCCGGACGTTTGCCTTTTCGGCAAGAGGCTCTGCCGCGGCCGAGCGCCATGAGATGTTGCGTCTCTGGGAAAGCACAGATCCCCACTGCTGTTGTGCCTGTCGATAGGGTGCCAAGGCACCGTGAAGAGCAGCAACAGCTTTCAGGGCTGGGCCCTTCCTTGTGGGAGAAGGAGCCGGACGTTTGCCTTTTCGGCAAGAGGCTCTGCTGCGGCCGAGCGCCATGAGATGTTGCGTCTCTGGGAAAGCACAGATCCCCACTGCTGTTGTGCCTGTAGATAGGGCGCCAAGGCACCGTGAAGAGCAGCAACAGCTTTCAGGGCTGGGCCCTTCCTTGTGGGAGAAGGAGCTGGACGTTTGCCTTTTCGGCAAGAGGATCTGCCGCGGCCGAACGCCATGAGATGTTTCGTCTCTGGGAAAGCACAGATCCCCACTGCTGTTGTGCCTGTCGATAGGGCGCCAAGGCACCGTGAAGAGCAGCAACACCTTTCAGGGCTGGGCCCTTCCAAGTGGGAGAAGGAGCCGGACGTTTGCCTTTTCGGCAAGATGCTCAGCCGCGGCCGAGCGCCATGAGATGTTGCGTCTCTGGGAAAGCACAGATCCCCACTGCTGTTGTGCCTGTAGATAGGGCGCCAAGGCACCGTGAAGAGCAGCAAGAGCTTTCAGGGCTGTGTCCTGACTTCTGGGAGAAGGAGCCAGCCTTTTGCCTTTTCGGCAAGAGGCTCTGCCGCGGCCGAGCGCCATGAGATGTTGCGTCTCTGGGAAAGCACAGATCCCCACTGCTGTTGTGCCTGTAGATAGGGCGCCAAAGCACCGTGAAGAGCAGGAACACCTTTCAGGGCTGGGCCCTTCCAAGTGGGAGAAGGAGCCGGACGTTTGCCTTTTCGGCAAGAGGCTCTGCCGCGGCGGAGCGCCATGAGATGTTGCGTCTCTGGGAAAGCACAGATCCCCACTGCTGTTGTGCCTGTAGATAGGGCGCCAAGGCACCGTGAAGAGCAGCAACAGCTTTCAGGGCTGGGCCCTTCCTTGTGGGAGAAGGAGCCGGACGTTTGCCTTTTCGGCAAGAGGCTCTGCCGCGGCCGAGCGCCATGAGATGTTGCGTCTCTGGGAAAGCACAGATCCCCACTGCTGTTGTGCCTGTAGATAGGGCGCCAAGGCACCGTGAAGAGCAGCAACAGCTTTCAGGGCTGGGCCCTTCCTTGTGGGAGAAGGAGCTGGACGTTTGCCTTTTCGGCAAGAGGCTCTGCCGCGGCTGAGCGCCATGAGATGTTGCGTCTCTGGGAAAGCACAGATCCCCAGTGCTGTTGTGCCTGTAGATAGGGCGCCAAGGCACCGTGAAGAGCAGCAAGAGCTTTCAGGGCTGGGCCCTTCCAAGTGGGAGAAGGAGCCGGATGTTTGCCTTTTCGGCAAGAGGCTCAGCCGCGGCCGAACGCCATGAGATGTTGCGTCTCTGGGAAAGCACAGATCCCCACTGCTGTTGTGCCTGTCGATAGGGCGCCAAGGCACCGTGAAGAGCAGCAACAGCTTTCAGGGCTGGGCCCTTCCAAGTGGGAGAAGGAGCCGGACGTTTGCCTTTTCGGCAAGAGGCTCTGCCGTGGCCGAACGACATGAGATGTTGCGTCTCTGGGAAAGCACAGATCCCCACTGCTGTTGTGCCTGTAGATAGGGCGCCAAGGGTAGGTGAAGAGCAGCAACAGCTTTCAGGGCTGGGCCCTTCCTTGTGGGAGAAGGAGCCGGACGTTTGCCTTTTCGGCAAGAGGCTCTGCTGCTGCAAAGCACCATGAGATGTTGCGTCTCTGGGAAAGCACAGATCCCCACTGCTGTTGTGCCTGTAGATAGGGCGCCAAGGCACCGTGAAGAGCAGCAACAGCTTTCAGGGCTGGGCCCTTCCAAGTGGGAGAAGGAGCCGGACGTTTGCCTTTTCGGCAAGAGGCTCTGCCATGGCCGAACGCCATGAGATGTTGCGTCTCTGGGAAAGCACAGATCCCCAGTGCTGTTGTGCCTGTAGATAGGGCGCCAAGGCACCGTGAAGAGCAGCAAGAGCTTTCAGGGCTGGGCCCTTCCAAGTGGGAGAAGGAGCCGGATGTTTGCCTTTTCGGCAAGAGGCTCAGCCGCGGCCGAACGCCATGAGATGTTGCGTCTCTGGGAAAGCACAGATCCCCACTGCTGTTGTGCCTGTCGATAGGGCGCCAAGGCACCGTGAAGAGCAGCAACAGCTTTCAGGGCTGGGCCCTTCCAAGTGGGAGAAGGAGCCGGACGTTTGCCTTTTCGGCAAGAGGCTCTGCCGCGGCCGAGCGCCATGAGATGTTGCGTCTCTGGGAAAGCACAGATCCCCACTGCTGTTGTGCCTGTAGATAGGGCGCCAAGGCACCGTGAAGAGCAGCAACACCTTTCAGGGCTGGGCCCTTCCAAGTGGGAGAAGGAGCCGGACGTTTGCCTTTTCGGCAAGAGGCTCTGCCATGGCCGAACGCCATGAGATGTTGCGTCTCTGGGAAAGCACAGATCCCCACTGCTGTTGTGCCTGTAGATAGGGCGCCAAGGCACCGTGAAGAGCAGCAAGAGCTTTCAGGGCTGGGCCCTTCCAAGTGGGAGAAGGAGCCGGATGTTTGCCTTTTCGGCAAGAGGCTCAGCCGCGGCCGAACGCCATGAGATGTTGCGTCTCTGGGAAAGCACAGATCCCCACTGCTGTTGTGCCTGTCGATAGGGCGCCAAGGCACCGTGAAGAGCAGCAACAGCTTTCAGGTCTGGGCCCTTCCTTGTGGGAGAAGGAGCCGGACGTTTGCCTTTTCGGCAAGAGGCTCTGCCATGGCCGAACGCCATGAGATGTTGCGTCTCTGGGAAAGCACAGATCCCCACTGCTGTTGTGCCTGTAGATAGGGCGCCAAGGCACCGTGAAGAGCAGCAACAGCTTTCAGGGCTGGGCCCTTCCTTGTGGGAGAAGGAGCCGGACGTTTGCCTTTTCGGCAAGAGGCTCTGCCGCGGCCGAGCGCCATGAGATGTTGCGTCTCTGGGAAAGCACAGATCCCCACTGCTGTTGTGCCTGTAGATAGGGCGCCAAGGCACCGTGAAGAGCAGCAACACCTTTCAGGGCTGGGCCCTTCCAAGTGGGAGAAGGAGCCGGACGTTTGCCTTTTCGGCAAGAGGCTCTGCCATGGCCGAGCACCATGAGATGTTGCGTCTCTGGGAAAGCACAGATCCCCAGTGCTGTTGTGCCTGTAGATAGGGCGCCAAGGCACCGTGAAGAGCAGCAAGAGCTTTCAGGGCTGGGCCCTTCCAAGTGGGAGAAGGAGCCGGATGTTTGCCTTTTCGGCAAGAGGCTCAGCCGCGGCCGAACGCCATGAGATGTTGCGTCTCTGGGAAAGCACAGATCCCCACTGCTGTTGTGCCTGTCGATAGGGCGCCAAGGCACCGTGAAGAGCAGCAACAGCTTTCAGGGCTGGGCCCTTCCAAGTGGGAGAAGGAGCCGGACGTTTGCCTTTTCGGCAAGAGGCTCTGCCGCGGCCGAGCGCCATGAGATGTTGCGTCTCTGGGAAAGCACAGATCCCCACTGCTGTTGTGCCTGTAGATAGGGCGCCAAGGCACCGTGAAGAGCAGCAACACCTTTCAGGGCTGGGCCCTTCCAAGTGGGAGAAGGAGCCGGACGTTTGCCTTTTCGGCAAGAGGCTCTGCCGCGGCCGAGCGCCATGAGATGTTGCGTCTCTGGGAAAGCACAGATCCCCACTGCTGTTGTGCCTGTAGATAGGGCGCCAAGGCACCGTGAAGAGCAGCAACAGCTTTCAGGGCTGGGCCCTTCCTTGTGGGAGAAGGAGCCGGACGTTTGCCTTTTCGGCAAGAGGCTCTGCCGCGGCCGAGCGCCATGAGATGTTGCGTCTCTGGGAAAGCACAGATCCCCACTGCTGTTGTGCCTGTAGATAGGGCGCCAAGGCACCGTGAAGAGCAGCAACACCTTTCAGGGCTGGGCCCTTCCAAGTGGGAGAAGGAGCCGGACGTTTGCCTTTTCGGCAAGAAGCTCTGCCATGGCCGAACGCCATGAGATGTTGCGTCTCTGGGAAAGCACAGATCCCCACTGCTGTTGTGCCTGTAGATAGGGCGCCAAGGCACCGTGAAGAGCAGCAAGAGCTTTCAGGGCTGGGCCCTTCCTTGTGGGAGAAGGAGCCGGACGTTTGCCTTTTCGGCAAGAGGCTCTGCTGCTGCCAAGCGCCATGAGATTTTGCGTCTCTGGGAAAGCACAGATCCCCACTGCTGTTGTGCCTGTAGATAGGGCGCCAAGGCACCGTGAAGAGCAGCAACAGCTTTCAGGGCTGGGCCCTTCCTTCTGGGAGAAGGAGCCGGACGTTTGCCTTTTCGGCAAGAGGCTCTGCCGTGGCCGAACGACATGAGATGTTGCGTCTCTGGGAAAGCACAGATCCCCACTGCTGTTGTGCCTGTAGATAGGGCGCCAAGGGTAGGTGAAGAGCAGCAACAGCTTTCAGGGCTGGGCCCTTCCTTGTGGGAGAAGGAGCCGGACGTTTGCCTTTTCGGCAAGAGGCTCTGCTGCTGCAAAGCACCATGAGATTTTGCGTCTCTGGGAAAGCACAGATCCCCACTGCTGTTGTGCCTGTAGATAGGGCGCCAAGGCACCGTGAAGAGCAGCAACAGCTTTCAGGGCTGTGTCCTGACTTCTGGGAGAAGGAGCCAGCCTTTTGCCTTTTCGGCAAGAGGCTCTGCCGTGGCCGAGCGCCATGAGATGTTGCGTCTCTGGGAAAGCACAGATCCCCACTGCTGTTGTGCCTGTCGATAGGGCACCAAGGCACCGTAAAGAACAGCAACAGCTTTCAGGGCTGGGCCCTTCCTTGTGGGAGAAGGAGCCGGACGTTTGCCTTTTCGGCAAGAGGCTCTTCTGCGGCCAAGCGACATGAGATGTTGCGTCTCTGGGAAAGCACAGATCCCCACTGCTGTTGTGCTGTCGATAGGGCGCCAAGGCACCGTGAAGAGCAGCAACAGCTTTCAGGGCTGGGCCCTTCCTTGTGGGAGAAGGAGCCGGACGTTTGCCTTTTCGGCAAGAGGCTCTGCCGCGGCCGAGCGCCATGAGATGTTGCGTCTCTGGGAAAGCACAGATCCCCACTGCTGTTGTGCCTGTAGATAGGGCGCCAAGGCACCGTGAAGAGCAGCAACAGCTTTCAGGGCTGGGCCCTTCCTTGTGGGAGAAGGAGCTGGACGTTTGCCTTTTCGGCAAGAGGCTCTGCCGCGGCTGAGCGCCATGAGATGTTGCGTCTCTGGGAAAGCACAGATCCCCAGTGCTGTTGTGCCTGTAGATAGGGCGCCAAGGCACCGT
The DNA here is from genome assembly GCF_026419915.1 of Harpia harpyja. Lineage (NCBI taxonomy): Eukaryota > Metazoa > Chordata > Aves > Accipitriformes > Accipitridae > Harpia > Harpia harpyja. Next base: position 14,844,137 of record NC_068957.1, read on the forward strand.
GAAGAGCAGCAAGAGCTTTCAGGGCTGGGCCCTTCCAAGTGGGAGAAGGAGCCGGATGTTTGCCTTTTCGGCAAGAGGCTCAGCCGCGGCCGAACGCCATGAGATGTTGCGTCTCTGGGAAAGCACAGATCCCCACTGCTGTTGTGCCTGTCGATAGGGCGCCAAGGCACCGTGAAGAGCAGCAACAGCTTTCAGGGCTGGGCCCTTCCAAGTGGGAGAAGGAGCCGGACGTTTGCCTTTTCGGCAAGAGGCTCTGCCGTGGCCGAACGACATGAGATGTTGCGTCTCTGGGAAAGCACAGATCCCCACTGCTGTTGTGCCTGTAGATAGGGCGCCAAGGGTAGGTGAAGAGCAGCAACAGCTTTCAGGGCTGGGCCCTTCCTTGTGGGAGAAGGAGCCGGACGTTTGCCTTTTCGGCAAGAGGCTCTGCTGCTGCAAAGCACCATGAGATGTTGCGTCTCTGGGAAAGCACAGATCCCCACTGCTGTTGTGCCTGTAGATAGGGCGCCAAGGCACCGTGAAGAGCAGCAACAGCTTTCAGGGCTGTGTCCTGACTTCTGGGAGAAGGAGCCAGCCTTTTGCCTTTTCGGCAAGAGGCTCTGCCGTGGCCGAGCGCCATGAGATGTTGCGTCTCTGGGAAAGCACAGATCCCCACTGCTGTTGTGCCTGTCGATAGGGCACCAAGGCACCGTAAAGAACAGCAACAGCTTTCAGGGCTGGGCCCTTCCTTGTGGGAGAAGGAGCCGGACGTTTGCCTTTTCGGCAAGAGGCTCTTCTGCGGCCAAGCGACATGAGATGTTGCGTCTCTGGGAAAGCACAGATCCCCACTGCTGTTGTGCCTGTCGATAGGGCGCCAAGGCACCGTGAAGAGCAGCAACAGCTTTCAGGGCTGGGCCCTTCCTTGTGGGAGAAGGAGCCGGACGTTTGCCTTTTCGGCAAGAGGCTCTGCCGCGGCCGAGCGCCATGAGATGTTGCGTCTCTGGGAAAGCACAGATCCCCACTGCTGTTGTGCCTGTCGATAGGGCGCCAAGGCACCGTGAAGAGCAGCAACAGCTTTCAGGGCTGGGCCCTTCCTTGTGGGAGAAGGAGCCGGACGTTTGCCTTTTCGGCAAGAGGCTCTGCTGCGGCCGAGCGCCATGAGATGTTGCGTCTCTGGGAAAGCACAGATCCCCACTGCTGTTGTGCCTGTAGATAGGGCGCCAAGGCACCGTGAAGAGCAGCAACAGCTTTCAGGGCTGGGCCCTTCCTTGTGGGAGAAGGAGCTGGACGTTTGCCTTTTCGGCAAGAGGATCTGCCGCGGCCGAACGCCATGAGATGTTGCGTCTCTGGGAAAGCACAGATCCCCACTGCTGTTGTGCCTGTCGATAGGGCGCCAAGGCACCGTGAAGAGCAGCAACACCTTTCAGGGCTGGGCCCTTCCAAGTGGGAGAAGGAGCCGGACGTTTGCCTTTTCGGCAAGATGCTCAGCCGCGGCCGAGCGCCATGAGATGTTGCGTCTCTGGGAAAGCACAGATCCCCACTGCTGTTGTGCCTGTAGATAGGGCGCCAAGGCACCGTGAAGAGCAGCAAGAGCTTTCAGGGCTGTGTCCTGACTTCTGGGAGAAGGAGCCAGCCTTTTGCCTTTTCGGCAAGAGGCTCTGCTGTGGCCGAGCGCCATGAGATGTTGCGTCTCTGGGAAAGCACAGATCCCCACTGCTGTTGTGCCTGTAGATAGGGCGCCAAAGCACCGTGAAGAGCAGGAACACCTTTCAGGGCTGGGCCCTTCCAAGTGGGAGAAGGAGCCGGACGTTTGCCTTTTCGGCAAGAGGCTCTGCCGCGGCCGAGCGCCATGAGATGTTGCGTCTCTGGGAAAGCACAGATCACCACTGCTGTTGTGCCTGTAGATAGGGCGCCAAGGCACCGTGAAGAGCAGCAACAGCTTTCAGGGCTGGGCCCTTCCTTGTGGGAGAAGGAGCCGGACGTTTGCCTTTTCGGCAAGAGGCTCTGCCGCGGCCGAGCGCCATGAGATGTTGCGTCTCTGGGAAAGCACAGATCCCCACTGCTGTTGTGCCTGTAGATAGGGCGCCAAGGCACCGTGAAGAGCAGCAACAGCTTTCAGGGCTGGGCCCTTCCTTGTGGGAGAAGGAGCTGGACGTTTGCCTTTTCGGCAAGAGGCTCTGCCGCGGCTGAGCGCCATGAGATGTTGCGTCTCTGGGAAAGCACAGATCCCCAGTGCTGTTGTGCCTGTAGATAGGGCGCCAAGGCACCGTGAAGAGCAGCAAGAGCTTTCAGGGCTGGGCCCTTCCAAGTGGGAGAAGGAGCCGGATGTTTGCCTTTTCGGCAAGAGGCTCAGCCGCGGCCGAACGCCATGAGATGTTGCGTCTCTGGGAAAGCACAGATCCCCACTGCTGTTGTGCCTGTCGATAGGGCGCCAAGGCACCGTGAAGAGCAGCAACAGCTTTCAGGGCTGGGCCCTTCCAAGTGGGAGAAGGAGCCGGACGTTTGCCTTTTCGGCAAGAGGCTCTGCCGCGGCCGAGCGCCATGAGATGTTGCGTCTCTGGGAAAGCACAGATCCCCACTGCTGTTGTGCCTGTAGATAGGGCGCCAAGGCACCGTGAAGAGCAGCAACACCTTTCAGGGCTGGGCCCTTCCTTGTGGGAGAAGGAGCCGGACGTTAGCCTTTTCGGCAAGAGGCTCTGCCGTGGCCGAACGACATGAGATGTTGCGTCTCTGGGAAAGCACAGATCCCCACTGCTGTTGTGCCTGTAGATAGGGCGCCAAGGCACCGTGAAGAGCAGCAAGAGCTTTCAGGGCTGTGTCCTGACTTCTGGGAGAAGAGCCAGCCTTTTGCCTTTTCGGCAAGAGGCTCTGCCGTGGCCGAGCGCCATGAGATGTTGCGTCTCTGGGAAAGCACAGATCCCCACTGCTGTTGTGCCTGTAGATAGGGCGCCAAAGCACCGTGAAGAGCAGGAACACCTTTCAGGGCTGGGCCCTTCCAAGTGGGAGAAGGAGCCGGACGTTTGCCTTTTCGGCAAGAGGCTCTGCTGCTGCCAAGCGCCATGAGATTTTGCGTCTCTGGGAAAGCACAGATCCCCACTGCTGTTGTGCCTGTAGATAGGGCGCCAAGGCACCGTGAAGAGCAGCAACAGCTTTCAGGGCTGGGCCCTTCCTTCTGGGAGAAGGAGCCGGACGTTTGCCTTTTCGGCAAGAGGCTCTGCCGTGGCCGAACGACATGAGATGTTGCGTCTCTGGGAAAGCACAGATCCCCACTGCTGTTGTGCCTGTAGATAGGGCGCCAAGGGTAGGTGAAGAGCAGCAACAGCTTTCAGGGCTGGGCCCTTCCTTGTGGGAGAAGGAGCCGGACGTTTGCCTTTTCGGCAAGAGGCTCTGCTGCTGCAAAGCACCATGAGATTTTGCGTCTCTGGGAAAGCACAGATCCCCACTGCTGTTGTGCCTGTAGATAGGGTGCCAAGGCACCGTGAAGAGCAGCAACAGCTTTCAGGGCTGTGTCCTGACTTCTGGGAGAAGGAGCCAGCCTTTTGCCTTTTCGGCAAGAGGCTCTGCCGTGGCCGAGCGCCATGAGATGTTGCGTCTCTGGGAAAGCACAGATCCCCACTGCTGTTGTGCCTGTCGATAGGGCACCAAGGCACCGTAAAGAACAGCAACAGCTTTCAGGGCTGGGCCCTTCCTTGTGGGAGAAGGAGCCGGACGTTTGCCTTTTCGGCAAGAGGCTCTTCTGCGGCCAAGCGACATGAGATGTTGCGTCTCTGGGAAAGCACAGATCCCCACTGCTGTTGTGCTGTCGATAGGGCGCCAAGGCACCGTGAAGAGCAGCAACAGCTTTCAGGGCTGGGCCCTTCCTTGTGGGAGAAGGAGCCGGACGTTTGCCTTTTCGGCAAGAGGCTCTGCCGCGGCCGAGCGCCATGAGATGTTGCGTCTCTGGGAAAGCACAGATCCCCACTGCTGTTGTGCCTGTCGATAGGGTGCCAAGGCACCGTGAAGAGCAGCAACAGCTTTCAGGGCTGGGCCCTTCCTTGTGGGAGAAGGAGCCGGACGTTTGCCTTTTCGGCAAGAGGCTCTGCTGCGGCCGAGCGCCATGAGATGTTGCGTCTCTGGGAAAGCACAGATCCCCACTGCTGTTGTGCCTGTAGATAGGGCGCCAAGGCACCGTGAAGAGCAGCAACAGCTTTCAGGGCTGGGCCCTTCCTTGTGGGAGAAGGAGCTGGACGTTTGCCTTTTCGGCAAGAGGATCTGCCGCGGCCGAACGCCATGAGATGTTGCGTCTCTGGGAAAGCACAGATCCCCACTGCTGTTGTGCCTGTCGATAGGGCGCCAAGGCACCGTGAAGAGCAGCAACACCTTTCAGGGCTGGGCCCTTCCAAGTGGGAGAAGGAGCCGGACGTTTGCCTTTTCGGCAAGATGCTCAGCCGCGGCCGAGCGCCATGAGATGTTGCGTCTCTGGGAAAGCACAGATCCCCACTGCTGTTGTGCCTGTAGATAGGGCGCCAAGGCACCGTGAAGAGCAGCAACAGCTTTCAGGGCTGTGTCCTGACTTCTGGGAGAAGGAGCCAGCCTTTTGCCTTTTCGGCAAGAGGCTCTGCCGTGGCCGAGCGCCATGAGATGTTGCGTCTCTGGGAAAGCACAGATCCCCACTGCTGTTGTGCCTGTAGATAGGGCGCCAAAGCACCGTGAAGAGCAGGAACACCTTTCAGGGCTGGGCCCTTCCAAGTGGGAGAAGGAGCCGGACGTTTGCCTTTTCGGCAAGAGGCTCTGCCGCGGCCGAGCGCCATGAGATGTTGCGTCTCTGGGAAAGCACAGATCCCCACTGCTGTTGTGCCTGTAGATAGGGCGCCAAGGCACCGTGAAGAGCAGCAACAGCTTTCAGGGCTGGGCCCTTCCTTGTGGGAGAAGGAGCCGGACGTTTGCCTTTTCGGCAAGAGGCTCTGCCGCGGCCGAGCGCCATGAGAAGTTGCGTCTCTGGGAAAGCACAGATCCCCACTGCTGTTGTGCCTGTCGATAGGGCGCCAAGGCACCGTGAAGAGCAGCAACAGCTTTCAGGGCTGGGCCCTTCCTTCTGGGAGAAGCAGCCGGACGTTTGCCTTTTCGGCAAGAGGCTCTGCCGTGGCCGAACGACATGAGATGTTGCGTCTCTGGGAAAGCACAGATCCCCACTGCTGTTGTGCCTGTAGATAGGGCGCCAAGGGTAGGTGAAGAGCAGCAAGAGCTTTCAGGGCTGGGCCCTTCCTTGTGGGAGAAGGAGCCGGACGTTTGCCTTTTCGGCAAGAGGCTATGCTGCTGCAAAGCACCATGAGATGTTGCGTCTCTGGGAAAGCACAGATCCCCACTGCTGTTGTGCCTGTAGATAGGGCGCCAAGGCACCGTGAAGAGCAGCAACAGCTTTCAGGGCTGTGTCCTGACTTCTGGGAGAAGGAGCCAGCCTTTTGCCTTTTCGGCAAGAGGCTCTGCCGTGGCCGAGCGCCATGAGATGTTGCGTCTCTGGGAAAGCACAGATCCCCACTGCTGTTGTGCCTGTCGATAGGGCACCAAGGCACCGTAAAGAACAGCAACAGCTTTCAGGGCTGGGCCCTTCCTTGTGGGAGAAGGAGCCGGACGTTTGCCTTTTCGGCAAGAGGCTCTTCTGCGGCCAAGCGACATGAGATGTTGCGTCTCTGGGAAAGCACAGATCCCCACTGCTGTTGTGCCTGTCGATAGGGCGCCAAGGCACCGTGAAGAGCAGCAACAGCTTTCAGGGCTGGGCCCTTCCTTGTGGGAGAAGGAGCCGGACGTTTGCCTTTTCGGCAAGAGGCTCTGCCGCGGCCGAGCGCCATGAGATGTTGCGTCTCTGGGAAAGCACAGATCCCCACTGCTGTTGTGCCTGTCGATAGGGCGCCAAGGCACCGTGAAGAGCAGCAACAGCTTTCAGGGCTGGGCCCTTCCTTGTGGGAGAAGGAGCCGGACGTTTGCCTTTTCGGCAAGAGGCTCTGCTGCGGCCGAGCGCCATGAGATGTTGCGTCTCTGGGAAAGCACAGATCCCCACTGCTGTTGTGCCTGTAGATAGGGCGCCAAGGCACCGTGAAGAGCAGCAACAGCTTTCAGGGCTGGGCCCTTCCTTGTGGGAGAAGGAGCTGGACGTTTGCCTTTTCGGCAAGAGGATCTGCCGCGGCCGAACGCCATGAGATGTTGCGTCTCTGGGAAAGCACAGATCCCCACTGCTGTTGTGCCTGTCGATAGGGCGCCAAGGCACCGTGAAGAGCAGCAACACCTTTCAGGGCTGGGCCCTTCCAAGTGGGAGAAGGAGCCGGACGTTTGCCTTTTCGGCAAGAGGCTCTGCCGCGGCCGAGCGCCATGAGATGTTGCGTCTCTGGGAAAGCACAGATCCCCACTGCTGTTGTGCCTGTAGATAGGGCGCCAAGGCACCGTGAAGAGCAGCAACAGCTTTCAGGGCTGGGCCCTTCCTTGTGGGAGAAGGAGCCGGACGTTTGCCTTTTCGGCAAGAGGCTCTGCCGCGGCCGAGCGCCATGAGATGTTGCGTCTCTGGGAAAGCACAGATCCCCACTGCTGTTGTGCCTGTAGATAGGGCGCCAAGGCACCGTGAAGAGCAGCAACACCTTTCAGGGCTGGGCCCTTCCAAGTGGGAGAAGGAGCCGGACGTTTGCCTTTTCGGCAAGAGGCTCTGCCATGGCCGAACGCCATGAGATGTTGCGTCTCTGGGAAAGCACAGATCCCCACTGCTGTTGTGCCTGTAGATAGGGCGCCAAGGCACCGTGAAGAGCAGCAAGAGCTTTCAGGGCTGGGCCCTTCCTTGTGGGAGAAGGAGCCGGACGTTTGCCTTTTCGGCAAGAGGCTCTGCTGCTGCCAAGCGCCATGAGATTTTGCGTCTCTGGGAAAGCACAGATCCCCACTGCTGTTGTGCCTGTAGATAGGGCGCCAAGGCACCGTGAAGAGCAGCAACAGCTTTCAGGGCTGGGCCCTTCCTTCTGGGAGAAGGAGCCGGACGTTTGCCTTTTCGGCAAGAGGCTCTGCCGTGGGCCGAACGACATGAGATGTTGCGTCTCTGGGAAAGCACAGATCCCCACTGCTGTTGTGCCTGTAGATAGGGCGCCAAGGGTAGGTGAAGAGCAGCAACAGCTTTCAGGGCTGGGCCCTTCCTTGTGGGAGAAGGAGCCGGACGTTTGCCTTTTCGGCAAGAGGCTCTGCTGCTGCAAAGCACCATGAGATTTTGCGTCTCTGGGAAAGCACAGATCCCCACTGCTGTTGTGCCTGTAGATAGGGCGCCAAGGCACCGTGAAGAGCAGCAACAGCTTTCAGGGCTGTGTCCTGACTTCTGGGAGAAGGAGCCAGCCTTTTGCCTTTTCGGCAAGAGGCTCTGCCGTGGCCGAGCGCCATCTCTGGGAAAGCACAGATCCCCACTGCTGTTGTGCCTGTCGATAGGGCACCAAGGCACCGTAAAGAACAGCAACAGCTTTCAGGGCTGGGCCCATCCTTGTGGGAGAAGGAGCCGGACGTTTGCCTTTTCGGCAAGAGGCTCTTCTGCGGCCAAGCGACATGAGATGTTGCGTCTCTGGGAAAGCACAGATCCCCACTGCTGTTGTGCTGTCGATAAGGGCGCCAAGGCACCGTGAAGAGCAAGCAACAGCTTTCAGGGCTGGGCCCTTCCTTGTGGGAGAAGGAGCCGGACGTTTGCCTTTTCGGCAAGAGGCTCTGCCGGCGGCCGAGCGCCCATGAGATGTTGCGTCTCTGGGAAAGCACAGATCCCCACTGCTGTTGTGCCTGTCGATAGGGGTGCCAAGGCACCGTGAAGAGCAGCAACAGCTTTCAGGGCTGGGCCCTTCCTTGTGGGAGAAGGAGCCGGACGTTTGCCTTTTCGGCAAGAGGCTCTGCTGCGGCCGAGCGCCATGAGATGTTGCGTCTCTGGGAAAGCACAGATCCCCACTGCTGTTGTGCCTGTAGATAGGGCGCCAAGGCACCGTGAAGAGCAGCAACAGCTTTCAGGGCTGGGCCCTTCCTTGTGGGAGAAGGAGCTGGACGTTTGCCTTTTCGGCAAGAGGATCTGCCGCGGCCGAACGCCATGAGATGTTGCGTCTCTGGGAAAGCACAGATCCCCACTGCTGTTGTGCCTGTCGATAGGGCGCCAAGGGCACCGTGAAGAGCAGCAACACCTTTCAGGGCTGGGCCCTTCCAAGTGGGAGAAGGAGCCGGACGTTTGCCTTTTCGGCAAGAATGCTCAGCCGCGGGCCGAGCGCCATGAGATGTTGCGTCTCTGGAAAGCACAGATCCCCACTGCTGTTGTGCCTGTAGATAGGGCGCCAAGGCACCGTGAAGAGCAGCAAGAGCTTTCAGGGCTGTGTCCTGACTTCTGGAGAAGGAGCCAGCCTTTGCCTTTTCGGCAAGAGGCTCTGCCGTGGCCGAGCGCCATGAGATGTTGCGTCTCTGGGAAAGCACAGATCCCCACTGCTGTTGTGCCTGTAGATAGGGCGCCAAAGCACCGTGAAGAGCAGGAACACCTTTCAGGGCTGGGCCCTTCCAAGTGGTGAGAAGGAGCCGGACGTTTGCCTTTTCGGCAAGAGGCTCTGCCGCGGCGGAGCGCCATGAGATGTTGCGTCTCTGGGAAAGCACAGATCCCCACTGCTGTTGTGCCTGTAGATAGGGCGCCAAGGCACCGTGAAGAGCAGCAACAGCTTTCAGGGCTGGGCCCTTCCTTGTGGGAGAAGGAGCCGGACGTTTGCCTTTTCGGCAAGAGGCTCTGCCGCGGCCGAGCGCCATGAGATGTTGCGTCTCTGGAAAGCACAGATCCCCACTGCTGTTGTGCCTGTAGATAGGGCGCCAAGGCACCGTGAAGAGCAGCAACAGCTTTCAGGGCTGGGCCCTTCCTTGTGGGAGAAGGAGCTGGACGTTTGCCTTTTCGGCAAGAGGCTCTGCCGCGGCTGAGCGCCATGAGATGTTGCGTCTCTGGGAAAGCACAGATCCCCAGTGCTGTTGTGCCTGTAGATAGGGCGCCAAGGCACCGTGAAGAGCAGCAAGAGCTTTCAGGGCTGGGCCCTTCCAAGTGGGAGAAGGAGCCGGATGTTTGCCTTTTCGGCAAGAGGCTCAGCCGCGGGCCGAACGCCATGAGATGTTGCGTCTCTGGAAAGCACAGATCCCCACTGCTGTTGTGCCTGTCGATAGGGCGCCAAGGCACCGTGAAGAGCAGCAACAGCTTTCAGGGCTGGGCCCTTCCAAGTGGGAGAAGGAGCCGGACGTTTGCCTTTTCGGCAAGAGGCTCTGCCGTGGCCGAACGACATGAGATGGTTGCGTCTCTGGGAAAGCACAGATCCCCCACTGCTGTTGTGCCTGTAGATAGGGCGCCAAGGGTAGGTGAAGAGCAGCAACAGCTTTCAGGGCTGGGCCCTTCCTTGTGGGAGAAGGAGCCGGACGTTTGCCTTTTCGGGCAAGAGGCTCTGCTGCTGCAAAGCACCATGAGATGTTGCGTCTCTGGGAAAGCACAGATCCCCACTGCTGTTGTGCCTGTAGATAGGGCGCCAAGGCACCGTGAAGAGCAGCAACAGCTTTCAGGGCTGTGTCCTGACTTCTGGGAGAAGGAGCCAGCCTTTTGCCTTTTCGGCAAGAGGCTCTGCCGTGGCCGAGCGCCATGAGATGTTGCGTCTCTGGGAAAGCACAGATCCCCACTGCTGTTGTGCCTGTCGATAGGGCACCAAGGCACCGTAAAGAACAGCAACAGCTTTCAGGGCTGGGCCCTTCCTTGTGGGAGAAGGAGCCGGACGTTTGCCTTTTCGGCAAGAGGCTCTTCTGCGGCCAAGCGACATGAGATGTTGCGTCTCTGGGGAAAGCACAGATCCCCCACTGCTGTTGTGCCTGTCGATAGGGCGCCAAGGCACCGTGAAGAGCAGCAACAGCTTTCAGGGCTGGGGCCCTTCCTTGTGGGAGAAGGAGCCGGACGTTTGCCTTTTCGGCAAGAGGCTCTGCCGCGGCCCGAGCGCCATGAGATGTTGCGTCTCTGGGAAAGCACAGATCCCCACTGCTGTTGTGCCTGTCGATAGGGCGCCAAGGCACCGTGAAGAGCAGCAACAGCTTTCAGGGCTGGGCCCTTCCTTGTGGGAGAAGGAGCCGGACGTTTGCCTTTTCGGCAAGAGGCTCTGCTGCGGCCGAGCGCCATGAGATTGTTGCGTCTCTGGGAAAGCACAGATCCCCACTGCTGTTGTGCCTGTAGATAGGGCGCCAAGGCACCGTGAAGAGCAGCAACAGCTTTCAGGGCTGGGCCCTTCCTTGTGGGAGAAGGAGCTGGACGTTTGCCTTTTCGGCAAGAGGATCTGCCGCGGCCGAACGCCATGAGATGTTGCGTCTCTGGGAAAGCACAGATCCCCACTGCTGTTGTGCCTGTCGATAGGGCGCCAAGGCACCGTGAAGAGCAGCAACACCTTTCAGGGCTGGGCCCTTCCAAGTGGGAGAAGGAGCCGGACGTTTGCCTTTTCGGCAAGATGCTCAGCCGCGGCCCGAGCGCCATGAGATGTTGCGTCTCTGGGAAAGCACAGATCCCCACTGCTGTTGTGCCTGTAGATAGGGCGCCAAGGCACCGTGAAGAGCAGCAAGAGCTTTCAGGGCTGTGTCCTGACTTCTGGGAGAAGGAGCCAGCCTTTTGCCTTTTCGGCAAGAGGCTCTGCTGTGGCCGAGCGCCATGAGATGTTGCGTCTCTGGGAAAGCACAGATCCCCACTGCTGTTGTGCCTGTAGATAGGGCGCCAAAGCACCGTGAAGAGCAGGAACACCTTTCAGGGCTGGGCCCTTCCAAGTGGGAGAAGGAGCCGGACGTTTGCCTTTTCGGCAAGAGGCTCTGCCGCGGCCGAGCGCCATGAGATGTTGCGTCTCTGGGAAAGCACAGATCACCACTGCTGTTGTGCCTGTAGATAGGGCGCCAAGGCACCGTGAAGAGCAGCAACAGCTTTCAGGGCTGGGCCCTTCCTTGTGGGAGAAGGAGCCGGACGTTTGCCTTTTCGGCAAGAGGCTCTGCCGCGGCCGAGCGCCATGAGATGTTGCGTCTCTGGGAAAGCACAGATCCCCACTGCTGTTGTGCCTGTAGATAGGGCGCCAAGGCACCGTGAAGAGCAGCAACAGCTTTCAGGGCTGGGCCTTCCTTGTGGGAGAAGGAGCTGGACGTTTGCCTTTTCGGCAAGAGGCTCTGCCGCGGCTGAGCGCCATGAGATGTTGCGTCTCTGGGAAAGCACAGATCCCCAGTGCTGTTGTGCCTGTAGATAGGGCGCCAAGGCACCGTGAAGAGCAGCAAGAGCTTTCAGGGCTGGCCCTTCCAAGTGGGAGAAGGAGCCGGATGTTTGCCTTTTCGGCAAGAGGCTCAGCCGCGGCCGAACGCCATGAGATGTTGCGTCTCTGGGAAAGCACAGATCCCCACTGCTGTTGTGCCTGTCGATAGGGCGCCAAGGCACCGTGAAGAGCAGCAACAGCTTTCAGGGCTGGGCCCTTCCAAGTGGGAGAAGGAGCCGGACGTTTGCCTTTTCGGCAAGAGGCTCTGCCGCGGCCGAGCGCCATGAGATGTTGCGTCTCTGGGAAAGCACAGATCCCCACTGCTGTTGTGCCTGTAGATAGGGCGCCAAGGCACCGTGAAGAGCAGCAACACCTTTCAGGGCTGGGCCCTTCCTTGTGGGAGAAGGAGCCGGACGTTAGCCTTTTCGGCAAGAGGCTCTGCCGTGGAGCCGAACGACATGAGATGTTGCGTCTCTGGGAAAGCACAGATCCCCACTGCTGTTGTGCCTGTAGATAGGGCGCCAAGGCACCGTGAAGAGCAGCAAGAGCTTTCAGGGCTGTGTCCTGACTTCTGGGAGAAGAGCCAGCCTTTTGCCTTTCGGCAAGAGGCTCTGCCGTGGCCGAGCGCCATGAGATGTTGCGTCTCTGGGAAAGCACAGATCCCCACTGCTGTTGTGCCTGTAGATAGGGCGCCAAAGCACCGTGAAGAGCAGGAACACCTTTCAGGGCTGGGCCCTTCCAAGTGGGAGAAGGAGCCGGACGTTTGCCTTTCGGCAAGAGGCTCTGCTGCTGCCAAGCGCCATGAGATTTTGCGTCTCTGGGAAAGCACAGATCCCCACTGCTGTTGTGCCTGTAGATAGGGCGCCAAGGCACCGTGAAGAGCAGCAACAGCTTTCAGGGCTGGGCCCTTCCTTCTGGGAGAAGGAGCCGGACGTTTGCCTTTTCGGCAAGAGGCTCTGCCGTGGCCGAACGACATGAGATGTTGCGTCTCTGGGAAAGCACAGATCCCCACTGCTGTTGTGCCTGTAGATAGGGGCGCCAAGGGTAGGTGAAGAGCAGCAACAGCTTTCAGGGCTGGGCCCTTCCTTGTGGGAGAAGGAGCCGGACGTTTGCCTTTTCGGCAAGAGGCTCTGCTGCTGCAAAGCACCATGAGATTTTGCGTCTCTGGGAAAGCACAGATCCCCACTGCTGTTGTGCCTGTAGATAGGGTGCCAAGGCACCGTGAAGAGCAGCAACAGCTTTTCAGGGCTGTGTCCTGACTTCTGGGAGAAGGAGCCAGCCTTTTGCCTTTTCGGCAAGAGGCTCTGCCGTGGCCGAGCGCCATGAGATGTTGCGTCTCTGGGAAAGCACAGATCCCCACTGCTGTTGTGCCTGTCGATAGGGCACCAAGGCACCGTAAAGAACAGCAACAGCTTTCAGGGCTGGGCCCTTCCTTGTGGGAGAAGGAGCCGGACGTTTGCCTTTTCGGCAAGAGGCTCTTCTGCGGCCAAGCGACATGAGATGTTGCGTCTCTGGGAAAGCACAGATCCCCACTGCTGTTGTGCTGTCGATAGGGCGCCAAGGCACCGTGAAGAGCAGCAACAGCTTTCAGGGCTGGGCCCTTCCTTGTGGGAGAAGGAGCCGGACGTTTGCCTTTTCGGCAAGAGGCTCTGCCGCGGCCGAGCGCCATGAGATGTTGCGTCTCTGGGAAAGCACAGATCCCCACTGCTGTTGTTGCCTGTTCGATAGGGTGCCAAGGCACCGTGAAGAGCAGCAACAGCTTTCAGGGCTGGGCCCTTCCTTGTGGGAGAAGGAGCCGGACGTTTGCCTTTTCGGCAAGAGGCTCTGCTGCGGCCGAGCGCCATGAGATGTTGCGTCTCTGGGAAAGCACAGATCCCCACTGCTGTTGTGCCTGTAGATAGGGCGCCAAGGCACCGTGAAGAGCAGCAACAGCTTTCAGGGCTGGGCCCTTCCTTGTGGGAGAAGGAGCTGGACGTTTGCCTTTTCGGCAAGAGGATCTGCCGCGGCCGAACGCCATGAGATGTTGCGTCTCTGGGAAAGCACAGATCCCCACTGCTGTTGTGCCTGTCGATAGGGCGCCAAGGCACCGTGAAGAGCAGCAACACCTTTCAGGGCTGGGCCCTTCCAAGTGGGAGAAGGAGCCGGACGTTTGCCTTTTCGGCAAGATGCTCAGCCGCGGCCGAGCGCCATGAGATGTTGCGTCTCTGGGAAAGCACAGATCCCCACTGCTGTTGTGCCTGTAGATAGGGCGCCAAGGCACCGTGAAGAGCAGCAACAGCTTTCAGGGCTGTGTCCTGACTTCTGGGAGAAGGAGCCAGCCTTTTGCCTTTTCGGCAAGAGGCTCTGCCGTGGCCGAGCGCCATGAGATGTTGCGTCTCTGGGAAAGCACAGATCCCCACTGCTGTTGTGCCTGTAGATAGGGCGCCAAAGCACCGTGAAGAGCAGGAACACCTTTCAGGGCTGGGCCCTTCCAAGTGGGAGAAGGAGCCGGACGTTTGCCTTTTCGGCAAGAGGCTCTGCCGCGGCCGAGCGCCATGAGATGTTGCGTCTCTGGGAAAGCACAGATCCCCACTGCTGTTGTGCCTGTAGATAGGGCGCCAAGGCACCGTGAAGAGCAGCAACAGCTTTCAGGGCTGGCCCTTCCTTGTGGGAGAAGGAGCCGGACGTTTGCCTTTTCGGCAAGAGGCTCTGCCGCGGCCGAGCGCCATGAGATGTTGCGTCTCTGGGAAAGCACAGATCCCCACTGCTGTTGTGCCTGTCGATAGGGCGCCAAGGCACCGTGAAGAGCAGCAACAGCTTTCAGGGCTGGGCCCTTCCTTCTGGGAGAAGCAGCCGGACGTTTGCCTTTTCGGCAAGAGGCTCTGCCGTGGTCCGAACGACATGAGATGTTGCGTCTCTGGGAAAGCACAGATCCCCACTGCTGTTGTGCCTGTAGATAGGGCGCCAAGGGTAGGTGAAGAGCAGCAAGAGCTTTCAGGGCTGGGCCCTTCCTTGTGGGAGAAGGAGCCGGACGTTTGCCTTTTCGGCAAGAGGCTATGCTGCTGCAAAGCACCATGAGATGTTGCGTCTCTGGGAAAGCACAGATCCCCACTGCTGTTGTGCCTGTAGATAGGGCGCCAAGGCACCGTGAAGAGCAGCAACAGCTTTCAGGGCTGTGTCCTGACTTCTGGGAGAAGGAGCCAGCCTTTTGCCTTTTCGGCAAGAGGCTCTGCCGTGGCCGAGCGCCATGAGATGTTGCGTCTCTGGGAAAGCACAGATCCCCACTGCTGTTGTGCCTGTCGATAGGGCACCAAGGCACCGTAAAGAACAGCAACAGCTTTCAGGGCTGGGCCCTTCCTTGTGGGAGAAGGAGCCGGACGTTTGCCTTTTCGGCAAGAGGCTCTTCTGCGGCCAAGCGACATGAGATGTTGCGTCTCTGGGAAAGCACAGATCCCCACTGCTGTTGTGCCTGTCGATAGGGCGCCAAGGCACCGTGAAGAGCAGCAACAGCTTTCAGGGCTGGGCCCTTCCTTGTGGGAGAAGGAGCCGGACGTTTGCCTTTTCGGCAAGAGGCTCTGCCGCGGCCGAGCGCCATGAGATGTTGCGTCTCTGGGAAAGCACAGATCCCCACTGCTGTTGTGCCCTGTCGATAGGGCGCCAAGGCACCGTGAAGAGCAGCAACAGCTTTCAGGGCTGGGCCCTTCCTTGTGGGAGAAGGAGCCGGACGTTTGCCTTTTCGGCAAGAGGCTCTGCTGCGGCCGAGCGCCATGAGATGTTGCGTCTCTGGGAAAGCACAGATCCCCACTGCTGTTGTGCCTGTAGATAGGGCGCCAAGGCACCGTGAAGAGCAGCAACAGCTTTCAGGGCTGGGCCCTTCCTTGTGGGAGAAGGAGCTGGACGTTTGCCTTTTCTGGCAAGAGGAATCTGCCGCGGCCGAACGCCATGAGATGTTGCGTCTCTGGGAAAGCACAGATCCCCACTGCTGTTGTGCCTGTCGATAGGGCGCCAAGGCACCGTGAAGAGCAGCAACACCTTTCAGGGCTGGGCCCTTCCAAGTGGGAGAAGGAGCCGGACGTTTGCCTTTTCGGCAAGATGCTCAGCCGCGGGCCGAGCGCCATGAGATGTTGCGTCTCTGGGAAAGCACAGATCCCCACTGCTGTTGTGCCTGTAGATAGGGCGCCAAGGCACCGTGAAGAGCAGCAAGAGCTTTCAGGGCTGTGTCCTGACTTCTGGGAGAAGGAGCCAGCCTTTTGCCTTTTCGGCAAGAGGCTCTGCTGTGGCCGAGCGCCATGAGATGTTGCGTCTCTGGGAAAGCACAGATCCCCACTGCTGTTGTGCCTGTCGATAGGGCGCCAAGGCACCGTGAAGAGCAGCAACACCTTTCAGGGCTGGGCCCTTCCAAGTGGGAGAAGGAGCCGGACGTTTGCCTTTTCGGCAAGAGGCTCTGCCGCGGCCGAGCGCCATGAGATGTTGCGTCTCTGGGAAAGCACAGATCCCCACTGCTGTTGTGCCTGTAGATAGGTCGCCAAGGCACCGTGAAGAGCAGCAACAGCTTTCAGGGCTGGGCCCTTCCTTGTGGGAGAAGGAGCCGGACGTTTGCCTTTTCGGCAAGAGGCTCTGCCGCGGCCGAGCGCCATGAGATGTTGCGTCTCTGGGAAAGCACAGATCCCCAGTGCTGTTGTGCCTGTAGATAGGGCGCCAAGGCACCGTGAAGAGCAGCAACAGCTTTCAGGGCTGGGCCCTTCCTTGTGGGAGAAGGAGCCGGACGTTTGCCTTTTCGGCAAGAGGCTCTGCCGCGGCCGAGCGCCATGAGATGTTGCGTCTCTGGGAAAGCACAGATCCCCACTGCTGTTGTGCCTGTAGATAGGGTGCCAAGGCACCGTGAAGAGCAGCAAGAGCTTTCAGGGCTGGGCCCTTCCTTGTGGGAGAAGGAGCTGGACGTTTGCCTTTTCGGCAAGAGGCTCTGCCGCGGCTGAGCGCCATGAGATGTTGCGTCTCTGGGAAAGCACAGATCCCCAGTGCTGTTGTGCCTGTAGATAGGGCGCCAAGGCACCGTGAAGAGCAGCAAGAGCTTTCAGGGCTGTGTCCTGACTCTGGGAGAAGAGCCAGCCTTTTGCCTTTTCGGCAAGAGGCTCTGCCGTGGCCGAGCGCCATGAGATGTTGCGTCTCTGGGAAAGCACAGATCCCCACTGCTGTTGTGCCTGTAGATAGGGCGCCAAAGCACCGTGAAGAGCAGGAACACCTTTCAGGGCTGGGCCCTTCCAAGTGGGAGAAGGAGCCGGACGTTTGCCTTTTCGGCAAGAGGCTCTGCTGCTGCCAAGCGCCATGAGATTTTGCGTCTCTGGGAAAGCACAGATCCCCACTGCTGTTTGTGCCTGTAGATAGGGCGCCAAGGCACCGTGAAGAGCAGCAACAGCTTTCAGGGCTGGGCCCTTCCTTCTGGGAGAAGGAGCCGGACGTTTGCCTTTTCGGCAAGAGCTCTGCCGTGGCCGAACGACATGAGATGTTGCGTCTCTGGGAAAGCACAGATCCCCACTGCTGTTGTGCCTGTAGATAGGGCGCCAAGGGTAGGTGAAGAGCAGCAACAGCTTTCAGGGCTGGGCCCTTCCTTGTGGGAGAAGGAGCCGGACGTTTGCCTTTTCGGCAAGAGGCTCTGGCTGCTGCAAAGCACCATGAGATTTTGCGTCTCTGGGAAAGCACAGATCCCCACTGCTGTTGTGCCTGTAGATAGGGCGCCAAGGCACCGTGAAGAGCAGCAACAGCTTTCAGGGCTGTGTCCTGACTTCTGGGAGAAGGAGCCAGCCTTTTGCCTTTTCGGCAAGAGGCTCTGCCGTGGCCGAGCGCCATGAGATGTTGCGTCTCTGGGAAAGCACAGATCCCCACTGCTGTTGTGCCTGTCGATAGGGCGCCAAGGCACCGTGAAGAGCAGCAACAGCTTTCAGGGCTGGGCCCTTCCTTGTGGGAGAAGGAGCCGGACGTTTGCCTTTTCGGCAAGAGGCTCTGCCGCGGGCCGAGCGCCATGAGATGTTGCGTCTCTGGGAAAGCACAGATCCCCACTGCTGTTGTGCCTGTCGATAGGGTGCCAAGGCACCGTGAAGAGCAGCAACAGCTTTCAGGGCTGGGCCCTTCCTTGTGGGAGAAGGAGCCGGACGTTTGCCTTTTCGGCAAGAGGCTCTGCTGCGGGTCCGAGCGCCATGAGATGTTGCGTCTCTGGGAAAGCACAGATCCCCACTGCTGTTGTGCCTGTAGATAGGGCGCCAAGGCACCGTGAAGAGCAGCAACAGCTTTCAGGGCTGGGCCCTTCCTTGTGGGAGAAGGAGCTGGACGTTTGCCTTTTCGGCAAGAGGATCTGCCGCGGCCGAACGCCATGAGATGTTGCGTCTCTGGGAAAGCACAGATCCCCACTGCTGTTGTGCCTGTCGATAGGGCGCCAAGGCACCGTGAAGAGCAGCCAACACCTTTCAGGGCTGGGCCCTTCCAAGTGGGAGAAGGAGCCGGACGTTTGCCTTTTCGGCAAGATGCTCAGCCGCGGCCGAGCGCCATGAGATGTTGCGTCTCTGGGAAAGCACAGATCCCCACTGCTGTTTGTGCCTGTAGATAGGGCGCCAAGGCACCGTGAAGAGCAGCAAGAGCTTTCAGGGCTGTTGTCCTGACTTCTGGGAGAAGGAGCCAGCCTTTTTGCCTTTCGGCAAGAGGCTCTGCCGTGGCCGAGCGCCATGAGATGTTGCGTCTCTGGGAAAGCACAGATCCCCACTGCTGTTGTGCCTGTAGATAGGGCGCCAAAGCACCGTGAAGAGCAGGAACACCTTTCAGGCTGGGCCCTTCCAAGTGGGAGAAGGAGCCGGACGTTTGCCTTTTCGGCAAGAGGCTCTGCCGCGGCCGAGCGCCATGAGATGTTGCGTCTCTGGGAAAGCACAGATCCCACTGCTGTTGTGCCTGTAGATAGGGCGCCAAGGCACCGTGAAGAGCAGCAACAGCTTTCAGGGCTGGGCCCTTCCTTGTGGGAGAAGGAGCCGGACGTTTGCCTTTTCGGCAAGAGGCTCTGCCGCGGCCGAGCGCCATGAGATGTTGCGTCTCTGGGAAAGCACAGATCCCCACTGCTGTTGTGCCTGTCGATAGGGCGCCAAGGCACCGTGAAGAGCAGCAACAGCTTTCAGGGCTGGGCCCTTCCTTCTGGGAGAAGCAGCCGGACGTTTGCCTTTTCGGCAAGAGGCTCTGCCGTGGCCGAACGACATGAGATGTTGCGTCTCTGGGAAAGCACAGATCCCCACTGCTGTTGTGCCTGTAGATAGGGCGCCAAGGGTAGGTGAAGAGCAGCAAGAGCTTTCAGGGCTGGGCCCTTCCTTGTGGGAGAAGGAGCCGGACGTTTGCCTTTTCGGCAAGAGGCTATGCTGCTGCAAAGCACCATGAGATTTTGCGTCTCTGGGAAAGCACAGATCCCCACTGCTGTTGTGCCTGTAGATAGGGCGCCAAGGCACCGTGAAGAGCAGCAACAGCTTTCAGGGCTGTGTCCTGACTTCTGGGAGAAGGAGCCAGCCTTTTGCCTTTTCGGCAAGAGGCTCTGCCGTGGCCGAGCGCCATGAGATGTTGCGTCTCTGGGAAAGCACAGATCCCCACTGCTGTTGTGCCTGTCGATAGGGCACCAAGGCACCGTAAAGAACAGCAACAGCTTTCAGGGCTGGGCCCTTCCTTGTGGGAGAAGGAGCCGGACGTTTGCCTTTTCGGCAAGAGGCTCTTCTGCGGCCAAGCGACATGAGATGTTGCGTCTCTGGGAAAGCACAGATCCCCACTGCTGTTGTGCCTGTCGATAGGGCGCCAAGGCACCGTGAAGAGCAGCAACAGCTTTCAGGGCTGGGCCCTTCCTTGTGGGAGAAGGAGCCGGACGTTTGCCTTTTCGGCAAGAGGCTCTGCCGCGGCCGAGCGCCATGAGATGTTGCGTCTCTGGGAAAGCACAGATCCCCACTGCTGTTGTGCCTGTCGATAGGGCGCCAAGGCACCGTGAAGAGCAGCAACAGCTTTCAGGGCTGGGCCCTTCCTTGTGGGAGAAGGAGCCGGACGTTTGCCTTTTCGGCAAGAGGCTCTGCTGCGGCCGAGCGCCATGAGATGTTGCGTCTCTGGGAAAGCACAGATCCCCACTGCTGTTGTGCCTGTAGATAGGGCGCCAAGGCACCGTGAAGAGCAGCAACAGCTTTCAGGGCTGGGCCCTTCCTTGTGGGAGAAGGAGCTGGACGTTTGCCTTTTCGGCAAGAGGATCTGCCGCGGCCGAACGCCATGAGATGTTGCGTCTCTGGGAAAGCACAGATCCCCACTGCTGTTGTGCCTGTCGATAGGGCGCCAAGGCACCGTGAAGAGCAGCAACACCTTTCAGGGCTGGGCCCTTCCAAGTGGGAGAAGGAGCCGGACGTTTGCCTTTTCGGCAAGATGCTCAGCCGCGGCCGAGCGCCATGAGATGTTGCGTCTCTGGGAAAGCACAGATCCCCACTGCTGTTGTGCCTGTAGATAGGGCGCCAAGGCACCGTGAAGAGCAGCAAGAGCTTTCAGGGCTGTGTCCTGACTTCTGGGAGAAGGAGCCAGCCTTTTGCCTTTTCGGCAAGAGGCTCTGCTGTGGCCGAGCGCCATGAGATGTTGCGTCTCTGGGAAAGCACAGATCCCCACTGCTGTTGTGCCTGTAGATAGGGCGCCAAAGCACCGTGAAGAGCAGGAACACCTTTCAGGGCTGGGCCCTTCCAAGTGGGAGAAGGAGCCGGACGTTTGCCTTTTCGGCAAGAGGCTCTGCCGCGGCCGAGCGCCATGAGATGTTGCGTCTCTGGAAAGCACAGATCCCCACTGCTGTTGTGCCTGTAGATAGGTCGCCAAGGCACCGTGAAGAGCAGCAACAGCTTTCAGGGCTGGGCCCTTCCTTGTGGGAGAAGGAGCCGGACGTTTGCCTTTTCGGCAAGAGGCTCTGCCGCGGCCGAGCGCCATGAGATGTTGCGTCTCTGGGAAAGCACAGATCCCCACTGCTGTTGTGCCTGTAGATAGGGCGCCAAGGCACCGTGAAGAGCAGCAACAGCTTTCAGGGCTGGGCCCTTCCTTGTGGGAGAAGGAGCCGGACGTTTGCCTTTTCGGCAAGAGGCTCTGCCGCGGCCGAGCGCCATGAGATGTTGCGTCTCTGGGAAAGCACAGATCCCCACTGCTGTTGTGCCTGTAGATAGGGTGCCAAGGCACCGTGAAGAGCAGCAAGAGCTTTCAGGGCTGGGCCCTTCCTTGTGGGAGAAGGAGCTGGACGTTTGCCTTTTCGGCAAGAGGCTCTGCCGCGGCTGAGCGCCATGAGATGTTGCGTCTCTGGGAAAGCACAGATCCCCAGTGCTGTTGTGCCTGTAGATAGGGCGCCAAGGCACCGTGAAGAGCAGCAAGAGCTTTCAGGGCTGTGTCCTGACTTCTGGGAGAAGAGCCAGCCTTTTGCCTTTTCGGCAAGAGGCTCTGCCGTGGCCGAGCGCCATGAGATGTTGCGTCTCTGGGAAAGCACAGATCCCCACTGCTGTTGTGCCTGTAGATAGGGCGCCAAAGCACCGTGAAGAGCAGGAACACCTTTCAGGGCTGGGCCCTTCCAAGTGGGAGAAGGAGCCGGACGTTTGCCTTTTCGGCAAGAGGCTCTGCCATGGCCGAACGCCATGAGATGTTGCGTCTCTGGGAAAGCACAGATCCCCACTGCTGTTGTGCCTGTAGATAGGGCGCCAAGGCACCGTGAAGAGCAGCAAGAGCTTTCAGGGCTGGGCCCTTCCTTGTGGGAGAAGGAGCCGGACGTTTGCCTTTTCGGCAAGAGGCTCTGCCGTGGCCGAGCGCCATGAGATGTTGCGTCTCTGGGAAAGCACAGATCCCCACTGCTGTTGTGCCTGTAGATAGGGCGCCAAGGCACCGTGAAGAGCAGCAAGAGCTTTCAGGGCTGGGCCCTTCCTTGTGGGAGAAGGAGCCGGACGTTTGCCTTTTCGGCAAGAGGCTCTGCTGCTGCCAAGCACCATGAGATTTTGCGTCTCTGGGAAAGCACAGATCCCCACTGCTGTTGTGCCTGTAGATAGGGCGCCAAGGCACCGTGAAGAGCAGCAACAGCTTTCAGGGCTGGGCCCTTCCTTGTGGGAGAAGCAGCCGGACGTTTGCCTTTTCGGCAAGAGGCTCTGCCGCGGCCGAGCGCCATGAGATGTTGCGTCTCTGGGAAAGCACAGATCCCCACTGCTGTTGTGCCTGTCGATAGGGCGCCAAGGCACCGTGAAGAGCAGCAACAGCTTTCAGGGCTGGGCCCTTCCTTGTGGGAGAAGGAGCCGGACGTTTGCCTTTTCGGCAAGAGGCTCTGCCGCGGCCGAGCGCCATGAGATGTTGCGTCTCTGGGAAAGCACCGATCCCCACTGCTGTTGTGCCTGTAGATAGGGCGCCAAGGCACCGTGAAGAGCAGCAAGAGCTTTCAGGGCTGGGCCCTTCCTTGTGGGAGAAAGAGCCGTACGTTTGCCTTTTCGGCAAGAGGCTCTGCTGCTGCCAAGCACCATGAGATTTTGCGTCTCTGGGAAAGCACAGATCCCCACTGCTGTTGTGCCTGTAGATAGGGCGCCAAGGCACCGTGAAGAGCAGCAACACCTTTCAGGGCTGGGCCATTCCTTGTGGGAGAAGGAGCCGGACGTTTGCCTTTTCGGCAAGAGGCTCTTCTGCGGCCAAGCGACATGAGATGTTGCGTCTCTGGGAAAGCACAGATCCCCACTGCTGTTGTGCCTGTCGATAGGGCGCCAAGGCACCGTGAAGAGCAGCAACAGCTTTCAGGGCTGGGCCCTTCCTTGTGGGAGAAGGAGCCGGACGTTTGCCTTTTCGGCAAGAGGCTCTGCCGCGGCCGAGCGCCATGAGATGTTGCGTCTCTGGGAAAGCACAGATCCCCACTGCTGTTGTGCCTGTCGATAGGGCGCCAAGGCACCGTGAAGAGCAGCAACAGCTTTCAGGACTGGGCCCTTCCTTGTGGGAGAAGGAGCCGGACGTTTGCCTTTTCGGCAAGAGGCTCTGCCGCGGCCGAGCGCCATGAGATGTTGCGTCTCTGGGAAAGCACAGATCCCCACTGCTGTTGTGCCTGTAGATAGGGCGCCAAGGCACCGTGAAGAGCAGCAACAGCTTTCAGGGCTGGGCCCTTCCTTGTAGGAGAAGGAGCCGGACGTTTGCCTTTTCGGCAAGAGGCTCTGCCGTGGCCGAGCGCCATGAGATGTTGCGTCTCTGGGAAAGCACAGATCCCCACTGCTGTTGTGCCTGTAGATAGGGCGCCAAGGCACCGTGAAGAGCAGCAAGAGCTTTCAGGGCTGGGCCCTTCCAAGTGGGAGAAGGAGCCGGACGTTTGCCTTTTCGGCAAGAGGCTCTGCCGTGGCCGAACGACATGAGATGTTGCGTCTCTGGGAAAGCACAGATCCCCACTGCTAGTGTGCCTGTAGATAGGGCGCCAAGGCACCGTGAAGAGCAGCAACAGCTTTCAGGGCTGGGCCCTTCCTTGTGGGAGAAGGAGCCGGACGTTTGCCTTTTCGGCAAGAGGCTCTGCCGCGGCCGAGCGCCATGAGATGTTGCGTCTCTGGGAAAGCACAGATCCCCACTGCTGTTGTGCCTGTAGATAGGGCGCCAAGGCACCGTGAAGAGCAGCAACAGCTTTCAGGGCTGTGTCCTGACTTCTGGGAGAAGGAGCCAGCCTTTTGCCTTTTCGGCAAGAGGCTCTGCCGTGGCCGAGCGCCATGAGATGTTGCGTCTCTGGGAAAGCACAGATCCCCACTGCTGTTGTGCCTGTCGATAGGGCGCCAAGGCACCGTGAAGAGCATGAACACCTTTCAGGGCTGGGCCCTTCCAAGTGGGAGAAGGAGCCGGACGTTTGCCTTTTCGGCAAGAGGCTCTGCCGCGGCCGAGCGCCATGAGATGTTGCGTCTCTGGGAAAGCACAGATCCCCACTGCTGTTGTGCCTGTAGATAGGGCGCCAAGGCACCGTGAAGAGCAGCAACACCTTTCAGGGCTGGGCCCTTCCAAGTGGGAGAAGGAGCCGGACGTTTGCCTTTTCGGCAAGAGGCTCTGCCGTGGCCGAGCGCCATGAGATGTTGTGTCTCTGGGAAAGCACAGATCCCCACTGCTGTTGTGCCTGTAGATAGGGGGCCAAGGCACCGTGAAGAGCAGCAACAGCTTTCAGGGCTGGGCCCTTCCAAGTGGGAGAAGGAGCCGGACGTTTGCCTTTTCGGCAAGAGGCTCTGCCGCGGCCGAACGACATGAGATGTTGCGTCTCTGGGAAAGCACAGATCCCCACTGCTAGTGTGCCTGTAAATAGGGCGCCAAGGGTAGGTGAAGAGCAGCAACAGCTTTCAGGGCTGGGCCCTTCCAAGTGGGAGAAGGAGCCGGACGTTTGCCTTTTCGGCAAGAGGCTCAGCCGCGGCCGAGCGCCATGAGATGTTGCGTCTCTGGGAAAGCACCGATCCCCACTGCTGTTGTGCCTGTAGATAGGGCGCCAAGGCACCGTGAAGACCAGCAACACCTTTCAGGGCTGGGCCCTTCCAAGTGGGAGAAGGATCCGGACGTTTGCCTTTTCGGCAAGAGGCTCTGCCGTGGCCGAGCGCCATGAGATGTTGCGTCTCTGGGAAAGCACAGATCCCCACTGCTGTTGTGCCTGTAGATAGGGCACCAAGGCACCGTGAAGAGCAGGAACAGCTTTCAGGGCTGGGCCCTTCCAAGTGGGAGAAGGAGCCGGACGTTTGCCTTTTCGGCAAGAGGCTCTTCTGCGGCCAAGCGACATGAGATGTTGCGTCTCTGGGAAAGCACAGATCCCCACTGCTGTTGTGCCTGTAGATAGGGCGCCAAGGCACCGTGAAGAGCAGCAACAGCTTTCAGGGCTGGGCCCTTCCTTGTGGGAGAAGGAGCCGGACGTTTGCCTTTTCGGCAAGAGGCTCTGCCGCGGCCGAGCGCCATGAGATGTTGCGTCTCTGGGAAAGCACAGATCCCCACTGCTGTTGTGCCTGTAGATAGGGCGCCAAGGCACCGTGAAGAGCAGCAACAGCTTTCAGGGCTGTGTCCTGACTTCTGGGAGAAGGAGCCAGCCTTTTGC
This sequence comes from Harpia harpyja, assembly GCF_026419915.1. Lineage (NCBI taxonomy): Eukaryota > Metazoa > Chordata > Aves > Accipitriformes > Accipitridae > Harpia > Harpia harpyja. The sequence goes on from NC_068957.1 coordinate 14,868,425, forward strand.
CTTTTCGGCAAGAGGCTCTGCCGTGGCCGAGCGCCATGAGATGTTGCGTCTCTGGGAAAGCACAGATCCCCACTGCTGTTGTGCCTGTAGATAGGGCGCCAAGGCACCGTGAAGAGCATGAACACCTTTCAGGGCTGGGCCCTTCCAAGTGGGAGAAGGAGCCGGACGTTTGCCTTTTCGGCAAGAGGCTCTGCCGCGGCCGAGCGCCATGAGATGTTGCGTCTCTGGGAAAGCACAGATCACCACTGCTGTTGTGCCTGTAGATAGGGCGCCAAGGCACCGTGAAGAGCAGCAACAGCTTTCAGGGCTGGGCCATTCCTTGTGGGAGAAGGAGCCGGACGTTTGCCTTTTCGGCAAGAGGCTCTTCTGCGGCCAAGCGACATGAGATGTTGCGTCTCTGGGAAAGCACAGATCCCCACTGCTGTTGTGCCTGTCGATAGGGGGCCAAGGCACCGTGAAGAGCACCAACAGCTTTCAGGGCTGGGCCCTTCCAAGTGGGAGAAGGAGCCGGACGTTTGCCTTTTCGGCAAGAGGCTCTGCCGCGGCCGAGCGCCATGAGATGTTGCGTCTCTGGGAAAGCACAGATCCCCACTGCTGTTGTGCCTGTAGATAGGGCGCCAAGGCACCGTGAAGAGCAGCAACAGCTTTCAGGACTGGGCCCTTCCAAGTGGGAGAAGGAGCCGGACGTTTGCCTTTTCGGCAAGAGGCTCTGCCGCGGGCCGAGCGCCATGAGATGTTGCGTCTCTGGGAAAGCACAGATCCCCACTGCTGTTGTGCCTGTAGATAGGGCGCCAAGGCACCGTGAAGAGCAGCAACAGCTTTCAGGGCTGGGCCCTTCCTTGTAGGAGAAGAAGCCGGACGTTTGCCTTTTCGGCAAGAGGCTCTGCCGCGGCCGACCGACATGAGATGTTGCGTCTCTGGGAAAGCACAGATCCCCAGTGCTGTTGTGCCTGTAGATAGGGCGCCAAGGCACCGTGAAGAGCAGCAAGAGCTTTCAGGGCTGGGCCCTTCCTTGTGGGAGAAGGAGCCGGACGTTTGCCTTTTCGGCAAGAGGCTCTGCCGTGGCCGAACGCCATGAGATGTTGCGTCTCTGGGAAAGCACAGATCCCCACTGCTGTTGTGCCTGTCGATAGGGCGCCAAGGCACCGTGAAGAGCAGCAACAGCTTTCAGGGCTGGGCCCTTCCAAGTGGGAGAAGGAGCCGGACGTTTGCCTTTTCGGCAAGAGGCTCTGCCGCGGCCGAGCGCCATGAGATGTTGCGTCTCTGGGAAAGCACAGATCCCCACTGCTGTTGTGCCTGTAGATAGGGCGCCAAGGCACCGTGAAGAGCAGCAACACCTTTCAGGGCTGGGCCCTTCCAAGTGGGAGAAGGAGCCGGACGTTTGCCTTTTCGGCAAGAGGCTCTGCCATGGCCGAACGCCATGAGATGTTGCGTCTCTGGGAAAGCACAGATCCCCACTGCTGTTGTGCCTGTAGATAGGGCGCCAAGGCACCGTGAAGAGCAGCAAGAGCTTTCAGGGCTGGGCCCTTCCTTGTGGGAGAAGGAGCCGGACGTTTGCCTTTTCGGCAAGAGGCTCTGCCGTGGCCGAACGCCATGAGATGTTGCGTCTCTGGGAAAGCACAGATCCCCACTGCTGTTGTGCCTGTAGATAGGGCGCCAAGGCACCGTGAAGAGCAGCAACAGCTTTCAGGGCTGGGCCCTTCCTTCTGGGAGAAGCAGCCGGACGTTTGCCTTTTCGGCAAGAGGCTCTGCCGCGGCCGAGCGCCATGAGATGTTGCGTCTCTGGGAAAGCACAGATCCCCACTGCTGTTGTGCCTGTAGATAGGGCGCCAAGGCACCGTGAAGAGCAGCAACAGCTTTCAGGGCTGGGCCCTTCCTTGTGGGAGAAGGAGCCGGACGTTTGCCTTTTCGGCAAGAGGCTCTTCCGTGGCCGAACGCCATGAGATGTTGCGTCTCTGGGAAAGCACCGATCACCACTGCTGTTGTGCCTGTAGATAGGGCACCAAGGCACCGTGAAGAGCAGCAAGAGCTTTCAGGGCTGGGCCCTTCCTTGTGGGAGAAGGAGCCGGACGTTTGCCTTTTCGGCAATAGGCTCTGCCGTGGCCGAACGACATGAGATGTTGCGTCTCTGGGAAAGCACAGATCCCCACTGCTGTTGTGCCTGTAGATAGGGCGCCAAGGCACCGTGAAGAGCAGCAACAGCTTTCAGGGCTGGGCCCTTCCTTGTGGGAGAAGGAGCCGGACGTTTGCCTTTTCGGCAAGAGGCTCTGCTGCTGCAAAGCACCATGAGATTTTGCGTCTCTGGGAAAGCACAGATCCCCACTGCTGTTGTGCCTGTAGATAGGGCGCCAAGGCACCGTGAAGAGCAGCAACAGCTTTCAGGGCTGGGCCCTTCCTTGTGGGAGAAGGAGCCGGACGTTTGCCTTTTCGGCAAGAGGCTCTGCCGCGGCCGAGCGCCATGAGATGTTGCGTCTCTGGGAAAGCACAGATCCCCACTGCTGTTGTGCCTGTAGATAGGGCGCCAAGGCACCGTGAAGAGCAGCAACAGCTTTCAGGACTGGGCCCTTCCTTGTGGGAGAAGGAGCCGGACGTTTGCCTTTTCGGCAAGAGGCTCTGCCGCGGCCGAGCGCCATGAGATATTGCGTCTCTGGGAAAGCACAGATCCCCACTGCTGTTGTGCCTGTAGATAGGGCGCCAAGGCACCGTGAAGAGCAGCAACAGCTTTCAGGGCTGGGCCCTTCCTTGTAGGAGAAGGAGCCGGACGTTTGCCTTTTCGGCAAGAGGCTCTGCCGTGGCCGAGCGCCATGAGATGTTGCGTCTCTGGGAAAGCACAGATCCCCACTGCTGTTGTGCCTGTAGATAGGGCGCCAAGGCACCGTGAAGAGCAGCAAGAGCTTTCAGGGCTGGGCCCTTCCAAGTGGGAGAAGGAGCCGGACGTTTGCCTTTTCGGCAAGAGGCTCTGCCGTGGCCGAACGACATGAGATGTTGCGTCTCTGGGAAAGCACAGATCCCCACTGCTAGTGTGCCTGTAGATAGGGCGCCAAGGCACCGTGAAGAGCAGCAACAGCTTTCAGGGCTGGGCCCTTCCTTGTGGGAGAAGGAGCCGGACGTTTGCCTTTTCGGCAAGAGGCTCTGCCGCGGCCGAGCGCCATGAGATGTTGCGTCTCTGGGAAAGCACAGATCCCCACTGCTGTTGTGCCTGTAGATAGGGCGCCAAGGCACCGTGAAGAGCAGCAACAGCTTTCAGGGCTGTGTCCTGACTTCTGGGAGAAGGAGCCAGCCTTTTGCCTTTTCGGCAAGAGGCTCTGCCGTGGCCGAGCGCCATGAGATGTTGCGTCTCTGGGAAAGCACAGATCCCCACTGCTGTTGTGCCTGTCGATAGGGCGCCAAGGCACCGTGAAGAGCATGAACACCTTTCAGGGCTGGGCCCTTCCAAGTGGGAGAAGGAGCCGGACGTTTGCCTTTTCGGCAAGAGGCTCTGCCGCGGCCGAGCGCCATGAGATGTTGCGTCTCTGGGAAAGCACAGATCCCCACTGCTGTTGTGCCTGTAGATAGGGCGCCAAGGCACCGTGAAGAGCAGCAACACCTTTCAGGGCTGGGCCCTTCCAAGTGGGAGAAGGAGCCGGACGTTTGCCTTTTCGGCAAGAGGCTCTGCCGTGGCCGAGCGCCATGAGATGTTGTGTCTCTGGGAAAGCACAGATCCCCACTGCTGTTGTGCCTGTAGATAGGGGGCCAAGGCACCGTGAAGAGCAGCAACAGCTTTCAGGGCTGGGCCCTTCCAAGTGGGAGAAGGAGCCGGACGTTTGCCTTTTCGGCAAGAGGCTCTGCCGCGGGCCGAACGACATGAGATGTTGCGTCTCTGGGAAAGCACAGATCCCCACTGCTAGTGTGCCTGTAAATAGGGCGCCAAGGGTAGGTGAAGAGCAGCAACAGCTTTCAGGGCTGGGCCCTTCCAAGTGGGAGAAGGAGCCGGACGTTTGCCTTTTCGGCAAGAGGCTCAGCCGCGGCCGAGCGCCATGAGATGTTGCGTCTCTGGGAAAGCACCGATCCCCACTGCTGTTGTGCCTGTAGATAGGGCGCCAAGGCACCGTGAAGACCAGCAACACCTTTCAGGGCTGGGCCCTTCCAAGTGGGAGAAGGATCCGGACGTTTGCCTTTTCGGCAAGAGGCTCTGCCGTGGCCGAGCGCCATGAGATGTTGCGTCTCTGGGAAAGCACAGATCCCCACTGCTGTTGTGCCTGTAGATAGGGCACCAAGGCACCGTGAAGAGCAGGAACAGCTTTCAGGGCTGGGCCCTTCCAAGTGGGAGAAGGAGCCGGACGTTTGCCTTTTCGGCAAGAGGCTCTTCTGCGGCCAAGCGACATGAGATGTTGCGTCTCTGGGAAAGCACAGATCCCCACTGCTGTTGTGCCTGTAGATAGGGCGCCAAGGCACCGTGAAGAGCAGCAACACCTTTCAGGGCTGGGCCCTTCCTTGTGGGAGAAGGAGCCGGACGTTTGCCTTTTCGGCAAGAGGCTCTGCCGCGGCCGAGCGCCATGAGATGTTGCGTCTCTGGGAAAGCACAGATCCCCACTGCTGTTGTGCCTGTAGATAGGGCGCCAAGGCACCGTGAAGAGCAGCAACAGCTTTCAGGGCTGTGTCCTGACTTCTGGGAGAAGGAGCCAGCCTTTTGCCTTTTCGGCAAGAGGCTCTGCCGTGGCCGAGCGCCATGAGATGTTGCGTCTCTGGGAAAGCACAGATCCCCACTGCTGTTGTGCCTGTAGATAGGGCGCCAAGGCACCGTGAAGAGCATGAACACCTTTCAGGGCTGGGCCCTTCCAAGTGGGAGAAGGAGCCGGACGTTTGCCTTTTCGGCAAGAGGCTCTGCCGCGGCCGAGCGCCATGAGATGTTGCGTCTCTGGGAAAGCACAGATCACCACTGCTGTTGTGCCTGTAGATAGGGCGCCAAGGCACCGTGAAGAGCAGCAACAGCTTTCAGGGCTGGGCCATTCCTTGTGGGAGAAGGAGCCGGACGTTTGCCTTTTCGGCAAGAGGCTCTTCTGCGGCCAAGCGACATGAGATGTTGCGTCTCTGGGAAAGCACAGATCCCCACTGCTGTTGTGCCTGTCGATAGGGGGCCAAGGCACCGTGAAGAGCACCAACAGCTTTCAGGGCTGGGCCCTTCCAAGTGGGAGAAGGAGCCGGACGTTTGCCTTTTCGGCAAGAGGCTCTGCCGCGGCCGAGCGCCATGAGATGTTGCGTCTCTGGGAAAGCACAGATCCCCACTGCTGTTGTGCCTGTAGATAGGGCGCCAAGGCACCGTGAAGAGCAGCAACAGCTTTCAGGACTGGGCCCTTCCTTGTGGGAGAAGGAGCCGGACGTTTGCCTTTTCGGCAAGAGGCTCTGCCGCGGCCGAGCGCCATGAGATGTTGCGTCTCTGGGAAAGCACAGATCCCCACTGCTGTTGTGCCTGTAGATAGGGCGCCAAGGCACCGTGAAGAGCAGCAACAGCTTTCAGGGCTGGGCCCTTCCTTGTAGGAGAAGGAGCCGGACGTTTGCCTTTTCGGCAAGAGGCTCTGCCGCGGCCGACCGACATGAGATGTTGCGTCTCTGGGAAAGCACAGATCCCCAGTGCTGTTGTGCCTGTAGATAGGGCGCCAAGGCACCGTGAAGAGCAGCAAGAGCTTTCAGGGCTGGGCCCTTCCTTGTGGGAGAAGGAGCCGGACGTTTGCCTTTTCGGCAAGAGGCTCTGCCGTGGCCGAACGCCATGAGATGTTGCGTCTCTGGGAAAGCACAGATCCCCACTGCTGTTGTGCCTGTCGATAGGGCGCCAAGGCACCGTGAAGAGCAGCAACAGCTTTCAGGGCTGGGCCCTTCCAAGTGGGAGAAGGAGCCGGACGTTTGCCTTTTCGGCAAGAGGCTCTGCCGCGGCCGAGCGCCATGAGATGTTGCGTCTCTGGGAAAGCACAGATCCCCACTGCTGTTGTGCCTGTAGATAGGGCGCCAAGGCACCGTGAAGAGCAGCAACACCTTTCAGGGCTGGGCCCTTCCAAGTGGGAGAAGGAGCCGGACGTTTGCCTTTTCGGCAAGAGGCTCTGCCATGGCCGAACGCCATGAGATGTTGCGTCTCTGGGAAAGCACAGATCCCCACTGCTGTTGTGCCTGTAGATAGGGCGCCAAGGCACCGTGAAGAGCAGCAAGAGCTTTCAGGGCTGGGCCCTTCCTTGTGGGAGAAGGAGCCGGACGTTTGCCTTTTCGGCAAGAGGCTCTGCTGCTGCCAAGCACCATGAGATTTTGCGTCTCTGGGAAAGCACAGATCCCCACTGCTGTTGTGCCTGTAGATAGGGCGCCAAGGCACCGTGAAGAGCAGCAACAGCTTTCAGGGCTGGGCCCTTCCTTCTGGGAGAAGCAGCCGGACGTTTGCCTTTTCGGCAAGAGGCTCTGCCGCGGCCGAGCGCCATGAGATGTTGCGTCTCTGGGAAAGCACAGATCCCCACTGCTGTTGTGCCTGTAGATAGGGCGCCAAGGCACCGTGAAGAGCAGCAACAGCTTTCAGGGCTGGGCCCTTCCTTGTGGGAGAAGGAGCCGGACGTTTGCCTTTTCGGCAAGAGGCTCTTCCGTGGCCGAACGCCATGAGATGTTGCGTCTCTGGGAAAGCACCGATCCCCACTGCTGTTGTGCCTGTAGATAGGGCGCCAAGGCACCGTGAAGAGCAGCAAGAGCTTTCAGGCTGGGCCCTTCCTTGTGGGAGAAGGAGCCGGACGTTTGCCTTTTCGGCAATAGGCTCTGCCGTGGCCGAACGACATGAGATGTTGCGTCTCTGGGAAAGCACAGATCCCACTGCTAGTGTGCCTGTAGATAGGGCGCCAAGGGTAGGTGAAGAGCAGCAACAGCTTTCAGGGCTGGGCCCTTCCTTGTGGGAGAAGGAGCCGGACGTTTGCCTTTTCGGCAAGAGGCTCTGCTGCTGCAAAGCACCATGAGATTTTGCGTCTCTGGGAAAGCACAGATCCCCACTGCTGTTGTGCCTGTAGATAGGGCGCCAAGGCACCGTGAAGAGCAGCAACAGCTTTCAGGGCTGTGTCCTGACTTCTGGGAGAAGGAGCCAGCCTTTTGCCTTTTCGGCAAGAGGCTCTGCCGTGGCCGAGCGCCATGAGATGTTGCGCCTCTGGGAAAGCACAGATCCCCACTGCTGTTGTGCCTGTCGATAGGGCACCAAGGCACCGTAAAGAACAGCAACAGCTTTCAGGGCTGGGCCCTTCCTTGTGGGAGAAGGAGCCGGACGTTTGCCTTTTCGGCAAGAGGCTCTTCTGCGGCCAAGCGACATGAGATGTTGCGTCTCTGGGAAAGCACAGATCCCCACTGCTGTTGTGCCTGTCGATAGGGCGCCAAGGCACCGTGAAGAGCAGCAACAGCTTTCAGGGCTGGGCCCTTCCTTGTGGGAGAAGGAGCCGGACGTTTGCCTTTTCGGCAAGAGGCTCTGCCGCGGCGGAGCGCCATGAGATGTTGCGTCTCTGGGAAAGCACAGATCCCCACTGCTGTTGTGCCTGTAGATAGGGCGCCAAGGCACCGTGAAGAGCAGCAACAGCTTTCAGGGCTGGGCCCTTCCTTGTGGGAGAAGGAGCCGGACGTTTGCCTTTTCGGCAAGAGGCTCTGCCGCGGCCGAGCGCCATGAGATGTTGCGTCTCTGGGAAAGCACAGATCCCCACTGCTGTTGTGCCTGTAGATAGGGCGCCAAGGCACCGTGAAGAGCAGCAAGAGCTTTCAGGGCTGGGCCCTTCCTTGTGGGAGAAGGAGCCGGACGTTTGCCTTTTCGGCAAGAGGCTCTGCTGCGGCCGAGCGCCATGAGATGTTGCGTCTCTGGGAAAGCACAGATCCCCACTGCTGTTGTGCCTGTAGATAGGGCGCCAAGGCACCGTGAAGAGCAGCAACAGCTTTCAGGGCTGGGCCCTTCCTTGTGGGAGAAGGAGCTGGACGTTTGCCTTTTCGGCAAGAGGCTCTGCCGCGGGCCGAACGCCATGAGATGTTGCGTCTCTGGGAAAGCACAGATCCCCAGTGCTGTTGTGCCTGTAGATAGGGCGCCAAGGCACCGTGAAGAGCAGGAACACCTTTCAGGGCTGGGCCCTTCCTTGTGGGAGAAGGAGCCGGACGTTTGCCTTTTCGGCAAGATGCTCAGCCGCGGCCGAGCGCCATGAGATGTTGCGTCTCTGGGAAAGCACAGATCCCCACTGCTGTTGTGCCTGTCGATAGGGCGCCAAGGCACCGTGAAGAGCAGCAAGAGCTTTCAGGGCTGTGTCCTGACTTCTGGGAGAAGGAGCCAGCCTTTTGCCTTTTCGGCAAGAGGCTCTGCCGTGGCCGAGCGCCATGAGATGTTGCGTCTCTGGGAAAGCACAGATCCCCACTGCTGTTGTGCCTGTAGATAGGGCGCCAAAGCACCGTGAAGAGCAGGAACACCTTTCAGGGCTGGGCCCTTCCAAGTGGGAGAAGGAGCCGGACGTTTGCCTTTTCGGCAAGAGGCTCTGCCGCGGCCGAGCGCCATGAGATGTTGCGTCTCTGGGAAAGCACAGATCCCCACTGCTGTTGTGCCTGTAGATAGGGCGCCAAGGCACCGTGAAGAGCAGCAAGAGCTTTCAGGGCTGGGCCCTTCCTTGTGGGAGAAGGAGCCGGACGTTTGCCTTTTCGGCAAGAGGCTCTGCCGCGGCCGAGCGCCATGAGATGTTGCGTCTCTGGGAAAGCACAGATCCCCACTGCTGTTGTGCCTGTCGATAGGGCGCCAAGGCACCGGAAGAGCAGCAACAGCTTTCAGGGCTGGGCCCTTCCTTGTGGGAGAAGGAGCTGGACGTTTGCCTTTTCGGCAAGAGGCTCTGCCGCGGCTGAGCGCCATGAGATGTTGCGTCTCTGGGAAAGCACAGATCCCCACTGCTGTTGTGCCTGTAGATAGGGCGCCAAGGCACCGTGAAGAGCAGCAAGAGCTTTCAGGGCTGGGCCCTTCCAAGTGGGAGAAGGAGCCGGATGTTTGCCTTTTCGGCAAGAGGCTCAGCCGGCGGGCCGAACGCCATGAGATGTTGCGTCTCTGGGAAAGCACAGATCCCCACTGCTGTTGTGCCTGTCCATAGGGCGCCAAGGCACCGTGAAGAGCAGCAACAGCTTTCAGGGCTGGGCCCTTCCTTGTGGGAGAAGGAGCCGGACGTTTTGCCCTTTTCGGCAAGAGGCTCTGCCGCGGCGGAGCGCCATGAGATGTTGCGTCTCTGGGAAAGCACAGATCCCCACTGCTGTTGTGCCTGTAGATAGGGCGCCAAGGCACCGTGAAGAGCAGCAACACCTTTCAGGGCTGGGCCCTTCCTTGTGGGAGAAGGAGCCGGACGTTAGCCTTTTCGGCAAGAGGCTCTGCCGTGGCCGAACGACATGAGATGTTGCGTCTCTGGGAAAGCACAGATCCCCACTGCTGTTGTGCCTGTAGATAGGGCGCCAAGGCACCGTGAAGAGCAGCAACACCTTTCAGGGCTGTGTCCTGACTTCTGGGAGAAGGAGCCAGCATTTTGCCTTTTCGGCAAGAGGCTCTGCCGTGGCCGAGCGCCATGAGATGTTGCGTCTCTGGGAAAGCACAGATCCCCACTGCTGTTGTGCCTGTAGATAGGGCGCCAAAGCACCGTGAAGAGCAGGAACACCCTTTCAGGGCTGGGCCCTTCCTTGTGGGAGAAGGAGCCGGACGTTTGCCTTTTCGGCAAGAGGCTCTGCCGCGGCCGAGCGCCATGAGATGTTGCGTCTCTGGGAAAGCACAGATCCCCACTGCTGTTGTGCCTGTAGATAGGGTGCCAAGGCACCGTGAAGAGCAGCAACAGCTTTCAGGGCTGGGCCCTTCCTTGTGGGAGAAGGAGCTGGACGTTTGCCTTTTCGGCAAGAGGCTCTGCCGCGGCTGAGCGCCATGAGATGTTGCGTCTCTGGGAAAGCACAGATCCCCAGTGCTGTTGTGCCTGTAGATAGGGCGCCAAGGCACCGTGAAGAGCAGCAAGAGCTTTCAGGGCTGGGCCCTTCCAAGTGGGAGAAGGAGCCGGATGTTTGCCTTTTCGGCAAGAGGCTCAGCGCGGCCGAACGCCATGAGATGTTGCGTCTCTGGGAAAGCACAGATCCCCACTGCTGTTGTGCCTGTCGATAGGGCGCCAAGGCACCGTGAAGAGCAGCAACAGCTTTCAGGGCTGGGCCCTTCCTTGTGGGAGAAGGAGCCGGACGTTTGCCTTTTCGGCAAGAGGCTCTGCCGCGGCCGAGCGCCATGAGATGTTGCGTCTCTGGGAAAGCACAGATCCCCACTGCTGTTGTGCCTGTAGATAGGGCGCCAAGGCACTGTGAAGAGCAGCAACACCTTTCAGGGCTGGGCCCTTCCAAGTGGGAGAAGGAGCCGGACGTTTGCCTTTTCGGCAAGAGGCTCTGCCATGGCCGAACGCCATGAGATGTTGCGTCTCTGGGAAAGCACAGATCCCCACTGCTGTTGTGCCTGTAGATAGGGCGCCAAGGCACCGTGAAGAGCAGCAAGAGCTTTCAGGGCTGGGCCCTTCCTTGTGGGAGAAGGAGCCGGATGTTTGCCTTTTCGGCAAGAGGCTCTGCCGCGGCCGACCGACATGAGATGTTGCGTCTCTGGGAAAGCACAGATCCCCACTGCTGTTGTGCCTGTAGATAGGGCGCCAAGGCACCGTGAAGAGCAGCAAGAGCTTTCAGGGCTGGGCCCTTCCTTGTGGGAGAAGGAGCCGGACGTTTGCCTTTTCGGCAAGAGGCTCTGCTGCTGCCAAGCACCATGAGATTTTGCGTCTCTGGGAAAGCACAGATCCCCACTGCTGTTGTGCCTGTAGATAGGGCGCCAAGGCACCGTGAAGAGCAGCAACAGCTTTTCAGGGCTGGGCCCTTCCTTGTGGGAGAAGCAGCCGGACGTTTGCCTTTTCGGCAAGAGGCTCTGCCGCGGCCGAGCGCCATGAGATGTTGCGTCTCTGGAAAGCACAGATCCCCACTGCTGTTGTGCCTGTAGATAGGGCGCCAAGGCACCGTGAAGAACAGCAACAGCTTTCAGGGCTGGGCCATTCCTTTGGGGAGAAGGAGCCGGACGTTTGCCTTTTCGGCAAGAGGCTCTTCTGCGGCCAAGCGACATGAGATGTTGCGTCTCTGGGAAAGCACAGATCCCCACTGCTGTTGTGCCTGTCGATAGGGCGCCAAGGCACCGTGAAGAGCAGCAACAGCTTTCAGGGCTGGGCCCTTCCTTGTGGGAGAAGGAGCCGGACGTTTGCCTTTTCGGCAAGAGGCTCAGCCGCGGCCGAGCGCCATGAGATGTTGCGTCTCTGGGAAAGCACAGATCCCCACTGCTGTTGTGCCTGTAGATAGGGCGCCAAGGCACCGTGAAGAACAGCAACAGCTTTCAGGGCTGGGCCATTCCTTTGGGGAGAAGGAGCCGGACGTTTGCCTTTTCGGCAAGAGGCTCTTCTGCGGCCAAGCGACATGAGATGTTGCGTCTCTGGGAAAGCACAGATCCCCACTGCTGTTGTGCCTGTCGATAGGGCGCCAAGGCACCGTGAAGAGCAGCAACAGCTTTCAGGGCTGGGCCCTTCCTTGTGGGAGAAGGAGCCGGACGTTTGCCTTTTCGGCAAGAGGCTCAGCCGCGGCCGAGCGCCATGAGATGTTGCGTCTCTGGGAAAGCACAGATCCCCACTGCTGTTGTGCCTGTAGATAGGGCGCCAAGGCACCGTGAAGAACAGCAAGAGCTTTCAGGGCTGGGCCCTTCCTTGTGGGAGAAAGAGCCGGACGTTTGCCTTTTCGGCAAGAGGCTCTGCTGCTGCCAAGCACCATGAGATTTTGCGTCTCTGGGAAAGCACAGATCCCCACTGCTGTTGTGCCTGTAGATAGGGCGCCAAGGCACCGTGAAGAGCAGCAACACCTTTCAGGGCTGTGTCCTGACTTCTGGGAGAAGGAGCCAGCCTTTTGCCTTTTCGGCAAGAGGCTCTGCCGTGGCCGAGCGCCATGAGATGTTGCGTCTCTGGGAAAGCACAGATCCCCACTGCTGTTGTGCCTGTAGATAGGGCACCAAGGCACCGTGAAGAGCAGCAACAGCTTTCAGGGCTGGGCCCTTCCAAGTGGGAGAAGGAGCCGGACGTTTTCCTTTTCGGCAAGAGGCTCTTCTGCGGCCAAGCGACATGAGATGTTGCGTCTCTGGGAAAGCACAGATCCCCACTGCTGTTGTGCCTGTAGATAGGGGGCCAAGGCACCGTGAAGAGCAGCAACAGCTTTCAGGGCTGGGCCCTTCCTTGTGGGAGAAGTAGCCGGACGTTTGCCTTTTCGGCAAGAGGCTCTGCCGCGGCCGAGCGCCATGAGATGTTGCGTCTCTGGGAAAGCACAGATCCCCACTGCTGTTGTGCCTGTAGATAGGGCGCCAAGGCACCGTGAAGAGCAGCAACACCTTTCAGGGCTGTGTCCTGACTTCTGGGAGAAGGAGCCAGCCTTTTGCCTTTTCGGCAAGAGGCTCTGCCGTGGCCGAGCGCCATGAGATGTTGCGTCTCTGGGAAAGCACAGATCCCCACTGCTGTTGTGCCTGTAGATAGGGCGCCAAGGCACCGTGAAGAGCAGCAACAGCTTTCAGGGCTGGGCCCTTCCAAGTGGGAGAAGGAGCCGGACGTTTGCCTTTTCGGCAAGAGGCTCTGCCGCGGCCGAGCGCCATGAGATGTTGCGTCTCTGGGAAAGCACAGATCCCCACTGCTGTTGTGCCTGTAGATAGGGCGCCAAGGCACTGTGAAGAGCAGCAACACCTTTCAGGGCTGGGCCCTTCCAAGTGGGAGAAGGAGCCGGACGTTTGCCTTTTCGGCAAGAGGCTCTGCCATGGCCGAACGCCATGAGATGTTGCGTCTCTGGGAAAGCACAGATCCCCACTGCTGTTGTGCCTGTAGATAGGGCGCCAAGGCACCGTGAAGAGCAGCAAGAGCTTTCAGGGCTGGGCCCTTCCTTGTGGGAGAAGGAGCCGGATGTTTGCCTTTTCGGCAAGAGGCTCTGCCGCGGCCGACCGACATGAGATGTTGCGTCTCTGGGAAAGCACAGATCCCCACTGCTGTTGTGCCTGTAGATAGGGCGCCAAGGCACCGTGAAGAGCAGCAAGAGCTTTCAGGGCTGGGCCCTTCCTTGTGGGAGAAGGAGCCGGACGTTTGCCTTTTCGGCAAGAGGCTCTGCTGCTGCCAAGCACCATGAGATTTTGCGTCTCTGGGAAAGCACAGATCCCCACTGCTGTTGTGCCTGTAGATAGGGCGCCAAGGCACCGTGAAGAGCAGCAAGAGCTTTCAGGGCTGGGCCCTTCCTTGTGGGAGAAGCAGCCGGACGTTTGCCTTTTCGGCAAGAGGCTCTGCCGCGGCCGAGCGCCATGAGATGTTGCGTCTCTGGGAAAGCACAGATCCCCACTGCTGTTGTGCCTGTAGATAGGGCGCCAAGGCACCGTGAAGAACAGCAACAGCTTTCAGGGCTGGGCCATTCCTTTGGGGAGAAGGAGCCGGACGTTTGCCTTTTCGGCAAGAGGCTCTTCTGCGGCCAAGCGACATGAGATGTTGCGTCTCTGGGAAAGCACAGATCCCCACTGCTGTTGTGCCTGTCGATAGGGCGCCAAGGCACCGTGAAGAGCAGCAACAGCTTTCAGGGCTGGGCCCTTCCTTGTGGGAGAAGGAGCCGGACGTTTGCCTTTTCGGCAAGAGGCTCAGCCGCGGCCGAGCGCCATGAGATGTTGCGTCTCTGGGAAAGCACAGATCCCCACTGCTGTTGTGCCTGTAGATAGGGCGCCAAGGCACCGTGAAGAACAGCAACAGCTTTCAGGGCTGGGCCATTCCTTTGGGGAGAAGGAGCCGGACGTTTGCCTTTTCGGCAAGAGGCTCTTCTGCGGCCAAGCGACATGAGATGTTGCGTCTCTGGGAAAGCACAGATCCCCACTGCTGTTGTGCCTGTCGATAGGGCGCCAAGGCACCGTGAAGAGCAGCAACAGCTTTCAGGGCTGGGCCCTTCCTTGTGGGAGAAGGAGCCGGACGTTTGCCTTTTCGGCAAGAGGCTCAGCCGCGGCCGAGCGCCATGAGATGTTGCGTCTCTGGGAAAGCACAGATCCCCACTGCTGTTGTGCCTGTAGATAGGGCGCCAAGGCACCGTGAAGAACAGCAAGAGCTTTCAGGGCTGGGCCCTTCCTTGTGGGAGAAAGAGCCGGACGTTTGCCTTTTCGGCAAGAGGCTCTGCTGCTGCCAAGCACCATGAGATTTTGCGTCTCTGGGAAAGCACAGATCCCCACTGCTGTTGTGCCTGTAGATAGGGCGCCAAGGCACCGTGAAGAGCAGCAACACCTTTCAGGGCTGTGTCCTGACTTCTGGGAGAAGGAGCCAGCCTTTTGCCTTTTCGGCAAGAGGCTCTGCCGTGGCCGAGCGCCATGAGATGTTGCGTCTCTGGGAAAGCACAGATCCCCACTGCTGTTGTGCCTGTAGATAGGGCACCAAGGCACCGTGAAGAGCAGCAACAGCTTTCAGGGCTGGGCCCTTCCAAGTGGGAGAAGGAGCCGGACGTTTTCCTTTTCGGCAAGAGGCTCTTCTGCGGCCAAGCGACATGAGATGTTGCGTCTCTGGGAAAGCACAGATCCCCACTGCTGTTGTGCCTGTAGATAGGGGGCCAAGGCACCGTGAAGAGCAGCAACAGCTTTCAGGGCTGGGCCCTTCCTTGTGGGAGAAGTAGCCGGACGTTTGCCTTTTCGGCAAGAGGCTCTGCCGCGGCCGAGCGCCATGAGATGTTGCGTCTCTGGGAAAGCACAGATCCCCACTGCTGTTGTGCCTGTAGATAGGGCGCCAAGGCACCGTGAAGAGCAGCAACACCTTTCAGGGCTGTGTCCTGACTTCTGGGAGAAGGAGCCAGCCTTTTGCCTTTTCGGCAAGAGGCTCTGCCGTGGCCGAGCGCCATGAGATGTTGCGTCTCTGGGAAAGCACAGATCCCCACTGCTGTTGTGCCTGTAGATAGGGCGCCAAGGCACCGTGAAGAGCATGAACACCTTTCAGGGCTGGGCCCTTCCAAGTGGGAGAAGGAGCCGGACGTTTGCCTTTTCGGCAAGAGGCTCTGCCGCGGCCGAGCGCCATGAGATGTTGCGTCTCTGGGAAAGCACAGATCACCACTGCTGTTGTGCCTGTAGATAGGGCGCCAAGGCACCGTGAAGAGCAGCAACAGCTTTCAGGGCTGGGCCATTCCTTGTGGGAGAAGGAGCCGGACGTTTGCCTTTTCGGCAAGAGGCTCTTCTGCGGCCAAGCGACATGAGATGTTGCGTCTCTGGGAAAGCACAGATCCCCACTGCTGTTGTGCCTGTCGATAGGGGGCCAAGGCACCGTGAAGAGCACCAACAGCTTTCAGGGCTGGGCCCTTCCAAGTGGGAGAAGGAGCCGGACGTTTGCCTTTTCGGCAAGAGGCTCTGCCGCGGCCGAGCGCCATGAGATGTTGCGTCTCTGGGAAAGCACAGATCCCCACTGCTGTTGTGCCTGTAGATAGGGCGCCAAGGCACCGTGAAGAGCAGCAACAGCTTTCAGGACTGGGCCCTTCCTTGTGGGAGAAGGAGCCGGACGTTTGCCTTTTCGGCAAGAGGCTCTGCCGCGGCCCGAGCGCCATGAGATGTTGCGTCTCTGGGAAAGCACAGATCCCCACTGCTGTTGTGCCTGTAGATAGGGCGCCAAGGCACCGTGAAGAGCAGCAACAGCTTTCAGGGCTGGGCCCTTCCTTGTGGGAGAAGGAGCCGGACGTTTGCCTTTTCGGCAAGAGGCTCTGCCGTGGCCGAACGACATGAGATGTTGCGTCTCTGGGAAAGCACAGATCCCCACTGCTAGTGTGCCTGTAAATAGGGCGCCAAGGGTAGGTGAAGAGCAGCAACAGCTTTCAGGGCTGGGCCCTTCCAAGTGGGAGAAGGAGCCGGACGTTTGCCTTTTCGGCAAGAGGCTCAGCCGCGGCCGAGCGCCATGAGATGTTGCGTCTCTGGGAAAGCACCGATCCCCACTGCTGTTGTGCCTGTAGATAGGGCGCCAAGGCACCGTGAAGAGCAGCAACACCTTTCAGGGCTGGGCCCTTCCTTGTGGGAGAAGGATCCGGACGTTTGCCTTTTCGGCAAGAGGCTCTGCCGCGGCCGAGCGCCATGAGATGTTGCGTCTCTGGGAAAGCACAGATCCCCACTGCTGTTGTGCCTGTAGATAGGGCACCAAGGCACCGTGAAGAGCAGCAACAGCTTTCAGGGCTGGGCCATTCCTTTGGGGAGAAGGAGCCGGACGTTTGCCTTTTCGGCAAGAGGCTCTTCTGCGGCCAAGCGACATGAGATGTTGCGTCTCTGGGAAAGCACAGATCCCCACTGCTGTTGTGCCTGTAGATAGGGGGCCAAGGCACCGTGAAGAGCAGCAACAGCTTTCAGGGCTGGGCCCTTCCTTGTGGGAGAAGGAGCCGGACGTTTGCCTTTTCGGCAAGAGGCTCTGCCGCGGCCGAGCGCCATGAGATGTTGCGTCTCTGGGAAAGCACAGATCCCCACTGCTGTTGTGCCTGTAGATAGGGCGCCAAGGCACCGTGAAGAGCAGCAACAGCTTTCAGGGCTGTGTCCTGACTTCTGGGAGAAGGAGCCAGCCTTTTGCCTTTTCGGCAAGAGGCTCTGCCGTGGCCGAGCGCCATGAGATGTTGCGTCTCTGGGAAAGCACAGATCCCCACTGCTGTTGTGCCTGTAGATAGGGCGCCAAGGCACCGTGAAGAGCATGAACACCTTTCAGGGCTGGGCCCTTCCAAGTGGGAGAAGGAGCCGGACGTTTGCCTTTTCGGCAAGAGGCTCTGCCGCGGCCGAGCGCCATGAGATGTTGCGTCTCTGGGAAAGCACAGATCACCACTGCTGTTGTGCCTGTAGATAGGGCGCCAAGGCACCGTGAAGAGCAGCAACACCTTTCAGGGCTGGGCCCTTCCAAGTGGGAGAAGGAGCCGGACGTTTGCCTTTTCGGCAAGAGGCTCTGCCGTGGCCGAGCGCCATGAGATGTTGCGTCTCTGGGAAAGCACAGATCCCCACTGCTGTTGTGCCTGTAGATAGGGGGCCAAGGCACCGTGAAGAGCAGCAACAGCTTTCAGGGCTGGGCCCTTCCTTGTGGGAGAAGGAGCCGGACGTTTGCCTTTTCGGCAAGAGGCTCTGCCGTGGCCAAACGACATGAGATGTTGCGTCTCTGGGAAAGCACAGATCCCCACTGCTAGTGTGCCTGTAGATAGGGCGCCAAGGGTAGGTGAAGAGCAGCAACAGCTTTCAGGGCTGGGCCCTTCCTTGTGGGAGAAGGAGCCGGACGTTTGCCTTTTCGGCAAGAGGCTCAGCCGCGGCCGAGCGCCATGAGATGTTGCGTCTCTGGGAAAGCACAGATCCCCACTGCTGTTGTGCCTGTAGATAGGGTGCCAAGGCACCGTGAAGAGCAGGAACAGCTTTCAGGGCTGGGCCCTTCCAAGTGGGAGAAGGAGCCGGACGTTTGCCTTTTCGGCAAGAGGCTCTGCCGCGGCCGAGCGCCATGAGATGTTGCGTCTCTGGGAAAGCACAGATCCCCACTGCTGTTGTGCCTGTAGATAGGGCGCCAAGGCACCGTGAAGAGCAGCAAGAGCTTTCAGGGCTGGGCCCTTCCTTGTGGGAGAAGGAGCCGGATGTTTGCCTTTTCGGCAAGAGGCTCTTCTGCGGCCAAGCGACATGAGATGTTGCGTCTCTGGGAAAGCACAGATCCCCACTGCTGTTGTGCCTGTCGATAGGGCGCCAAGGCACCGTGAAGAGCAGCAACAGCTTTCAGGGCTGGGCCCTTCCTTGTGGGAGAAGGAGCCGGACGTTTGCCTTTTCGGCAAGAGGCTCTGCCGCGGCCGAGCACCATGAGATGTTGCGTCTCTGGGAAAGCACAGATCCCCACTGCTGTTGTGCCTGTAGATAGGGCGCCAAGGCACCGTGAAGAGCAGCAACAGCTTTCAGGGCTGGGCCCTTCCTTGTAGGAGAAGGAGCCGGACGTTTGCCTTTTCGGCAAGAGGCTCTGCCGCGGCCGAGCGCCATGAGATGTTGCGTCTCTGGGAAAGCACCGATCCCCACTGCTGTTGTGCCTGTAGATAGGGCGCCAAGGCACCGTGAAGAGCAGCAAGAGCTTTCAGGGCTGGGCCCTTCCAAGTGGGAGAAGGAGCCGGATGTTTGCCTTTTCGGCAAGAGGCTCAGCCGCGGCCGAACGCCATGAGATGTTGCGTCTCTGGGAAAGCACAGATCCCCACTGCTGTTGTGCCTGTAGATAGGGCGCCAAGGCACCGTGAAGAGCAGCAACACCTTTCAGGGCTGGGCCCTTCCTTGTGGGAGAAGGAGCCGGATGTTTGCCTTTTCGGCAAGAGGCTCAGCCGCGGCCGAGCGCCATGAGATGTTGCGTCTCTGGGAAAGCACAGATCCCCACTGCTGTTGTGCCTGTAGATAGGGCGCCAAGGCACCGTGAAGAGCAGCAACAGCTTTCAGGGCTGTGTCCTGACTTCTGGGAGAAGGAGCCAGCCTTTTGCCTTTTCGGCAAGAGGCTCTGCCGTGGCCGAGCGCCATGAGATGTTGCGTCTCTGGGAAAGCACAGATCCCCACTGCTGTTGTGCCTGTAGATAGGGCGCCAAGGCACCGTGAAGAGCAGGAACACCTTTCAGGGCTGGGCCCTTCCAAGTGGGAGAAGGAGCCGGACGTTTGCCTTTTCGGCAAGAGGCTCTGCCGCGGCCGAGCGCCATGAGATGTTGCGTCTCTGGGAAAGCACAGATCCCCACTGCTGTTGTGCCTGTAGATAGGGCGCCAAGGCACCGTGAAGAGCAGCAACACCTTTCAGGGCTGGGCCCTTCCAAGTGGGAGAAGGAGCCGGACGTTTGCCTTTTCGGCAAGAGGCTCTGCCGTGGCCGAACGACATGAGATGTTGCGTCTCTGGGAAAGCACAGATCCCCACTGCTGTTGTGCCTGTAGATAGGGCGCCAAGGCACCGTGAAGAGCAGCAAGAGCTTTCAGGGCTGGGCCCTTCCTTGTGGGAGAAGGAGCCGGACGTTTGCCTTTTCGGCAAGAGGCTCTGCTGCTGCCAAGCACCATGAGATGTTGCGTCTCTGGGAAAGCACAGATCCCCACTGCTGTTGTGCCTGTAGATAGGGCGCCAAGGCACCGTGAAGAGCAGCAACACCTTTCAGGGCTGGGCCCTTCCTTGTGGGAGAAGGAGCCGGATGTTTGCCTTTTCGGCAAGAGGCTCAGCCGCGGCCGAGCGCCATGAGATGTTGCGTCTCTGGGAAAGCACAGATCCCCACTGCTGTTGTGCCTGTAGATAGGGCGCCAAGGCACCGTGAAGAGCAGCAAGAGCTTTCAGGGCTGTGTCCTGACTTCTGGGAGAAGGAGCCAGCCTTTTGCCTTTTCGGCAAGAGGCTCTGCCGTGGCCGAGCGCCATGAGATGTTGCGTCTCTGGGAAAGCACAGATCCCCACTGCTGTTGTGCCTGTAGATAGGGCGCCAAGGCACCGTGAAGAGCAGGAACACCTTTCAGGGCTGGGCCCTTCCAAGTGGGAGAAGGAGCCGGACGTTTGCCTTTTCGGCAAGAGGCTCTGCCGCGGCCGAGCGCCATGAGATGTTGCGTCTCTGGGAAAGCACAGATCCCCACTGCTGTTGTGCCTGTAGATAGGGCGCCAAGGCACCGTGAAGAGCAGCAACACCTTTCAGGGCTGGGCCCTTCCTTGTGGGAGAAGGAGCCGGACGTTTGCCTTTTCGGCAAGAGGCTCTGCCGTGGCCGAACGACATGAGATGTTGCGTCTCTGGGAAAGCACAGATCCCCACTGCTGTTGTGCCTTTCGATAGGGCGCCAAGGCACCGTGAAGAGCAGCAACAGCTTTCAGGGCTGGGCCCTTCCTTGTGGGAGAAGGAGCCGGACGTTTGCCTTTTCGGCAAGAGGCTCTGCTGCTGCCAAGCACCATGAGATTTTGCGTCTCTGGGAAAGCACAGATCCCCACTGCTGTTGTGCCTGTCGATAGGGCGCCAAGGCACCTTGAAGAGCAGCAACAGCTTTCAGGGCTGGGCCCTTCCTTGTGGGAGAAGCAGCCGGACGTTTGCCTTTTCGGCAAGAGGCTCTGCCGCGGCCGAGCACCATGAGATGTTGCGTCTCTGGGAAAGCACAGATCCCCACTGCTGTTGTGCCTGTAGATAGGGCGCCAAGGCACCGTGAAGAACAGCAACAGCTTTCAGGGCTGGGCCATTCCTTTGGGGAGAAGGAGCCGGACGTTTGCCTTTTCGGCAAGAGGCTCTTCTGCGGCCAAGCGACATGAGATGTTGCGTCTCTGGGAAAGCACAGATCCCCACTGCTGTTGTGCCTGTCGATAGGGCGCCAAGGCACCGTGAAGAGCAGCAACAGCTTTCAGGGCTGGGCCCTTCCTTGTGGGAGAAGGAGCCGGACGTTTGCCTTTTCGGCAAGAGGCTCTGCCGTGGCCGAGCGCCATGAGATGTTGCGTCTCTGGGAAAGCACAGATCCCCACTGCTGTTGTGCCTGTAGATAGGGCGCCAAGGCACCGTGAAGAGCAGCAACACCTTTCAGGGCTGGGCCCTTCCTTGTGGGAGAAGGAGCCGGATGTTTGCCTTTTCGGCAAGAGGCTCAGCCGCGGCCGAGCGCCATGAGATGTTGCGTCTCTGGGAAAGCACAGATCACCACTGCTGTTGTGCCTGTAGATAGGGCGCCAAGGCACCGTGAAGAGCAGCAACAGCTTTCAGGGCTGTGTCCTGACTTCTGGGAGAAGGAGCCAGCCTTTTGCCTTTTCGGCAAGAGGCTCTGCCGTGGCCGAACACCATGAGATGTTGCGTCTCTGGGAAAGCACAGATCCCCACTGCTGTTGTGCCTGTAGATAGGGGGCCAAGGCACCGTGAAGAGCAGCAAGAGCTTTCAGGGCTGGGCCCTTCCTTGTGGGAGAAGGAGCCGGACGTTTGCCTTTTCGGCAAGAGGCTCTGCCGTGGCCGAACGACATGAGATGTTGTGTCTCTGGGAAAGCACAGATCCCCACTGCTAGTGTGCCTGTAGATAGGGCGCCAAGGGTAGGTGAAGAGCAGCAACAGCTTTCAGGGCTGGGCCCTTCCTTGTGGGAGAAGGAGCCGGACGTTTGCCTTTTCGGCAAGAGGCTCAGCCGCGGCCGAGCGCCATGAGATGTTGCATCTCTGAGAAAGCACCGATCCCCACTGCTGTTGTGCCTGTAGATAGGGCACCAAGGCACCGTGAAGAGCAGCAAGAGCTTTCAGGGCTGGGCCCTTCCAAGTGGGAGAAGGAGCCGGACGTTTGCCTTTTCGGCAAGAGGC
This sequence comes from Harpia harpyja, assembly GCF_026419915.1. Taxonomy (NCBI): domain Eukaryota; kingdom Metazoa; phylum Chordata; class Aves; order Accipitriformes; family Accipitridae; genus Harpia; species Harpia harpyja. The sequence goes on from NC_068957.1 coordinate 14,889,725, forward strand.
TCTGCTGCTGCCAAGCACCATGAGATTTTGCGTCTCTGGGAAAGCACAGATCCCCACTGCTGTTGTGCCTGTAGATAGGGCGCCAAGGCACCGTGAAGAGCAGCAACACCTTTCAGGGCTGTGTCCTGACTTCTGGGAGAAGGAGCCAGCCTTTTGCCTTTTCGGCAAGAGGCTCTGCCGTGGCCGAGCGCCATGAGATGTTGCGTCTCTGGGAAAGCACAGATCCCCACTGCTGTTGTGCCTGTAGATAGGGCACCAAGGCACCGTGAAGAACAGCAACAGCTTTCAGGGCTGGGCCATTCCTTGTGGGAGAAGGAGCCGGACGTTTGCCTTTTCGGCAAGAGGCTCTTCTGCGGCCAAGCGACATGAGATGTTGCGTCTCTGGGAAAGCACAGATCCCCACTGCTGTTGTGCCTGTCGATAGGGCGCCAAGGCACCGTGAAGAGCACCAACAGCTTTCAGGGCTGGGCCCTTCCAAGTGGGAGAAGGAGCCGGACGTTTGCCTTTTCGGCAAGAGGCTCTGCCGCGGCCGAGCGCCATGAGATGTTGCGTCTCTGGGAAAGCACAGATCCCCACTGCTGTTGTGCCTGTAGATAGGGCGCCAAGGCACCGTGAAGAGCAGCAACAGCTTTCAGGGCTGGGCCCTTCCTTGTGGGAGAAGGAGCCGGACGTTTGCCTTTTCGGCAAGAGGCTCTGCCGCGGCCGAGCGCCATGAGATGTTGCGTCTCTGGGAAAGCACAGATCCCCACTGCTGTTGTGCCTGTAGATAGGGCGCCAAGGCACCGTGAAGAGCAGCAACAGCTTTCAGGGCTGTGTCCTGACTTCTGGGAGAAGGAGCCAGCCTTTTGCCTTTTCGGCAAGAGGCTCTGCCGTGGCCGAGCGCCATGAGATCTTGCGTCTCTGGGAAAGCACAGATCCCCACTGCTGTTGTGCCTGTAGATAGGGCGCCAAGGCACCGTGAAGAGCAGGAACAGCTTTCAGGGCTGGGCCCTTCCAAGTGGGAGAAGGAGCCGGACGTTTGCCTTTTCGGCAAGAGGCTCTGCCGCGGCCGAGCGCCATGAGATGTTGCGTCTCTGGGAAAGCACAGATCACCACTGCTGTTGTGCCTGTAGATAGGGCGCCAAGTCACCGTGAAGAGCAGCAACAGCTTTCAGGGCTGGGCCCTTCCTTGTGGGAGAAGGAGCCGGACGTTTGCCTTTTCGGCAAGAGGCTCTGCCGTGGCCGAACGCCATGAGATGTTGCGTCTCTGGGAAAGCACAGATCCCCACTGCTGTTGAGCCTGTAGATAGGGGGCCAAGGCACCGTGAAGAGCAGCAACAGCTTTCAGGGCTGGGCCCTTCCTTGTGGGAGAAGGAGCCGGACGTTTGCCTTTTCGGCAAGAGGCTCTGCTGCTGCCAAGCACCATGAGATTTTGCGTCTCTGGGAAAGCACAGATCCCCACTGCTAGTGTGCCTGTAGATAGGGCGCCAAGGGTAGGTGAAGAGCAGCAACAGCTTTCAGGGCTGGGCCCTTCCTTGTGGGAGAAGGAGCCGGACGTTTGCCTTTTAGGCAAGAGGCTCAGCCGCGTCCGAGCGCCATGAGATGTTGCGTCTCTGGGAAAGCACCGATCCCCACTGCTGTTGTGCCTGTAGATAGGGCACCAAGGCACCGTGAAGAGCAGCAACACCTTTCAGGGCTGGGCCCTTCCAAGTGGGAGAAGGAGCCGGACGTTTGCCTTTTCGGCAAGAGGCTCTGCTGCTGCCAAGCACCATGAGATTTTGCGTCTCTGGGAAAGCACAGATCCCCACTGCTGTTGTGCCTGTAGATAGGGCGCCAAGGCACCGTGAAGAGCAGCAACACCTTTCAGGGCTGTGTCCTGACTTCTGGGAGAAGGAGCCAGCCTTTTGCCTTTTCGGCAAGAGGCTCTGCCGTGGCCGAGCGCCATGAGATGTTGCGTCTCTGGGAAAGCACAGATCCCCACTGCTGTTGTGCCTGTAGATAGGGCACCAAGGCACCGTGAAGAACAGCAACAGCTTTCAGGGCTGGGCCATTCCTTGTGGGAAGAAGGAGCCGGACGTTTGCCTTTTCGGCAAGAGGCTCTGCCGCGGCCGAGCGCCATCAGATGTTGCGTCTCTGGGAAAGCACAGATCCCCACTGCTGTTGTGCCTGTCGATAGGGCGCCAAGGCACCGTGAAGAGCAGCAACAGCTTTCAGGTCTGGGCCCTTCCTTGTGGGAGAAGGAGCCGGACGTTTGCCTTTTCGGCAAGAGGCTCTGCCGTGGCCGAACGACATGAGATGTTGCGTCTCTGGGAAAGCACAGATCCCCACTGCTAGTGTGCCTGTAGATAGGGCGCCAAGGGTAGGTGAAGAGCAGCAACAGCTTTCAGGGCTGGGCCCTTCCTTGTGGGAGAAGGAGCCGGACGTTTGCCTTTTCGGCAAGAGGCTCCGCCGCGGCCGAGCGCCATGAGATGTTGCGTCTCTGGGAAAGCACCGATCCCCACTGCTGTTGTGCCTGTAGATAGGGCACCAAGGCACCGTGAAGAGCAGCAACACCTTTCAGGGCTGGGCCCTTCCAAGTGGGAGAAGGAGCCGGACGTTTGCCTTTTCGGCAAGAGGCTCTGCCGTGGCCGAGCGCCATGAGATGTTGCGTCTCTGGGAAAGCACAGATCCCCACTGCTGTTGTGCCTGTAGATAGGGCACCAAGGCACCGTGAAGAACAGCAACAGCTTTCAGGGCTGGGCCATTCCTTGTGGGAGAAGGAGCCGGACGTTTGCCTTTTCGGCAAGAGGCTCTTCTGCGGCCGAGCAACATGAGATGTTGCGTCTCTGGGAAAGCACAGATCCCCACTGCTGTTGTGCCTGTAGATAGGGCGCCAAGGCACCGTGAAGAGCAGCAACAGCTTTCAGGGCTGGGCCCTTCCTTGTGGGAGAAGGAGCCGGACGTTTGCCTTTTCGGCAAGAGGCTCTGCCGCGGCCGAGCGCCATGAGATGTTGCGTCTCTGGGAAAGCACAGATCCCCACTGCTGTTGTGCCTGTAGATAGGGCGCCAAGGCACCGTGAAGAGCAGCAACACCTTTCAGGGCTGGGCCCTTCCAAGTGGGAGAAGGAGCCGGACGTTTGCCTTTTCGGCAAGAGGCTCTGCCGTGGCCGAACGCCATGAGATGTTGCGTCTCTGGGAAAGCACAGATCCCCACTGCTGTTGTGCCTGTAGATAGGGCGCCAAGGCACCGTGAAGAGCAGCAACAGCTTTCAGGGCTGGGCCCTTCCTTGTGGGAGAAGGAGCCGGATGTTTGCCTTTTCGGCAAGAGGCTCTGCCGCGGCCGAACGCCATGAGATGTTGCGTCTCTGGGAAAGCACAGATCCCCACTGCTGTTGTGCCTGTAGATAGGGCGCCAAGGCACCGTGAAGAGCAGCAACAGCTTTCAGGGCTGGGCCCTTCCAAGTGGGAGAAGGAGCCGGACGTTTGCCTTTTCGGCAAGAGGCTCTGCCGCGGCCGAGCGCCATGAGATGTTGCGTCTCTGGGAAAGCACAGATCCCCACTGCTGTTGTGCCTGTAGATAGGGCGCCAAGGCACCGTGAAGAGCAGCAAGAGCTTTCAGGGCTGTGTCCTGACTTCTGGGAGAAGGAGCCAGCCTTTTGCCTTTTCGGCAAGAGGCTCTGCCGTGGCCGAGCGCCATGAGATGTTGCGTCTCTGGGAAAGCACAGATCCCCACTGCTGTTGTGCCTGTAGATAGGGCACCAAGGCACCGTGAAGAACAGCAACAGCTTTCAGGGCTGGGCCCTTCCAAGTGGGAGAAGGAGCCGGACGTTTGCCTTTTCGGCAAGAGGCTCTTCTGCGGCCAAGCGACATGAGATGTTGCGTCTCTGGGAAAGCACAGATCCCCACTGCTGTTGTGCCTGTCGATAGGGCGCCAAGGCACCGTGAAGAGCAGCAACAGCTTTCAGGGCTGGGCCCTTCCTTGTGGGAAAAGGAGCCGGACGTTTGCCTTTTCGGCAAGAGGCTCTGCCGCGGCCGAGCGCCATGAGATGTTGCGTCTCTGGGAAAGCACAGATCCCCACTGCTGTTGTGCCTGTAGATAGGGCGCCAAGGCACCGTGAAGAGCAGCAAGAGCTTTCAGGGCTGGGCCCTTCCTTGTGGGAGAAGGAGCCGGATGTTTGCCTTTTCGGCAAGAGGCTCAGCCGCGGCCGAACGCCATGAGATGTTGCATCTCTGGGAAAGCACAGATCCCCACTGCTGTTGTGCCTGTAGATAGGGCGCCAAGGCACCGTGAAGAGCAGCAAGAGCTTTCAGGGCTGTGTCCTCACTTCTCGGAGAAGGAGCCAGCCTTTTGCCTTTTCGGCAAGAGGCTCTGCCGTGGCCGAGCGCCATGAGATGTTGCGTCTCTGGGAAAGCACAGATCCCCACTGCTGTTGTGCCTGTAGATAGGGCACCAAGGCACCGTGAAGAACAGCAACAGCTTTCAGGGCTGGGCCCTTCCAAGTGGGAGAAGGAGCCGGACGTTTGCCTTTTCGGCAAGAGGCTCTTCTGCGGCCAAGCGACATGAGATGTTGCGTCTCTGGGAAAGCACAGATCCCCACTGCTGTTGTGCCTGTCGATAGGGCGCCAAGGCACCGTGAAGAGCAGCAACAGCTTTCAGGGCTGGGCCCTTCCTTGTGGGAAAAGGAGCCGGACGTTTGCCTTTTCGGCAAGAGGCTCTGCCGCGGCCGAGCGCCATGAGATGTTGCGTCTCTGGGAAAGCACAGATCCCCACTGCTGTTGTGCCTGTAGATAGGGCGCCAAGGCACCGTGAAGAGCAGCAAGAGCTTTCAGGGCTGGGCCCTTCCTTGTGGGAGAAGGAGCCGGATGTTTGCCTTTTCGGCAAGAGGCTCAGCCGCGGCCGAACGCCATGAGATGTTGCATCTCTGGGAAAGCACAGATCCCCACTGCTGTTGTGCCTGTAGATAGGGCGCCAAGGCACCGTGAAGAGCAGCAACACCTTTCAGGGCTGTGTCCTGACTTCTGGGAGAAGGAGCCAGCCTTTTGCCTTTTCGGCAAGAGGCTCTGCCGTGGCCGAGCGCCATGAGATGTTGCGTCTCTGGGAAAGCACAGATCCCCACTGCTGTTGTGCCTGTAGATAGGGCGCCAAGGCACCGTGAAGAGCAGGAACACCTTTCAGGGCTGGGCCCTTCCAAGTGGGAGAAGGAGCCGGACGTTTGCCTTTTCGGCAAGAGGCTCTGCCATGGTCCGAACGCCATGAGATGTTGCGTCTCTGGGAAAGCACAGATCCCCACTGCTGTTGTGCCTGTAGATAGGGCGCCAAGGCACCGTGAAGAGCAGCAACAGCTTTCAGGGCTGTGTCCTGACTTCTGGGAGAAGGAGCCAGCCTTTTGCCTTTTCGGCAAGAGGCTCTGCCGTGGCCGAGCGCCATGAGATGTTGCGTCTCTGGGAAAGCACAGATCCCCACTGCTGTTGTGCCTGTAGATAGGGCACCAAGGCACCGTGAAGAACAGCAACAGCTTTCAGGGCTGGGCCATTCCTTGTGCGAGAAGGAGCCGGACGTTTTCCTTTTCGGCAAGAGGCTCTGCCGTGGCCGAACGACATGAGATGTTGCGTCTCTGGGAAAGCACAGATCCCCACTGCTGTTGTTGCCTGTCGATAGGGCGCCAAGGCACCCGTGAAGAGCACCAACAGCTTTCAGGGCTGGGCCCTTCCAAGTGGGAGAAGGAGCCGGACGTTTGCCTTTTCGGCAAGAGGCTCTGCCACGGCCGAGCGCCATGAGATGTTGCGTCTCTGGGAAAGCACAGATCCCCACTGCTGTTGTGCCTGTAGATAGGGCGCCAAGGCACCGTGAAGAGCAGCAACAGCTTTCAGGGCTGGGCCCTTCCTTGTGGGAGAAGGAGCCGGATGTTTGACTTTTCGGCAAGAGGCTCTGCCGCGGCCGAGCGCCATGAGATGTTGCGTCTCTGGGAAAGCACAGATCCCCACTGCTGTTGTGCCTGTAGATAGGGCGCCAAGGCACCGTGAAGAGCAGCAACAGCTTTCAGGGCTGGGCCCTTCCTTGTAGGAGAAGGAGCCGGACGTTTGCCTTTTCGGCAAGAGGCTCTGCCGCGGCCGAGCGCCATGAGATGTTGCGTCTCTGGGAAAGCACCGATCCCCACTGCTGTTGTGCCTGTAGATAGGGCACCAAGGCACCGTGAAGAGCAGCAACACCTTTCAGGGCTGGGCCCTTCCTTGTGGGAGAAGGATCCGGACGTTTGCCTTTTCGGCAAGAGGCTCTGCCGTGGCCCGAGCGCCATGAGATGTTGCGTCTCTGGGAAAGCACAGATCCCCACTGCTGTTCTGCCTGTAGATAGGGCACCAAGGCACCGTGAAGAACAGCAACCTCTTTCAGGGCTGGGCCATTCCTTTGGGGAGAAGGAGCCGGACGTTTGCCTTTTCGGCAAGAGGCTCTTCTGCGGCCAAGCGACATGAGATGTTGCGTCTCTGGGAAAGCACAGATCCCCACTGCTGTTGTGCCTGTCGATAGGGCGCCAAGGCACCGTGAAGAGCAGCAACAGCTTTCAGGGCTGGGCCCTTCCAAGTGGGAGAAGGAGCCGGACGTTTGCCTTTTCGGCAAGAGGCTCTGCCGCGGCCGAGCGCCATGAGATGTTGCGTCTCTGGGAAAGCACAGATCCCCACTGCTGTTGTGCCTGTAGATAGGGCGCCAAGGCACCGTGAAGAGCAGCAACACCTTTCAGGGCTGGGGCCCTTCCTTGTGGGAGAAGGAGCCGGACGTTTGCCTTTTCGGCAAGAGGCTCTGCCGCGGCCCGAGCGCCATGAGATGTTGCGTCTCTGGGAAAGCACAGATCCCCACTGCTGTTGTGCCTGTAGATAGGGCGCCAAGGCACCGTGAAGAGCAGCAACACCTTTCAGGGCTGGGCCCTTCCAAGTGGGAGAAGGAGCCGGACGTTTGCCTTTTCCGAAAGAGGCTCTGCCGCGGCCGAGCGCCATGAGATCTTGCGTCTCTGGGAAAGCACAGATCCCCACTGCTGTTGTGCCTGTAGATAGGGCGCCAAGGCACCGTGAAGAGCAGCAAGAGCTTTCAGGGCTGGGCCCTTCCAAGTGGGAGAAGGAGCCGGATGTTTGCCTTTTCGGCAAGAGGCTCAGCCGCGGCCGAACGCCATGAGATGTTGCGTCTCTGGGAAAGCACAGATCCCCACTGCTGTTGTGCCTGTCGATAGGGCGCCAAGGCACCGTGAAGAGCAGCAACACCTTTCAGGGCTGGGCCCTTCCAAGTGGGAGAAGGAGCCGGACGTTTGCCTTTTCGGCAACAGGCTCAGCCGCGGCCGAGCGCCATGAGATGTTGCGTCTCTGGGAAAGCACAGATCCCCACTGCTGTTGTGCCTGTAGATAGGGCGCCAAGGCACCGTGAAGAGCAGCAAGAGCTTTCAGGGCTGTGTCCTGACTTCTGGGAGAAGGAGCCAGCCTTTTGCCTTTTCGGCAAGAGGCTCTGCCGTGGCCGAGCGCCATGAGATGTTGCCGTCTCTGGGAAAGCACAGATCCCCACTGCTGTTGTGCCTGTAGATAGGGCACCAAGGCACCGTGAAGAACAGCAACAGCTTTCAGGGCTGGGCCATTCCTTTGGGGAGAAGGAGCCGGACGTTTGCCTTTTCGGCAAGAGGCTCTGCCGCGGCCGAGCGCCATGAGATGTTGCGTCTCTGGGAAAGCACAGATCCCCACTGCTGTTGTGCCTGTAGATAGGGCGCCAAGGCACCGTGAAGAGCAGCAAGAGCTTTCAGGGCTGGGCCCTTCCTTGTGGGAGAAGGAGCCGGATGTTTGCCTTTTCGGCAAGAGGCTCAGCCGCGGTCCGAACGCCATGAGATGTTGCGTCTCTGGGAAAGCACAGATCCCCACTGCTGTTGTGCCTGTAGATAGGGCGCCAAGGCACCGTGAAGAGCAGCAAGAGCTTTCAGGGCTGGGCCCTTCCAAGTGGGAGAAGGAGCCGGACGTTTGCCTTTTCGGCAAGAGGCTCTGCCGCGGCCGAGCGCCATGAGATGTTGCGTCTCTGGGAAAGCACAGATCCCCACTGCTGTTGTGCCTGTAGATAGGGCGCCAAGGCACCGTGAAGAGCAGCAACACCTTTCAGGGCTGTGTCCTGATTTCTCGGAGAAGGAGCCAGCCTTTTGCCTTTTCGGCAAGAGGCTCTGCCGTGGCCGAGCGCCATGAGATGTTGCGTCTCTGGGAAAGCACAGATCCCCACTGCTGTTGTGCCTGTAGATAGGGCACCAAGGCACCGTGAAGAACAGCAACAGCTTTCAGGGCTGGGCCCTTCCTTGTGGGAGAAGGAGCCGGACGTTTGCCTTTTCGGCAAGAGGCTCTTCTGCGGCCAAGCGACATGAGATGTTGCGTCTCTGGGAAAGCACAGATCCCCACTGCTGTTGTGCCTGTCGATAGGGCGCCAAGGCACCGTGAAGAGCAGCAAGAGCTTTCAGGGCTGGGCCCTTCCTTGTGGGGAAAAGGAGCCGGACGTTTGCCTTTTCGGCAAGAGGCTCTGCCGCGGCCGAGCGCCATGAGATGTTGCGTCTCTGGGAAAGCACAGATCCCCACTGCTGTTGTGCCTGTAGATAGGGCGCCAAGGGTAGGTGAAGAGCAGCAAGAGCTTTCAGGGCTGGGCCCTTCCAAGTGGGAGAAGGAGCCGGACGTTTGCCTTTTCGGCAAGAGGCTCTGCCGCGGCCGAGCGCCATGAGATGTTGCGTCTCTGGGAAAGCACAGATCCCCACTGCTGTTGTGCTGTAGATAGGGCGCCAAGGCACCGTGAAGAGCAGCAACACCTTTTCAGGGCTGGGCCCTTCCTTGTAGGAGAAGGAGCCGGACGTTTGCCTTTTCGGCAAGAGGCTCTGCCGCGGCCGAGCGACATGAGATGTTGCGTCTCTGGGAAAGCACAGATCCCCACTGCTGTTGTGCCTGTAGATAGGGCGCCAAGGCACCGTGAAGAGCAGCAACACCTTTCAGGGCTGGGCCCTTCCTTGTGGGAGAAGGAGCCGGATGTTTGCCCTTTTCGGCAAGAGGCTCAGCCCGCGGCCGAGACGCCATGAGATGTTGCATCTCTGGGAAAGCACAGATCCCCACTGCTGTTGTGCCTGTAGATAGGGCGCCAAGGCACCGTGAAGAGCAGCAACACCTTTCAGGGCTGTGTCCTGACTTCTGGGAGAAGGAGCCAGCCTTTTGCCTTTTCGGCAAGAGGCTCTGCCGTGGCCGAGCGCCATGAGATGTTGCGTCTCTGGGAAAGCACAGATCCCCACTGCTGTTGTGCCTGTAGATAGGGCGCCAAGGCACCGTGAAGAGCAGGAACACCTTTCAGGGCTGGGCCCTTCCAAGTGGGAGAAGGAGCCGGACGTTTGCCTTTTCGGCAAGAGGCTCTGCCATGGCCGAACGCCATGAGATGTTGCGTCTCTGGGAAAGCACAGATCCCCACTGCTGTTGTGCCTGTCGATAGGGCGCCAAGGCACCGTGAAGAGCAGCAACAGCTTTCAGGGCTGTGTCCTGACTTCTGGGAGAAGGAGCCAGCCTTTTGCCTTTTCGGCAAGAGGCTCTGCCGCGGCCGAGCGCCATGAGATGTTGCGTCTCTGGGGAAAGCACAGATCCCCACTGCTGTTGTGCCTGTAGATAGGGCACCAAGGCACCGTGAAGAACAGCAACAGCTTTCAGGGCTGGGCCATTCCTTGTGGGAGAAGGAGCCGGACGTTTTCCTTTTCGGCAAGAGGCTCTTCTGCGGCCAAGCGACATGAGATGTTGCGTCTCTGGGAAAGCACAGATCCCCACTGCTGTTGTGCCTGTCGATAGGGCGCCAAGGCACCGTGAAGAGCACCAACAGCTTTCAGGGCTGGGCCCTTCCAAGTGGGAGAAGGAGCCGGACGTTTGCCTTTTCGGCAAGAGGCTCTGCCACGGCCGAGCGCCATGAGATGTTGCGTCTCTGGGAAAGCACAGATCCCCACTGCTGTTGTGCCTGTAGATAGGGCGCCAAGGCACCGTGAAGAGCAGCAACAGCTTTCAGGGCTGGGCCCTTCCTTGTGGGAGAAGGAGCCAGCCTTTTGCCTTTTCGGCAAGAGGCTCTGCCGTGGCCGAGCGCCATGAGATGTTGAGTCTCTGGGAAAGCACAGATCCCCACTGCTGTTGTGCCTGTAGATAGGGCACCAAGGCACCGTGAAGAACAGCAACAGCTTTCAGGGCTGGGCCATTCCTTGTGGGAGAAGGAGCCGGACGTTTTCCTTTTCGGCAAGAGGCTCTTCTGCGGCCAAGCGACATGAGATGTTGCGTCTCTGGAAAAGCACAGATCCCCACTGCTGTTGTGCCTGTCGATAGGGCGCCAAGGCACCGTGAAGAGCACCAACAGCTTTCAGGGCTGGGCCCTTCCAAGTGGGAGAAGGAGCCGGACGTTTGCCTTTTCGGCAAGAGGCTCTGCCGCGGCCGAGCGCCATGAGATGTTGCGTCTCTGGGAAAGCACAGATCCCCACTGCTGTTGTGCCTGTAGATAGGGCGCCAAGGCACCGTGAAGAGCAGCAAGAGCTTTCAGGGCTGGGCCCTTCCTTGTGGGAGAAGGAGCCGGACGTTTGCCTTTTCGGCAAGAGGCTCTGCCGCGGCCGAGCGCCATGAGATGTTGCGTCTCTGGGAAAGCACAGATCCCCACTGCTGTTGTGCCTGTAGATAGGGCGCCAAGGCACCGTGAAGAGCACCAACAGCTTTCAGGGCTGGGCCCTTCCTTGTAGGAGAAGGAGCCGGACGTTTGCCTTTTCGGCAAGAGGCTCTGCCGCGGCCGAGCGCCATGAGATGTTGCGTCTCTGGGAAAGCACCGATCCCCACTGCTGTTGTGCCTGTAGATAGGGCACCAAGGCACCGTGAAGAGCAGCAACACCTTTCAGGGCTGGGCCCTTCCTTGTGGGAGAAGGATCCGGACGTTTGCCTTTTCGGCAAGAGGCTCTGCCGTGGCCGAGCGCCATGAGATGTTGCGTCTCTGGGAAAGCACAGATCCCCACTGCTGTTGTGCCTGTAGATAGGGCACCAAGGCACCGTGAAGAACAGCAACAGCTTTCAGGGCTGGGCCATTCCTTTGGGGAGAAGGAGCCGGACGTTTGCCTTTTCGGCAAGAGGCTCTTCTGCGGCCAAGCGACATGAGATGTTGCGTCTCTGGGAAAGCACAGATCCCCACTGCTGTTGTGCCTGTAGATAGGGCGCCAAGGCACCGTGAAGAGCAGCAACAGCTTTCAGGGCTGGGCCCTTCCTTGTGGGAGAAGGAGCCGGACGTTTGCCTTTTCGGCAAGAGGCTCTGCCGCGGCCGACCGACATGAGATGTTGCGTCTCTGGGAAAGCACAGATCCCCACTGCTGTTGTGCCTGTCGATAGGGCGCCAAGGCACCGTGAAGAGCAGCAACACCTTTCAGGGCTGGGCCCTTCCAAGTGGGAGAAGGAGCCGGACGTTTGCCTTTTCGGCAAAAGGCTCAGCCGCGGCCGAGCGCCATGAGATGTTGCGTCTCTGGGAAAGCACAGATCCCCACTGCTGTTGTGCCTGTAGATAGGGCGCCAAGGCACCGTGAAGAGCAGCAACAGCTTTCAGGGCTGTGTCCTGACTTCTGGGAGAAGGAGCCAGCCTTTTGCCTTTTCGGCAAGAGGCTCTGCCGCGGCCGAGCGCCATGAGATGTTGCGTCTCTGGGAAAGCACAGATCCCCACTGCTGTTGTGCCTGTAGATAGGGCGCCAAGGCACCGTGAAGAGCAGCAACAGCTTTCAGGGCTGTGTCCTGACTTCTGGGAGAAGGAGCCAGCCTTTTGCCTTTTCGGCAAGAGGCTCTGCCGTGGCCGAGCGCCATGAGATGTTGCGTCTCTGGGAAAGCACAGATCCCCACTGCTGTTGTGCCTGGAGATAGGGCGCCAAGGCACCGTGAAGAGCAGCAAGAGCTTTCAGGGCTGGGCCCTTCCTTGTGGGAAAAGGAGCCGGACGTTTGCCTTTTCGGCAAGAGGCTCTGCCGCGGCCGAGCGCCATGAGATGTTGCGTCTCTGGGAAAGCACAGATCCCCACTGCTGTTGTGCCTGTAGATAGGGCGCCAAGGGTAGGTGAAGAGCAGCAAGAGCTTTTAGGGCTGGGCCCTTCCATGTGGGAGAAGGAGCCGGACGTTTGCCTTTTCGGCAAGAGGCTCTGCCGCGGCCGAGCGCCATGAGATGTTGCGTCTCTGGGAAAGCACAGATCCCCACTGCTGTTGTGCCTGTAGATAGGGCGCCAAGGCACCGTGAAGAGCAGGAACACCTTTCAGGGCTGGGCCCTTCCTTGTGGGAGAAGGAGCCGGATGTTTGCCTTTTCGGCAAGAGGCTCAGCAGCGGCCGAACGCCATGAGATGTTGCGTCTCTGGGAAAGCACAGATCCCCACTGCTGTTGTGCCTGTAGATAGGGCGCCAAGGCACCGTGAAGAGCAGGAACACCTTTCAGGGCTGGGCCCTTCCTTGTGGGAGAAGGAGCCGGATGTTTGCCTTTTCGGCAAGAGGCTCTGCCGCGGCCGAGCGCCATGAGATGTTGCGTCTCTGGGAAAGCACAGATCCCCACTGCTGTTGTGCTTGTAGATAGGGCGCCAAGGCACCGTGAAGAGCAGCAACACCTTTCAGGGCTGTGTCCTGACTTCTGGGAGAAGGAGCGAGCCTTTTGCCTTTTCGGCAAGAGGCTCTGCCGTGGCCGAGCGCCATGAGATGTTGCGTCTCTGGGAAAGCACAGATCCCCACTGCTGTTGTGCCTGTAGATAGGGCGCCAAGGCACCGTGAAGAGCAGGAACACCTTTCAGGGCTGGGCCCTTCCAAGTGGGAGAAGGAGCCGGACGTTTGCCTTTTCGGCAAGAGGCTCTGCCATGGCCGAACGCCATGAGATGTTGCGTCTCTGGGAAAGCACAGATCCCCACTGCTGTTGTGCCTGTAGATAGGGCGCCAAGTCACCGTGAAGAGCAGCAACAGCTTTCAGGGCTGGGCCCTTCCAAGTGGGAGAAGGAGCCGGACGTTTGCCTTTTCGGCAAGAGGCTCTGCCGTTGCCGAACGACATGAGATGTTGCGTCTCTGGGAAAGCACAGATCCCCACTGCTGTTGTGCCTGTAGATAGGGCGCCAAGGCACCGTGAAGAGCAGCAACAGCTTTCAGGGCTGGGCCCTTCCAAGTGGGAGAAGGAGCCGGACGTTTGCCTTTTCGGCAAGAGGCTCTTCTGCGGCCAAGCGACATGAGATGTTGCGTCTCTGGGAAAGCACAGATCCCCACTGCTGTTGTGCCTGTAGATAGGGCGCCAAGGCACCGTGAAGAGCAGCAACACCTTTCAGGGCTGTGTCCTGACTTCTGGGAGAAGGAGCCAGCCTTTTGCCTTTTCGGCAATAGGCTCTGCCGTGGCCGAGCGCCATGAGATGTTGCGTCTCTGGGAAAGCACAGATCCCCACTGCTGTTGTGCCTGTAGATAGGGCGCCAAGGGTAGGTGAAGAGCAGCAAGAGCTTTCAGGGCTGGGCCCTTCCTTGTGGGAGAAGGAGCCGGACGTTTGCCTTTTCGGCAAGAGGCTCTGCCGCGGCCGAGCGCCATGAGATGTTGCGTCTCTGGGAAAGCACAGATCCCCAGTGCTGTTGTGCCTGTAGATAGTGCGCCAAGGCACCGTGAAGAGCAGCAACACCTTTCAGGGCTGGGCCCTTCCTTGTAGGAGAAGGAGCCGGACGTTTGCCTTTTCGGCAAGAGGCTCTGCCGCGGCCGAGCGCCATGAGATGTTGCGTCTCTGGGAAAGCACAGATCCCCACTGCTGTTGTGCCTGTAGATAGGGCGCCAAGGCACCGTGAAGAGCAGCAAGAGCTTTTAGGGCTGGGCCCTTCCTTGTGGGAGAAGGAGCCGGACGTTTGCCTTTTCGGCAAGAGGCTCTGCCATGGCCGAACGCCATGAGATGTTGCGTCTCTGGGAAAGCACAGATCCCCACTGCTGTTGTGCCTGTAGATAGGGCGCCAAGGCACCGTGAAGAGCAGCAACAGCTTTCAGGGCTGTGTCCAGACTTCTGGGAGAAGGAGCCAGCCTTTTGCCTTTTCGGCAAGAGGCTCTGCCGTGGCCGAGCGCCATGAGATGTTGCGTCTCTGGGAAAGCACAGATCCCCACTGCTGTTGTGCCTGTAGATAGGGCACCAAGGCACCGTGAAGAACAGCAACAGCTTTCAGGGCTGGGCCATTCCTTGTGGGAGAAGGAGCCGGACGTTTTCCTTTTCGGCAAGAGGCTCTTCTGCGGCCAAGCGACATGAGATGTTGCGTCTCTGGGAAAGCACAGATCCCCACTGCTGTTGTGCCTGTCGATAGGGCGCCAAGGCACCGTGAAGAGCAGCAACAGCTTTCAGGGCTGGGCCCTTCCAAGTGGGAGAAGGAGCCGGACGTTTGCCTTTTCGGCAAGAGGCTCTGCCACGGCCGAGCGCCATGAGATGTTGCGTCTCTGGGAAAGCACAGATCCCCACTGCTGTTGTGCCTGTAGATAGGGCGCCAAGGCACCGTGAAGAGCAGCAACAGCTTTCAGGGCTGGGCCCTTCCTTGTGGGAGAAGGAGCCAGCCTTTTGCCTTTTCGGCAAGAGGCTCTGCCGTGGCCGAGCGCCATGAGATGTTGCGTCTCTGGGAAAGCACAGATCCCCACTGCTGTTGTGCCTGTAGATAGGGCACCAAGGCACCGTGAAGAACAGCAACAGCTTTCAGGGCTGGGCCATTCCTTGTGGGAGAAGGAGCCGGACGTTTTCCTTTTCGGCAAGAGGCTCATCTGCGGCCAAGCGACATGAGATGTTGCGTCTCTGGAAAAGCACAGATCCCCACTGCTGTTGTGCCTGTCGATAGGGCGCCAAGGCACCGTGAAGAGCAGCAACAGCTTTCAGGGCTGGGCCCTTCCTTGTGGGAGAAGGAGCCGGACGTTTGCCTTTTCGGCAAGAGGCTCTGCCGCGGCCGAGCGCCATGAGATGTTGCGTCTCTGGGAAAGCACAGATCCCCACTGCTGTTGTGCCTGTAGATAGGGCGCCAAGGCACCGTGAAGAGCAGCAACAGCTTTCAGGGCTGGGCCCTTCCTTGTGGGAGAAGGAGCCGGACGTTTGCCTTTTCGGCAAGAGGCTCTGCCGCGGCCGAGCGCCATGAGATGTTGCGTCTCTGGGAAAGCACAGATCCCCACTGCTGTTGTGCCTGTAGATAGGGCGCCAAGGCACCGTGAAGAGCACCAACAGCTTTCAGGGCTGGGCCCTTCCTTGTAGGAGAAGGAGCCGGACGTTTGCCTTTTCGGCAAGAGGCTCTGGCGCGGCTGAGCGCCATGAGATGTTGCGTCTCTGGGAAAGCACCGATCCCCACTGCTGTTGTGCCTGTAGATAGGGCACCAAGGCACCGTGAAGAGCAGCAACACCTTTCAGGGCTGGGCCCTTCCTTGTGGGAGAAGGATCCGGACGTTTGACTTTTCGGCAAGAGGCTCTGCCGTGGCCGAGCGCCATGAGATGTTGCGTCTCTGGGAAAGCACAGATCCCCACTGCTGTTGTGCCTGTAGATAGGGCACCAAGGCACCGTGAAGAACAGCAACAGCTTTCAGGGCTGGGCCATTCCTTTGGGGAGAAGGAGCCGGACGTTTGCCTTTTCGGCAAGAGGCTCTTCTGCGGCCAAGCGACATGAGATGTTGCGTCTCTGGGAAAGCACAGATCCCCACTGCTGTTGTGCCTGTCGATAGGGCGCCAAGGCACCGTGAAGAGCAGCAACAGCTTTCAGGGCTGGGCCCTTCCTTGTGGGAGAAGGAGCCGGACGTTTGCCTTTTCGGCAAGAGGCTCTGCCGCGGCCGACCGACATGAGATGTTGCGTCTCTGGGAAAGCACAGATCCCCACTGCTGTTGTGCCTGTAGATAGGGCACCAAGGCACCGTGAAGAGCAGCAACACCTTTCAGGGCTGGGCCCTTCCTTGTGGGAGAAGGAGCCGGACGTTTGCCTTTTCCGAAAGAGGCTCTGCTGCTGCCAAGCACAGTGAGATTTTGGGTCTCTGGGAAAGCACAGATCCCCACTGCTGTTGTGCCTGTCGATAGGGCGCCAAGGCACCGTGAAGAGCAGCAACACCTTTCAGGGCTGGGCCCTTCCTTGTGGGAGAAGGAGCCGGACGTTTGCCTTTTCGGCAAGAGGCTCAGCTGCGGCCGAACGCCATGAGATGTTGCGTCTCTGGGAAAGCACAGATCCCCACTGCTGTTGTGCCTGTAGATAGGGCGCCAAGGCACCGTGAAGAGCAGCAACACCTTTCAGGGCTGGGCCCTTCCTTGTAGGAGAAGGAGCCGGATGTTTGCCTTTTCGGCAAGAGGCTCAGCCGCGGCCGAGCGCCATGAGATGTTGTGTCTCTGGGAAAGCACAGATCCCCACTGCTGTTGTGCCTGTCGATAGGGCGCCAAGGCACCGTGAAGAGCAGCAACAGCTTTCAGGGCTGTGTCCTGACTTCTGGGAGAAGGAGCCAGCCTTTTGCCTTTTCGGCAAGAGGCTCTGCCGTGGCCGAGCGCCATGAGATGTTGCGTCTCTGGGAAAGCACAGATCCCCACTGCTGTTGTGCCTGTAGATAGGGCGCCAAGGCACCGTGAAGAGCAGGAACACCTTTCAGGGCTGGGCCCTTCCAAGTGGGAGAAGGAGCCGGACGTTTGCTTTTTCGGCAAGAGGCTCTGCCGCGGCCGAGCGCCATGAGATGTTGCGTCTCTGGGAAAGCACAGATCCCCACTGCTGTTGTGCCTGTAGATAGGGCGCCAAGGCACCGTGAAGAGCAGCAACACCTTTCAGGGCTGGGCCCTTCCAAGTGGGAGAAGGAGCCGGACGTTTGCCTTTTCGGTAAGAGGCTCTGCCGTGGCCGAACGCCATGAGATGTTGCGTCTCTGGGAAAGCACAGATCCCCACTGCTGTTGTGCCTGTAGATAGGGCACCAAGGCACCGTGAAGAGCAGCAACAGCTTTCAGGGCTGTGTCCTGACTTCTGGGAGAAGGAGCCAGCCTTTTGCCTTTTCGGCAAGAGGCTCTGCCGTGGCCGAGCGCCATGAGATGTTGCGTCTCTGGGAAAGCACAGATCCCCACTGCTGTTGTGCCTGTAGATAGGGCGCCAAGGCACCGTGAAGAGCAGGAACACCTTTCAGGGCTGGGCCCTTCCAAGTGGGAGAAGGAGCCGGACGTTTGCCTTTTCGGCAAGAGGCTCTGCCGCGGCCGAGCGCCATGAGATGTTGCGTCTCTGGGAAAGCACAGATCACCACTGCTGTTGTGCCTGTAGATAGGGCGCCAAGGCACCGTGAAGAGCAGCAACACCTTTCAGGGCTGGGCCCTTCCAAGTGGGAGAAGGAGCCGGACGTTTGCCTTTTCGGTAAGAGGCTCTGCCGTGGCCGAACGCCATGAGATGTTGCGTCTCTGGGAAAGCACAGATCCCCACTGCTGTTGTGCCTGTAGATAGGGCACCAAGGCACCGTGAAGAACAGCAACAGCTTTCAGGGCTGGGCCATTCCTTGTGGGAGAAGGAGCCGGACGTTTGCCTTTTCGGCAAGAGGCTCTGCCGCGGCCAAGCGACATGAGATGTTGCGTCTCTGGGAAAGCACAGATCCCCACTGCTGTTGTGCCTGTAGATAGGGCGCCAAGGCACCGTGAAGAGCAGCAACACCTTTCAGGGCTGTGTCCTGACTTCTGGGAGAAGGAGCCAGCCTTTTGCCTTTTCGGCAAGAGGCTCTGCCGTGGCCGAGCGCCATGAGATGTTGCGTCTCTGGGAAAGCACAGATCCCCACTGCTGTTGTGCCTGTAGATAGGGCGCCAAGGCACCGTGAAGAGCAGCAAGAGCTTTCAGGGCTGGGCCCTTCCTTGTGGGAGAAGGAGCCGGACGTTTGACTTTTCGGCAAGAGGCTCTGCCGCGGCCGAGCGCCATGAGATGTTGCGTCTCTGGGAAAGCACAGATCCCCACTGCTGTTGTGCCTGTAGATAGGGCGCCAAGGCACCGTGAAGAGCAGCAACACCTTTCAGGGCTGGGCCCTTCCTTGTAGGAGAAGGAGCCGGACGTTTGCCTTTTCGGCAAGAGGCTCTGCCGCGGCCGAGCGCCATGAGATGTTGCGTCTCTGGGAAAGCACAGATCCCCACTGCTGTTGTGCCTGTAGATAGGGCGCCAAGGCACCGTGAAGAGCAGCAAGAGCTTTCAGGGCTGTGTCCTGACTTCTGGGAGAAGGAGCCAGCCTTTTGCCTTTTCGGCAAGAGGCTCTGCCGTGGCCGAGCGCCATGAGATGTTGCGTCTCTGGGAAAGCACAGATCCCCACTGCTGTTGTGCCTGTAGATAGGGCACCAAGGCACCGTGAAGAACAGCAACAGCTTTCAGGGCTGGCCCATTCCTTGTGGGAGAAGGAGCCGGACGTTTGCCTTTTCGGCAAGAGGCTCTGCCGCGGCCAAGCGACATGAGATGTTGCGTCTCTGGGAAAGCACAGATCCCCACTGCTGTTGTGCCTGTCGATAGGGCGCCAAGGCACCGTGAAGAGCAGCAACAGCTTTCAGGGCTGGGCCCTTCCAAGTGGGAGAAGGAGCCGGACGTTTGCCTTTTCGGCAAGAGGCTCTGCCGCGGCCGAGCGCCATGAGATCTTGCGTCTCTGGGAAAGCACAGATCCCCACTGCTGTTGTGCCTGTAGATAGGGCGCCAAGGCACCGTGAAGAGCAGCAACAGCTTTCAGGGCTGGGCCCTTCCTTGTGGGAGAAGGAGCCAGCCTTTTGCCTTTTCGGCAAGAGGCTCTGCCGTGGCCGAGCGCCATGAGATGTTGCGTCTCTGGGAAAGCACAGATCCCCACTGCTGTTGTGCCTGTAGATAGGGCACCAAGGCACCGTGAAGAACAGCAACAGCTTTCAGGGCTGGGCCATTCCTTGTGGGAGAAGGAGCCGGACGTTTTCCTTTTCGGCAAGAGGCTCTTCTGCGGCCAAGCGACATGAGATGTTGCGTCTCTGGAAAAGCACAGATCCCCACTGCTGTTGTGCCTGTCGATAGGGCGCCAAGGCACCGTGAAGAGCAGCAACAGCTTTCAGGGCTGGGCCCTTCCTTGTGGGAGAAGGAGCCGGACGTTTGCCTTTTCGGCAAGAGGCTCTGCCGCGGCCGAGCGCCATGAGATGTTGCGTCTCTGGGAAAGCACAGATCCCCACTGCTGTTGTGCCTGTAGATAGGGGGCCAAGGCACCGTGAAGAGCAGCAACAGCTTTCAGGGCTGGGCCCTTCCTTGTGGGAGAAGGAGCCGGACGTTTGCCTTTTCGGCAAGAGGCTCTGCCGCGGCCGAGCGCCATGAGATGTTGCGTCTCTGGGAAAGCACAGATCCCCACTGCTGTTGTGCCTGTAGATAGGGCGCCAAGGCACCGTGAAGAGCAGCAACAGCTTTCAGGGCTGGGCCCTTCCTTGTAGGAGAAGGAGCCGGACGTTTGCCTTTTCGGCAAGAGGCTCTGCCGCGGCCGAGCGCCATGAGATGTTGCGTCTCTGGGAAAGCACCGATCCCCAGTGCTGTTGTGCCTGTAGATAGGGCACCAAGGCACCGTGAAGAGCAGCAACAGCTTTCAGGGCTGGGCCCTTCCTTGTGGGAGAAGGATCCGGACGTTTGCCTTTTCGGCAAGAGGCTCTGCCGTGGCCGAGCGCCATGAGATGTTGCGTCTCTGGGAAAGCACAGATCCCCACTGCTGTTGTGCCTGTAGATAGGGCACCAAGGCACCGTGAAGAACAGCAACAGCTTTCAGGGCTGGGCCATTCCTTTGGGGAGAAGGAGCCGGACGTTTGCCTTTTCGGCAAGAGGCTCTTCTGCGGCCAAGCGACATGAGATGTTGCGTCTTTGGGAAAGCACAGATCCCCACTGCTGTTGTGCCTGTCGATAGGGCGCCAAGGCACCGTGAAGAGCAGCAACAGCTTTCAGGGCTGGGCCCTTCCTTGTGGGAGAAGGAGCCGGACGTTTGCCTTTTCGGCAAGAGGCTCTGCCGCGGCCGACCGACATGAGATGTTGCGTCTCTGGGAAAGCACAGATCCCCACTGCTGTTGTGCCTGTAGATAGGGCACCAAGGCACCGTGAAGAGCAGCAACACCTTTCAGGGCTGGGCCCTTCCTTGTGGGAGAAGGATCCGGACGTTTGCCTTTTCGGCAAGAGGCTCAGCCGTGGCCGAGCGCCATGAGATGTTGCGTCTCTGGGAAAGCACAGATCCCCACTGCTGTTGTGCCTGTAGATAGGGCACCAAGGCACCGTGAAGAACAGCAACAGCTTTCAGGGCTGGGCCCTTCCAAGTGGGAGAAGGATCCGGACGTTTGCCTTTTCGGCAAGAGGCTCTGCCGTGGCCGAGCGCCATGAGATGTTGCGTCTCTGGGAAAGCACAGATCCCCACTGCTGTTGTGCCTGTAGATAGGGCACCAAGGCACCGTGAAGAACAGCAACAGCTTTCAGGGCTGGGCCATTCCTTTGGGGAGAAGGAGCCGGACGTTTGCCTTTTCGGCAAGAGGCTCTTCTGCGGCCAAGCGACATGAGATGTTGCGTCTCTGGGAAAGCACAGATCCCCACTGCTGTTGTGCCTGTCGATAGGGCGCCAAGGCACCGTGAAGAGCAGCAACAGCTTTCAGGGCTGGGCCCTTCCTTGTGGGAGAAGGAGCCGGACGTTTGCCTTTTCGGCAAGAGGCTCTGCCGCGGCCGACCGACATGAGATGTTGCGTCTCTGGGAAAGCACAGATCCCCACTGCTGTTGTGCCTGTCGATAGGGCGCCAAGGCACCGTGAAGAGCAGCAACACCTTTCAGGGCTGGGCCCTTCCTTGTGGGAGAAGGAGCCGGACGTTTGCCTTTTCGGCAAAAGGCTCAGCCGCGGCCGAGCGCCATGAGATGTTGCGTCTCTGGGAAAGCACAGATCCCCACTGCTGTTGTGCCTGTAGATAGGGCGCCAAGGCACCGTAAAGAGCAGCAACAGCTTTCAGGGCTGTGTCCTGACTTCTGGGAGAAGGAGCCAGCCTTTTGCCTTTTCGGCAAGAGGCTCTGCTGCTTCCAAGCACCATGAGATTTTGCGTCTATGGGAAAGCACAGATCCCCACTGCTGTTGTGCCTGTAGATAGGGCGCCAAGGCACCGTGAAGAGCAGCAACAGCTTTCAGGGCTGTGTCCTGACTTCTGGGAGAAGGAGCCAGCCTTTTGCCTTTTCGGCAAGAGGCTCTGCCGTGGCCGAGCGCCATGAGATCTTGCGTCTCTGGGAAAGCACAGATCCCCACTGCTGTTGTGCCTGTAGATAGGGCACCAAGGCACCGTGAAGAACAGCAACAGCTTTCAGGGCTGGGCCATTCTTTGTGGGAGAAGGAGCCGGACGTTTTCCTTTTCGGCAAGAGGCTCTTCTGCGGCCAAGCGCCATGAGATGTTGCGTCTCTGGGAAAGCACAGATCCCCACTGCTGTTGTGCCTGTCGATAGGGCGCCAAGGCACCGTGAAGAGCAGCAACAGCTTTCAGGGCTGGGCCCTTCCAAGTGGGAGAAGGAGCCGGACGTTTGCCTTTTCGGCAAGAGGCTCTGCCGCGGCCGAGCGCCATGAGATGTTGCGTCTCTGGGAAAGCACAGATCCCCAGTGCTGTTGTGCCTGTAGATAGGGCGCCAAGGCACCGTGAAGAGCAGCAACAGCTTTCAGGGCTGGGCCCTTCCTTGTGGGAGAAGGTGCCGGACGTTTGCCTTTTCGGCAAGAGGCTCTGCCGCGGCCGAGCGCCATGAGATGTTGCGTCTCTGGGAAAGCACAGATCCCCACTGCTGTTGTGCCTGTAGATAGGGGGCCAAGGCACCGTGAAGAGCAGCAACAGCTTTCAGGGCTGGGCCCTTCCTTGTAGGAGAAGGAGCCGGACGTTTGCCTTTTCGGCAAGAGGCTCTGCCGCGGCCGACCGACATGAGATGTTGCGTCTCTGGGAAAGCACAGATCCCCACTGCTGTTGTGCCTGTAGATAGGGCGCCAAGGCACCGTGAAGAGCAGCAAGAGCTTTCAGGGCTGGGCCCTTCCTTGTGGGAGAAGGAGCCGGACGTTTGCCTTTTCGGCAAGAGGCTCTGCCGTGGCCGAACGACATGAGATGTTGCGTCTCTGGGAAAGCACAGATCCCCACTGCTAGTGTGCCTGTAGATAGGGCGCCAAGGGTAGGTGAAGAGCAGCAACAGCTTTCAGGGCTGGGCCCTTCCTTGTGGGAGAAGGAGCCGGACGTTTGCCTTTTCGGCAAGAGGCTCAGCCGCGGCCGAGCGCCATGAGATGTTGCGTCTCTGGGAAAGCACCGATCCCCACTGCTGTTGTGCCTGTAGATAGGGCACCAAGGCACCGTGAAGAGCAGCAACACCTTTCAGGGCTGGGCCCTTCCAAGTGGGAGAAGGATCCGG
The DNA here is from genome assembly GCF_026419915.1 of Harpia harpyja. Classification (NCBI taxonomy): domain Eukaryota; kingdom Metazoa; phylum Chordata; class Aves; order Accipitriformes; family Accipitridae; genus Harpia; species Harpia harpyja. The sequence goes on from NC_068957.1 coordinate 14,912,032, forward strand.
ACGTTTGCCTTTTCGGCAAGAGGCTCTGCCGTGGCCGAGCGCCATGAGATGTTGCGTCTCTGGGAAAGCACAGATCCCCACTGCTGTTGTGCCTGTAGATAGGGCACCAAGGCACCGTGAAGAACAGCAACAGCTTTCAGGGCTGGGCCATTCCTTTGGGGAGAAGGAGCCGGACGTTTGCCTTTTCGAAAAGAGGCTCTTCTGCGGCCAAGCGCCATGAGATGTTGCGTCTCTGGGAAAGCACAGATCCCCACTGCTGTTGTGCCTGTCGATAGGGCGCCAAGGCACCGTGAAGAGCAGCAACAGCTTTCAGGGCTGGGCCCTTCCTTGTGGGAGAAGGAGCCGGACGTTTGCCTTTTCGGCAAGAGGCTCTGCCGCGGCCGTACGCCATGAGATGTTGCGTCTCTGGGAAAGCACAGATCCCCACTGCTGTTGTGCCTGTAGATAGGGCGCCAAGGCACCGTGAAGAGCAGCAACAGCTTTCAGGGCTGGGCCCTTCCAAGTGGGAGAAGGAGCCGGACGTTTGCCTTTTCGGCAAGAGGCTCTGCCGCGGCCGAGCGCCATGAGATGTTGCGTCTCTGGGAAAGCACAGATCCCCACTGCTGTTGTGCCTGTAGATAGGGCGCCAAGGCACCGTGAAGAGCAGCAAGAGCTTTCAGGGCTGGGCCCTTCCAAGTGGGAGAAGGAGCCGGATGTTTGCCTTTTCGGCAAGAGGCTCAGCCGCGGCCGAACGCCATGAGATGTTGCGTCTCTGGGAAAGCACAGATCCCCACTGCTGTTGTGCCTGTAGATAGGGCGCCAAGGCACCGTGAAGAGCAGCAACACCTTTCAGGGCTGTGTCCTGACTTCTGGGAGAAGGAGCCAGCCTTTTGCCTTTTCGGCAAGAGGCTCTGCCGTGGCCGAGCGCCATGAGATGTTGCGTCTCTGGGAAAGCACAGATCCCCACTGCTGTTGTGCCTGTAGATAGGGCGCCAAGGCACCGTGAAGAGCAGGAACACCTTTCAGGGCTGGGCCCTTCCTTGTGGGAGAAGGAGCCGGACGTTTGCCTTTTCGGCAAGAGGCTCTGCCATGGCCGAACGCCATGAGATGTTGCGTCTCTGGGAAAGCACAGATCCCCACTGCTGTTGTGCCTGTAGATAGGGCGCCAAGGCACCGTGAAGAGCAGCAAGAGCTTTCAGGGCTGGGCCCTTCCTTGTGGGAGAAGGAGCCGGACGTTTGCCTTTTCGGCAAGAGGCTCTGCCGTGGCCGAGCGCCATGAGATGTTGCGTCTCTGGGAAAGCACAGATCCCCACTGCTGTTGTGCCTGTCGATAGGGCGCCAAGGCACCGTGAAGAGCACCAACATCTTTCAGGTCTGGGCCCTTCCAAGTGGGAGAAGGAGCCGGACGTTTGCCTTTTCGGCAAGAGGCTCTGCCGCGGCCAAGCGCCATGAGATGTTGCGTCTCTGGGAAAGCACCGATGCCCACTGCTGTTGTGCCTGTAGATAGGGCACCAAGGCACCGTGAAGAGCAGCAAGAGCTTTCAGGGCTGGGCCCTTCCAAGTGGGAGAAGGAGCCGGACGTTTGCCTTTTCCGAAAGAGGCTCTGCTGCTGCCAAGCACAGTGAGATTTTGGGTCTCTGGGAAAGCACAGATCCCCACTGCTGTTGTGCCTGTAGATAGGGCGCCAAGGCACCGTGAAGAGCAGCAACACCTTTCAGGGCTGGGCCCTTCCAAGTGGGAGAAGGAGCCGGACGTTTGCCTTTTCGGCAAGAGGCTCAGCTGCGGCCGAACGCCATGAGATGTTGCGTCTCTGGGAAAGCACAGATCCCCACTGCTGTTGTGCCTGTAGATAGGGCGCCAAGGCACCGTGAAGAGCAGCAAGAGCTTTCAGGGCTGGGCCCTTCCTTGTGGGAGAAGGAGCCGGACGTTTGCCTTTTCGGCAAGAGGCTCAGCCGCGGCCGAGCGCCATGAGATGTTGCGTCTCTGGGAAAGCACAGATCCCCACTGCTGTTGTGCCTGTCGATAGGGCGCCAAGGCACCGTGAAGAGCAGCAACAGCTTTCAGGGCTGTGTCCTGACTTCTGGGAGAAGGAGCCAGCCTTTTGCCTTTTCGGCAAGAGGCTCTGCCGTGGCCGAGCGCCATGAGATCTTGCGTCTCTGGGAAAGCACAGATCCCCACTGCTGTTGTGCCTGTAGATAGGGTGCCAAGGCACCGTGAAGAGCAGCAACAGCTTTCAGGGCTGGGCCCTTCCTTGTGGGAGAAGGAGCCGGACGTTTGCCTTTTCGGCAAGAGGCTCTGCCGCGGCCGAGCGCCATGAGATGTTGCGTCTCTGGGAAAGCACAGATCCCCACTGCTGTTGTGCCTGTCGATAGGGCGCCAAGGCACCGTGAAGAGCACCAACAGCTTTCAGGGCTGGGCCCTTCCTTGTGGGAGAAGGAGCCGGACGTTTGCCTTTTCGGCAAGAGGCTCTGCCGTGGCCGAACGCCATGAGATGTTGCGTCTCTGGGAAAGCACAGATCCCCACTGCTGTTGTGCCTGTAGATAGGGGGCCAAGGCACCGTGAAGAGCAGCAACAGCTTTCAGGGCTGGGCCCTTCCTTGTGGGAGAAGGAGCCGGACGTTTGCCTTTTCGGCAAGAGGATCTGCCGTGGCCGAACGACATGAGATGTTGCGTCTCTGGGAAAGCACAGATCCCCACTGCTAGTGTGCCTGTAGATAGGGCGCCAAGGGTAGGTGAAGAGCAGCAACAGCTTTCAGGGCTGGGCCCTTCCTTGTGGGAGAAGGAGCCGGACGTTTGCCTTTTCGGCAAGAGGCTCTGCCGTGGCCGAGCGCCATGAGATGTTGCGTCTCTGGGAAAGCACAGATCCCCACTGCTGTTGTGCCTGTAGATAGGGCGCCAAGGCACCGTGAAGAGCAGCAACAGCTTTCAGGGCTGTGTCCTGACTTCTGGGAGAAGGAGCCAGCCTTTTGCCTTTTCGGCAAGAGGCTCTGCCGCGGCCGAGCGCCATGAGATGTTGCGTCTCTGGGAAAGCACAGATCCCCACTGCTGTTGTGCCTGTAGATAGGGCACCAAGGCACCGTGAAGAGCAGCAACAGCTTTCAGGGCTGGGCCATTCCTTGTGGGAGAAGGAGCCGGACGTTTTCCTTTTCGGCAAGAGGCAATTCTGCGGCCAAGCGACATGAGATGTTGCGTCTCTGGGAAAGCACAGATCCCCACTGCTGTTGTGCCTGTAGATAGGGCGCCAAGGCACCGTGAAGAGCAGCAAGAGCTTTCAGGGCTGGGCCCTTCCTTGTGGGAGAAGGAGCCGGACGTTTGCCTTTTCGGCAAGAGGCTCTGCCGCGGCCGAGCGCCATGAGATGTTGCGTCTCTGGGAAAGCACAGATCCCCACTGCTGTTGTGCCTGTAGATAGGGCGCCAAGGCACCGTGAAGAGCAGCAACAGCTTTCAGGGCTCTGCCCTTCCTTGTAGGAGAAGGAGCCGGACGTTTGCCTTTTCGGCAAGAGGCTCTGCCGCGGCCGACCGACATGAGATGTTGCGTCTCTGGGAAAGCACAGATCCCCACTGCTGTTGTGCCTGTAGATAGGGCGCCAAGGCACCGTGAAGAGCAGCAACACCTTTCAGGGCTGGGCCCTTCCAAGTGGGAGAAGGAGCCAGCCTTTTGCCTTTTCGGCAAGAGGCTCTGCCGTGGCCGAGCGCCATGAGATGTTGCGTCTCTGGGAAAGCACAGATCCCCACTGCTGTTGTGCCTGTAGATAGGGCACCAAGGCACCGTGAAGAGCAGCAACAGCTTTCAGGGCTGGGCCATTCCTTGTGGGAGAAGGAGCCGGACGTTTTCCTTTTCGGCAAGAGGCTCTTCTGCGGCCAAGCGACATGAGATGTTGCGTCTCTGGGAAAGCACAGATCCCCACTGCTGTTGTGCCTGTCGATAGGGCGCCAAGGCACCGTGAAGAGCAGCAACAGCTTTCAGGGCTGGGCCCTTCAAGTGGGAGAAGGAGCCAGCCTTTTGCCTTTTCGGCAAGAGGCTCTGCCGTGGCCGAGCGCCATGAGATGTTGCGTCTCTGGGAAAGCACAGATCCCCACTGCTGTTGTGCCTGTAGATAGGGCACCAAGGCACCGTGAAGAGCAGCAACAGCTTTCAGGGCTGGGCCATTCCTTGTGGGAGAAGGAGCCGGACGTTTTCCTTTTCGGCAACAGGCTCTTCTGCGGCCAAGCGACATGAGATGTTGCGTCTCTGGGAAAGCACAGATCCCCACTGCTGTTGTGCCTGTAGATAGGGCGCCAAGGCACCGTGAAGAGCAGCAAGAGCTTTCAGGGCTGGGCCCTTCCTTGTGGGAGAAGGAGCCGGACGTTTGCCTTTTCGGCAAGAGGCTCTGCCGTGGCCGAACGACATGAGATGTTGCGTCTCTGGGAAAGCACAGATCCCCACTGCTAGTGTGCCTGTAGATAGGGCGCCAAGGGTAGGTGAAGAGCAGCAACAGCTTTCAGGGCTGGGCCCTTCCTTGTGGGAGAAGGAGCCGGACGTTTGCCTTTTCGGCAAGAGGCTCAGCCGCGGCCGAGCGCCATGAGATGTTGCGTCTCTGGGAAAGCACCGATCCCCACTGCTGTTGTGCCTGTAGATAGGGCACCAAGGCACCGTGAAGAGCAGCAACACCTTTCAGGGCTGGGCCCTTCCAAGTGGGAGAAGGATCCGGACGTTTGCCTTTTCGGCAAGAGGCTCTGCCGTGGCCGAGCGCCATGAGATGTTGCGTCTCTGGGAAAGCACAGATCCCCACTGCTGTTGTGCCTGTAGATAGGGCACCAAGGCACCGTGAAGAACAGCAACAGCTTTCAGGGCTGGGCCCTTCAAAGTGGGAGAAGGAGCCGGACGTTTGCCTTTTCGGCAAGAGGCTCTTCTGCGGCCAAGCGCCATGAGATGTTGCGTCTCTGGGAAAGCACAGATCCCCACTGCTGTTGTGCCTGTCGATAGGGCACCAAGGCACCGTGAAGAGCAGCAACAGCTTTCAGGGCTGGGCCCTTCCTTGTGGGAGAAGGAGCCGGACGTTTGCCTTTTCGGCAAGAGGCTCTGCCGCGGCCGTACGCCATGAGATGTTGCGTCTCTGGGAAAGCACAGATCCCCACTGCTGTTGTGCCTGTAGATAGGGCGCCAAGGCACCGTGAAGAGCAGCAACAGCTTTCAGGGCTGGGCCCTTCCTTGTGGGAGAAGGAGCCGGACGTTTGCCTTTTCGGCAAGAGGCTCTGCCGCGGCCGAGCGCCATGAGATGTTGCGTCTCTGGGAAAGCACAGATCCCCACTGCTGTTGTGCCTGTCGATAGGGCGCCAAGGCACCGTGAAGAGCAGCAAGAGCTTTCAGGGCTGGGCCCTTCCAAGTGGGAGAAGGAGCCGGATGTTTGCCTTTTCGGCAAGAGGCTCAGCCGCGGCCGAACGCCATGAGATGTTGCGTCTCTGGGAAAGCACAGATCCCCACTGCTGTTGTGCCTGTAGATAGGGCGCCAAGGCACCGTGAAGAGCAGCAACACCTTTCAGGGCTGTGTCCTGACTTCTGGGAGAAGGAGCCAGCCTTTTGCCTTTTCGGCAAGAGGCTCTGCCGTGGCCGAGCGCCATGAGATGTTGCGTCTCTGGGAAAGCACAGATCCCCACTGCTGTTGTGCCTGTAGATAGGGCGCCAAGGCACCGTGAAGAGCAGGAACACCTTTCAGGGCTGGGCCCTTCCTTGTGGGAGAAGGAGCCGGACGTTTGCCTTTTCGGCAAGAGGCTCTGCCATGGCCGAACGCCATGAGATGTTGCGTCTCTGGGAAAGCACAGATCCCCACTGCTGTTGTGCCTGTAGATAGGGCGCCAAGGCACCGTGAAGAGCAGCAAGAGCTTTCAGGGCTGGGCCCTTCCAAGTGGGAGAAGGAGCCGGACGTTTGCCTTTTCGGCAAGAGGCTCTGCCGTGGCCGAACGACATGAGATGTTGCATCTCTGGGAAAGCACAGATCCCCAGTGCTGTTGTGCCTGTCGATAGGGCGCCAAGGCACCGTGAAGAGCACCAACAGCTTTCAGGTCTGGGCCCTTCCAAGTGGGAGAAGGAGCCGGACGTTTGCCTTTTCGGCAAGAGGCTCTGCCGCGGCCAAGCGCCATGAGATGTTGCGTCTCTGGGAAAGCACAGATCCCCACTGCTGTTGTGCCTGTAGATAGGGCACCAAGGCACCGTGAAGAGCAGCAAGAGCTTTCAGGGCTGGGCCCTTCCAAGTGGGAGAAGGAGCCGGACGTTTGCCTTTTCCGAAAGAGGCTCTGCTGCTGCCAAGCACAGTGAGATTTTGGGTCTCTGGGAAAGCACAGATCCCCACTGCTGTTGTGCCTGTAGATAGGGCGCCAAGGCACCGTGAAGAGCAGCAACACCTTTCAGGGCTGGGCCCTTCCAAGTGGGAGAAGGAGCCGGACGTTTGCCTTTTCGGCAAGAGGCTCAGCTGCGGCCGAACGACATGAGATGTTGCGTCTCTGGGAAAGCACAGATCCCCACTGCTGTTGTGCCTGTAGATAGGGCGCCAAGGCACCGTGAAGAGCAGCAACACCTTTCAGGGCTGGGCCCTTCCTTGTGGGAGAAGGAGCCGGATGTTTGCCTTTTCGGCAAGAGGCTCAGCCGCGGCCGAGCGCCATGAGATGTTGCGTCTCTGGGAAAGCACAGATCCCCACTGCTGTTGTGCCTGTAGATAGGGCGCCAAGGCACCGTGAAGAGCAGCAACAGCTTTCAGGGCTGTGTCCTGACTTCTGGGAGAAGGAGCCAGCCTTTTGCCTTTTCGGCAAGAGGCTCTGCCGTGGCCGAGCGCCATGAGATCTTGCGTCTCTGGGAAAGCACAGATCCCCACTGCTGTTGTGCCTGTAGATAGGGTGCCAAGGCACCGTGAAGAGCAGCAACAGCTTTCAGGGCTGGGCCCTTCCTTGTGGGAGAAGGAGCCGGACGTTTGCCTTTTCGGCAAGAGGCTCTGCCGCGGCCGAGCGCCATGAGATGTTGCGTCTCTGGGAAAGCACAGATCCCCACTGCTGTTGTGCCTGTAGATAGGGCGCCAAGGCACCGTGAAGAGCAGCAACAGCTTTCAGGGCTGGGCCCTTCCTTGTGGGAGAAGGAGCCGGACGTTTGCCTTTTCGGCAAGAGGCTCTGCCGTGGCCGAACGCCATGAGATGTTGCGTCTCTGGGAAAGCACAGATCCCCACTGCTGTTGTGCCTGTAGATAGGGGGCCAAGGCACCGTGAAGAGCAGCAACAGCTTTCAGGGCTGGGCCCTTCCTTGTGGGAGAAGGAGCCGGACGTTTGCCTTTTCGGCAAGAGGATCTGCCGTGGCCGAACGACATGAGATGTTGCGTCTCTGGGAAAGCACAGATCCCCACTGCTAGTGTGCCTGTAGATAGGGCGCCAAGGGTAGGTGAAGAGCAGCAACAGCTTTCAGGGCTGGGCCCTTCCTTGTGGGAGAAGGAGCCGGACGTTTGCCTTTTCGGCAAGAGGCTCTGCCGTGGCCGAGCGCCATGAGATGTTGCGTCTCTGGGAAAGCACAGATCCCCACTGCTGTTGTGCCTGTAGATAGGGCGCCAAGGCACCGTGAAGAGCAGCAACAGCTTTCAGGGCTGTGTCCTGACTTCTGGGAGAAGGAGCCAGCCTTTTGCCTTTTCGGCAAGAGGCTCTGCCGTGGCCGAGCGCCATGAGATGTTGCGTCTCTGGGAAAGCACAGATCCCCACTGCTGTTGTGCCTGTAGATAGGGCACCAAGGCACCGTGAAGAACAGCAACAGCTTTCAGGGCTGGGCCCTTCCAAGTGGGAGAAGGATCCGGACGTTTGCCTTTTCGGCAAGAGGCTCTGCCGTGGCCGAGCGCCATGAGATGTTGCGTCTCTGGGAAAGCACAGATCCCCACTGCTGTTGTGCCTGTAGATAGGGCACCAAGGCACCGTGAAGAACAGCAACAGCTTTCAGGGCTGGGCCCTTCCAAGTGGGAGAAGGAGCCGGACGTTTTCCTTTTCGGCAAGAGGCTCTTCTGCGGCCAAGCGACATGAGATGTTGCGTCTCTGGGAAAGCACAGATCCCCACTGCTGTTGTGCCTGTCGATAGGGCGCCAAGGCACCGTGAAGAGCAGCAACAGCTTTCAGGGCTGGGCCCTTCCTTGTGGGAGAAGGAGCCGGACGTTTGCCTTTTCGGCAAGAGGCTCTGCCGCGGCCGAGCGCCATGAGATGTTGCGTCTCTGGGAAAGCACAGATCCCCACTGCTGTTGTGCCTGTAGATAGGGCGCCAAGGCACCGTGAAGAGCAGCAACAGCTTTCAGGGCTGGGCCCTTCCTTGTAGGAGAAGGAGCCGGACGTTTGCCTTTTCGGCAAGAGGCTCTGCCGCGGCCGACCGACATGAGATGTTGCGTCTCTGGGAAAGCACAGATCCCCACTGCTGTTGTGCCTGTAGATAGGGCGCCAAGGCACCGTGAAGAGCAGCAACACCTTTCAGGGCTGGGCCCTTCCAAGTGGGAGAAGGAGCCGGATGTTTGCCTTTTCGGCAAGAGGCTCAGCCGCGGCCAAACGCCATGAGATGTTGCGTCTCTGGGAAAGCACAGATCCCCACTGCTGTTGTGCCTGTAGATAGGGCGCCAAGGCACCGTGAAGAGCAGCAACAGCTTTCAGGGCTGTGTCCTGACTTCTGGGAGAAGGAGCCAGCCTTTTACCTTTTCGGCAAGAGGCTCTGCCGTGGCCGAGCGCCATGAGATGTTGCGTCTCTGGGAAAGCACAGATCCCCACTGCTGTTGTGCCTGTAGATAGGGCACCAAGGCACCGTGAAGAACAGCAACAGCTTTCAGGGCTGGGCCATTCCTTTGGGGAGAAGGAGCCGGATGTTTGCCTTTTCGGCAAGAGGCTCTTCTGCGGCCAAGCGACATGAGATGTTGCGTCTCTGGGAAAGCACAGATCCCCACTGCTGTTGTGCCTGTCGATAGGGCGCCAAGGCACCGTGAAGAGCAGCAAGAGCTTTCAGGGCTGGGCCCTTCCTTGTGGGAAAAGGAGCCGGACGTTTGCCTTTTCAGCAAGAGGCTCTGCCGCGGCCAAGCGCCATGAGATGTTGCGTCTCTGGGAAAGCACAGATCCCCACTGCTGTTGTGCCTGTAGATAGGGCGCCAAGGGTAGGTGAAGAGCAGCAAGAGCTTTCAGGGCTGGGCCCTTCCTTGTGGGAGAAGGAGCCGGACGTTTGCCTTTTCGGCAAGAGGCTCTGCCGCGGCCGAGCGCCATGAGATGTTGCGTCTCTGGGAAAGCACAGATCCCCACTGCTGTTGTGCCTGTAGATAGGGCACCAAGGCACCGTGAAGAGCAGCAACAGCTTTCAGGGCTGGGCCCTTCCTTGTGGGAGAAGGAGCCGGACGTTTGCCTTTTCGGCAAGAGGCTCTGCCGTGGCCGAACGACATGAGATGTTGCGTCTCTGGGAAAGCACAGATCCCCACTGCTGTTGTGCCTGTAGATAGGGGGCCAAGGCACCGTGAAGAGAAGCAACAGCTTTCAGGGCTGGGCCCTTCCTTGTGGGAGAAGGAGCCGGACGTTTGCCTTTTCGGCAAGAGGCTCCGCTGCTGCCAAGCACCATGAGATTTTGCGTCTCTGGGAAAGCACAGATCCCCACTGCTGTTGTGCCTGTAGATAGGGCGCCAAGGCACCGTGAAGAGCAGCAACAGCTTTCAGGGCTGTGTCCTGACTTCTGGGAGAAGGAGCCAGCCTTTTGCCTTTTCGGCAAGAGGCTCTGCCGTGGCCGAGCGCCATGAGATGTTGCGTCTCTGGGAAAGCACAGATCCCCACTGCTGTTGTGCCTGTAGATAGGGCACCAAGGCACCGTGAAGAACAGCAACAGCTTTCAGGGCTGGGCCATTCCTTGTGGGAGAAGGAGCCGGACGTTTTCCTTTTCGGCAAGAGGCTCTTCTGCGGCCAAGCGACATGAGATGTTGCGTCTCTGGGAAAGCACAGATCCCCACTGCTGTTGTGCCTGTCGATAGGGCACCAAGGCACCGTGAAGAGCAGCAACAGCTTTCAGGGCTGGGCCCTTCCTTGTGGGAGAAGGAGCCGGACGTTTGCCTTTTCGGCAAGAGGCTCTGCCGCGGCCGAGCGCCATGAGATGTTGCGTCTCTGGGAAAGCACAGATCCCCAGTGCTGTTGTGCCTGTAGATAGGGCGCCAAGGCACCGTGAAGAGCAGCAACAGCTTTCAGGGCTGGGCCCTTCCTTGTGGGAGAAGGAGCCGGACGTTTGCCTTTTCGGCAAGAGGCTCTGCCGCGGCCGAGCGCCATGAGATGTTGCGTCTCTGGGAAAGCACAGATCCCCACTGCTGTTGTGCCTGTAGATAGGGCGCCAAGGCACCGTGAAGAGCTGCAACAGCTTTCAGGGCTGGGCCCTTCCTTGTAGGAGAAGGAGCCGGACGTTTGCCTTTTCGGCAAGAGGCTCTGCCGCGGCCGAGCGCCATGAGATGTTGCGTCTCTGGGAAAGCACAGATCCCCACTGCTGTTGTGCCTGTAGATAGGGCGCCAAGGCACCGTGAAGAGCAGCAACAGCTTTCAGGGCTGGGCCCTTCCTTGTGGGAGAAGGAGCCGGACGTTTGCCTTTTCGGCAAGAGGCTCTGCCGTGGCCGAACGACATGAGATGTTGCGTCTCTGGGAAAGCACAGATCCCCACTGCTAGTGTGCCTGTAGATAGGGCGCCAAGGGTAGGTGAAGAGCAGCAACAGCTTTCAGGGCTGGGCCCTTCCTTGTGGGAGAAGGAGCCGGACGTTTGCCTTTTCGGCAAGAGGCTCTGCCGTGGCCGAGCGCCATGAGATGTTGCGTCTCTGGGAAAGCACAGATCCCCACTGCTGTTGTGCCTGTAGATAGGGCGCCAAGGCACCGTGAAGAGCAGCAACAGCTTTCAGGGCTGTGTCCTGACTTCTGGGAGAAGGAGCCAGCCTTTTGCCTTTTCGGCAAGAGGCTCTGCCGTGGCCGAGCGCCATGAGATGTTGCGTCTCTGGGAAAGCACAGATCCCCACTGCTGTTGTGCCTGTAGATAGGGCACCAAGGCACCGTGAAGAACAGCAACAGCTTTCAGGGCTGGGCCATTCCTTGTGGGAGAAGGAGCCGGACGTTTTCCTTTTCGGCAAGAGGCTCTTCTGCGGCCAAGCGACATGAGATGTTGCGTCTCTGGGAAAGCACAGATCCCCACTGCTGTTGTGCCTGTAGATAGGGCGCCAAGGCACCGTGAAGAGCAGCAACAGCTTTCAGGGCTGGGCCCTTCCTTGTGGGAGAAGGAGCCGGACGTTTGCCTTTTCGGCAAGAGGCTCTGCCGCGGCCGAGCGCCATGAGATGTTGCGTCTCTGGGAAAGCACAGATCCCCACTGCTGTTGTGCCTGTAGATAGGGCGCCAAGGCACCGTGAAGAGCAGCAACAGCTTTCAGGGCTGGGCCCTTCCTTGTAGGAGAAGGAGCCGGACGTTTGCCTTTTCGGCAAGAGGCTCTGCCGCGGCCGACCGACATGAGATGTTGCGTCTCTGGGAAAGCACAGATCCCCACTGCTGTTGTGCCTGTAGATAGGGCGCCAAGGCACCGTGAAGAGCAGCAACACCTTTCAGGGCTGGGCCCTTCCAAGTGGGAGAAGGAGCCGGATGTTTGCCTTTTCGGCAAGAGGCTCAGCCGCGGCCGAACGCCATGAGATGTTGCGTCTCTGGGAAAGCACAGATCCCCACTGCTGTTGTGCCTGTAGATAGGGCGCCAAGGCACCGTGAAGAGCAGCAACAGCTTTCAGGGCTGTGTCCTGACTTCTGGGAGAAGGAGCCAGCCTTTTACCTTTTCGGCAAGAGGCTCTGCCGTGGCCGAGCGCCATGAGATGTTGCGTCTCTGGGAAAGCACAGATCCCCACTGCTGTTGTGCCTGTAGATAGGGCACCAAGGCACCGTGAAGAACAGCAACAGCTTTCAGGGCTGGGCCATTCCTTTGGGGAGAAGGAGCCGGACGTTTGCCTTTTCGGCAAGAGGCTCAGCTGCGGCCAAGCGACATGAGATGTTGCGTCTCTGGGAAAGCACAGATCCCCACTGCTGTTGTGCCTGTCGATAGGGCGCCAAGGCACCGTGAAGAGCAGCAAGAGCTTTCAGGGCTGGGCCCTTCCTTGTGGGAAAAGGAGCCGGACGTTTGCCTTTTCAGCAAGAGGCTCTGCCGCGGCCAAGCGCCATGAGATGTTGCGTCTCTGGGAAAGCACAGATCCCCACTGCTGTTGTGCCTGTAGATAGGGCGCCAAGGGTAGGTGAAGAGCAGCAAGAGCTTTCAGGGCTGGGCCCTTCCTTGTAGGAGAAGGAGCCGGACGTTTGCCTTTTCGGCAAGAGGCTCTGCCGCGGCCGAGCGCCATGAGATGTTGCGTCTCTGGGAAAGCACAGATCCCCACTGCTGTTGTGCCTGTAGATAGGGCACCAAGGCACCGTGAAGAGCAGCAACAGCTTTCAGGGCTGGGCCCTTCCTTGTGGGAGAAGGAGCCGGACGTTTGCCTTTTCGGCAAGAGGCTCTGCCGTGGCCGAACGACATGAGATGTTGCGTCTCTGGGAAAGCACAGATCCCCACTGCTGTTGTGCCTGTAGATAGGGGGCCAAGGCACCGTGAAGAGAAGCAACAGCTTTCAGGGCTGGGCCCTTCCTTGTGGGAGAAGGAGCCGGACGTTTGCCTTTTCGGCAAGAGGCTCTGCTGCTGCCAAGCACCATGAGATTTTGCGTCTCTGGGAAAGCACAGATCCCCACTGCTGTTGTGCCTGTAGATAGGGCGCCAAGGCACCGTGAAGAGCAGCAAGAGCTTTCAGGGCTGGGCCCTTCCAAGTGGGAGAAGGAGCCGGACGTTTGCCTTTTCGGCAAGAGGCTCTGCCGTGGCCGAACGACATGAGATGTTGCGTCTCTGGGAAAGCACAGATCCCCAGTGCTGTTGTGCCTGTCGATAGGGCGCCAAGGCACCGTGAAGAGCACCAACAGCTTTCAGGTCTGGGCCCTTCCAAGTGGGAGAAGGAGCCGGACGTTTGCCTTTTCGGCAAGAGGCTCTGCCGCGGCCAAGCGCCATGAGATGTTGCGTCTCTGGGAAAGCACAGATCCCCACTGCTGTTGTGCCTGTAGATAGGGCACCAAGGCACCGTGAAGAGCAGCAAGAGCTTTCAGGGCTGGGCCCTTCCAAGTGGGAGAAGGAGCCGGACGTTTGCCTTTTCCGAAAGAGGCTCTGCTGCTGCCAAGCACAGTGAGATTTTGGGTCTCTGGGAAAGCACAGATCCCCACTGCTGTTGTGCCTGTAGATAGGGCGCCAAGGCACCGTGAAGAGCAGCAACACCTTTCAGGGCTGGGCCCTTCCTTGTGGGAGAAGGAGCCGGACGTTTGCCTTTTCGGCAAGAGGCTCTGCCGCGGCCGAGCGCCATGAGATGTTGCGTCTCTGGGAAAGCACAGATCCCCACTGCTGTTGTGCCTGTAGATAGGGCGCCAAGGCACCGTGAAGAGCAGCAACAGCTTTCAGGGCTGGGCCCTTCCTTGTAGGAGAAGGAGCCGGACGTTTGCCTTTTCGGCAAGAGGCTCTGCCGCGGCCGAGCGCCATGAGATGTTGCGTCTCTGGGAAAGCACAGATCCCCACTGCTGTTGTGCCTGTAGATAGGGCGCCAAGGCACCGTGAAGAGCAGCAAGAGCTTTCAGGGCTGGGCCCTTCCTTGTGGGAGAAGGAGCCGGACGTTTGCCTTTTCGGCAAGAGGCTCTGCCGTGGCCGAACGACATGAGATGTTGCGTCTCTGGGAAAGCACAGATCCCCACTGCTAGTGTGCCTGTAGATAGGGCGCCAAGGGTAGGTGAAGAGCAGCAAGAGCTTTCAGGGCTGGGCCCTTCCAAGTGGGAGAAGGAGCCGGACGTTTGCCTTTTCGGCAAGAGGCTCAGCCGCGGCCGAGCGCCATGAGATGTTGCGTCTCTGGGAAAGCACAGATCCCCACTGCTGTTGTGCCTGTAGATAGGGCGCCAAGGCACCGTGAAGAGCAGGAACACCTTTCAGGGCTGGGCCCTTCCTTGTGGGAGAAGGAGCCGGACGTTTGCCTTTTCGGCAAGAGGCTCTGCCATGGCCGAACGCCATGAGATGTTGCGTCTCTGGGAAAGCACAGATCCCCACTGCTGTTGTGCCTGTAGATAGGGCGCCAAGGCACCGTGAAGAGCAGCAAGAGCTTTCAGGGCTGGGCCCTTCCAAGTGGGAGAAGGAGCCGGACGTTTGCCTTTTCGGCAAGAGGCTCTGCCGTGGCCGAACGACATGAGATGTTGCGTCTCTGGGAAAGCACAGATCCCCAGTGCTGTTGTGCCTGTCGATAGGGCGCCAAGGCACCGTGAAGAGCACCAACAGCTTTCAGGTCTGGGCCCTTCCAAGTGGGAGAAGGAGCCGGACGTTTGCCTTTTCGGCAAGAGGCTCTGCCGCGGCCAAGCGCCATGAGATGTTGCGTCTCTGGGAAAGCACAGATCCCCACTGCTGTTGTGCCTGTAGATAGGGCACCAAGGCACCGTGAAGAGCAGCAAGAGCTTTCAGGGCTGGGCCCTTCCAAGTGGGAGAAGGAGCCGGACGTTTGCCTTTTCCGAAAGAGGCTCTGCTGCTGCCAAGCACAGTGAGATTTTGGGTCTCTGGGAAAGCACAGATCCCCACTGCTGTTGTGCCTGTAGATAGGGCGCCAAGGCACCGTGAAGAGCAGCAACACCTTTCAGGGCTGGGCCCTTCCAAGTGGGAGAAGGAGCCGGACGTTTGCCTTTTCGGCAAGAGGCTCAGCTGCGGCCGAACGACATGAGATGTTGCGTCTCTGGGAAAGCACAGATCCCCACTGCTGTTGTGCCTGTAGATAGGGCGCCAAGGCACCGTGAAGAGCAGCAACACCTTTCAGGGCTGGGCCCTTCCTTGTGGGAGAAGGAGCCGGATGTTTGCCTTTTCGGCAAGAGGCTCAGCCGCGGCCGAGCGCCATGAGATGTTGCGTCTCTGGGAAAGCACAGATCCCCACTGCTGTTGTGCCTGTAGATAGGGCGCCAAGGCACCGTGAAGAGCAGCAACAGCTTTCAGGGCTGTGTCCTGACTTCTGGGAGAAGGAGCCAGCCTTTTGCCTTTTCGGCAAGAGGCTCTGCCGTGGCCGAGCGCCATGAGATCTTGCGTCTCTGGGAAAGCACAGATCCCCACTGCTGTTGTGCCTGTAGATAGGGTGCCAAGGCACCGTGAAGAGCAGCAAGAGCTTTCAGGGCTGGGCCCTTCCTTGTGGGAGAAGGAGCCGGACGTTTGCCTTTTCGGCAAGAGGCTCTGCCGCGGCCGAGCGCCATGAGATGTTGCGTCTCTGGGAAAGCACAGATCCCCACTGCTGTTGTGCCTGTAGATAGGGCGCCAAGGCACCGTGAAGAGCAGCAACAGCTTTCAGGGCTGGGCCCTTCCTTGTGGGAGAAGGAGCCGGACGTTTGCCTTTTCGGCAAGAGGCTCTGCCGTGGCCGAACGCCATGAGATGTTGCGTCTCTGGGAAAGCACAGATCCCCACTGCTGTTGTGCCTGTAGATAGGGCGCCAAGGCACCGTGAAGAGCAGCAACAGCTTTCAGGGCTGGGCCCTTCCTTGTGGGAGAAGGAGCCGGACGTTTGCCTTTTCGGCAAGAGGATCTGCCGTGGCCGAACGACATGAGATGTTGCGTCTCTGGGAAAGCACAGATCCCCACTGCTAGTGTGCCTGTAGATAGGGCGCCAAGGGTAGGTGAAGAGCAGCAACAGCTTTCAGGGCTGGGCCCTTCCTTGTGGGAGAAGGAGCCGGACGTTTGCCTTTTCGGCAAGAGGCTCTGCCGTGGCCGAGCGCCATGAGATGTTGCGTCTCTGGGAAAGCACAGATCCCCACTGCTGTTGTGCCTGTAGATAGGGCGCCAAGGCACCGTGAAGAGCAGCAACAGCTTTCAGGGCTGTGTCCTGACTTCTGGGAGAAGGAGCCAGCCTTTTGCCTTTTCGGCAAGAGGCTCTGCCGTGGCCGAGCGCCATGAGATGTTGCGTCTCTGGGAAAGCACAGATCCCCACTGCTGTTGTGCCTGTAGATAGGGCACCAAGGCACCGTGAAGAACAGCAACAGCTTTCAGGGCTGGGCCATTCCTTGTGGGAGAAGGAGCCGGACGTTTTCCTTTTCGGCAAGAGGCTCTTCTGCGGCCAAGCGACATGAGATGTTGCGTCTCTGGGAAAGCACAGATCCCCACTGCTGTTGTGCCTGTAGATAGGGCGCCAAGGCACCGTGAAGAGCAGCAACAGATTTCAGGGCTGGGCCATTCCTTGTGGGAGAAGGAGCCGGACGTTTGCCTTTTCGGCAAGAGGCTCTGCCGTGGCCGAACGACATGAGATGTTGCGTCTCTGGGAAAGCACAGATCCCCACTGCTAGTGTGCCTGTAGATAGGGCGCCAAGGGTAGGTGAAGAGCAGCAACAGCTTTCAGGGCTGGGCCCTTCCTTGTGGGAGAAGGAGCCGGACGTTTGCCTTTTCGGCAAGAGGCTCAGCCGCGGCCGAGCGCCATGAGATGTTGCGTCTCTGGGAAAGCACCGATCCCCACTGCTGTTGTGCCTGTAGATAGGGCACCAAGGCACCGTGAAGAGCAGCAACAGCTTTCAGGGCTGGGCCCTTCCAAGTGGGAGAAGGATCCGGACGTTTGCCTTTTCGGCAAGAGGCTCTGCCGTGGCCGAGCGCCATGAGATGTTGCGTCTCTGGGAAAGCACAGATCCCCACTGCTGTTGTGCCTGTAGATAGGGCACCAAGGCACCGTGAAGAACTGCAACAGCTTTCAGGGCTGGGCCCTTCCAAGTGGGAGAAGGAGCCGGACGTTTTCCTTTTCGGCAAGAGGCTCTTCTGCGGCCAAGCGACATGAGATGTTGCGTCTCTGGGAAAGCACAGATCCCCACTGCTGTTGTGCCTGTCGATGGGGCGCCAAGGCACCGTGAAGCGCAGCAACAGCTTTCAGGGCTGGGCCCTTCCTTGTGGGAGAAGGAGCCCGACGTTTGCCTTTTCGGCAAGACGCTCTGCCGCGGCCGTACGCCATGAGATGTTGCGTCTCTGGGAAAGCACAGATCCCCACTGCTGTTGTGCCTGTAGATAGGGCGCCAAGGCACCGTGAAGAGCAGCAACAGCTTTCAGGGCTGGGCCCTTCCTTGTGGGAGAATGAGCCGGACGTTTGCCTTTTCGGCAAGAGGCTCTGCCGCGGCCGAGCGCCATGAGATGTTGCGTCTCTGGGAAAGCACAGATCCCCACTGCTGTTGTGCCTGTAGATAGGGCGCCAAGGCACCGTGAAGAGCAGCAACAGCTTTCAGGGCTGGGCCCTTCCTTGTAGGAGAAGGAGCCGGACGTTTGCCTTTTCGGCAAGAGGCTCTGCCGCGGCCGACCGACATGAGATGTTGCGTCTCTGGGAAAGCACAGATCCCCACTGCTGTTGTGCCTGTAGATAGGGCGCCAAGGCACCGTGAAGAGCAGCAACACCTTTCAGGGCTGGGCCCTTCCAAGTGGGAGAAGGAGCCGGATGTTTGCCTTTTCGGCAAGAGGCTCAGCCGCGGCCGAACGCCATGAGATGTTGCGTCTCTGGGAAAGCACAGATCCCCACTGCTGTTGTGCCTGTAGATAGGGCGCCAAGGCACCGTGAAGAGCAGCAACAGCTTTCAGGGCTGTGTCCTGACTTCTGGGAGAAGGAGCCAGCCTTTTACCTTTTCGGCAAGAGGCTCTGCCGTGGCCGAGCGCCATGAGATGTTGCGTCTCTGGGAAAGCACAGATCCCCACTGCTGTTGTGCCTGTAGATAGGGCACCAAGGCACCGTGAAGAACAGCAACAGCTTTCAGGGCTGGGCCATTCCTTTGGGGAGAAGGAGCCGGACGTTTGCCTTTTCGGCAAGAGGCTCAGCTGCGGCCAAGCGACATGAGATGTTGCGTCTCTGGGAAAGCACAGATCCCCACTGCTGTTGTGCCTGTCGATAGGGCGCCAAGGCACCGTGAAGAGCAGCAAGAGCTTTCAGGGCTGGGCCCTTCCTTGTGGGAAAAGGAGCCGGACGTTTGCCTTTTCAGCAAGAGGCTCTGCCGCGGCCAAGCGCCATGAGATGTTGCGTCTCTGGGAAAGCACAGATCCCCACTGCTGTTGTGCCTGTAGATAGGGCGCCAAGGGTAGGTGAAGAGCAGCAAGAGCTTTCAGGGCTGGGCCCTTCCTTGTGGGAGAAGGAGCCGGACGTTTGCCTTTTCGGCAAGAGGCTCTGCCGCGGCCGAGCGCCATGAGATGTTGCGTCTCTGGGAAAGCACAGATCCCCACTGCTGTTGTGCCTGTAGATAGGGCACCAAGGCACCGTGAAGAGCAGCAACAGCTTTCAGGGCTGGGCCCTTCCTTGTGGGAGAAGGAGCCGGACGTTTGCCTTTTCGGCAAGAGGCTCTGCCGTGGCCGAACGACATGAGATGTTGCGTCTCTGGGAAAGCACAGATCCCCACTGCTGTTGTGCCTGTAGATAGGGGGCCAAGGCACCGTGAAGAGAAGCAACAGCTTTCAGGGCTGGGCCCTTCCTTGTGGGAGAAGGAGCCGGACGTTTGCCTTTTCGGCAAGAGGCTCTGCTGCTGCCAAGCACCATGAGATTTTGCGTCTCTGGGAAAGCACAGATCCCCACTGCTGTTGTGCCTGTAGATAGGGCGCCAAGGCACCGTGAAGAGCAGCAACAGCTTTCAGGGCTGTGTCCTGACTTCTGGGAGAAGGAGCCAGCCTTTTGCCTTTTCGGCAAGAGGCTCTGCCGTGGCCGAGCGCCATGAGATGTTGCGTCTCTGGGAAAGCACAGATCCCCACTGCTGTTGTGCCTGTAGATAGGGCACCAAGGCACCGTGAAGAACAGCAACAGCTTTCAGGGCTGGGCCATTCCTTGTGGGAGAAGGAGCCGGACGTTTTCCTTTTCGGCAAGAGGCTCTTCTGCGGCCAAGCGACATGAGATGTTGCGTCTCTGGGAAAGCACAGATCCCCACTGCTGTTGTGCCTGTCGATAGGGCACCAAGGCACCGTGAAGAGCAGCAACAGCTTTCAGGGCTGGGCCCTTCCTTGTGGGAGAAGGAGCCGGACGTTTGCCTTTTCGGCAAGAGGCTCTGCCGCGGCCGAGCGCCATGAGATGTTGCGTCTCTGGGAAAGCACAGATCCCCACTGCTGTTGTGCCTGTAGATAGGGCGCCAAGGCACCGTGAAGAGCAGCAACACCTTTCAGGGCTGGGCCCTTCCTTGTGGGAGAAGGAGCCGGACGTTTGCCTTTTCGGCAAGAGGCTCTGCCGCGGCCGAGCGCCATGAGATGTTGCGTCTCTGGGAAAGCACAGATCCCCACTGCTGTTGTGCCTGTAGATAGGGCGCCAAGGCACCGTGAAGAGCAGCAACAGCTTTCAGGGCTGGGCCCTTCCTTGTAGGAGAAGGAGCCGGACGTTTGCTTTTCGGCAAGAGGCTCTGCCGCGGCCGAGCGCCATGAGATGTTGCGTCTCTGGGAAAGCACAGATCCCCACTGCTGTTGTGCCTGTAGATAGGGCGCCAAGGCACCGTGAAGAGCAGCAACAGCTTTCAGGGCTGGGCCCTTCCTTGTGGGAGAAGGAGCCGGACGTTTGCCTTTTCGGCAAGAGGCTCTGCCGTGGCCGAACGACATGAGATGTTGCGTCTCTGGGAAAGCACAGATCCCCACTGCTAGTGTGCCTGTAGATAGGGCGCCAAGGGTAGGTGAAGAGCAGCAAGAGCTTTCAGGGCTGGGCCCTTCCAAGTGGGAGAAGGAGCCGGACGTTTGCCTTTTCGGCAAGAGGCTCAGCCGCGGCCGAGCGCCATGAGATGTTGCGTCTCTGGGAAAGCACCGATCCCCACTGCTGTTGTGCCTGTAGATAGGGCACCAAGGCACCGTGAAGAGCAGCAACAGCTTTCAGGGCTGGGCCCTTCCAAGTGGGAGAAGGATCCGGACGTTTGCCTTTTCGGCAAGAGGCTCTGCCGTGGCCGAGCGCCATGAGATGTTGCGTCTCTGGGAAAGCACAGATCCCCACTGCTGTTGTGCCTGTAGATAGGGCACCAAGGCACCGTGAAGAACAGCAACAGCTTTCAGGGCTGGGCCATTCCTTTGGGGAGAAGGAGCCGGACGTTTTCCTTTTCGGCAAGAGGCTCTTCTGCGGCCAAGCGACATGAGATGTTGCGTCTCTGGGAAAGCACAGATCCCCACTGCTGTTGTGCCTGTCGATAGGGCGCCAAGGCACCGTGAAGAGCAGCAACAGCTTTCAGGGCTGGGCCCTTCCAAGTGGGAGAAGGAGCCGGACGTTTGCCTTTTCGCCAAGAGGCTCTGCCGCGGCCGTACGCCATGAGATGTTGCGTCTCTGGGAAAGCACAGATCCCCAGTGCTGTTGTGCCTGTAGATAGGGCGCCAAGGCACCGTGAAGAGCAGCAAGAGCTTTCAGGGCTGGGCCCTTCCTTGTGGGAGAAGGAGCCGGACGTTTGCCTTTTCGGCAAGAGGCTCTGCCGCGGCCGAGCGCCATGAGATGTTGCGTCTCTGGGAAAGCACAGATCCCCACTGCTGTTGTGCCTGTAGATAGGGCGCCAAGGCACCGTGAAGAGCAGCAACAGCTTTCAGGGCTGGGCCCTTCCTTGTAGGAGAAGGAGCCGGACGTTTGCCTTTTCGGCAAGAGGCTCTGCCGCGGCCGACCGACATGAGATGTTGCGTCTCTGGGAAAGCACAGATCCCCACTGCTGTTGTGCCTGTAGATAGGGCGCCAAGGCACCGTGAAGAGCAGCAACACCTTTCAGGGCTGGGCCCTTCCAAGTGGGAGAAGGAGCCGGATGTTTGCCTTTTCGGCAAGAGGCTCAGCCGCGGCCGAACGCCATGAGATGTTGCGTCTCTGGGAAAGCACAGATCCCCACTGCTGTTGTGCCTGTAGATAGGGCGCCAAGGCACCGTGAAGAGCAGCAACAGCTTTCAGGGCTGTGTCCTGACTTCTGGGAGAAGGAGCCAGCCTTTTACCTTTTCG
Organism: Harpia harpyja; assembly: GCF_026419915.1. Classification (NCBI taxonomy): domain Eukaryota; kingdom Metazoa; phylum Chordata; class Aves; order Accipitriformes; family Accipitridae; genus Harpia; species Harpia harpyja. The sequence goes on from NC_068957.1 coordinate 14,932,978, forward strand.
GCAAGAGGCTCTGCCGTGGCCGAGCGCCATGAGATGTTGCGTCTCTGGGAAAGCACAGATCCCCACTGCTGTTGTGCCTGTAGATAGGGCACCAAGGCACCGTGAAGAACAGCAACAGCTTTCAGGGCTGGGCCATTCCTTTGGGGAGAAGGAGCCGGACGTTTGCCTTTTCGGCAAGAGGCTCTTCTGCGGCCGAGCGACATGAGATGTTGCGTCTCTGGGAAAGCACAGATCCCCACTGCTGTTGTGCCTGTCGATAGGGCGCCAAGGCACCGTGAAGAGCAGCAAGAGCTTTCAGGGCTGGGCCCTTCCTTGTGGGAAAAGGAGCCGGACGTTTGCCTTTTCGGCAAGAGGCTCTGCCGCGGCCGAGCGCCATGAGATGTTGCGTCTCTGGGAAAGCACAGATCCCCACTGCTGTTGTGCCTGTAGATAGGGCGCCAAGGCACCGTGAAGAGCAGCAAGAGCTTTCAGGGCTGGGCCCTTCCTTGTGGGAGAAGGAGCCGGACGTTTGCCTTTTCGGCAAGAGGCTCTGCCGCGGCCGAGCGCCATGAGATGTTGCGTCTCTGGGAAAGCACAGATCCCCACTGCTGTTGTGCCTGTAGATAGGGCACCAAGGCACCGTGAAGAGCAAGCAACAGCTTTCAGGGCTGGGCCCTTCCTTGTGGGAGAAGGAGCCGGGACGTTTGCCTTTTCGGCAAGAGGCTCTGCCGTGGCCGAACGACATGAGATGTTGCGTCTCTGGGAAAGCACAGATCCCCACTGCTGTTGTGCCTGTAGATAGGGCACCAAGGCACCGTGAAGAGAAGCAACAGCTTTCAGGGCTGGGCCCTTCCTTGTGGGAGAAGGAGCCGGACGTTTGCCTTTTCGGCAAGAGGCTCTGCCGTGGCCGAACGACATGAGATGTTGCGTCTCTGGGAAAGCACAGATCCCCACTGCTGTTGTGCCTGTAGATAGGGGGCCAAGGCACCGTGAAGAGCAGCAACAGCTTTCAGGGCTGGGCCCTTCCTTGTGGAGAAGGAGCCGGTACGTTTGCCTTTTCGGCAAGAGGCTCTGCCGCGGCCGAGCGCCATGAGATGTTGCGTCTCTGGGAAAGCACAGATCCCACTGCTGTTGTGCCTGTAGATAGGGCGCCAAGGCACCGTGAAGAGCAGCAAGAGCTTTCAGGGCTGTGTCCTGACTTCTGGGAGAAGGAGCCAGCCTTTTGCCTTTTCGGCAAGAGGCTCTGCCGTGGCCGAGCGCCATGAGATGTTGCGTCTCTGGGAAAGCACAGAACCCCACTGCTGTTGTGCCTGTAGATAGGGCGCCAAGGCACCGTGAAGAACAGCAACAGCTTTCAGGGCTGGGCCATTCCTTTGGGGAGAAGGAGCCGGACGTTTGCCTTTTCGGCAAGAGGCTCTTCTGCGGCCAAGCGACATGAGATGTTGCATCTCTGGGAAAGCACAGATCCCCACTGCTGTTGTGCCTGTCGATAGGGCGCCAAGGCACCGTGAAGAGCAGCAACACCTTTCAGGGCTGGGCCCTTCCTTGTGGGAGAAGGAGCCGGACGTTTGCCTTTTCGGCAAAAGGCTCAGCCGCGGCCGAGCGCCATGAGATGTTGCGTCTCTGGGAAAGCACAGATCCCCACTGCTGTTGTGCCTGTAGATAGGGCGCCAAGGCACCTTAAAGAGCAGCAACAGCTTTCAGGGCTGTGTCGTGACTTCTGGGAGAAGGAGCCAGCCTTTTGCCTTTTCGGCAAGAGGCTCTGCCGCGGCCGAGCGCCATGAGATGTTGCGTCTCTGGGAAAGCACAGATCCCCAGTGCTGTTGTGCCTGTAGATTAGGGCGCCAAGGCACCGTGAAGAGCAGCAACAGCTTTCAGGGCTGGGCCCTTCCAAGTGGGAGAAGGAGCCGGACGTTTGCCTTTTCGGCAAGAGGCTCTGCCGCGGCCGAGCGCCATGAGATGTTGCGTCTCTGGGAAAGCACAGATCCCCACTGCTGTTGTGCCTGTAGATAGGGCGCCAAGGCACCGTGAAGAGCAGCAAGAGCTTTCAGGGCTGGCCCTTCCTTGTGGGAGAAGGAGCCGGACGTTTGCCTTTTCGGCAAGAGGCTCTGCCGTGGCCAAACGCCATGAGATGTTGCGTCTCTGGGAAAGCACAGATCCCACTGCTGTTGTGCCTGTAGATAGGGCGCCAAGGCACCGTGAAGAGCAGCAAGAGCTTTCAGGGCTGGGCCCTTCCAAGTGGGAGAAGGAGCCGGACGTTTGCTTTTTCGGGCAAGAGGCTCTGCTGCTGCCAAGCACCATGAGATTTTGCGTCTCTGGGAAAGCACAGATCCCCACTGCTGTTGTGCCTGTCGATAGGGCGCCAAGGCACCGTGAAGAGCAGCAACAGCTTTCAGGGCTGGGCCCTTCCTTGTGGGAGAAGGAGCCGGACGTTTGCCTTTTCGGCAAGAGGCTCTGCCGCGGCCGAGCGCCATGAGATCTTGCGTCTCTGGGAAAGCACAGATCCCCACTGCTGTTGTGCCTGTAGATAGGGCGCCAAGGCACCGTGAAGAGCAGCAACACCTTTCAGGGCTGGGCCGTTCCAAGCGGGAGAAGGAGCCGGACGTTTGCCTTTTCGGCAAGAGGCTCTGCCGCGGCCGAGCGCCATGAGATGTTGCGTCTCTGGGAAAGCACCGATCCCCACTGCTGTTGTGCCTGTAGATAGGGCACCAAGGCACCGTGAAGAGCAGCAAGAGCTTTCAGGGCTGGGCCCTTCCTTGTGGGAGAAGGAGCCGGACGTTTGCCTTTTCGGCAAGAGGCTCTGCCGTGGCCGAACGACATGAGATGTTGCGTCTCTGGGAAAGCACAGATCCCCAGTGCTGTTGTGCCTGTAGATAGGGCGCCAAGGAAGGTGAAGAGCAGCAACAGCTTTCAGGGCTGGCCCCTTCCTTGTGGGAGAAGGAGCCGGACGTTTTGCCTTTTCGGCAAGAGGCTCAGCCGCGGCCGAACGCCATGAGATGTTGCGTCTCTGGGAAAGCACAGATCCCCACTGCTGTTGTGCCTGTCGATAGGGCGCCAAGGCAACGTGAAGAGCAGCAAGACCTTTCAGGGCTGGGCCCTTCCTTGTGGGAGAAGGAGCCGGACGTTTGCCTTTTCGGCAAGAGGCTCTGCCGCGGTCGAGCGCCATGAGATGTTGCGTCTCTGGGAAAGCACAGATCCCCACTGCTGTTGCGCCTGTAGATAGGGCGCCAAGGCACCGTGAAGAGCAGCAAGAGCTTTCAGGGCTGGGCCCTTCCTTGTGGGAGAAGGAGCCGGACGTTTGCCTTTTCGGCAAGAGGCTCTGCCGCGGCCGAGCGCCATGAGATGTTGCGTCTCTGGGAAAGCACAGATCCCCACTGCTGTTGTGCCTGTAGATAGGGCACCAAGGCACCGTGAAGAACAGCAACAGCTTTCAGGGCTGGGCCATTCCTTCTGGGAGAAGGAGCCGGACGTTTTCCTTTTCGGCAAGAGGCTCTTCTGCGGCCAAGCGACATGAGATGTTGCGTCTCTGGGAAAGCACAGATCCCCACTGCTGTTGTGCCTGTCGATAGGGCACCAAGGCACCGTGAAGAGCACCAACAGCTTTCAGGGCTGGGCCCTTCCTTGTGGGAGAAGGAGCCGGACGTTTGCCTTTTCGGCAAGAGGCTCTGCCGCGGCCGAGCGCCATGAGATGTTGCGTCTCTGGGAAAGCACAGATCCCCAGTGCTGTTGTGCCTGTAGATAGGGCGCCAAGGCACCGTGAAGAGCAGCAACAGCTTTCAGGGCTGGGCCCTTCCAAGTGGGAGAAGGAGCCGGACGTTTGCCTTTTCGGCAAGAGGCTCTGCCGCGGCCGAGCGCCATGAGATGTTGCGTCTCTGGGAAAGCACAGATCCCCACTGCTGTTGTGCCTGTAGATAGGGCGCCAAGGCACCGTGAAGAGCAGCAACAGCTTTCAGGGCTGGGCCCTTCCTTGTAGGAGAAGGAGCCGGACGTTTGCCTTTTCGGCAAGAGGCTCTGCCGCGGCCGACCGACATGAGATGTTGCGTCTCTGGGAAAGCACAGATCCCCACTGCTGTTGTGCCTGTAGATAGGGCGCCAAGGCACCGTGAAGAGCAGCAACAGCTTTCAGGGCTGTGTCCTGACTTCTGGGAGAAGGAGCCAGCCTTTTGCCTTTTCGGCAAGAGGCTCTGCCGTGGCCGAGCGCCATGAGATGTTGCGTCTCTGGGAAAGCACAGATCCCCACTGCTGTTGTGCCTGTAGATAGGGCACCAAGGCACCGTGAAGAACAGCAACAGCTTTCAGGGCTGGGCCATTCCTTGTGGGAGAAGGAGCCGGACGTTTTCCTTTTCGGCAAGAGGCTCTTCTGCGGCCAAGCGACATGAGATGTTGCGTCTCTGGGAAAGCACAGATCCCCACTGCTGTTGTGCCTGTAGATAGGGCGCCAAGGCACCGTGAAGAGCAGCAACAGATTTCAGGGCTGGGCCATTCCTTGTGGGAGAAGGAGCCGGACGTTTGCCTTTTCGGCAAGAGGCTCTGCCGTGGCCGAACGACATGAGATGTTGCGTCTCTGGGAAAGCACAGATCCCCACTGCTAGTGTGCCTGTAGATAGGGCGCCAAGGGTAGGTGAAGAGCAGCAACAGCTTTCAGGGCTGGGCCCTTCCTTGTGGGAGAAGGAGCCGGACGTTTGCCTTTTCGGCAAGAGGCTCAGCCGCGGCCGAGCGCCATGAGATGTTGCGTCTCTGGGAAAGCACCGATCCCCACTGCTGTTGTGCCTGTAGATAGGGCACCAAGGCACCGTGAAGAGCAGCAACAGCTTTCAGGGCTGGGCCCTTCCAAGTGGGAGAAGGATCCGGACGTTTGCCTTTTCGGCAAGAGGCTCTGCCGTGGCCGAGCGCCATGAGATGTTGCGTCTCTGGGAAAGCACAGATCCCCACTGCTGTTGTGCCTGTAGATAGGGCACCAAGGCACCGTGAAGAACAGCAACAGCTTTCAGGGCTGGGCCCTTCCAAGTGGGAGAAGGAGCCGGACGTTTGCCTTTTCGGCAAGAGGCTCTTCTGCGGCCAAGCGACATGAGATGTTGCGTCTCTGGGAAAGCACAGATCCCCACTGCTGTTGTGCCTGTCGATAGGGCGCCAAGGCACCGTGAAGAGCAGCAACAGCTTTCAGGGCTGGGCCCTTCCTTGTGGGAGAAGGAGCCCGACGTTTGCCTTTTCGGCAAGAGGCTCTGCCGCGGCCGTACGCCATGAGATGTTGCGTCTCTGGGAAAGCACAGATCCCCACTGCTGTTGTGCCTGTAGATAGGGCGCCAAGGCACCGTGAAGAGCAGCAAGAGCTTTCAGGGCTAGGCCCTTCCTTGTGGGAGAAGGAGCCGGACGTTTGCCTTTTCGGCAAGAGGCTCTGCCGCGGCCGAGCGCCATGAGATGTTGCGTCTCTGGGAAAGCACAGATCCCCACTGCTGTTGTGCCTGTAGATAGGGCGCCAAGGCACCGTGAAGAGCAGCAACAGCTTTCAGGGCTGGGCCCTTCCTTGTAGGAGAAGGAGCCGGACGTTTGCCTTTTCGGCAAGAGGCTCTGCCGCGGCCGACCGACATGAGATGTTGCGTCTCTGGGAAAGCACAGATCCCCACTGCTGTTGTGCCTGTAGATAGGGCGCCAAGGCACCGTGAAGAGCAGCAACACCTTTCAGGGCTGGGCCCTTCCAAGTGGGAGAAGGAGCCGGATGTTTGCCTTTTCGGCAAGAGGCTCAGCCGCGGCCGAACGCCATGAGATGTTGCGTCTCTGGGAAAGCACAGATCCCCACTGCTGTTGTGCCTGTAGATAGGGCGCCAAGGCACCGTGAAGAGCAGCAACAGCTTTCAGGGCTGTGTCCTGACTTCTGGGAGAAGGAGCCAGCCTTTTACCTTTTCGGCAAGAGGCTCTGCCGTGGCCGAGCGCCATGAGATGTTGCGTCTCTGGGAAAGCACAGATCCCCACTGCTGTTGTGCCTGTAGATAGGGCACCAAGGCACCGTGAAGAACAGCAACAGCTTTCAGGGCTGGGCCATTCCTTTGGGGAGAAGGAGCCGGACGTTTGCCTTTTCGGCAAGAGGCTCAGCTGCGGCCAAGCGACATGAGATGTTGCGTCTCTGGGAAAGCACAGATCCCCACTGCTGTTGTGCCTGTCGATAGGGCGCCAAGGCACCGTGAAGAGCAGCAAGAGCTTTCAGGGCTGGGCCCTTCCTTGTGGGAAAAGGAGCCGGACGTTTGCCTTTTCAGCAAGAGGCTCTGCCGCGGCCAAGCGCCATGAGATGTTGCGTCTCTGGGAAAGCACAGATCCCCACTGCTGTTGTGCCTGTAGATAGGGCGCCAAGGGTAGGTGAAGAGCAGCAAGAGCTTTCAGGGCTGGGCCCTTCCTTGTGGGAGAAGGAGCCGGACGTTTGCCTTTTCGGCAAGAGGCTCTGCCGCGGCCGAGCGCCATGAGATGTTGCGTCTCTGGGAAAGCACAGATCCCCACTGCTGTTGTGCCTGTAGATAGGGCACCAAGGCACCGTGAAGAGCAGCAACAGCTTTCAGGGCTGGGCCCTTCCTTGTGGGAGAAGGAGCCGGACGTTTGCCTTTTCGGCAAGAGGCTCTGCCGTGGCCGAACGACATGAGATGTTGCGTCTCTGGGAAAGCACAGATCCCCACTGCTGTTGTGCCTGTAGATAGGGGGCCAAGGCACCGTGAAGAGAAGCAACAGCTTTCAGGGCTGGGCCCTTCCTTGTGGGAGAAGGAGCCGGACGTTTGCCTTTTAGGCAAGAGGCTCTGCTGCTGCCAAGCACCATGAGATTTTGCGTCTCTGGGAAAGCACAGATCCCCACTGCTGTTGTGCCTGTAGATAGGGCGCCAAGGCACCGTGAAGAGCAGCAACAGCTTTCAGGGCTGTGTCCTGACTTCTGGGAGAAGGAGCCAGCCTTTTGCCTTTTCGGCAAGAGGCTCTGCCGTGGCCGAGCGCCATGAGATGTTGCGTCTCTGGGAAAGCACAGATCCCCACTGCTGTTGTGCCTGTAGATAGGGCACCAAGGCACCGTGAAGAACAGCAACAGCTTTCAGGGCTGGGCCATTCCTTGTGGGAGAAGGAGCCGGACGTTTTCCTTTTCGGCAAGAGGCTCTTCTGCGGCCAAGCGACATGAGATGTTGCGTCTCTGGGAAAGCACAGATCCCCACTGCTGTTGTGCCTGTCGATAGGGCACCAAGGCACCGTGAAGAGCAGCAACAGCTTTCAGGGCTGGGCCCTTCCTTGTGGGAGAAGGAGCCGGACGTTTGCCTTTTCGGCAAGAGGCTCTGCCGCGGCCGAGCGCCATGAGATGTTGCGTCTCTGGGAAAGCACAGATCCCCAGTGCTGTTGTGCCTGTAGATAGGGCGCCAAGGCACCGTGAAGAGCAGCAACAGCTTTCAGGGCTGGGCCCTTCCTTGTGGGAGAAGGAGCCGGACGTTTGCCTTTTCGGCAAGAGGCTCTGCCGCGGCCGAGCGCCATGAGATGTTGCGTCTCTGGGAAAGCACAGATCCCCACTGCTGTTGCGCCTGTAGATAGGGCGCCAAGGCACCGTGAAGAGCAGCAAGAGCTTTCAGGGCTGGGCCCTTCCTTGTGGGAGAAGGAGCCGGACGTTTGCCTTTTCGGCAAGAGGCTCTGCCGCGGCCGAGCGCCATGAGATGTTGCGTCTCTGGGAAAGCACAGATCCCCACTGCTGTTGTGCCTGTAGATAGGGCACCAAGGCACCGTGAAGAACAGCAACAGCTTTCAGGGCTGGGCCATTCCTTCTGGGAGAAGGAGCCGGACGTTTTCCTTTTCGGCAAGAGGCTCTTCTGCGGCCAAGCGACATGAGATGTTGCGTCTCTGGGAAAGCACAGATCCCCACTGCTGTTGTGCCTGTCGATAGGGCACCAAGGCACCGTGAAGAGCACCAACAGCTTTCAGGGCTGGGCCCTTCCTTGTGGGAGAAGGAGCCGGACGTTTGCCTTTTCGGCAAGAGGCTCTGCCGCGGCCGAGCGCCATGAGATGTTGCGTCTCTGGGAAAGCACAGATCCCCACTGCTGTTGTGCCTGTAGATAGGGCGCCAAGGCACCGTGAAGAGCAGCAACAGCTTTCAGGGCTGGGCCCTTCCTTGTAGGAGAAGGAGCCGGACGTTTGCCTTTTCGGCAAGAGGCTCTGCCGCGGCCGACCGACATGAGATGTTGCGTCTCTGGGAAAGCACAGATCCCCACTGCTGTTGTGCCTGTAGATAGGGCGCCAAGGCACCGTGAAGAGCAGCAACAGCTTTCAGGGCTGTGTCCTGACTTCTGGGAGAAGGAGCCAGCCTTTTGCCTTTTCGGCAAGAGGCTCTGCCGTGGCCGAGCGCCATGAGATGTTGCGTCTCTGGGAAAGCACAGATCCCCACTGCTGTTGTGCCTGTAGATAGGGCACCAAGGCACCGTGAAGAACAGCAACAGCTTTCAGGGCTGGGCCATTCCTTGTGGGAGAAGGAGCCGGACGTTTTCCTTTTCGGCAAGAGGCTCTTCTGCGGCCAAGCGACATGAGATGTTGCGTCTCTGGGAAAGCACAGATCCCCACTGCTGTTGTGCCTGTAGATAGGGCGCCAAGGCACCGTGAAGAGCAGCAACAGATTTCAGGGCTGGGCCATTCCTTGTGGGAGAAGGAGCCGGACGTTTGCCTTTTCGGCAAGAGGCTCTGCCGTGGCCGAACGACATGAGATGTTGCGTCTCTGGGAAAGCACAGATCCCCACTGCTAGTGTGCCTGTAGATAGGGCGCCAAGGGTAGGTGAAGAGCAGCAACAGCTTTCAGGGCTGGGCCCTTCCTTGTGGGAGAAGGAGCCGGACGTTTGCCTTTTCGGCAAGAGGCTCAGCCGCGGCCGAGCGCCATGAGATGTTGCGTCTCTGGGAAAGCACCGATCCCCACTGCTGTTGTGCCTGTAGATAGGGCACCAAGGCACCGTGAAGAGCAGCAACAGCTTTCAGGGCTGGGCCCTTCCAAGTGGGAGAAGGATCCGGACGTTTGCCTTTTCGGCAAGAGGCTCTGCCGTGGCCGAGCGCCATGAGATGTTGCGTCTCTGGGAAAGCACAGATCCCCACTGCTGTTGTGCCTGTAGATAGGGCACCAAGGCACCGTGAAGAACAGCAACAGCTTTCAGGGCTGGGCCCTTCCAAGTGGGAGAAGGAGCCGGACGTTTGCCTTTTCGGCAAGAGGCTCTTCTGCGGCCAAGCGACATGAGATGTTGCGTCTCTGGGAAAGCACAGATCCCCACTGCTGTTGTGCCTGTCGATAGGGCGCCAAGGCACCGTGAAGAGCAGCAACAGCTTTCAGGGCTGGGCCCTTCCTTGTGGGAGAAGGAGCCCGACGTTTGCCTTTTCGGCAAGAGGCTCTGCCGCGGCCGTACGCCATGAGATGTTGCGTCTCTGTGAAAGCACAGATCCCCACTGCTGTTGTGCCTGTAGATAGGGCGCCAAGGCACCGTGAAGAGCAGCAAGAGCTTTCAGGGCTAGGCCCTTCCTTGTGGGAGAAGGAGCCGGACGTTTGCCTTTTCGGCAAGAGGCTCTGCCGCGGCCGAGCGCCATGAGATGTTGCGTCTCTGGGAAAGCACAGATCCCCACTGCTGTTGTGCCTGTAGATAGGGCACCAAGGCACCGTGAAGAGCAGCAACAGCTTTCAGGGCTGGGCCCTTCCTTGTAGGAGAAGGAGCCGGACGTTTGCCTTTTCGGCAAGAGGCTCTGCCGCGGCCGACCGACATGAGATGTTGCGTCTCTGGGAAAGCACAGATCCCCACTGCTGTTGTGCCTGTAGATAGGGCGCCAAGGCACCGTGAAGAGCAGCAACACCTTTCAGGGCTGGGCCCTTCCAAGTGGGAGAAGGAGCCGGATGTTTGCCTTTTCGGCAAGAGGCTCAGCCGCGGCCGAACGCCATGAGATGTTGCGTCTCTGGGAAAGCACAGATCCCCACTGCTGTTGTGCCTGTAGATAGGGCGCCAAGGCACCGTGAAGAGCAGCAACAGCTTTCAGGGCTGTGTCCTGACTTCTGGGAGAAGGAGCCAGCCTTTTACCTTTTCGGCAAGAGGCTCTGCCGTGGCCGAGCGCCATGAGATGTTGCGTCTCTGGGAAAGCACAGATCCCCACTGCTGTTGTGCCTGTAGATAGGGCACCAAGGCACCGTGAAGAACAGCAACAGCTTTCAGGGCTGGGCCATTCCTTTGGGGAGAAGGAGCCGGACGTTTGCCTTTTCGGCAAGAGGCTCAGCTGCGGCCAAGCGACATGAGATGTTGCGTCTCTGGGAAAGCACAGATCCCCACTGCTGTTGTGCCTGTCGATAGGGCGCCAAGGCACCGTGAAGAGCAGCAAGAGCTTTCAGGGCTGGGCCATTCCTTGTGGGAAAAGGAGCCGGACGTTTGCCTTTTCAGCAAGAGGCTCTGCCGCGGCCAAGCGCCATGAGATGTTGCGTCTCTGGGAAAGCACAGATCCCCACTGCTGTTGTGCCTGTAGATACGGCGCCAAGGGTAGGTGAAGAGCAGCAAGAGCTTTCAGGGCTGGGCCCTTCCTTGTGGGAGAAGGAGCCGGACGTTTGCCTTTTCGGCAAGAGGCTCTGCCGCGGCCGAGCGCCATGAGATGTTGCGTCTCTGGGAAAGCACAGATCCCCACTGCTGTTGTGCCTGTAGATAGGGCACCAAGGCACCGTGAAGAGCAGCAACAGCTTTCAGGGCTGGGCCCTTCCTTGTGGGAGAAGGAGCCGGACGTTTGCCTTTTCGGCAAGAGGCTCTGCCGTGGCCGAACGACATGAGATGTTGCGTCTCTGGGAAAGCACAGATCCCCACTGCTGTTGTGCCTGTAGATAGGGGGCCAAGGCACTGTGAAGAGAAGCAACAGCTTTCAGGGCTGGGCCCTTCCTTGTGGGAGAAGGAGCCGGACGTTTGCCTTTTCGGCAAGAGGCTCTGCTGCTGCCAAGCACCATGAGATTTTGCGTCTCTGGGAAAGCACAGATCCCCACTGCTGTTGTGCCTGTAGATAGGGCGCCAAGGCACCGTGAAGAGCAGCAACAGCTTTCAGGGCTGTGTCCTGACTTCTGGGAGAAGGAGCCAGCCTTTTGCCTTTTCGGCAAGAGGCTCTGCCGTGGCCGAGCGCCATGAGATGTTGCGTCTCTGGGAAAGCACAGATCCCCACTGCTGTTGTGCCTGTAGATAGGGCACCAAGGCACCGTGAAGAACAGCAACAGCTTTCAGGGCTGGGCCATTCCTTGTGGGAGAAGGAGCCGGACGTTTTCCTTTTCGGCAAGAGGCTCTTCTGCGGCCAAGCGACATGAGATGTTGCGTCTCTGGGAAAGCACAGATCCCCACTGCTGTTGTGCCTGTCGATAGGGCACCAAGGCACCGTGAAGAGCAGCAACAGCTTTCAGGGCTGGGCCCTTCCTTGTGGGAGAAGGAGCCGGACGTTTGCCTTTTCGGCAAGAGGCTCTGCCGCGGCCGAGCGCCATGAGATGTTGCGTCTCTGGGAAAGCACAGATCCCCAGTGCTGTTGTGCCTGTAGATAGGGCGCCAAGGCACCGTGAAGAGCAGCAACAGCTTTCAGGGCTGGGCCCTTCCAAGTGGGAGAAGGAGCCGGACGTTTGCCTTTTCGGCAAGAGGCTCTGCCGCGGCCGAGCGCCATGAGATGTTGCGTCTCTGGGAAAGCACAGATCCCCACTGCTGTTGTGCCTGTAGATAGGGCGCCAAGGCACCGTGAAGAGCAGCAACAGCTTTCAGGGCTGGGCCCTTCCTTGTAGGAGAAGGAGCCGGACGTTTGCCTTTTCGGCAAGAGGCTCTGCCGCGGCCGAGCGCCATGAGATGTTGCGTCTCTGGGAAAGCACAGATCCCCAGTGCTGTTGTGCCTGTAGATAGGGCGCCAAGGCACCGTGAAGAGCAGCAACAGCTTTCAGGGCTGGGCCCTTCCAAGTGGGAGAAGGAGCCGGACGTTTGCCTTTTCGGCAAGAGGCTCTGCCGTGGCCGAACGACATGAGATGTTGCGTCTCTGGGAAAGCACAGATCCCCACTGCTAGTGTGCCTGTAGATAGGGCGCCAAGGGTAGGTGAAGAGCAGCAAGAGCTTTCAGGGCTGGGCCCTTCCAAGTGGGAGAAGGAGCCGGACGTTTGCCTTTTCGGCAAGAGGCTCAGCCGCGGCCGAGCGCCATGAGATGTTGCGTCTCTGGGAAAGCACCGATCCCCACTGCTGTTGTGCCTGTAGATAGGGCACCAAGGCACCGTGAAGAGCAGCAACACCTTTCAGGGCTGGGCCCTTCCAAGTGGGAGAAGGATCCGGACGTTTGCCTTTTCGGCAAGAGGCTCTGCCGTGGCCGAGCGCCATGAGATGTTGCGTCTCTGGGAAAGCACAGATCCCCACTGCTGTTGTGCCTGTAGATAGGGCACCAAGGCACCGTGAAGAACAGCAACAGCTTTCAGGGCTGGGCCATTCCTTTGGGGAGAAGGAGCCGGACGTTTGCCTTTTCGGCAAGAGGCTCTTCTGCGGCCAAGCGACATGAGATGTTGCGTCTCTGGGAAAGCACAGATCCCCACTGCTGTTGTGCCTGTCGATAGGGCGCCAAGGCACCGTGAAGAGCAGCAACAGCTTTCAGGGCTGGGCCCTTCCAAGTGGGAGAAGGAGCCGGACGTTTGCCTTTTCGGCAAGAGGCTCTGCCGTGGCCGAGCGCCATGAGATGTTGCGTCTCTGGGAAAGCACAGATCCCCAGTGCTGTTGTGCCTGTAGATAGGGCGCCAAGGCACCGTGAAGAGCAGCAACAGCTTTCAGGGCTGGGCCCTTCCTTGTGGGAGAAGGAGCCGGACGTTTGCCTTTTCGGCAAGAGGCTCTGCCGCGGCCGAGCGCCATGAGATGTTGCGTCTCTGGGAAAGCACAGATCCCCACTGCTGTTGTGCCTGTAGATAGGGCGCCAAGGCACCGTGAAGAGCAGCAACAGCTTTCAGGGCTGGGCCCTTCCTTGTAGGAGAAGGAGCCGGACGTTTGCCTTTTCGGCAAGAGGCTCTGCCGCGGCCGAGCGCCATGAGATGTTGCGTCTCTGGGAAAGCACAGATCCCCACTGCTGTTGTGCCTGTAGATAGGGCGCCAAGGCACCGTGAAGAGCAGCAACACCTTTCAGGGCTGGGCCCTTCCAAGTGGGAGAAGGAGCCGGATGTTTGCCTTTTCGGCAAGAGGCTCAGCCGCGGCCGAACGCCATGAGATGTTGCGTCTCTGGGAAAGCACAGATCCCCACTGCTGTTGTGCCTGTAGATAGGGCGCCAAGGCACCGTGAAGAGCAGCAACAGCTTTCAGGGCTGTGTCCTGACTTCTGGGAGAAGGAGCCAGCCTTTTACCTTTTCGGCAAGAGGCTCTGCCGTGGCCGAGCGCCATGAGATGTTGCGTCTCTGGGAAAGCACAGATCCCCACTGCTGTTGTGCCTGTAGATAGGGCACCAAGGCACCGTGAAGAGCAGCAACAGCTTTCAGGGCTGGGCCATTCCTTTGGGGAGAAGGAGCCGGACGTTTGCCTTTTCGGCAAGAGGCTCTGCCGTGGCCGAACGACATGAGATGTTGCGTCTCTGGGAAAGCACAGATCCCCACTGCTGTTGTGCCTGTAGATAGGGCACCAAGGCACCGTGAAGAGAAGCAACAGCTTTCAGGGCTGGGCCCTTCCTTGTGGGAGAAGGAGCCGGACGTTTGCCTTTTCGGCAAGAGGCTCTGCCGTGGCCGAACGACATGAGATGTTGCGTCTCTGGGAAAGCACAGATCCCCACTGCTGTTGTGCCTGTAGATAGGGGGCCAAGGCACCGTGAAGAGCAGCAACAGCTTTCAGGGCTGGGCCCTTCCTTGTGGGAGAAGGAGCCGGACGTTTGCCTTTTCGGCAAGAGGCTCTGCCGCGGCCGAGCGCCATGAGATGTTGCGTCTCTGGGAAAGCACAGATCCCCACTGCTGTTGTGCCTGTAGATAGGGCGCCAAGGCACCGTGAAGAGCAGCAAGAGCTTTCAGGGCTGTGTCCTGACTTCTGGGAGAAGGAACCAGCCTTTTGCCTTTTCGGCAAGAGGCTCTGCCGTGGCCGAGCGCCATGAGATGTTGCGTCTCTGGGAAAGCACAGAACCCCACTGCTGTTGTGCCTGTAGATAGGGCGCCAAGGCACCGTGAAGAACAGCAACAGCTTTCAGGGCTGGGCCATTCCTTTGGGGAGAAGGAGCCGGACGTTTGCCTTTTCGGCAAGAGGCTCAGCTGCGGCCAAGCGACATGAGATGTTGCGTCTCTGGGAAAGCACAGATCCCCACTGCTGTTGTGCCTGTCGATAGGGCGCCAAGGCACCGTGAAGAGCAGCAAGAGCTTTCAGGGCTGGGCCCTTCCTTGTGGGAGAAGGAGCCGGACGTTTGCCTTTTCAGCAAGAGGCTCTGCCGCGGCCAAGCGCCATGAGATGTTGCGTCTCTGGGAAAGCACAGATCCCCACTGCTGTTGTGCCTGTAGATAGGGCGCCAAGGGTAGGTGAAGAGCAGCAAGAGCTTTCAGGGCTGGGCCCTTCCTTGTGGGAGAAGGAGCCGGACGTTTGCCTTTTCGGCAAGAGGCTCTGCCGCGGCCGAGCGCCATGAGATGTTGCGTCTCTGGGAAAGCACAGATCCCCACTGCTGTTGTGCCTGTAGATAGGGCACCAAGGCACCGTGAAGAGCAGCAACAGCTTTCAGGGCTGGGCCCTTCCTTGTGGGAGAAGGAGCCGGACGTTTGCCTTTTCGGCAAGAGGCTCTGCCGTGGCCGAACGACATGAGATGTTGCGTCTCTGGGAAAGCACAGATCCCCACTGCTGTTGTGCCTGTAGATAGGGGGCCAAGGCACCGTGAAGAGAAGCAACAGCTTTCAGGGCTGGGCCCTTCCTTGTGGGAGAAGGAGCCGGACGTTTGCCTTTTCGGCAAGAGGCTCTGCTGCTGCCAAGCACCATGAGATTTTGCGTCTCTGGGAAAGCACAGATCCCCACTGCTGTTGTGCCTGTAAATAGGGCGCCAAGGCACCGTGAAGAGCAGCAACAGCTTTCAGGGCTGTGTCCTGACTTCTGGGAGAAGGAGCCAGCCTTTTGCCTTTTCGGCAAGAGGCTCTGCCGTGGCCGAGCGCCATGAGATGTTGCGTCTCTGGGAAAGCACAGATCCCCACTGCTGTTGTGCCTGTAGATAGGGCACCAAGGCACCGTGAAGAACAGCAACAGCTTTCAGGGCTGGGCCATTCCTTGTGGGAGAAGGAGCCGGACGTTTTCCTTTTCGGCAAGAGGCTCTTCTGCGGCCAAGCGACATGAGATGTTGCGTCTCTGGGAAAGCACAGATCCCCACTGCTGTTGTGCCTGTCGATAGGGCACCAAGGCACCGTGAAGAGCAGCAACAGCTTTCAGGGCTGGGCCCTTCCTTGTGGGAGAAGGAGCCGGACGTTTGCCTTTTCGGCAAGAGGCTCTGCCGCGGCCGAGCGCCATGAGATGTTGCGTCTCTGGGAAAGCACAGATCCCCACTGCTGTTGTGCCTGTAGATAGGGCGCCAAGGCACCGTGAAGAGCAGCAACAGCTTTCAGGGCTGGGCCCTTCCTTGTGGGAGAAGGAGCCGGACGTTTGCCTTTTCGGCAAGAGGCTCTGCCGCGGCCGAGCGCCATGAGATGTTGCGTCTCTGGGAAAGCACAGATCCCCACTGCTGTTGTGCCTGTAGATAGGGCGCCAAGGCACCGTGAAGAGCAGCAACAGCTTTCAGGGCTGGGCCCTTCCTTGTAGGAGAAGGAGCCGGACGTTTGCTTTTCGGCAAGAGGCTCTGCCGCGGCCGAGCGCCATGAGATGTTGCGTCTCTGGGAAAGCACAGATCCCCACTGCTGTTGTGCCTGTAGATAGGGCGCCAAGGCACCGTGAAGAGCAGCAACAGCTTTCAGGGCTGGGCCCTTCCTTGTGGGAGAAGGAGCCGGACGTTTGCCTTTTCGGCAAGAGGCTCTGCCGTGGCCGAACGACATGAGATGTTGCGTCTCTGGGAAAGCACAGATCCCCAGTGCTGTTGTGCCTGTAGATAGGGCGCCAAGGCACCGTGAAGAGCAGCAACAGCTTTCAGGGCTGGGCCCTTCCAAGTGGGAGAAGGAGCCGGACGTTTGCCTTTTCGGCAAGAGGCTCTGCCGTGGCCGAGCGCCATGAGATGTTGCGTCTCTGGGAAAGCACAGATCCCCACTGCTGTTGTGCCTGTAGATAGGGCACCAAGGCACCGTGAAGAACAGCAACAGCTTTCAGGGCTGGGCCATTCCTTTGGGGAGAAGGAGCCGGACGTTTGCCTTTTCGGCAAGAGGCTCTTCTGCGGCCAAGCGACATGAGATGTTGCGTCTCTGGGAAAGCACAGATCCCCACTGCTGTTGTGCCTGTCGATAGGGCGCCAAGGCACCGTGAAGAGCAGCAACAGCTTTCAGGGCTGGGCCCTTCCAAGTGGGAGAAGGAGCCGGACGTTTGCCTTTTCGCCAAGAGGCTCTGCCGCGGCCGTACGCCATGAGATGTTGCGTCTCTGGGAAAGCACAGATCCCCAGTGCTGTTGTGCCTGTAGATAGGGCGCCAAGGCACCGTGAAGAGCAGCAACAGCTTTCAGGGCTGGGCCCTTCCTTGTGGGAGAAGGAGCCGGACGTTTGCCTTTTCGGCAAGAGGCTCTGCCGTGGCCGAGCGCCATGAGATGTTGCGTCTCTGGGAAAGCACAGATCCCCACTGCTGTTGTGCCTGTAGATAGGGCGCCAAGGCACCGTGAAGAGCAGCAACAGCTTTCAGGGCTGGGCCCTTCCTTGTAGGAGAAGGAGCCGGACGTTTGCCTTTTCGGCAAGAGGCTCTGCCGCGGCCGACCGACATGAGATGTTGCGTCTCTGGGAAAGCACAGATCCCCACTGCTGTTGTGCCTGTAGATAGGGCGCCAAGGCACCGTGAAGAGCAGCAACACCTTTCAGGGCTGGGCCCTTCCAAGTGGGAGAAGGAGCCGGATGTTTGCCTTTTCGGCAAGAGGCTCAGCCGCGGCCGAACGCCATGAGATGTTGCGTCTCTGGGAAAGCACAGATCCCCACTGCTGTTGTGCCTGTAGATAGGGCGCCAAGGCACCGTGAAGAGCAGCAACAGCTTTCAGGGCTGTGTCCTGACTTCTGGGAGAAGGAGCCAGCCTTTTACCTTTTCGGCAAGAGGCTCTGCCGTGGCCGAGCGCCATGAGATGTTGCGTCTCTGGGAAAGCACAGATCCCCACTGCTGTTGTGCCTGTAGATAGGGCACCAAGGCACCGTGAAGAACAGCAACAGCTTTCAGGGCTGGGCCATTCCTTTGGGGAGAAGGAGCCGGACGTTTGCCTTTTCGGCAAGAGGCTCTTCTGCGGCCGAGCGACATGAGATGTTGCGTCTCTGGGAAAGCACAGATCCCCACTGCTGTTGTGCCTGTCGATAGGGCGCCAAGGCACCGTGAAGAGCAGCAAGAGCTTTCAGGGCTGGGCCCTTCCTTGTGGGAAAAGGAGCCGGACGTTTGCCTTTTCGGCAAGAGGCTCTGCCGCGGCCGAGCGCCATGAGATGTTGCGTCTCTGGGAAAGCACAGATCCCCACTGCTGTTGTGCCTGTAGATAGGGCGCCAAGGCACCGTGAAGAGCAGCAAGAGCTTTCAGGGCTGGGCCCTTCCTTGTGGGAGAAGGAGCCGGACGTTTGCCTTTTCGGCAAGAGGCTCTGCCGCGGCCGAGCGCCATGAGATGTTGCGTCTCTGGGAAAGCACAGATCCCCACTGCTGTTGTGCCTGTAGATAGGGCACCAAGGCACCGTGAAGAGCAGCAACAGCTTTCAGGGCTGGGCCCTTCCTTGTGGGAGAAGGAGCCGGACGTTTGCCTTTTCGGCAAGAGGCTCTGCCGTGGCCGAACGACATGAGATGTTGCGTCTCTGGGAAAGCACAGATCCCCACTGCTGTTGTGCCTGTAGATAGGGCGCCAAGGCACCGTGAAGAGAAGCAACAGCTTTCAGGGCTGGGCCCTTCCTTGTGGGAGAAGGAGCCGGACGTTTGCCTTTTCGGCAATAGGCTCTGCCGTGGCCGAACGACATGAGATGTTGCGTCTCTGGGAAAGCACAGATCCCCACTGCTGTTGTGCCTGTAGATAGGGGGCCAAGGCACCGTGAAGAGCAGCAACAGCTTTCAGGGCTGGGCCCTTCCTTGTGGGAGAAGGAGCCGGACGTTTGCCTTTTCGGCAAGAGGCTCTGCCGCGGCCGAGCGCCATGAGATGTTGCGTCTCTGGGAAAGCACAGATCCCCACTGCTGTTGTGCCTGTAGATAGGGCGCCAAGGCACCTTAAAGAGCAGCAACAGCTTTCAGGGCTGTGTCCTGACTTCTGGGAGAAGGAGCCAGCCTTTTGCCTTTTCGGCAAGAGGCTCTGCCGCGGCCGAGCGCCATGAGATGTTGCGTCTCTGGGAAAGCACAGATCCCCAGTGCTGTTGTGCCTGTAGATAGGGCGCCAAGGCACCGTGAAGAGCAGCAACAGCTTTCAGGGCTGGGCCCTTCCTTGTGGGAGAAGGAGCCGGACGTTTGCCTTTTCGGCAAGAGGCTCTGCCGCGGCCGAGCGCCATGAGATGTTGCGTCTCTGGGAAAGCACAGATCCCCACTGCTGTTGTGCCTGTAGATAGGGCGCCAAGGCACCGTGAAGAGCAGCAAGAGCTTTCAGGGCTGGGCCCTTCCTTGTGGGAGAAGGAGCTGGACGTTTGCCTTTTCGGCAAGAGGCTCTGCCGTGGCCAAACGCCATGAGATGTTGCGTCTCTGGGAAAGCACAGATCCCCACTGCTGTTGTGCCTGTAGATAGGGCGCCAAGGCACCGTGAAGAGCAGCAAGAGCTTTCAGGGCTGGGCCCTTCCTTGTGGGAGAAGGAGCCGGACGTTTGCCTTTTCGGCAAGAGGCTCTGCTGCTGCCAAGCACCATGAGATTTTGCGTCTCTGGGAAAGCACAGATCCCCACTGCTGTTGTGCCTGTCGATAGGGCGCCAAGGCACCGTGAAGAGCAGCAAGAGCTTTCAGGGCTGGGCCCTTCCTTGTGGGAGAAGGAGCCGGACGTTTGCCTTTTCGGCAAGAGGCTCTGCCGCGGCCGAGCGCCATGAGATGTTGCGTCTCTGGGAAAGCACAGATCCCCACTGCTGTTGTGCCTGTAGATAGGGCGCCAAGGCACCGTGAAGAGCAGCAACACCTTTCAGGGCTGGGCCCTTCCAAGCGGGAGAAGGAGCCGGACGTTTGCCTTTTCGGCAAGAGGCTCTGCCGCGGCCGAGCGCCATGAGATGTTGCGTCTCTGGGAAAGCACCGATCCCCACTGCTGTTGTGCCTGTAGATAGGGCACCAAGGCACCGTGAAGAGCAGCAAGAGCTTTCAGGGCTGGGCCCTTCCTTGTGGGAGAAGGAGCCGGACGTTTGCCTTTTCGGCAAGAGGCTCTGCCGTGGCCGAACGACATGAGATGTTGCGTCTCTGGGAAAGCACAGATCCCCAGTGCTGTTGTGCCTGTAGATAGGGCGCCAAGGGAAGGTGAAGAGCAGCAACAGCTTTCAGGGCTGGCCCCTTCCTTGTGGGAGAAGGAGCCGGACGTTTGCCTTTTCGGCAAGAGGCTCAGCCGCGGCCGAACGCCATGAGATGTTGCGTCTCTGGGAAAGCACAGATCCCCACTGCTGTTGTGCCTGTCGATAGGGCGCCAAGGCACCGTGAAGAGCAGCAAGACCTTTCAGGGCTGGGCCCTTCCTTGTGGGAGAAGGAGCCGGACGTTTGCCTTTTCGGCAAGAGGCTCTGCCGCGGCCGAGCGCCATGAGATGTTGCGTCTCTGGGAAAGCACAGATCCCCACTGCTGTTGCGCCTGTAGATAGGGCGCCAAGGCACCGTGAAGAGCAGCAAGAGCTTTCAGGGCTGGGCCCTTCCTTGTGGGAGAAGGAGCCGGACGTTTGCCTTTTCGGCAAGAGGCTCTGCCGCGGCCGAGCGCCATGAGATGTTGCGTCTCTGGGAAAGCACAGATCCCCACTGCTGTTGTGCCTGTAGATAGGGCACCAAGGCACCGTGAAGAACAGCAACAGCTTTCAGGGCTGGGCCATTCCTTCTGGGAGAAGGAGCCGGACGTTTTCCTTTTCGGCAAGAGGCTCAGCTGCGGCCAAGCGACATGAGATGTTGCGTCTCTGGGAAAGCACAGATCCCCACTGCTGTTGTGCCTGTCGATAGGGCGCCAAGGCACCGTGAAGAGCAGCAAGAGCTTTCAGGGCTGGGCCCTTCCTTGTGGGAGAAGGAGCCGGACGTTTGCCTTTTCAGCAAGAGGCTCTGCCGCGGCCAAGCGCCATGAGATGTTGCGTCTCTGGGAAAGCACAGATCCCCACTGCTGTTGTGCCTGTAGATAGGGCGCCAAGGGTAGGTGAAGAGCAGCAAGAGCTTTCAGGGCTGGGCCCTTCCTTGTGGGAGAAGGAGCCGGACGTTTGCCTTTTCGGCAAGAGGCTCTGCCGCGGCCGAGCGCCATGAGATGTTGCGTCTCTGGGAAAGCACAGATCCCCACTGCTGTTGTGCCTGTAGATAGGGCACCAAGGCACCGTGAAGAGCAGCAACAGCTTTCAGGGCTGGGCCCTTCCTTGTGGGAGAAGGAGCCGGACGTTTGCCTTTTCGGCAAGAGGCTCTGCCGTGGCCGAACGACATGAGATGTTGCGTCTCTGGGAAAGCACAGATCCCCACTGCTGTTGTGCCTGTAGATAGGGGGCCAAGGCACCGTGAAGAGAAGCAACAGCTTTCAGGGCTGGGCCCTTCCTTGTGGGAGAAGGAGCCGGACGTTTGCCTTTTCGGCAAGAGGCTCTGCTGCTGCCAAGCACCATGAGATTTTGCGTCTCTGGGAAAGCACAGATCCCCACTGCTGTTGTGCCTGTAAATAGGGCGCCAAGGCACCGTGAAGAGCAGCAACAGCTTTCAGGGCTGTGTCCTGACTTCTGGGAGAAGGAGCCAGCCTTTTGCCTTTTCGGCAAGAGGCTCTGCCGTGGCCGAGCGCCATGAGATGTTGCGTCTCTGGGAAAGCACAGATCCCCACTGCTGTTGTGCCTGTAGATAGGGCACCAAGGCACCGTGAAGAACAGCAACAGCTTTCAGGGCTGGGCCATTCCTTGTGGGAGAAGGAGCCGGACGTTTTCCTTTTCGGCAAGAGGCTCTTCTGCGGCCAAGCGACATGAGATGTTGCGTCTCTGGGAAAGCACAGATCCCCACTGCTGTTGTGCCTGTCGATAGGGCACCAAGGCACCGTGAAGAGCAGCAACAGCTTTCAGGGCTGGGCCCTTCCTTGTGGGAGAAGGAGCCGGACGTTTGCCTTTTCGGCAAGAGGCTCTGCCGCGGCCGAGCGCCATGAGATGTTGCGTCTCTGGGAAAGCACAGATCCCCACTGCTGTTGTGCCTGTAGATAGGGCGCCAAGGCACCGTGAAGAGCAGCAACAGCTTTCAGGGCTGGGCCCTTCCTTGTGGGAGAAGGAGCCGGACGTTTGCCTTTTCGGCAAGAGGCTCTGCCGCGGCCGAGCGCCATGAGATGTTGCGTCTCTGGGAAAGCACAGATCCCCACTGCTGTTGTGCCTGTAGATAGGGCGCCAAGGCACCGTGAAGAGCAGCAACAGCTTTCAGGGCTGGGCCCTTCCTTGTAGGAGAAGGAGCCGGACGTTTGCTTTTCGGCAAGAGGCTCTGCCGCGGCCGAGCGCCATGAGATGTTGCGTCTCTGGGAAAGCACAGATCCCCACTGCTGTTGTGCCTGTAGATAGGGCGCCAAGGCACCGTGAAGAGCAGCAACAGCTTTCAGGGCTGGGCCCTTCCTTGTGGGAGAAGGAGCCGGACGTTTGCCTTTTCGGCAAGAGGCTCTGCCGTGGCCGAACGACATGAGATGTTGCGTCTCTGGGAAAGCACAGATCCCCAGTGCTGTTGTGCCTGTAGATAGGGCGCCAAGGCACCGTGAAGAGCAGCAACAGCTTTCAGGGCTGGGCCCTTCCAAGTGGGAGAAGGAGCCGGACGTTTGCCTTTTCGGCAAGAGGCTCTGCCGTGGCCGAGCGCCATGAGATGTTGCGTCTCTGGGAAAGCACAGATCCCCACTGCTGTTGTGCCTGTAGATAGGGCACCAAGGCACCGTGAAGAACAGCAACAGCTTTCAGGGCTGGGCCATTCCTTTGGGGAGAAGGAGCCGGACGTTTGCCTTTTCGGCAAGAGGCTCTTCTGCGGCCAAGCGACATGAGATGTTGCGTCTCTGGGAAAGCACAGATCCCCACTGCTGTTGTGCCTGTCGATAGGGCGCCAAGGCACCGTGAAGAGCAGCAACAGCTTTCAGGGCTGGGCCCTTCCAAGTGGGAGAAGGAGCCGGACGTTTGCCTTTTCGCCAAGAGGCTCTGCCGCGGCCGTACGCCATGAGATGTTGCGTCTCTGGGAAAGCACAGATCCCCAGTGCTGTTGTGCCTGTAGATAGGGCGCCAAGGCACCGTGAAGAGCAGCAACAGCTTTCAGGGCTGGGCCCTTCCTTGTGGGAGAAGGAGCCGGACGTTTGCCTTTTCGGCAAGAGGCTCTGCCGTGGCCGAGCGCCATGAGATGTTGCGTCTCTGGGAAAGCACAGATCCCCACTGCTGTTGTGCCTGTAGATAGGGCGCCAAGGCACCGTGAAGAGCAGCAACAGCTTTCAGGGCTGGGCCCTTCCTTGTAGGAGAAGGAGCCGGACGTTTGCCTTTTCGGCAAGAGGCTCTGCCGCGGCCGACCGACATGAGATGTTGCGTCTCTGGGAAAGCACAGATCCCCACTGCTGTTGTGCCTGTAGATAGGGCGCCAAGGCACCGTGAAGAGCAGCAACACCTTTCAGGGCTGGGCCCTTCCAAGTGGGAGAAGGAGCCGGATGTTTGCCTTTTCGGCAAGAGGCTCAGCCGCGGCCGAACGCCATGAGATGTTGCGTCTCTGGGAAAGCACAGATCCCCACTGCTGTTGTGCCTGTAGATAGGGCGCCAAGGCACCGTGAAGAGCAGCAACAGCTTTCAGGGCTGTGTCCTGACTTCTGGGAGAAGGAGCCAGCCTTTTACCTTTTCGGCAAGAGGCTCTGCCGTGGCCGAGCGCCATGAGATGTTGCGTCTCTGGGAAAGCACAGATCCCCACTGCTGTTGTGCCTGTAGATAGGGCACCAAGGCACCGTGAAGAACAGCAACAGCTTTCAGGGCTGGGCCATTCCTTTGGGGAGAAGGAGCCGGACGTTTGCCTTTTCGGCAAGAGGCTCTTCTGCGGCCGAGCGACATGAGATGTTGCGTCTCTGGGAAAGCACAGATCCCCACTGCTGTTGTGCCTGTCGATAGGGCGCCAAGGCACCGTGAAGAGCAGCAAGAGCTTTCAGGGCTGGGCCCTTCCTTGTGGGAAAAGGAGCCGGACGTTTGCCTTTTCGGCAAGAGGCTCTGCCGCGGCCGAGCGCCATGAGATGTTGCGTCTCTGGGAAAGCACAGATCCCCACTGCTGTTGTGCCTGTAGATAGGGCGCCAAGGCACCGTGAAGAGCAGCAAGAGCTTTCAGGGCTGGGCCCTTCCTTGTGGGAGAAGGAGCCGGACGTTTGCCTTTTCGGCAAGAGGCTCTGCCGCGGCCGAGCGCCATGAGATGTTGCGTCTCTGGGAAAGCACAGATCCCCACTGCTGTTGTGCCTGTAGATAGGGCACCAAGGCACCGTGAAGAGCAGCAACAGCTTTCAGGGCTGGGCCCTTCCTTGTGGGAGAAGGAGCCGGACGTTTGCCTTTTCGGCAAGAGGCTCTGCCGTGGCCGAACGACATGAGATGTTGCGTCTCTGGGAAAGCACAGATCCCCACTGCTGTTGTGCCTGTAGATAGGGCGCCAAGGCACCGTGAAGAGAAGCAACAGCTTTCAGGGCTGGGCCCTTCCTTGTGGGAGAAGGAGCCGGACGTTTGCCTTTTCGGCAATAGGCTCTGCCGTGGCCGAACGACATGAGATGTTGCGTCTCTGGGAAAGCACAGATCCCCACTGCTGTTGTGCCTGTAGATAGGGGGCCAAGGCACCGTGAAGAGCAGCAACAGCTTTCAGGGCTGGGCCCTTCCTTGTGGGAGAAGGAGCCGGACGTTTGCCTTTTCGGCAAGAGGCTCTGCCGCGGCCGAGCGCCATGAGATGTTGCGTCTCTGGGAAAGCACAGATCCCCACTGCTGTTGTGCCTGTAGATAGGGCGCCAAGGCACCTTAAAGAGCAGCAACAGCTTTCAGGGCTGTGTCCTGACTTCTGGGAGAAGGAGCCAGCCTTTTGCCTTTTCGGCAAGAGGCTCTGCCGCGGCCGAGCGCCATGAGATGTTGCGTCTCTGGGAAAGCACAGATCCCCAGTGCTGTTGTGCCTGTAGATAGGGCGCCAAGGCACCGTGAAGAGCAGCAACAGCTTTCAGGGCTGGGCCCTTCCTTGTGGGAGAAGGAGCCGGACGTTTGCCTTTTCGGCAAGAGGCTCTGCCGCGGCCGAGCGCCATGAGATGTTGCGTCTCTGGGAAAGCACAGATCCCCACTGCTGTTGTGCCTGTAGATAGGGCGCCAAGGCACCGTGAAGAGCAGCAAGAGCTTTCAGGGCTGGGCCCTTCCTTGTGGGAGAAGGAGCTGGACGTTTGCCTTTTCGGCAAGAGGCTCTGCCGTGGCCAAACGCCATGAGATGTTGCGTCTCTGGGAAAGCACAGATCCCCACTGCTGTTGTGCCTGTAGATAGGGCGCCAAGGCACCGTGAAGAGCAGCAAGAGCTTTCAGGGCTGGGCCCTTCCTTGTGGGAGAAGGAGCCGGACGTTTGCCTTTTCGGCAAGAGGCTCTGCTGCTGCCAAGCACCATGAGATTTTGCGTCTCTGGGAAAGCACAGATCCCCACTGCTGTTGTGCCTGTCGATAGGGCGCCAAGGCACCGTGAAGAGCAGCAAGAGCTTTCAGGGCTGGGCCCTTCCTTGTGGGAGAAGGAGCCGGACGTTTGCCTTTTCGGCAAGAGGCTCTGCCGCGGCCGAGCGCCATGAGATGTTGCGTCTCTGGGAAAGCACAGATCCCCACTGCTGTTGTGCCTGTAGATAGGGCGCCAAGGCACCGTGAAGAGCAGCAACACCTTTCAGGGCTGGGCCCTTCCAAGCGGGAGAAGGAGCCGGACGTTTGCCTTTTCGGCAAGAGGCTCTGCCGCGGCCGAGCGCCATGAGATGTTGCGTCTCTGGGAAAGCACCGATCCCCACTGCTGTTGTGCCTGTAGATAGGGCACCAAGGCACCGTGAAGAGCAGCAAGAGCTTTCAGGGCTGGGCCCTTCCTTGTGGGAGAAGGAGCCGGACGTTTGCCTTTTCGGCAAGAGGCTCTGCCGTGGCCGAACGACATGAGATGTTGCGTCTCTGGGAAAGCACAGATCCCCAGTGCTGTTGTGCCTGTAGATAGGGCGCCAAGGGAAGGTGAAGAGCAGCAACAGCTTTCAGGGCTGGCCCCTTCCTTGTGGGAGAAGGAGCCGGACGTTTGCCTTTTCGGCAAGAGGCTCAGCCGCGGCCGAACGCCATGAGATGTTGCGTCTCTGGGAAAGCACAGATCCCCACTGCTGTTGTGCCTGTCGATAGGGCGCCAAGGCACCGTGAAGAGCAGCAAGACCTTTCAGGGCTGGGCCCTTCCTTGTGGGAGAAGGAGCCGGACGTTTGCCTTTTCGGCAAGAGGCTCTGCCGCGGCCGAGCGCCATGAGATGTTGCGTCTCTGGGAAAGCACAGATCCCCACTGCTGTTGCGCCTGTAGATAGGGCGCCAAGGCACCGTGAAGAGCAGCAAGAGCTTTCAGGGCTGGGCCCTTCCTTGTGGGAGAAGGAGCCGGACGTTTGCCTTTTCGGCAAGAGGCTCTGCCGCGGCCGAGCGCCATGAGATGTTGCGTCTCTGGGAAAGCACAGATCCCCACTGCTGTTGTGCCTGTAGATAGGGCACCAAGGCACCGTGAAGAACAGCAACAGCTTTCAGGGCTGGGCCATTCCTTCTGGGAGAAGGAGCCGGACGTTTTCCTTTTCGGCAAGAGGCTCTTCTGCGGCCAAGCGACATGAGATGTTGCGTCTCTGGGAAAGCACAGATCCCCACTGCTGTTGTGCCTGTCGATAGGGCGCCAAGGCACCGTGAAGAGCACCAACAGCTTTCAGGGCTGGGCCCTTCCTTGTGGGAGAAGGAGCCGGACGTTTGCCTTTTCGGCAAGAGGCTCTGCCGCGGCCGAGCGCCATGAGATGTTGCGTCTCTGGGAAAGCACAGATCCCCAGTGCTGTTGTGCCTGTAGATAGGGCGCCAAGGCACCGTGAAGAGCAGCAACAGCTTTCAGGGCTGGGCCCTTCCTTGTGGGAGAAGGAGCCGGACGTTTGCCTTTTCGGCAAGAGGCTCTGCTGCTGCCAAGCACCATGAGATTTTGCGTCTCTGGGAAAGCACAGATCCCCACTGCTGTTGTGCCTGTAGATAGGGCGCCAAGGCACCGTGAAGAGCAGCAACAGCTTTCAGGGCTGTGTCCTGACTTCTGGGAGAAGGAGCCAGCCTTTTACCTTTTCGGCAAGAGGCTCTGCCGTGGCCGAGCGCCATGAGATGTTGCGTCTCTGGGAAAGCACAGATCCCCACTGCTGTTGTGCCTGTAGATAGGGCACCAAGGCACCGTGAAGAACAGCAACAGCTTTCAGGGCTGGGCCATTCCTTGTGGGAGAAGGAGCCGGACGTTTGCCTTTTCGGCAAGAGGCTCTTCTGCGGCCAAGCGACATGAGATGTTGCGTCTCTGGGAAAGCACAGATCCCCACTGCTGTTGTGCCTGTAGATAGGGCGCCAAGGCACCGTGAAGAGCAGCAACAGATTTCAGGGCTGGGCCATTCCTTGTGGGAGAAGGAGCCGGACGTTTGCCTTTTCGGCAAGAGGCTCTGCCGTGGCCGAACGACATGAGATGTTGCGTCTCTGGGAAAGCACAGATCCCCACTGCTAGTGTGCCTGTAGATAGGGCGCCAAGGGTAGGTGAAGAGCAGCAACAGCTTTCAGGGCTGGGCCCTTCCTTGTGGGAGAAGGAGCCGGACGTTTGCCTTTTCGGCAAGAGGCTCAGCCGCGGCCGAGCGCCATGAGATGTTGCGTCTCTGGGAAAGCACCGATCCCCACTGCTGTTGTGCCTGTAGATAGGGCACCAAGGCACCGTGAAGAGCAGCAACAGCTTTCAGGGCTGGGCCCTTCCAAGTGGGAGAAGGATCCGGACGTTTGCCTTTTCGGCAAGAGGCTCTGCCGTGGCCGAGCGCCATGAGATGTTGCGTCTCTGGGAAAGCACAGATCCCCACTGCTGTTGTGCCTGTAGATAGGGCACCAAGGCACCGTGAAGAACAGCAACAGCTTTCAGGGCTGGGCCCTTCCAAGTGGGAGAAGGAGCCGGACGTTTGCCTTTTCGGCAAGAGGCTCTTCTGCGGCCAAGCGACATGAGATGTTGCGTCTCTGGGAAAGCACAGATCCCCACTGCTGTTGTGCCTGTCGATAGGGCGCCAAGGCACCGTGAAGAGCAGCAACAGCTTTCAGGGCTGGGCCCTTCCTTGTGGGAGAAGGAGCCCGACGTTTGCCTTTTCGGCAAGAGGCTCTGCCGCGGCCGTACGCCATGAGATGTTGCGTCTCTGGGAAAGCACAGATCCCCACTGCTGTTGTGCCTGTAGATAGGGCGCCAAGGCACCGTGAAGAGCAGCAAGAGCTTTCAGGGCTAGGCCCTTCCTTGTGGGAGAAGGAGCCGGACGTTTGCCTTTTCGGCAAGAGGCTCTGCCGCGGCCGAGCGCCATGAGATGTTGCGTCTCTGGGAAAGCACAGATCCCCACTGCTGTTGTGCCTGTAGATAGGGCGCCAAGGCACCGTGAAGAGCAGCAACAGCTTTCAGGGCTGGGCCCTTCCTTGTAGGAGAAGGAGCCGGACGTTTGCCTTTTCGGCAAGAGGCTCTGCCGCGGCCGACCGACATGAGATGTTGCGTCTCTGGGAAAGCACAGATCCCCACTGCTGTTGTGCCTGTAGATAGGGCGCCAAGGCACCGTGAAGAGCAGCAACACCTTTCAGGGCTGGGCCCTTCCAAGTGGGAGAAGGAGCCGGATGTTTGCCTTTTCGGCAAGAGGCTCAACCGCGGCCGAACGCCATGAGATGTTGCGTCTCTGGGAAAGCACAGATCCCCACTGCTGTTGTGCCTGTAGATAGGGCGCCAAGGCACCGTGAAGAGCAGCAACAGCTTTCAGGGCTGTGTCCTGACTTCTGGGAGAAGGAGCCAGCCTTTTACCTTTTCGGCAAGAGGCTCTGCCGTGGCCGAGCGCCATGAGATGTTGCGTCTCTGGGAAAGCACAGATCCCCACTGCTGTTGTGCCTGTAGATAGGGCACCAAGGCACCGTGAAGAACAGCAACAGCTTTCAGGGCTGGGCCATTCCTTTGGGGAGAAGGAGCCGGACGTTTGCCTTTTCGGCAAGAGGCTCAGCTGCGGCCAAGCGACATGAGATGTTGCGTCTCTGGGAAAGCACAGATCCCCACTGCTGTTGTGCCTGTCGATAGGGCGCCAAGGCACCGTGAAGAGCAGCAAGAGCTTTCAGGGCTGGGCCCTTCCTTGTGGGAAAAGGAGCCGGACGTTTGCCTTTTCAGCAAGAGGCTCTGCCGCGGCCAAGCGCCATGAGATGTTGCGTCTCTGGGAAAGCACAGATCCCCACTGCTGTTGTGCCTGTAGATAGGGCGCCAAGGGTAGGTGAAGAGCAGCAAGAGCTTTCAGGGCTGGGCCCTTCCTTGTGGGAGAAGGAGCCGGACGTTTGCCTTTTCGGCAAGAGGCTCTGCCGCGGCCGAGCGCCATGAGATGTTGCGTCTCTGGGAAAGCACAGATCCCCACTGCTGTTGTGCCTGTAGATAGGGCACCAAGGCACCGTGAAGAGCAGCAACAGCTTTCAGGGCTGGGCCCTTCCTTGTGGGAGAAGGAGCCGGACGTTTGCCTTTTCGGCAAGAGGCTCTGCCGTGGCCGAACGACATGAGATGTTGCGTCTCTGGGAAAGCACAGATCCCCACTGCTGTTGTGCCTGTAGATAGGGGGCCAAGGCACCGTGAAGAGAAGCAACAGCTTTCAGGGCTGGGCCCTTCCTTGTGGGAGAAGGAGCCGGATGTTTGCCTTTTCGGCAAGAGGCTCTGCTGCTGCCAAGCACCATGAGATTTTGCGTCTCTGGGAAAGCACAGATCCCCACTGCTGTTGTGCCTGTAGATAGGGCGCCAAGGCACCGTGAAGAGCAGCAACAGCTTTCAGGGCTGTGTCCTGACTTCTGGGAGAAGGAGCCAGCCTTTTGCCTTTTCGGCAAGAGGCTCTGCCGTGGCCGAGCGCCATGAGATGTTGCGTCTCTGGGAAAGCACAGATCCCCACTGCTGTTGTGCCTGTAGATAGGGCACCAAGGCACCGTGAAGAACAGCAACAGCTTTCAGGGCTGGGCCATTCCTTGTGGGAGAAGGAGCCGGACGTTTTCCTTTTCGGCAAGAGGCTCTTCTGCGGCCAAGCGACATGAGATGTTGCGTCTCTGGGAAAGCACAGATCCCCACTGCTGTTGTGCCTGTCGATAGGGCACCAAGGCACCGTGAAGAGCAGCAACACCTTTCAGGGCTGGGCCCTTCCTTGTGGGAGAAGGAGCCGGACGTTTGCCTTTTCGGCAAGAGGCTCTGCCGC
The DNA here is from genome assembly GCF_026419915.1 of Harpia harpyja. Taxonomy (NCBI): domain Eukaryota; kingdom Metazoa; phylum Chordata; class Aves; order Accipitriformes; family Accipitridae; genus Harpia; species Harpia harpyja. The sequence continues at coordinate 14,962,577 of NC_068957.1, forward strand.
GGCCGAGCGCCATGAGATGTTGCGTCTCTGGGAAAGCACAGATCCCCAGTGCTGTTGTGCCTGTAGATAGGGCGCCAAGGCACCGTGAAGAGCAGCAACAGCTTTCAGGGCTGGGCCCTTCCAAGTGGGAGAAGGAGCCGGACGTTTGCCTTTTCGGCAAGAGGCTCTGCCGCGGCCGAGCGCCATGAGATGTTGCGTCTCTGGGAAAGCACAGATCCCCACTGCTGTTGTGCCTGTAGATAGGGCGCCAAGGCACCGTGAAGAGCAGCAACAGCTTTCAGGGCTGGGCCCTTCCTTGTAGGAGAAGGAGCCGGACGTTTGCCTTTTCGGCAAGAGGCTCTGCCGCGGCCGAGCGCCATGAGATGTTGCGTCTCTGGGAAAGCACAGATCCCCACTGCTGTTGTGCCTGTAGATAGGGCGCCAAGGCACCGTGAAGAGCAGCAACAGCTTTCAGGGCTGGGCCCTTCCTTGTGGGAGAAGGAGCCGGACGTTTGCCTTTTCGGCAAGAGGCTCTGCCGTGGCCGAACGACATGAGATGTTGCGTCTCTGGGAAAGCACAGATCCCCACTGCTAGTGTGCCTGTAGATAGGGCGCCAAGGGTAGGTGAAGAGCAGCAACAGCTTTCAGGGCTGTGTCCTGACTTCTGGGAGAAGGAGCCAGCCTTTTACCTTTTCGGCAAGAGGCTCTGCCGTGGCCGAGCGCCATGAGATGTTGCGTCTCTGGGAAAGCACAGATCCCCACTGCTGTTGTGCCTGTAGATAGGGCACCAAGGCACCGTGAAGAACAGCAACAGCTTTCAGGGCTGGGCCATTCCTTTGGGGAGAAGGAGCCGGACGTTTGCCTTTTCGGCAAGAGGCTCTTCTGCGGCCGAGCGACATGAGATGTTGCGTCTCTGGGAAAGCACAGATCCCCACTGCTGTTGTGCCTGTCGATAGGGCGCCAAGGCACCGTGAAGAGCAGCAAGAGCTTTCAGGGCTGGGCCCTTCCTTGTGGGAAAAGGAGCCGGACGTTTGCCTTTTCGGCAAGAGGCTCTGCCGCGGCCGAGCGCCATGAGATGTTGCGTCTCTGGGAAAGCACAGATCCCCACTGCTGTTGTGCCTGTAGATAGGGCGCCAAGGCACCGTGAAGAGCAGCAAGAGCTTTCAGGGCTGGGCCCTTCCTTGTGGGAGAAGGAGCCGGACGTTTGCCTTTTCAGCAAGAGGCTCTGCCGCGGCCAAGCGCCATGAGATGTTGCGTCTCTGGGAAAGCACAGATCCCCACTGCTGTTGTGCCTGTAGATAGGGCACCAAGGCACCGTGAAGAGCAGCAACAGCTTTCAGGGCTGGGCCCTTCCTTGTGGGAGAAGGAGCCGGACGTTTGCCTTTTCGGCAAGAGGCTCTGCCGTGGCCGAACGACATGAGATGTTGCGTCTCTGGGAAAGCACAGATCCCCACTGCTGTTGTGCCTGTAGATAGGGCACCAAGGCACCGTGAAGAGAAGCAACAGCTTTCAGGGCTGGGCCCTTCCTTGTGGGAGAAGGAGCCGGACGTTTGCCTTTTCGGCAAGAGGCTCTGCCGTGGCCGAACGACATGAGATGTTGCGTCTCTGGGAAAGCACAGATCCCCACTGCTGTTGTGCCTGTAGATAGGGGGCCAAGGCACCGTGAAGAGCAGCAACAGCTTTCAGGGCTGGGCCCTTCCTTGTGGGAGAAGGAGCCGGACGTTTGCCTTTTCGGCAAGAGGCTCTGCCGCGGCCGAGCGCCATGAGATGTTGCGTCTCTGGGAAAGCACAGATCCCCACTGCTGTTGTGCCTGTAGATAGGGCGCCAAGGCACCGTGAAGAGCAGCAAGAGCTTTCAGGGCTGTGTCCTGACTTCTGGGAGAAGGAACCAGCCTTTTGCCTTTTCGGCAAGAGGCTCTGCCGTGGCCGAGCGCCATGAGATGTTGCGTCTCTGGGAAAGCACAGAACCCCACTGCTGTTGTGCCTGTAGATAGGGCGCCAAGGAACCGTGAAGAACAGCAACAGCTTTCAGGGCTGGGCCATTCCTTTGGGGAGAAGGAGCCGGACGTTTGCCTTTTCGGCAAGAGGCTCTTCTGCGGCCAAGCGACATGAGATGTTGCATCTCTGGGAAAGCACAGATCCCCACTGCTGTTGTGCCTGTCGATAGGGCGCCAAGGCACCGTGAAGAGCAGCAACACCTTTCAGGGCTGGGCCCTTCCTTGTGGGAGAAGGAGCCGGACGTTTGCCTTTTCGGCAAAAGGCTCAGCCGCGGCCGAGCGCCATGAGATGTTGCGTCTCTGGGAAAGCACAGATCCCCACTGCTGTTGTGCCTGTAGATAGGGCGCCAAGGCACCGTGAAGAGCAGCAACAGCTTTCAGGGCTGTGTCCTGACTTCTGGGAGAAGGAGCCAGCCTTTTGCCTTTTCGGCAAGAGGCTCTGCCGCGGCCGAGCGCCATGAGATGTTGCGTCTCTGGGAAAGCACAGATCCCCAGTGCTGTTGTGCCTGTAGATAGGGCGCCAAGGCACCGTGAAGAGCAGCAACAGCTTTCAGGGCTGGGCCCTTCCTTGTGGGAGAAGGAGCCGGACGTTTGCCTTTTCGGCAAGAGGCTCTGCCGCGGCCGAGCGCCATGAGATGTTGCGTCTCTGGGAAAGCACAGATCCCCACTGCTGTTGTGCCTGTAGATAGGGCGCCAAGGCACCGTGAAGAGCAGCAAGAGCTTTCAGGGCTGGGCCCTTCCAAGTGGGAGAAGGAGCCGGACGTTTGCCTTTTCGGCAAGAGGCTCTGCTGCTGCCAAGCACCATGAGATTTTGCGTCTCTGGGAAAGCACAGATCCCCACTGCTGTTGTGCCTGTCGATAGGGCGCCAAGGCACCGTGAAGAGCAGCAAGAGCTTTCAGGGCTGGGCCCTTCCTTGTGGGAGAAGGAGCCGGACGTTTGCCTTTTCGGCAAGAGGCTCTGCCGCGGCCGAGCGCCATGAGATGTTGCGTCTCTGGGAAAGCACAGATCCCCACTGCTGTTGTGCCTGTAGATAGGGCGCCAAGGCACCGTGAAGAGCAGCAACACCTTTCAGGGCTGGGCCGTTCCAAGCGGGAGAAGGAGCCGGACGTTTGCCTTTTCGGCAAGAGGCTCTGCCGCGGCCGAGCGCCATGAGATGTTGCGTCTCTGGGAAAGCACCGATCCCCACTGCTGTTGTGCCTGTAGATAGGGCACCAAGGCACCGTGAAGAGCAGCAAGAGCTTTCAGGGCTGGGCCCTTCCAAGTGGGAGAAGGAGCCGGACGTTTGCCTTTTCGGCAAGAGGCTCTGCCGTGGCCGAACGACATGAGATGTTGCGTCTCTGGGAAAGCACAGATCCCCACTGCTGTTGCGCCTGTAGATAGGGCGCCAAGGCACCGTGAAGAGCAGCAACAGCTTTCAGGGCTGGGCCCTTCCTTGTGGGAGAAGGAGCCGGACGTTTGCCTTTTCGGCAAGAGGCTCTGCCGCGGCCGAGCGCCATATGTTGCGTCTCTGGGAAAGCACAGATCCCCACTGCTGTTGTGCCTGTAGATAGGGCGCCAAGGCACCGTGAAGAGCAGCAACAGCTTTCAGGGCTGGGCCCTTCCTTGTAGGAGAAGGAGCCGGACGTTTGCCTTTTCGGCAAGAGGCTCTGCCGCGGCCGACCGACATGAGATGTTGCGTCTCTGGGAAAGCACAGATCCCCACTGCTGTTGTGCCTGTAGATAGGGCGCCAAGGCACCGTGAAGAGCAGCAACAGCTTTCAGGGCTGGGCCCTTCCTTGTGGGAGAAGGAGCCGGACGTTTGCCTTTTCGGCAAGAGGCTCTGCCGTGGCCGAACGACATGAGATGTTGCGTCTCTGGGAAAGCACAGATCCCCACTGCTAGTGTGCCTGTAGATAGGGCGCCAAGGGTAGGTGAAGAGCAGCAACAGCTTTCAGGGCTGGGCCCTTCCTTGTGGGAGAAGGAGCCGGACGTTTGCCTTTTCGGCAAGAGGCTCAGCCGCGGCCGAGCGCCATGAGATGTTGCGTCTCTGGGAAAGCACCGATCCCCACTGCTGTTGTGCCTGTAGATAGGGCACCAAGGCACCGTGAAGAGCAGCAACACCTTTCAGGGCTGGGCCCTTCCAAGTGGGAGAAGGATCCGGACGTTTGCCTTTTCGGCAAGAGGCTCTGCCGTGGCCGAGCGCCATGAGATGTTGCGTCTCTGGGAAAGCACAGATCCCCACTGCTGTTGTGCCTGTAGATAGGGCACCAAGGCACCGTGAAGAACAGCAACAGCTTTCAGGGCTGGGCCCTTCCTTGTGGGAGAAGGAGCCGGACGTTTGCCTTTTCGGCAAGAGGCTCTTCTGCGGCCAAGCGACATGAGATGTTGCGTCTCTGGGAAAGCACAGATCCCCACTGCTGTTGTGCCTGTCGATAGGGCGCCAAGGCACCGTGAAGAGCAGCAACAGCTTTCAGGGCTGGGCCCTTCCTTGTGGGAGAAGGAGCCGGACGTTTGCCTTTTCGGCAAGAGGCTCTGCCGCGGCCGTACGCCATGAGATGTTGCGTCTCTGGGAAAGCACAGATCCCCACTGCTGTTGTGCCTGTAGATAGGGCACCAAGGCACCGTGAAGAACAGCAACAGCTTTCAGGGCTGGGCCATTCCTTTGGGGAGGAGCCGGACGTTTGCCTTTTCGGCAAGAGGCTCTGCCGCGGCCGAGCGCCATGAGATGTTGCGTCTCTGGGAAAGCACAGATCCCCACTGCTGTTGCGCCTGTAGATAGGGCGCCAAGGCACCGTGAAGAGCAGCAAGAGCTTTCAGGGCTGGGCCCTTTCTTGTGGGAGAAGGAGCCGGACGTTTGCCTTTTCGGCAAGAGGCTCTGCCGCGGCCGAGCGCCATGAGATGTTGCGTCTCTGGGAAAGCACAGATCCCCACTGCTGTTGTGCCTGTAGATAGGGCACCAAGGCACCGTGAAGAACAGCAACAGCTTTCAGGGCTGGGCCATTCCTTCTGGGAGAAGGAGCCGGACGTTTTCCTTTTCGGCAAGAGGCTCTTCTGCGGCCAAGCGACATGAGATGTTGCGTCTCTGGGAAAGCACAGATCCCCACTGCTGTTGTGCCTGTAGATAGGGCGCCAAGGCACCGTGAAGAGCAGCAAGAGCTTTCAGGGCTGGGCCCTTCCTTGTGGGAGAAGGAGCCGGACGTTTGCCTTTTCGGCAAGAGGCTCTGCCGCGGCCGAGCGCCATGAGATGTTGCGTCTCTGGGAAAGCACAGATCCCCAGTGCTGTTGTGCCTGTAGATAGGGCGCCAAGGCACCGTGAAGAGCAGCAACAGCTTTCAGGGCTGGGCCCTTCCTTGTGGGAGAAGGAGCCGGACGTTTGCCTTTTCGGCAAGAGGCTCTGCCGCGGCCGAGCGCCATGAGATGTTGCGTCTCTGGGAAAGCACAGATCCCCACTGCTGTTGTGCCTGTAGATAGGGCACCAAGGCACCGTGAAGAGCAGCAACAGCTTTCAGGGCTGGGCCCTTCCTTGTAGGAGAAGGAGCCGGACGTTTGCCTTTTCGGCAAGAGGCTCTGCCGCGGCCGACCGACATGAGATGTTGCGTCTCTGGGAAAGCACAGATCCCCACTGCTGTTGTGCCTGTAGATAGGGCGCCAAGGCACCGTGAAGAGCAGCAACAGCTTTCAGGGCTGGGCCCTTCCTTGTGGGAGAAGGAGCCGGACGTTTGCCTTTTCGGCAAGAGGCTCTGCCGTGGCCGAACGACATGAGATGTTGCGTCTCTGGGAAAGCACAGATCCCCACTGCTAGTGTGCCTGTAGATAGGGCGCCAAGGGTAGGTGAAGAGCAGCAACAGCTTTCAGGGCTGGGCCCTTCCTTGTGGGAGAAGGAGCCGGACGTTTGCCTTTTCGGCAAGAGGCTCAGCCGCGGCCGAGCGCCATGAGATGTTGCGTCTCTGGGAAAGCACAGATCCCCACTGCTGTTGTGCCTGTAGATAGGGCACCAAGGCACCGTGAAGAGCAGCAACACCTTTCAGGGCTGGGCCCTTCCAAGTGGGAGAAGGATCCGGACGTTTGCCTTTTCGGCAAGAGGCTCTGCCGTGGCCGAGCGCCATGAGATGTTGCGTCTCTGGGAAAGCACAGATCCCCACTGCTGTTGTGCCTGTAGATAGGGCACCAAGGCACCGTGAAGAACAGCAACAGCTTTCAGGGCTGGGCCATTCCTTTGGGGAGAAGGAGCCGGACGTTTGCCTTTTCGGCAAGAGGCTCTTCTTCGGCCAAGCGACATGAGATGTTGCGTCTCTGGGAAAGCACAGATCCCCACTGCTGTTGTGCCTGTCGATAGGGCGCCAAGGCACCGTGAAGAGCAGCAACAGCTTTCAGGGCTGGGCCCTTCCTTGTGGGAGAAGGAGCCGGACGTTTGCCTTTTCGGCAAGAGGCTCTGCCGCGGCCGAGCGCCATGAGATGTTGCGTCTCTGGGAAAGCACAGATCCCCACTGCTGTTGTGCCTGTAGATAGGGCACCAAGGCACCATGAAGAGCAGCAACAGCTTTCAGGGCTGGGCCCTTCCTTGTAGGAGAAGGAGCCGGACGTTTGCCTTTTCGGCAAGAGGCTCTGCCGCGGCCGACCGACATGAGATGTTGCGTCTCTGGGAAAGCACAGATCCCCACTGCTGTTGTGCCTGTAGATAGGGCGCCAAGGCACCGTGAAGAGCAGCAACACCTTTCAGGGCTGGGCCCTTCCAAGTGGGAGAAGGAGCCGGATGTTTGCCTTTTCGGCAAGAGGCTCAGCCGCGGCCGAACGCCATGAGATGTTGCGTCTCTGGGAAAGCACAGATCCCCACTGCTGTTGTGCCTGTAGATAGGGCGCCAAGGCACCGTGAAGAGCAGCAACAGCTTTCAGGGCTGTGTCCTGACTTCTGGGAGAAGGAGCCAGCCTTTTACCTTTTCGGCAAGAGGCTCTGCCGTGGCCGAGCGCCATGAGATGTTGCGTCTCTGGGAAAGCACAGATCCCCACTGCTGTTGTGCCTGTAGATAGGGCACCAAGGCACCGTGAAGAACAGCAACAGCTTTCAGGGCTGGGCCATTCCTTTGGGGATTAGGAGCCGGACGTTTGCCTTTTCGGCAAGAGGCTCTTCTGCGGCCAAGCGACATGAGATGTTGCGTCTCTGGGAAAGCACAGATCCCCACTGCTGTTGTGCCTGTAGATAGGGCGCCAAGGCACCGTGAAGAGCAGCAAGAGCTTTCAGGGCTGGGCCCTTCCTTGTGGGAAAAGGAGCCGGACGTTTGCCTTTTCGGCAAGAGGCTCTGCCGCGGCCGAGCGCCATGAGATGTTGCGTCTCTGGGAAAGCACAGATCCCCACTGCTGTTGTGCCTGTAGATAGGGCGCCAAGGCACCGTGAAGAGCAGCAACACCTTTCAGGGCTGGGCCCTTCCTTGTGGGAGAAGGAGCCGGACGTTTGCCTTTTCGGCAAGAGGCTCTGCCGTGGCCGAACGACATGAGATGTTGCGTCTCTGGGAAAGCACAGATCCCCACTGCTGTTGTGCCTGTAGATAGGGGGCCAAGGCACCGTGAAGAGAAGCAACAGCTTTCAGGGCTGGGCCCTTCCTTGTGGGAGAAGGAGCCGGACGTTTGCCTTTTCGGCAAGAGGCTCTGCCGCGGCCGAGCGCCATGAGATGTTGCGTCTCTGGGAAAGCACAGATCCCCACTGCTGTTGTGCCTGTAGATAGGGGGCCAAGGCACCGTGAAGAGCAGCAACAGCTTTCAGGGCTGGGCCCTTCCTTGTGGGAGAAGGAGCCGGACGTTTGCCTTTTCGGCAAGAGGCTCTGCCGCGGCCGAGCGCCATGAGATGTTGCGTCTCTGGGAAAGCACAGATCCCCACTGCTGTTGTGCCTGTAGATAGGGCGCCAAGGCACCGTGAAGAGCAGCAAGAGCTTTCAGGGCTGGGCCCTTCCTTGTGGGAGAAGGAGCCGGACGTTTGCCTTTTCGGCAAGAGGCTCAGCCGCGGCCGAGCGCCATGAGATGTTGCGTCTCTGGGAAAGCACAGATCCCCACTGCTGTTGTGCCTGTCGATAGGGCGCCAAGGCACCGTGAAGAGCAGCAAGAGCTTTCAGGGCTGGGCCCTTCCTTGTGGGAGAAGGAGCCGGACGTTTGCCTTTTCGGCAAGAGGCTCTGCCGCGGCCGAGCGCCATGAGATGTTGCGTCTCTGGGAAAGCACAGATCCCCACTGCTGTTGCGCCTGTAGATAGGGCGCCAAGGCACCGTGAAGAGCAGCAAGAGCTTTCAGGGCTGGGCCCTTCCTTGTGGGAGAAGGAGCCGGACGTTTGCCTTTTCGGCAAGAGGCTCTGCCGCGGCCGAGCGCCATGAGATGTTGCGTCTCTGGGAAAGCACAGATCCCCACTGCTGTTGTGCCTGTAGATAGGGCGCCAAGGCACCGTGAAGAGCAGCAAGAGCTTTCAGGGCTGGGCCCTTCCTTGTGGGAGAAGGAGCCGGACGTTTGCCTTTTCGGCAAGAGGCTCAGCCGCGGCCGAGCACCATGAGATGTTGCGTCTCTGGGAAAGCACAGATCCCCACTGCTGTTGTGCCTGTAGAAAGGGCGCCAAGGCACCGTGAAGAGCAGCAACAGCTTTCAGGGCTGGGCCCTTCCTTTTGGGAGAAGGAGCCGGACGTTTGCCTTTTCGGCAAGAGGCTCTGCCGCGGCTGAGCGCCATGAGATGTTGCGTCTCTGGGAAAGCACAGATCCCCACTGCTGTTGTGCCTGTAGATAGGGTGCCAAGGGAAGGTGAATAGCAGCAACAGCTTTCAGGGATGGACCCTTTCTTGTGGGAGAAGGAGCCGGACGTTTACCTTTTCGGAAAGGAGGTATCCGATGCCGAGGGCCATGAGATCTTGCGTATCTGGGAATGCAGATATTCCCCAGTTGTGTTGTGCCTGTAGATAGGGCGCCAAGGGAAGGTGAAGAGCAGCAACAGCTTTCAGGGCTGGCCCCTTCCTTGTGGGAGAAGGAGCCGGACGTTTGCCTTTTCGGCAAGAGGCTCTGCCGCGGCCGAGCGCCATGAGATGTTGCGTCTCTGGGAAAGCACCGATCCCCACTGCTGTTGTGCCTGTAGATAGGGCACCAAGGCACCGTGAAGAGCAGCAAGAGCTTTCAGGGCTGGGCCCTTCCTTGTGGGAGAAGGAGCCGGACGTTTGCCTTTTCGGCAAGAGGCTCTGCTGCTGCCAAGCACCATGAGATGTTGCGTCTCTGGGAAAGCACAGATCCCCACTGCTGTTGTGCCTGTAGATAGGGTGCCAAGGCACCGTGAAGAGCAGCAACACCTTTCAGGGCTGGGCCGTTCCAAGTGGGAGAAGGAGCCGGACGTTTGCCTTTTCGGCAAGAGGCTCTGCCGCGGCCGAGCGCCATGAGATGTTGCGTCTCTGGGAAAGCACAGATCCCCAGTGCTGATGTGCCTGTAGATAGGGCGCCAAGGGTAGGTGAAGAGCAGCAAGAGCTTTCAGGGCTGGGCCCTTCCTTGTGGGAGAAGGAGCCGGACGTTTGCCTTTTCGGCAAGAGGCTCTGCCGCGGCCGAGCGCCATGAGATGTTGCGTCTCTGGGAAAGCACAGATCCCCACTGCTGTTGTGCCTGTAGATAGGGCGCCAAGGCACCGTGAAGAGCAGCAACAGCTTTCAGGGCTGGGCTGTTCCAAGTGGGAGAAGGAGCCGGACGTTTGCCTTTTCGGCAAGAGGCTCTGCCGCGGCCGAGCGCCATGAGATGTTGCGTCTCTGGGAAAGCACAGATCCCCACTGCTGTTGTGCCTGTAGATAGGGTGCCAAGGCACCGTGAAGAGCAGCAAGAGCTTTCAGGGCTGGGCCCTTCCAAGTGGGAGAAGGAGCCGGACGTTTGCCTTTTCGGCAAGAGGCTCAGCCGCGGCCGAGCGCCATGAGATGTTGCGTCTCTGGGAAAGCACAGATCCCCACTGCTGTTGTGCCTGTAGATAGGGCGCCAAGGCACCGTGAAGAGCAGCAACAGCTTTCAGGGCTGGGCTGTTCCAAGTGGGAGAAGGAGCCGGACGTTTGCCTTTTCGGCAAGAGGCTCTGCCGCGGCCGAGCGCCATGAGATGTTGCGTCTCTGGGAAAGCACAGATCCCCACTGCTGTTGTGCCTGTAGATAGGGTGCCAAGGGAAGGTGAATAGCAGCAACAGCTTTCAGGGATGGACCCTTTCTTGTGGGAGAAGGAGCCGGACGTTTACCTTTTCGGAAAGGAGGTATCCGAGGCCGAGCGCCATGAGATCTTGCGTATCTGGGAATGCAGATATTCCCCACTTGTTTTGTGCCTGTAGATAGGGCGCCAAGGGAAGGTGAAGAGCAGCAACAGCTTTCAGGGCTGGCCCCTTCCTTGTGGGAGAAGGAGCCGGACGTTTGCCTTTTCGGCAAGAGGCTCTGCCGCGGCCGAGCGCCATGAGATGTTGCGTCTCTGGGAAAGCACCGATCCCCACTGCTGTTGTGCCTGTAGATAGGGCACCAAGGCACCGTGAAGAGCAGCAAGAGCTTTCAGGGCTGGGCCCTTCCTTGTGGGAGAAGGAGCCGGACGTTTGCCTTTTCGGCAAGAGGCTCTGCTGCTGCCAAGCACCATGAGATTTTGCGTCTCTGGGAAAGCACAGATCCCCACTGCTGTTGTGCCTGTAGATAGGGTGCCAAGGCACCGTGAAGAGCAGCAATACCTTTCAGGGCTGGGCCGTTCCAAGTGGGAGAAGGAGCCGGACGTTTGCCTTTTCGGCAAGAGGCTCTGCCGCGGCCGAGCGCCATGAGATGTTGCGTCTCTGGGAAAGCACAGATCCCCACTGCTGTTGTGCCTGTCGATAGGGCGCCAAGGCACCGTGAAGAGCAGCAAGAGCTTTCAGGGCTGGGCCCTTCCTTGTGGGAGAAGGAGCCGGAAGTTTGCCTTTTCGGCAAGAGGCTCTGCTGCTGCCAAGCACCATGAGATGTTGCGTCTCTGGGAAAGCACAGATCCCCACTGCTGTTGTGCCTGTAGATAGGGCGCCAAGGCACCGTGAAGAGCAGCAACAGCTTTCAGGGCTGGGCCATTCCTTTGGGGAGGAGCCGGACGTTTGCCTTTTCGGCAAGAGGCTCTTCTGCGGCCAAGCGACATGAGATGTTGCGTCTCTGGGAAAGCACAGATCCCCACTGCTGTTGTGCCTGTAGATAGGGCGCCAAGGTTAGGTGAAGAGCAGCAAGAGCTTTCAGGGCTGGGCCCTTCCTTGTGGGAGAAGGAGCCGGACGTTTGCCTTTTCGGCAAGAGGCTCTGCCGCGGCCGAGCGCCATGAGATCTTGCGTCTCTGGGAAAGCACAGATCCCCACTGCTGTTGTGCCTGTAGATAGGGCGCCAAGGGTAGGTGAAGAGCAGCAAGAGCTTTCAGGGCTGGGCCCTTCCTTGTGGGAGAAGGAGCCGGACGTTTGCCTTTTCGGCAAGAGGCTCTGCCGCGGCCGAGCGCCATGAGATGTTGCGTCTCTGGGAAAGCACAGATCCCCACTGCTGTTGTGCCTGTAGATAGGGCGCCAAGGCACCGTGAAGAGCAGCAACAGCTTTCAGGGCTGGGCCCTTCCTTGTGGGAGAAGGAGCCGGATGTTTGCCTTTTCGGCAAGAGGCTCAGCCGCGGGCGAACGCCGTGAGATGTTGCGTCTCTGGGAAAGCACAGATCCCCACTGCTGTTGTGCCTGTAGATAGGGCGCCAAGGCACCGTGAAGAGCAGGAACACCTTTCAGGGCTGGGCCCTTCCTTGTGGGAGAAGGAGCCGGACGTTTGCCTTTTCGGCAAGAGGCTCAGCCGCGGCCGAGCGCCATGAGATGTTGCGTCTCTGGGAAAGCACAGATCCCCACTGCTGTTGTGCCTGTAGATAGGGCGCCAAGGCACCGTGAAGAGCAGCAACACCTTTCAGGGCTGTGTCCTGTCTTCTCGGAGAAGGAGCCAGCCTTTTGCCTTTTCGGCAAGAGGCTCTGCCGCGGCCGAGCGCCATGAGATGTTGCGTCTCTGGGAAAGCACAGATCCCCACTGCTGTTGTGCCTGTAGATAGGGCGCCAAGGCACCGTGAAGAGCAGCAACACCTTTCAGGGCTGGGCCGTTCCAAGTGGGAGAAGGAGCCGGACGTTTGCCTTTTCGGCAAGAGGCTCTGCCGCGGCCGAGCGCCATGAGATGTTGCGTCTCTGGGAAAGCACAGATCCCCACTGCTGTTGTGCCTGTAGATAGGGCGCCAAGGCACTGTGAAGAGCAGCAAGAGCTTTCAGGGCTGGGCCCTTCCAAGTGGGAGAAGGAGCCGGACGTTTGCCTTTTCGGCAAGAGGCTCTGCCGTGGTTGAACGACATGAGATGTTGCGTCTCTGGGAAAGCACAGATCCCCACTGCTGTTGTGCCTGTAGATAGGGCGCCAAGGGTAGGTGAGGAGCAGCAACAGCTTTCAGGGCTGGGCCCTTCCTTGTGGGAGAAGGAGCCGGACGTTTGCCTTTTCGGCAAGAGGCTCAGCCGCGGCCGAGCGCCATGAGATGTTGCGTCTCTGGGAAAGCACCAATCCCCACTGCTGTTGTGCCTGTAGATAGGGCACCAAGGCACCGTGAAGAGCAGCAAGAGCTTTCAGGGCTGGGCCCTTCCAAGTGGGAGAAGGAGCCGGACGTTTGCCTTTTCGGCAAGAGGCTCTGCTGCTGCCAAGCACCATGAGATTTTGCGTCTCTGGGAAAGCACAGATCCCCACTGCTGTTGTGCCTGTAGATAGGGCGCCAAGGCACCGTGAAGAGCAGCAAGAGCTTTCAGGGCTGGGCCCTTCCAAGTGGGAGAAGGAGCCGGATGTTTGCCTTTTCGGCAAAAGGCTCAGCCGCGGCCGAACGCCATGAGATGTTGCGTCTCTGGGAAAGCACAGATCCCCACTGCTGTTGTGCCTGTAGATAGGGCGCCAAGGCACCGTGAAGAGCAGCAAGAGCTTTCAGGGCTGGGCCCTTCCTTGTGGGAGAAGGAGCCGGACGTTTGCCTTTTCGGCAAGAGGCTCAGCCGCGGCCGTGCGCCATGAGATGTTGCGTCTCTGGGAAAGCACAGATCCCCACTGCTGTTGTGCCTGTAGATAGGGCGCCAAGGCACCGTGAAGAGCAGCAACAGCTTTCAGGGATGGACCCTTCCTTGTGGGAGAAGGAGCCGGACGTTTACCTTTTCGGAAAGGAGGTATCCGAGGCCGAGCACCATGAGATCTTGCGTATCTGGGAATGCAGATATTCCTCAGTTGTGTTGTGCCTGGAGATAGGGCGCCAAGGGAAGGTGAAGAGCAGCAACAGCTTTCAGGGCTGGCCCCTTCCTTGTGGGAGAAGGAGCCGGACGTTTCCCTTCTTGGCAAGAGGTTCTGCTGCAGCAGAGCACCATGAACTGTTGCGTCTCTGGGAAAGCACAGATCCCCACTGCTGTTGTGCCTGTAGATAGGGCGCCAAGGCACCGTGAAGAGCAGCAAGAGCTTTCAGGGCTGGGCCCTTCCTTGTGGGAGAAAGAGCCGGACGTTTGCCTTTTCGGCAAGAGGCTCTGCCGCGGCCGAGCGCCATGAGATGTTGCGTCTCTGGGAAAGCACAGATCCCCACTGCTGTTGTGCCTGTAGATAGGGCGCCAAGGCACCGTGAAGAGCAGGAACACCTTTCAGGGCTGGGCCGTTCCTTGTGGGAGAAGGAGCTGGACGTTTGCCTTTTCGGCAAGAGGCTCTGCCGCGGCCGAGCGCCATGAGATGTTGCGTCTCTGGGAAAGCACAGATCCCCACTGCTGTTGTGCCTGTAGATAGGGCGCCAAGGCACCGTGAAGAGCACCAACAGCTTTCAGGGCTGGGCCCTTCCTTGTGGGAGAAGGAGCCGGAAGCTTGCCTTTTCGGCAAGAGGCTCTGCCGCGGCCGAGCGCCATGAGATGTTGCGTCTCTGGGAAAGCACAGATCCCCACTGCTGTTGTGCCTGTAGATAGGGCGCCAAGGCACCGTGAAGAGCAGCAAGAGCTTTCAGGGCTGGGCCCTTCCTTGTGGGAGAAGGAGCCGGACGTTTGCCTTTTCGGCAAGAGGCTCAGCCGCGGCCGAGCGCCATGAGATGTTGCGTCTCTGGGAAAGCACAGATCCCCCTGCTGTTGTGCCTGTAGATAGGGCGCCAAGGGAAGGTGAAGAGCAGGAAGAGCTTTCAGGGCTGGGCCCTTCCTTGTGGGAGAAGGAGCCGGACGTTTGCCTTTTCGGCAAGAGGCTCTGCTGCTGCCAAGCACCATGAGATTTTGCGTCTCTGGGAAAGCACAGATCCCCACTGCTGTTGTGCCTGTAGATAGGGTGCCAAGGCACCGTGAAGAGCAGCAACAGCTTTCAGGGCTGGGCCCTTCCTTGTGGGAGAAGGAGCCGGACGTTTGCCTTTTCGGCAAGAGGCTCTGCCGCGGGCCGAGCACCATGAGATGTTGCGTCTCTGGGAAAGCACAGATCCCCACTGCTGTTGTGCCTGTAGATAGGGCGCCAAGGCACCGTGAAGAGCAGCAACACCTTTCAGGGCTGGGCCCTTCCAAGTGGGAGAAGGAGCCGGACGTTTGCCTTTTCGGCAAGAGGCTCTGCCGCGGCCGAGCGCCATGAGATGTTGCGTCTCTGGGAAAGCACAGATCCCCACTGCTGTTGTGCCTGTAGATAGGGCGCCAAGGCACCGTGAAGAGCAGCAAGAGCTTTCAGGGCTGGGCCCTTCCTTGTGGGAGAAGGAGCCGGAAGTTTGCCTTTTCGGCAAGAGGCTCTGCTGCTGCCAAGCACCATGAGATGTTGCGTCTCTGGGAAAGCACAGATCCCCACTGCTGTTGTGCCTGTAGATAGGGCGCCAAGGCACCGTGAAGAGCAGCAACACCTTTCAGGGCTGTGTCCTGACTTCTGGGAGAAGGAGCCAGCCTTTTGCCTTTTCGGCAAGAGGCTCTGCCACGGCCGAGCGCCATGAGATGTTGCGTCTCTGGGAAAGCACAGATCCCCACTGCTGTTGTGCCTGTAGATAGGGCGCCAAGGCACCGTGAAGAACAGCAACAGCTTTCAGGGCTGGGCCATTCCTTTGGGGAGGAGCCGGACGTTTGCCTTTTCGGCAAGAGGCTCTTCTGCGGCCAAGCGACATGAGATGTTGCGTCTCTGGGAAAGCACAGATCCCCACTGCTGTTGTGCCTGTCGATAGGGCGCCAAGGCACCGTGAAGAGCAGCAAGAGCTTTCAGGGCTGGGCCCTTCCTTGTGGGAGAAGGAGCCGGACGTTTGCCTTTTCGGCAAGAGGCTCTGCCGCGGCCGAGCGCCATGAGATGTTGCGTCTCTGGGAAAGCACAGATCCCCACTGCTGTTGTGCCTGTAGATAGGGCGCCAAGGGTAGGTGAAGAGCAGCAAGAGCTTTCAGGGCTGGGCCCTTCCTTGTGGGAGAAGGAGCCGGACGTTTGCCTTTTCGGCAAGAGGCTCTGCCGCGGCCGAGCGCCATGAGATGTTGCGTCTCTGGGAAAGCACAGATCCCCACTGCTGTTGTGCCTGTAGATAGGGCGCCAAGGCACCGTGAAGAGCAGCAACAGCTTTCAGGGCTGGGCCCTTCCTTGTGGGAGAAGGAGCCGGATGTTTGCCTTTTCGGCAAGAGGCTCAGCCGCGGGCGAACGCCATGAGATGTTGCGTCTCTGGGAAAGCACAGATCCCCACTGCTGTTGTGCCTGTAGATAGGGCGCCAAGGCACCGTGAAGAGCAGGAACACCTTTCAGGGCTGGGCCCTTCCTTGTGGGAGAAGGAGCCGGACGTTTGCCTTTTCGGCAAGAGGCTCAGCCGCGGCCAAGCGCCATGAGATGTTGCGTCTCTGGGAAAGCACAGATCCCCACTGCTGTTGTGCCTGTAGATAGGGCACCAAGGCACCGTGAAGAACAGCAACAGCTTTCAGGGCTGTGTCCTGACTTCTGGGAGAAGGAGCCAGCCTTTTACCTTTTCGGCAAGAGGCTCTGCCGTGGCCGAGCGCCATGAGATGTTGCGTCTCTGGGAAAGCACAGATCCCCACTGCTGTTGTGCCTGTAGATAGGGCACCAAGGCACCGTGAAGAACAGCAACAGCTTTCAGGGCTGGGCCATTCCTTTGGGGATTAGGAGCCGGACGTTTGCCTTTTCGGCAAGAGGCTCTTCTGCGGCCAAGCGACATGAGATGTTGCGTCTCTGGGAAAGCACAGATCCCCACTGCTGTTGTGCCTGTAGATAGGGCGCCAAGGCACCGTGAAGAGCAGCAAGAGCTTTCAGGGCTGGGCCCTTCCTTGTGGGAAAAGGAGCCGGACGTTTGCCTTTTCGGCAAGAGGCTCTGCCGCGGCCGAGCGCCATGAGATGTTGCGTCTCTGGGAAAGCACAGATCCCCACTGCTGTTGTGCCTGTAGATAGGGCGCCAAGGCACCGTGAAGAGCAGCAACACCTTTCAGGGCTGGGCCCTTCCTTGTGGGAGAAGGAGCCGGACGTTTGCCTTTTCGGCAAGAGGCTCTGCCGTGGCCGAACGACATGAGATGTTGCGTCTCTGGGAAAGCACAGATCCCCACTGCTGTTGTGCCTGTAGATAGGGGGCCAAGGCACCGTGAACAGAAGCAACAGCTTTCAGGGCTGGGCCCTTCCTTGTGGGAGAAGGAGCCGGACGTTTGCCTTTTCGGCAAGAGGCTCTGCCGCGGCCGAGCGCCATGAGATGTTGCGTCTCTGGGAAAGCACAGATCCCCACTGCTGTTGTGCCTGTAGATAGGGGGCCAAGGCACCGTGAAGAGCAGCAACAGCTTTCAGGGCTGGGCCCTTCCTTGTGGGAGAAGGAGCCGGACGTTTGCCTTTTCGGCAAGAGGCTCTGCCGCGGCCGAGCGCCATGAGATGTTGCGTCTCTGGGAAAGCACAGATCCCCACTGCTGTTGTGCCTGTAGATAGGGCGCCAAGGCACCGTGAAGAGCAGCAAGAGCTTTCAGGGCTGGGCCCTTCCTTGTGGGAGAAGGAGCCGGACGTTTGCCTTTTCGGCAAGAGGCTCTGCCGTGGCCGAACGACATGAGATGTTGCGTCTCTGGGAAAGCACAGATCCCCACTGCTGTTGTGCCTGTAGATAGGGCGCCAAGGCACCGTGAAGAGCAGCAAGAGCTTTCAGGGCTGGGCCCTTCCTTGTGGGAGAAGGAGCCGGACGTTTGCCTTTTCGGCAAGAGGCTCAGCCGCGGCCGAGCGCCATGAGATGTTGCGTCTCTGGGAAAGCACAGATCCCCACTGCTGTTGTGCCTGTCGATAGGGCGCCAAGGCACCGTGAAGAGCAGCAAGAGCTTTCAGGGCTGGGCCCTTCCTTGTGGGAGAAGGAGCCGGACGTTTGCCTTTTCGGCAAGAGGCTCTGCCGCGGCCGAGCGCCATGAGATGTTGCGTCTCTGGGAAAGCACAGATCCCCACTGCTGTTGCGCCTGTAGATAGGGCGCCAAGGCACCGTGAAGAGCAGCAAGAGCTTTCAGGGCTGGGCCCTTCCTTGTGGGAGAAGGAGCCGGACGTTTGCCTTTTCGGCAAGAGGCTCTGCCGCGGCCGAGCGCCATGAGATGTTGCGTCTC
This sequence comes from Harpia harpyja, assembly GCF_026419915.1. Taxonomy (NCBI): domain Eukaryota; kingdom Metazoa; phylum Chordata; class Aves; order Accipitriformes; family Accipitridae; genus Harpia; species Harpia harpyja. The sequence continues at coordinate 14,980,066 of NC_068957.1, forward strand.
TGGGAAAGCACAGATCCCCACTGCTGTTGTGCCTGTAGATAGGGCGCCAAGGCACCGTGAAGAGCAGCAAGAGCTTTCAGGGCTGGGCCCTTCCTTGTGGGAGAAGGAGCCGGACGTTTGCCTTTTCGGCAAGAGGCTCAGCCGCGGCCGAGCACCATGAGATGTTGCGTCTCTGGGAAAGCACAGATCCCCACTGCTGTTGTGCCTGTAGAAAGGGCGCCAAGGCACCGTGAAGAGCAGCAACAGCTTTCAGGGCTGGGCCCTTCCTTTTGGGAGAAGGAGCCGGACGTTTGCCTTTTCGGCAAGAGGCTCTGCCGCGGCTGAGCGCCATGAGATGTTGCGTCTCTGGGAAAGCACAGATCCCCACTGCTGTTGTGCCTGTAGATAGGGTGCCAAGGGAAGGTGAATAGCAGCAACAGCTTTCAGGGATGGACCCTTTCTTGTGGGAGAAGGAGCCGGACGTTTACCTTTTCGGAAAGGAGGTATCCGATGCCGAGGGCCATGAGATCTTGCGTATCTGGGAATGCAGATATTCCCCAGTTGTGTTGTGCCTGTAGATAGGGCGCCAAGGGAAGGTGAAGAGCAGCAACAGCTTTCAGGGCTGGCCCCTTCCTTGTGGGAGAAGGAGCCGGACGTTTGCCTTTTCGGCAAGAGGCTCTGCCGCGGCCGAGCGCCATGAGATGTTGCGTCTCTGGGAAAGCACCGATCCCCACTGCTGTTGTGCCTGTAGATAGGGCACCAAGGCACCGTGAAGAGCAGCAAGAGCTTTCAGGGCTGGGCCCTTCCTTGTGGGAGAAGGAGCCGGACGTTTGCCTTTTCGGCAAGAGGCTCTGCTGCTGCCAAGCACCATGAGATGTTGCGTCTCTGGGAAAGCACAGATCCCCACTGCTGTTGTGCCTGTAGATAGGGTGCCAAGGCACCGTGAAGAGCAGCAACACCTTTCAGGGCTGGGCCGTTCCAAGTGGGAGAAGGAGCCGGACGTTTGCCTTTTCGGCAAGAGGCTCTGCCGCGGCCGAGCGCCATGAGATGTTGCGTCTCTGGGAAAGCACAGATCCCCACTGCTGTTGTGCCTGTAGATAGGGCGCCAAGGGTAGGTGAAGAGCAGCAAGAGCTTTCAGGGCTGGGCCCTTCCTTGTGGGAGAAGGAGCCGGACGTTTGCCTTTTCGGCAAGAGGCTCTGCCGCGGCCGAGCGCCATGAGATGTTGCGTCTCTGGGAAAGCACAGATCCCCACTGCTGTTGTGCCTGTAGATAGGGCGCCAAGGCACCGTGAAGAGCAGCAACAGCTTTCAGGGCTGGGCTGTTCCAAGTGGGAGAAGGAGCCGGACGTTTGCCTTTTCGGCAAGAGGCTCTGCCGCGGCCGAGCGCCATGAGATGTTGCGTCTCTGGGAAAGCACAGATCCCCACTGCTGTTGTGCCTGTAGATAGGGTGCCAAGGCACCGTGAAGAGCAGCAAGAGCTTTCAGGGCTGGGCCCTTCCTTGTGGGAGAAGGAGCCGGACGTTTGCCTTTTCGGCAAGAGGCTCAGCCGCGGCCGAGCGCCATGAGATGTTGCGTCTCTGGGAAAGCACAGATCCCCACTGCTGTTGTGCCTGTAGATAGGGCGCCAAGGCACCGTGAAGAGCAGCAACAGCTTTCAGGGCTGGGCTGTTCCAAGTGGGAGAAGGAGCCGGACGTTTGCCTTTTCGGCAAGAGGCTCTGCCGCGGCCGAGCGCCATGAGATGTTGCGTCTCTGGGAAAGCACAGATCCCCACTGCTGTTGTGCCTGTAGATAGGGTGCCAAGGGAAGGTGAATAGCAGCAACAGCTTTCAGGGATGGACCCTTTCTTGTGGGAGAAGGAGCCGGACGTTTACCTTTTCGGAAAGGAGGTATCCGAGGCCGAGCGCCATGAGATCTTGCGTATCTGGGAATGCAGATATTCCCCACTTGTGTTGTGCCTGTAGATAGGGCGCCAAGGGAAGGTGAAGAGCAGCAACAGCTTTCAGGGCTGGCCCCTTCCTTGTGGGAGAAGGAGCCGGAAGTTTGCCTTTTCGGCAAGAGGCTCTGCCGCGGCCGAGCGCCATGAGATGTTGCGTCTCTGGGAAAGCACAGATCCCCACTGCTGTTGTGCCTGTCGATAGGGCGCCAAGGCACCGTGAAGAGCAGCAAGAGCTTTCAGGGCTGGGCCCTTCCTTGTGGGAGAAGGAGCCGGAAGTTTGCCTTTTCGGCAAGAGGCTCTGCTGCTGCCAAGCACCATGAGATGTTGCGTCTCTGGGAAAGCACAGATCCCCACTGCTGTTGTGCCTGTAGATAGGGCGCCAAGGCACCGTGAAGAGCAGCAACAGCTTTCAGGGCTGGGCCATTCCTTTGGGGAGGAGCCGGACGTTTTCCTTTTCGGCAAGAGGCTCTTCTGCGGCCAAGCGACATGAGATGTTGCGTCTCTGGGAAAGCACAGATCCCCACTGCTGTTGTGCCTGTAGATAGGGCGCCAAGGTTAGGTGAAGAGCAGCAAGAGCTTTCAGGGCTGGGCCCTTCCTTGTGGGAGAAGGAGCCGGACGTTTGCCTTTTCGGCAAGAGGCTCTGCCGCGGCCGAGCGCCATGAGATCTTGCGTCTCTGGGAAAGCACAGATCCCCACTGCTGTTGTGCCTGTAGATAGGGCGCCAAGGGTAGGTGAAGAGCAGCAAGAGCTTTCAGGGCTGGGCCCTTCCTTGTGGGAGAAGGAGCCGGACGTTTGCCTTTTCGGCAAGAGGCTCTGCCGCGGCCGAGCGCCATGAGATGTTGCGTCTCTGGGAAAGCACAGATCCCCACTGCTGTTGTGCCTGTAGATAGGGCGCCAAGGCACCGTGAAGAGCAGCAACAGCTTTCAGGGCTGGGCCCTTCCTTGTGGGAGAAGGAGCCGGATGTTTGCCTTTTCGGCAAGAGGCTCAGCCGCGGGCGAACGCCGTGAGATGTTGCGTCTCTGGGAAAGCACAGATCCCCACTGCTGTTGTGCCTGTAGATAGGGCGCCAAGGCACCGTGAAGAGCAGGAACACCTTTCAGGGCTGGGCCCTTCCTTGTGGGAGAAGGAGCCGGACGTTTGCCTTTTCGGCAAGAGGCTCAGCCGCGGCCGAGCGCCATGAGATGTTGCGTCTCTGGGAAAGCACAGATCCCCACTGCTGTTGTGCCTGTAGATAGGGCGCCAAGGCACCGTGAAGAGCAGCAACACCTTTCAGGGCTGTGTCCTGTCTTCTCGGAGAAGGAGCCAGCCTTTTGCCTTTTCGGCAAGAGGCTCTGCCGCGGCCGAGCGCCATGAGATGTTGCGTCTCTGGGAAAGCACAGATCCCCACTGCTGTTGTGCCTGTAGATAGGGCGCCAAGGCACCGTGAAGAGCAGCAACACCTTTCAGGGCTGGGCCGTTCCAAGTGGGAGAAGGAGCCGGACGTTTGCCTTTTCGGCAAGAGGCTCTGCCGCGGCCGAGCGCCATGAGATGTTGCGTCTCTGGGAAAGCACAGATCCCCACTGCTGTTGTGCCTGTAGATAGGGCGCCAAGGCACTGTGAAGAGCAGCAAGAGCTTTCAGGGCTGGGCCCTTCCAAGTGGGAGAAGGAGCCGGACGTTTGCCTTTTCGGCAAGAGGCTCTGCCGTGGTTGAACGACATGAGATGTTGCGTCTCTGGGAAAGCACAGATCCCCACTGCTGTTGTGCCTGTAGATAGGGCGCCAAGGGTAGGTGAGGAGCAGCAACAGCTTTCAGGGCTGGGCCCTTCCTTGTGGGAGAAGGAGCCGGACGTTTGCCTTTTCGGCAAGAGGCTCAGCCGCGGCCGAGCGCCATGAGATGTTGCGTCTCTGGGAAAGCACCAATCCCCACTGCTGTTGTGCCTGTAGATAGGGCACCAAGGCACCGTGAAGAGCAGCAAGAGCTTTCAGGGCTGGGCCCTTCCAAGTGGGAGAAGGAGCCGGACGTTTGCCTTTTCGGCAAGAGGCTCTGCTGCTGCCAAGCACCATGAGATTTTGCGTCTCTGGGAAAGCACAGATCCCCACTGCTGTTGTGCCTGTAGATAGGGCGCCAAGGCACCGTGAAGAGCAGCAAGAGCTTTCAGGGCTGGGCCCTTCCAAGTGGGAGAAGGAGCCGGATGTTTGCCTTTTCGGCAAAAGGCTCAGCCGCGGCCGAACGCCATGAGATGTTGCGTCTCTGGGAAAGCACAGATCCCCACTGCTGTTGTGCCTGTAGATAGGGCGCCAAGGCACCGTGAAGAGCAGCAACACCTTTCAGGGCTGGGCCCTTCCTTGTGGGAGAAGGAGCCGGACGTTTGCCTTTTCGGCAAGAGGCTCAGCCGCGGCCGTGCGCCATGAGATGTTGCGTCTCTGGGAAAGCACAGATCCCCACTGCTGTTGTGCCTGTAGATAGGGCGCCAAGGCACCGTGAAGAGCAGCAACAGCTTTCAGGGATGGACCCTTCCTTGTGGGAGAAGGAGCCGGACGTTTACCTTTTCGGAAAGGAGGTATCCGAGGCCGAGCACCATGAGATCTTGCGTATCTGGGAATGCAGATATTCCTCAGTTGTGTTGTGCCTGGAGATAGGGCGCCAAGGGAAGGTGAAGAGCAGCAACAGCTTTCAGGGCTGGCCCCTTCCTTGTGGGAGAAGGAGCCGGACGTTTCCCTTCTTGGCAAGAGGTTCTGCTGCAGCAGAGCACCATGAACTGTTGCGTCTCTGGGAAAGCACAGATCCCCACTGCTGTTGTGCCTGTAGATAGGGCGCCAAGGCACCGTGAAGAGCAGGAAGAGCTTTCAGGGCTGGGCCCTTCCTTGTGGGAGAAGGAGCCGGACGTTTGCCTTTTCGGCAAGAGGCTCTGCTGCTGCCAAGCACCATGAGATGTTGCGTCTCTGGGAAAGCACAGATCCCCACTGCTGTTGTGCCTGTAGATAGGGTGCCAAGGCACCGTGAAGAGCAGCAACAGCTTTCAGGGCTGGGCCCTTCCTTGTGGGAGAAGGAGCCGGACGTTTGCCTTTTCGGCAAGAGGCTCTGCCGCGGCCGAGCACCATGAGATGTTGCGTCTCTGGGAAAGCACAGATCCCCACTGCTGTTGTGCCTGTAGATAGGGCGCCAAGGCACCGTGAAGAGCAGCAACACCTTTCAGGGCTGGGCCCTTCCAAGTGGGAGAAGGAGCCGGACGTTTGCCTTTTCGGCAAGAGGCTCTGCCGCGGCCGAGCGCCATGAGATGTTGCGTCTCTGGGAAAGCACAGATCCCCACTGCTGTTGTGCCTGTAGATAGGGCGCCAAGGCACCGTGAAGAGCAGCAAGAGCTTTCAGGGCTGGGCCCTTCCTTGTGGGAGAAGGAGCCGGAAGTTTGCCTTTTCGGCAAGAGGCTCTGCTGCTGCCAAGCACCATGAGATGTTGCGTCTCTGGGAAAGCACAGATCCCCACTGCTGTTGTGCCTGTAGATAGGGCGCCAAGGCACCGTGAAGAGCAGCAACACCTTTCAGGGCTGTGTCCTGACTTCTGGGAGAAGGAGCCAGCCTTTTGCCTTTTCGGCAAGAGGCTCTGCCACGGCCGAGCGCCATGAGATGTTGCGTCTCTGGGAAAGCACAGATCCCCACTGCTGTTGTGCCTGTAGATAGGGCGCCAAGGCACCGTGAAGAACAGCAACAGCTTTCAGGGCTGGGCCATTCCTTTGGGGAGGAGCCGGACGTTTGCCTTTTCGGCAAGAGGCTCTTCTGCGGCCAAGCGACATGAGATGTTGCGTCTCTGGGAAAGCACAGATCCCCACTGCTGTTGTGCCTGTCGATAGGGCGCCAAGGCACCGTGAAGAGCAGCAAGAGCTTTCAGGGCTGGGCCCTTCCTTGTGGGAGAAGGAGCCGGACGTTTGCCTTTTCGGCAAGAGGCTCTGCCGCGGCCGAGCGCCATGAGATGTTGCGTCTCTGGGAAAGCACAGATCCCCACTGCTGTTGTGCCTGTAGATAGGGCGCCAAGGGTAGGTGAAGAGCAGCAAGAGCTTTCAGGGCTGGGCCCTTCCTTGTGGGAGAAGGAGCCGGACGTTTGCCTTTTCGGCAAGAGGCTCTGCCGCGGCCGAGCGCCATGAGATGTTGCGTCTCTGGGAAAGCACAGATCCCCACTGCTGTTGTGCCTGTAGATAGGGCGCCAAGGCACCGTGAAGAGCAGCAACAGCTTTCAGGGCTGGGCCCTTCCTTGTGGGAGAAGGAGCCGGATGTTTGCCTTTTCGGCAAGAGGCTCAGCCGCGGGCGAACGCCTTGAGATGTTGCGTCTCTGGGAAAGCACAGATCCCCACTGCTGTTGTGCCTGTAGATAGGGCGCCAAGGCACCGTGAAGAGCAGGAACACCTTTCAGGGCTGGGCCCTTCCTTGTGGGAGAAGGAGCCGGACGTTTGCCTTTTCGGCAAGAGGCTCAGCCGCGGCCAAGCGCCATGAGATGTTGCGTCTCTGGGAAAGCACAGATCCCCACTGCTGTTGTGCCTGTAGATAGGGCACCAAGGCACCGTGAAGAGCAGCAACACCTTTCAGGGCTGTGTCCTGACTTCTGGGAGAAGGAGCCAGCCTTTTGCCTTTTCGGCAAGAGGCTCTGCCGCGGCCGAGCGCCATGAGATGTTGCGTCTCTGGGAAAGCACAGATCCCCACTGCTGTTGTGCCTGTAGATAGGGCGCCAAGGCACCGTGAAGAGCAGCAAGAGCTTTCAGGGCTGGGCCCTTCCTTGTGGGAGAAGCAGCCGGAAGTTTGCCTTTTCGGCAAGAGGCTCTGCCGCGGCCGAGCGCCATGAGATGTTGCGTCTCTGGGAAAGCACAGATCCCCACTGCTGTTGTGCCTGTAGATAGGGCGCCAAGGCACCGTGAAGAGCAGCAACAGCTTTCAGGGCTGGGCCCTTCCAAGTGGGAGAAGGAGCCGGACGTTTGCCTTTTCGGCAAGAGGCTCTGCCGTGGCCGAACGCCATGAGATGTTGCGTCTCTGGGAAAGCACAGATCCCCACTGCTGTTGTGCCTGTAGATAGGGCGCCAAGGGTAGGTGAAGAGCAGCAACAGCTTTCAGGGATGGACCCTTCCTTGTGGGAGAAGGAGCCGGACGTTTGCCTTTTCCGACAGAGGCTCTGCCAAGGCCGAGGGCCATGAGATGTTGCGTCTCTGGGAAAGCACCGATCCCCAGTGCTGTTTTGCCTGTAGATAGGGAGCCAAGGGAAGGTGAAGAGCAGCAAGAGCTTTCAGGGCTGGGCCCTTCCTTGTGGGAGAAGGAGCCGGACGTTTGCCTTTTCGGCAAGAGGCTCTGCTGCTGCCAAGCACCATGAGATTTTGCGTCTCTGGGAAAGCACAGATCCCCACTGCTGTTGTGCCTGTAGATAGGGTGCCAAGGCACCGTGAAGAGCAGCAACACCTTTCAGGGCTGGGCCGTTCCAAGTGGGAGAAGGAGCCGGACGTTTGCCTTTTCGGCAAGAGGCTCAGCCGCGGCCGAGCGCCATGAGATGTTGCGTCTCTGGGAAAGCACAGATCCCCACTGCTGTTGTGCCTGTAGATAGGGCGCCAAGGCACCGTGAAGAGCAGCAAGAGCTTTCAGGGCTGGGCCCTTCCTTGTGGGAGAAGGAGCCGGACGTTTGCCTTTTCGGCAAGAGGCTCAGCCGCGGCCGAGCGCCATGAGATGTTGCGTCTCTGGGAAAGCACAGATCCCCACTGCTGTTGTGCCTGTAGATAGGGCGCCAAGGCACCGTGAAGAGCAGCAACAGCTTTCAGGGATGGACCCTTCCTTGTGGGAGAAGGAGCCGGACATTTACCTTTTCGGAAAGGAGGTATCCGAGGCCGAGCACTATGAGATCTTGCGTATCTGGGAATGCAGATATTCCTCAGTTGTGTTGTGCCTGTAGATAGGGCGCCAAGGGAAGGTGAAGAGCAGCAACAGCTTTCAGGGCTGGCCCCTTCCTTGTGGGAGAAGGAGCCGGACGTTTGCCTTCTTGGCAAGAGGTTCTGCTGCAGCAGAGCACCATGAACTGTTGCGTCTCTGGGAAAGCACAGATCCCCAGTGCTGTTGTGCCTGTAGATAGGGCGCCAAGGCACCGTGAAGAGCAGCAAGAGCTTTCAGGGCTGGGCCCTTCCTTGTGGGAGAAAGAGCCGGACGTTTGCCTTTTCGGCAAGAGGCTCTGCCGCGGCCGAGCGCCATGAGATCTTGCGTCTCTGGGAAAGCACAGATCCCCACTGCTGTTGTGCCTGTAGATAGGGCGCCAAGGCACCGTGAAGAGCAGGAACACCTTTCAGGGCTGGGCCGTTCCTTGTGGGAGAAGGAGCTGGACGTTTGCCTTTTCGGCAAGAGGCTCTGCCGCGGCCGAGCGCCATGAGATGTTGCGTCTCTGGGAAAGCACAGATCCCCACTGCTGTTGTGCCTGTAGATAGGGCGCCAAGGCACCGTGAAGAGCACCAACAGCTTTCAGGGCTGGGCCCTTCCTTGTGGGAGAAGGAGCCGGAAGTTTGCCTTTTCGGCAAGAGGCTCTGCCGCGGCCGAGCGCCATGAGATGTTGCGTCTCTGGGAAAGCACAGATCCCCACTGCTGTTGTGCCTGTAGATAGGGCGCCAAGGCACCGTGAAGAGCAGCAAGAGCTTTCAGGGCTGGGCCCTTCCTTGTGGGAGAAGGAGCCGGACGTTTGCCTTTTCGGCAAGAGGCTCAGCCGCGGCCGAATGCCATGAGATGTTGCGTCTCTGGGAAAGCACAGATCCCCACTGCTGTTGTGCCTGTAGATAGGGTGCCAAGGCACCGTGAAGAGCAGCAACACCTTTCAGGGCTGGGCCGTTCCAAGTGGGAGAAGGAGCCGGACGTTTGCCTTTTCGGCAAGAGGCTCTGCCGCGGCCGAGCGCCATGAGATGTTGCGTCTCTGGGAAAGCACAGATCCCCACTGCTGTTGTGCCTGTAGATAGGGCGCCAAGGCACCGTGAAGAGCAGCAACACCTTTCAGGGCTGGGCCCTTCCAAGTGGGAGAAGGAGCCGGACGTTTGCCTTTTCGGCAAGAGGCTCTGCCGCGGCCGAGCGCCATGAGATGTTGCGTCTCTGGGAAAGCACAGATCCCCACTGCTGTTGTGCCTGTAGATAGGGCGCCAAGGCACCGTGAAGAGCAGCAACACCTTTCAGGGCTGTGTCCTGACTTCTGGGAGAAGGAGCCAGCCTTTTGCCTTTTCGGCAAGAGGCTCTGCCGCGGCCGAGCGCCATGAGATGTTGCGTCTCTGGGAAAGCACAGATCCCCACTGCTGTTGTGCCTGTAGATAGGGCGCCAAGGCACCGTGAAGAACAGCAACAGCTTTCAGGGCTGGGCCATTGCTTTGGGGAGGAGCCGGACGTTTGCCTTTTCGGCAAGAGGCTCTTCTGCGGCCAAGCGACATGAGATGTTGCGTCTCTGGGAAAGCACAGATCCCCACTGCTGTTGTGCCTGTCGATAGGGCGCCAAGGCACCGTGAAGAGCAGCAAGAGCTTTCAGGGCTGGGCCCTTCCTTGTGGGAGAAGGAGCCGGACGTTTGCCTTTTCGGCAAGAGGCTCTGCCGCGGCCGAGCGCCATGAGATCTTGCGTCTCTGGGAAAGCACAGATCCCCACTGCTGTTGTGCCTGTAGATAGGGCGCCAAGGCACCGTGAAGAGCAGCAAGAGCTTTCAGGGCTGGGCCCTTCCTTGTGGGAGAAGGAGCCGGACGTTTGCCTTTTCGGCAAGAGGCTCTGCCGCGGCCGAGCGCCATGAGATGTTGCGTCTCTGGGAAAGCACAGATCCCCACTGCTGTTGTGCCTGTAGATAGGGCGCCAAGGCACCGTGAAGAGCAGCAACAGCTTTCAGGGCTGGGCCCTTCCTTGTGGGAGAAGGAGCCGGATGTTTGCCTTTTCGGCAAGAGGCTCAGCCGCGGCCGAACGCCATGAGATGTTGCGTCTCTGGGAAAGCACAGATCCCCACTGCTGTTGTGCCTGTAGATAGGGCGCCAAGGCACCGTGAAGAGCAGCAAGAGCTTTCAGGGCTGGGCCCTTCCTTGTGGGAGAAGGAGCCGGAAGTTTGCCTTTTCGGCAAGAGGCTCTGCTGCTGCCAAGCACCATGAGATGTTGCGTCTCTGGGAAAGCACCGATCCCCACTGCTGTTGTGCCTGTAGATAGGGCGCCAAGGCACCGTGAAGAGCAGCAACACCTTTCAGGGCTGTGTCCTGACTTCTGGGAGAAGGAGCCAGCCTTTTGCCTTTTCGGCAAGAGGCTCTGCCACGGCCGAGCGCCATGAGATGTTGCGTCTCTGGGAAAGCACAGATCCCCACTGCTGTTGTGCCTGTAGATAGGGCGCCAAGGCACCGTGAAGAACAGCAACAGCTTTCAGGGCTGGGCCATTGCTTTGGGGAGGAGCCGGACGTTTGCCTTTTCGGCAAGAGGCTCTTCTGCGGCCAAGCGACATGAGATGTTGCGTCTCTGGGAAAGCACAGATCCCCACTGCTGTTGTGCCTGTCGATAGGGCGCCAAGGCACCGTGAAGAGCAGCAAGAGCTTTCAGGGCTGGGCCCTTCCAAGTGGGAGAAGGAGCCGGACGTTTGCCTTTTCGGCAAGAGGCTCTGCCGCGGCCGAGCGCCATGACATCTTGCGTCTCTGGGAAAGCACAGATCCCCACTGCTGTTGTGCCTGTAGATAGGGCGCCAAGGCACCGTGAAGAGCAGCAAGAGCTTTCAGGGCTGGGCCCTTCCTTGTGGGAGAAGGAGCCGGACGTTTGCCTTTTCGGCAAGAGGCTCTGCCGCGGCCGAGCGCCATGAGATGTTGCGTCTCTGGGAAAGCACAGATCCCCACTGCTGTTGTGCCTGTAGATAGGGCGCCAAGGCACCGTGAAGAGCAGCAACACCTTTCAGGGCTGTGTCCTGACTTCTGGGAGAAGGAGCCAGCCTTTTGCCTTTTCGGCAAGAGGCTCTGCCGCGGCCGAGCGCCATGAGATGTTGCGTCTCTGGGAAAGCACAGATCCCCACTGCTGTTGTGCCTGTAGATAGGGCGCCAAGGCACCGTGAAGAGCAGGAACACCTTTCAGGGCTGGGCCGTTCCAAGTGGGAGAAGGAGCCGGACGTTTGCCTTTTCGGCAAGAGGCTCTGCCGCGGCCGAGCGCCATGAGATGTTGCGTCTCTGGGAAAGCACAGATCCCCACTGCTGTTGTGCCTGTAGATAGGGCGCCAAGGCACCGTGAAGAGCAGCAACAGCTTTCAGGGCTGGGCCCTTCCAAGTGGGAGAAGGAGCCGGACGTTTGCCTTTTCGGCAAGAGGCTCTGCCGTGGCCGAACGCCATGAGATGTTGCGTCTCTGGGAAAGCACAGATCCCCACTGCTGTTGTGCCTGTAGATAGGGCGCCAAGGGAAGGTGAAGAGCAGCAACAGCTTTCAGGGATGGACCCTTCCTTGTGGGAGAAGAAGCCGGACGTTTGCCTCTTCCGACAGAGGCTCTGCCAAGGCCGAGGGCCATGAGATGTTGCGTCTCTGGGAAAGCACCGATCCCCAGTGCTGTTTTGCCTGTAGATAGGGAGCCAAGGGAAGGTGAAGAGCAGCAAGAGCTTTCAGGGCTGGGCCCTTCCTTGTGGGAGAAGGAGCCGGACGTTTGCCTTTTCGGCAAGAGGCTCTGCTGCTGCCAAGCACCATGAGATTTTGCGTCTCTGGGAAAGCACAGATCCCCACTGCTGTTGTGCCTGTAGATAGGGTGCCAAGGCACCGTGAAGAGCAGCAACACCTTTCAGGGCTGGGCCGTTCCAAGTGGGAGAAGGAGCCGGACGTTTGCCTTTTCGGCAAGAGGCTCTGCCGCGGCCCAGCGCCATGAGATGTTGCGTCTCTGGGAAAGCACAGATCCCCACTGCTGTTGTGCCTGTAGATAGGGCGCCAAGGCACCGTGAAGACCAGGAACACCTTTCAGGGCTGGGCCCTTCCAAGTGGGAGAAGGAGCCGGACGTTTGCCTTTTCGGCAAGAGGCTCTGCCGCGGCCGAGCGCCATGAGATGTTGCGTCTCTGGGAAAGCACAGATCCCCACTGCTGTTGTGCCTGTAGATAGGGCGCCAAGGCACCGTGAAGAGCAGCAAGAGCTTTCAGGGCTGGACCCTTCCTTGTGGGAGAAGGAGCCGGACGTTTGCCTTTTCGGCAAGAGGCTCTGCCGCGGCCGAGCGCCATGAGATGTTGCGTCTCTGGGAAAGCACAGATCCCCACTGCTGTTGTGCCTGTAGATAGGGCGCCAAGGCACCGTGAAGAGCAGCAAGAGCTTTCAGGGCTGGGCCCTTCCTTGTGGGAGAAGGAGCCGGAAGTTTGCCTTTTCGGCAAGAGGCTCTGCTGCTGCCAAGCACCATGAGATGTTGCGTCTCTGGGAAAGCACAGATCCCCACTGCTGTTGTGCCTGTAGATAGGGCGCTAAGACACCGTGAAGAGCAGCAACACCTTTCAGGGCTGTGTCCTGACTTCTGGGAGAAGGAGCCAGCCTTTTGCCTTTTCGGCAAGAGGCTCAGCCACGGCCGAGCGCCATGAGATGTTGCGTCTCTGGGAAAGCACAGATCCCCACTGCTGTTGTGCCTGTAGATAGGGCGCCAAGGCACCGTGAAGAACAGCAACAGCTTTCAGGGCTGGGCCATTCCTTTGGGGAGGAGCCGGACGTTTGCCTTTTCGGCAAGAGGCTCTTCTGCGGCCAAGCGACATGAGATGTTGCGTCTCTGGGAAAGCACAGATCCCCACTGCTGTTGTGCCTGTAGATAGGGCGCCAAGGCACCGTGAAGAGAAGCAAGAGCTTTCAGGGCTGGGCCCTTCCTTGTGGGAGAAGGAGTCGGACGTTTGCCTTTTCGGCAAGAGGCTCTGCCGTGGCCGAGCGCCATGAGATCTTGCGTCTCTGGGAAAGCACAGATCCCCACTGCTGTTGTGCCTGTAGATAGGGCGCCAAGGCACCGTGAAGAGCAGCAAGAGCTTTCAGGGCTGGGCCCTTCCTTGTGGGAGAAGGAGCCGGACGTTTGCCTTTTCGGCAAGAGGCTCTGCCGTGGCCGAGCGCCATGAGATGTTGCGTCTCTGGGAAAGCACAGATCCCCACTGCTGTTGTGCCTGTAGATAGGGCGCCAAGGCACCGTGAAGAGCAGCAAGAGCTTTCAGGGCTGGGCCCTTCCTTGTGGGAGAAGGAGCCGGACGTTTGCCTTTTCGGCAAGAGGCTCAGCCGCGGGCGAACGCCATGAGATGTTGCGTCTCTGGGAAAGCACAGATCCCCACTGCTGTTGTGCCTGTAGATAGGGCGCCAAGGCACCGTGAAGAGCAGCAAGAGCTTTCAGGGCTGGGCCCTTCCTTGTGGGAGAAGGAGCCGGACGTTTGCCTTTTCGGCAAGAGGCTCAGCCGCGGCCGAGCGCCATGAGATGTTGCGTCTCTGGGAAAGCACAGATCCCCACTGCTGTTGTGCCTGTAGATAGGGCGCCAAGGCACCGTGAAGAGCAGCAACACCTTTCAGGGCTGTGTCCTGACTTCTCGGAGAAGGAGCCAGCCTTTTGCCTTTTCGGCAAGAGGCTCTGCCGCGGCCGAGCGCCATGAGATGTTGCGTCTCTGGGAAAGCACAGATCCCCACTGCTGTTGTGCCTGTAGATAGGGCGCCAAGGCACCGTGAAGAGCAGCAACACCTTTCAGGGCTGGGCCGTTCCAAGTGGGAGAAGGAGCCGGACGTTTGCCTTTTCGGCAAGAGGCTCTGCCGCGGCCGAGCGCCATGAGATGTTGCGTCTCTGGGAAAGCACAGATCCCCACTGCTGTTGTGCCTGTAGATAGGGCGCCAAGGCACCGTGAAGAGCAGCAAGAGCTTTCAGGGCTGGGCCCTTCCTTGTGGGAGAAGGAGCCGGACGTTTGCCTTTTCGGCAAGAGGCTCTGCCGTGGCCGAACGCCATGAGATGTTGCGTCTCTGGGAAAGCACAGATCCCCACTGCTGTTGTGCCTGTAGATAGGGCGCCAAGGCACCGTGAAGAGCAGCAACAGCTTTCAGGGCTGGGCCCTTCCTTGTGGGAGAAGGAGCCGGACGTTTGCCTTTTCGGCAAGAGGCTCAGCCGCGGCCGAACGCCATGAGATGTTGCGTCTCTGGGAAAGTACCAATCCCCACTGCTGTTGTGTCTGTAGATAGGGCACCAAGGCACCGTGAAGAGCAGCAACAGCTTTCAAGGCTGTGTCCTGACTTCTGGGAGAACGAGCCAGCCTTTTGCCTTTTCGGCAAGAGGCTCTGCCACGGCCGAGCGCCATGAGATGTTGCGTCTCTGGGAAAGCACAGATCCCCACTGCTGTTGTGCCTGTAGATAGGGCGCCAAGGCACCGTGAAGAGCAGCAAGAGCTTTCAGGGCTGGGCCCTTCCTTGTGGGAGAAGCAGCCGGAAGTTTGCCTTTTCGGCAAGAGGCTCTGCCGCGGCCGAGCGCCATGAGATGTTGCGTCTCTGGGAAAGCACAGATCCCCACTGCTGTTGTGCCTGTCGATAGGGCGCCAAGGCACCGTGAAGAGCAGCAACAGCTTTCAGGGCTGGGCCCTTCCATGTGGGAGAAGGAGCCGGACGTTTGCCTTTTCGGCAAGAGGCTCAGCCGCGGCCGAGCGCCATGAGATGTTGCGTCTCTGGGAAAGCACAGATCCCCACTGCTGTTGTGCCTGTAGATAGGGCGCCAAGGGTAGGTGAAGAGCAGCAACAGCTTTCAGGGATGGACCCTTCCTTGTGGGAGAAGGAGCCGGACGTTTGCCTTTTCCGACAGAGGCTCTGCCAAGGCCGAGGGCCATGAGATGTTACGTCTCTGGGAAAGCACCGATCCCCAGTGCTGATTTGCCTGTAGATAGGGAGCCAAGGGAAGGTGAAGAGCAGCAAGAGCTTTCAGGGCTGGGCCCTTCCTTGTGGGAGAAGGAGCCGGACGTTTGCCTTTTCGGCAAGAGGCTCTGCTGCTGCCAAGCACCATGAGATGTTGCGTCTCTGGGAAAGCACAGATCCCCACTGCTGTTGTGCCTGTAGATAGGGCACCAAGGCACCGTGAAGAGCAGCAACAGCTTTCAGGGCTGGGCCGTTCCAAGTGGGAGAAGGAGCCGGACGTTTGCCTTTTCGGCAAGAGGCTCTGCCGCGGCCGAGCGCCATGAGATCTTGCGTCTCTGGGAAAGCACAGATCCCCACTGCTGTTGTGCCTGTAGATAGGGCGCCAAGGCACCGTGAAGAGCAGCAACACCTTTCAGGGCTGGGCCCTTCCAAGTGGGAGAAGGAGCCGGACGTTTGCCTTTTCGGCAAGAGGCTCTGCCGCGGCCGAGCGCCATGAGATGTTGCGTCTCTGGGAAAGCACAGATCCCCACTGCTGTTGTGCCTGTAGATAGGGCGCCAAGGCACCGTGAAGAGCAGCAAGAGCTTTCAGGGCTGGGCCCTTCCTTGTGGGAGAAGGAGCCGGACGTTTGCCTTTTCGGCAAGAGGCTCTGCCGCGGCCGAGCGCCATGAGATGTTGCGTCTCTGGGAAAGCACAGATCCCCACTGCTGTTGTGCCTGTAGATAGGGCGCCAAGGCACCGTGAAGAGCAGCAAGAGCTTTCAGGGCTGGGCCCTTCCTTGTGGGAGAAGGAGCCGGAAGTTTGCCTTTTCGGCAAGAGGCTCAGCCACGGCCGAGCGCCATGAGATGTTGCGTCTCTGGGAAAGCACAGATCCCCACTGCTGTTGTGCCTGTAGATAGGGCGCCAAGGCACCGTGAAGAACAGCAACAGCTTTCAGGGCTGGGCCATTGCTTTGGGGAGGAGCCGGACGTTTGCCTTTTCGGCAAGAGGCTCTTCTGCGGCCAAGCGACATGAGATGTTGCGTCTCTGGGAAAGCACAGATCCCCACTGCTGTTGTGCCTGTAGATAGGGCGCCAAGGCACCGTGAAGAGAAGCAAGAGCTTTCAGGGCTGGGCCCTTCCTTGTGGGAGAAGGAGCCGGACGTTTGCCTTTTCGGCAAGAGGCTCTGCCGTGGCCGAGCGCCATGAGATCTTGCGTCTCTGGGAAAGCACAGATCCCCACTGCTGTTGTGCCTGTAGATAGGGCGCCAAGGCACCGTGAAGAGCAGCAAGAGCTTTCAGGGCTGGGCCCTTCCTTGTGGGAGAAGGAGCCGGACGTTTGCCTTTTCGGCAAGAGGCTCTGCCGTGGCCAAGCGCCATGAGATGTTGCGTCTCTGGGAAAGCACAGATCCCCACTGCTGTTGTGCCTGTAGATAGGGCGCCAAGGCACCGTGAAGAGCAGCAAGAGCTTTCAGGGCTGGGCCCTTCCTTGTGGGAGAAGGAGCCGGACGTTTGCCTTTTCGGCAAGAGGCTCAGCCGCGGGCGAACGCCATGAGATGTTGCGTCTCTGGGAAAGCACAGATCCCCACTGCTGTTGTGCCTGTAGATAGGGCGCCAAGGCACCGTGAAGAGCAGCAAGAGCTTTCAGGGCTGGGCCCTTCCTTGTGGGAGAAGGAGCCGGACGTTTGCCTTTTCGGCAAGAGGCTCAGCCGCGGCCGAGCGCCATGAGATGTTGCGTCTCTGGGAAAGCACAGATCCCCACTGCTGTTGTGCCTGTAGATAGGGCGCCAAGGCACCGTGAAGAGCAGCAACACCTTTCAGGGCTGTGTCCTGACTTCTCGGAGAAGGAGCCAGCCTTTTGCCTTTTCAGCAAGAGGCTCTGCCGCGGCCGAGCGCCATGAGATGTTGCGTCTCTGGGAAAGCACAGATCCCCACTGCTGTTGTGCCTGTAGATAGGGCGCCAAGGCACCGTGAAGAGCAGCAACACCTTTCAGGGCTGGGCCGTTCCAAGTGGGAGAAGGAGCCGGACGTTTGCCTTTTCGGCAAGAGGCTCTGCCGCGGCCGAGGGCCATGAGATGTTGCGTCTCTGGGAAAGCACAGATCCCCACTGCTGTTGTGCCTGTAGATAGGGCGCCAAGGCACCGTGAAGAGCAGCAAGAGCTTTCAGGGCTGGGCCCTTCCTTGTGGGAGAAGGAGCCGGACGTTTGCCTTTTCGGCAAGAGGCTCTGCCGTGGCCGAACGCCATGAGATGTTGCGTCTCTGGGAAAGCACAGATCCCCACTGCTGTTGTGCCTGTAGATAGGGCGCCAAGGCACCGTGAAGAGCAGCAACAGCTTTCAGGGCTGGGCCCTTCCTTGTGGGAGAAGGAGCCGGACGTTTGCCTTTTCGGCAAGAGGCTCAGCCGCGGCCGAGCGCCATGAGATATTGCGTCTCTGGGAAAGTACCAATCCCCACTGCTGTTGTGTCTGTAGATAGGGCACCAAGGCACCGTGAAGAGCAGCAACAGCTTTCAAGGCTGTGTCCTGACTTCTGGGAGAAGGAGCCAGCCTTTTGCCTTTTCGGCAAGAGGCTCTGCCACGGCCGAGCGCCATGAGATGTTGCGTCTCTGGGAAAGCACAGATCCCCACTGCTGTTGTGCCTGTAGATAGGGCGCCAAGGCACCGTGAAGAGCAGCAAGAGCTTTCAGGGATGGACCCTTCCTTGTGGGAGAAGGAGCCGGACGTTTGCCTTTTCCGACAGAGGCTCTGCCAAGGCCGAGGGCCATGAGATGTTACGTCTCTGGGAAAGCACCGATCCCCAGTGCTGTTTTGCCTGTAGATAGGGAGCCAAGGGAAGGTGAAGAGCAGCAAGAGCTTTCAGGGCTGGGCCCTTCCTTGTGGGAGAAGGAGCCGGACGTTTGCCTTTTCGGCAAGAGGCTCTGCTGCTGCCAAGCACCATGAGATTTTGCGTCTCTGGGAAAGCACAGATCCCCACTGCTGTTGTGCCTGTAGATAGGGTGCCAAGGCACCGTGAAGAGCAGCAACACCTTTCAGGGCTGGGCCGTTCCAAGTGGGAGAAGGAGCCGGACGTTTGCCTTTTCGGCAAGAGGCTCTGCCGCGGCCGAGCGCCATGAGATGTTGCGTCTCTGGGAAAGCACAGATCCCCACTGCTGTTGTGCCTGTAGATAGGGCGCCAAGGCACCGTGAAGAGCAGCAACACCTTTCAGGGCTGGGCCCTTCCAAGTGGGAGAAGGAGCCGGACGTTTGCCTTTTCGGCAAGAGGCTCTGCCGCGGCCGAGCGCCATGAGATCTTGCGTCTCTGGGAAAGCACAGATCCCCACTGCTGTTGTGCCTGTAGATAGGGCGCCAAGGCACCGTGAAGAGCAGCAAGAGCTTTCAGGGCTGGGCCCTTCCTTGTGGGAGAAGGAGCCGGACGTTTGCCTTTTCGGCAAGAGGCTCTGCCGCGGCCGAGCGCCATGAGATGTTGCGTCTCTGGGAAAGCACAGATCCCCACTGCTGTTGTGCCTGTAGATAGGGCGCCAAGGCACCGTGAAGAGCAGCAAGAGCTTTCAGGGCTGGGCCCTTCCTTGTGGGAGAAGGAGCCGGAAGTTTGCCTTTTCGGCAAGAGGCTCTGCTGCTGCCAAGCACCATGAGATGTTGCGTCTCTGGGAAAGCACAGATCCCCACTGCTGTTGTGCCTGTAGATAGGGTGCCAAGGGAAGGTGAATAGCAGCAACAGCTTTCAGGGATGGACCCTTTCTTGTGGGAGAAGGAGCCGGACGTTTACCTTTTCGGAAAGGAGGTATCCGATGCCGAGGGCCATGAGATCTTGCGTATCTGGGAATGCAGATATTCCCCAGTTGTGTTGTGCCTGTAGATAGGGCGCCAAGGGAAGGTGAAGAGCAGCAACAGCTTTCAGGGCTGGCCCCTTCCTTGTGGGAGAAGGAGCCGGACGTTTGCCTTTTCGGCAAGAGGCTCTGCCGCGGCCGAGCGCCATGAGATGTTGCGTCTCTGGGAAAGCACCGATCCCCACTGCTGTTGTGCCTGTAGATAGGGCACCAAGGCACCGTGAAGAGCAGCAAGAGCTTTCAGGGCTGGGCCCTTCCTTGTGGGAGAAGGAGCCGGACGTTTGCCTTTTCGGCAAGAGGCTCTGCTGCTGCCAAGCACCATGAGATGTTGCGTCTCTGGGAAAGCACAGATCCCCACTGCTGTTGTGCCTGTAGATAGGGTGCCAAGGCACCGTGAAGAGCAGCAACACCTTTCAGGGCTGGGCCGTTCCAAGTGGGAGAAGGAGCCGGACGTTTGCCTTTTCGGCAAGAGGCTCTGCCGCGGCCGAGCGCCATGAGATGTTGCGTCTCTGGGAAAGCACAGATCCCCAGTGCTGATGTGCCTGTAGATAGGGCGCCAAGGGTAGGTGAAGAGCAGCAAGAGCTTTCAGGGCTGGGCCCTTCCTTGTGGGAGAAGGAGCCGGACGTTTGCCTTTTCGGCAAGAGGCTCTGCCGCGGCCGAGCGCCATGAGATGTTGCGTCTCTGGGAAAGCACAGATCCCCACTGCTGTTGTGCCTGTAGATAGGGCGCCAAGGCACCGTGAAGAGCAGCAACAGCTTTCAGGGCTGGGCTGTTCCAAGTGGGAGAAGGAGCCGGACGTTTGCCTTTTCGGCAAGAGGCTCTGCCGCGGCCGAGCGCCATGAGATGTTGCGTCTCTGGGAAAGCACAGATCCCCACTGCTGTTGTGCCTGTAGATAGGGTGCCAAGGCACCGTGAAGAGCAGCAAGAGCTTTCAGGGCTGGGCCCTTCCAAGTGGGAGAAGGAGCCGGACGTTTGCCTTTTCGGCAAGAGGCTCAGCCGCGGCCGAGCGCCATGAGATGTTGCGTCTCTGGGAAAGCACAGATCCCCACTGCTGTTGTGCCTGTAGATAGGGCGCCAAGGCACCGTGAAGAGCAGCAACAGCTTTCAGGGCTGGGCTGTTCCAAGTGGGAGAAGGAGCCGGACGTTTGCCTTTTCGGCAAGAGGCTCTGCCGCGGCCGAGCGCCATGAGATGTTGCGTCTCTGGGAAAGCACAGATCCCCACTGCTGTTGTGCCTGTAGATAGGGTGCCAAGGGAAGGTGAATAGCAGCAACAGCTTTCAGGGATGGACCCTTTCTTGTGGGAGAAGGAGCCGGACGTTTACCTTTTCGGAAAGGAGGTATCCGAGGCCGAGCGCCATGAGATCTTGCGTATCTGGGAATGCAGATATTCCCCACTTGTGTTGTGCCTGTAGATAGGGCGCCAAGGGAAGGTGAAGAGCAGCAACAGCTTTCAGGGCTGGCCCCTTCCTTGTGGGAGAAGGAGCCGGACGTTTGCCTTTTCGGCAAGAGGCTCTGCCGCGGCCGAGCGCCATGAGATGTTGCGTCTCTGGGAAAGCACCGATCCCCACTGCTGTTGTGCCTGTAGATAGGGCACCAAGGCACCGTGAAGAGCAGCAACAGCTTTCAGGGCTGGGCCCTTCCTTGTGGGAGAAGGAGCCGGACGTTTGCCTTTTCGGCAAGAGGCTCTGCTGCTGCCAAGCACCATGAGATGTTGCGTCTCTGGGAAAGCACAGATCCCCACTGCTGTTGTGCCTGTAGATAGGGCGCCAAGGCACCGTGAAGAGCAGCAACAGCTTTCAGGGCTGGGCCATTCCTTTGGGGAGGAGCCGGACGTTTGCCTTTTCGGCAAGAGGCTCAGCCGCGGCCGAGCGCCATGAGATGTTGCGTCTCTGGGAAAGCACAGATCCCCACTGCTGTTGTGCCTGTAGATAGGGCGCCAAGGCACCGTGAAGAGCAGCAACACCTTTCAGGGCTGTGTCCTGTCTTCTCGGAGAAGGAGCCAGCCTTTTGCCTTTTCGGCAAGAGGCTCTGCCGCGGCCGAGCGCCATGAGATGTTGCGTCTCTGGGAAAGCACAGATCCCCACTGCTGTTGTGCCTGTAGATAGGGCGCCAAGGCACCGTGAAGAGCAGCAACACCTTTCAGGGCTGGGCCGTTCCAAGTGGGAGAAGGAGCCGGACGTTTGCCTTTTCGGCAAGAGGCTCTGCCGCGGCCGAGCGCCATGAGATGTTGCGTCTCTGGGAAAGCACAGATCCCCACTGCTGTTGTGCCTGTAGATAGGGCGCCAAGGCACTGTGAAGAGCAGCAAGAGCTTTCAGGGCTGGGCCCTTCCAAGTGGGAGAAGGAGCCGGACGTTTGCCTTTTCGGCAAGAGGCTCTGCCGTGGTTGAACGACATGAGATGTTGCGTCTCTGGGAAAGCACAGATCCCCACTGCTGTTGTGCCTGTAGATAGGGCGCCAAGGGTAGGTGAGGAGCAGCAACAGCTTTCAGGGCTGGGCCCTTCCTTGTGGGAGAAGGAGCCGGACGTTTGCCTTTTCGGCAAGAGGCTCAGCCGCGGCCGAGCGCCATGAGATGTTGCGTCTCTGGGAAAGCACCAATCCCCACTGCTGTTGTGCCTGTAGATAGGGCACCAAGGCACCGTGAAGAGCAGCAAGAGCTTTCAGGGCTGGGCCCTTCCAAGTGGGAGAAGGAGCCGGACGTTTGCCTTTTCGGCAAGAGGCTCTGCTGCTGCCAAGCACCATGAGATTTTGCGTCTCTGGGAAAGCACAGATCCCCACTGCTGTTGTGCCTGTAGATAGGGCGCCAAGGCACCGTGAAGAGCAGCAAGAGCTTTCAGGGCTGGGCCCTTCCAAGTGGGAGAAGGAGCCGGATGTTTGCCTTTTCGGCAAAAGGCTCAGCCGCGGCCGAACGCCATGAGATGTTGCGTCTCTGGGAAAGCACAGATCCCCACTGCTGTTGTGCCTGTAGATAGGGCGCCAAGGCACCGTGAAGAGCAGCAAGAGCTTTCAGGGCTGGGCCCTTCCTTGTGGGAGAAGGAGCCGGACGTTTGCCTTTTCGGCAAGAGGCTCAGCCGCGGCCGTGCGCCATGAGATGTTGCGTCTCTGGGAAAGCACAGATCCCCACTGCTGTTGTGCCTGTAGATAGGGCGCCAAGGCACCGTGAAGAGCAGCAACAGCTTTCAGGGATGGACCCTTCCTTGTGGGAGAAGGAGCCGGACGTTTACCTTTTCGGAAAGGAGGTATCCGAGGCCGAGCACCATGAGATCTTGCGTATCTGGGAATGCAGATATTCCTCAGTTGTGTTGTGCCTGGAGATAGGGCGCCAAGGCACCGTGAAGAGCAGCAACAGCTTTCAGGGCTGGCCCCTTCCTTGTGGGAGAAGGAGCCGGACGTTTCCCTTCTTGGCAAGAGGTTCTGCTGCAGCAGAGCACCATGAACTGTTGCGTCTCTGGGAAAGCACAGATCCCCACTGCTGTTGTGCCTGTAGATAGGGCGCCAAGGCACCGTGAAGAGCAGCAAGAGCTTTCAGGGCTGGGCCCTTCCTTGTGGGAGAAAGAGCCGGACGTTTGCCTTTTCGGCAAGAGGCTCTGCCGCGGCCGAGCGCCATGAGATGTTGCGTCTCTGGGAAAGCACAGATCCCCACTGCTGTTGTGCCTGTAGATAGGGCGCCAAGGCACCGTGAAGAGCAGGAACACCTTTCAGGGCTGGGCCGTTCCTTGTGGGAGAAGGAGCTGGACGTTTGCCTTTTCGGCAAGAGGCTCTGCCGCGGCCGAGCGCCATGAGATGTTGCGTCTCTGGGAAAGCACAGATCCCCACTGCTGTTGTGCCTGTAGATAGGGCGCCAAGGCACCGTGAAGAGCACCAACAGCTTTCAGGGCTGGGCCCTTCCTTGTGGGAGAAGGAGCCGGAAGCTTGCCTTTTCGGCAAGAGGCTCTGCCGCGGCCGAGCGCCATGAGATGTTGCGTCTCTGGGAAAGCACAGATCCCCACTGCTGTTGTGCCTGTAGATAGGGCGCCAAGGCACCGTGAAGAGCAGCAAGAGCTTTCAGGGCTGGGCCCTTCCTTGTGGGAGAAGGAGCCGGACGTTTGCCTTTTCGGCAAGAGGCTCAGCCGCGGCCGAAGGCCATGAGATGTTGCGTCTCTGGGAAAGCACAGATCCCCCTGCTGTTGTGCCTGTAGATAGGGCGCCAAGGGAAGGTGAAGAGCAGGAAGAGCTTTCAGGGCTGGGCCCTTCCTTGTGGGAGAAGGAGCCGGACGTTTGCCTTTTCGGCAAGAGGCTCTGCTGCTGCCAAGCACCATGAGATTTTGCGTCTCTGGGAAAGCACAGATCCCCACTGCTGTTGTGCCTGTAGATAGGGTGCCAAGGCACCGTGAAGAGCAGCAACAGCTTTCAGGGCTGGGCCCTTCCTTGTGGGAGAAGGAGCCGGACGTTTGCCTTTTCGGCAAGAGGCTCTGCCGCGGCCGAGCACCATGAGATGTTGCGTCTCTGGGAAAGCACAGATCCCCACTGCTGTTGTGCCTGTAGATAGGGCGCCAAGGCACCGTGAAGAGCAGCAACACCTTTCAGGGCTGGGCCCTTCCAAGTGGGAGAAGGAGCCGGACGTTTGCCTTTTCGGCAAGAGGCTCTGCCGCGGCCGAGCGCCATGAGATGTTGCGTCTCTGGGAAAGCACAGATCCCCACTGCTGTTGTGCCTGTAGATAGGGCGCCAAGGCACCGTGAAGAGCAGCAAGAGCTTTCAGGGCTGGGCCCTTCCTTGTGGCAGAAGGAGCCGGAAGTTTGCCTTTTCGGCAAGAGGCTCTGCTGCTGCCAAGCACCATGAGATGTTGCGTCTCTGGGAAAGCACAGATCCCCACTGCTGTTGTGCCTGTAGATAGGGCGCCAAGGCACCGTGAAGAGCAGCAACACCTTTCAGGGCTGTGTCCTGACTTCTGGGAGAAGGAGCCAGCCTTTTGCCTTTTCGGCAAGAGGCTCTGCCACGGCCGAGCGCCATGAGATGTTGCGTCTCTGGGAAAGCACAGATCCCCACTGCTGTTGTGCCTGTAGATAGGGCGCCAAGGCACCGTGAAGAACAGCAACAGCTTTCAGGGCTGGGCCATTCCTTTGGGGAGGAGCCGGACGTTTGCCTTTTCGGCAAGAGGCTCTTCTGCGGCCAAGCGACATGAGATGTTGCGTCTCTGGGAAAGCACAGATCCCCACTGCTGTTGTGCCTGTCGATAGGGCGCCAAGGCACCGTGAAGAGCAGCAAGAGCTTTCAGGGCTGGGCCCTTCCTTGTGGGAGAAGGAGCCGGACGTTTGCCTTTTCGGCAAGAGGCTCTGCCGCGGCCGAGCGCCATGAGATGTTGCGTCTCTGGGAAAGCACAGATCCCCACTGCTGTTGTGCCTGTAGATAGGGCGCCAAGGGTAGGTGAAGAGCAGCAAGAGCTTTCAGGGCTGGGCCCTTCCTTGTGGGAGAAGGAGCCGGACGTTTGCCTTTTCGGCAAGAGGCTCTGCCGCGGCCGAGCGCCATGAGATGTTGCGTCTCTGGGAAAGCACAGATCCCCACTGCTGTTGTGCCTGTAGATAGGGCGCCAAGGCACCGTGAAGAGCAGCAACAGCTTTCAGGGCTGGGCCCTTCCTTGTGGGAGAAGGAGCCGGATGTTTGCCTTTTCGGCAAGAGGCTCAGCCGCGGGCGAACGCCATGAGATGTTGCGTCTCTGGGAAAGCACAGATCCCCACTGCTGTTGTGCCTGTAGATAGGGCGCCAAGGCACCGTGAAGAGCAGGAACACCTTTCAGGGCTGGGCCCTTCCTTGTGGGAGAAGGAGCCGGACGTTTGCCTTTTCGGCAAGAGGCTCAGCCGCGGCCAAGCGCCATGAGATGTTGCGTCTCTGGGAAAGCACAGATCCCCACTGCTGTTGTGCCTGTAGATAGGGCACCAAGGCACCGTGAAGAACAGCAACAGCTTTCAGGGCTGGGCCATTCCTTTGGGGATTAGGAGCCGGACGTTTGCCTTTTCGGCAAGAGGCTCTTCTGCGGCCAAGCGACATGAGATGTTGCGTCTCTGGGAAAGCACAGATCCCCACTGCTGTTGTGCCTGTAGATAGGGCGCCAAGGCACCGTGAAGAGAAGCAAGAGCTTTCAGGGCTGGGCCCTTCCTTGTGGGAAAAGGAGCCGGACGTTTGCCTTTTCGGCAAGAGGCTCTGCCGCGGCCGAGCGCCATGAGATGTTGCGTCTCTGGGAAAGCACAGATCCCCACTGCTGTTGTGCCTGTAGATAGGGCGCCAAGGCACCGTGAAGAGCAGCAACACCTTTCAGGGCTGGGCCCTTCCAAGTGGGAGAAGGAGCCGGACGTTTGCCTTTTCGGCAAGAGGCTCTGCCGTGGCCGAACGCCATGAGATGTTGCGTCTCTGGGAAAGCACAGATCCCCACTGCTGTTGTGCCTGTAGATAGGGGGCCAAGGCACCGTGAAGAGAAGCAACAGCTTTCAGGGCTGGGCCCTTCCTTGTGGGAGAAGGAGCCGGACGTTTGCCTTTTCGGCAAGAGGCTCTGCCGCGGCCGAGCGCCATGAGATGTTGCGTCTCTGGGAAAGCACAGATCCCCACTGCTGTTGTGCCTGTAGATAGGGGGCCAAGGCACCGTGAAGAGCAGCAACAGCTTTCAGGGCTGGGCCCTTCCTTGTGGGAGAAGGAGCCGGACGTTTGCCTTTTCGGCAAGAGGCTCTGCCGCGGCCGAGCGCCATGAGATGTTGCGTCTCTGGGAAAGCACAGATCCCCACTGCTGTTGTGCCTGTAGATAGGGCGCCAAGGCACCGTGAAGAGCAGCAAGAGCTTTCAGGGCTGGGCCCTTCCTTGTGGGAGAAGGAGCCGGACGTTTGCCTTTTCGGCAAGAGGCTCTGCCGTGGCCGAACGACATGAGATGTTGCGTCTCTGGGAAAGCACAGATCCCCACTGCTGTTGTGCCTGTAGATAGGGCGCCAAGGCACCGTGAAGAGCAGCAAGAGCTTTCAGGGCTGGGCCCTTCCTTGTGGGAGAAGGAGCCGGACGTTTGCCTTTTCGGCAAGAGGCTCAGCCGCGGCCGAGCGCCATGAGATGTTGCGTCTCTGGGAAAGCACAGATCCCCACTGCTGTTGTGCCTGTCGATAGGGCGCCAAGGCACCGTGAAGAGCAGCAAGAGCTTTCAGGGCTGGGCCCTTCCTTGTGGGAGAAGGAGCCGGACGTTTGCCTTTTCGGCAAGAGGCTCTGCCGCGGCCGAGCGCCATGAGATGTTGCGTCTCTGGGAAAGCACAGATCCCCACTGCTGTTGCGCCTGTAGATAGGGCGCCAAGGCACCGTGAAGAGCAGCAAGAGCTTTCAGGGCTGGGCCCTTCCTTGTGGGAGAAGGAGCCGGACGTTTGCCTTTTCGGCAAGAGGCTCTGCCGCGGCCGAGCGCCATGAGATGTTGCGTCTCTGGGAAAGCACAGATCCCCACTGCTGTTGTGCCTGTAGATAGGGCGCCAAGGCACCGTGAAGAGCAGCAAGAGCTTTCAGGGCTGGGCCCTTCCTTGTGGGAGAAGGAGCCGGACGTTTGCCTTTTCGGCAAGAGGCTCAGCCGCGGCCGAGCACCATGAGATGTTGCGTCTCTGGGAAAGCACAGATCCCCACTGCTGTTGTGCCTGTAGAAAGGGCGCCAAGGCACCGTGAAGAGCAGCAAGAGCTTTCAGGGCTGGGCCCTTCCTTTTGGGAGAAGGAGCCGGACGTTTGCCTTTTCGGCAAGAGGCTCTGCCGCGGCTGAGCGCCATGAGATGTTGCGTCTCTGGGAAAGCACAGATCCCCACTGCTGTTGTGCCTGTAGATAGGGCGCCAAGGCACCGTGAAGAGCAGCAACAGCTTTCAGGGCTGGGCCCTTCCTTGTGGGAGAAGGAGCCGGATGTTTGCCTTTTCGGCAAGAGGCTCAGCCGCGGGCGAACGCCGTGAGATGTTGCGTCTCTGGGAAAGCACAGATCCCCACTGCTGTTGTGCCTGTAGATAGGGCGCCAAGGCACCGTGAAGAGCAGGAACACCTTTCAGGGCTGGGCCCTTCCTTGTGGGAGAAGGAGCCGGACGTTTGCCTTTTCGGCAAGAGGCTCTGCCGCGGCCGAGCGCCATGAGATGTTGCGTCTCTGGGAAAGCACAGATCCCCACTGCTGTTGTGCCTGTAGATAGGGCGCCAAGGCACCGTGAAGAGCAGCAACACCTTTCAGGGCTGTGTCCTGTCTTCTCGGAGAAGGAGCCAGCCTTTTGCCTTTTCGGCAAGAGGCTCTGCCGCGGCCGAGCGCCATGAGATGTTGCGTCTCTGGGAAAGCACAGATCCCCACTGCTGTTGTGCCTGTAGATAGGGCGCCAAGGCACCGTGAAGAGCAGCAACACCTTTCAGGGCTGGGCCGTTCCAAGTGGGAGAAGGAGCCGGACGTTTGCCTTTTCGGCAAGAGGCTCTGCCGCGGCCGAGCGCCATGAGATGTTGCGTCTCTGGGAAAGCACAGATCCCCACTGCTGTTGTGCCTGTAGATAGGGCGCCAAGGCACTGTGAAGAGCAGCAAGAGCTTTCAGGGCTGGGCCCTTCCTTGTGGGAGAAGGAGCCGGACGTTTGCCTTTTCGGCAAGAGGCTCTGCCGTGGTTGAACGACATGAGATGTTGCGTCTCTGGGAAAGCACAGATCCCCACTGCTGTTGTGCCTGTAGATAGGGCGCCAAGGGTAGGTGAGGAGCAGCAACAGCTTTCAGGGCTGGGCCCTTCCTTGTGGGAGAAGGAGCCGGACGTTTGCCTTTTCGGCAAGAGGCTCAGCCGCGGCCGAGCGCCATGAGATGTTGCGTCTCTGGGAAAGCACCAATCCCCACTGCTGTTGTGCCTGTAGATAGGGCACCAAGGCACCGTGAAGAGCAGCAAGAGCTTTCAGGGCTGGGCCCTTCCAAGTGGGAGAAGGAGCCGGACGTTTGCCTTTTCGGCAAGAGGCTCTGCTGCTGCCAAGCACCATGAGATTTTGCGTCTCTGGGAAAGCACAGATCCCCACTGCTGTTGTGCCTGTAGATAGGGCGCCAAGGCACCGTGAAGAGCAGCAAGAGCTTTCAGGGCTGGGCCCTTCCAAGTGGGAGAAGGAGCCGGATGTTTGCCTTTTCGGCAAAAGGCTCAGCCGCGGCCGAACGCCATGAGATGTTGCGTCTCTGGGAAAGCACAGATCCCCACTGCTGTTGTGCCTGTAGAAAGGGCGCCAAGGCACCGTGAAGAGCAGCAACAGCTTTCAGGGCTGGGCCCTTCCTTTTGGGAGAAGGAGCCGGACGTTTGCCTTTTCGGCAAGAGGCTCTGCCGCGGCTGAGCGCCATGAGATGTTGCGTCTCTGGGAAAGCACAGATCCCCACTGCTGTTGTGCCTGTAGATAGGGTGCCAAGGGAAGGTGAATAGCAGCAACAGCTTTCAGGGATGGACCCTTTCTTGTGGGAGAAGGAGCCGGACGTTTACCTTTTCGGAAAGGAGGTATCCGATGCCGAGGGCCATGAGATCTTGCGTATCTGGGAATGCAGATATTCCCCAGTTGTGTTGTGCCTGTAGATAGGGCGCCAAGGGAAGGTGAAGAGCAGCAACAGCTTTCAGGGCTGGCCCCTTCCTTGTGGGAGAAGGAGCCGGACGTTTGCCTTTTCGGCAAGAGGCTCTGCCGCGGCCGAGCGCCATGAGATGTTGCGTCTCTGGGAAAGCACCGATCCCCACTGCTGTTGTGCCTGTAGATAGGGCACCAAGGCACCGTGAAGAGCAGCAAGAGCTTTCAGGGCTGGGCCCTTCCTTGTGGGAG
Organism: Harpia harpyja; assembly: GCF_026419915.1. Taxonomy (NCBI): domain Eukaryota; kingdom Metazoa; phylum Chordata; class Aves; order Accipitriformes; family Accipitridae; genus Harpia; species Harpia harpyja. The sequence continues at coordinate 15,008,343 of NC_068957.1, forward strand.
AAGGAGCCGGACGTTTGCCTTTTCGGCAAGAGGCTCTGCTGCTGCCAAGCACCATGAGATGTTGCGTCTCTGGGAAAGCACCGATCCCCACTGCTGTTGTGCCTGTAGATAGGGTGCCAAGGCACCGTGAAGAGCAGCAACACCTTTCAGGGCTGGGCCGTTCCAAGTGGGAGAAGGAGCCGGACGTTTGCCTTTTCGGCAAGAGGCTCTGCCGCGGCCGAGCGCCATGAGATGTTGCGTCTCTGGGAAAGCACAGATCCCCACTGCTGTTGTGCCTGTAGATAGGGCGCCAAGGGTAGGTGAAGAGCAGCAAGAGCTTTCAGGGCTGGGCCCTTCCTTGTGGGAGAAGGAGCCGGACGTTTGCCTTTTCGGCAAGAGGCTCTGCCGCGGCCGAGCGCCATGAGATTTTGCGTCTCTGGGAAAGCACAGATCCCCACTGCTGTTGTGCCTGTAGATAGGGCGCCAAGGCACCGTGAAGAGCAGCAACAGCTTTCAGGGCTGGGCTGTTCCAAGTGGGAGAAGGAGCCGGACGTTTGCCTTTTCGGCAAGAGGCTCTGCCGCGGCCGAGCGCCATGAGATGTTGCGTCTCTGGGAAAGCACAGATCCCCACTGCTGTTGTGCCTGTAGATAGGGTGCCAAGGCACCGTGAAGAGCAGCAAGAGCTTTCAGGGCTGGGCCCTTCCAAGTGGGAGAAGGAGCCGGACGTTTGCCTTTTCGGCAAGAGGCTCAGCCGCGGCCGAGCGCCATGAGATGTTGCGTCTCTGGGAAAGCACAGATCCCCACTGCTGTTGTGCCTGTAGATAGGGCGCCAAGGCACCGTGAAGAGCAGCAACAGCTTTCAGGGCTGGGCTGTTCCAAGTGGGAGAAGGAGCCGGACGTTTGCCTTTTCGGCAAGAGGCTCTGCCGCGGCCGAGCGCCATGAGATGTTGCGTCTCTGGGAAAGCACAGATCCCCACTGCTGTTGTGCCTGTAGATAGGGTGCCAAGGGAAGGTGAATAGCAGCAACAGCTTTCAGGGATGGACCCTTTCTTGTGGGAGAAGGAGCCGGACGTTTACCTTTTCGGAAAGGAGGTATCCGAGGCCGAGCGCCATGAGATCTTGCGTATCTGGGAATGCAGATATTCCCCACTTGTGTTGTGCCTGTAGATAGGGCGCCAAGGGAAGGTGAAGAGCAGCAACAGCTTTCAGGGCTGGCCCCTTCCTTGTGGGAGAAGGAGCCGGACGTTTGCCTTTTCGGCAAGAGGCTCTGCCGCGGCCGAGCGCCATGAGATGTTGCGTCTCTGGGAAAGCACCGATCCCCACTGCTGTTGTGCCTGTAGATAGGGCACCAAGGCACCGTGAAGAGCAGCAAGAGCTTTCAGGGCTGGGCCCTTCCTTGTGGGAGAAGGAGCCGGACGTTTGCCTTTTCGGCAAGAGGCTCTGCTGCTGCCAAGCACCATGAGATTTTGCGTCTCTGGGAAAGCACAGATCCCCACTGCTGTTGTGCCTGTAGATAGGGTGCCAAGGCACCGTGAAGAGCAGCAAGAGCTTTCAGGGCTGGGCCGTTCCAAGTGGGAGAAGGAGCCGGACGTTTGCCTTTTCGGCAAGAGGCTCTGCCGCGGCCGAGCGCCATGAGATGTTGCGTCTCTGGGAAAGCACAGATCCCCACTGCTGTTGTGCCTGTAGATAGGGCGCCAAGGCACCGTGAAGAGCAGCAAGAGCTTTCAGGGCTGGGCCCTTCCAAGTGGGAGAAGGAGCCGGACGTTTGCCTTTTCGGCAAGAGGCTCTGCCGCGGCCGAGCGCCATGAGATGTTGCGTCTCTGGGAAAGCACAGATCCCCACTGCTGTTGTGCCTGTCGATAGGGCGCCAAGGCACCGTGAAGAGCAGCAAGAGCTTTCAGGGCTGGGCCCTTCCTTGTGGGAGAAGGAGCCGGAAGTTTGCCTTTTCGGCAAGAGGCTCTGCTGCTGCCAAGCACCATGAGATGTTGCGTCTCTGGGAAAGCACAGATCCCCACTGCTGTTGTGCCTGTAGATAGGGCGCCAAGGCACCGTGAAGAGCAGCAACAGCTTTCAGGGCTGGGCCATTCCTTTGGGGAGGAGCCGGACGTTTGCCTTTTCGGCAAGAGGCTCTTCTGCGGCCAAGCGACATGAGATGTTGCGTCTCTGGGAAAGCACAGATCCCCACTGCTGTTGTGCCTGTAGATAGGGCGCCAAGGTTAGGTGAAGAGCAGCAAGAGCTTTCAGGGCTGGGCCCTTCCTTGTGGGAGAAGGAGCCGGACGTTTGCCTTTTCGGCAAGAGGCTCTGCCGCGGCCGAGCGCCATGAGATCTTGCGTCTCTGGGAAAGCACAGATCCCCACTGCTGTTGTGCCTGTAGATAGGGCGCCAAGGGTAGGTGAAGAGCAGCAAGAGCTTTCAGGGCTGGGCCCTTCCTTGTGGGAGAAGGAGCCGGACGTTTGCCTTTTCGGCAAGAGGCTCTGCCGCGGCCGAGCGCCATGAGATGTTGCGTCTCTGGGAAAGCACAGATCCCCACTGCTGTTGTGCCTGTAGATAGGGCGCCAAGGCACCGTGAAGAGCAGCAACAGCTTTCAGGGCTGGGCCCTTCCTTGTGGGAGAAGGAGCCGGATGTTTGCCTTTTCGGCAAGAGGCTCAGCCGCGGGCGAACGCCGTGAGATGTTGCGTCTCTGGGAAAGCACAGATCCCCACTGCTGTTGTGCCTGTAGATAGGGCGCCAAGGCACCGTGAAGAGCAGGAACACCTTTCAGGGCTGGGCCCTTCCTTGTGGGAGAAGGAGCCGGACGTTTGCCTTTTCGGCAAGAGGCTCTGCCGCGGCCGAGCGCCATGAGATGTTGCGTCTCTGGGAAAGCACAGATCCCCACTGCTGTTGTGCCTGTAGATAGGGCGCCAAGGCACCGTGAAGAGCAGCAACACCTTTCAGGGCTGTGTCCTGTCTTCTCGGAGAAGGAGCCAGCCTTTTGCCTTTTCGGCAAGAGGCTCTGCCGCGGCCGAGCGCCATGAGATGTTGCGTCTCTGGGAAAGCACAGATCCCCACTGCTGTTGTGCCTGTAGATAGGGCGCCAAGGCACCGTGAAGAGCAGCAACACCTTTCAGGGCTGGGCCGTTCCAAGTGGGAGAAGGAGCCGGACGTTTGCCTTTTCGGCAAGAGGCTCTGCCGCGGCCGAGCGCCATGAGATGTTGCGTCTCTGGGAAAGCACAGATCCCCACTGCTGTTGTGCCTGTAGATAGGGCGCCAAGGCACTGTGAAGAGCAGCAAGAGCTTTCAGGGCTGGGCCCTTCCAAGTGGGAGAAGGAGCCGGACGTTTGCCTTTTCGGCAAGAGGCTCTGCCGTGGTTGAACGACATGAGATGTTGCGTCTCTGGGAAAGCACAGATCCCCACTGCTGTTGTGCCTGTAGATAGGGCGCCAAGGGTAGGTGAGGAGCAGCAACAGCTTTCAGGGCTGGGCCCTTCCTTGTGGGAGAAGGAGCCGGACGTTTGCCTTTTCGGCAAGAGGCTCAGCCGCGGCCGAGCGCCATGAGATGTTGCGTCTCTGGGAAAGCACCAATCCCCACTGCTGTTGTGCCTGTAGATAGGGCACCAAGGCACCGTGAAGAGCAGCAAGAGCTTTCAGGGCTGGGCCCTTCCAAGTGGGAGAAGGAGCCGGACGTTTGCCTTTTCGGCAAGAGGCTCTGCTGCTGCCAAGCACCATGAGATTTTGCGTCTCTGGGAAAGCACAGATCCCCACTGCTGTTGTGCCTGTAGATAGGGCGCCAAGGCACCGTGAAGAGCAGCAAGAGCTTTCAGGGCTGGGCCCTTCCAAGTGGGAGAAGGAGCCGGATGTTTGCCTTTTCGGCAAAAGGCTCAGCCGCGGCCGAACGCCATGAGATGTTGCGTCTCTGGGAAAGCACAGATCCCCACTGCTGTTGTGCCTGTAGAAAGGGCGCCAAGGCACCGTGAAGAGCAGCAACAGCTTTCAGGGCTGGGCCCTTCCTTTTGGGAGAAGGAGCCGGACGTTTGCCTTTTCGGCAAGAGGCTCTGCCGCGGCTGAGCGCCATGAGATGTTGCGTCTCTGGGAAAGCACAGATCCCCACTGCTGTTGTGCCTGTAGATAGGGTGCCAAGGGAAGGTGAATAGCAGCAACAGCTTTCAGGGATGGACCCTTTCTTGTGGGAGAAGGAGCCGGACGTTTACCTTTTCGGAAAGGAGGTATCCGATGCCGAGGGCCATGAGATCTTGCGTATCTGGGAATGCAGATATTCCCCAGTTGTGTTGTGCCTGTAGATAGGGCGCCAAGGGAAGGTGAAGAGCAGCAACAGCTTTCAGGGCTGGCCCCTTCCTTGTGGGAGAAGGAGCCGGACGTTTGCCTTTTCGGCAAGAGGCTCTGCCGCGGCCGAGCGCCATGAGATGTTGCGTCTCTGGGAAAGCACCGATCCCCACTGCTGTTGTGCCTGTAGATAGGGCACCAAGGCACCGTGAAGAGCAGCAAGAGCTTTCAGGGCTGGGCCCTTCCTTGTGGGAGAAGGAGCCGGACGTTTGCCTTTTCGGCAAGAGGCTCTGCTGCTGCCAAGCACCATGAGATGTTGCGTCTCTGGGAAAGCACAGATCCCCACTGCTGTTGTGCCTGTAGATAGGGTGCCAAGGCACCGTGAAGAGCAGCAACACCTTTCAGGGCTGGGCCGTTCCAAGTGGGAGAAGGAGCCGGACGTTTGCCTTTTCGGCAAGAGGCTCTGCCGCGGCCGAGCGCCATGAGATGTTGCGTCTCTGGGAAAGCACAGATCCCCACTGCTGTTGTGCCTGTAGATAGGGCGCCAAGGGTAGGTGAAGAGCAGCAAGAGCTTTCAGGGCTGGGCCCTTCCTTGTGGGAGAAGGAGCCGGACGTTTGCCTTTTCGGCAAGAGGCTCTGCCGCGGCCGAGCGCCATGAGATTTTGCGTCTCTGGGAAAGCACAGATCCCCACTGCTGTTGTGCCTGTAGATAGGGCGCCAAGGCACCGTGAAGAGCAGCAACAGCTTTCAGGGCTGGGCTGTTCCAAGTGGGAGAAGGAGCCGGACGTTTGCCTTTTCGGCAAGAGGCTCTGCCGCGGCCGAGCGCCATGAGATGTTGCGTCTCTGGGAAAGCACAGATCCCCACTGCTGTTGTGCCTGTAGATAGGGCACCAAGGCACCGTGAAGAGCAGCAAGAGCTTTCAGGGCTGGGCCCTTCCAAGTGGGAGAAGGAGCCGGACGTTTGCCTTTTCGGCAAGAGGCTCAGCCGCGGCCGAGCGCCATGAGATGTTGCGTCTCTGGGAAAGCACAGATCCCCACTGCTGTTGTGCCTGTAGATAGGGCGCCAAGGCACCGTGAAGAGCAGCAACAGCTTTCAGGGCTGGGCTGTTCCAAGTGGGAGAAGGAGCCGGACGTTTGCCTTTTCGGCAAGAGGCTCTGCCGCGGCCGAGCGCCATGAGATGTTGCGTCTCTGGGAAAGCACAGATCCCCACTGCTGTTGTGCCTGTAGATAGGGTGCCAAGGGAAGGTGAATAGCAGCAACAGCTTTCAGGGATGGACCCTTTCTTGTGGGAGAAGGAGCCGGACGTTTACCTTTTCGGAAAGGAGGTATCCGAGGCCGAGCGCCATGAGATCTTGCGTATCTGGGAATGCAGATATTCCCCACTTGTGTTGTGCCTGTAGATAGGGCGCCAAGGGAAGGTGAAGAGCAGCAACAGCTTTCAGGGCTGGCCCCTTCCTTGTGGGAGAAGGAGCCGGACGTTTGCCTTTTCGGCAAGAGGCTCTGCCGCGGCCGAGCGCCATGAGATGTTGCGTCTCTGGGAAAGCACCGATCCCCACTGCTGTTGTGCCTGTAGATAGGGCACCAAGGCACCGTGAAGAGCAGCAAGAGCTTTCAGGGCTGGGCCCTTCCTTGTGGGAGAAGGAGCCGGACGTTTGCCTTTTCGGCAAGAGGCTCTGCTGCTGCCAAGCACCATGAGATTTTGCGTCTCTGGGAAAGCACAGATCCCCACTGCTGTTGTGCCTGTAGATAGGGTGCCAAGGCACCGTGAAGAGCAGCAAGAGCTTTCAGGGCTGGGCCGTTCCAAGTGGGAGAAGGAGCCGGACGTTTGCCTTTTCGGCAAGAGGCTCTGCCGCGGCCGAGCGCCATGAGATGTTGCGTCTCTGGGAAAGCACAGATCCCCACTGCTGTTGTGCCTGTAGATAGGGCGCCAAGGCACCGTGAAGAGCAGCAAGAGCTTTCAGGGCTGGGCCCTTCCAAGTGGGAGAAGGAGCCGGACGTTTGCCTTTTCGGCAAGAGGCTCTGCCGCGGCCGAGCGCCATGAGATGTTGCGTCTCTGGGAAAGCACAGATCCCCACTGCTGTTGTGCCTGTCGATAGGGCGCCAAGGCACCGTGAAGAGCAGCAAGAGCTTTCAGGGCTGGGCCCTTCCTTGTGGGAGAAGGAGCCGGAAGTTTGCCTTTTCGGCAAGAGGCTCTGCTGCTGCCAAGCACCATGAGATGTTGCGTCTCTGGGAAAGCACAGATCCCCACTGCTGTTGTGCCTGTAGATAGGGCGCCAAGGCACCGTGAAGAGCAGCAACAGCTTTCAGGGCTGGGCCATTCCTTTGGGGAGGAGCCGGACGTTTGCCTTTTCGGCAAGAGGCTCTTCTGCGGCCAAGCGACATGAGATGTTGCGTCTCTGGGAAAGCACAGATCCCCACTGCTGTTGTGCCTGTAGATAGGGCGCCAAGGTTAGGTGAAGAGCAGCAAGAGCTTTCAGGGCTGGGCCCTTCCTTGTGGGAGAAGGAGCCGGACGTTTGCCTTTTCGGCAAGAGGCTCTGCCGCGGCCGAGCGCCATGAGATCTTGCGTCTCTGGGAAAGCACAGATCCCCACTGCTGTTGTGCCTGTAGATAGGGCGCCAAGGGTAGGTGAAGAGCAGCAAGAGCTTTCAGGGCTGGGCCCTTCCTTGTGGGAGAAGGAGCCGGACGTTTGCCTTTTCGGCAAGAGGCTCTGCCGCGGCCGAGCGCCATGAGATGTTGCGTCTCTGGGAAAGCACAGATCCCCACTGCTGTTGTGCCTGTAGATAGGGCGCCAAGGCACCGTGAAGAGCAGCAACAGCTTTCAGGGCTGGGCCCTTCCTTGTGGGAGAAGGAGCCGGATGTTTGCCTTTTCGGCAAGAGGCTCAGCCGCGGGCGAACGCCGTGAGATGTTGCGTCTCTGGGAAAGCACAGATCCCCACTGCTGTTGTGCCTGTAGATAGGGCGCCAAGGCACCGTGAAGAGCAGGAACACCTTTCAGGGCTGGGCCCTTCCTTGTGGGAGAAGGAGCCGGACGTTTGCCTTTTCGGCAAGAGGCTCTGCCGCGGCCGAGCGCCATGAGATGTTGCGTCTCTGGGAAAGCACAGATCCCCACTGCTGTTGTGCCTGTAGATAGGGCGCCAAGGCACCGTGAAGAGCAGCAACACCTTTCAGGGCTGTGTCCTGTCTTCTCGGAGAAGGAGCCAGCCTTTTGCCTTTTCGGCAAGAGGCTCTGCCGCGGCCGAGCGCCATGAGATGTTGCGTCTCTGGGAAAGCACAGATCCCCACTGCTGTTGTGCCTGTAGATAGGGCGCCAAGGCACCGTGAAGAGCAGCAACACCTTTCAGGGCTGGGCCGTTCCAAGTGGGAGAAGGAGCCGGACGTTTGCCTTTTCGGCAAGAGGCTCTGCCGCGGCCGAGCGCCATGAGATGTTGCGTCTCTGGGAAAGCACAGATCCCCACTGCTGTTGTGCCTGTAGATAGGGCGCCAAGGCACTGTGAAGAGCAGCAAGAGCTTTCAGGGCTGGGCCCTTCCAAGTGGGAGAAGGAGCCGGACGTTTGCCTTTTCGGCAAGAGGCTCTGCCGTGGTTGAACGACATGAGATGTTGCGTCTCTGGGAAAGCACAGATCCCCACTGCTGTTGTGCCTGTAGATAGGGCGCCAAGGGTAGGTGAGGAGCAGCAACAGCTTTCAGGGCTGGGCCCTTCCTTGTGGGAGAAGGAGCCGGACGTTTGCCTTTTCGGCAAGAGGCTCAGCCGCGGCCGAGCGCCATGAGATGTTGCGTCTCTGGGAAAGCACCAATCCCCACTGCTGTTGTGCCTGTAGATAGGGCACCAAGGCACCGTGAAGAGCAGCAAGAGCTTTCAGGGCTGGGCCCTTCCAAGTGGGAGAAGGAGCCGGACGTTTGCCTTTTCGGCAAGAGGCTCTGCTGCTGCCAAGCACCATGAGATTTTGCGTCTCTGGGAAAGCACAGATCCCCACTGCTGTTGTGCCTGTAGATAGGGCGCCAAGGCACCGTGAAGAGCAGCAAGAGCTTTCAGGGCTGGGCCCTTCCAAGTGGGAGAAGGAGCCGGATGTTTGCCTTTTCGGCAAAAGGCTCAGCCGCGGCCGAACGCCATGAGATGTTGCGTCTCTGGGAAAGCACAGATCCCCACTGCTGTTGTGCCTGTAGATAGGGCGCCAAGGCACCGTGAAGAGCAGCAAGAGCTTTCAGGGCTGGGCCCTTCCTTGTGGGAGAAGGAGCCGGACGTTTGCCTTTTCGGCAAGAGGCTCAGCCGCGGCCGTGCGCCATGAGATGTTGCGTCTCTGGGAAAGCACAGATCCCCACTGCTGTTGTGCCTGTAGATAGGGCGCCAAGGCACCGTGAAGAGCAGCAACAGCTTTCAGGGATGGACCCTTCCTTGTGGGAGAAGGAGCCGGACGTTTACCTTTTCGGAAAGGAGGTATCCGAGGCCGAGCACCATGAGATCTTGCGTATCTGGGAATGCAGATATTCCTCAGTTGTGTTGTGCCTGGAGATAGGGCGCCAAGGGAAGGTGAAGAGCAGCAACAGCTTTCAGGGCTGGCCCCTTCCTTGTGGGAGAAGGAGCCGGACGTTTCCCTTCTTGGCAAGAGGTTCTGCTGCAGCAGAGCACCATGAACTGTTGCGTCTCTGGGAAAGCACAGATCCCCACTGCTGTTGTGCCTGTAGATAGGGCGCCAAGGCACCGTGAAGAGCAGCAAGAGCTTTCAGGGCTGGGCCCTTCCTTGTGGGAGAAAGAGCCGGACGTTTGCCTTTTCGGCAAGAGGCTCTGCCGCGGCCGAGCGCCATGAGATGTTGCGTCTCTGGGAAAGCACAGATCCCCACTGCTGTTGTGCCTGTAGATAGGGCGCCAAGGCACCGTGAAGAGCAGGAACACCTTTCAGGGCTGGGCCGTTCCTTGTGGGAGAAGGAGCTGGACGTTTGCCTTTTCGGCAAGAGGCTCTGCCGCGGCCGAGCGCCATGAGATGTTGCGTCTCTGGGAAAGCACAGATCCCCACTGCTGTTGTGCCTGTAGATAGGGCGCCAAGGCACCGTGAAGAGCACCAACAGCTTTCAGGGCTGGGCCCTTCCTTGTGGGAGAAGGAGCCGGAAGCTTGCCTTTTCGGCAAGAGGCTCTGCCGCGGCCGAGCGCCATGAGATGTTGCGTCTCTGGGAAAGCACAGATCCCCACTGCTGTTGTGCCTGTAGATAGGGCGCCAAGGCACCGTGAAGAGCAGCAAGAGCTTTCAGGGCTGGGCCCTTCCTTGTGGGAGAAGGAGCCGGACGTTTGCCTTTTCGGCAAGAGGCTCAGCCGCGGCCGAAGGCCATGAGATGTTGCGTCTCTGGGAAAGCACAGATCCCCCTGCTGTTGTGCCTGTAGATAGGGCGCCAAGGGAAGGTGAAGAGCAGGAAGAGCTTTCAGGGCTGGGCCCTTCCTTGTGGGAGAAGGAGCCGGACGTTTGCCTTTTCGGCAAGAGGCTCTGCTGCTGCCAAGCACCATGAGATTTTGCGTCTCTGGGAAAGCACAGATCCCCACTGCTGTTGTGCCTGTAGATAGGGTGCCAAGGCACCGTGAAGAGCAGCAACAGCTTTCAGGGCTGGGCCCTTCCTTGTGGGAGAAGGAGCCGGACGTTTGCCTTTTCGGCAAGAGGCTCTGCCGCGGCCGAGCACCATGAGATGTTGCGTCTCTGGGAAAGCACAGATCCCCACTGCTGTTGTGCCTGTAGATAGGGCGCCAAGGCACCGTGAAGAGCAGCAACACCTTTCAGGGCTGTGTCCTGACTTCTGGGAGAAGGAGCCAGCCTTTTGCCTTTTCGGCAAGAGGCTCTGCCACGGCCGAGCGCCATGAGATGTTGCGTCTCTGGGAAAGCACAGATCCCCACTGCTGTTGTGCCTGTAGATAGGGCGCCAAGGCACCGTGAAGAACAGCAACAGCTTTCAGGGCTGGGCCATTCCTTTGGGGAGGAGCCGGACGTTTGCCTTTTCGGCAAGAGGCTCTTCTGCGGCCAAGCGACATGAGATGTTGCGTCTCTGGGAAAGCACAGATCCCCACTGCTGTTGTGCCTGTCGATAGGGCGCCAAGGCACCGTGAAGAGCAGCAAGAGCTTTCAGGGCTGGGCCCTTCCTTGTGGGAGAAGGAGCCGGACGTTTGCCTTTTCGGCAAGAGGCTCTGCCGCGGCCGAGCGCCATGAGATGTTGCGTCTCTGGGAAAGCACAGATCCCCACTGCTGTTGTGCCTGTAGATAGGGCGCCAAGGGTAGGTGAAGAGCAGCAAGAGCTTTCAGGGCTGGGCCCTTCCTTGTGGGAGAAGGAGCCGGACGTTTGCCTTTTCGGCAAGAGGCTCTGCCGCGGCCGAGCGCCATGAGATGTTGCGTCTCTGGGAAAGCACAGATCCCCACTGCTGTTGTGCCTGTAGATAGGGCGCCAAGGCACCGTGAAGAGCAGCAACAGCTTTCAGGGCTGGGCCCTTCCTTGTGGGAGAAGGAGCCGGATGTTTGCCTTTTCGGCAAGAGGCTCAGCCGCGGGCGAACGCCATGAGATGTTGCGTCTCTGGGAAAGCACAGATCCCCACTGCTGTTGTGCCTGTAGATAGGGCGCCAAGGCACCGTGAAGAGCAGGAACACCTTTCAGGGCTGGGCCCTTCCTTGTGGGAGAAGGAGCCGGACGTTTGCCTTTTCGGCAAGAGGCTCAGCCGCGGCCAAGCGCCATGAGATGTTGCGTCTCTGGGAAAGCACAGATCCCCACTGCTGTTGTGCCTGTAGATAGGGCACCAAGGCACCGTGAAGAGCAGCAACACCTTTCAGGGCTGTGTCCTGACTTCTGGGAGAAGGAGCCAGCCTTTTGCCTTTTCGGCAAGAGGCTCTGCCGCGGCCGAGCGCCATGAGATGTTGCGTCTCTGGGAAAGCACAGATCCCCACTGCTGTTGTGCCTGTAGATAGGGCGCCAAGGCACCGTGAAGAGCAGCAACAGCTTTCAGGGCTGGGCTGTTCCAAGTGGGAGAAGGAGCCGGACGTTTGCCTTTTCGGCAAGAGGCTCTGCCGCGGCCGAGCGCCATGAGATGTTGCGTCTCTGGGAAAGCACAGATCCCCACTGCTGTTGTGCCTGTAGATAGGGCGCCAAGGCACCGTGAAGAGCAGCAACAGCTTTCAGGGCTGGGCCCTTCCAAGTGGGAGAAGGAGCCGGACGTTTGCCTTTTCGGCAAGAGGCTCTGCCGTGGCCGAACGCCATGAGATGTTGCGTCTCTGGGAAAGCACAGATCCCCACTGCTGTTGTGCCTGTAGATAGGGCGCCAAGGGTAGGTGAAGAGCAGCAACAGCTTTCAGGGATGGACCCTTCCTTGTGGGAGAAGGAGCCGGACGTTTGCCTTTTCCGACAGAGGCTCTGCCAAGGCCGAGGGCCATGAGATGTTGCGTCTCTGGGAAAGCACCGATCCCCAGTGCTGTTTTGCCTGTAGATAGGGAGCCAAGGGAAGGTGAAGAGCAGCAAGAGCTTTCAGGGCTGGGCCCTTCCTTGTGGGAGAAGGAGCCGGACGTTTGCCTTTTCGGCAAGAGGCTCTGCTGCTGCCAAGCACCATGAGATTTTGCGTCTCTGGGAAAGCACAGATCCCCACTGCTGTTGTGCCTGTAGATAGGGTGCCAAGGCACCGTGAAGAGCAGCAACACCTTTCAGGGCTGGGCCGTTCCAAGTGGGAGAAGGAGCCGGACGTTTGCCTTTTCGGCAAGAGGCTCAGCCGCGGCCGAGCGCCATGAGATGTTGCGTCTCTGGGAAAGCACAGATCCCCACTGCTGTTGTGCCTGTAGATAGGGCGCCAAGGCACCGTGAAGAGCAGCAAGAGCTTTCAGGGCTGGGCCCTTCCTTGTGGGAGAAGGAGCCGGACGTTTGCCTTTTCGGCAAGAGGCTCAGCCGCGGCCGAGCGCCATGAGATGTTGCGTCTCTGGGAAAGCACAGATCCCCACTGCTGTTGTGCCTGTAGATAGGGCGCCAAGGCACCGTGAAGAGCAGCAACAGCTTTCAGGGATGGACCCTTCCTTGTGGGAGAAGGAGCCGGACATTTACCTTTTCGGAAAGGAGGTATCCGAGGCCGAGCACTATGAGATCTTGCGTATCTGGGAATGCAGATATTCCTCAGTTGTGTTGTGCCTGTAGATAGGGCGCCAAGGGAAGGTGAAGAGCAGCAACAGCTTTCAGGGCTGGCCCCTTCCTTGTGGGAGAAGGAGCCGGACGTTTGCCTTCTTGGCAAGAGGTTCTGCTGCAGCAGAGCACCATGAACTGTTGCGTCTCTGGGAAAGCACAGATCCCCAGTGCTGTTGTGCCTGTAGATAGGGCGCCAAGGCACCGTGAAGAGCAGCAAGAGCTTTCAGGGCTGGGCCCTTCCTTGTGGGAGAAAGAGCCGGACGTTTGCCTTTTCGGCAAGAGGCTCTGCCGCGGCCGAGCGCCATGAGATCTTGCGTCTCTGGGAAAGCACAGATCCCCACTGCTGTTGTGCCTGTAGATAGGGCGCCAAGGCACCGTGAAGAGCAGGAACACCTTTCAGGGCTGGGCCGTTCCTTGTGGGAGAAGGAGCTGGACGTTTGCCTTTTCGGCAAGAGGCTCTGCCGCGGCCGAGCGCCATGAGATGTTGCGTCTCTGGGAAAGCACAGATCCCCACTGCTGTTGTGCCTGTAGATAGGGCGCCAAGGCACCGTGAAGAGCACCAACAGCTTTCAGGGCTGGGCCCTTCCTTGTGGGAGAAGGAGCCGGAAGTTTGCCTTTTCGGCAAGAGGCTCTGCCGCGGCCGAGCGCCATGAGATGTTGCGTCTCTGGGAAAGCACAGATCCCCACTGCTGTTGTGCCTGTAGATAGGGCGCCAAGGCACCGTGAAGAGCAGCAAGAGCTTTCAGGGCTGGGCCCTTCCTTGTGGGAGAAGGAGCCGGACGTTTGCCTTTTCGGCAAGAGGCTCAGCCGCGGCCGAATGCCATGAGATGTTGCGTCTCTGGGAAAGCACAGATCCCCACTGCTGTTGTGCCTGTAGATAGGGTGCCAAGGCACCGTGAAGAGCAGCAACACCTTTCAGGGCTGGGCCGTTCCAAGTGGGAGAAGGAGCCGGACGTTTGCCTTTTCGGCAAGAGGCTCTGCCGCGGCCGAGCGCCATGAGATGTTGCGTCTCTGGGAAAGCACAGATCCCCACTGCTGTTGTGCCTGTAGATAGGGCGCCAAGGCACCGTGAAGAGCAGCAACACCTTTCAGGGCTGGGCCCTTCCAAGTGGGAGAAGGAGCCGGACGTTTGCCTTTTCGGCAAGAGGCTCTGCCGCGGCCGAGCGCCATGAGATGTTGCGTCTCTGGGAAAGCACAGATCCCCACTGCTGTTGTGCCTGTAGATAGGGCGCCAAGGCACCGTGAAGAGCAGCAACACCTTTCAGGGCTGTGTCCTGACTTCTGGGAGAAGGAGCCAGCCTTTTGCCTTTTCGGCAAGAGGCTCTGCCGCGGCCGAGCGCCATGAGATGTTGCGTCTCTGGGAAAGCACAGATCCCCACTGCTGTTGTGCCTGTAGATAGGGCGCCAAGGCACCGTGAAGAACAGCAACAGCTTTCAGGGCTGGGCCATTGCTTTGGGGAGGAGCCGGACGTTTGCCTTTTCGGCAAGAGGCTCTTCTGCGGCCAAGCGACATGAGATGTTGCGTCTCTGGGAAAGCACAGATCCCCACTGCTGTTGTGCCTGTCGATAGGGCGCCAAGGCACCGTGAAGAGCAGCAAGAGCTTTCAGGGCTGGGCCCTTCCTTGTGGGAGAAGGAGCCGGACGTTTGCCTTTTCGGCAAGAGGCTCTGCCGCGGCCGAGCGCCATGAGATCTTGCGTCTCTGGGAAAGCACAGATCCCCACTGCTGTTGTGCCTGTAGATAGGGCGCCAAGGCACCGTGAAGAGCAGCAAGAGCTTTCAGGGCTGGGCCCTTCCTTGTGGGAGAAGGAGCCGGACGTTTGCCTTTTCGGCAAGAGGCTCTGCCGCGGCCGAGCGCCATGAGATGTTGCGTCTCTGGGAAAGCACAGATCCCCACTGCTGTTGTGCCTGTAGATAGGGCGCCAAGGCACCGTGAAGAGCAGCAAGAGCTTTCAGGGCTGGGCCCTTCCTTGTGGGAGAAGGAGCCGGATGTTTGCCTTTTCGGCAAGAGGCTCAGCCGCGGGCGAACGCCATGAGATGTTGCGTCTCTGGGAAAGCACAGATCCCCACTGCTGTTGTGCCTGTAGATAGGGCGCCAAGGCACCGTGAAGAGCAGCAAGAGCTTTCAGGGCTGGGCCCTTCCTTGTGGGAGAAGGAGCCGGAAGTTTGCCTTTTCGGCAAGAGGCTCTGCTGCTGCCAAGCACCATGAGATGTTGCGTCTCTGGGAAAGCACCGATCCCCACTGCTGTTGTGCCTGTAGATAGGGCGCCAAGGCACCGTGAAGAGCAGCAACACCTTTCAGGGCTGTGTCCTGACTTCTGGGAGAAGGAGCCAGCCTTTTGCCTTTTCGGCAAGAGGCTCTGCCACGGCCGAGCGCCATGAGATGTTGCGTCTCTGGGAAAGCACAGATCCCCACTGCTGTTGTGCCTGTAGATAGGGCGCCAAGGCACCGTGAAGAACAGCAACAGCTTTCAGGGCTGGGCCATTGCTTTGGGGAGGAGCCGGACGTTTGCCTTTTCGGCAAGAGGCTCTTCTGCGGCCAAGCGACATGAGATGTTGCGTCTCTGGGAAAGCACAGATCCCCACTGCTGTTGTGCCTGTCGATAGGGCGCCAAGGCACCGTGAAGAGCAGCAAGAGCTTTCAGGGCTGGGCCCTTCCAAGTGGGAGAAGGAGCCGGACGTTTGCCTTTTCGGCAAGAGGCTCTGCCGCGGCCGAGCGCCATGACATCTTGCGTCTCTGGGAAAGCACAGATCCCCACTGCTGTTGTGCCTGTAGATAGGGCGCCAAGGCACCGTGAAGAGCAGCAAGAGCTTTCAGGGCTGGGCCCTTCCTTGTGGGAGAAGGAGCCGGACGTTTGCCTTTTCGGCAAGAGGCTCTGCCGCGGCCGAGCGCCATGAGATGTTGCGTCTCTGGGAAAGCACAGATCCCCACTGCTGTTGTGCCTGTAGATAGGGCGCCAAGGCACCGTGAAGAGCAGCAACACCTTTCAGGGCTGTGTCCTGACTTCTGGGAGAAGGAGCCAGCCTTTTGCCTTTTCGGCAAGAGGCTCTGCCGCGGCCGAGCGCCATGAGATGTTGCGTCTCTGGGAAAGCACAGATCCCCACTGCTGTTGTGCCTGTAGATAGGGCGCCAAGGCACCGTGAAGAGCAGGAACACCTTTCAGGGCTGGGCCGTTCCAAGTGGGAGAAGGAGCCGGACGTTTGCCTTTTCGGCAAGAGGCTCTGCCGCGGCCGAGCGCCATGAGATGTTGCGTCTCTGGGAAAGCACAGATCCCCACTGCTGTTGTGCCTGTAGATAGGGCGCCAAGGCACCGTGAAGAGCAGCAACAGCTTTCAGGGCTGGGCCCTTCCAAGTGGGAGAAGGAGCCGGACGTTTGCCTTTTCGGCAAGAGGCTCTGCCGTGGCCGAACGCCATGAGATGTTGCGTCTCTGGGAAAGCACAGATCCCCACTGCTGTTGTGCCTGTAGATAGGGCGCCAAGGGAAGGTGAAGAGCAGCAACAGCTTTCAGGGATGGACCCTTCCTTGTGGGAGAAGGAGCCGGACGTTTGCCTCTTCCGACAGAGGCTCTGCCAAGGCCGAGGGCCATGAGATGTTGCGTCTCTGGGAAAGCACCGATCCCCAGTGCTGTTTTGCCTGTAGATAGGGAGCCAAGGGAAGGTGAAGAGCAGCAAGAGCTTTCAGGGCTGGGCCCTTCCTTGTGGGAGAAGGAGCCGGACGTTTGCCTTTTCGGCAAGAGGCTCTGCTGCTGCCAAGCACCATGAGATTTTGCGTCTCTGGGAAAGCACAGATCCCCACTGCTGTTGTGCCTGTAGATAGGGTGCCAAGGCACCGTGAAGAGCAGCAACACCTTTCAGGGCTGGGCCGTTCCAAGTGGGAGAAGGAGCCGGACGTTTGCCTTTTCGGCAAGAGGCTCTGCCGCGGCCGAGCGCCATGAGATGTTGCGTCTCTGGGAAAGCACAGATCCCCACTGCTGTTGTGCCTGTAGATAGGGCGCCAAGGCACCGTGAAGACCAGGAACACCTTTCAGGGCTGGGCCCTTCCAAGTGGGAGAAGGAGCCGGACGTTTGCCTTTTCGGCAAGAGGCTCTGCCGCGGCCGAGCGCCATGAGATGTTGCGTCTCTGGGAAAGCACAGATCCCCACTGCTGTTGTGCCTGTAGATAGGGCGCCAAGGCACCGTGAAGAGCAGCAAGAGCTTTCAGGGCTGGACCCTTCCTTGTGGGAGAAGGAGCCGGACGTTTGCCTTTTCGGCAAGAGGCTCTGCCGCGGCCGAGCGCCATGAGATGTTGCGTCTCTGGGAAAGCACAGATCCCCACTGCTGTTGTGCCTGTAGATAGGGCGCCAAGGCACCGTGAAGAGCAGCAAGAGCTTTCAGGGCTGGGCCCTTCCTTGTGGGAGAAGGAGCCGGAAGTTTGCCTTTTCGGCAAGAGGCTCTGCTGCTGCCAAGCACCATGAGATGTTGCGTCTCTGGGAAAGCACAGATCCCCACTGCTGTTGTGCCTGTAGATAGGGCGCTAAGACACCGTGAAGAGCAGCAACACCTTTCAGGGCTGTGTCCTGACTTCTGGGAGAAGGAGCCAGCCTTTTGCCTTTTCGGCAAGAGGCTCAGCCACGGCCGAGCGCCATGAGATGTTGCGTCTCTGGGAAAGCACAGATCCCCACTGCTGTTGTGCCTGTAGATAGGGCGCCAAGGCACCGTGAAGAACAGCAACAGCTTTCAGGGCTGGGCCATTCCTTTGGGGAGGAGCCGGACGTTTGCCTTTTCGGCAAGAGGCTCTTCTGCGGCCAAGCGACATGAGATGTTGCGTCTCTGGGAAAGCACAGATCCCCACTGCTGTTGTGCCTGTAGATAGGGCGCCAAGGCACCGTGAAGAGAAGCAAGAGCTTTCAGGGCTGGGCCCTTCCTTGTGGGAGAAGGAGTCGGACGTTTGCCTTTTCGGCAAGAGGCTCTGCCGTGGCCGAGCGCCATGAGATCTTGCGTCTCTGGGAAAGCACAGATCCCCACTGCTGTTGTGCCTGTAGATAGGGCGCCAAGGCACCGTGAAGAGCAGCAAGAGCTTTCAGGGCTGGGCCCTTCCTTGTGGGAGAAGGAGCCGGACGTTTGCCTTTTCGGCAAGAGGCTCTGCCGTGGCCGAGCGCCATGAGATGTTGCGTCTCTGGGAAAGCACAGATCCCCACTGCTGTTGTGCCTGTAGATAGGGCGCCAAGGCACCGTGAAGAGCAGCAAGAGCTTTCAGGGCTGGGCCCTTCCTTGTGGGAGAAGGAGCCGGACGTTTGCCTTTTCGGCAAGAGGCTCAGCCGCGGGCGAACGCCATGAGATGTTGCGTCTCTGGGAAAGCACAGATCCCCACTGCTGTTGTGCCTGTAGATAGGGCGCCAAGGCACCGTGAAGAGCAGCAAGAGCTTTCAGGGCTGGGCCCTTCCTTGTGGGAGAAGGAGCCGGACGTTTGCCTTTTCGGCAAGAGGCTCAGCCGCGGCCGAGCGCCATGAGATGTTGCGTCTCTGGGAAAGCACAGATCCCCACTGCTGTTGTGCCTGTAGATAGGGCGCCAAGGCACCGTGAAGAGCAGCAACACCTTTCAGGGCTGTGTCCTGACTTCTCGGAGAAGGAGCCAGCCTTTTGCCTTTTCGGCAAGAGGCTCTGCCGCGGCCGAGCGCCATGAGATGTTGCGTCTCTGGGAAAGCACAGATCCCCACTGCTGTTGTGCCTGTAGATAGGGCGCCAAGGCACCGTGAAGAGCAGCAACACCTTTCAGGGCTGGGCCGTTCCAAGTGGGAGAAGGAGCCGGACGTTTGCCTTTTCGGCAAGAGGCTCTGCCGCGGCCGAGCGCCATGAGATGTTGCGTCTCTGGGAAAGCACAGATCCCCACTGCTGTTGTGCCTGTAGATAGGGCGCCAAGGCACCGTGAAGAGCAGCAAGAGCTTTCAGGGCTGGGCCCTTCCTTGTGGGAGAAGGAGCCGGACGTTTGCCTTTTCGGCAAGAGGCTCTGCCGTGGCCGAACGCCATGAGATGTTGCGTCTCTGGGAAAGCACAGATCCCCACTGCTGTTGTGCCTGTAGATAGGGCGCCAAGGCACCGTGAAGAGCAGCAACAGCTTTCAGGGCTGGGCCCTTCCTTGTGGGAGAAGGAGCCGGACGTTTGCCTTTTCGGCAAGAGGCTCAGCCGCGGCCGAACGCCATGAGATGTTGCGTCTCTGGGAAAGTACCAATCCCCACTGCTGTTGTGTCTGTAGATAGGGCACCAAGGCACCGTGAAGAGCAGCAACAGCTTTCAAGGCTGTGTCCTGACTTCTGGGAGAACGAGCCAGCCTTTTGCCTTTTCGGCAAGAGGCTCTGCCACGGCCGAGCGCCATGAGATGTTGCGTCTCTGGGAAAGCACAGATCCCCACTGCTGTTGTGCCTGTAGATAGGGCGCCAAGGCACCGTGAAGAGCAGCAAGAGCTTTCAGGGCTGGGCCCTTCCTTGTGGGAGAAGCAGCCGGAAGTTTGCCTTTTCGGCAAGAGGCTCTGCCGCGGCCGAGCGCCATGAGATGTTGCGTCTCTGGGAAAGCACAGATCCCCACTGCTGTTGTGCCTGTCGATAGGGCGCCAAGGCACCGTGAAGAGCAGCAACAGCTTTCAGGGCTGGGCCCTTCCATGTGGGAGAAGGAGCCGGACGTTTGCCTTTTCGGCAAGAGGCTCAGCCGCGGCCGAGCGCCATGAGATGTTGCGTCTCTGGGAAAACACAGATCCCCACTGCTGTTGTGCCTGTAGATAGGGCGCCAAGGGTAGGTGAAGAGCAGCAACAGCTTTCAGGGATGGACCCTTCCTTGTGGGAGAAGGAGCCGGACGTTTGCCTTTTCCGACAGAGGCTCTGCCAAGGCCGAGGGCCATGAGATGTTACGTCTCTGGGAAAGCACCGATCCCCAGTGCTGATTTGCCTGTAGATAGGGAGCCAAGGGAAGGTGAAGAGCAGCAAGAGCTTTCAGGGCTGGGCCCTTCCTTGTGGGAGAAGGAGCCGGACGTTTGCCTTTTCGGCAAGAGGCTCTGCTGCTGCCAAGCACCATGAGATTTTGCGTCTCTGGGAAAGCACAGATCCCCACTGCTGTTGTGCCTGTAGATAGGGTGCCAAGGCACCGTGAAGAGCAGCAACAGCTTTCAGGGCTGGGCCGTTCCAAGTGGGAGAAGGAGCCGGACGTTTGCCTTTTCGGCAAGAGGCTCTGCCGCGGCCGAGCGCCATGAGATCTTGCGTCTCTGGGAAAGCACAGATCCCCACTGCTGTTGTGCCTGTAGATAGGGCGCCAAGGCACCGTGAAGAGCAGCAACACCTTTCAGGGCTGGGCCCTTCCAAGTGGGAGAAGGAGCCGGACGTTTGCCTTTTCGGCAAGAGGCTCTGCCGCGGCCGAGCGCCATGAGATGTTGCGTCTCTGGGAAAGCACAGATCCCCACTGCTGTTGTGCCTGTAGATAGGGCGCCAAGGCACCGTGAAGAGCAGCAAGAGCTTTCAGGGCTGGGCCCTTCCTTGTGGGAGAAGGAGCCGGACGTTTGCCTTTTCGGCAAGAGGCTCTGCCGCGGCCGAGCGCCATGAGATGTTGCGTCTCTGGGAAAGCACAGATCCCCACTGCTGTTGTGCCTGTAGATAGGGCGCCAAGGCACCGTGAAGAGCAGCAAGAGCTTTCAGGGCTGGGCCCTTCCTTGTGGGAGAAGGAGCCGGAAGTTTGCCTTTTCGGCAAGAGGCTCAGCCACGGCCGAGCGCCATGAGATGTTGCGTCTCTGGGAAAGCACAGATCCCCACTGCTGTTGTGCCTGTAGATAGGGCGCCAAGGCACCGTGAAGAACAGCAACAGCTTTCAGGGCTGGGCCATTGCTTTGGGGAGGAGCCGGACGTTTGCCTTTTCGGCAAGAGGCTCTTCTGCGGCCAAGCGACATGAGATGTTGCGTCTCTGGGAAAGCACAGATCCCCACTGCTGTTGTGCCTGTAGATAGGGCGCCAAGGCACCGTGAAGAGAAGCAAGAGCTTTCAGGGCTGGGCCCTTCCTTGTGGGAGAAGGAGCCGGACGTTTGCCTTTTCGGCAAGAGGCTCTGCCGTGGCCGAGCGCCATGAGATCTTGCGTCTCTGGGAAAGCACAGATCCCCACTGCTGTTGTGCCTGTAGATAGGGCGCCAAGGCACCGTGAAGAGCAGCAAGAGCTTTCAGGGCTGGGCCCTTCCTTGTGGGAGAAGGAGCCGGACGTTTGCCTTTTCGGCAAGAGGCTCTGCCGTGGCCGAGCGCCATGAGATGTTGCGTCTCTGGGAAAGCACAGATCCCCACTGCTGTTGTGCCTGTAGATAGGGCGCCAAGGCACCGTGAAGAGCAGCAAGAGCTTTCAGGGCTGGGCCCTTCCTTGTGGGAGAAGGAGCCGGACGTTTGCCTTTTCGGCAAGAGGCTCAGCCGCGGGCGAACGCCATGAGATGTTGCGTCTCTGGGAAAGCACAGATCCCCACTGCTGTTGTGCCTGTAGATAGGGCGCCAAGGCACCGTGAAGAGCAGCAAGAGCTTTCAGGGCTGGGCCCTTCCTTGTGGGAGAAGGAGCCGGACGTTTGCCTTTTCGGCAAGAGGCTCAGCCGCGGCCGAGCGCCATGAGATGTTGCGTCTCTGGGAAAGCACAGATCCCCACTGCTGTTGTGCCTGTAGATAGGGCGCCAAGGCACCGTGAAGAGCAGCAACACCTTTCAGGGCTGTGTCCTGACTTCTCGGAGAAGGAGCCAGCCTTTTGCCTTTTCAGCAAGAGGCTCTGCCGCGGCCGAGCGCCATGAGATGTTGCGTCTCTGGGAAAGCACAGATCCCCACTGCTGTTGTGCCTGTAGATAGGGCGCCAAGGCACCGTGAAGAGCAGCAACACCTTTCAGGGCTGGGCCGTTCCAAGTGGGAGAAGGAGCCGGACGTTTGCCTTTTCGGCAAGAGGCTCTGCCGCGGCCGAGCGCCATGAGATGTTGCGTCTCTGGGAAAGCACAGATCCCCACTGCTGTTGTGCCTGTAGATAGGGCGCCAAGGCACCGTGAAGAGCAGCAAGAGCTTTCAGGGCTGGGCCCTTCCTTGTGGGAGAAGGAGCCGGACGTTTGCCTTTTCGGCAAGAGGCTCTGCCGTGGCCGAACGCCATGAGATGTTGCGTCTCTGGGAAAGCACAGATCCCCACTGCTGTTGTGCCTGTAGATAGGGCGCCAAGGCACCGTGAAGAGCAGCAACAGCTTTCAGGGCTGGGCCCTTCCTTGTGGGAGAAGGAGCCGGACGTTTGCCTTTTCGGCAAGAGGCTCAGCCGCGGCCGAGCGCCATGAGATGTTGCGTCTCTGGGAAAGTACCAATCCCCACTGCTGTTGTGTCTGTAGATAGGGCACCAAGGCACCGTGAAGAGCAGCAACAGCTTTCAAGGCTGTGTCCTGACTTCTGGGAGAAGGAGCCAGCCTTTTGCCTTTTCGGCAAGAGGCTCTGCCACGGCCGAGCGCCATGAGATGTTGCGTCTCTGGGAAAGCACAGATCCCCACTGCTGTTGTGCCTGTAGATAGGGCGCCAAGGCACCGTGAAGAGCAGCAAGAGCTTTCAGGGCTGGGCCCTTCCTTGTGGGAGAAGCAGCCGGAAGTTTGCCTTTTCGGCAAGAGGCTCTGCCGCGGCCGAGCGCCATGAGATGTTGCGTCTCTGGGAAAGCACAGATCCCCACTGCTGTTGTGCCTGTCGATAGGGCGCCAAGGCACCGTGAAGAGCAGCAAGAGCTTTCAGGGCTGGGCCCTTCCATGTGGGAGAAGGAGCCGGACGTTTGCCTTTTCGGCAAGAGGCTCAGCCGCGGCCGAGCGCCATGAGATGTTGCGTCTCTGGGAAAGCACAGATCCCCACTGCTGTTGTGCCTGTAGATAGGGCGCCAAGGGTAGGTGAAGAGCAGCAACAGCTTTCAGGGATGGACCCTTCCTTGTGGGAGAAGGAGCCGGACGTTTGCCTTTTCCGACAGAGGCTCTGCCAAGGCCGAGGGCCATGAGATGTTACGTCTCTGGGAAAGCACCGATCCCCAGTGCTGTTTTGCCTGTAGATAGGGAGCCAAGGGAAGGTGAAGAGCAGCAAGAGCTTTCAGGGCTGGGCCCTTCCTTGTGGGAGAAGGAGCCGGACGTTTGCCTTTTCGGCAAGAGGCTCTGCTGCTGCCAAGCACCATGAGATTTTGCGTCTCTGGGAAAGCACAGATCCCCACTGCTGTTGTGCCTGTAGATAGGGTGCCAAGGCACCGTGAAGAGCAGCAACACCTTTCAGGGCTGGGCCGTTCCAAGTGGGAGAAGGAGCCGGACGTTTGCCTTTTCGGCAAGAGGCTCTGCCGCGGCCGAGCGCCATGAGATGTTGCGTCTCTGGGAAAGCACAGATCCCCACTGCTGTTGTGCCTGTAGATAGGGCGCCAAGGCACCGTGAAGAGCAGCAACACCTTTCAGGGCTGGGCCCTTCCAAGTGGGAGAAGGAGCCGGACGTTTGCCTTTTCGGCAAGAGGCTCTGCCGCGGCCGAGCGCCATGAGATCTTGCGTCTCTGGGAAAGCACAGATCCCCACTGCTGTTGTGCCTGTAGATAGGGCGCCAAGGCACCGTGAAGAGCAGCAAGAGCTTTCAGGGCTGGGCCCTTCCTTGTGGGAGAAGGAGCCGGACGTTTGCCTTTTCGGCAAGAGGCTCTGCCGCGGCCGAGCGCCATGAGATGTTGCGTCTCTGGGAAAGCACAGATCCCCACTGCTGTTGTGCCTGTAGATAGGGCGCCAAGGCACCGTGAAGAGCAGCAAGAGCTTTCAGGGCTGGGCCCTTCCTTGTGGGAGAAGGAGCCGGAAGTTTGCCTTTTCGGCAAGAGGCTCTGCTGCTGCCAAGCACCATGAGATGTTGCGTCTCTGGGAAAGCACAGATCCCCACTGCTGTTGTGCCTGTAGATAGGGCGCCAAGGCACCGTGAAGAGCAGCAACACCTTTCAGGGCTGTGTCCTGACTTCTGGGAGAAGGAGCCAGCCTTTTGCCTTTTCGGCAAGAGGCTCTGCCACGGCCGAGAGCCATGAGTTGTTGCGTCTCTGGGAAATCACAGATCCCCACTGCTGTTGTGCCTGTAGATAGGGCGCCAAGGCACCGTGAAGAACAGCAACAGCTTTCAGGGCTGGGCCATTGCTTTGGGGAGGAGCCGGACGTTTGCCTTTTCGGCAAGAGGCTCTTCTGCGGCCAAGCGACATGAGATGTTGCGTCTCTGGGAAAGCACAGATCCCCACTGCTGTTGTGCCTGTCGATAGGGCGCCAAGGCACCGTGAAGAGCAGCAAGAGCTTTCAGGGCTGGGCCCTTCCTTGTGGGAGAAGGAGCCGGACATTTGCCTTTTCGGCAAGAGGCTCTGCCGCGGCCGAGCGCCATGAGATCTTGCGTCTCTGGGAAAGCACAGATCCCCACTGCTGTTGTGCCTGTAGATAGGGCGCCAAGGTTAGGTGAAGAGCAGCAAGAGCTTTCAGGGCTGGGCCCTTCCTTGTGGGAGAAGGAGCCGGACGTTTGCCTTTTCGGCAAGAGGCTCTGCCGCGGCCGAGCGCCATGAGATGTTGCGTCTCTGGGAAAGCACAGATCCCCACTGCTGTTGTGCCTGTAGATAGGGCGCCAAGGCACCGTGAAGAGCAGCAAGAGCTTTCAGGGCTGGGCCCTTCCTTGTGGGAGAAGGAGCCGGATGTTTGCCTTTTCGGCAAGAGGCTCAGCCGCGGGCGAACGCCATGAGATGTTGCGTCTCTGGGAAAGCACAGATCCCCACTGCTGTTGTGCCTGTAGATAGGGCGCCAAGGCACCGTGAAGATCAGGAACACCTTTCAGTGCTGGGCCCTTCCTTGTGGGAGAAGGAGCCGGACGTTTGCCTTTTCGGCAAGAGGCTCTGCCGCGGCCAAGCGCCATGAGATGTTGCGTCTCTGGGAAAGCACAGATCCCCACTGCTGTTGTGCCTGTAGATAGGGCGCCAAGGCACCGTGAAGAGCAGCAACAGCTTTCAGGGCTGTGTCCTGACTTCTCGGAGAAGGAGCCAGCCTTTTGCCTTTTCGGCAAGAGGCTCTGCCGCGGCCGAGCGCCATGAGATGTTGCGTCTCTGGGAAAGCACAGATCCCCACTGCTGTTGTGCCTGTAGATAGGGCGCCAAGGCACCGTGAAGAGCAGCAACACCTTTCAGGGCTGGGCCGTTCCAAGTGGGAGAAGGAGCCGGACGTTTGCCTTTTCGGCAAGAGGCTCAGCCGCGGCCGAGCGCCATGAGATGTTGCGTCTCTGGGAAAGCACCAATCCCCACTGCTGTTGTGCCTGTAGATAGGGCACCAAGGCACCGTGAAGATCAGCAAGAGCTTTCAGGGCTGGGCCCTTCCTTGTGGGAGAAGGAGCCGGACGTTTGCCTTTTCGGCAAGAGGTTCTGGTGCTGCCAAGCACCATGAGATTTTGCGTCTCTGGGAAAGCACAGATCCCCACTGCTGTTGTGCCTGTAGGTAGGGCGCCAAGGCACCGTGAAGAGCAGCAAGAGCTTTCAGGGCTGGGCCCTTCCTTGTGGGAGAAGGAGCCGGACGTTTGCCTTTTCGGCAAGAGGCTCTGCCGCGGCCGAGCGCCATGAGATGTTGCGTCTCTGGGAAAGCACAGATCCCCACTGCTGTTGTGCCTGTAGATAGGGCGCCAAGGCACCGTGAAGAGCAGCAAGAGCTTTCAGGGCTGGGCCCTTCCTTGTGGGAGAAGGAACCGGATGTTTGCCTTTTCGGCAAAAGGCTCAGCCGCGGCCGAACGCCATGAGATGTTGCGTCTCTGGGAAAGCACAGATCCCCACTGCTGTTGTGCCTGTAGATAGGGCGCCAAGGCACCGTGAAGAGCAGCAACAGCTTTCAGGGCTGGGCCCTTCCAAGTGGGAGAAGGAGCCGGACGTTTGCCTTTTCGGCAAGAGGCTCAGCCGCGGCCGAGCGCCATGAGATGTTGCGTCTCTGGGAAAGCACAGATCCCCACTGCTGTTGTGCCTGTAGATAGGGCGCCAAGGCACCGTGAAGAGCAGCAACAGCTTTCAGGGACGGACCCTTCCTTGTGGGAGAAGGAGCCGGACGTTTACCTTTTCGGAAAGGAGGTATCCGAGGCCGAGCACCATGAGATCTTGCGTATCTGGGAATGCAGATATTCCTCAGTTGTGTTGTGCCTGTAGATAGGGCGCCAAGGGAAGGTGAAGAGCAGCAAGAGCTTTCAGGGCTGGGCCCTTCCTTGTGGGAGAAGCAGCCGGAAGTTTGCCTTTTCGGCAAGAGGCTCTGCCGCGGCCGAGCGCCATGAGATGTTGCGTCTCTGGGAAAGCACAGATCCCCACTGCTGTTGTGCCTGTCGATAGGGCGCCAAGGCACCGTGAAGAGCAGCAACAGCTTTCAGGGCTGGGCCCTTCCATGTGGGAGAAGGAGCCGGACGTTTGCCTTTTCGGCAAGAGGCTCAGCCGCGGCCGAGCGCCATGAGATGTTGCGTCTCTGGGAAAGCACAGATCCCCACTGCTGTTGTGCCTGTAGATAGGGCGCCAAGGGTAGGTGAAGAGCAGCAACAGCTTTCAGGGATGGACCCTTCCTTGTGGGAGAAGGAGCCGGACGTTTGCCTTTTCCGACAGAGGCTCTGCCAAGGCCGAGGGCCATGAGATGTTACGTCTCTGGGAAAGCACCGATCCCCAGTGCTGTTTTGCCTGTAGATAGGGAGCCAAGGGAAGGTGAAGAGCAGCAAGAGCTTTCAGGGCTGGGCCCTTCCTTGTGGGAGAAGGAGCCGGACGTTTGCCTTTTCGGCAAGAGGCTCTGCTGCTGCCAAGCACCATGAGATTTTGCGTCTCTGGGAAAGCACAGATCCCCACTGCTGTTGTGCCTGTAGATAGGGTGCCAAGGCACCGTGAAGAGCAGCAACACCTTTCAGGGCTGGGCCGTTCCAAGTGGGAGAAGGAGCCGGACGTTTGCCTTTTCGGCAAGAGGCTCTGCCGCGGCCGAGCGCCATGAGATGTTGCGTCTCTGGGAAAGCACAGATCCCCACTGCTGTTGTGCCTGTAGATAGGGCGCCAAGGCACCGTGAAGAGCAGCAACACCTTTCAGGGCTGGGCCCTTCCAAGTGGGAGAAGGAGCCGGACGTTTGCCTTTTCGGCAAGAGGCTCTGCCGCGGCCGAGCGCCATGAGATCTTGCGTCTCTGGGAAAGCACAGATCCCCACTGCTGTTGTGCCTGTAGATAGGGCGCCAAGGCACCGTGAAGAGCAGCAAGAGCTTTCAGGGCTGGGCCCTTCCTTGTGGGAGAAGGAGCCGGACGTTTGCCTTTTCGGCAAGAGGCTCTGCCGCGGCCGAGCGCCATGAGATGTTGCGTCTCTGGGAAAGCACAGATCCCCACTGCTGTTGTGCCTGTAGATAGGGCGCCAAGGCACCGTGAAGAGCAGCAAGAGCTTTCAGGGCTGGGCCCTTCCTTGTGGGAGAAGGAGCCGGAAGTTTGCCTTTTCGGCAAGAGGCTCTGCTGCTGCCAAGCACCATGAGATGTTGCGTCTCTGGGAAAGCACAGATCCCCACTGCTGTTGTGCCTGTAGATAGGGCGCCAAGGCACCGTGAAGAGCAGCAACACCTTTCAGGGCTGTGTCCTGACTTCTGGGAGAAGGAGCCAGCCTTTTGCCTTTTCGGCAAGAGGCTCTGCCACGGCCGAGCGCCATGAGTTGTTGCGTCTCTGGGAAATCACAGATCCCCACTGCTGTTGTGCCTGTAGATAGGGCGCCAAGGCACCGTGAAGAACAGCAACAGCTTTCAGGGCTGGGCCATTGCTTTGGGGAGGAGCCGGACGTTTGCCTTTTCGGCAAGAGGCTCTTCTGCGGCCAAGCGACATGAGATGTTGCGTCTCTGGGAAAGCACAGATCCCCACTGCTGTTGTGCCTATCGATAGGGCGCCAAGGCACCGTGAAGAGCAGCAACAGCTTTCAGGGCTGGGCCCTTCCTTGTGGGAGAAGGAGCCGGACATTTGCCTTTTCGGCAAGAGGCTCTGCCGCGGCCGAGCGCCATGAGATCTTGCGTCTCTGGGAAAGCACAGATCCCCACTGCTGTTGTGCCTGTAGATAGGGCGCCAAGGTTAGGTGAAGAGCAGCAAGAGCTTTCAGGGCTGGGCCCTTCCTTGTGGGAGAAGGAGCCGGACGTTTGCCTTTTCGGCAAGAGGCTCTGCCGCGGCCGAGCGCCATGAGATGTTGCGTCTCTGGGAAAGCACAGATCCCCACTGCTGTTGTGCCTGTAGATAGGGCGCCAAGGCACCGTGAAGAGCAGCAAGAGCTTTCAGGGCTGGGCCCTTCCTTGTGGGAGAAGGAGCCGGATGTTTGCCTTTTCGGCAAGAGGCTCAGCCGTGGGCGAACGCCATGAGATGTTGCGTCTCTGGGAAAGCACAGATCCCCACTGCTGTTGTGCCTGTAGATAGGGCGCCAAGGCACCGTGAAGATCAGGAACACCTTTCAGTGCTGGGCCCTTCCTTGTGGGAGAAGGAGCCGGACGTTTGCCTTTTCGGCAAGAGGCTCAGCCGCGGCCGAGCGCCATGAGATGTTGCGTCTCTGGGAAAGCACAGATCCCCACTGCTGTTGTGCCTGTAGATAGGGCGCCAAGGCACCGTGAAGAGCAGCAACAGCTTTCAGGGCTGTGTCCTGACTTCTCGGAGAAGGAGCCAGCCTTTTGCCTTTTCGGCAAGAGGCTCTGCCGCGGCCGAGCGCCATGAGATGTTGCGTCTCTGGGAAAGCACAGATCCCCACTGCTGTTGTGCCTGTAGATAGGGCGCCAAGGCACCGTGAAGAGCAGCAACACCTTTCAGGGCTGGGCCCTTCCTTGTGGGAGAAGGAGCCGGACGTTTGCCTTTTCGGCAAGAGGCTCAGCCGCGGCCGAGCGCCATGAGATGTTGCGTCTCTGGGAAAGCACCAATCCCCACTGCTGTTGTGCCTGTAGATAGGGCACCAAGGCACCGTGAAGAGCAGCAAGAGCTTTCAGGGCTGGGCCCTTCCTTGTGGGAGAAGGAGCCGGACGTTTGCCTTTTCGGCAAGAGGTTCTGGTGCTGCCAAGCACCATGAGATTTTGCGTCTCTGGGAAAGCACAGATCCCCACTGCTGTTGTGCCTGTAGGTAGGGCGCCAAGGCACCGTGAAGAGCAGCAAGAGCTTTCAGGGCTGGGCCCTTCCTTGTGGGAGAAGGAGCCGGACGTTTGCCTTTTCGGCAAGAGGCTCTGCCGCGGCCGAGCGCCATGAGATGTTGCGTCTCTGGGAAAGCACAGATCCCCACTGCTGTTGTGCCTGTAGATAGGGCGCCAAGGCACCGTGAAGAGCAGCAAGAGCTTTCAGGGCTGGGCCCTTCCTTGTGGGAGAAGGAACCGGATGTTTGCCTTTTCGGCAAAAGGCTCAGCCGCGGCCGAACGCCATGAGATGTTGCGTCTCTGGGAAAGCACAGATCCCCACTGCTGTTGTGCCTGTAGATAGGGCGCCAAGGCACCGTGAAGAGCAGCAAGAGCTTTCAGGGCTGGGCCCTTCCAAGTGGGAGAAGGAGCCGGACGTTTGCCTTTTCGGCAAGAGGCTCAGCCGCGGCCGAGCGACATGAGATGTTGCGTCTCTGGGAAAGCACAGATCCCCACTGCTGTTGTGCCTGTAGATAGGGCGCCAAGGCACCGTGAAGAGCAGCAACAGCTTTCAGGGACGGACCCTTCCTTGTGGGAGAAGGAGCCGGACGTTTACCTTTTCGGAAAGGAGGTATCCGAGGCCGAGCACCATGAGATCTTGCGTATCTGGGAATGCAGATATTCCTCAGTTGTGTTGTGCCTGTAGATAGGGCGCCAAGGGAAGGTGAAGAGCAGCAAGAGCTTTCAGGGCTGGGCCCTTCCTTGTGGGAGAAGGAGCCGGACATTTGCCTTTTCGGCAAGAGGCTCAGCCGCGGCCGAACGCCATGAGATGTTGCGTCTCTGGGAAAGCACAGATCCCCAGTGCTGTTGTGCCTGTAGATAGGGTGCCAAGGGAAGGGAATAGCAGCAACAGCTTTCAGGGATGGACCCTTCCTTGTGGGAGAAGGAGCCGGACGTTTACCTTTTCGGAAAGGAGGTATCCGAGGCCAAGTGCCATGAGATCTTGTGTATCTGGGAATGCAGATATTCCCCAGTTGTGTTGTGCCTGTAGATAGGGCCCCAAGGGAAGGTGAAGAGCAGCAACAGCTTTCAGGGCAGGGCCCTTCCTTGTGGGAGAAGGAGCCAGACGTTTGCCTTTTCTGAGAGGCTCTGCCGAGGACCAGCGCCATGAGATGTTGCGTCTCTGGGAAAGCACAGATCCCCACTGCTGTTGTGCCTGTAGATAGGGCGCCAAGGGAAGGTGAAGAGCAGCAACAGCTTTCAGGGCTGGGCCCTTCCTTGTGGGAGTAGTAGCTGTATTTTTTCGATTTTGGAAGACTTTTTGCTGTATAATATTTATGAGCAATTTTGCTGGTTGAAATAAAGAGAGGACAGAGTTGAAGACAATACTACTAATAATGAAATGACATTAATAGTAATAAATGAATTGGAATATTCAACACAATTGATGCGCAATGCAGTTGCTCTCCACTTCCGACCATGCCCATTTAGTTTCCAAGCAGTGATTCGCTCGCTCCCAGTCAACTCCTCCCAGTTGATGTACTAGCTGTGACATCACATGGCATGGCATATTCCTTTGGCCATTTTGGCTCAGCTGTCCTGGCTCTGTCCCCTCCCAACTTCTTGTGCCACTCCAGCCTTCTTGCTGGCTGGGCATGAGAGGCTGAAAAATCCTTGACTTTAGACTAAACACTACTTAGCAGCAACTGAAAACATCAGTGTGTTATCAACATTCTTCTCATACTAAATCTGAGACATAGCACTATACCAGTTACTAGAAAGATTATCCCAGCAGAAACCTGGACAGTGTCTGAGCCCAGCTGCTGGAGGCACCTACCTTACATGTGTACATTCAGTCTCACTAGTGGCCTTCCTGGGGATATAGCCCTCATGGTGACACTGAGAGTTGCTAAAACGAACAGAGGATTGTGTTCTGGAGGAGCCACTTGGATTGGGTAAACTTGGTGAGGTGCTGGCAGCTGGGGGCAGGGGGGCTGCAGGTCTGGCCTCTGTGTGAGAAGACTGGGGCTGCCCTGTGCTGGAAACGGCTGGTGCCAGCTGGCAGCCACAGCTCAGCCTGCAGCAAGGCTGGGGACACCTCTGGGAAAACATCCAGCGAAGGCCACAGGGGTGAGAGAGCGTGGCTGGACTAGAAGATGCCAGAGGTGCCTCCCTACCCACGCCCTGCTGTTGGCTTGTCAGTCTGTGTCCCCAGGGGGGTGCCCTCAAACAGGCGTGGGTCTCTCCATGGTGACAGCCAGGCCTTTGTGACCAGGGCCGACATCATCCCCAGAGGCACTATGACAGAGGGCTCCACATGGCAGCTGTGGGGGCTCTTATGGGGCCAGAGCCTTAGGGTGCCCAATCCCAGGAGAGTGGCTCCATCACAAGGCAACATCTCCCCTGGGTGGCTGCAGCAGGTGCCCAACAGAGGACCCCAAAGATGCCCGAGAAGCATGAGGCAAACACTCGCTCCAAACCTAATGAGGTGCTGCGGCACTTGCAGGAGTGCCACCAGGTGAGGGATGGGTCTGGAGGGAGAGGCGGGTGGTGAGACACAGGGACGGCTGGGGCTGAGACGGCCAGCCCTGCGGGTCTCCGGCCCAGGCATAGCCATGCCATGCCCCAGGGGTTTCTCTGGGGCAGGCCTGCCTCCGGGACAGCCATGGCCCGTGCAGCCCCGCAGCAGTGCCCCAGAGGCAGAGAGCAGCGCGGAGCCGAGTTCAGCCTGGCTGTGGTGGCCAGGAGCTGCCTCGAAGCCAAGGCCATGCTTAACGGCACTGTGGAGGGGGCTGCTATGCCGACACAGCTGCCTCCATCGGGTGCTTCCTCTTTCTCCCCACAGGTGCACTGCAGGCAGTGCCGCAGCGCAGCCGGACCACAGGCTGTCACCTCTCCCCTGCCCAGTGAGCTCACAGAGCACTTGCAGCCATTGTACACAGTTAGGGACCTTGAAGGAGGCAGGGCCGAACGTCTCCCCAACCCTGGCAGGTGCTGATGGGAAGGCAGGAGGTGCTGGAGGGGACAGGTGCGAGCAGGCCCCCCCTGCAAGCTGAGATGCCTTTGCAATGCCCAGCTGGATGGCCGAGTGTGCCCGGCATGCTCCTGAGACCCAGTTGGGGGGCCACTCAGGGACTAGCCCTCTCCCCATCTGGCTCTGGGAGTATGGCAGCAGCCACCTGTGGGGCTGAGCACTGCCCTCAGAGCTGGCAGGAGGTTCTTGCCACAGGGGGTTTCCCGGTGGGACATGGGGGTGAAAGAACCCCCGTCACATGGCTTTTCTCCACATCTTCTCTTGCAGACGGACAGGCTGGGGGGCACAGCCCTGCAAGCAGGGTCACATGAGAAGAAAGAGTGCCCATTGCAGGCCTTGCTGCCTCTCCCAAGGCTTGAAGTGATGCAGGCACCTGCATCCCAGTACACACTTGCAGCTCCAACAGCAGGATCTGCAAATGTCACGAAGCTTCCCACTCTGCCAGCAGCAGCAACCTCTGGATCTTCTCTGAGAGGCAGAGCACATGCTGTGGGTCCCATGGCCAGTGGCCACCAAGAACTTGTCCCACCTGCTCGGGGCATCCTTGGTGACTGGGGCATGGCAATGAGGGCTGAGAGGTAGGGGCCTGCCCCACACAGCTGCACAAACCATGACGTGGCTCTGGAGACCAATGGTCCAGTTCTTGGTGTCAGGGGTCCTGAGTCGTGTTGTAGCCGCAAGGCAGGGACCTGACCAGCAGCTGGCGGCACAGGGACACCTTGCACTCACCACTGGTCTGGCGATACCTACAAGAACAGCCCAGGTGCAGGCCACCAAGGGTGGCAAGGCCCCTGCAGCTCAGCCAGGGCTTCATCCCCATGCTCCAGGGGGCACCTGGGCTGCTGGCCAGCTCTGTGCACCGGTCTCGTTGGCAAGGTGGACTAGCAAAGGGCACAGCTGGTGGCTAGGCGTCTGCCACCCTTGCAACCTATCCATGGCAAGCCGTCGCACAGACAGCCTAAGGTTGCCCCAAAGCGTCTTGTGATCATGCAAATCGAGATGGAGCATCTGGAGGAGCTGCAGTAAGAGGGCAATGACAAAACGTCTGAAGACCTTTCAGGACAGAGTCAGCTGGAGGAAGTCACCTCCATCCATACCATCACTGCCTGAGGACACCAGTTTCTCAACTTCTCCCTTGCCTGGAGCTCCCCATGAAGAGGGGCACAGAGTGACTGTCCCTTCATCAGCACCTCCAGATGCTCAGTCATTGACTCCTCCCTTACCTGCAGCCATGCACCAGCTTGCAGGTGGTGGTGCCAAAACTGTCACTGCAGATACCATGGACACTGCTCAGGACATCCTGAGTGACCAGGGCTTGGCAGCGAAGGTGGAGAGCCAAGGGCCTGCCCCTGTTGGCCCTGTAACGCTGACTTGGTAGACCTGAAGGAAGAGTGGGAAGATGTCCCTGACAGAGATACTGCAGGAGAAGGAGACACAGACCCCATCTCTTGCCCCATCAGAGGACACAGACACAGAGGCACCAGCTTCTCCCCTGGCCGGAGGTCCCAGGCACAAGGGGCACAGAGGACCTATCCCTGCCCACCCCCTCGCCTACAGCTCTCCTTCCCCCATAGGCGTTGCCACCCTCCTGTCCACCCCAGGTCACCGGCAATGGCCCTCCATCCTCAGGACAGCTTGTCGGGCTCTGCACAGAGCTTTCCGCTGCAGCTGCCTCACAGGACAGTGACAGCTGTGGCGTCCAGCTGCCAGCGCCCTGCGCCTGACCAGCGCAGCCTATCCTGTCTCCTTATTAAATTCCTTAGTGGCTATGTCCTGGGTGAGGGCTGTCTGTCCTGCGTGCATGTCTGTGCCAGGAGGGGCACAGCGCAGCTATCCCCAGAGGTGACCAGCTTCTGTGGATTTGCTTGATTATTGCGATGTATATATACATTTATGTGATAGAATGCCAAATTCCCCAACACAAGGATTAAAATTGTCCAATACATTAAGTTTCCTGTCTTTTTGATATTAACATTATTTGCAGTGGTAGCACTTTACTACAGAGAGTATTAACAAATTTTTAGGGAATACTTTGTGTACTTTCTAGATGGATACTTTCCATGGTATGCAGGTTGAATAACAGCTCTTCACTTATTCATCCAGGAGTTCAACAGTTTCTAGAACTTCTAGTGAAAGACGACTTAGGTCTTGGATCATATCCAAGCCTCAGCAATGACGAATTTCACCCCAACAGCATCCACAGTTTCATATATTCCTTTCCCTCAAAAGTGCTGGAAAGTGACCCAGTGTTCTCCGTGTGATGCGTGTTGATTTCTTACCTGATCTCCTGGATGCCACAGAGGTATTCAAAGCATCCTGCTGGTGTTGGTTCAGCACA
Source organism: Harpia harpyja (assembly GCF_026419915.1). NCBI lineage: Eukaryota > Metazoa > Chordata > Aves > Accipitriformes > Accipitridae > Harpia > Harpia harpyja. Next base: position 15,042,153 of record NC_068957.1, read on the forward strand.
GGGGATTGTTCATAACCTCTATATAGTGGACTGCCATTAGGAGTCTGCCATGAGTTCAGTGCTCGTACAGCTTCGCATAAGTTCCTTCCCCAATTAGCATTGCCATTTTGACATTTAAGCAACCATTCCATTTTTCTACTATACTATTACTCTGAGGCCAATAGCGTCAGTGGAAAGTCCACTTAAGACCATTCCTGTACTAGTTTATTTTAAAAAGATGAACCATTATCTGACTGCATCTCTTGTGGCACTGGCTGCGAAGCAAGCCATTGGTTTATTCCTGTTACTGTTGCCAATCCAGATGCAAGGCATGTAGGGTAAACACTACCCAAACCACTTACTATTTCATCTCCAGTCATAATCAATTTCCTTCAGAGGTATGTCATGGGTCCATTACAGCCAAACTGCCAAGTACCCCAAAGTGCTTTCCCTTTCCTGAGGTTTGCTTGTTGTTGACTTTTAACAAGATAATACCTCATATCATTACAAAAACCACAAGTGGTCACTAGTTGAACTGCTTGTTGTTTAGAAATTGGCCAGCCTCATCTTGCTGCATGCTGATATAGGTCACATGCACCAGTGTAACCCAACCATTCATGCAGCCATTTACCTAACCATTCAATACTCAGGGTAGACGAAAATCCTGCCACATTTATACTGGCTAGGTGGTCGGCCATATTGTTCCATTTGGCCACCTGAGTACTATTTTTCTGATGTGCGGCTACATGCCCTATAGCAATAGGACAGGAGATGGCAACCTCATATATTTGTTCCCAATATCTTCTTCCCCATACATCTCGATTCCCAATCTGGCAATTGTGTTTTGCGCAATTTCCTTGCCATCATATAGCACCAGCCCATATAGCATAGGAATCGGTGTATACAGTCCATGCGCTGTTTCTAAGAGCTAGTACTATGGCATAGCGCTCTGCTAATTGAGCAGAATCTTTATTTGTTCGGTTACTGCAGGTTCATTGGTTATGGCTACAGCAGCAGCCGTTTCTTGCCATTTACCCTGTATTTTACAAGCACTGCCATCGGTAAACCAGACACCATCTGGTTGATTGTTTTGAGTTTGTGTGGCAGGGTTTTGGTAGTGGGGGAGGGGCTACACAGGTGGCTCCTGTGAGAACAGCTAGAAGCTTCCCTGGCCACCTCTGCACCAGCTCCCGTCCCTTATGTACAGCCTGCCACAACATCCTGGCTCCTGTCTGCAATAAATCTCAGTGGGACAGTTATTTATTAGTCAATGTCCAGCTGCCAGATTTACAGTCACAGATGCTTGATACAGTTGCAGGCAGAAAACACCCAAGCATCAATGTCTGTAAATAAGCTCTTGGGACATCTGGATGACATGCAGATCCAGCTACAATTATTTATAAATGGAACAGAGAGGTCCTGTTAAGACTTGCGCTTGAGCCTGCAGGCACAACTCCAGCAGATGTGCTGGATGAACCACCAAAAGTGTCTCAAAGTCACCTCAGATCCAAGTGTTTTTAAACTCCAAGGAAGGAAAGAAACAGCAAATATGTTGAACTGGGCTTGTTTTTTAGCTAAAGAGCATCTGGGCCAAGAATTCCCCTCACCTGTGTTCTTGCACCATCGCTGAAGTTAACAGCTTGGCAGCAGGCCTAGGAGCAATCCTGCCCTCTGGCATTGGCAATCTAACAAATACCTATTGCTGCCCAAATGGGCAATTTTCCATGATCTGTCTGGTGCTGTTACTGTTGGTACAAGGTCTTATAATCCAGAGAGTCACCATGGGGAGGTGTCCTGGGTTCAGCTGGGATAGAGTTAATTTTTACAGGAACCTGGGAGGTGGGGGGGCATAGCCGGGGCAGCCGACCTGAACTAGCCAAGGAGCTATTCCATACCATGTGACATCATGCTCAGTATATAAATGGGGAGCGGGCCGGGGGAAGGGCTCTGGACTTTCAGTGGCGGAGCGTTGGGTTCCGGGTGGTGAGCAGTTGCACTGTGCATCACTTTTTTTTTTGTATATTCTTTCATTAGTACCGTTGTTGTAACCTTTTTTTGTGTTGTCCCAGTAAACTGCCCTTATCTCAACCCTCGAGGTTCCAGGTTTTTTGTTCTTTTCTCTCCTCCGTCTCCTCCTTATCCCACTGGAGGGGGGCGGGAGGAGTGAGCGAGCGGCTGCGTGGTCCTTTGTTACCAGCTGGGCTGAAACCATGACAGGAGGTTTCCCATTTAAATCTCTCCGGGAAAGAGCCAAGCTCCTGGATAAGTCCAGACCTTAGAAATGCTCTTACAATCGCTTTAGATCTGAACATTTGCAAACTCACTGCTGAACTGCCTTGAGCAGGATGGGAGCTGAGGAGATGATGGCACAGCAGCAGTTGCAGGGATGTGAGCTCCTGGCTTCTCCAGCTGCATGTCTCCTAGAGAAGGGGCTATTCTGGCACAGGAGACCGGCAGTACTATATCCACCAAAGAGCAGTTGCACAAGGAAGAAAAGAAAACCTACAGCAGTTTAAAAACACTCAACCGCTCTGCATAAGCTTTTTGGGTGGAAGATGAGGAACAGACCACGGCAGTTGGCTGAGAACTTTTATGAGGTCAGAATTGAGTTGTCCGAGCTGGGACGTGGTCAGGGAACTCAGCCCATCACAGGCTAAGACTGTAACAGGACATGGGTTTGCATCTCCTCTGGCAGACAGTCCAAGGGACAGAGGGTCTCCCATTGCTTAGTGCAGGACAGAAACCTCCTGTGTCAGCCACCGATTTCAGTTTCCCACACAAGCACTGACTCCATCTAACATGCAAGGTTGTTGCTAGTGTACACAGAGCCTGGGACTATGCCTTTTGGGCCATAATCTTTGTACCCTATATCTCCCTGACACCCGTCTCCAGCTGCTGTGGTAGGAGGTCCAGCTTCATCATTTCCACCTCTGATGCTAGAACATGGGAGAGGGATGGCACCCTCATTGTATTTGGGGCCCAAAGGACACAGATCCTCAAGGGCCTATAGTGCAAAAAAGCAGGTCAAGTTAAGAAGAAACACAGTTTTAATGTTTACAAGAATGTGAGCAAGGATCCTCTCCCTGCCCTCACCCACCCTGCCAGTGTGGGCAGAGAAGGTCAGAGCACAGGAAATCATCTCCTCAGCCAGAGCCACGTGTTGAAAAGGAAGGCAGAGATCAGACGGAGTAGACCAGGGCGTCCTTCTGACACCAGGCATTGCACTGCTCCTCCAGCATGCAGAGCTTCCCTGAGATACTTGTCAACTGCAAGGGAAACAGTGAGGCCACTGTCAGCCCTGCAGCAAATTACAGGACAGTGGCTGCATCCCAGAGACATGAGACAGCAAGGGATGGAGGAATGGGAGCTGCCATCTCCTTCAGATCTTCCTTTTCTAAATCAGCAGCTACCTTTGTGTGAGAGAATTAGAAGCACTACCTCAGCTCCTGAGCAGATGCTTCAGGAAAAGGTCCTTCCTATCAGAGGAGCATCTGAGCCCTTTAATGCCAGCAAACAGAGGGGTCTGGCTGTCTCCTGTAGACCTAGAGCCCCTCAAGATAGGAGCTTGATGAGTCATCGCACAAGTCCTCCCCTGCTTCTCTGTTAGCACCAGGGAACCTGGGAAGTCTAAATATTCACCATGTTCTCAATACACACTTTATTCATGCTTTTTTCATATGTAAACAATACTGGAATTATGTTAAGAAATTAACCCTTTCTTTCTTCACCTCCCTACCTCTCCTTCCTCCATGAATTGGGTTAAAACAAGCCCCTAGGCAATATATCAACCTGGAACAAAATTCCATTCCACCCTTACTTCTCCCTAAAAGACATTCTAGCGTTCATACTCATGTTTCTCGCACTAATAAACTTAGCCTTATTCTCACCTAGCTTAGTAGGAGACCCAGAGAACTTCACCACAGCAAACTCACTAGTCACACCCCCTCATATCTAGCCAGAACGATACTTGCTATTCACATACACCATCCCACGCTCGATCCCCAACAAACTAGGAGCACTAGCCCTAGCTGCCTCAGTATTAGTCCTATTCCTAAACCCACTCCTCCACAAATGCAAACAATGCACAATAGCTTCCCACCTCCTCTCTCAGCTCCTATTCTGAATCTTAGTTGCCAACCTCTTCATCCTAACATGACTGGATAGCCAACCAGCAGAACACCCATTCATCATTATCAGCCAACCAGCTTCCCTTACCTACTTCACCATCTCCCTAATTCTCTTTCCCATTACTGGAGCACTAGAAAATAAAATACTCAACTATTAAAAATACTCAGTTTATAAAAAAAACATTAGTCTTGTAAACCAAAGAGTGAAGATTACATCTCCTATTTCTAGTTATGGTGTGGCTGGCTAGAGTTGGGCTTCAGATGGTCTGGAGGGTGGCAGACATCTTTCAGGTGTAAGCTGAATGCTTCCCTCCGGTACACTTACCTTGTTATGACTTATCTCATCTTCAGCTGATGTGTCCATTAGCTATGAAGGCTTATAGCCTCTGAGGAGGGTGACAGGCAGTAGGTATGTCCCCAGGGCCGACTTAAAGGGGGCTCTATTGTTCCGCTTTACTGCTAAATCCACCTTCTAGCGATAATTTCAGATCCCCTTCTGTGAAGTTTTCTATTGTAGAAAATATAGCCTATTTCTTTTGCCCCATGAGCTATACCTTGACCTGTTTTGTTAGCAGGGTTAGCGTTAGTATACTGTTATAATCTCAGGACAGGTGAGCTAGCAACAGCAGTATGTAGACTGTCCTGGCAAGAAGTGGTTGGGTGTATCGTGGGTTATCAATTATAGAACAGTCTCTGCTAGGTGGATTTGGGGCACCACCAAGTCCTTAGAGGTTTAAGTGTTTGTGCTTATACTTCTTGGGCAGATAACATTGGTAAAGCATCAAGATTTAGGGCTAGGCATTGTGGAGTAACTAATCCCAGTTTGTGTCTTAGCTTTTGTGGGGTTTAATTCATCGTGGATGCTAAGATCATCTTGAGGATGGCTTTAGCTGCATGTTAGGCTTATGACAGCTCAGCTGCATTACTTCAGGCACTGGAGCAGGAATTCCCCTGCAGGCCCTGCAGAGGATGCCATGCTGGTCTGGCTAACTCCGGCAGACATTCACACTCTGGTAATAAACTCATGGAGAAACATTTACACCACCAGCTGATCCATTCAGGTGTTGACAGCTGTTTATTTAAAACAAAGGCCACCTTTGCAGGGGCTTACTAGTCAGTCACAGGCCCTTGTCCTGTGCTTATGCTGCTGGGCCAGCTGGGCCCCTCCTGGGGTCCAGCATGGGGGTCCTGGAAGAGCTCCAGGACCAAGGGGTTGACACAGGTGTTGTAGATGGTGATGCCTTCCCCTTGTGACAGCTCTTTGTCACTGTTGTCTTCCCACTCATCCTCCTCAGCCAAGGCACTTGGCTCAGCCTCTGGCAGTTGCAGGACTGCCCCCTCTACCCACTGCTTGCTGGGGGCATGGGCTACCAGCTGCTCCAGCATATCCTGCTTGCTTATGGCATTCTTCAGGAGCTCTGGCTGCCACAGGTTGAAAAATGAGTTCACCCTTGTCATGGTTTAACCCCAGCCAGCAACTAAGCAGCACAGAGCCACTCGCTCACTCTCCCACAGTGGGACTGAGGGGAGAGTCAGAAAGGTAAAAGTGAGAAAGAAACTTGTGGGTTGAGATAAAGCCAGTTTAATAATTAAAAAGAAATTTTTTTTAAAAATTGTTAGGAAAAAAACAACAAAGGAAGAGGAAAATAAAACGCAAGAAAAACAAGCAATGCAAATTAAAACAATTGCTCACTATCAACTGACCAATGGCCAGCCATGCCCCAGGCAGCCGCCCTGCCAACCTCCACCCACCAGCTTTATATGCTGAGCATAACATCCTGTGGTCTGGAATATCCCTTTGGTCAGCTGTCCCAGCTGTGTCCCCTCCGAATTTCTTGTGCACCCCCAGCCTACTCGCTGCTGGTGTGGGGTGAGAAGCAGAAGAGGCCTTGACTTTGTGTAAGCACTGCTCAGCAGTAACTAAAACTTGCCTGTATTATCAATGCTTTTCAGCACAAATGCAAAACATAGCCCCATACCAGCTACTATCAAGAAATTTAAGTCTATCCCAGCCAAAACCAGTACATTTTCCACCCCTTATTCCATACCATTTATGTCATGCTCAGGTCCCACACTATCACAATCATCCTTGTTCACCACCATCACCCCCCTTCCCATCCTGTGGTGTGTGTATATATATACACACACACAGATATCATTCCCTTAGTCCATTGACCACCACCCTGTAAAATGTCCACGAATGCCTATAAAATGTTCATTGCATTCATTTACTCTGTGGCTTTAGGGACCATCTGTTACAGTGGTCCGTAGGTCCAGCCTGGTCTCAGGACAGGAGAGGTGGTGTGTTGCATGTTGCATTGGGCACCGAAACCAGGTCAAGTAAGGTCACTGATGCATTTGCACTGCTTCTTGTAAGGTTCATCCTTCATTGGTTCAGGTGGTTTCTGCCATAGTGCTTCCTATAACATGCAACTCAAATCATGGATTGTTACAATTTAAATGTATATCAATTGCAATCTCCATTCCTGGTCCCTTTGGGCCAGGTTATAGGGTTTAATATTGCAATGAACTTCTACCCTTGCCCCTAGTCTGGCTACCAACAAGGGTTTCCTGCTATTAGTACCTTTGACACACAGCAGCCACAGCAGTGCTAACACAGCATCACGTAACACTGCCATCACACAACTCAAATCACAGGTTATTTTCACCCAGGATTAAAATCACCTTGAGGTACACATTGGACTTCCCTGTCTTTCCGCATTACCCACCAAGTGCGCCCAGGTCCTTGAGCAAAACCAATCCCACAAATGGGTTTGCCCTTTCCCAAGGAAGAAGTAACCCAGACAGTTCTTCCCAGCCAGTTCCTTGGATGTATCACAGGGACTTTATCTCCTTCCAGTGTGCAGGGGTTTTGAGTGCACAGGGGCAGGTCAACTGGCAGATCCTCTAAAGTAGCCAAGTGACTTCTGCTAAATTCATACCCCAGTGCTTGAATGTCCCAGCACCCATTGCTCTCAGTGTAGTTTTTAACAGTCAATTGTATAGTTCAATTTTCCCACAGGTTGGTGCATGATAGGGGATGTGATACACCCAGTCAGTGCCATGTTCCTTCGCCCAAGTCTTCATGAGGTTGTTTTGAAAACGTCTGATTCAATTCTTTCAGAGGTGCTGCACCACCAAAGAACTTGCTTTTCAAGGCCCAAGGTAGTATTCTGAGCAGTGGCATGGGTCACAGGGTATGTTTCCAATCATCCAGTAGTCACGTCCACCATTGTAAGTACATACTGCTTGCCATAGCAGGTTTGTGATAGTGTGATATAATCAGTCTGCCAGGCTTCCCCATATTGATATTTCAGCCATTGTCCTCTATACCAAAAAGCCTCTAGTTGCTTAGCTTGTGTGATTAGGACATGCCTGACATTCATGGAGAACCTGTGCAACGGCATCACTGGTCAGATCCACCCCTTGATCACGAGCCCATTTGTGTCATGGGCTCATCAAGCTATAAATAGCTCACCCTTATGTTCCCAGTCCAGATATACCTGAGCCACTTTGTTACGGGTTTGTGTGGCACAGGTTTTTTTGGTAGCAGGGGAGGGGGCCACAGGGGTGACTCCTGTGAGAAGCTGCTCAAAGCTCCCCCAGCTCCAAGTTGGACCCACCTCTGGCCCAGGCCAAGCCCATCAGTGACAGTGGTAGCACCTCTGGGAGAACAGATTTCAGAAGGGGAACCTGCAGTGAGTTGGGGATTAGAATGAGAGAGGAACACCTCTGCAGATACCAAGGTCAGCGAAGAAGGAGGGCGAGGAGGTGCACCAGAGGAGGTTGATGCCCCTGCAGCCCATGGTGAGACAGCAGGCTGTCCCCCTGCAGCCCATGGAAGTGAGCAGGGGAGGGGAGGCCCCCGAAGATGGCCGTGACTCCATGGGAAAGCCCGCCCTTGGAGCAGTGTGTGACTGAAGATCAGCCCGCGGAAAGGACCCACGCCAGGGAAGTTCAGGAAGAACTGCAGCCTGCGGAAAGGACTCACATTGGAGAAGATCATGAAGGACTTTCTCCTGTGGGAGGGACCCCACACTGGACCAGGGAGAAGAGCGAGGAGTCCTCCCCCTGAGGAAGAAGGAGCAGTAGAGACAATGTGTGGCAAGCTGACCCCAACCCCCACCCCTGTTCCCCTGCACTGCCAGGGGGAGGAGGGAGAGAAAACCAGGAGAGGAGTTGAGCCAGGAAGGAGGGAGGAGTAGGGGGAAGGTGTTCTAAGATTTGATTTTACTTCTCATTATCCTTGTTTTGATTTGATTTGTAGTAAATTAAATTGATTTTGTTTCTTCCCCAAGTTCAGCCTGTCTTTTTGCCCGTGACCGTAAGCGGGGAGTGATCCCTCCCAGTCCTTATCTCGACCCACAAGCCTGCCTTTATATTTTCTCCTCATCCCACTGTGGCTGGGGTAGGGGGAGTGAGCAAGCGGCTGCGTGGTGCTTTGTTACCAGCTGGGCTGAAACCACGACACACTTCAATTCTAGCAGCCTGGTCCACCAGCTCATTGTTTCCATGTTCTTCAGTGGCACAACTCTTGGGTATGCAAGCATCTACATGACAGACTTTTACTGCCAGGTTCTCTACCCAAGCAGCAATATCTTGCCACAATTCAGCAGCCCCAATGGGTTTACCTCTGCGCTGCCAGTTGCTCTGCTTCCATTGCTGTAGCCACCCCCACAGAGCATTTGCCACCATCCATGAGTCAGTATAGAAATTTTTCTCATTCAGAAATATCTAAAGCCAGCTGGATGGCTTTCACTTCTTCAGACTGACTTGATTCACCTTTTCCTTCAGCAGTTTCTGCAACTTGTTGTGTAGGACCCCACACAGCAGCTTTCCACCTCCAGTGTCTTCCCACAATATGACAGGGCTTACTGCTTTTCATTTGCTGGTGATTTACTATACAGCAGGATCTCTTCAGTATGAGTCCCCTCCTCTGGCGACACTCCACAGTTTCAGCCCTCTGGCCAGTCCATGATCACTTCCAAAATTCCTGGGCAGTTGGGGTTTCGCATTTGAGCCTGGTACAGTACCAGTGCAACCCACTTACTCAATGTAGCATCAGTTGCATGATGCATAGAGAGGACCCTCCCTTTGAACATCCAACTCCACACAGGCAATCAAGATGCCAAGAGGAAGTGTGCTTCAGTACTGACTATTTCTGAAGCGGCTCAAACTCCTTCATATGCTGCTAAAATTTCTTTTTCAGCTGGTTTATAAAGGGAGTGATAAAGACAGGGCAGGAGGTGGGGAGCAGGGAGAGGTATTCTCAACAGCAAGCAGGGTGACCTGCTGTAGGTGAAACTCAAAACTAGCTAGGAGAAATCAGAAGTTTTCACATACTATACCTACACAGCCACGATTAAATTGAAACAAAGAAGCCTGGTTCATTGTCATGGTTGGTATAAAATTGGCATTTATTGATTATTCAAAATTACTAATCCCCTGAGTAATTTGTTCACAGCAGACACAAACACTGTAACACACATTCAGGCACGTTCTACGTGAAAGACTTAAGTCATCTGACTAGCCCTTCTCATTTCATGGTGGAAAGTGTTTGAATTCACTTTCCCCAACCTGACCTTTTGCATCTATTTTAGCTTCTATGAAATCTCAGTGGTAGAGGCACAACTGCAATCAGAATTTAATCAGAAAGAGCTTTGATCTCACTAAGGGCCAGAGGGCTTTGCAGAAACTCACGCTTTCTCCAAGAGATCTGAGGCATCATCTACTTACTACCCACTTTTAACAAAAACAGCCAAGGATCACTCAAGAAAATTTCCTTGGGAGAATACCTGAACCCATGTTGAAGCCTTCCTCAAGGCCGCCCCTTTTCCTGCCTGGAAGTCATCCAGACAGAATCAGAGGACTTTGACTCGTGGGCCTGGAATTTTCTTGCATCTGGCAATCCCAGACAGATGTACATCTAGCAGTTCTTCAGCACATATACAGAGTCTAGAGCGTAACAGCTACCCAGATGAAAGAGTAAATCCATTGCTCACTGGAGCCACTGAAGACCTCCTATGGAGCACTATGTGTAAATACCATTGAGAAAATTCCAGACATAACGAGTCAGTCCCACGAAAGGCCTAGAACTGCATCTTTCCAGGCACAGGTAGTGTTTATCTTAAGTCTACGAAGGATAACCTGACTTGTGCATCACCGTGGACTTCCTATCATTACTTCTTGCTCACTCTTGCCATTTTAGAAATGGTCTTAAGGTCTTCTTTATTAGAAGTATTCAATACTAAAATATTAAAATGATTTGGAATACTCCAAAACACATTCTTAGACTTACATTAGACTCATTTACTACTACATACAAAATTTAAGTGGCATCAAGAAAGGAAGAGTATTGAGATACTACAGGGAATCTTGAAGCCTAGTTTTTAAAGCAAAATCAGCACTGAGTTTCCGCATGACTTCTGCGTGACTCAGCTCATGCTGCTCTCTTTTAGTAAGACCATAGTTTTCTTTCACATACTTTGCAAAGGGCATTAGATGTGTCCTAGCAGGAGTGCCATCCTTCTGAGTGGGCTGACTCAGGACCAGCTGCCCGCCACAGAAGGCACACATGAAGTGCTCTGTGTCCAGAGACTTGGAATGACGTCCAATCCTGAAATGGAAGAATAAGTACTTTGATTTCACACATGTAGTAGACAGTACTTGTGGGAAAGGGCTCCTTTCATCTTCTGCCAGGCTACTTAGGTCAGATTTCTAAGCTAGCATTTTAAAACAGGAAACAGACTAAATACTTCACACAGTGGAACAATCAAATCTGTATTACACATTTCTTTATGCTAGACCTTTTTCCACTGCCTTTTCAGCTTGGTTCCTTTCTCTGACTCTTTTAGTCTATTAGTATGAAGTGCTACAACATTTCAAAACACCTCCACAACCCATGTATCAACTACCCCTCGGAGTTTCTCCTCAAAGCCATCACCATCAAATCTTCTCAATGCTTTGTTGCATCTAAGCAACTAAGACATTGCATAGTCATATTAAACGCTTCAGGAAGATTCTTTGATATGTGAAATACTGTTTCCTTCCAGTGCTTCTGGAAGTAGCTCATATGATCTTGAGAAAAAAAATCCCATGCATGCTTTCTAAGCATGTATTTAGCCCCTAAAGTGAGGGGGGGAATAATAATCTTTAAAAAAAAAAAAAACACAAAAAACCCACACACCATTGTCAGCCACTTTCCTGGGCTATGCAGAACTGAATTCCCAAAACTTCATGCTTTCCCACTGAGACTGAGGTCATTACATACAGAAGCCTGTGGTCAGCTACGGTATTCCAGAAAAGGCAACACCTTCCATACCCATGAAAGGTAAGAAGTCTTTGAAATTACTATAGCAACTATTTATTCTGTTTGATCTCAGCAACATAAATAGCTCTCATCTCACAAGTGCAGTAAGCAAGACAGAAGTCTGACAACCAATGTTGCAATCTATCAGTAGAGCTGTGTCCTAGCTTCAACCCTTCATATCACAGTGCTGCTCACATCTGTGTGGCTCCAGATATCTATTCTTCCTTTAATATATACACAAGCTGAAAGAGTCCATGAGATAGATCAACTAGAAAACTGACTGTAGCTTTTGTAGAGTTTTAAACCAATAGATATCGTTATATTGTTGGTCTCTACATTTTACTTAGCACTACCATAACAAAGATACAAGATTAGTCAAAATGTTTAGTCTTAATTCAAAGTCATCAAGATACAAAACCCAGAGAGCTTCCTCTGATACTTTGTTCTAATATCTAATTACTGTCACACATTTTGTGCCCAGTTTTTATCAGGACTTGTTCTGCTTTTGAATTCCAGTTACTACTAACTGACTTCTTTCGGCATCAGATAGTCCTCAGCATCTTTACAAGGATGAGCATATAAAAAGTAACTCAATCCACCATGCCAAGTCTAGCACTCTTCTGTAGACTGTTTTTCCTTAGATCAAACCTAGACTGTTGTCATGGCACATTCAACGATGTTAGTTTATAAAATGTCTACAGATTTCAAAAGAACTTGGAATGCCTTATTTCTGCAACACATGCTAGTACTTTGCTTACAAGCATTCTACAGGGATGTACCAGATCCAGCCATTGCTCCATCAGTGTAGGCCCACAAGTATTACTCCTGATGTAGTACTTAGTTAAGACTGGAAGTACCACCCCCTAACAAAAAGCCTGTAATAAGATGTGTTGATCATGAAATCAGAGATAACTGGTCAAAAAATATCTGAAGTTCACTCAGTATTAACTACAGTAAGAAGTGAATCCAAATTTACATCATTTGAGCAATATTTGAAAAGTGAGAGCAGCCACGTGGGTGTGACCTTTCCCTGCCATGTCCTTCAAAGCTGAGGCACATATTCTGATCATTGACTGCTTCCCAAAGACCTTCCATCACCACCAATGGTCCTCAGATGACACTTCTGCCTGTCCTGACCTCTGAACTGGAAATGAAACTACCTGGAAAAAAACATGTGGAATCACATAGCAAGGTTCTGTAGGCTCGGGAAATGTGAAGTGACAACTCGGAGAGTATCCCAACTGCTTCACAGTTTAAGAGACCCATGATTTCTAGAGACAGGAGACTGCCAAGATAGAGACAAAGTTAATACATAGTCATATGCAAGATCAAAACATTACTCACGTAGCTTTGCACAGAACACACTCATAGATGAATTTGTAATTAATCTCATAGCTGTGGCATCGTGTTACTACTGGCAGTTCTGGATGAATCACAGCTGATTTATTGGCATAGAACCTCCAGAATCGTCCATGTCCATCACGAACACCATTGATCAGCCAGGTGGCTGCATGGCAAGCCTCATGAACTAGCGTGTCTCGAAGACGATCTTGGGTAAGGCAAACAGACATTAAGATCAGTCAGGTATGGGGAAGTACAAACTTTCATCCTTAGTCACTACGTCATGCCTTTGACGCTCTTTCTTTATTAAGATGCAAGAGTTCTTTTGGAGGTTGGAATTACCAATGTTTTGATAAGATAAAATGCCCCAAAACAAGGTTTTACTCAGTGCATTTCCAGTTTTGTGATTAGCCCCAATTCTGCATCCTAGTTACTTCCCTGCACACCTAATCTGTTTGGGGGTTTTTTTGTTTGTTTGGGTTGGGTTTTGGGGGGTTTTTTTCTTAATGAGACCTGAAACACCTTTATTTAGACCAAGATTCATTGATTGCTTTTGTAACATTGGTATTTTTCATCCAGAAACATCTAGAGTGGAGCACTGAATTTTCTCCACAATTAGAATAGAATATTTCGGTTGGAAGGGACCTACAATGATCATCTAGTCCAACTGCCTGACCAAAAGTTAAAGCAAGTTAAGGGCATTGTCCAAACGCCTCTTAAACACTGACAGCCTTGGGGCGTCGACCACCTCTCTAGGAAGCCTGTTCCAGCGTTTGACCACCCTCTTGGTAAAGAAATGCTTCCCAACATCCAGTCTAAACCCTGCCTGCACAGCTTTGAACTGTTCCCATGTGTCTTATCACTGGATAGCAGGGAGAAGAGATCACCACCTCCCTTTCCACGTCCCCTCCTCAGGAAGCTGTAGAGAGCAATGAGGTTGCCCCTCAGCCTCCTTGTCTAGTAGACAAGCCCAAAGTTCTTAGCTGCTCCTCATAGGACATGCCTTCCAGCCTGTTTTGGGTTTGTGTGGCAGGGTTTTGGTAGTGGGGAAGGGGCTACACAGGTGGCTCCTGTGAGAAGCTGCTAGAAGCTTCCCTGGCTCCAAGTCAGACCCACCACTGGCCAAGTCAGACCCAATCAGCAACAGCAGTAGCACCTCTGGGATAATGTATTTAAGAAAGGAAATCTGCAGTGGAGAGGGGAGTGGAAGGTGAGAGAAACCCCCATGCACACAGCAACATCAGTGAAGAAGGAGGGGGAGGAACTGCACCAGAGGAGGGGATGTCCCTGCAGCCTGTGGTGAGACGGCAGGCTGTCCTCCCCCAGCCCATGGAGGTGAGCAGATGCCCACCTGCAGCCCGGGGAGGACCCCACGCCAGAGCAGGGGGATGCTCCCGAAGATAGCCGTGACTCCATAAGAAAAGTGTGCACTGGAGCAGTCTGTGCCTGAAGGACTGCAGCCCACAGAAAGGACCCATACTGGAGCAGTTCGTGTAGGACTGTCTCCCGAGGGAGGGACCCCATGCTGGAGCAGGGGAAGAGCGAGGAGTCCTCCCCCGGAGGAGGAAGGAGGGGCAGAGACAACATGTGATGAACTGACCCCATTACCCGTCCCCCTGCGCTGCTTGGGGGGAGGACGTAGAGAAAACCGGGAGTGGAGTTGAGCTAGGAAGGAGGGAGGGGTGGGAGGAAGGTGTTTTAAGATTTGGTTTTACTTCTCATTATCCTGCTCTGATTCAATTGGTAACAAATTAAATTGATTGTGGTTTTTTCCCCCAAGTTGAGTCTGGTTTTTGCCCATAACCGTAATCAGTCCCTCCCTGTCCTTTTTTTGACCCACGAGCTTTTCATTATATTTTCTCCTCCCCATCCCACTGGGGGGCAGGAGTGAGCAAGCAGCCTCATGGTGCTTTGTTGCCAGCTGGACTTAAACCACAACACAGCCCTTTTACCAGCTTTGTTGCCCTCCTCTGGACACATTCAAGGACCTTCACATCCTTCTTAAATTGTAGGGTCCAGAACTGCACACAGTACTCAAGGTGAGGTTGCACCAGCACTGAATACAGCAGGATAATCACCTCTTTTGACCAGCTGGTTACACTGTGTTTGATGCACCCCAGAATGTGGTTTGCCGCCTTGGCTGCCAGGGCACACTTCTGACTCCTACTGAGCCTGCTGCTGACCAGCACCCCCAGATCCCTTTCTGCAGGGCTGGTCTCCAGCCACTACTCTCCCATTTTAGAATTGTGCCTGGTGTTACCCCATCCCAGGTGCAGAATCCAGCATTTGGACTTCTTAAATTTCATCCCATTAATCATTGCCCAATGCTCCAATCTATCTAGATTCCTCTGCAAGGCATCCTGTCCCTCAAGAGAGTCAACAGCACCTCCCAATTTGGTATCATCAGCAAACTTGCTAATAGCGCATTCAACTCCTGCATCCGGATAATTGATAAACATATTGAACAGGACTGGCCCTAGAATTGAACCCTGAGGAACACCACTGGCGACCAGTCACCAGCCAGATGTAGTCCCAATCACTACAACCCTTTGAGCTCTGCCCTTCATCCAGCGCACCATGAACCTGCTCATCCCACAGTTGGACAACTTGTCCAGAAGGATGCTGTTAGGGACAGTACCAGAACTCTGACTAAAATCCAGAAAAACTACATCCACCGCCTTGCCTTCATCAACTAGGTGGGTGACCTAATCATAGAAGGATATCAAACTAGTTAAACAGGACTTCCCCTTTGTGAACCCATGTTGACTGTGCCTGATGATTGAATTATTCTTCAAATGCTTTTCAATAGTACCCAGTATGATCTTCATAATTCTTCCAAGAAGCAAGGTTAGACTAACAGGTCTGTAGTTCCCTGGGTCTTCCCTCACGCCTTTCTTGTAAATTGGAATAACACTGGCTAGCTTCCAGTCAGTAGGGACCTCCCCAGACTCCCAAGACCATTGGCAGGTGACTGACAGGGGTCCTGCCATAACATCCCCCAGCTCCTTTAGTACTCTGGGGTGAATCCCATCAGGCCCCATGGACTTGTGAACATTCAGCTGATACAGCTGGTCCCTGACAATTTCAGTGTCCACAAATGGAAAATCACTGTTCCCATGCTCGTGGTCCCCTAACTCAGGGGACTGGGCAGCTCAGGGTCTGTCAGTTTTATTAAAGACCAAGGCAAAAAAGCATTGAATGCCTCTGCTTTTTCTTCATCCCTATTAATCAGATGACCATCTTCAACAAGCATCAGTCCAATGTTTTCTTTAGGCCTTCTCTTGCTATTAACATACTTTAAAAAGCCCTTCTTGTTATCTGACACAACACTGGCCAGTTTTAACTCTAACTGAGCTTTGGCCTTCCATGTCTTCTGCCTGCATACACAAACCACAGCTCCGTAATCTTCCTGCAAAGCCTGACCTCGCTTCCAGAGATCATACAATTTCTTTTTCCTCTTGAACTCCACGAGGAGCTCCCTGTTCAGTCAACTGGTCTTCTGCCCCGCTTGCTTGACTTACAACACAGTGGGATTGCCTGTTCCTGTGCTTCTAAAAGATGCTTCTTAACAACTGACCAGCAGTCGTGGACTCCTAAGCCCTCAAAAGCTGATTCCCAGGGTAGTCTTTTTGTATCTCTCAAATCAAATTTAATAAGCTTACTTAAAAATATTCTATTAATTACAGAACTGGTTCTCCTACAGTAACTGCAACATTCATTTCCCCAAATTGGGAGGGGATGAGGGAAAAATAACTGTTACAGTACCCACCACATAATAGAACTTAATTTGGCACTAACCTGTCTTTATTCCAGCTTTAAAATACTACTAACAAGGTGGCTAGCTATGATGGAAGAAGTCAGATTTCAGATTATAGTACACATAGAATTACAGTAACCTGGTCTTCAAATCAATAAGAAATATAAACAAAATACTGCAATTAGCATGAATATATCTCTGTTCTCATATTTTGTAAATTTGCCCCGCTTCTTAGAAGGGTTGTGAGGACAAGTACTACCATTAATGGATTTATTTATTCAAGAAAACATGAAATTTCAAAGCAAGGTCCAGTTCCAGATCTCTTCAGCCTCAGATTCATGTTTTTATCTCTAGAACTCGCTTTCTCAAAGAAGAATCAACATATCTTTTCTTTTACCTACCTGCAGAGTCACAGACTTTCTCAGAAAGTTCTATACGAGCGTAACGCTTTGCTTTAGGACCTTCTGTCTGCCCAGTTACACAATATCCTGCTGTTTTTCTCATTTTCTTATTCCAGATTATTACCATTTTCTCTGGCAACTGAAAAACAAACCAGTACATGTAATCTGCCCTCTCCTACCTCCCTTATCTTCTTCTGGCCCTCTGGCTTCCCCTTGTATTTACTGCAAAGCCAGTACAGGATGTGTCTGTTAGTGCCCTTAATACTGTTGTCAGTTAAGATGCAAACCCACCCTCCATGGCTTCTTATTCCCATCATGAATTTTTCTGTAACCAACACTGGGAGTTTCACAACACAAGATGAGACAAAAAGTCCCTTAGTGCATTGTTAGCATCCACAGTAGTACATGATCAGAAGTTCTACAGCTTAATAATTTACAGATCAAGTACCATCTGCTTTGGTTGTTCTGAACCTGCAATATGCTGTTTTAATTTAATGTACCTTCACACTGCAAAACGATAAATAATCACCCCTTGCTTATCTGTGCTGCTCCTGATTTTATAAGCCCTCAGCATATCCAACCTGGTTAGTTCTGTTCTTTTACTAACAGTTTTCTGTCATCTAAATTAGTTAATAAGCTTAAGTAACTGGTCCAACAGTAGTAAGTGCCAGCACAGGTATAGAGCTGAAGCACTGTGAAGTAGGATATTTTGCCTTCAGCAATAGTGAGCCTGTTCAGCTCAGCTTTATGTGAAATCATGACCTCTGCCTGTCCTTCGTCAGCTCAACAGTATTTTCTCAGCTGCACAGAAACATTTTCCTTCCTGAAAGAAATTCTACTGGAATTACTGAGGGCAGCATCCATCCTTTCAAGGATGTTTCTCACCAGAGGAGGGTCTCCAGTATCCCAGAAGATGTAAAGGTCAACACAGCGGTTCTCTGAAATTGAACCTTTAATTTGAAACATAACTTATAGCTTTAGGCTCACCCAAAACTGTTATTCAAAGGATAAGCAGCTTTTTAATCTGTTTCAGAATGGCAGACATGAACATGCAATAGGAATGAATGAAGACTGCATGTAACATGACTAAGCATGAGGCAGTAGGCCCTAACAACAAAGGGAAGCACTTTTATCCATCAGCTCCCTGCTCCCCAACATAGGCTCCCACCACTTGCCTTCTGTCAGCTGCTGGCAAGAAAGTTGTGCTACAACTAGCTATTAGGCTGTGGTAACACTGCAGAGTTCACTAGTACATGTTACTTCAGTAAAAGCTGAATGAGCAACAGTTGTAGGCAACCCTGAGCTTCTTTCAGCAGCAGAAAGCCATAGCTGCCTTTGCTGGGGTCTACTACCACAGAGGCAACAGAAATAATCCCAGGCTGCTGAGTGGATGACCATGCAGGTAAGAGAGGATACATGAAGATAAATTATCAGTCACCACTTCAAAGATGAAACTGATCCAAGGCCCCTCATGTACCACTTCCTCTCAAAGACTCTTGCACACCATCCAGACTGCTCACTTAAGGATGGTACACCATTACAGCTGGGAAAGCAAGCCAAGCTGAAAACTGCTGCATCACAGTGGTGATAAACCCCTTTCAAAGAAATTGCTTGAACTAATTCAAACGTAAGCTATTGCTATAAAGCTTAACTTCTACTAACTGAAGAGGATAAAGAGCAATCACATCAAAAAGTGAGGAGCAACATATTAACCAGTATTTTAGAATTGTAGTTTTTGTTTTGAAGCCAACCTTCTGCTCAAAGATGGTTCTATTATACAGACAGTAGAGCTTCTGCGCCAGCTCCTCTTTATTTTTCTTGAAATACTTCACATAGTGGGAAGCTGGATTTGAGAGATCTTGCAAGAAACAGCCAGGCACTGAGCACACCCTGAGTCTGCAAGAAAAGCCATAAAGCAGTTTACTGAAGTACAGAGATATCACACTGAAAAATAACAGCCACTTTATTGCCAATAAAGATCTCTGGGATGCTGCCACTGGCATAAACCTCTCCTGACTCTTTTCACTAGCTTGCCCTCACGAGGCCAGTGGGGCGCACATGTTTATACTGTCTTCTTCCCTCTTCAGGACCATGAAGGGGCAGAACTGTTGCAATAGTTCTGCACTTATTTCATTAATTCACAAAACTAGATTATGAGGACTCCTAAGTAGGAAAAAGAGGGTGGCTCAGATCTTTGTGACACAGCAAGCCATAATTGTACCAAAACTTGATCAATATATGAACAGCCCTAACATGATCACCCACAATAAAGGTATATTTTCAGAAACATAGCCAAAGATGTTCTGGGAATCCTCAGGACTTCATTCAGGGGAAGTGGATATTCCACTAGGATTACTAACTCCACTACTGCAGCATTCTGACAAAGCATCAGCTCTGAAGACATCATTTAAAGGTTTTGCATTGGTATATACAATTATAAAATGACTAAAGGAAACATCACATGGCTAAAATGCAGAATAAAGGCAGCTATTAGAAATGAAAAATACATTCTTCTGAAAAGCTTAAGCTGCATCCACATATAGAAAAAGAAACATGAATTCTGCAAGTTATAAGGATACAGGTCAAAAATACCAAGACAAGCTTGTTAAAAGGCATGAATTACTAATAGAATTAGTTTTAATATATATTCAGAGGCAGGCAGCTGGATAGACAGAATCTGCAGGGCCAGCGCATGTTAGAATTATGCTGTGCAAGACAAGGAATAGCAAGAGAGCTAACATTTACAAAGAAGATTTGACATTTGTCAGATTTAGTTGTCATCAATTCCTCTAAGTGGACATTAGCTTATATTCTGCCTGTCATACCTGAGACCGAAAGCTTTGATTTCCAGCTACTTAACTATTAACAACTGCTGAATTGGTAGCAGAAGTTTCTAGGTACCAGAAAAAACAGAACATCACCCTAGGCAAAATGCTTAGCATCTCTTTGTCCATCTATAATGGTCCTAGAACAGTAGATGAAGAAACACTTACCTTTTCTCTGTCTTTTCTGATTGTGAGCAACTGACCAATTCATTCCTAGGAATTCTTGCAGAAGCCTTTATCCTGAAAGGTGTTTCTTGAAGTGAAATGGAGTTTGGCCTTGGTGCCTTGACTCCCTCCCCTTTCAAGGGCTGGGCATCTTCACAGGGTGGCTTGATGTTTTCTAGTTCAACAGAAAGAGTCACAGGATTACACACTGTCAAAGAACGGGGAGCACAGACATCAACAACCAGGTAACAGACAACGGTGAAAAAAGTCAAATATTCCACCTCAGCATACACACTCTTGCTGTGCATACTTGAATGCAAAGGCTTTTACAACTGATGGAAAGGTAATTTGCTGTTATATACCACAAAAGTTACCATTCAATGAAGGAGTGGCAGACTCCAAACTTTCAAACATTCAGCTAGGAGGAAGCGGAGGGAAAAGAATTTGTGACCTCACTCAGGCGTTTCTGTGACATTTCCACTAATTGAAAATACGTCACCAGCACATTGGGAGCAGTAATGCAGAGACACCATCTGAACAACAAAAAAAATCATTTTAACCTTCTGTCATGTACCATAAGTCACATTGTTTGTTTCAGAGGCAAGTTCTGATCAGATAGCTGCCTACTTCACCAGTCCACATCTGGACAGATAGCCAAGACAACTGGCCCTTACACCAGAAATCAAGGACCGCTTCAAGGCTTGCAGTTTCAGTAGACGTTCTCTCTGCTGGCTTTTCTATAACTGTTCACCGATTTGGGCCACTCGTTGTGAGAGACTGAAAGAGTTAATGTCTCAAACATTGTGGTGGGGCAAGTTCTGCTTAAAGACAAACACTGCACAGCAAGGAACCAAGGTGAAAAGCCCATCAGCTCAGACATCAGCAACAGGAGGGGGAGGGCGTGCTGGAGGGTGCGCAGCTCCCTGTTCTGATACAAAGATCAAACAATGGCCCTGTCTGCAGGGAAGGAGAAGTTACTCCACAAATGACCCCCAAAGCCCAAAGGCTCACAAACTGCTCATTAACCTGACGAGTTTGGGTGCCCGCCCAAAGTAGGAGCAAGGATGATAAAAGGACACCAACTGAAGCCCTGGGTGCGCAAGCCCACCGGGACTGGACCCCTCAGCTGCCTGGACACCTCGGCTGACTGAACCAACGCTGGACCCAGGACCGGTGAAATCCTTCTCTCTTCCTTTTTCTCTCTCCGTCTTCTTCTCTCTTTCCTTTTCCTTTTTCACAATCCCTACACCTCATCCATTTCAAGATATAAACCGTTGACCATGTCTGAGACTAAGAGTAGATCCAGCTACCCCTGGGCCCTTCTCTGAGGAGGAGTCTAGAAAGCAAGGGGGTCTGCTCTGAACCTCGTGACTCAACGGGAGGGATCTCCTTATTCCCTGAATTGATGTATACAGTTACACGGTTTACAGAAGTAGTCTTATGCCAATCCCGGTTGTGAGAAACCCTGCCACCTAATACTACACCTCCCCAGTTCAGTTTGCTTCTGTCATGAATTAAATCTTTAACTGATCGTTTGGTGTCATTTCACCTTAATTTAGTCCAAGGGAATTTCAAATTAAACAGGACTCCCTGGTCTGTCCAGTCTGGGTCGTGACACTCGTCTCCTTTCACTATTCAGCCATATACAGGGAAGCCAATGCAGCTACCAGCTCACTTCTAGGATGTTTTATAGACCACACTGACATATTCCAATAAAAAAAAAAAAAAAAAAAAAAAACCACCACCACCACTTTTTTCCAGGGCATATTTCTATGCTGTCAGACATCCTCTTCCATAGGTGTCCTTGCCCTGAACTAGTCCTTGTTAGTGAGGAAGGCACTCTGCGTTTGCTTTTCTAGAAAGAGATTTGTTTTCACCTGCTTGTACTCAGCAATAGCCCTTTTCACCCTTTGCAATCTTTCAGTTGGAGCTCACTTCAGTTAGTCAGAGAGAAGGAACTACTGATTTACGAAATTCTCATTATAAACTGTATTTAAAATAAGTAAATTATAAATTCAAATACTAAATTAACAGCATCTAAACTGCTCAAAATTTCAGTCTTACCAAAACGACAGCTTCACATTAACTGCTATCATACATTTAAAAAAATTAAACATCATTCAAAACCACCAGTTAGATTTGTTTTCAGAACAATTTTAAAAACTAAAAATGCCTACAATTATAGGAATTATAAAAATAAGCAATAGTGAAAAACTTAAATCTTGATACCATGAGACTAGTAGAATCACTTTTCAGAATGCTCAGAGGAATAATTTCTGATTGCATCAAATTCAATTGCAAGATGCTGGGTTGCACTTCTAAAGCATATGCCACACAATTGAAAAGAATCAGGCAATTAGCACTACCATTGCTGCCAATCAGTAGCTTGCAAGTTAGCCAAGAACAATTGCTTACCTATTGTGCTTGGCTGGTAGACAGTTTTACTTGTGCTTAAGATTGGTTTTCGAGGTATACTCCGTTTCCTTATCCGTTCTATTAATGATTCAAATTCGTCATCTGAGCTATCTGATTCTACCTCTGTACTTTGCCTCAGCGCCACAGTTGGCACTTTATTTTCTGTACTTTTTTCACAGTTTCTTTCTTTCCTTCTAACAAGCAACTCTGGACTGCCTCTGGAAATTGACTTTTTCAGATTTTGTGGAGGTGGGAGTTTTATGCACCTCCGACTCTCTTTCAAGTCATTCACTCCCCCTTTTTGGTAGTCATGCCATGAACTTTCTACAAAGACAGAATCTTCAATGTCACTTGAAGCCTCTGGATACTGCAATTCTTGGCAGCAAGTGTTCTTCTTTCCAGAAGTCATCAACTTCTTCGGGGTCTGAAGATCCTTCTGTGCTGCAATTCAAAATAAACAGCTTAAAGTTTTGGTAATTTCGTTTAGGACACCTGCCTTTGTCTTAACACAAAAAAAATCCCTTGAAAGACAGGAAAACACAAAGAATAGAAAGATATCTTTGCATTTTCTTTATTACACCCTGCTCATTTATCATCATACTAAATGGAAAGTCACTGAAGGATGTATAAAAAAACCCAAATCTTAAACCCCATGTGTGTATACATCAGCCATCAGACCTAACAATCCTGAATAGGTAGCTAGCACTGGCATAATCTTCATTCCCACTAACAAAAGCTACATGCATGTAAGAGTGAGGCTGAACATTTCACATTAAAGTTTTATAACACCAGCAAGTGAAGGGTTAAAAAATGCTAAGCCTTAGCTGATCAGACCATAGCCTACAGCACAAAGCACACACTTGCCAACAAATGAGGCTTCTGACATCTCTGATTTGACCTATCAAGATCAAAGTATCATGTCAGATCTATTGGTGACTTTTTATTTTAATGATGCTTCTTGTCCACTTTCAGAAAAGCATTTCCCCTCCAGAAAGCATCCCAATAGTTTTTTACAGTCTGCAGCTGGCATACATATTTCAGGGTTGACATTCACACCAGCTGCAAGAGATCCCACCCTTCTTGATCAGGGGTCAGAGCTTCTCCAGGTTCACATGAGATCACTGTTATCATCCCTCACCTACTAGAATTCTATCACCTGATTGCTGGCCCAGCAACCATGTAAAGAATTCCAGAGCCCTGTTCACTCCTTCTAGGAAAGTCCAGTTTGCTCGTATCAATGAGAAGTGTGCCAGACAGCTGTAGTCAGTATCTGAATGTTAGTAAACCAAGGCACTTTCCATCCCTTGGGGGAAAAGAGGGATCTTCTGCTCAGACAAGCATTGAAGCCCCTCAAGTCATGGTTTGCCAGAGCACCTTGTAGCCAGCATTCACAGGATTACACACAGGACCTTGGCTAAAGACACTCCAAATTAAAGGACCCTATCTATAGCTCTGCAACACCCATAGGCAAGACTGGCCTGATTGCCAATATCTGCATCAAATTAAAGGTATCTAGCTTAACAACAGTTACCTTCTTTCTTTACTCAGTGTCTTTTAGCCACAGAATGAGCTGGTACAGCCATAGGAACACTGCTTTGCATATCCTAAGTCCTGTCTCCACAGTGATTATCCCATATTTGCAGCTCAGTCTAATCAGCCATGAGTTGCTACTCTCTTCACAGACCCAGATACTAGCAGATAGTCCACAGTATCTGCAGACCTACAGCAATGCTTCAAAATGTACACCTGTCAGAACAGTATAACCATGCTTTCCTCTGTTACCCCAGAGGAAAAAGAAAAGCCTCTCCTCTGGTACCCTTCAAGGAAGAGACAAAGTGATCTTATGCTTAACAAGCTCCCTCAGAAATTTATGAGCTTAGCAACGAATGCTATCTTTCCACCCATTAAAATGCCTGCTTCATATTTGCTGTTGGACAATTATTTACCATTCTTTGTTGTGCTCTCTCTCACTTTAAAGTCCAAGAAGAAATAATCCAAGTCATCAATTAAGTCCTTCAAACTATAAAACAAGCAATTAATGTGAAAAAAGGTAGGCACGAGCAGGAAAACAGAAGAGAAAGTTTGCCTTACTAAAAAAGCAAACAAAAAAAAAAAGCCACCCAATATACCATTATGAGCTGTTCACTGCAAATGTTACCAAATATGTCCATTAACAGGAATGGCAAGAGCACGTACACCTCCAAATATCCCATTTTACATTTGACTTGAACATACAGATTGAGCACATAACAGTTTTTCTGTCTGCACTCACTCCTATACATGTATCTGCCTATGAATCACTAAAACTTTTGATCATTTTTCTGTATTCTGAATAGTAGATGCAATACAGAAAACTAATATATAAACATTAAAGAGTCATTAATTACAGCACCTACCTTGCATCTGCCTTTTTAGAAACAGATTTGGGAGTTTTCATTCTAGCTAAAACTGAAGCAATAAAATATTAACTAAGAACAAGGTTCTGTTTCTTTTGTTATGCTTTTTTTTCTAAGAGAAAAGTTTGCAACTAGTAAAAATTCAGTCTAAAGTCTTTAAAAAACAAAACACACACAAACATAAGAATGCTTTACATGTAATTCCAACTCTTAATTCCTCAAAGCTGACACAGCAATTTTCTAGCATTTCCTTCATTATTCAATCCTTGCCAAGCACAAAGCCACATAAGAAGAGCCATTATGTATCTTGCAGTATCCAGTATAGCCTCTTCATATATGTGGATCATCGGGGGTGGAATTGAATGGGTTTAACAGTATTTTCCCCAAGCATTTTAATGACTGCAGGTAGTAGCTTTCCTACTGCACAGAGTTGTCCACATGCTTATTCCACTAAGTGACTCCAAAAAAGCATTCAAACGAAATGGTAACAGTAGTAACCCACTGCAGAACAGCAATTCGGTACTACTACTCAGAAATAAACACATTTTAATCACTCCGGGAATATTGTGGTGACTGCTAAACATGAAACATGGTTCAGGTAGCGGTACTGCAGATGCTTCAAGTAGTGACTCTTGAGAGGCTATCAGAAATGCCATCAAAATTTCACACACCATCATTATGAGAGATTCAGGAAAGTTGAAGGGAAACAAATTTAATTAAAACATAAATCAGGCTGGGGAGAAGGTAAACAACAGTCCCTTCTTCAGAACACAATGGGTCAAAATAGCAGTTAAGGAGTGTTCTCACAATCTGAAGATGCATACATGACTTCAATGGTATAAACTTTTGCACTATGCCATAAGCCCAAAACCAGAAGACAGATTTGTTGATAAAGCTTTTATGGTTGATTGGTAGATTCTGGTACCAGGAAGAGCAGCTGAGCTACACCCAAATAGTACCCTGAAAGCACACTGTAAGTTAAAAGGCATAGGATGGGACTGGGTATTGTCCTCTTTGAGGAAGAGCACAAGGTGGGGGGGGGGGGGGGGGGGGGGGAGAATTCAAGACCTTGAAGCTCAAGAAGTAGTTGGAGCAATAAATTATTCTCAGTTTTAGCACCCAGTAGTCTTCACCACTACCATCATTACAAAAGAAGTAACCACAGCATCTGCTGCCTTCCAAGCCACCACATCAAGGTGGCTCACTGAAGCACAAATGGCCAGCAGCCAGCTTTCCTAGATGTTCATAACCACAGTGTTCCTAGACCATGAAGCAGGACCAAACTAATAAGATGGCAAGCTGGTCACAGAAAACCAAATACTTACAGAAAAATATGACTTGCTACTTAATAAATCAATTCTCTTTAGTTTCTTGTCTCTTAGCACATATTTTCATTTCACTCTTTCCTACAACTGTCACTATAGTGATGGTATGGCAATAGAATAGCTTTGCAAATATTCTGCTCCAAGCCCCAACTACCAGCTACCCAACTCTCAGCTACCTTCCATGCCAGAGCTGACACATGACTTCGGCCTCAACAGCCTCCTGGATGGAGGAGGCAAAAAAGAGTAGAAAAAAAAGAGCAGACTATCAAATATGTAAGTTTAAAAAATTACAGGAAAGTGAGCAGTGACCTAATGAATGGACAGTATTGAAATATTTATCAGATTTAAAAGCCCAGAAGTAGTGCAGGAACTATACACAGCTCATTTTAATTCAACTGGACGCAAGTAGTAAGGCTTGACAATGCTTAAGATCATTCACATGGCACTGAGCTGGAGCACAGCATGAACTCTAAAGTAATGAGAAATCTGCTTTAAAAGCAGCTGGACTAACACGAGAGTGTTATGCAAAAGGCAAAATAAACAGATATGACTTGTTGCCTTACCATTTCTACCATCTCTTTTCAAATGTTGAATACATAGTGAGGAACATATTGCAAGATATACAAACCATTAAATTACTTACCACTCTGAAACTCACTTGAGATGTGGTAGAGCCATGATTAGTCCACCTAAGGAACAAGCTAAATAGAACTCTTGCAACAGGAAAAAACCCAGTGTGTGCTCAACTACCCTAGCACAAAATGATAGTCGTAATGGCTATTACCAAGAAGAAAAACACAAATATCAGGTACAGGCTAAACAAAGATAGGAAATTATGCACAGCAGACACCGCCATGTAAAATTTAGTATTCAATTCCATCTTACCAAGACCTCGAGCCACCATGAAAAGCCAAAAACATCCCTCCAACTGGTTAAGATTCATGTAGCAAAAGCCATGACACATAAGAGGGAATTCTGAGTAGTTTAGACATGTGTTTGGAACTGTAACTGCTTAGAGAAAATGTTTATTCAAAGACTCTCCATAGACTAAGAAGGAAGCATATGAGTGACATGGAACAGATAGAACTGAGGCAACAAGAAAAAGTAATGCCAGGCAAAAAGCATCCAAAATTGAGACATGAGATTCAAGAACACTTACTGTGGCAAGGAGAAAATGTACTTTGCAGCAGGAGCAATGAAAGAAAATAATGCATAAAAACTACTTCATTATAACTAGATAGAAATGTGTCCTTTTCATACTCCTTCAGAAAACAAAATAACACGTGCTATTACTTACACATTTCAAATTCTTCATCGCTGCTGGAAGAGAAGTACAGGGCATGGCTGCAAAAAATGAAATACAGAATAGTATCAGGAACATTAGGTCAACAGCAAGTAGATCTGCATCTCCACTGGTCTGAAATGCCTGTGAACACTGAGAACCAAATGTATACTGAAAAAAACCTGAACATCTCAAATAGGCTAAACTGTTTTAAATTATTTAAAATAGAAATATTAGAACTTGTATACTAAAATTTTTAACAACCATATATGTTCAATATTCAAGTAGCAACCAATTGCTGTCAAAATCTGAAAGACTGAACCGTTTGGAGACACGCAGGCTTAGGACATTACATTGGTTTAAGTTCAAATTGGGTATGAGAAGTCAGAAGGGATAGAAAGCTTGTTTCTCATCTTACATGTGGTATATGATCAGGTAGAGAACGCTGTGTTGTATTAAGTCTAAAACCTCAAAACATGCAGCAATGAGAAACAAGCTGCTTTTGTATAGAATGCACTTTAAATATGGTTGCCGTAAATATTTAGCAAACTGCAGTAGCTTTCATAAAGCTATTTTAAGATGCAAAATGGATGCATTACTACTTGGACTGCAATTCTCACGCAAATGTAAAGGCAAGCCATAATACTCTTACCAAATTATTTATTCCATTTTCTGGCAAAACCCAAACATTAACACCTTGAAAAATACACTATGCAATTGCTTAAAAATATGCAGACGGCTTCTTTTAATTACATTAAAGTTACTCAAACCTTAAAGGCTATAATTCTGAAACATGCTAATACCTACCAATTATCGTAAAACAAATCGAGCGCATAATCTAAAGCTATATTTAGATATGATCGACAACAATAACGGAGGACGCGTGAGGTGGGGCTGCTGCCCCACCGACCACCACCTCACCCACCTGCCGCCCCGTCGGCCCTGGCTCCCCACGGCCACTCGCCCCGGACCGCGTCCGCCTGAAGCCAAACCGCAGCAAGAGCCGCCATCGCACGAGTCTGAAGGCCCGCCGCCGGGACGTCCTCCGGCCACGCTCCCCGCCTGCTCCAGGCATTGACCGGGGGCGGGGGCGGCGGGGCGCTCCCCGCGGCCCTCACCGCCCTGGGGGGCCTGCGGGCGCCTCTGCTGCGGCAGTGCCCCGTCCCGTGCCTCCTCGAGCTGCAAGCGAAAGAGAGCATGAGCGGCCGGCCGGGGCGGTCGTGGCGGGTGGGGGCAGAAGGCGGCTGGCGGCCCACGACGCACCGCTGCCCGCTCCATCCCGCTTCAAACCGCCCGCGCCCCACGGCAGCGCTTCCGGGACACCGGGCCAGCCCGCATGCGCGCCGCCCCGCGCCTGCGCACAACGCAGAGACGGCCGGGCGGGACGGGCCCGCGGAGTCCCCCGTGGGTTCGCCGCTCTTGGCGGCGGAGGAATCGGCACCGGCTCCAGCTGAACTGCGGGTTCGGCCACCGCCACGCACAGACGTAGCTCGTAAAAAGGCTGTTACCGCCCCTCGTGATACCAGACAGCTGTTGCTAACAGGAGGGGGTGTGAGAGTAACTACAGGCAGGCTTTCTCCCCGGGGCATGCAGGCAGCGATGGCACCCCACCGAGAAGGGGTGCTCATCGGGGCAGGGTACACCCGGCACCAGCAGGGACTGAGTGTCTTAGGTGCACCGACACCTGGCAGCAAGTGGAGTCTCAAGCTAAGCACAACCAAGAGACACACTGACCTGCTGCGCCCCTAGCACCATCAGCAAGGTTGACACTCACTTCAAATTGCAGTCCTTGACCCACCACAGACATTTATGAGTAGGGGAATGCTATTGTTGCTTATTCAAAACAAAAGTATTAACTGACACATAGGCCATGTCTTTCAAGGTACTACAGAGTGTGACCTGAGATGACAGCACCATGAAGGCCAGAAGAAATAAGCTGCTGTGAGGCCCAAAACACTTCTGAATTAAGCATGCACACACACCCAAGCTTTCATGTTTGGGTGGGTTTAGTCTAACCTAGTGGAAACAGAAACATCTATGTACAAGATCTACACTTACCTGGGATTACTTCTGCTGAAATAAATAGCGTTATTTAAAACAGAATTACAGAAAGGAATATGAAAGGTCAGCAGTTCAGAATACTTTTCTGACAATAGCACAAGAAATGTAAAACACTGGTCAAATCAGTCAAACTGGCAAACCAAAGCTTTATTTTTTTGTTTGAAGTCTTTGCTACAGTACCTAGGACTGCACCTCTATACATAATTAACAATCATTCCTGAAAGATCTGTATTTGGCACCAGTTTGTGTTTACCTCAAACACTTGTGGGGAGGATTAATTTCAAATCAAATTTGGTTTTTCCACAGAATAGGAGCTGCCATTATGAAGCCAATTAGCTGAGTTATTGGAGAAGCATAAAAACAAAACAAAACAAAAAAACATAGTCCTTATCTAAACCAACACGTTACAGAGAGCTCCAAAACAGAGGTCAAACATTAAAAGGCTGATATAGGCTCCAGTGGTTTATAAAACCTATAAAAAAAGACTACACCAGCAAATACACCCTTTCAGTCCACACAGTTTAGAAATTAATGCAGGGAGCAACACTCGCTAGCTGGAAATCTTGTCATGGGAGAACCACACATATACCAACAGGAGTACCCAAAATCAAATTTTAAAATGCTCCAATTCCCAATCCACATAAAAGGAGAGAGATTCATAAGGAAAATTAAATCAATCCATGAAATCATAATTGGTTGGGCAGTTCAAACTTCCCCCAGCAGCCACTACATCACTCATACACACAGGCTCACATGTACACAGCTCAATCCCATTCAAATTCCTCATGGAATAAAAGGATCCCAGGCTCTATTGAGTCTTTCCCTATCATGCAAGAAATAAGTCTGGCTGTGCTTTAATCACCATCATGTATTACTTCAGCCACAGAGTACCAGGCAGATTAAGTAGAAATGCACAGTTTTTAGCTCATCATCTCCGCAGAATTGTTTGAGAGGCTCAGTTCCTGGAGAGTTCTGGGTGGGCACACAGTCTCTCTTCATGCAGACTCACTGGCCTCTACTGGCTTAATCATGTGGTCCGGCTTGTTGCCAGCAGCATAGTGATCCCACATCTGAAGATAAAGCCGCTCCAGGTCCATTGTGTACTGTTTTGTGTTGAACAAAGGACTGGATATTCTCTGCTTCCAGACTTTGCCACGTATTTTTTTCAGGCTACAAAAAGGAGTTAAAGCAGTCACAAGAGGTTCCAAACACTTCATAATACTGTTTACTTTCGAAATCTACTATTTTCAGCTAACCCAAAACTGCCAGTACAACTGTTTCAAAAATACCTGCTCCCCCACTTCCACCAAATTCATATTGTTATTTCATCCTCTCGGCACTTCTGATACAGACCAGCATGACCACTTCAACTCCGAAGAGCTGTGACATTAACACATTAAGTTGCTACATTATCTGTACTGCAGTAACTTTTTAGAGCATGATTTTAACTTGCAGTAAGTGACAAACTGCTTAATCCTCAATTCAAAAAGAACAAAAGGTGAACTATATTGCACTTTTTACCAGGTAAGAGCCTGCACATGAGCAATTTCTTCAGAACATGTAACATTATTACTCAACTGGGAGCACTGTTAAGTTTACTGTAAAAGCAGAAGCTGAGTTAACTGCAAGACAAGAAACCTCTAGACAAGGATTGCCCAGCTATTTTAAATATTAAACTATCTACGAGGTTAAAACTACTGGTAAGTTTCAGCACTGTGCCCAAATACAACACTTCACATTCCTGATGTTACCACATTACACAGTACAAGTTTGCTTACTATTCCAGATCAGTTCCCAGTTTCACTGCAATATCCTCATATTCCTGTCTACTTTTTGCAATGAGCTCAAGACAACCCAGGCAAGTAAGCTGGGAGGCAGCAACTCGTGATGCAAGAGTCTCGCCTGTAAGAAAAGGAAAAAAAAAAAGAAAAAATTGGTAACAGGAGTAAGCTTATCAAGTAACATATTGCAGAGCATGAGTTACTTTCCTTCTGCCTCTACAAGAAGCAACAAAGTTTGTTGGGCTTGCTGTTTGTTATTAAAAAATCAGTAATATTCAAACCCATCTGTTCTGTGTAGGTTCCCTGCTGCATTACCTGGCATAGTGACCATTGGAGTCCCAGCCCAGAGTACATCCATCCCAGTTGTGTGCCCATTGCAAAGCGGAGTGTCTAGACAAACATCAGCCAATTGCCCTCTCCTCACATGTTCTTCTTTGGGGGCAACAGGAGAAAAGATGATTCTGTTTTGGGAAAGACCCAAGTTTTGTGCATATTGCTGAATATTGGGTTCTCCTACAGCTGGGAAACGTAGCAGCCACAGCACGCTGTTCGGAACTCTTTTTAGGATCTGTAAAAAAATAAAGCAGCAAATACAGAAAGACAGGTCAGAAACATTTCCTTTTCTGAACAAGAAATTACCAGGTAACAAAATGAAGTGAAAGGCATAATCATTCAGTAATTTAATCTTCTGAGGTATAGAGCAGGAACAAAAGAGATCACCATTTCAAGTACATTAACTAGGACTGCATTCCCAATCCCACTGAAAGAGAGAGCAACTCTGAGCAACAGTTCATAGAGCAGTACTTAGTGAGTTAATCTTGAAATTTGTGATCTCATTTATTTATAGGCCCATGCTATGGAATATAAAAAAATTAACCCCTCAGGTAACTCTCAGCAGTACACTGTAAACTGGACCTTGATACTGACACTCAGTGCTCAGATCTATCAATCTACTGACTGCCAAAGCTAGTTATGACTTAATTGTGCAGACTAGGGAAGACCAAACTTATTTTGCAATGGAGTACCAGCATACTTAAGCTGTCCAAGACGTAATTTTTCACTGGCTAGAAGCAGCTGTGATTTGAAATCAATCTAAAAAAAATTCTGTATTTTATTAACACTAAGTCCTGCAACATAAGCATTGTAAGGATTCAAATGGCTCAGGGTCAATGTTTTCCACAGAACAGTTACAGTTTTAACTTGCATGAAGTTTTTGCTAACTTGAGTAGAACAGCTATGTTCCAGAAGTCTGGCCTTAGATTTTGTATTAGCTACAGATACTCACATTAGCCCACATCTGTAAAGTGGAAGGATCAATCTTATACAGCTGATTAAAGTTACAGTACACAACAGCATCCTCGGGTAAGCCATACTGAGAACGGGTAGTAACAATTATAGTTCGTGGAACTTCTTCACCAGTTGCTGCTTTGTTGTTAATCTGAAGAAGAAAAAGTAGCTATTGGAACACTGAAACTGCAGGAAACAAGACTATGCCCTGTGGAATTGTCCTAAGACACACTACAACATTTGTTAGCATCCTAAGTTACCGTAAGCATGTTTGGTTTTATTATACAAAACAAAATTGTCTGCTTACCCACAAGAATTTAACTGGGATGCCTACACGCTTGTGGATGCCACAATATTGCAACCATCAAGGCACAAAACACTGGGCATTTTCATGCCCTTGCTGTATCTCTCTGAAATTCCAAGTAACTGGAATAATTGGAAAGAGGAATCACATAAAGAGGCATTACACATGGATTCCTCCCCACCTTAAGGTCACTTCATTTCCTTGAGACCAAAAATGAAATTAAGACTTCAAGGAAAAATAAAAAAGTATTTAGGAAGCAAAGGTGGGGTTTGGTTTGTTTGGGGTTTTACAGCTTTTTTTTGGGGGGGGGGGGGGGGGCAGGTTTTTGGTTGGTTGGTTTTGGTGGTTTTGGGGTTTTTTTTAAGATAAAAGACAACAGGCACAGAACACAGTCAAGACTGAAGATACAGACTAATATGTAACTGATAGACTGTAAGGAACTAGCTGACAAGGAAATAATGGGAAATGCTGAAAATTAGACTAGAAGAGTTATTAATAGACTTTCAAAAAAGAATGGATCTTACAGCCTTCACAAAGAATAGGAATATGCTAATAAAAAACAGCAGAGGATGAAGTTGGGATAATCAGAATACCATGCAAGAGCCTTGAGGATTACTAAAATGGAAGTATGATTTTTTTATTTTTTGTTTTTTAAATAATGACAGGCAATGGTGGGATCAAAGACAGATAAAAACATCACTACAGATAAGGCAAAACAGGTGCTTAGAGCCTTCTCCTTTATATATATATATATATATTTTACATAAATATATATTTAAAATTTAGCTCAGTGGCAGTGTAGCCAGCCAAAATAAGCGTACTGTTGACAAACTTGACATGAATTTACAATGACTCGCTGTCACTGACTCTGTTAGAAGATGCATGAGATAATTTAGTTCAACAAATGTTGCTGAAAGCACTACTTATCCAGGTCACTGAGGAGACCTCAAAACCACAATGTACAGTTCTCATTGAACTACGCCCAAAAGTAGCTGATATCAAATCAGAACAAGCACAAAGAAGGGTTACAGTAGTGTGATCAAAAGATAGAAATCCTGTTTTAAAAGTGTACTGACAAAGCTTAGATTGTTTCATCTTGGTGGTGGAGTGCTAAGACAAGAATTCTCTATTATTCTCAGGGGACAACAATTTCAGAAAAAAATGCTAATAAGCTTACTGACCAAACCAAGACATAACCTATTACCAACTTAAAGGAAAGTCTCAGCTGTGAACAAAAGAACTCATAAAAAGAAACAAAGGCATGAGATTATGGATACAGCAGTGATAATAAAAAGTCTCATAAAATAACGTAAAAGTCTCCTGAATAACTGTAAACTTAATAAAATTCACAAGTTGAAAGAGTTATGCCAATGTCAGAATGTGGTATTTTTAAAAAGGAAGAACTGTTCTGCAAAGGAGGAAGTATTAAACAAAACCAGTAACTGTCACTATCACTAAAATCCCATTAACTGTTAAGCACTGAGAGGTGGTGGTATAGTGCATAGTTCAGAAAGATGTAAAGAGATGAATAAACATTGTTGAGATACAGTGGAATAACTTTGCCTGTATTACCCAGCAATTATTTTCTAAAGGAAAACACAACTGAAACTGGGTAACAGCTCACAAATGCCCTGCAGGCAATGAGCAAATCTTGCCTTCAAATTCTGAACAACCAAGTGTCTATTTTACGCAACAAGATTAAATTTCTTTGGGCTTTATAGATACCTCTTGATATAACCCCTCTATCTTTGGGTTAATAGATAGTACATCTTCCAGTACATCTGTGGCTTTTAACACATTTGTGAGTTTCCGTCAGTATGAGAACTAAACAAATCAACATGACAGAAGACAGACATTTGCTTGGAGTTTTTTCTTCCTTGCTATGTTAAAACATACAGATATAACATAAAACCCAAGAGAACAGCATCTTGAAGTGCCTCACCTGAGTAGTTGCTAATCCATTACTGATATTGAATCCGTTGATAGTTATCTGAATTTGCCCACGATTAATCATCTCAATCACAGCTTCTGCAATTGTGTTCATAGGAATGACAGGCATACTGAGGGCGGCATTGCCGTCTGCATTGTCACAACTGTCAGGACATTTCATCTAAGATAAATCACATAAGCATCAGAGAAAGTACTAGCTTAAGTCACTAAGACTGAACACACAAAGGAGTAGCTCTCACCTTAACAATCTTGACATCGGGGAGGCTGTCAAGGAAAGCCTTCAAGTCAATGCCATTCAAAACAATTCTGTTATCATAAATATGACCATTGGACTTGAAATCAATGACTGCTTTTTTCTGTTAAAATAAAAGTTTTAAAAAAGTTATAAGATGCCTTACCAAGTACTATACTAAGTACCATTTTATAAAGACAGCTACGGAAAACACCTGCTTTTCTTGCCCTATCTTCCTACGTACCTTCAGATGGGGGAACATGTTGGCATGGTCTCCAATAAAGAAAGTGTTTGGCATGTAAGCTAATTTCTCTGAATACTGCTCAGCCACCTCAACTGGAGAGGTTTCTTTGTCTGTGATGATATAATCCATGAACAACGCCCCACTGGTTCCAGGATACCCTAGCCACATTGCCTAAAAAACAAGAAAGCAAGCCTCCAGTCCCAGGTACATTGCAAAAATAAAGGAAGTTAAAAATCAACGCATTTTAAGTTAAATTTTCCACCTACAGATTCAAGTTTCTTGTTGCACTTTATCAACTGAAGAGCAACGACCAACACAAAACTTTCACTACTGAGACAGTGAACAGTCCAAGGATGTTCTAAAATTGATCCCTCAAGCAAAAGGCCAAAGTATACAACTATGTGCAGCTACAGCAAGAATTCCAACCATCGGTGATTACAATTTCTCTTAGCTGAGACAACTTCTGTAGCCCAGAGTGACTCTGATTCAGGCTTCTCCCACTGTCTTTCCATAGGCATTTTAGAAAATCCTTCATCAAAAAATAATTCTGACACCGATTCTGACTTATTCTAACCAGAATTTCACTAAGCCTGAAGAGATTAAAACACAACAACTCCACAAGTGCTTCAAACACCCTTGCTTTATTCTCAGTAATGCAAGAAAGCCAGTGGTGTACAGGAACCTCATGGAATTAAGGTGTTCTCTTTCAGGACATAGTCAACTGCCCATAAAGCACATAAAAAACCCAAACTACTCTGCTTCAACAGAGCAATCCTATCTGCCCCACATATGCTAAGCCCTAAAGTCTCTCTCGCTTACATGAGCCTTCAACATTTTTTCCACTCTGCCAGAAGGAAAAGAAAAACTCTTCCTACTCACAAGTGGTTTTCTGGAGATACAGAGCTGTCCTGGTTTTGGCTGGGGTAGTTAATTTTCTTTCTAGTAGCTGGTATAGTGCTATGTTTTGGGTTCAGTATGAGAAGAATGTTGATAGCAACAACTGAAAACATCAGTGTGTTAAGCAGTGTTTACATTAAGCCAAGGACTTTTCAGCTTCTCATGCCCAGCCAGCAAGAAGGCAGGAGGGGCACAAGAAGTTGGGAGGGACACAGCCAGGACAGCTGACCCAAACTGGCCAAAGGAATACTCCATATCACGTGATGTCATGTCCAGTATATAAACTGGGGGGAGTTGGCCGGGGGGGGGCGGATCATTGCTTGGGAACTAACTGGGCATCAGTCAGTGAGCGGTGAGCAATTGCATTGTGTATCACTTGTATTGTATATTCCAATTCTTTTATTATTATTATTGTCATTGTATTATCATTATTACTGTCTTCCTTTCTGTCCTATTAAGCTGTCTTTATCTCAACCCATGAGTTTTACTTTTTTTTCCTGATTCTCTCCCTGATCCCACTGGGTGGGGAGAGTGAACGAGCAGCTGCATGGTGCTTAGTTGCTGGCTGTGGTTATACCACAACAAGAGCCCTCTAACTTAGTTACCTGAATAGGTGCTGGTCTCAAGGCAAATAGTTCATTCCGGGCTCCTTTGGTGTAACCATTCATATTAATGAGAATGTGTATCCCATCCTGATGGATGCGGTCTGCTGCTTTTCCATTACATGGTATCTGAAGAATAAATAAATATATAAATAAATAGAAGTTATTTTTGGTTTCAGTCTTTCAGTAATAAATGTGGTTTGTCATCAGTGTACCAATGGATAAATGTCAACAGCATAATTTAATTCACATGAGACTTAAATCCTGTTACTCCTGGTTTTATGGAAGTGTAAATCCTCAACTCAATCAAAAAAAAAAAAAACCCTGTTGAATCCAAGAAAAACTTAAGTTTGCTAGACACAATTGAAGCAGTTACTGACAGAAATTGTAACTGCAGTACTTGAAGATTGCCTCTGCACATTCAAATCGGAAGAGCAATACCTAGCATTGCCAAGCTTAGCAAGTCATGCAGAAAAATAACACAAATGGACCACAGAAGAAACTTCAAGCAACACTGAAACTGCTTCAGTTCTTGGCTAAATCAAAACCAAAGAGCAGAACTTCACACAAGGTACTACCAATGACTTTCAAGAAAACAAAGCCTTGGAAATTACAGTGTGTCTCTTCCTGTCCAATACAGAAAGGTAAACAATTTTCAACCGTTTTAAATTCCTCCAAGAATTAATTACATAATTAGTCATTGCCT
The DNA here is from genome assembly GCF_026419915.1 of Harpia harpyja. Classification (NCBI taxonomy): domain Eukaryota; kingdom Metazoa; phylum Chordata; class Aves; order Accipitriformes; family Accipitridae; genus Harpia; species Harpia harpyja. The sequence continues at coordinate 15,079,539 of NC_068957.1, forward strand.
ACAAGCAGATAAAACAAAATACTTAATAGAGGTCTCTAGCTCAGCCACAGTAAAACAAAACCAAAGGCTAGAAACTGAGGCTATACAAACCAGAACAACCCCACCACCACCACTCCTGTAAGGCTAATTAATGATCAAAGCTCATATGGGGCAAACTGGTTGATTCCCAAACTAAGGTAAGACAGAGAAATTACTTCAAACTGAAGATCAGGACTAAGCTAATTAACTACTCTGCAGCTACTACTAATGCTGACACACTCTATAGTTAATATGCACCATAAAAGTATTTCATTTTTGTAAAAAGGGAAAGCTACTTCACATTTTATAGCCTGGTAAACGCATGCACATACACAGTTATATCTCTGAGTAGACAACAATCTGAGTTCCCATCTTAGTTTAACTTTCAGTAAGTTACACTGCTAATGCAATAGATCACAGCAAATTGTTTCTACCTGTCTGACCCTCCTGTACAAATCTCTGAGAGTGGCACTGTAACCTAAAAATATGAGTTTGACACCTCAAGAATTTTAAATAAGAAAACTCAGTGGATCACTCTAGGCAAAGTAAAGAATTTTTCCTATATAGCTGTTAAGTGCAACAACAAATATGAAATTGCTGCCCGGTTTTACTATGACCCACGGCTTTCAACATCCACAGCTGCAAAAGTGGGGGGAGGGGAAGGACAGCTTTCCACAAGCATAACTGAAGCTCATTATTCTAGAACACTTTAAAAGATCAGCTTTAGCAAAATCCATCTCAAAGAGCAATTCTGCTGACACCAATTTAGCATTTTTACTTATAAGAGCAGGTTCTGAACAACATGATGAGTTTCAAAACTACAGGCAAGTTTTATCTATCACCTAATCTGGGATTATCCAGGTGCCAATCCAGTTCCATTATTAATGTATGCTGATTATCCCATGTTGCTTTAGGATTTTGCCAGTTATCTTGAGACAGTATAACAACTCCTTGACTTCTGTGTATACTGAAATCCCCATCAGTTTTCACATGGAACTTAAAAAAAAAAACAAAACCACCTGTAAGTGTTGCCAAAACAGCCTTTTGATAGAGGGGCAAAATCCCCACATTAATCATTAAGCCTCTGTCCTGCTTCACTGGAGTAAAGCAAGCTTAAATATATTTGCAGTAGTGGCATCTTGACTCATCCATGACATTTAGATACAACTATTATCTTAAGACCTAACACAACAGTTGTTCAAAACTGTCAATACCACTTCTTAGTAATCAGACAGAGGTCACACAATAACCACTGCATCCCAGGTAAGGCATAAAACCAATACATCTACAAAGTCCCAAATTCTGAAGGCTAACATCAGTTTAATTCAAGAAATGATTGCAACTAAAAATCTCAAACTACAGGCTGATCTCTTTCTTCATTTAGTTTTGCTAAAAGGTCAATGCATCAAAAAAGCTCACCTGAGATAAGTCAATGAAATGATTTGCTTCAGCCATCACTTTTACACGGAAGTTTGTACCATCGTCAGGACTCAGGGCATAACAGAATACCTGAGGTATGAGGCACCAAAAATTGAGTATCTGCAACAACTTGCCAACAAAGTAACTTTGCTATAAAACATATGGTATTGCAATTTTAAATTACATTAGCAAAATTACATCTAGTATCACGCAAACTGTATTACATTTGTGTAGCATTTACCAGTTGAGAAAGAAGTAAAAAAAAAAGGGGGGGGGGGGGCACACGTGGGGAGCATCAGGCATTTGATACATCTGCACCACACCCCAGTTTTACCTAGTTCTTATGCTGGAGTGTGGCACTGCATCTTGCATAGACACATGTACAATGTTGTCATCAGTGCAAGGTAAAGTAATTTTAACAAATGCATTTGCATAAACATTAAATTCTCTAAGAATGCCTTTTACGAGACACCTTTGAATTTGTAATTAGTGAGAAGCATAATTATGACTCAGGTTGAAGACAAGCTAAGCCTTGGGGAAGCTTTTTAACAGATTCTTTAAACGTGACTAGTTCTCTCCAGTTAAGAAACTGCAAATGTATCTGAGAAACTCAAGGTTGACAGGTTATGTAAACAGGCACCTTTAGCTAACCTAGGACATATAGAGAGTAGAATAAATAGAACAAATATGCAGAAAATTTATTATCTTGCAGGACAAAAGCATGGTTTTAGTAAAATAAAAGATAACTTCTATTTAGTATTTAAATTAAGCTCTGTAGAGCTTTATAAATGCAGAACAAGACAGACAGCCCTTTGTTTGAGCTGATACAAGGTTAAATGGTATATTCTCCCCACACCCCACATACTCAGACCACCAATTTATTTGTTTCATGAAAAAACTTGCTTCGTAGTCACACTTCTGATAACAATCCAAACATGCAGCTTTGCCACAGGAATTTCAGACTACAAAGACTTCATGACCAGGAAAAAGCAAGAAGGTAGGGGAAAAAAAGCCAAAAACCAAAACAAAAAAAAAAGATTAATAAAAAACACTTTTGCAAGAAGGAAAGACTTACAACTCTTTACGAAGATAAGCAAATTCTCACATCTTAGAAAACAGGAGCTCAAAACCAAGGCAATTTAAATAGTCATGGCGCAAACAATGTAACTGGGAATTAGTTCTGTCTACAGCCTCAATCCCTTAACATGACACTCAAATAAATACAGACATGACTGTCTTTAGCATTGCTAAATTGTACATGCTCCTTCTGGATTAAGTGTAGCATATCATTTCCTTTTGAAAAAGCATAACCAGACCAATCTGAAGTTCATGTTTGTGATTCAGGTATCCCTGAGAAAAATACATGTAAAAAAAAAAAACCAGCAGTAGAGAGTGAACAAAACCCAGATGCATATCTGTAAATCAGAAGTAACCAGGCAGTAGTAGCTTCATGTTGAAACACATCCACTCAAAGAACAGCAGCTGAAGCTTAAAAAGTTTTCCATGGGCCACAAATCCTACCTACAGTAATTCTAAGGACAGGTATCTAATTTGCCTACCTTCTAAATAACACTTCATATTGGTAAGGGAGGATGACTCAGGCTGGAGAACTCTTCAACCCATGAAAAAAAAGCCCGCTAACAAAAAAAACCCACAACCAAAAACCCTAGAAACAAAGATCTGCCCTTCCCTAGTTTACCTGCCTGCACCAAGAAAAAGAAAGTGCCGCTTACAGCCGTATTTAAAGCTTTAAGCATGCCATTTACATTTTTACCTCAAATTTGTCTGGGTTATGCATGCCTGGGATTGACTGCATTAGGTGTGAGGTTGGATGGTTTCCAAAATCAGAGCTCACATAGCCAATGCGAAGTCGACCTTCACTGGCCTTCAAATCCTTGGGATGCTCATATGGTGGCTTGTGAAGAACATTAATCTGTCAAGAAAACATACACAACCATTTATAAACTCAGGAACCAAAACCAAACTCTAAACAGATGGACAAAAAACCCCCATGAGTTTGTAGAATTAGCCTTATCCCGCATCCACTAAGTGGTCTGTGGGCATCTGTTGTTTCAAACCTGCATTATATGCATTGCATTGGAGCCAAGCATAATGTCCACGAATTGTGTTACGAGATGTCACGTACCCACGCTCAGCCAAATAAAGACAGACGTTACTACTCCAAGTTAACACTTCTGCTCTTCTACCAGTTTACTTTTTAAGTATTCCACCCCTGATTATTAAATATACTGATACACCACCACTATGACCAGGAAGTTCTCAAACTACAAGCCACTTGTGACCAGAACAGTATTCCTGTCAAGCACCACAGCACGCTTTCTGTTCTTATGCTCACTGTCTGCCCCAGACATCAGCTTGTAGCTGCTATCACTGACAGGATTATCAGGCTATTAAGACAAGCCAATTTGAAAGCTAAGTGTTATCTTCTGAAGTTTGAGATCTTTACATTAGCTAACCAGACCCTTCCACTGGCTGACAGCGTATTTTCAATTATAATTGGCAACCTGCTCAAGTAGTCCATCTCAACATTCACAAGCACCACCAGCTAGGACTCTCTGATTGAAGTGAAAAAGAAGTTGCATCAAATTTTAGTTAGAGAATTTGCCGTCAACTGCAACTGCACTCTTGGCAGCTTGAGGTGCTGTGCAGTCTCATGTGAACAGCACACAGTTAAGTAATTACAGCAAGAGTATGTTTTTGGAAGAATCTATTCTACTGTACACAAATTACTCCAAAACAGAATCACAACAAATACTCAAGTACTTCCTACTGTTATGTATCGCCCCTGTAACATCGCTGGCATCACCACTAAAGCGAGTGCATTTGGAAATCCCAGAGCCAATCAAACAGCAAGGATTCACTAGAGGCAAGGTCAGGTTCCAAGCACTATCAATGCTGGAAAGGACCAGAATTTGAGAAATACTATCACACAGCTGCCTGGATCTGTTTTACTGTTAGGAAAGAATAATTTACTCGCTCTGCTTTTCCAAAACGCCCCTCGTGTGTACTTTACAAAACTAGACAAGTAACACTATGTCCTACCTCGCTACGGGTCAGTGACCCAGAAACCTTAGATTTTCAGTAGGAACAGGCAAAACCACAAAGTACTTCAATCACAATTGGGCTGTGTAAAACTTTCTACCTTGTCCAAACACAGATTTCCATGTCTCTCAGCAATAGCCTTCCTAAAACTGTGAGAAAGGGGATACAGCATGCTATGATGTGGGTGGACAGAAGGCAGTCTGTTTTTCTCCAGTTGATCAGCTACAATGCTAACCAGCTTCTTCATTCTTTCATCATAGTCTGTCCAGTCACAGACAATCTAGAAAAAGGAAAAATTAAAAGATTATTAGGACAACAGCTTCCTTTGATCTATATCAGATATTTCTCAAGTTGAGACGAATGTTTCTTCCAAAAATGGAAGTGAGAACTTCAGTAATTACTGTTGATGACTGCATAATCTCTTCTGATTTAAGACTTAAGTCTACCCTTTACATTTAAATTAGTGTTTGGTTGAGGTGATCAAGCTTAGCACTTGCTGCAGAGGAATCTTAAGAATTACAATCAAAGCCTCATCTTCCTCACCTGCAGACAGTGGGCCAAGTTGCAGTAGGCATCTGGGAAATCAGGTTTCAGTTTCAGAGCAGTGCGGTAAGAGGCAATGGCTTCTGGTATATTCCCCGAGTCCTATAAAGACACAGAAGTGAGTCAGAAGATAAAAATATACTCAGGGTAAGTACCCACAGTGCCCCCCATACTCTAAGAGTGAATCATTCACATGTGCTACCTTGTGAATAGAGGCCAGGTTGCTGTGAGCATCAGCAAAAGCTGGGTTTATCTGAATGGCACGGGTATAGCACTGTAGAGCTCCTTGAACATCCTGCATCTCCTTCAAAGTATTTCCCATATTAGAATAAGCATCTGCAAATGTGGGGCTGATTCTGAGAAATAAAGATAATATATTATCATAAACAATAAAAGCTCCTCCTCCAATGAGAAACCATACCCAGACTTTTTCCATTTGCAAAGAAACTATCTGAATTAAAATACGCTACTGTAAGTCACTTTCTGTACAAATCTATGGCACTTTCCCGTTATGAAAGGCTGGGACTATTACAGATAGCATCCATTTACCTAATAGCCTCTTTGTAATGCATCAGAGCTTCCTGTAACTTTCCTTGCTGTTGCAGAACACTTGCTAAATTTGAATGTGCAGCAGCAAACTCTGGAAACACCTGGAAGAAAAAGAAGTAGAATCTCTCTCTCAAATGCCCCAAGTAGACCATATCAAAAAAGTACTTGTGCATTTCTTACTCTTCTTTTTATATGACTCAGGTCTCTGAGCAGACATTCCTCCACTTACTACTGAAGAGGGAAAAAAAACCTATGTCATATTACACATTCCCAACTTTAATTCCTCACCTCTCCCTCACCACATTCTACTGTACCTCAAGAGCCTTCCGATAAAGACGGACAGCTTCCTCAATATTCCCCTGTTCCCGTTTGATGTTTGCTAGATTGTTGAGAGAATCTGCATGAGTGGGACAAAGTCGAAGAGCTGTATTGTAGCATTCTTCTGCTTCTACCACCTTCAAAAAAAGGGATACTGTTAATATGGTAGTATTTGTTGTAACGGTACTGTTTATGAGAAGTCATTATACTATCACTTTTAACAGGTTCAAGGTGGAGATTTCCTGAGTTGTTCTTCCTTATGACTAACTAAATGAGGGTAACATCCCATCTTAATGAAGTTGGTGACACCTGCTGTCTAAAATAAACATTCACTGTACTTTTAAAAATTTTAAAAAGGAAAAAGAAGTACTTACACTGCCTTTCTCCTTCAAGGCGTTGGCCAAGTTACAATAGGCATCAGGGAAGTGAGGCTGTAGTTCAATAGCCCTCCTGTAGGTGTCTATTGCTAGGTCTATTAGTCCTTGCTCATAATACACACAGGCAAGGTTGCCATGCACAACTGCGTGATTTGGACTCAGACTCAAGGCTCGTAGGTAAGCTGCTACAGCTCTGTAACAAGAAAAAGAAGGTAAACAATCATCCACAGAGCAGCAATTATATTTACCTTGGTCATAAAAACGACCTACATAAAAAAACCCCAAACTTCAAGGGATATGTATTATTAATGCACACAAATCTGTCCTGTAAGATGTTACTGAAAACACAGAAGAGTACTGCCTGAATTAAAAGCCCAATCAAGGGATGAATTATTATTATTATTCATGTTATATTAAAGCTATGCTGAATTATGTAATGACTAGAAGACTAGAAGAAATACTTCATAAAACAGGAATGTTTTCCTCCCACCTGATGCTGTATAGCGATCAACACAAGTCTTCTGGCAAAAAAGTAAAGCTTTCATCTACTTTTTTTAAACACTCTTCATTACTAGGGTAACCATGAGACCTTCGCTCCATTTTTTTCCAGTTTATTATTCAATTGTAACAACATAAACAGTATTATTACATGTCTTTATTCTCTCCACTAACCTAACACATGAATCATGCTTTACTTACACTTCAAATTTCACTTTGTTCAAAAGTGAGATATTTAATTATACGCTCCTATAGCACTATGACTGATGTATTCAAATCCAATTTCTAGAAAAATCACAATATACATAGTACATAAATTCTCAAAAGGTGATGTAAAGTCCAAAATTATGAGAAAACATGCCCATTGATTCACAGTTAAAACAGAAATCACCAAGTGATTTACACCATGTGCAATGCAACTAGTTAGAATAATTAACCTATTCCCTGCAAGCTTTTATTAAATTTGGAGCCACAAACCACAGCTACCAGAAATTATAATCCAATTAACAGATGCAATATTGTACACTGCATATAAGCACCACAGCCTGGATCTTCTTCCAGAAACAAAGGTAAGATTCATGTATCAGATTAGAGGTCTCAAAACAAGTTAATTCAAGAAGACAGCAACAGTACTGCAACCCCATGCAATAACATGATACCAACACATAACAAATACAGAATATTCAATCAGATGCTTAGCTGAATTTCAGCATTTCAGCTTGTCTTACATAGAAGGAAAATTTTAGAAGACACACTCCTGTAGTTCATGTCCTGAATCATATAATGAAAACAGAGAACTCAAGGGTTCATGTCTTTCTCAGACATCTTATCTTCACCCATCCCCAGCCTTAAATTCAAATCTATTTTTATCCATACCTTCAGAAACTCTCATTTTTTACATTTTACTAAGTACAGGAAAGTAACACAGGAATAGATTCCATGGGAAATTTTTTTTTTTATTATTCCAGTAACCTGCTCTGTATGCATTTCAAAGCCATTTGCTTGCTTAGCTTACAGCAGAAGTCTTTGCTATACTGTCCAAAGAGATTTTATATTAGGAACCTAATTTGTATCTTGATACATCTGACAGGCCACTGACAGTGACAGGACTTATCTGCTTACCTGTCAAATATCCTTGCCTCCTTCAGGACATTTCCCAGATTGATGTAAGCATCCAAAAAATTTGGGTCAAGTGTTACAGCCTGAAAATATTTTTGAAGTAACAGTTTTGAGCATTAACACAAAAACATTCTCTATGAAACCTAGTTGGTTTTTTAGTTTGGTATTTTTTGTGTTGGGGTTTTTGTTTTTTTTTAATTTGACAAACCCAATCTGTAAGCATATAAGACTTTATCAATAACCTAGTAAGGAAGGAAAACTTTAAGTTACAGAAATCAATCACAGAGCATCAAAATTATTTATCTGTAGAAACAACAGCATGCACTACCTTCAAATTTATTCATTTGCTTACCTAGTTAGTTGCAACTACTACAGAACAAGTGTTAAACCTTTATTTCATGTTAGGCTGATCATACTTAACACTTCTCCCTACCCATGCTATGCTGCCTTTAATTTGTTTTTAGGGGAGAAAATCCCACAAAAAATGATCTATATCCTTTATCTACTGCAAAATAAAGACAGCATTTTAAAACTTCAGCAGCCCAGGAAAATAGAGATGGTTTCAAAAGAGCAAGAAAAGAGCAAATATTATCACTTGTGTAGGGAAAATTCAGTAGCCATTTAACTAAAAGAAAACATTTTCACTCTCTTTAGAACTAACAAAATGCAAAAAACTTAAGAACCAATAAAGTTACAGAAGATGCAGTAATAAGCTACATGTGAGTATTTGACAGGCCACACTCTTACAGTCTCTCATGGGAACTATTATTTCCAAATTAAAACACTTTATAATCTATCACTAACTAGACACAGATCCAAAAAAAATTCCAAGCAGTTAAAATTATTTTTGTAGATCTTAAGTCATAAATATCAGGAAGAAACTGTCCACCACATCTTAAATCTGGTTTTAGATCACTTTAGAAACTTTAGATGAGTACATTGATGAGTACTCACTTTAGATGAGTACAAACTGAATTAAGATGCTAACTAGATACTACCTAGAAGGTATCAGACAACTAGTTAATGACACCAATCTAGAGAAGTCTGAAACAATAGTGGTGAAAAATAATCCTGGAGAATAGGAATTAGTGTGTCACTTAAAATTGTTCTCCTCAGTTACTCAAAGGACTGTAATACCTGAAACAAAAATCACAATGAAAAATTATTTTAAGCAGAAAGTTGTTTCTCCCTCTCACACATGAAACATGCAAAACATTATTCCCATCAAATTAGGTTTTCAAAAAATTTATTCCGGAAAAGGACTGTAGAATAACTTAATGAATTTTCTTTTATTTGACATGTGCGTGAAGCCCTTAGGGCAATTCTAAACATGTCTCTCTAGTGGCATACAGGCAGTCTGAAACATTAGGAAGCAAAAAAAAAATGATTAACGTAAAATGTTTACTGGATCATAAGAAGTTCTCTGCTGATCAGAATATTTCTATCATCTACAAGTAAACAACTACATGTACATTAAAGTCTAGCAGGGAAGCTGATGGGCTTAGATAGTTACCTTTTCAAAGTGATGAATTGCAAGCCAAATTTCTCCTTGGGCATTGAAAACACAGCCAAGATTACTCCAAGCCACTGCAAAGTTTGGTTGAGTCTCAATTGCTTTTAAGTAACAGGCCTTGGAACAGTTAAAGAAGAGAGATACAAGGGAAGGGGAATATTTGTAAAAAGAAAAAAATGAGAAAAAATAATTGTTAGTATGCCTTCTCTAACCAGCCAAAAGTGACCCTGCAGTATAGGCTAGCTTGCGCCAAAACTAATGCGCTGCAAACTGTTGTTGATCCTGCGCCAGCGCAAACCAAAACCCAGGTGCAAGCCCACCATTTTTCAGTTATGCTGATAACAAATTAACATGCCTTTAGACACCAGGTCACTGCAGAAATCATCTTAGAAATAATTAAAGTAGTTCAGTGGAAATATGTGCCACCCTTACGTGCATAAAAACCCAAAAATTACTGTGTAAAAACAACCTCAAGTAATAAAATTACAAAATTGTGAAATATTCTAAAACAGAAATTACTTAAAAAAACAGAAAAACTACTGAAAAAGATGAAGCCATTCTTCAGTTTTAATTGTCCTTGTCAAGTGGGATGACACACTCAAATCCCTATCTTTTTTCCCCGGTTTCTTCAAATACATTCAATCACCTGCAGCTTCAAAACCTCAAATGACAGGATTGCATGAAGGTTTAGGTCCCTGTAATGCAAGCGCAAGAAATCGCTGCGCATCCTAAACAGCACGGCGCCACGCTATCGCTGCGAACTGCTTTGCTATATTGATTGCCCCTAGGTCCAGTGAACGGCCAACCAGAATCATTAATCTACCAGACAGGCCCATACAGAAACTCATGTATTAAATTTGATGTCTGGACTCTAAATGTGTTACAATCCAATTTTATCCAAAAGGCTACAGCCTGGAGCTTGGGCAGTCACCCAATCAGAGATTAATCATCTAGTCAACCGTTCATGAGGGCTTAATCGCACGCAATGCGCGTTACCGCTGCGCAGCCTTTGCGCTACTGCAGGATCACAGCGCATCATCAGAAGAGCAGAACGCTGCAATCCAAACAAAGAAGAAAAAAGGAAAAAAATGAACAACCAGAAGAGTTAGAAGCTTTTACTATTAACTATCTCCAATTATTTCTTTAAAAAAATATTTTAATTTACTTTTACTTTATTTCTTTGAAAGAATTTGTGGCTACTAGTATAAAATATTCTTACATTACTTGCTTGTAATTAAATATTTTAAGCTGTTTCTGAAGCCACAAGACAGAAGATTCAGGCATGGAGGCAAATGGTTTTGCTGTGGCAGTTACAAACCCGTTACCATATTTCTCATCATGTGACTTTTCGGTGCGTTCCTTGCTGGAAGAGGAGGAGGAGGTGTGTGTCTGCCCTAGATCCAGGCCTCGAGCTCCCTTCAGCGAGGCACCTTACGCATGGAATAGGAGGTTTCACCCACCTGAAACCTTCTAAATACAATATCAGTGGTGAAAAACCAAAAACAAGAGAGAAAATAAAACAAGATCATTAGTAAGAGTTCAACAAAGCAATTGCATTTTTTTGGATATGTCTTAACACATGGGAATGAGGACAATCTGTCTGTAACAAGGGAGACATGCAGAAGGGAGAGGGTTAATCAGGGCAACTGCATACAGCAGGGACTTTTTTTTTTTTTTGGAAGAAAGGCTCTGAAATATCTACAAAGAAATTAAATTTTAGTTCAAACTGTAAGGAATCTGCTGGCTTGATCTTTCAAATGGACTGATAACCAAAGAAACACATTGCAATTTACTCAAGGTATTTTTCCTCATTTATTAAGTTCTCACAAAACGGAATAACACTTTCAAACTAGGTGTCTCCAGAGCTCTGAAACAAAGAAGTCAGCAACCTAAGGCAGGCGCAGTGTCTTGGCCTATACCAGTCACACTAAAGCTGCAGTGAAGTGCAATTCATGTTAGCTGTCCGCTTGGTGGGCTGAGAACCAAGTGTCTCAAAGACTGTTCAAAATCTAAATGCTGCTAAATATTTTCAACCTGGATCTGACCAAATCAATTAGGCTGCCCTAGGATGGTATGCACATCCAAGTTGTTAAGAGAAATCAAAAAAAATAATAAACTTTGAAGCTGCACTCCCATTACCCCATAAAGATCATAACCCTCCCCAAATGGTGCTGCAGCCAAACAGACAGCTACGCTGTTCATACACTCCACTTTTTAGCATGCGCGTGGGGCTTGGAGTGACGGACGTGGAGTCCAGAGTGTTTCTGATTTCTCCACACTCCTCACCCCTGCAGCGCGGACGCGTAAGGTGGCTTGTAACAAGACAATTTCTTTGTGCAATCCAAGTTTTAACATGCCAAGAATTTTAAACTCATCTTGGTGTTCGAATTCTCAGTTTAGGAAACACAAGACTGCTATAAGCCACCTTTCCACTACAGCAAGTTTTCTTTCGATCAGTTCATTTCCCAAACAAACCAGCTTTGTCCTTCTGATTTCTTTATTTTGGGGGAGGGCAGAGGGAAGACATGAAGAAAAGATATTCGAGGGGTTCGCATACTGCAACTATTCATCATTTACTAGCCTTTCTTCCACTATAAAGGGAAGGGAAAAGTTAAATAAAAATCTTTAAAAGCCAATATTACAAGGTAACATTTGGATAAGTTTCTTCTCCACTTACAAGCCACAAAGGACTTTAGAAGAGCAGCATTTTCAATAGCACCTGCATCGTACAGGGATCTCGAGCTAACCACAGGCTCTCTGCTTGGCACCAGCAGGCAAGCCTCAGATTTGAAGGACTGTTACTTATTTCCAGATAAGAGCATGATGGAGCCCCTGCCCAATACTTCAGAATGGTATCAGATAGTCTAGTTCAGCAGAAAGGCTTGGTAACGTTCCATTTCTTGACTTAAACCAACTTTTTAACATGGACATGCCATATCTTGCCCTGCAACTACTCTGGGGTGTTTCAGTGCCTTCAGTTTTCAGCAGTTTCTCAGACTGTCTGTAGATCAACGCAGATTTGCAGACTTGGTGCAAAGTTCAAGTTTTCAAAACACTGACGTTTACATGTATTCTACCCAACACCTACCTTGGCTTCTTCCAAGCGACCCAGGGCTTTGAGCAGGTTCCCCAGGTCACTACGAACACAGTACAAGTCCTGAAAAATCAAAGTCACACTATCAGCTTCAGGACTTCAGACACCCAAAGGTCTTCACAGAGAACTTGCAAAGGAACACCCCATCCTCTACAGCTTATTTTAAATTCTTAAGAAATACATCACGAATGTAAATGATTTTTCTTGACCTAACATTACAACCAACAGATAATCTTACTGATTTTAGTACTGTAAAAATACAACTGTAAAGAAGTAGAAAGTAAGAAAGTAATATTTCATACAATTCTTCTTTATACAGAAATATAAAAGAAAACCGAGAATGAGTGCCCCCCCCCAGCAGCTTAAGTTCTTTTGCCATACATAAATACCTGAAGCTCCCCCCCCCCTTTTTTTTTAAAGCATGACTGCAAACCTGTATTCTTAAGTTACACCATTGCCGTTATGGCTTTTAACTAGATTATACATAGTGATTTTGCTTCCCGTATCCCCAAAGCAGTTTTTCTCCCTGTTTCTCCCACTAATCCATCCATTTTCAACAGCCTTGCCACATGTTCTTCTTCTTTCATTTTTAACAGCAGCACAGGCTGCAACTGCATTATCTAGCAGTAAAGACCACAGAGAATGGGGACATTTTTGTCAACGCTAACAAAAGAAGTTTCTAACCTAAACAAAACTCAGCTCTGGTAAGAAAACACCATCTACAGTATTTCTAACCAGTGCATAAACTCCACTAGTCACACCACTTAGCATACTAAGGTTAGACAAGTTCACCTAGGCTGAAGAACACAGCGAAACAAGATTCTGAGCTGTTGTTGGACTGGGTGTGCACTTGCGTTTCCAAAGGAAAAAGGATATACGCACACCAGACCAAGGCTGCATTTGAAGTATTTTTTGACAAAACGCATGACCAAATAGCAAGCAGATACCTTCATCGTGCTGAGTAGTACTATACAAATTATTTGAGTATGATGCAAAATAAACAGAAGATAGGAGTCTGATACACTGTTTACTAAAAATGTCAATTCAAAACAGTTACAACCAAAAATCCAAACACCAGATCTATTTTATAGGAGTCACTTATAGACAGATACTCAGTTTCAGCCTATAAAACATAAAAATGATGCTTCCGTAAACCAGTCCACAGTGGAAATCTAAGCAAGGCAACTGTCATCACCATGAAATTCCTGACTTCATGATACCGTAATACCTGATTTTTCAAGATCTCAAATTCAAGTCTGAGCAGTGATTCTCTCACTGTAATAATACTGCCTTAAAGCACACAAATGAGGTTATTCACTGAAACATCTGACTTCAGAGAAAAAAAAACCCAAACCAAAACCAAATGCCAATTCCTTGCTTTTCTGTTATCTCAATAATACAGATCAGCACAAAACCAGCAGCCCTGACTATATTGCAATTTAAAACTTTTTGTGACAGAAGTGTTTCAAAGATCCTTACAAAAAGTATAAATAGATCATTAAGCTTATGGTGTACAGGTTAGAGGGAAGGGTTATCACTTGTTTGTTCTCTGAAACCTGCTATTTGTGAGTCCTGGGACAGTAGTAAAGTATGGAGTTCTTCTATAAAATAGAGTTACTTACAGGGTTGTACTGAAGGGCAGACACATAGGCCTGTACTGCTCCTTCCATATCACCTGCAGCTACCAGCGCAGCAGCCAAATTAATATATCCATCAATGAAATCTGGTTTGAGGCGTAGTGCATGTCTATAATGTTCAATTGCTTCTTGTAGCTGTCCACGTTCCTTGTACACATTGCCTAGATTCGAGTAGGCTTCGGCCAACAGTGGATTCTGTTTAATAGCCAAAGTGCTGAAGTGAGCAGACCTGGAGAAAATTAGACAAGTTAGCAAAAAAAAAAACAACAACAAAACCCACCCTTGATTTTAAGTAACCAGGTAAACAGGCAAACACTGAACGGACATTCACGCTTAAGTGAGCCAAACTTAGCCAACAAATCTGGACTTACAGAGCTGCTTAAACTATCATCTCCCCTGTTCCTATTTTAGATTCTACTGAAGAAAGACAACTCTCATTTACAATCAGTGGGGTTCAAGTCACCTCACCAAATCTGAACTCAATGCAACTGGAGAACACACTACAGAAATCCTGTGAAGTCTCTTCCAACATTTGTATGCTTTAAGCAACATTCCACTCAATACACTTTTCAAGAAGCAGGACACAGCTGACAGATGTATGTGTAAAATTCAGTTGTATCCTCCCCCACTTTATTTTCCTGTATCTGAATGGTTATTACAACTTCATTCAGAAGCCTATATAAAATAAATCTCAAAGGTTCTTACTTCCTTCACCAGCACACAGAGATTTACAGCCAGAACTAGTAAAGTTCAAAATGCTTGAGGTACAGAAAGCAAGATCAGGAACAGGCAAGCAGAAAGAATATAGAGACAACTTTCAGATGACAAAAATCCTTAACTAATCATGCCATTTCAGAGCAAACAACCAGTCTTGCAACTTAAAAAAAAAAGACAAACCCAAAACAATAAACACCCACACTGCAGGTGGAATAAATAAACAAAAGCCTTTGTTTACATATGTAAATACCTCCAGTACACAGTAGCGTGGCTGACACTCCAGTATTAATGTGTACAACATTAAAATAATGTGAGAACAATAGCAAGATCTGTTGTAAAGCTAGCAATTCCAATTCGTATCTCTTACCCTAACAGAATTTAAAAAGGAAGAACATTATTTTTGACCAGTCCTTACTGCTGCCATGAAGTTAGTCAGTATTTGCGTTCAGTGATAAAAAAAAAGAAATCAATGTTAGAGTAGAACTTTTGTCAGCTATGCTCAGTAGTATTAGAGGTGCAAACTATAGAGAAAGCTTGACAGAACACCTCAAGTCTCCTACCTGTCCAATCTGCGACACTGGAAGTGAATGGATGATAGTAATAAAAGCACACCAGTATTATCAGGCTCTTGTCTCCAAAGCTGCATGCAGTGTCTCTCTGCTGCTTCAAAGTCTCCTGCCTGATACTCACGATGAGCCAACTCCGCTAACCCTTGGAAGGAAAGCATACGTTTCGTTGGTTCTGGAGAATCACCAAAACATTTAAGGGGGGAAAACAAAAAGTTAGATAATGGGAACAAAACAAAAAACAAAACAAAACAATGTGAAAAAAAAGTGTACACAACTGAAGGATGAAAACGTTTGACATTACATAAAACACCACAGCACATGGCAGTTTGAACTCTCAGATCTTCATGCTCCAACCTATTACTATGATATTTCTAACATCTGTACAAGTCCATGACTTCATCAGCTAATAATAGGAAACATGTAGACTGTAATGACTGTCAATATTTGTAAGTCAATCATTTTCCGTTAACCTGAAATATATTTAAAGAGATTTCTAGCATGGTATTGTACTTTGGTTCATAACAGTAGAAGTGCTGCTAACGGAACAATGACTCTCCTCACTCTCTCCCAAGACCGTAAACCTTATGCTTTGTAGTATTAAAAACATGTTCTAAAAACTTAATAGGGAAATGAAGGACAGCAGACAAAGACTTCAAAGGACTTGAACAAAAGAAGTTTTGCTGTGCCAGTAGTGAAAGCCCTTAAAAAAAAAAAGCAGCTGTAACATCCCTGGAATCCTCTATACTCCTACATTCTCTATAATGAATAAAAATTCCTTCATAGAAAAAAAAATTGGCCTTAGAACAATATCTGATGAGAGACAAACACACTTTAATGATTATGCAACTGGCCAACAGAAGGAACCATTAAACAGACAAGGTACTGGGAAGTAGTTACTGCTTCTGGAGGCTTAGCTGGAATGGAAGTAACAAAATGGTTTTAGTATTTAAGAGACAATTGTGGAGAACAATAAAGCACCACCTGTTCTAGACAAAACAACCTTAAGTGTGAAAAGTAAATAAAATTTCTTACAAAACACAGTTCTGTATTAAAATATAGACAAGTGCAGCCAGGAAAAAACCACAACCTATCATCCTAGAAAGAAGTGTTGGCCTTCAAATTCTGCCTTTAGACCAATGACTCTTACTATTAAAAGGTTTGATTACTGCAAGCATCTCTTATTTTCCCTCCTCAAGTCCAGCATTCCCAGTACTCTGCAGTCACTGAATTCCATTCATCAAACACTTCCCACCTGGACCTACAGAGTTTTAAAATTTTGAATTTAAATTAAACAGATAAATTTTGTATTTAAATGAAACGGATAAATCCTTCCTAGTACAACAAAGTACCTCAGTATTTGAGTACACATCTTTTTGCAGTTTGGTACTACAAAAATCCTTTGAGACTCTTTAATTCTTTTGTGAGAACTTTAAAGATAGCAAAATAATTACAAAGAGATTAGGTACAGAGTTACTATCTAGTGTTTATTTTATGAAATTAGGATTGATGTAAATTATTTTCAAAATCGCTTTTTTAGCAGTAGCAGGTTTTGAAGATAAGATGGCAAACACTACATGATACAACTAAAGTTGTTTTTCCAGATAGTATATTATCTCTATGTTTCACAGTAAGTTGGAACTAGCAAAACTACTTGCTTTCAGATATTTGACAAATTACTAACCCAAGTATCTTCATCCAGATTAGATTCTGTTCTCTAGGAACCTAGCTTAGTAGTTTTCCAAACCCTGACTAAGGGAAAAATGGACTTCAGTGTCTGGTTAAACCTACTGGCAATAAACAGATACAACTGCTATTCAACATGAGAATGACAGAACCATTTATGAAAGTCCAAGGTGCTGACAGTAATAATGATACTGGAGTACCAACATGCTCTTCCTTACTCCCTTCTTCTGCCATTAACAGCCACACAGGTTTAGCCCCTCTGGCAGTCAGTGTAATTTCAAGTTCTGCTGATGGCACAAACACAGGGAAGCTGGATAGAGGAAGAGCATGTCCCATGGAGTAATTTCTTCTTCAAATAAATTTCAATGGTACTATTAAATTTCAAAGCTAAAGCAAAAAAAAAACCAAAAGTTTAGACTTAAATTCTTACTACCATTTGGAAAGAAGCTTCCAACCCTTATCTAAATGCTACATTTTGCCTACTTAAGCAAAAAGTGAAACTGAAATGCAACTCCCGGGGCAAGAGAAAAGGTGGCGCAGAAATACTGTATTTAATACCCGGGAATAAGAACTGCTGACAAAAGCAACAAAAAAAGTGAAACACTATCATTTTCTTTCATTTATCAAGTCTTTTCACAAAACAATCCCCCCAAGAAGAGATGAAGCAAACCAACCACTCAGCGTAAAATAGCCAGTCATCTACCTCCGAACAACTATTTTAGCAATGATTCTTGAGAAGTTCATTGAAAAGCAGGAAGTGGACAGCTGTATCACAAAGTTCAAAATCAGCTAAACTTCCTATTAAAAGCTGGCTAGAAGAAAAGTTCTACAACCCAAATAATCCATAATACAGCCATCAATTGCTGCTCACTGAATCCATTTCTAAAGAAAATAATTGCAGTGAAGAGTCACAGGCAGAAGAATCCCTTATCAAATCTTGCATACATTACTTCATGTACATAGGCTAACTGGTGCTACATGCTTTGACTATGACCTTGGAAAAGCCTAGTACTGCTATGACAATGACCTTTCCTGAGACTTCTACAGAATACAAGCAAAATAAAAATCTGCACAGAACTATCACAAATGTATGCATGGCCATTTTTTTCCCCCAGAAATAACATCCAAAGCACTCAGCATATGCTCATACTCAACCTTACATTTAGATAAAATCCAGGCCCAGACAGGAGCAGTTGCCTTGTCCATCTGGGAGGTGGTGGTTATGAGGAGCACAGGATTATCCCCAAGCATGCGAATGTTCTTTTCACCTCCACAGATCAAGGCTGCAAGAGGATGCTCCAGCCTCACTGACTAGACATACAGTTCTAGCTGAGGAGCAACAAAATACCGTATTGCAGCACTTAGCCTCTCCACCTCCACTTCTGTATCACTACCATTTCCCTTTACATCCCTATCTCTATATTGCTATCCCATCTCTTTCTCCATAGACGCTAATTTTTTTTTTCTACTTTTCCCAGACCTCATTTCAGCATTTCAGACTCTTCCTTCCCTCTAGCTACAGAAACACCCAAAAATCTGAGGGATAAAGCTGTGTTGTCCTTTCATCCATTACTGTTATTCAGTAAACAAAATACTTCTTTTTCTTGCTCTACAGGGAAAGTGAGATTTCTCCTCTCTGCCATCCCTCAAGTTCTGGATCTGTAAACTAAATGTAAGACAAGATCCTTCTTAGCTAGAGCACACTATCCTACTGTTCAGAAAAGCACCTACTTCTCGGCTATGTATACCACAGAAGATCTGCTCCGTAAGTGTAGCAAGGCATTCTGGACCAATCAATATACATTTTGGGTCAGGTTTTTACCCTACTTCGTCCTCTACAAAAACCCAGTCACTTGATAGTTGGATAAATATAGCAGTGAGAGAGCACCGCACCAAGAACTAATCGCGCCGTGATACTCCAGGAGCGGCTTGCAGGCTGCGGCCGGGCAGCGCCGACAGGAGCCCGCCGAAGGACGAGCCCCGGCCAGCCGGCAGCCCGCGACAGCCCGTCGGCGCCCCAAGACAAGGGGAAACAAGCACAAAGGCGGCGGGGGCCGCGCCGGGAGCCACCGCCTCGTCCAGGCCGCCGCTTCTGGAAAGTTCCGCCGGGAGCGGGCCCGGCGAGCAGGCAGCGCCGCGCTCGGGGCGAGCCAGGCGCCGCCCCGGGGGGCGCAGGCCACCGTGCGGCCCCGGGCGAGGGCAGGGCCCAGCCTCCGCAGGGCTAGGGCTGCGGCGCTGCTGGCCCCCAGCGCGCCCGTCCCGGCGTGGCAAGCCACGGTACCTGTGCTGTCAGCCACGTTCCCCACGGAAGTCGCCATCGGGAAGGGAGCCGGTGAGGCTCTGGTGGAGTCAGCAGAAGGGCCGTGGGTGCGGAGAGGCCCACTCGGCTGAAGCGGGCGGCGCAGGACCGAGCTGCCCACAGTCCCCGCGCGCTGAGGCGGCGGCTCCCGAAATGGCGGTGGCGGAGGCAGCAAATTGTCGAATGGCTGCTGCCGGAACTAGCTTCCCCCCGGCAAGTAGTCCGGGCGGAGCCAACCAGTGGACCCGTATGGATCCCCTGTGCGGCGAACGGACCCCCACCGGAACTTCCTCCGTCTCCTTCCGCCAAGCCCGCCCTCCGGCAGGCAGTCGCCTACCGAGTGCACTTCCATCTTTGTCAGCTTAGGTATCCTTCCGCGCAAATCCGTTGCGACAAACGCAGAGCAACTGCGCGTGCGCAACCACCCTCCGCCGTGCGGATCCTCCCCACATGGCGGCCGCGGTACATCCGGGTGCGGGCGGCGCGGCGCCTGCTGGAAAGGCAAGGCTGGGGCGAGCAGGGACCCCCGGGCCCGGCCACGGCACCTGCGCTCGCCGGACAGGCATACTGGAGCGCGGAGAGACGGCAATAAAAGCAGTGCGTGTTTAAACCTTCTCGAGTTTTATTTACATGAACTCAGTCGGCAGTACAGCAGAATTTCCCACAGAACCCCAGAGTCTGCCCCTGCTTTCCAGGTGACTGAAAATGAGGAATCGCCTGTGAATAATAAGCCTTCCTGAAGACTCACATTACTAAATTCTGATTTCTGGGACTAATTGCGACTTCAAAAAAAAAAAAAAAATATAGGGCAGCTGTTTAGCATTCAAAGTAGTTAAGACAAATTATAAAAACCAGTCTGGGGTAAGACTTCAGACACTGCATTCATGCTATGGTCCCTGAGACAAACCTTCCCTTTAATGAAATGAAAACTTTCATAGTTGTTATCAACAGCAGGTATTTTACTCTGAGCAAGCTTTTTTTCTTCCTGACAGAGATGCATGTATCCAACAGGCCAGTATTTATGAGAAATTATTTTACATCTGTAAGACTGAAGAACAAACCATACAAATCTTTGTCAGTATTCTGGAACTAGTACAGGCTACAACAACCCAAAACTTCAGCAGGGCATGCTTGTCTAAAGCTTATTTTCACCATTTACTCAAGTCACATAACACGTTTTATAACCAATTATGATATTATATATAAAAAAAAAAATCTACTTCTTGTTAACACAGGCCACACTACACTGTTCCTTATACCAAAACTAGGACAAGAGAAATTTGGGAGCCAAGAGTAGCCCAGGATGACCACCATCTCAGGAAAAGGAGTTTATTCATCTGAGTCCAGGTCACTGTCTCCTGCAATAGAATGAAAGTCCTCACTGTCTTCCTCATCTTCAGACAGATGGACCTGACTTAATACACTCGGCCCACAGCGCTGCTGCTCTTCCTCTTCCTCCTCTTCTGAGATCTCATACCCTCCAATACTGCTGAAACTAGTATCTCTTGTGTTGGACTTTGGGTCTGGTTCTTCATAGCTGCCATAACTAGAAGAAAGAAAATACTCTTACTATACCATCATTTCAAATCAGCTGCTGATACCAACAATTCTGTATTTAACTCCTGTAAAAGTTCCCTGGCTCGAAGTCCTTGTGGAACACTTGGAACCACTGTACACTTTAATTCTGTCAATGGCCAACTTTTTAAAACAAAAAAACAGTTCTCCTGATGAAACAATTGTCTACCAGCATCCTCATCCCACTCTGATATACTCAAGGCAGGAAAAACAGACCGCTCTAACACCTTCCATCTGTCATGTTTAGTGCAGACAAAAAAGCAGACAGCCCATTCTCGTTATCTTCTTTAGCATTTTCTGCTGACTATGGTCAAGGTACTGGGCTGGACCACCCATTTGCCTGACCCAGCATAGCTGCCTGTACAATAATTTATTACGCAAATATCAATAATAGCATTAAGAGACTGAATTCCATAAGTAGAAAAAGACCAGAGAATCTAATGATAATACTCTACAGAATGGCCAGAGAAGGAAGAGTAGGTCAGTATTCTCAAGTGAATGCAAAAAAATAAAGCTGATAGTGCTGTACTTGTCATTTTCTAATAATGGAACTCCTTCCAAAATACAGAATATGCATATTCCTATTCTTTTGGACTTTAACTAAGCAGTTTCCTTTCAAGTAAGGAAATGTTTATTCTTTGCGGGGGGCGGGGGGGGGGGGTAATCAGCTAAATCATCTTTTAACTTCAAAGGCATCTTCTAGTTTCTGCGATAACCTATAAAAACCTTTATTTGTCCTGCCTTCAAAAACCACTATGTACAGAAAATCATCTAACCTACAAGAACGATTTTTTTTTTTAATTTAACTAACAATTTTATTAGTGAAAAATCTAACAGCAAAACCAAATTTCTGTTGATAAGTAAATTGCAATTATGGTAATTATGGTTGCAACACTGAAAACAGTGACTAACTTAATAAACGTGAGATATTCTTCAGCTTTTTATGATAAACACTTCAGAAATCTTTAAGAGAAGGGATTTTGAAGAATTACTTTAACAAGATTCTCAGCTCTCATTACCTGATATTACTGTCCTCCATAACATGAGATGTCTCCCCACCATCTCCTTCATACGACATCATGCTTTCTTCATTGTCCATGCCCATTCGTGTGTTCTCTTGAAGAACATGAGGTTGTTTAGGTCTCACTGCATTGGGCTCCACATCTGAGTCGCTGCCACTCTCACTCAGTTGGATAGCTGTGTAATAAACCAACATTTGGTCACAAATCAACAGTTTTGTTCTGGCAGTTACATACACATTGTCTTTGTTTAAAGGCTACAATATTGACTGTAAGGAATGTACACCAAGTAGTGTCTCCACAAGGTAGCAGAAAGGGTATCTGGGAGGTGATACCACTTACTGAGGACCCAATTCTGATGTTACTCAAAAGCAATCTCATTACCACCATTACTCAAAAAGGCCTTATTTGCTTGTCTACTCTGAATAATTCCCCCTTTTTCCCCCCTAATAATTTTCAGAAGCCATCGCTAAATACCACTATAAGCTTTTCTGCATGGCAAGTTTTTTAGTAAAACAGGGAAACAATCTGAAGAACCTCCAGACACCTCTTCCAGTTCTTGGTAACATTGACCACACTGTTTCATATCAAAATAAATGTTGTGCTTTTACTAAACTGCCCATTCCTACCTCTGCACACCAAATCATAGTCCCAGTCTTTTCAGAACCATTTGCAGTTTCACTTTATGAAATATAATAGACCAGATCTTGTCTTAACTCTGCTTTCTTTTGTGTCCATACTTACAGCACTCCTATTCCACTTTGTTTTCAGTTCCATTTATGTTCATCCAGTTTTCTCATCTGGCCCTTTGGTCTCTCTTCCTTTTTGACTACTAGGCCACCTGGCCTACATATCCCAGTTATGCTGTGTGCTCTCTACCCCATGTTTTTGTGATGGAAGCATAAGAAGATTAACTGGGTTTGTGAACAACCAGTTCCTATTCAACCTTTTATAAAAAAGGACACCTACATGAGAAAGGATTATCTCCCTCTTCATCACTCCCATCATCATCGTCCTCTCCATCTGACATGAGCAAATCTTCATAGAGGACACTGGCCTGCGTCTGCTGGGCTGATCCTTCTTCTTCATCAGCAAGGTCACCATCTGCATCTTCAACTTCCTAGGTCATACAGAACAGGGATAGTGAAGATCAAACAACATATAAATTACTGCTGCCATTTCCAGCATATGCCTACTATTTATCATACTATTCATTCTGAAGCATTCACTCATTTCATAATGCTAACGTTTTAAAACTACATTTAAAAGTCTAGCTATTGCTATAAATACTGCTGTCTTTCAGGGTGGCAGACACAGCAGACAACTCTTACACTATAGAGACTTCTACCACAAGTATGCAAGTCAACACATAGACTGTGGCTGGGATTTCTGTAAATATACTCACTGGGGCTGGAGTCTTAGGTTTCCCATCATCATCCTCATCAAACCCTTCAATATCTACGTCAGAGTCTTCCTCACCCAGCCTACCTCGCCCCTGGCGCATCTGAATGGGGAACACAAATAGCAATACCATTGAGGAAGGCGCTACTGGACACAAACCAAAGGGTATGACTGACATCTGGACCACAATGATGTGTGCGGCAGTACAGGGAGGGGAAAGACAAAAAGAAAAATATATGTATATCACTCTCAGAGCAAGGATCCTTTCTCTTTTTATTCCAAGATCAGAGAGCACACAGTCTCCACACACTTTTATCCTGATGGGCTCATCCTTGAAAAGGGAATCTCCAGCCTTACAGTACCAGAGTCCTTTGTTTACCTAGCTATTTCTGGAAAATACCACTAGATCTTAAGAAGTGCTTATTTTCACAAAATATTTTAAAAGCAGATGGCAGCTTCCAACAAATCTTCTCCTGCCCTTCTCTCTCCTGTTCTTCCCTCAGTCACAATGAGTCCAAGGTAGAGAGGACATGCAGATTCTGTCCCAGAGACTATAAATTTAAAGTCTATAGAAAGCTTGAAGACTTATCACCTAGAAGCATTCTCAAAGCTACAGCCAGCCACAATACTAGATGGAACTATTCATTTTCAAACTCTGTTTGTCTGGATTGCTCAGAAGAGCTCTTACTAGTCTTTCTGGTACCACATTCAGTCTCGTGGCCCTCCTCACCTTCTTCCTCCTCCTGGTAATTTATTTTCATGGTCATATTACTGCATCTCCTTCCGTTATTCTCTCTCCTCCAACAATTTTTTTTTTGTTTAATACAGAATAAAGACTAAGAAAAAAAAATATTCTATGGTTACTCTAACAAGTTCATTTATAATGATTTAGTAACTTTAACCTGCCTGCTTTTTTTTCTTTTACAACTATAAGGTACCTACAGTGGCAACCATCTCTTCCTAGGTGTTTGTACAGGTTCTAATCGTTACTGGATGCAACCATAATAATCTAATTATCATCTTCCAAATCTGTAGAATATACTTCACCATTCCCCTGTTCAGAATCAACAAGGGATTGCATATTAGCCCTTTGTAACACAAGTCAGGTTTCTACTCCCAGAAGTTGTGAAGCAAACAAATATCTGGCCTTAGGCAGATTCTTTTCCAACTTTTGATTCTCTATTCTTTGTTTTGCACTGTCTCAATTCCCAGCGCTCTTTAATTTTTTCTTTTTCCCTCAGAGCAGTCAAAATGAAGGAAATTGCATAACTTTTGAAGTGGGTTCCTTCTCTGCTTGGGAAACCTGCTGATCTTTTTGTCACCTGTTTCCTACAAAGTAATTGCCTCCTTTCACTAATTTGCTTTACAACCCAACTCTCCAACCACATGAAAAAATGGAGGATTCTGACCTGAGTTCCTCGCTTCTCTGGGGTAGTGATGGGAGTGTCCATAGCAGACAAATTGCTCTCATCTTGATAGACTGAAGCATCATGTGACATACTGAGGGAAGTGTTGGTATCATACAAATCAGGTGGCTAAAGTGTATGTGGAAACAGGAGACATAACATTCTCAGGCACTGAACTGAGACTAGAACAGTATCTTGAGAGGCAAGACTGGGATTTCAGGACTAAATGCATTTTTTGGCATGGTGTTTATATTATTAAACACTGTTTAATCAAAATAAGCTATTTATTCTTAAAGAACAAACATGGTAAAACGCAATGACTCACAACCTCAGGTTTGAAGTTTGCCAAATAGCAGATTTTAAAATAGAAGTCAGTACTTCTATGCAGCGCAATCCTATAGAGGCCAAAATTGTAAATGGAATCCAAAAGGATTAGATAGAGTTGTAGAGAATAGACCTCTCTGCAGCTCAGAAATACAATGGTCCAGATGCAACACCGGTTTAAGGTGCCTGAACAGCCAATTGCCAGAAGCAGAGAGGCTTCACTGTAAGAAGGATCACTGTATGTTTGCATCCACTTCTGGTCCCTGCCAGAGACAGAATACTTGATTATATCAACCTTTGGTTTGACTCAGCATGGCCCTTTTAATTTCCATTCCTATGATGGAAATAGTGTTGCAACCAGAAATGCTGCTATCAGAACTGGATAAAGTCTATTGCATATGAAATAGAATTGATTGAAAGTTGAAGCTTTGCTAGGTAAATAACTGTCTCAAGAGTCCCTAAAGCTGACAAAAGCAAGAAAAAAGGGGGGTTTGGATAAAGTGTTCTAAAAGCCAATCTGTTGTTTGCATGCCATTTGACCTCTGAAGAGTTAATGAGGAACTACAGGTTAGGATTTTGATGAAATGCCCTTATAATACACAGTGTATGTATCATAACAATCCTGAAAGTGTTAAGAGCAGCAGCAATACCATTTAAATTAGGCAAAACAGGCTTCCTAAGAATGTAAACAGACATGTAAACCACAGACAGCTCTCTAGTTGCTGTATCTGCTTTTTATATCCTGGAGTCCAGCTCCTGAAAACACATATGGGGAGATAATTATTAGTCATCACAACGGCATTTGAAATAAAGGGAACTAAAACCAAACAACGACCACCAGACCTGCCACCTGTGACAAGTCTGGAAGTGTGGGAAGCAGCAGTGTACCTTCAGCCAAGAAGCAAAGGGAAAGGGTGGCCTTCAGATGACAAGTTCAAGGGAGGAGCTCAGGAAGCTCTCTCCTTTAGCAAGCACAGAGAAGGAGCAGACAACTAATAGGCAGTTCACTACTCGGGCCTCTTTTCCTCTCTCCTGACCACCAACTTGGGAAAAAAAAAATCAGAACAGGTAATATGGCTCTTGGGAAGGAAACGATCAGATAGAGAGAAGAACGACATTTTTGTCCCTCACTCTCTGAGGTATTGGGATCATCCTTGATTCCATCTAATCTTCCTTGAACTGTGTCAATAGATAGTTTAAACAACCAATCACCAATGACTCCTTTGCAGCCTGACACTTCCCATTGCTAGGAAGGTCTTTTTCTGTGATACTCAGTTTCAGTATTCCCACCCCACTGAGTTCAATCATCATTCCTAGGAAATTCTTTCTAGCCTCCTAAAAGGCTACATTTGGCGGGGGTGTGGGGGGAGAGATGGATGGAGGGTGTTACATACTGCCTCAAAATTGTTTGTAGCCTGCTATCCTGGCTTCAGCCATATAATCTTTGCATACTTATTTCATAAAATATTTTAAACTAATTTTTCTCTTAAAAATAAACTTTATAAGATCTTAAATTGTTCCTGAACTTCAAGCCACTCTATTCTGCTCTGACTTTACTAAAATTAAATGCAACTTTCCAGATGTAATCACACCAGACTTGTAAAGAATAGAAAAATTATTGGTCTACAACTGGGATGAACAACTGCAAAGACAGCTTTGCTCTGTCTTCCTACACTGGGTATACAACATTTGAATTTTGATCATTCAGTTATTAGCAGAGAGATCTTTCCCAAGGCTTATGAACTTCAACAGTTTTTCCAAATAAACAAAAGGCACATCTCAGACATTAGGATGACATTCCCTGAACAGTTACCTAATTTAATCATGCAAATTCCAAAGGCAATTTTCTTTTTCAGGAACGAATTTGCCATTCCTCGTGAAAGTTTTTTACTGATGTTTTTCAAAACAACCAAACAGCCCAAGGCAAGAAGAAGCACTTAAAAAAAAAAAAGTCTAAATAGCTTATTAAACTTTGCCGAACTGTAAACACTGAAAAAGCAGTCTGTCATACAATCTCCAGTATAAATTATGCTTCCAACTTGGTCTATAAGACATACAAAATAACTGACACACACAATTGTCTGCTATAAAATAATAATGAGGAGTAAAAAATGTTATTTGCCTTAGAACCAAAATAAAGAAATGTAAAGAATCTCACCAAAGAATGCAGAGCAGTTGTACTTCGCTGACCATATTAGGCAGTTTCTTTGCTCATAGCAATAAGCCTCTTCAACAATACTCCCACCAAACAGCTCTCTGGCTTCTTAGCTTTACAGTATTGATGTTTTTTCCTTATGTTCTCCTTACCTTTGCACTGCTTGCCTTCTGAGGGTTTCTAACCGCTACACTTGCACAGTCTCTGAATTTCCAACAAACATTCAGTTGTACCTGACTGTACACAGCTCATTTTGAGACTGGTTTTGCAAGTTGCTTGGGAAATTACCTACTTTGTCTTAGGTATCTCACTCTCTGAAGCATCATAACCGCTTCTCATATTTATCCTTAAAAAATAGCTGTTAGCACACCATCCAACAAGATACTCTACTAACTGCAGACAGATGGAGAACAGTGAACAAAGAGGCACCTCTAGATCAAACATCCAGAAAATTGAAACTAAAGGAGAGGAAGCAAAAACTTTGCTTGGTCACTTGCCTGTGGAGTGTAGGGACCAGGGGTCATAGGATCAAGACTTTCCAGATCTGCCTCCTCTAGTGCTGCTTCCTTAGCAGTAGAGATGTCTCTCTCAAGTTGAGTCAGGTGCTCATCATACTAAGAACAAACAAGCTTGCTAAGGTTGCAGAACAGAAAATTCAAACATACAAAAATATTACAGTAGAGTTGTCCACGTACCTCAGCTAAAGTTTGGTAACAGATGTTTACAATCTCCTGGGCTGTTTTTGTGTACTGACTATCTGACCCTGTAGTAAGAAACAAATCTCTTTATGCATTCTGACATTTGGTCAGTTCCAGCTGCTCAGACAGAAAGACAGGTTTTGGTTACACAGCTCTCATGAAAACAGGTCCCTAAATCCCAAAACCTTGTGATCTAAGAAGAAATATAAAGCAGGGTTCACATTCAGCTAACAAACAGCAATCAGTTTGTTCCAGCATTAAAAATATGATCTAGCAGATAGGAAGGTTGTACCCTGTCAATCTCAAGGAAATTCCCAGAAACAAATCACTGAAGCAGAGATGTGTACGGAACAAGTAGAAAATCCTCCCCAATTGTAACTGCCCCATTCTGCATGGTAAATAAAGCACCATGTGACTGTGAAAACATCACTGTACAAGAATCTCTTTCCTCAGCAGGAAAGGAAATCAACAATCAAGCTCAGGATTCACAGCTTCAGGCTTTGACAGCACTACTGAACAGGTGCACAGATGTATTCATTTAAGTACAGAAGGCAGCTGAAGCCTTATTTTTACCACCTACCGTTGTACTTAATGCTGTTGGCAAGGATGAGGTTAACATCATCCAGGAAAGTGTCTCTGTTCTGGTATTTGTGTTTGGAGATATTCTGGAAGAGATTGTCACCCAGTAAGTAATCAAGTCTAAACATCTCTCAAGCAGCTGCTCAGTTCAAGCTACACACCTTGCGGATAGTCTCCAGATCCATTGGATTAGCAATCACTTTGTAATAATCAGGAACAAACTTTTTGTTAACTGGATGATGAAATGGCCAAGACTAAAGGAAAGAAAACAGACAGGTTTAGAAAGCTTCTGTGTAGAATTTTTTACAGTTTGAACTACAAATTTCATAAAACAAGTCTCCAGAACTGACTAACACCCAAAATGTATGGGAAGTATTTATCACAAGGCATCTTGAATCCAATCGTTTAGCTTCAGGAGGGACACAGAAAAAAGATCTACCAGTTGGATTTTTAACTAGGCCTGTTGATATGTTTGACAGTAGGAACATGTAATACAAAATAAGTCATACAAAGGACTTCTCTATTTAATGTAACTGTTTCCTCCACAACATAACTGCAGTGTCCAGCAAGAACACTCATTGCTTTTACAATAAGCGAAGAATATAAACCTAGGTCTGATCTCACAACCGGGGCGATGTATACCAATTTAACAGTTCATCATGGTGCGACGGCATAGAAAAACCCTAAAATCTGTTTCTAAACATCAGAAATGAGAACCTGGTGACAACAGAGAATGAAAACAACAAAGTTTTAAAGACGACAGGCATTAAGCCCTCTCTCATTCAGTCTAACCACTACAGACTTCTGTTCCTTACTCCATTCAGACATAATATACGTTATAGAAGAGTGACACTGAAATCCTTATCTGTGCAGTTTTATTCGGTATGCTTAAGGGTTTGGGTTTTTTTAACACTAATGAACTAGTACAACACTGGGTAAACCTGATCAATTAGAAATCAGCTTGTGTTTCATTTGCACCTGAAAACTGTACCTTTGCAGAGTGCTTCGAGACCTACCAAAGCAAGTGCTATAAGCAGCAGGAGAAGAGTATGTTTTATAATGACCATGCTTAATGATAATCACTGACTTCATACTAATGGGAGGTTGACACAGGCACTATCCACGAGTGAGAGCAGCAGCAAAAAAGGACTGGAACCCAGCCTTCACTTCTGGACCTTTGCTCCAGTGAAGGGAGTGAGTACCAGTACGTCTGTGCCAGTCAGAAAATCACAGGCCAGCTCCCTGACAGAGCACTCTTCTTTCTTTTTTTTTTTTTTTTTCTTTCTGTCAGTGCACTAACCACCACAATGTAAATACACAGCCACAGGACTATAATTTTGCACATCACACACACACACTCCACCCAAGCTATTTACATCTGGAACTGCCATCATCTTTTGAGTGACAATGTTATCCAAAATGAAGGAAAAGGCCACTTGATCATCATCATCCAGGAGGGGATTAATTGCTTTTTCTAATCGAGCCAGTTTATCTTCCTTCTGCAATAAAAGTAAGAAACATCAGTGGCTGACCCTAGATTAATAACTGTTATTATCAGGATACTCTGTCCCAAAGAGACTCCCATTCACCTTTTTATGAAGACATTTGTAAATAAAAGGAGGATACTAGCTTACATACAAGATAAAATAACTACAGAGTAACAAACAAGCATCTGTGTTTTGAGAAAGACTCCAATGTGAACTGTTTAAAATTGTAAAAATTCAAATACACCCTGGGGTGGGGGGAGGAGTTCCCTTATTCTTCTACTCTCCTTAAAGCCCTGTGTTTTGCCTACTTATGTCCTCTGTCCTCAAAGTCCTCAACCACCCCTGACCATCCTTCCCCTCTCCGCTCTGATCACAACTCATTCACAAGACTTGCCTCTTTCAGCTTTTCATCACACAGGTCCAGCATGGACTGAGATATCTGTGTCAGTGAGTGCTTTGGCCCTGCAAACACACAGCAAGTACAGTGAGATACTCCAGCCTGATTAAAAAGGCCAATTATGTCAAAATATGACTTCATCTTTTCTCCTAAAGCATCACTGATTATATTTCTAGCACAGTCAGGAGTATATCCTCAAGTATATTCTCAATACACACAATTACTAAAGTTTAGTATGGGTTTTATATGAGAAAAGGTTATTTATAGCAAACATTCACACTTCTGGTATGCATTCTATTAAGGTTTGGGAACCCTATGAGAAAGCAGCTGTGCCTGTGGAAGACTGGCTGCTCAGCCCTCCACCTTTGCCAAGCTTTCAGAGTGTAAGTCATGAAATTTCTGTTTGCTTCACTAAATCCAGTCAGTGAAGCAGAACTGCTAAGGAAGGCAAGATGGACATTTAAGGAATATTCAGAAAACCACAGCTTTAAATAATGTCATGATTCCTCAGACATGGAAGCAAGTATTTGCAACAGAACTATAAAAAAAAAATTCATTTATTAGGATAAAACAGGGACTTAGCTGTCAAAATAATAAAGGAAGCAGTAAAGGCACAAAACCAGTGCTGTCAGTGTCACCTTGAATGCTGCACAGCCCAGAGAGACTCAGCACAGCTGAGAGGTTTTTAATTTATCAAATGAATACTTTTTGGACAAAGACCTTTCTATCAGCAGTCAGAATAGAGCTGACCTATAATCACTCAATGAATCAGCACTTTTCCCCAGCAGATGCATGCTCAACTGCAGAATCTACACCTTTTGTTTTTTTAAACTAGCTTTCTGACCTTCCCAAATGGGGAAAAATTTATTGCAACTAAGAACCAAAATATGCAAAAATCATTACAGTAAACTCAACTCAAAGCTGGATGCTCCAAGGCAATGGCTTCAAAAGGTGTGAACTGTTCCTATTTGTATTAAAAGATTCGTTCACTAAAGCATAATATTGAGAAAATAAGTTCACAAGTATCTCCCCACTGATCCACGTCTCAAAGCAACAAGTAACAACGCTCATTAAGTAGTCTGCTGAAAATAATGTTTCGTTTAGCTTCACCGCAGTTTGACTTAATTCATGCACCAGTGTCTTCAGTCATTGATAGGTCCATTACTGAACTTCAGTTACTACATCACAGTCATCATTTAGTTATTGTTAAATGCTAGGGTCCACTTCTTATTTATGAATTAGCTCATTAACATTAATATAGTCTTTCAGGTATATCTGGAAAAACATATGTTTATTGTTGCCACCTGACAGTGAATTTATTCTGCTTTTCTGTTGCTTTTGTTATTTCTAAAGTAAAAGATCTACACCTCATACATGTACAATGTATCAGCAGAAACACAGTTTCCCTGTGTTGTTAATAGCCTACCATTGTATGTAGCACTGTTCTTAACAATTAGTTCCAGATGTTCTCTGAACTCTTCTCGGGATGGGTACTGTCGCTTACGAACATTTTCACGCAGGGTCTGTAAATCCATGGGCCGAGTAATAATCTTATAATAATCTTTGACAACTTTTGGATTTACAGGTGTATGAAAGGGGTATGTCTGAGGATGAAAAGAAAACAATGAATGCTTATTACCACAGTACTAGCACAGCTAATCTCAGTTTAACCTCCACAGTTGAATAGGCACTAGCGTATAAAACGTTTACACAGTTTCTTAACTGCACCAGGAAAAATACGGTAAGCTCAGCCCCACAGTGGCTATCACTTTCTTCTACAAAATGTTCTTTAATACCATTTTAAGAAGAAAAATCTCACAAAGAATTCTCAGAAGATATTTTTGGTTACGCAGCACAAAAGTCAAGAAAGTGAACTTTAAATTCTCATTTCAACTCAAATCTTCCTTTTAATCTTTTGATTGTGCAAGTTTCTGGTGAAGTCTGGTCAGAAAGAGTGAAGTACACAATTTGCTCCAGTGCCACATATATAAAATTATTCCACATTGCTACAGTCGAGTGTTATGCATCTTTTTCTGGTTTTGGGCGGGGGGGGGGGGGGGGGGGGGGGGCGGGCGGGCGGGTGGGGATCACATCCCAGGCTCTGAATATGTATCCATACAGAACTATTCAACATTTTTTTCTCATATGGATGCTTTCACCTCAAAAAGATTCTGAGCTGAGATAACTTAGGAAATAATGCACACCAACTGTATGCAGGGCAGGAGGGAAAGGGCTGGCACACCACTCATCTCAAAAAAGCCTTGCCTAATGTTGGTGTCTACAACACATAACCTACTTCAGCCATACTGCTTAAGACATAGGTTTTTGGTCTCATAGCTTAAACTTACATTAGGAAGATCCCTTATGTCATTGATGATGCCCTCCAAGATGGATGACAGTGTCACCATGGGATCTGTTCGCCGTCGGTGGATAGATTTATGAGGACGCTAAAAAAAAAATCAGAGGCAGAAAAATTAAGGCAGTTCCAAGATGCAAAATATTTACCCATAGAAATCCTAGGCAATTTAGTTTATTAATTTACTGGGCAGGTATCTGTGTTGCATGCGGAGGATGCACAGGAGTAGTAAAGAAACTGACCAGTTAGTACAAACAGAAATAGAGATGCTGCAATCAGCTCAGTAACACCTTCACTCACATTCAGATAATCACAGTGAACGGTTGTCCCTACTCGCCGCTTCTTCTTTGGAGGAAGCTGCTGTTTAGGAAACTTCAGGACCAGTGATTTCCTGCGAACCTCATCCGCACTAGGTGAAAACAAAAAAGTGTAATACTTTCTCTAGCCCTCTTGTGAATCAAGACCATTTGTCCCCCAGCATTGGCTCTGGTCCAATCTGCCATAATACCAAATATGCAATTGAAATACATAGTAATAGTCTATATAAAGCCCTGTCACTTTATTTCTGTGATTAATATACATATGAGTATTCCACACTAAGCTCTGAACTGTTTTTTCTTTCTACCTATCAGTATCTCTGCTTCTTCCCTTACCTCTCAATCAGTTGTTTTCCCAGGACAATTTTTGTTCCTTCTACTTTGATGAGTTCTTCATTATCATTGTGAATGACTGTTTTTTCCAGCTCTTCCTCCTGCTCCTCCGTCATTGCAACAGGATTAGAAGGTGGGGCATTTGTTTGGTAGTAAAGAGGGCAGAACTTATTAGTCCTCATATGGCCAATTGCACCACATGCTCCACATTTCAGCTGCAAAAATGTAAGAAAGATGACAGATCAGAATTCATACATAGGCTCCTAGTTTAGAGGCAAAGTATCATTAAAAGTCCCTAGTCAGACTAGTACAACAGCAGAACAAAAAACTTCTCCAATACCCAAGACCTGTTAGCATGCTTTACATATGGATATGCTTACTTTCAAGTCTGGACGCTCTTTCATTTTCTTGGGCTTCTTTTCTGGAGGGCCCTTGAGTTTCTCTTTTTCTTGGTTCCGTTTTAACCGCCGTAATTGTTCCTGGATCCTGCGCCGCTCCTTCCGCATTTCCTCACGGTGCTGTTCATCAAATAGAGCAAACTTTCGTCTGGAGGGGGGGGGAAGCCAAAATACAAGTTTTTCATCTGAGTTGATGATTTACCAGGTACTCTTCTGCCAGGTCAACCACTGCACAAAATTCATAATACCCTCCAAATGGACAGCCATTAAATCTCTCTCTCTCTACACAATTACATTGCTGGGCTTCTACACTCAATTCTACACTTCTTCATACTGCCAAAAGAATGAAATAGCCTACAGACAAAGTTAAAAAGAAAAAAAAAAAAACAACAGAAAAAAAATCATATAGGTCTTACATGAACTCTTCATCCTTGGTAGTCCGTATTCGGCAGTAGGCATCAATAACAGCGGGCTTGCGAACTGTCTCGCACCTCACATATTCTTTCCCATCCTCATCTCTAAACGTGCGATAGATTTTGAGGCGGCGGCCAGTGGCAGAGGAATTAAGGCTGGTTACAGAGGCAGTGTCATCATCTTTGTGAGAGTTTGCTGAGGCTCCTGAAGCTGATGCTACAAGAGAGTGTTTTATTTACTTTTAATTTCTTTCACACTGTAGAAACATCATTGTTTAAATACAGCAGATAGTTTTGGCTTAAAAACTTCCACGACACAAATTCAGGAAAACCTAAGCAATAGAAGTCTTTCCCTTGCTTGTTCATGTTTTCTTATCATGACATATATCAACCTGAAATAAAAGTAACCTACTGAATTATCCACATGGATTATAAAGCCAGAAGGAACAGCTACAGTCAACAAGGACCCGCAGGTGACTAAGTGCAACCTGTAAGGCAACTGCAACATGGCCCTGCAGATTGCTTATAGTTACAGTGGTTTTGATCATAGGTATGGAGATCTGGCAGAATCTGAAGGTCAACGATTATCCAGTTCTCCAACTAGTGTTAAAACCAGTGAGCTAGCCTTGTCTCATGTGACCACAGAATCTTTCCAGCACCATCCATAATTTTGGTTGAGAGATTTTGTTCAAAATAACACTGAATATCTTTTCATAAGGCAACAATCATCAGCAAATCTTCCACATATCCCTTACTAAATTATTCCAGTAATTATTTAATTAGTTATTTATTCTCAGTCTGGGTTTCCAACAGCAACAATAATGTCCCAGATGCAGCAGAGCTCAGCTTTGCTCATACACATGCAACAAGTAACAGTGGTCATGAGCACTGTCATACAGACAGAAGTTCATTCACAGGTCAAACACTTTTACTTGCCATTTAGGGACATGTCAAGTTCTCTATTGGAATGCACTTAGAATAAACACATCTCCAGGAGATCCAAATCTGGCGGCTGCCCAATTACCTCCAAAAAACACTGATACAGCACACGGTATAAGACACTGCTATCAGCCTACATATTGTGCCTGTCTGTTTCACATACATAGCTGTGTTTACACACAAGATCCAATTAGAGTACCATAAGCTGGTTGCAGGAACTATTTGTGAACACATCTTGAGAAAACTACTCAAAAACACATACCTCCCCCCGCCAAAAAAAGGAAAGGTAAACTTAAGCAGCAAGCAGCAGTGAATATCTAAAGGAATATCAGAGTAAGTTTATAGTTCAAAATAAGCAAAGCTATGGGGCAAAGAAAACACTTCAAATGCACTTTCAGCCAGTAACTGCTCAGGAGAAGGAAGAAGCCCCAGATAAGCATGTCTATACATTCTCCCTGTAAGGAATCCACACTCTTCTCTGAGGGGCCAGATCAGCACACTTTGAAGCCTGACACAAAGTTCTGCATCCCTTCCCAGGCACATTCTGGTGGTTGCAGTTACTTACATAGCCCCTTTTTGTCTCTTCTGTCCTTTTTGCCCCTCTCTTTGTCATTGCCACTGTCTTCTCCCAGAAGCATCCTTTGCAATTCCTTTCGTTCCTGCTCTTCTCTTTCCCGAGAGAGCTGAGAACTAGTTTTCTTGTTCTGTAACATATTCTCAATATTCTTTCCCATCTCTTCAAAGTCACTGTCTTCAGCTGAGCTGCTATCTGTGTCTGTTGACAGGATCTCAGTGGATTCCAGAACTCTGAAAGACAAGGCACCTTGAAAGTCACTTAGTGTCCATCCCCAACCCCCCCCCCCAAAAAATCAGCCTGTTACCTTCCCAGAAATACAAAGGTAAAAAAACCACAAAGATTTGAAAATTAATGTTGCAAATCACTACTACAAGAATAGGCATAATATATTCCCTTCTCAGTCCTCCTGTAATTCCCATGTCCAAAAGATCATTGTTCTAAGCCAATCTTCTCCAACAAGTTGATCTCTTCATCGTCAACAGTACTATATTCCCTCCCCACTCTCAGGTCTTGGGCCAGAACAAAGAATAATGCATGAATCCTTCTGGCAGTTCTTAAAGAATAGGACATAGAATTGGTAGCTGCTACCCAAGAGAGAAATGGCAAACTGCTGTTAACAAAACAAGCAAAAAAAAAATTTTTAAAAAAAGAAAGGAAGGAAATAGGGTGGTGAACTACCAATCTGTGGAACAGTGAAACATCTCATGCCATTATACATGGAAGACTATGCACCTCATTCTACCTTTCCAAAAGGTCTATGACAGCAAGATACTAAGGCTAATGCAAAAGTTTCTATTAACAGCCAAAGCCCCCTTTCTCAGTGCTGTATTTTGTGGGCCCAACCAGTTGAATCAACATCTATACCACCACATACCAGTGAGCCCCAGGCAAACATAGTTCTGGACTTTTAAGGTGGGGTTCAAGGCTGTAAACATCAGATAAGAACTTACTTATTTTGTAAATCAAAGATGCGCTGACACTCTTCTTTGTATCTCTCCTGATGTTCTGCTACAGAAAACCGAGACCCACGTGCAAATTTGCTCATAGGACCTTCCCCTGAACGAGCCTGCTCTGTAGACATTGTACGTACCACATCAATCACTTCCCAACGGGACAGCTTCTTTATCTGGAAAGAGGAAGACAGACTAGAAATGGCTTTAGAGACATACAACTGAGGTAGCTGACTGTGGATTTCAACTCCTTTCCTACAAGATCAGAGTAGAAACCTATACATCCCTTCCACCATCAACAGCTGAATCCATTAGTAAAGAGAACTCTGTAACCTGCTCCAGGTTCATGCTCACCTCCTCTTCAGGCACTCCAAATTTACGCAGAAGCTGTTTGGCATTTTTGAGAGAAAGACGGCGCAGATCAGCATCTGTCCCAGTCACTGTCTTTTTCACTGGCTGAGGTTCTTTATCATCCTGTGCAGAGGAAGATGCAACCTATTAATGTCATGACATAATAGTCTTTCCTAGGTTCATCTTCTGATATTTTCTCTTCCTGATGCCCCATATTTACTCCATTTCTCCCACATGACTTTCCATGACTTTCCAGTTATTGCTTCTTGTCCAACCCAACCTTGGGAACTATACCTTCTGCTGAGTTGGTTTGTTTGGAATCTTCACATAAGAAAATCCTTCACCACAACCGGTAGGATCTGCTACACCTGTCACTTCTAGGAGGCACTTGCCCTTCATAGCAGCAATGAAGGCTCGTGTGGTGTTCCATGGAGCTGTGCGCACCTGCCAGCAAGAACAGAAAATGTCCTCACAATCCTGCTACCATCAAGAATTCCAAGCTTTTTATTTTGGATTCTTCCAATCATACTGAGAACTTTTCAACTGACATAATGAGGGTGAATTCCACTTCTTGATCCTTCAGCTGCCCTGATAAAACCTCTATGAAGAACCAAAATGCTAGGTAACTCACAAAAGGCACTTAAGGCAAAAAGCCTAGTCCTGAAAGGACCTGGCAAGAAGGATGCCCAAACACAGGTATATAGCTTGGCAGCAGATTTCACAGGAAAGTCACAAGAACATTTGCTCTACTGAATCCTACTTTAAATATGTCCTTTAAATATAAAGGCCTCATTTCTCTCCTGCCATGCAGATTTATATATTGGCATGCATGCTCATGCATCGCTCTGACAGTACCTCATCATCAATCTTCATTTGGAAATCCTCTTCATTCTCCTCTTCTGGCGCAAAGAAGGATTTCTCTCCATAACCTGCATCCTGCAGAGAAATATTAGGAAAAAATGAGAACCTAAAGCCTTAAAAAGATTAGTGGAGAGAGAACTGGAAGTGTATTATGAACCTCCTGTGGAGACCTGTCATGCTGAACAAGCACACTTCCACAGACAGTTGTTTGCAGGATTCACTGTGACCCACAGTATCACAGATGGCAAACTGCCCAGTCTTTTGACAAACTCAATAACTAAATACTGCACTCGACTTCAAAAAAAAAATAACCAGTCTCTCTCACAGCCACATACTTGTTACTTTCTGCTGTAGAGCTCCAGGTAGAAATAAGCCCTTTCTTGTACCTTCTCTTTGCTATCTTTGAGCATAGCTAACTCAGTATTTAAATAATAGGTGGTAAGAATATAATGTCCCTTTAAGAACTTAACTCTTTTTGCACAGCAGAGAACTTAGCAAGTTGCCCAGTAGTCAAGGGCCTAATTTGCCTACTTTACAGCAAAATTAGCTGCAGGCAGAAGGTGTTACTTGGCCTCGCGCTTCACAGAACTACTTGTCAGTAACTTGCCTTATAGCCTACAAGGCGCATTTACCTTCAGTCGCTGCTCAGCCGCAATCATGCTGTAATAAGCACAGCACTGTTCTGGGGATACCATTGCTCTGATCTCTTCCTCTGTCGGCAATCTGAAATCTGGCTTTAAAACCCACCAATTTGAGTCCATCCCTGAAAAATGCACAGATCAAACACCAAGTAGTTTCCCACAAACGTTGGATGCCATCATAATCTTAAATGTATTTCAAGATTTAGTACCCTGCTGCAATGCTGGCAAAAGGAGTGAGTATGACAAATCCATGACACTTAAACCACTAGAAGTGATAGTTTTTTTCATTCTGCATTTGTCTAAACCAATGCCCCCTAACTCAGCGCCTGTTATATCAGCAAACTCTGATACATTCATGCTCATTCAGTGTATAAACTACATTCCAAAAGCATTTAATCCACCTTTCACTTCCTCATCTCAATCTTCACTTTCTCATCCTCATTCCCTGTGGCTGCCTAAAAAGCTTTGTATTACCACCTGTTTATCATTCTGCATATACAAAAACCAGAACTCAGGCTCCCAGAGCACTAATAGACTCATGAAGATGGGATAAGCTTCTACTGGCATGTATTTGCTTGCAAAACACAACACAGCCATAGACAAAGGGAAGGGAATTTGTATGTGTTGGTGTCATACGTTGTTACTTTACGAGTAAATCACTGCCCAAAGGGCTATTAAAAAAAAAACGTCTAAACTGTAGTCATTTCTCACCATCAAGCACATTTGTGCCAAAAGTACACATTTATAAAAACTGGAACAAAAAAACCTATCAGATTACATTTCAGTTCTTCAAACAGATGTTTTCAAAAATGGTTTATCAGGAGGAGATGTTGCCTCTTCCTGCTGTTTGGAACTCCAAGAGCAGCAACAAATGACTGACCGCCACATAAAATCTTTCAATACCTGTGCGTTTGAAATCAGCACAAAGCTTTAGCCGCTTTCGGATGCTACTCTCCGAGTGTGAAGGAAAGGCCTTCTTGATATCCTCCATGCGAATTCTCCGAGGACGGTCTCTGCTTTTCCAGAAAAGGCGATAAATAAAAACCTACAAAACATGACTCATTTGTGATGTCCAAAGAAAGAATACAACAAACCTGCAAAGACAGTGCAGACAATGCTGTTTCTAGTGACTACTTCAGACTTCCCATTGTTTCTTATAAATTTACTTAGTAAAGTTTTCCAAGCCACATGTCTGCTTCAGGTTCAGCAGTTTTTGAGAATGAGATGTGGAAAAAGTATTTGTCTTGAAATTTTGTATTATCACATTAGAAATGTTCATGCTTTGGTACAGAAACTTGGAACTCTGGGAACAGCAGGGATTTTCTTGCTCTGCAAATACCTCGAGTTATATTTTTGAATTAAACTGACGGTAAATTACTAGAAATTTTCTCCAGTATCTAAATTTGGGGATATTTATTTGAATGGTCACTGACAGTCCCAAAGCTTAACTGCCTCAAGATGTAGGAATCAATGAAGACCTATGAAGCAACTCTAATTCTGTGCTATGTAATAGGACTGCGATAAGATCCCTTCACTGCCTCTTAGTAAAATCCACGTAACTGTCATTTTATACAGCATAACCGCTTCAAAGTTCATTCTAATTCCTTCAGTTTCCTACATTTTTATATAATGTTATAACCTTTTATTTTGGCTAGTAAAAAGCCTCTATCATATACTTATCATATACTTATCAGATAGCATACAAGTAAACAGAAGCAGCATGCTATAAATAGTTGGTTAAATGACAACCAAAATGGTCTGTATGGTCAACATCCAACTCTTGTAGTGCTCTCACCTCACAACAACAACAACAACAAAAAAAAAAAAAGAGGAGCCATAGCAGCACAATGAGCTTCTCAAATCAAGGCTATCCACATGAAGCCTGTGCCTATGTCCTAGGCTTTCTCCAAAGACCCCTCAGATCCCCAAACTGACTCTTACCACATACCTGTAGAAAATCTCTGATATGGGTGTTAGCTCGTTTTGAGTTGGGACCAGGTACTTCATAAAGCGGGCACTCCTGACCAACTACAAAAATATCCACTAATTCTCGAACATAATAGCCTTGTCGTGTCCGGATAATCAGGAAATCCGTTTCAGGCATCTTATGTAAGTAGATAGGGGCCCGGAAAAGATTGTTTTCAAATGCCTAATAAGAGAAACAAATCAAAGTCTGAAAGCCAGGTTTTCATCAAATTTTCTGTAACTCAACCTACAAAAAAGATCTAAAAAAAAAAAAAAAAGCACAGTCATTCCAATGGTACACCATAATTTATATCACAATATATGTAGATGTGCAGTCAGAACATTCCTTGCTTATGCAGAGAATAACCAAGGATGAAGCACAAAAGCATAAGAAAACCTAGAACAAATGCAGAAAGAGTTTGAAGGGCTCTTTGGACTGACCTTTAAGGAGGTACTTTAAAAAGGGACAGAAAGAACACGTATGCAGAACAACACTATAACCACAGAAACCAGCCCAGGACACATGTACAGTCTGGGAATGGGAGAAGGCAACAGAAGCAAGGACTGAAGACTTTGCTCAGGAAAGGAGGTTGTGAGAACCTAACCAGAAAAGCAGAGAGCAGCAGAGTTGAGCATTTAAAAGTAACAAAGTTTAAATTAGCACCAAGGAGGCACTAGACCGAGTGGAACTGGAAAGACCATCCTCTTCTATAAGGGGTTTTCTCCACCTGTAGGGCTTCCACAAGCCTGACCCACTGCTACTCTCCCACACTACCCTCACCCACGTTGCAAAGCTTTCCCTGAGATGGCCCTGTCCTCACTTCAAGCTTTCCAGAAGTCCTGTTTTATCCATGATGAAGTCCCCTTAGGCTTGAACAATTAGCACTGTCAGTTCTGTGATGAATCTCCAGTATCAACCTTCACCTTACATTTTTCCTGTGGTACAGCATGGACAGAATTATTGCTGCAGCAAGAGCAGCTAGCATTACCTGAAATCAATTTATTTTTGCATTTATCATGGACTTTGTAATCAGGTGGTCCTTATAACATTCTTAATTCTTCTCCCCAACTCAACTGTATGTATTTCAACAGAGAAAGGCTCATAAAAGTAGAAGTCTACACACCTGACTAGTAACTGGCATCCAGCAGACAACTAGCAGTGTAATTCTCAGAAAGTACACATCAGCTTTTGCTCACACATCCTGGACCGTGATAAATCCATGTTTTCTGTCCCCTCCAACACCTATTTACTG
The DNA here is from genome assembly GCF_026419915.1 of Harpia harpyja. Taxonomy (NCBI): domain Eukaryota; kingdom Metazoa; phylum Chordata; class Aves; order Accipitriformes; family Accipitridae; genus Harpia; species Harpia harpyja. The sequence goes on from NC_068957.1 coordinate 15,121,350, forward strand.
AGCTTCCCAACATTCAAGCAGCTTTGACCTTCCATTCAGTCCTCTCTAACATATTTCTAATGCCATTACAAAGCAAAGCAGCAAAGATTCACTGCCTGCAATTCTTATCATTCCTACAACAATTTTAAAAAACATGCAAGAGAGAGGTATTAAAAAAGCCAAGAACTGAATTAGTATCAGTAAACAAAGAGACTTAAACTGGAAACAAAACAAAATCTATTTTTTTGGAAGTTGAGCATTATTTGTGATTCAATAAACAGGGCATGAAACATTCTGCCTATTACTCCACGTCCAGTTTTTCTCTCTTCTTATGCTTGGTTTTCTCACCTGCAGTAACTGGCCTGGATGCAGAGAACCCAGGAATGGAGAAGTGTGACAATAAACAGTCTCTCCATATTTACAGTCTGGAGCTCCCGGATCTTTGCCAGGTTTCTGCAATGGGCAATGAAGGTGCAGTTAGCACTCAGTGAGAGGCAGAAGAAAGTCACTGTCCAACAGCAAAACCTGCATACTCACCCTTTTGTAGTAATTTTTAATCTTTGTTGCCATGCCAACCTGCATCATTAAAGGGGCATTTTCCTCACTGTATTCAGCAAGAATGAGATCTCCATCCTTGCCAGTTAGGTCCTGTGGTGTGCGCATGAAGAACATTTCACCCCCACCAGAAGCCTGACGCTCCTGCTCTCTCATCTGTGCCAGTGAAGACAGTGTTAGGAAAACAGCACATCAAACAGATCTACTGCGCAAATGGAGCCACAGCAGACATCAGATACAGAGAAAAATAACTGTACCTTGGCTTTCTTTTTTATGTGCTTCAGCAGAGGTTGCACAGCATGGGGCCCTGGTTGGGACAAGGCACCAAAAGAATATTTCTTCAAGGGAGGCCGATGAAATTGTCGGAGCTTCATAGGACCCATATGGGTGGGAAAGAATGGCTGGCGAAGTTCCACTGCTGGGATAGAGTGCTAACACAGGAACAAAATGTGTGTTAAGAATGACACGTATCATCTCAAAACCAAGATCATCCTCCTATCCTGCTAACCCTTATATAACAGAACCTCATAACATTTTTAGGTCTGCTAGCAGTAATACTAGTGCATTGAAACTCACTTGTTATCATACATGTTGCCTTTTGAGGGAAGGCGCTTAGGTCCATATATAGATCTTTCCTTTCTGTACAGAGATGACTTTAATTTTACTATTCCAAATGGTACCCCATGAGAGAATTTTTTTATTAACTAGGAGCATGCAAAGCCATTATCCCTATCAGTGGGAGAGAAGAGCATTTGGAATTACATACATTTTTCCCATTACAAAAGAGGTTGGAATCAGATGAGGTTTTAGAAGAGGTCACTGAATACCACAATGAAGGAGGAAAAAAAAAAAAAAATCACCTCTTCACCTAGGGCTAGTGAGTAGTAGTTCAAATTCATCATTATCTGAATTATTTTTATAATATCCAGATTAAAACACACACTAGTAGCAGAAGTACAGCCTCAACTCTTGACTATCTGCACCACTTTCCCCCCCTCCCACTACTGCTTCAGAAAGAGTACTACAGAAAGAGACACCAAACAAAAGCATGGCAAGTACGATACAGCAAGATCTAGCAACTAAACCTCAGTTTGATGGAGCAATAAAGAAAAGTTAGTTCCTTCCCTCTAATCATTTTAATTAAACATTAAAAATTTCCCTCACGAACACTTACCCGACCTGCTGCAATCTAAATTCTGTTTTTCTACAAATCCGAAATTATACTCAGGTAGAAACCTCCTACCAAGACACTCTATCTATCTCTCACAGCCAAGATTCCTGTGACTACCTGAATGATGTTGCCTCCAAAGGTTCCTCGAAGTCCCTGCTGTTTGGGGTAGTAAAACTCATCATTGGAGAGGTTCCAGGGATCCTTCACCTCTGGCTGAGACATGTTCTAATTCAATATTAAACACAAAGAGAGAGCTGTAAAAAAAAAAAAAAAAAAATCACCCCTTCCACATCATTCCCAACCTGCAAGGTGCTAAAGCTTATGCTGACCTGCTGTGGTTCTTCCTTGATGACACCTGTTTTTCCCAACAGGATTCGACTCTTCTTTAGAGAAGATTCTTTCTTGTTCTCCTTGGATGGAGAGTTCAAAGTCATTTCTTCCTTTTCATCAGGAATTTCTAAAAACACAAGCAATCACACTGTAGGGCACTTGTCCTAGGGTTCCCTTTTCAGCACTGCAACCTCCTACTGAGCTGCAGCTTGGTCCAGATGTTTTAGCCTTTTTGTTCAGTTTCTGGGTTGACTGTCCTCCTTCTACACTCCTCCTCCTTTTCCTCCACACAGGTTAATATGAAACAAGCTCAACAAACACAGTAAAGTTCCATGCTTAAATCTCTACCTCACCTTCTTTCAGCAGTGAGCAGATTTGACTGGGAGGAGGGTGATTGTGGGGATTGTTTGGGGTATCCACTGCTCAACACAAAATTTACTAATAATCTAATCAATGAAAGTACATGAAATAGCATCTTTTCTGCCAAAGCTATTCTAAAGAGTTGAGAGTCAAGGCAACAGGAATGCCAATACTGTTTCCCAACTACATATATTTATAATCCTTTTCTTCCCCATATATATACAACACGAAAGTGAGTCTGAACCCAAAAATAATATGGACCTGAACCAAAAAGGGATTCCTGAAAAATTCCAGGAAAGTAGTATGAATTTTAAAAGTTAGCAATTTGTGAAGCATGGATTCTCCAAGTAAGATTTTCACACAAGAAGCAGGGCCTAGTGACATGGGCTTGGTAAACGCTATATCAACTTCATGGGCAGATGTCACGTCACCTGATATAAAATAAGAATGGGTTCACCTTTGTCACTAATCTGCAATTTTGTGGTGTATTTCAGACTTGGAAAGAAAACACAAGTCTGTTTGTCTTTACTTTAACCAAGCTCAAATTAAGAGTGATTTTCAAGGTTGCTGACTAATACCAAAACATTCCAATCAATACATAAAGAATTCTTAGAACTGACACACTTTCCTGAGGAAGGAAATGTAATCCAGGCCATGTAAAATTGTAGCAAGATATGCTTATCTTTAAATTACATAAGGCTGCTTGAAGATTACCAACACACAGATCTAAGAGAAAGTGGTGATTTTAGTGGTCCAAATAAGACAAAAATCTCTTCAGCTTATAGCAACATAAGCAGGGAGTACATTCATATCAAACTCCAGGAATACTAAGTTTATAGCAGCAACAAAAATGCTGACAGATATTATGCAAAGTCATTGCTCCCATGTGCCATTACCATAGCCTGAAAGAGGCTTAAGGAATCTGCTTCTTCAGGCTCTGAATACAAGCCATGCTGAGAATGGCATGGGCTAGTTTGTGGTTTACTTCTCTACATTCCCTCTTCGAACCAACATGCATGCAAGTAAAATTAAGACAGCCGCTTCTAAAACACACTAAGAGTCAGATTAATTATTTATGTTTCAGGGCATTAATTTTTACTCTTCTGTTACTGCTTTTAACTTGGGAGCTGAAAGTATGTACCACATCATACGAGTTATTAGCACTGCCGCCTTCTGCTTAGGCCTTTGATTACTTGCAAATTATCTTCAAAAGGCAGAAGAAAGAAAGGCTGTAAGTATTACCCCAGTCCATTTATCTTCATTACAGTGTGACTATAAATCCTTGCTTCCATTTCCACTTGTCTTTTCCCATTTGAATCAAATTTCTAGATGCCATAAACATACCTAGAATTATGTTTTCATCATTTGGATCAAGTGTTAAGACAGGGGGATCCAAGTAGGTTTCCATTGCCTGATCATCCCAGATGATATTGTCCTCCCAACGGCCATACACTAACTCTTCATTATCAATTGGGAAAATGGAGTACCAGGGCTTGTCTTCATCCAGGGAAACTGCAACAATCATAAGGTAGAATTCTTAAGAGTTTTATACGCTACCTTAGCAGAAAACCATTTCAGAGCTCATCCCCACATCTTATTCCCTCAACCTTCCGCATCTTTCAGGGCTTTCTGAGGCAGGACCTCTAAAAGGCAAAAGAAAACTCATCATGGAAGCAAAGAGGAAGCAGAGCCCCAAGTCTGAGCTCTACCAACACTTAGAGATTTTGCTCCATTGAAACACAGAGAACCTCCAAGAATGAAATAGGGCCTCTAACAGGTTTTAGAGCAAACAAGTATCCGTTTTATCTACACTTTGTTGCCAGAAAAGGACCCTGCTATTACATAGAACACAAGTCTATAGAGAAACACGTGTCACATGCACCTATTCATAGGCCAAAGATTGACATCCTCATTACCTTGCTGTTCAGGGGCCTGCTTTTCTTTGCCCTTTGCTATACCTAGGACTCCTGCTACATTTGGTTTCTGTGCTAGTGGAATTGGTGGATTGAGTAAAGAGCCGCTTCTGTTCAAACCTAGAGAAAAGAAAAACAAAAGTAAGGTTAGCTTGAGTGGGAGGGTTAGAGGGCATTGCACTGCCTTAAATCAGAACTTGAGGGTTGCATGGAGAATGATTTCTAGCCTTAACCAGGATGGGCCTGCTGCTCCTATCACAAAGAGCATCATGCATCATTAGTACAGGTAACCCTTACAAAAACACGTTCGCCCACAGCTTACTGCTGGAGTCTACAGCCTCTTCAAAGTTATGTTTGGCTTGCTTTGCATATGCTGCATGACAATGCATAAGGAGCATTTCTGCATGGTCCCTATAAAAGTGAGAGGCCTTAAGCAGACAGTTGCCATTGACAGAACAGTTGGTCTGGCCTCCAGCAGCTTCCTGTCTGATGTCAAACTGTCATAGAAAAAAGGATGGCCAAGCAGACCTCAAGGAATCGTTCTGTGGAGGCAGCTTCTCCCAACTCACCCATGCTCACATCACTTATGTCACTTAAGTTAATGCTTCTGGAAGGCATAAGACCCAATGCATGTGAACAGACCAACCATGTTTAACATGTTACTATAGCTTTTCACGGGACTCAAACACAGCGAGTCCAGGTCTGGATAGCTCAGGCACAATTGCGCTGAAAATTGTTATAAAAAGCTATCTTCAATTCACCTACCCAAATCTTCAGAGTGTCTTGTACTCTCAGCTAAACATTAAAGGATTGACACTAGTACCCAATAAAGATCTGACATTCCCATTAGTCTTTCCTTGCAGAAGCAGGGTAAGATATAACAAACAGATGATAAACAGTCATTCTACACAAGCAATTTAAATTTAAAATGCATCTGTGTCTAAGAGAAGTCTCAGGCTTGTAAGAATTATTACTTCCTATCTAGAAAAAACAGAATACCATTATTAGTTCAGGAGAAACTTCAGAAGACTTTCACACAATTCTTCCAATTAAAAGAAAAATATAAAGAAAATTCCATTGGTCTATAAATAGTAGACATCCTAAGTGTAGCATTGCTTGATACTAATGTAGATGGATCTAGCATCTGGTATTCCACATGGAGAGAAGAAAGCCAGAGCTGATATTTTCTTTAACAGAAGGGACCTACTCTGTTTTTAGAAAGTAAGAGTCTCAGAATTCTGAGCAGAGCTGTGATTTTGCCAAAAAACATTCCCTAGCAGGAAGAATTATGTTCTGTATTTGAGACGAAAGCATGCAATGAGTCAGCTCAACTACAGCAAGTACAATTCATATCAGACCATCAATTACCTTGTTGGGCATTGTATGCAGTGGCATTTCTAGTCATGCTGGATGGCAGCCAGCCTGCCAAACTTGCCCGCTGTGTCTTAGTCCCTTTGTGCTTGACATCTTCTCCATTCCAGATAACGTCATCCTCCCATTGGAGCTGTGTCACCATAAGGAAGTGCTCATCAGCTAGCAGATCATCCTTCTCATCCATCAACCCTGCATCCTGGAAGGAAAGAATAGTTGCTTGAAGACCTGCATCCACTTCACACTTTGAAACTAAAGGAGGAAAATTAGAAGTCTCATTTTGCATGGTGCACAACCATCCACCCGCCCATCACCAAGCTCTCATTGTGCAGCAATCCCCAGTGCCACACACACCTCCACACCTTCCCCCACAGTTCCCCTCTCACCCCCTCATCTGTGTGTCCTTTAACCTCCTGCTCCTTCTCTTTCAGCTTGAAACCATAATCAAATCCACTGCCATCTTCAGGGATCCCCAGCATATCATACCAGAGCTGTGCTGGGCCATAGCGCCACTCTGCCACTTTAGGCTTTGTATCTGCCACTTTGTCTATATCACCAGTTGACTGGGAAAATTTTGATTCCACAGGTGCCATCATGGTAATCTGAAGCACAGCAAAGGAGGGAATGGTTACACTGATGGTCCATCTAAGTGTCAGCAAGAGGTTTCTTCCTTCCAAGTTTCCCAGCTTATTCTCGGAGGAGAAAAGTATTTCTAAGAAGTGCTTTTCCATACTTACTAGCTGCCTTAAGAATGTTCTGCAATTAGACTTCCAAGAACACAGAAATTTCTTCTTGATACAAAGAGGATAAGCTCTCCTATTGATCCTGTACCACGGATGCAGCCTTCTCAGTAAGAAGCAATCACCTGAAGTCACTGACTAGTATCTGGAGAAGAGCTTCTGCACAGCTGGAATACAAGCCAACCCTGTCCTTTTATTCTGGAGGAAAAGCTCTTTACTCTAAAAGTCACTGTCCAATCCACTACTACCCCCAGTGCTAGGTGGCGACCCCCCTCTAAGTCTCAGATATCCCACCTCATCATCTGAAAGGCACTGCTCAGGAGGGGGAGGAGCAGCAAACTCATACTCCCAAGGAGATTTTCCTTCCATTCCACTCTCAACTACAACTTCACCCTCCTGTATCTGCACTTCTTGTGCCAACTCCCGATGTTTCTTCTTGCGTTTCCTTCGGGCACTACGCCAAACCGATGGAACATTCTTTCCAGGGCCAAAGAGACGCAGGAAACGCAGCACCTAGAACAGGAAAAAACAAGAGGGTCAGAGAAGAAAAAAACACTGTGGAATGCTTGTCTGTCTGTCTCTCACCTGAAAAGCAGTAATGAAAGAGAGCACTCTGAAATTCAGCCTGTACTACAATCCCAACCCCTGATGCAATCAACAGTCTCTTGATTATACTTGAAAAAAAGCTTCTGATCCATCCATTTGATGGATCCTTCCTTTTCAAATGGATTTGTTCTTAATTTCAGACACAAAGAAACTTAACAGAGGGAAGAAAGATTGCCTTTACATATTGGGCATGTGGTAAGACACCACCTGGAAATAATCACTTTCATTTTGAACAATCCACAACCTTCAGAAAGACACATGGAGACTGAAGAAGAGTTGATAAAATTATTAGCAAAAGAGACAAAGCTAGAAGACAGTTAGATAAAGCAGAGATTTCTTAAACTACCAGATAAAAATAAATACCATGGTCCAGAAAGAATACGCCCATTTTTATTTCCATCATAATGCAATTCCCTTATATGCATACAGCATACCTCCAAGACATGCACTAATGACAATGACAAATCTTCTCTTCTGTTTCTTCTACAATTATGATTGCTGTTTTTTAAGCACTGATAATTGTTTCTTCAGAGAACTCTTGTAAAGAGGGAAAGCATTATTCCCAAATTAACTGACAGATTTAGGAAACAGGAATTAGAACCAAGATTTGTAAAGAAACATCCTATTAATGCTCCCTGTTAATCTGTTAAAATGATCCCCAAAGGAAATAATGCTTATATGACCACTCTGTCCATCTCTGCCCACGTGCACGTTATCCTTCTTCCCAACACTTCCCCAGATTACTTCTGAACCCTTTGGCCAGTTTCAATGGCCCTTCACCAAGGGCAAAGGCCTCAGACATAGTTGAGCTGCTAACAGTTTAATGAAACACAAAGTCTGCTTCTCCACATGCTATTTTAAGTGGTTTCATCAAGAAAAACAGTACTACATTAACATGCACATTCTCAGACATGAACCAATCCTCGCAGCCAAATCTACAGCATTTCAGGCTTTCCCAGCTCTAGTGCTCATGAATTAATTATGAAAAGTGCTCAGCATTAACAGCTTGCACTGATTTCTACACCCACTGGGCACATTCAACACTGAACCAGTCCCTGACATTACATATTGAGCACCAAAGAAATGAATACACCAACTGATACAAAATACGGTAACACAGGAAACCAAATTTGCAAAAGCCAAGAGAGCAGCCAGAAGGCTAACTTCTGTGTCAGACCCTCACCTAGATTTCTAATAGACAGAGGTTAGCTAAATCATTACAACATGACATTTAATTATGCAAATTGCTCAGCTCCTTACACAAAGCCTGTGATGGAGGCACACATAAAACCAAGTTATCCTGGCTCACAACCATCTGTTTGACAACTCTAAGCTCATCTTTATTCTCCTTTCCGTCCCACATTTTCCCTCCTCTTGACAGCTTTAAAACTTTCAAAATAATTATTGAAATACATCGACTACATTTGCTATTCCTGAGCATTTCGGAAACTACTGTAATGAATTCGCTTTGTGCAAAAAACAATCATCCTTTCAACCAACTTGTTATTGAGCTAATTTCTGATCCATACTCCGAGCAGTTTTGAGGGAGGATTAAGTAAAGGATACAGATCACAAGTTGTTTCAGGAGAAGCACACCAAGTTCAGGACAGCATGAAAGGAGGAGCAAATATTTGCCAGAAAAGCCAGAAAGCAGACAGATTAGCATTATGTTTTTTAACCATCTGGCGAAAGTATTCTCTACTACCTCAGAAAAACAATTTTCACAAATCAACAGGCCTGTGCTATAGTCTTACAGAACAGCAAAATATTATTTCACACCCTGATTTATACAATGCTTTTTAAAAGGCTCCTGTCTGTTAAGCAGTCTGGAAACAGCAGCACACAGGAACTAAAGAAAGTACTGAGGTGAGCAAGAATATCTATGCCATTACTTAGTACATACCCTTAACACTATACGATTCACATTTAGAGGGCTTACATGATACAGTTTCTGTCACTTCCACACATCTCTTACAATACCTTGCCTGGTCGAAATTCCGGGAAGAGCTCTGTAACACTTGGCAACTGTTTGGTAGCATCTCGCTGCATGATTCCTGCAAGAGGAAGTGTGAGTTTGCCTTCCTTGGATTCTGCCTGCCTGGCTTCTTGAGGTCCCATCTCTGACTCAGAATCAGAGCTGCTGCTGAAATCCACCTTGTCGGAGGCAGCAGAGGAAGGAGCAATGATGGAGGGCAAAATGATACCGTCTCCATCTTCAGATACTACAATAGAACAAGCACCTTATAAACAAACAGGTTTCCTCCCTGTCCCCTAGTAAAACCCCATAATGCCACATCTACTGTTTATACCAAGTTATGCAAAAATTAAGCCTCTGCAGGAGTTATGAGTACCATTCTGGTTTAACCTTTCATTTTATCCTAAGCGTTCCAGGTGCATTTCCCAGCCACAACTGAGAGGATGAGATAAAAAAGCAGTTTCATTGTCAATGTCAGTATTTTAACAATCACTGGAAATATTTCCCCCTACGTTTCAGACAATCCTGTAACATTGCATATCAGGGCAAAGACCCACCTTTAGATGCAGTCTGCAGACTGAATTTTGACGACTTGTGGTGCTTGCCGCAGAATGAACTGCTACACAGCAGTGTTTGCTTCCTTCAGACATTCATATTGCCAGAGAGAAGAAGATAGTCTTCACTCACCAGTGGCAGCTGCATCCTTTTCATCTTCTTTCTTTCCAGGTACTGGAGGTGGTGGTGGTGGCGGCATCAACTTGGAATCAATATCTTCACAGTCAGCATCGTAATCATCTTCATCTTCATCTAACCAGTCAGGAAACAAGACTGCATATTAAGCAGACAATAAAAGGGAACCAGGCACCCTTCCCATTTATACTATCTCACACCTGTCCCAACCTGATGAGAAAATCATGTCTTCTCATTAGTAAGGAGACCATTCTCATTTTGTAACTAGATGCAAAACTCTTACAAGTTCAGCTTTCTGCATAAACTCATTTGCAAGACTGAAATTTAAGACAGAGTGGGAAGGAGGGAAAAAGGCAAATTGACAGCAAGATGACTGAAGCACTTAAAATATATATATATATTCTGCTATCACCTCCCCTTATTCACACTGTGCAGAGAAAATAAAGCTGCTAAAGAAGTAAGAAAAATGTGATTAAAAAGCCCAAATACCTTTACAGACCACTAACCACAATATGTCAACAGAAAGGTTAAGTGTAAGGTAGCTTTAAGGAATATGCAAAGATTTAGCATTTACACCAGCAGCTACTGAAAGGGAAAAGCTGCATGTTTTTGAAAATCTGTTCTAGGCCAGACAGAGAGCCCTGGGACTGACAAAAGAACCAAAGTGCCTTCTGCAGAAAGTAATTTCAGAAAAAGGATTCAAGGGTAAAACAGGAGAGAGATATTAAGACTGAAGTGACTCTCTAAGGGATCAGGACCTTATCTCTATCTTTGAGCATATCTGAGAAGCACCTAGCCTCCTGCATAACCCTCTTCCCAAGAACACAGGTTAAAGAAATATGAGCAGGTATTGGGTATTCTCTGCAGGGGATCCCAGAGCAAAAGGAGGATCCTGGTGTCTCTTCTGAATATAGTTTAACAAGCAACTAATTCCTTTAAAAAGGGAAGATATCAAGCAGTGGCTTGATCCAGTGAACAGAGTTTCACAAAAGCTTATATCGGATTCTTGAAGCAAGAAGTGAAAAGGCACAATGTCACCCTTATAAGAGACTATCAAGGCCCATTGCCCCAAAATACCTTCTACAGCTAGAGCTGTAACACTACCTGGTCTTCGAACTGGCTGCAGGCTGCCCATTGCCTGCTTATACCTACGGCTCTCATCTTCTGCCACTTCATTAATATCTGAATAATCAACAGCATCTTCTGTGCTCTTAACCCAGCCTAGGAAGAAAAGAAATCCAGTCACACAAAACTTCATCCTAATATATATTACTAACTTCACACTTCACTATGTACATATGAATCCCTTCCTATGCTTCCTTTTCTTAGAGGAACAAAACCATCTGATTAATATCTCCCATCAGAGTATTTTCCCCCTCATTCCAACCAAAAGCTCCAAGAGCTCCAAATTTCCCCTAGATATTGGTAAGTAACCACTTTAGCACAAGGAACACCTTTCACTGACTCAGTGAAACTGTTCAAGCTCAGAAATAAAAAAAGACATAATAATACTGTGCACTAAACAGGCTTGTTTAACACAGGGGAAAACACAGAATAAACTTACTTATGAGGGAGAAGAGACAACTGAAAAAAAAAAAACCTTATAAAAAATGAGAGAGCACAAGTGCAAAAGTGACCAGGAGATAATGTGGGGTTCACTCTGGCAAGAAGGCAAGGCCTTTGCCAGAGGACCTCTGACCAGATAACATCATATTCCTTGCAGTCCCAGATGACCTGGGTGCATTTCTTCCTCTCCAGTAGGAGCTCTGATCCTGCAGCCCCTCTGTCGTTTAACTGCAGGTACCCCAGTGCCTAACCTTCCTCATCCAGGTGGGCTCCATCAGCCTCCGGGCTGTCCTCCTCGCTGGCTGTGATCTCAGTGATCAGATTGCCCAGTCCCAGCACACCCAACCCGGCCAGGTGCTTCTTGGATTCCTGGAGAGACCAGAGCCACGACCCAGCTGGGAGGCTCCGCCAGCCAGGCCGGGCCGACACGAGCCCCCTAACCCCCTGCTCGGTCCCGTCCTGGAGCCCGCAGCCGACACTTCCCCGGGCCTGCCCCGGAGCCTGGCCCACCGACACCTCCTCCCTGGCCCGCCCCGAAACCGCGCCGCTGGGAACCCGGTTCCTCTCCGGTCCCTCAGCCCACGCCAACGGCCGGGCAGGGCCGAAGCGGCGTCTTCCCGGAGCGACACAGCCCTACCTTGTCGAGGACGCTGTCCCCCTCCAGCTGCCCCGCCTCATTGATGTTGCCGAAGAGAAACCCAGCCAGCGAGAAGGGTTCCGCGCGGCCGCCATCCGCCTCCTCCTCGCTCTCCGAGTCTGACATCGCGCCGATGTCGACCCGGAACCGGAACCGCAGCCCGGCCGCGACCTGAGGCAGCCGCCACCACCCCCCCAAGCCGGAAAACAGCGCCCCCGCGCCGCAACGTCGCAAGGAAGCGCAGAGGCTCCGGCGTGCACCGAAAAATCGTTTATTGCATTTAAGAAACGGGGTCTGGCTTTCCACAGGAAAGAACTACGTTTAGAACAGGTGCGTTACAAACAGCAGGGTGAGTTAATACAAGAGCCAGAGAGAGGAGGAAAGTTTTATTACAACTTAATTCCACATAATTTAAAAAAAAAAAATCCTTTAAAACTGTTAGCTGTAATACAAATTCTTTTATAGTATAAAATCAAGTTGCCAGTGTATGTATCAGTACCACACTTAAGAGTCTTGGGCTCCCACTGCTGACGGGTGCTTCTCGCAGCCCACCCGGGTGGTCAGGACTCCTGTGAGATCCATCCACTTCTCAGGGTCAGCCCAAGCAGCACCGAGGTTTCTACAGAGCAAGGTTTAGCACTCAGAGACAAAGCACGGTGAGGCTCTTCTAGTTTAAATTTCATAGAAATAGCTACAGCTGTAAACCGGAGAAAGCACTTACACATCTAAGCACGCCTCATAACATCCTTTGGACACAGAATTCCTAAACTGCTCAGCTCCCTGGGGGTTGCTTCAGCTATTATTTAAAAACACACTGAACTATTTCAGAAATCATTCACAAACTGAAAGATTAAAATTGGTCTCTTCATAAAGAGTCTCTTCTGTGAAATAAGACATACACACTGCATTTCTATTCAGTAACAAACTGAGGAATCTTGAACAGTTTGGGAAACCTGCACAGCTTAACCCAGGTTTTCTGATCTCCTGAAAACAGACAAAATCCAGCCATGGGATTGTGTGAAGTCTGTATTTGTTACCTGCCCACAGGAGGAAAAAAAAAAAAAAAACCAACCAAAAAAACCACCACAAAACATGTGGGAGGAACAGAACGATTGTAGACTGAAGCACTGGACTAATTACAATCAAATGCACCAAGAATTGTAGGGGGTAAAAAAAGGGAAGGAAAATCACAAACTAAGAATGCCCACTGAATGGAAAAGCTCATTGGATCTGTGCGCTCCTGAAGCTCATTCTCATGAAAAGCAGAGGCTGGAGGAAACCAGCTGTCAGCCAGCAGGACTTTTGCTCCTGGCAGAAAGCAACAGAAATACAAGGCATCTAATGACTATTAATGAGGTACTCCAAAGTCAGTAAAAAGTTTTTGACGGTGTTCAAAGTTCACTTTCTACTCATTTTCATCACTATCATGTTACTCGCCTCAGTACTGTTGTGCAATCCATTTATTAAGTAATCTAGATGGGGATAAAGTGTTCTAGCATAATGTAATCAATAATGTAATCAATTCAAATAAATTGATAAGTACTTGACTTTTATCTCACCATACTCTCTTCCAGTTAACACCAGGATGGCTGCTCTGTGCGCCTGCAGAAACAGCAGGGGGGTGTGCAATAATACTTGCTCACAGGATTTCTTCTCTACCAAATTATTGTAATCCAGTTAAGAATAACCACAAAAGATGCAGAACTAAAAGATTTCAGTATGTAAAAAAGTAAAAGATTTTTAAAACAGTAGTAGCTTCAGTACAAAATTGCAACTATATGTAGAAAAAAAAAAAAGAGGTGCCTGTTGTTGAAATTAAAAGTCTATTTAAGAGCAGTTCAAACATATCACAAACTTTAAAAAGTACATCTCTGAATGAAGCAAAGGTTATGGGCTTGCACCAGGGTAACCAGGCGGTTGATTTCGGCCTGACCAGCATTAAAAAACCCCACATGTACTGGCTTAAATAAATACATTTTAAACATGACAAACTCTATTTACTTAGTTACTGAAATTTACCTAAAGAAAATAATCTTGAATTACAAGGCACAGAGTTAATTGCTGTCTGCAAGTGAAGCCCACACTAAAGGCCTACTACTAAAGGCAGAACGTGGTGAGTAGAGGTTACCTCAATGAAATACTCCTACACCCTCATAGCCTGCAGGGCACTGCCGTAGGAGCCACATCTGGAACAGCACTTCTTCTACGAGTGCAAAAGACACAAAGACACTCTGGGCAATGGCACTTGGTGAAGAAAAATATGCAGAGTCTCTAGGCTTCTGCAAACATCATGCATAATGGGTGTTTTGGTGTTGCCTGTGATCAGGCAACATTTGGAACTCTGTATTGGTTCACTAGCCACATACACCAGTATTTGGATTAACTGCAGTTTGTAATCTATGGGTTGCAGTTTGCTAAAGCAGTACCAGTACAAGCATACCTCAGATATACAAAAATTGCAGTTAGTGTCAGCATCAGTTATACCAGCTGAAGCAAGGCACACCCTCTTTAAAGAGGGAAATTAGGGCACAAATACAAATCTTTCTATCCACCTGGTATTTTTGCCCATATCAGATAAAGCAAGGTCAAATTAACACAAGATCCCTAATAACCTTGTTTATGTATTTTCTGTTATCTTGCTAAAATGAGACTTTTTTCTGCCCAGGGCATACACCAGTGCAGTTTTGCATGTGTGGGAATCACAAGAAAGCAAGTTCTGAATTACCAATTGAGGCTGCATCCGGACAAAGACAGCACTGTCAACTTCAGACAACAAAGCCCAGTCCAGCACCACCAGTTTCACACAAAGTATCTTTGAAGCATGCTGCTTTCATACGACCAAGCTGTAAGGTTAAGTCTAAGGAAGGTTTCATGCGCTCACTCCTCAGCTGGTCCCAGAATCACACATAAAGAACAGTGCACATCCTGAAAATAAAAGCCAGCTGCCACTCACTAGAGCTGCTAAAGAAAGTTAAAAAGGACATAAATAGGACTTCAGTTAAGAGTTTATAAAAACTGATCACCTAGTAGAGAGGAGAAAACTGCCCAAGTAAACCTATCCAGTGACTGGCTAACCATTACAAATTTAACTGAAACCATCAGTGAGTTGCCAGGAAGAAGCAAGGGTTCCTGGTTCCTCTAAATAGAACCTCCAAATTTTGTCAGTGTTCTAGAAAAACAACAAAGGAATTTGATGTAAAAATCTCAGGTGATGGCCCCAAGAACATTAAGAAGTGAAGCAATGAATTCCTCAAGAACAAACGGGCAGCTGTCAAGTCTCTGGGATTCAAAGGGATCACACTGAAAATCTCATTTTGAGAAGTGTCATCCTAACTACCTCTGTCGGTCCAAGAAGATAACTGTTGACTTTATTCTCAAGGTGCAAAGTCTCGTTGGAGAGTGAAATAAAAACTCAGTTTAGAAGATTATGGAAGACTTGCATCTAAACTACTCTTCCACCTCTCCAATTCAAAAGTATGAAAATCACCCATTTGAGTGATTCATCATTATTCTAAGTTCCTTACATTAGGAGAAATCAGCTCCTGCTTCTATTAATAAAATCATTGCAGGTGTTCCCTGGGTCTTGCTCATTGCATTAAACATGCCTTATGCTAACTCTTCATATAAAATGATCACAGTTCACTATAAGGTGAATCTCAGTAATATTTCAGGCATTTTTGCATGTAAACAAATTGTTTTCAAGCTTTAAATTGACAAATCAAAACAACTGGACAGTCAGAATTCTGTTCGTAAAACAAATTCCATCAGTAAAGAAGGGATGGAAAAAGCAGCAGCTATGCTTAAAGCAAAGTTATCAGAATTTGTGCTTTTCAGCGAGTCTAGTAACTGATAGCTATCTAGTAAAGAAGTCTAGCTTCAAAGAACTCCTGTCTTTTATTTTCCTCCACTAAATAAGGACAGAAGCCAAGTGATCCGTGGAGAAGCTGAAGACTGGAACTTTAGAAATAAAGTAGGTATTTGACCTCTCAGTTGTGTAAAAAAAAAAAAAACAAAAAAAAAACCCACTGTTCTGTTTCAGTTTCCCTGAAGCAATAAGACTGCAAGAATTTTCGTTGCATAAACCGTTTCTGCTTAGAGCTGTTAGTGCAAGATGCAAATCTTCAATTTAATTCATTAAAGAGCCCTCCAAGATTCTAGTCAATATTCAACTTCAAACATCCATCACCCAAGGTAACTACAATAAGACACATTTTCTTGTGTTCTTCTTTGTCACAGGATACAGAACCGCACGCACAGCTTCAGCAAACACCTCCCGAACACCCTCCTGATTCAACGCTGAGCACTCCAAATATTTGACTGCTCCAATTTGTTTAGCCAGCGAAGTCCCCTGCTGCGGGGTAGTGGGAGCCAAACTTTGCTCTTTCAGCTTTTTAACTGTTTCCAGGTCATTTCTCAAGTCTCTCTTCGTGCCCACTAAAAGAATGGGAACATTTGGACAGTGGTGAGAAACTTCAGGATGCCATTTGTGCCTCACATTTGCATAGGAAGAGGGGCTACCAATGGAGAAACAGATGACAAATACATTGGTTTGAGGATACGAGAGCGTGCGCAGGCGGTCATATTCCTCCTGGCCTGCAGTGTCCCAGAGATTCAGGCTAACTGTCCGGCCATCAACGGTCATCTGGGCGCTGTAGTTGTCAAACACAGTAGGGATGTACTCTTCTGGGAAGGCATTGGTGGTATAGCTGATGAGAAGACACGTTTTTCCCACAGCACCATCTCCAACAACTACACACTTTATAGTCTGCATTCTTTACCCAGAAACAAAGTCCTGCACAAAGCAAGAAAAAAAAATTAGGAAAAGCACACTCAATTATAGTCATTTTAAAGATAAGCTTTAGCCAGTGTTTTTAATATTGCTAACAATTTCTTATCACAGCTAGACACACTCAGTCAGAGCCATTATGAAGAGCTTACAGGCTAGAAAGACAATAGTGAAATGGAGATGCAATGAGTTGAGAGCTCAGTGACAACTGGCTGCATTCCAACCATGTAAATACAAAATTAGCCAAATTCCCACAGTCTTGCCTTACTACCAGACAGTTTCCCACAGGCAAAGGGACAAGTCCTTAGAGATACCTACAAGTGGAAAGGGATCACAAACTCAGACCTAGTAACAAGGTACTCTGTCATTTGTTAGGTTCACACACACACCTGTGTATACACACACTCCCCCTCCAAGATTCACACTTCTTGTCTACATAGTATACTGCCTAAACAGTTTACCACAAAGAAAGGTCCAAAAATTAGGTAATAAACCAAGATACCCATTGCTGGGCTCCACTGCTACTGTTTACTGTAATAAATCACTCAACTCAAGATCAATCAGACCTCCAGACACTGCATTAGTTAGAGGACACCAGATAAAAGATTTAGAAAGTAGCACATACAAGAAAAGCTGTTCTTTGAAATATAACTAGCCATAATACCCAGATTAGAATACATAAAGAATTTTTCTAAAGAAGCCAAGAACAGATTATTCTCACTAATCAGCAACAGAACAAGCAAAACTTAATAGGCTTGAGCTACAATAAAGAAAGCTTATACTGAGCATTAGAAAAATACATGCTGTAAAACATCAGCAATCAAACAGCCTTCCTAGGCAGACTGGGGAATTGTTACAAAGGCTTCCCTATCCCCTTCCTAATATGTGAGGAGTAGGTTTAATAGTCAAACGGATATAGCCTAAAACTCAATTAATTCTAAACTTTCCTCACATGAACAACAGGAACTTTGAATATAGCATGGAACAACTACAAGCAGTCATTTGTTGTACATTTGTAGCATGCTGGAGCTTCCACTGCTAGCCTGAACAAGAAGAAACTTGCATCTGCCTTCTCACCCAAATGCCTTTGAGGTACTAGCAGTAATCCTCAACTTGCAACCAGCAAATACACTGCTTCAAACTGAAGAAACAAACAGTGGGAGGAACTATATTGCATATTCCAGAAAGATCATAGCTCCAACGCCATCAAAATAGCAAAGAGACCATATGAAAATGAGCAATAGTGAAGTACTTCACTTACAAAAGTCATGAAAACCCCTCCCTCCACCTTCCTCTTCAAGACCATCCAAACAAATCAACACCTCATTACCATTTAAGTCTCAGCTTTGTCCTTTTTGACAGTCTTTATTGTATCCAGTACTGCTGTCTTCCCACTAGGAGCACACATGATTCTTCTGTACTAAGTGAAAACATACTACCTTAAACTTTGGCACAAAGCTGCAACAGACAACTCGAGTGATATCGACTGTGGTCACTACAATATTCAGTGCTTAAGGAAGTGTCAATGTATGTACACACGCACTACTGAAAACCAGTCAGTGGTGGGAAGCAGTGCAGAAACCTTGCTCCACGAAGACCCAGCAGGACATTGAAGGGGAAGAATTTGGAGGAAAACAAACAGGAGGAAGATCCAGAAGCAGTTTATCCTTTTTGAAAATGGCAGGAATTACATTTCTAAAACAACATGAATCACCTGAAATGAAATCTGGCAAGCACTTCTGAGGTTTGGCAGGGAAGCATACATGTGAGTTTCATCATACATCAAAAACAACAGTCATCCTTTTTCAAGGCTCCAGTCAAGTGTAAAGAGAGATGTATGTGCAACTGCATATTGTAAAGGTAATCAGTAAAATGAAGAACAGCACTGACCAGCAAAAGCTGACAGAAGTACTGCATGTATTATTCCAGAACAGTTGTACCAAGATTTTCATTTAACAGGGCTAGGGAAACAACAACAAAAAAAACAAACAAACAAAAAAAATCAGTAAGTTCTGTCAAATTACAGGCTTAGAAAGATTTCTTCTTTTCAACATAATATTCCTGAACACAAAGGGTCTAAGTGCTACAAGCAAACAGTGACAGAAGAGAGGATGTATTTTAATACCATAACACTGTTCTACCTGAAGATGCAACCATAACTCACCATCCTAGTCTCTACTGCTGCTCTCCCAGTAGGGCAGACCACTACCTGCTTTCAGACACTGCCACACTCTCTCCAGCAGCAAGGCTGCCTTCAGAAGTTTCCAAACCCTGTTTCCCTTCCCACCCAGGTAGCACACCATGTGACCACATGCTGAAAAAGGGTTAGGAGTTGTTTCATCCAGTTTACTGAGCAGTACCACAATCAACTGTGTTGGTACAACCAAGCCAGTGGTAGCATATGGTGGGAATGAATCACGGGGGGAGGAACATCAGATGCTGCTATTGCTGCCAAAGTATCACTGGACTGCAGCACAGAGAGCAGGTTTTAAAGCTTATTCCTGTGTTTACTTCAAACCACTGAAGTACTAGAAGATGCTGTGCCAGAAACCCTAGCGGTGACCAACAATTCCAGAGCAAAAGTTGTTTTCCAAATGAACTACCTATGCAACAGACCACTATTTTGATCAGTCAACAAGTGACATCACAGACATGGCAGAACTAAGTCAGCTGGATACGTGCAATAAAAACTCAACTGTAGCAACAAAAGTCTCATGGAGAACGAGCTACACAAAGCCTTTTATATGCCCAGTTCATAGTTTCTAAAATAAACAAATTGCAAAGACTTGTAAACAGATCTCTTTAAAACACAAACCACGAGCTCCCCCAAGGACTTACACCTCTATGCATTTCTGTCCAGAGCTTTTCACAGAAAGACAGGGTATCCCAGAATTGCACTGCTACCTGCACACATCAGGCACTGATAGCTGGAGGGTCATTGCACCAATATTGTAAGACAACACAGGCACTTTCATATATTGGCAACCTAAAAAGCCACGTGTATCCCATACCATCAGCAGCTAAAATAGCTTGATTCAACCTGATTTAAAATTTCTAATGAAAGTGTGTTACCCAAAGATTATTTTGTTGGGGCTTTATTTAAGAGGTCATTAGAGCTTTCAATTCGGAGAACAGTAGTAAGGTAACAAAAAAGCCTGGAACATGAATGCTTTCACAGCATTAAGGTCTTGAATTACTTTACTAAGGCTTGGATTTTAGAAGAGCAACATTTGGAACAGGAAGTAATTCCATGCAAACATGCCAAAGCATCAGGCTAAGCATGAACTACACAAATACAATTCAAGAGCTTGCAGGCTTTTAAGTATGCTTCTCTGCAGGGCTCCTTCAAAGTAGGTTGTCTTAGCTGAAGGGAATCATATGTGGCATATGCAATACAGAAAAACACACACCAGGATACACAATTTAGTACTGAAACACAAAAGTTAGAGAAATTAATCAAAACAAAGAGTTGAAAGAAGCTCCTACACTCAAGAAACCTGTATGTTGCGAGCAGGTGTAGTTTGGATAAAAATTTACATATGGAAGAGAAAGGGTTTTTTTTAATTTAAGCCACAACCAAGCAAACAATATTATCTCCATCAGGCCTTTTCTATTAAATCCACATATTGCTTTGTTCAAAATGTATAAAGTCTCTACTTATTTTTTCTTGTAAACAATTTGCCTAGCAATAAAACTCTCATAAGATAGCAAGAAGCTGGGGTTCAAATTTGCATGAAAACTGTTTATTTCTCAAGCATGCTTGAACTTGGTACTGCATGCTATTTGAATATAAATATATGCTGGGAAAAAAAAAAACATACTCCAAAACCAAAATTACCAGCAAACATTACCAAGAGCAGGAAAATTGGTTTAGGGTTTGTTTGGGGGGTTTTTTGGTGAGCTTCAAAAGAATTTTGGGGGAAAAACTTTAGAGAGAAAAATTCCACATACAACAGGTAACAAGAACTGAAAAACAGAAAAATACAGATTAACACATCAATATATCAAAAACAAGACTTAGAATGTAGAAACAGAAAGGCGGGCACAACTTCAAAGCCAAGTTTAAAGGTTACTCAGCAAGAGAAAGGAGTGAACAGAAAGTCCAAATTAGTGAGAGGTAACACAGGTTGCTTAGTCCTGCCAGAGAAAGGACTTTTGTTACAGCTAAGGTGGAAGATCATCAGAACATGAAGATCTGTAGCAGTTACAGCAGAATGGGAATAGTTTTCAAAGAATTAAAAAAACAAACCCAACCACCTCACAAAGTGCTGTGCAAAAATACATAGATGAGTGTTATTTCTGTCTTGTCCATCAGTGCCTTTGAATTAGAATACTGGCATTCCTGTTTGGGTTAAGTTTCCTGCTCAGAAGATGCTGCAAAGTCTGCCTTCATTACCTGCACACCTGGCACTTCCTTTGGAATGTGCAAGATTTCAATCAACTTGTTGAGACATCATCTGGAGAGCTGCTCCTGTTCTGACCTAATTACATATTTTCTAGTATCATTATCATGGACAGCTTGCTCTCCTGTAACCCAACTGGATATTTGCTGGGAAAATTCACTACTTGGATTCCACTCCCCCTCCCCACAAACCTATCATAAGCGAAGTCATAGAATAACTTCATGTCGCATCAAAATTTTTTTGTGGAAGAGAAAAAACTTCTAGATCTTCCCTTTAATACTTCTGAAGGAAAGTTCCCTGTTGGCTGAGAGAAGGGAGAAAACAGTGACAGAAAACAGAGAGGAAACATGAACCTGAATTCTTCTGGGGCTTTCCAGATTTATGCTTTTTATACTTCCCGCATGTCGAAAAATTCTTGGCAGAGGAACTTCTTAGCAGGATATGTCTCTGCCCTTGCTACGTTAACACCAGATGCCTCTTTGTTAAGAGTATTTTAGCTTTGATATTGCTCTTCGATAACGTCATTTTCGCAGAGTTTGTCAGCTCTTCTGTATCTCTCTTTCCAGTTTGGATAGGGCCCCATTTTGGCCAAAAATGAGCAGAAAACACACTAGGGGTTCAGCCAAAATCACCTATACTGAGCTGTGTAGTTCTGTTCAGCCACCACCTTTTTTGCAGGCCCAGAAGTCTGATACTGCTTTATCAGGAGCAAGCAGAAGTTTAGATTTCTTAATGACTTAATTGCTCATCTTTCAGTAACAAAAACTAGATCAGAGATTATTCACTCTGCCTGATACGTGAAGTCATGCAGAAACTTTCAACAATTAATTGGGTGGATAAGGCAGTTCTAAGTATACCCTACTATCCTCACCATGCAAAGGAGTTAAAAGATTTTTCACGCATACAGCTTAGCCACCAGACCTGACAGGGAAAAGAAAGGGGCTCTCAGCAATTTAATCAAGACTGTGTTACTATTCCACAACAGCTCAGCTTACTTGTCATTGGTTTAGGCAAGCGCCAAATGAATGGACAAGTGCCAGACTTTCCGAATGCATGCCAAGAAAGAGTAAAAAAGTTAAATAGGAGACCTCATCCCTAATATCCTTCAGCAATGAATGACCTACTTGGACTTCTCAGTGCCGTTCAAAGTTTTCACACTGCTTTCTGTCCTGCCATTTACCTGCAAGAGAAACAAAACACATGGCAATAGCCTGAGTGGCAGCAGGGCAGGGGGAGGATGGGGGAATCAGCAAGCCAAGCAAGATTTCAGCAGCACAGCAGGAACCATGCAGTCCACCACCCAGAGTTCCACGTGAACAGCAGAATCGAGGAAGCTCGCTTTCTGCAGAGCTCTGCCTGGAGGTTCAGCTCCCGTGCACATATTACTGATGCCTAACAAGAGTGCAATTCTCACTGGTTGTTCCTGTTCCCTCAGTGTGAATGCTAGAAAGGCACAAAAAGTTGTTTCAAAGAAATAAAAGAAGCCACCCAAAACCTTTCATATAATGTTTTTAAAACCTCTACTCCTGTCAAATTAGGCTGAAATTGGTTTATTGATTTAAAGGTTAATTTTTTTTTGCAGGGACAAAACACACAAAAGCTTTACCATGTAAGCAGTATTTCTTAGGGACCCACAGTGAAAATGAAGTGGTCTGCATGAGGTATTTGGGCACCTCAACCACACAAACCTCAGTGCATCAACACTCTTACTACAGGCACGCATACTCCAAATTTTATAGGAGAGCAACAATATTAGTGACCAAATACCAATGACATTAAATTCCATGAATCCAGGATTATGTTTATTGGATAATAAATATCTCATAAGGGCATTAGAAACAAGCTTGTGAAACAGCTGCACAGCTGTGAAATAACACTAGACCAAGGTGCAGCTGCAGTCATACAGGAACTAAAAACTAGGACTTCAGTAGATATCTGAATCCCCAGTATATGAATGTGACATGTAACCTGCCATAATCAAAAGCTGCAGAGTATTAAACTTGATTTTCCTCCTGCAACCACATGCAGAAGCACAGATTCATCAAGACAGGTACCTTTCACAATTTACTTGAAAACAAGCAACATTGACACGCTTCAAGGGTGAGCACAGTAAAGGTGTGAGACTAGGAGCCAGGACTGCAGGGTTCTGTGCCCAGATCCACTACACACCTCCTGGGTGATAAAGCAACTTGCAGAGGTGCTGGGTATCACAGTCAGTTCATAAGAAGTGAATAACATCATCCTTCCTACCTTTTATAGATTCTGGCAAGGCCTTATTCATTACTGTTGGCTAAAAGAAAAAAAGGCAGTACTTCAGACATGAGGTTCTGTGAAGAAGCACATTAAACACATTGCAGGATGAATGATAAATCCAGTTAAAGCATCCCTGATTCCTATTTGAGGTGGAAAAAAAAAAAACCTGTTAGTCTATCTTCCTATCATCTTTTGTCACCTGGCATTCATTGGCACTCTAAATGCTCTTTATTTTTAAGAAAAGTTGTAACAAAGCCACTGTTGTATTTGAAGGGTAATATGTATACTGGGAAAATCTAAGCTTTTTCCTTGAGAAAAAAGCCCACACACACTTTTCATTCTCTTTGATTACTCCTCCTCCACCCCCAAATTTCACTGGGGGGTAAAAAAAAAAAAAAAAAAAAAAAACCAACACAAAAAATGCACTTGGTCTATCAGTAAGAGTTTTCAAAAGTGTCTTTAAATAATTTTGATACGATTAAAACATGAGTTAAAGCGTGCACTCAGTGCGTACTGTATCATGGCTTGTGCACTACAACATTGCAGTATTTGCCAGTCTCATTTGCACTGAGTATCGCAGTTCTAAAAAGTGAGCAGAAGTTACCAGTGGCAAAGAGTCTCTCAGCAGTCTATCAGATTTACACATACTGGCATAGGAAAGTAAAGTAAAAAAAAAAAAAAAAAACACCTCCTTTTAAAGGTATGTATCTTTACACAATACCAAGTTGTGTGAAAACCCTTTGGACTCCAAAAGAATCACAGCCTCATCATGTAAGCAAATCAAACTGCATATTCAGTTTACTCCTACTAATTACAAACCACATATTTCATTGTTTTTCCAAGATCTCTGTAAAGTTCCTTCTAAGAAAAACATTTATAAGCATCTTTTTTCATGGAAATAGTAAGCTAAAATGCCAAATATGTCTCCTAAACTTAAGTTCCCTACAGAAAAACTTGCGTGCGGCTGAACACTGGCAAATTGGCCAAACAGAGCCTTCGTGCTACGTATTTTACATTTGACACAGAAGAGAATGTAAGCTTTTTAAAATCAAAAAATAAGCTTGGGACAAAGAGCACACAGCTAATGATGCTGGCAAAAGGAGCGCCACACGCCAGCGCAGGACATGTTGCATTTAAAGCTATTTTATAACCCAGAGTAAATATGATGGGAATCACAAGCATTTATAAAAAGTAAACAGATACCGACTATTCACAAGGTCTTTCAAAAAAAAAAAAAAGAAAAAGAACAAAGGGACATCAAATTCAATCAGAAATAGCAACGTTCAGAACAAATAAAAGGTAAGATTACTTCTCAGGGTGCAAGGTTAAGCTAGGAGTTCCTCAGTACAGGGTGTTACAAATCCTGAAAGTTTATAGGACTCAAGAAGAGAATCATTAAGCTTATGAAAGACAGCTCTGTAGAGGCTGCTAAATTAGACAATACCTGTGACTCCCGAAACCCCTCAGAATATTTTAGGTCACTACCTTGCGTCACTACCTTGCTCCACTACCTTGCTCTACTCTTCCTGAGACAACAATTTGGCAGTTTTTAGAAAGCAGATCAAATATGACTACTCTTACATATCCCTGTAAAGGAAAATCCACTCTCAGCACTGAAACAAGAGACCTTTAGAAAAGGCTAACTCATCATATGCTAACCTTTTATTATATCCGCTGGGGGCAGAGGTCGCCTTAAATTTGTCACGGTACTCCTAAGGTGGATTAGCATCAGCCTGACTTTAGAACAGCCCAGCCCAACCTTCGGACACTGCGGAAGAGGGAAGAGCAGGACCTGCCCACGCGGCCATTCCCTCTTCCCGCACACCCCTGAGCGAGAAATGCGACCAGAGAAAAGCTCGTTCCAAAACATCCCCCTTCCCCTACTGCTCCAGCATCTCCGGGCCCCGATGAGCACATTCCACAAACACCACCGAGCGCAGACGCCGGGACCTGCATCCCATCTCCCGCAACCTCTGGAAACTAAGAAAACTACAGGCCCCGCGACTGGGGGCTTGATTACCCTCTCTACTCCCAGGCTCGCCCTTCCCTCCTCCTCCGGAGCCGGCTGCTTCCCCCGCGGGGCAGGTGCCGAGAAGGCGCGGTCAGCGCGCCAACAGCCTCCCCCGAGAAAGGACCCACGACCGCCGCAGCTCCCAGGCCGGGAGAGGCTGGCGCCGGCCCCAGGCCGCCGCCCCGCTGACAGCAAGGGTGGCGGCGGCCGGACGCAGAAGATCTTCATTCCCACCGCGCCGCCTGCCCCGGCCTCCGCCCGGCGGCGACGCTGAGGAGAAAGACCCGTAGATGCGCGGGCTGCCCGGGGCCCGCGGAGGCCGCTCCCCCGCCACCGGGCCCACGGCCACCCCACCTCAGTTCACCTCACGGCCCCTCAGGGCCCGCCGCGGGCCGCGCAGCCGCACGCGGGGAGCCCGGGGCGCCGCCCGCCCCCGCGCACCGGCACCGCGCCCGCGCCGCCGCCCGCCCCGCCAGCCCCGCGCTCACCTCCCGCACCGCCTCCGGCCGCTGCTCCCGGGGCGGCGGCAGACCCTCGACCCGGCCGCACCCCGGCGCCCGCCCCTGCCGCGCGCACGCGCTGCGCGCCCGCCACGCGCAGGCGCCCTCTGCCCCGCCGCCGCCCGCGGAGGGCCCGCCAGGGGGCGCAGCCGCGGGGCTGCGGCTGCCCTGGGCGGGGCGGGGCCGGGCCCCGGCCCCGGCGGGGGGCGGCCTGCAGGCCCTGCCCGCTCCTGCTGTCGGGTTTTAATACCTGAATATTTTAGCGCAATCGGCAAGCGGTGCGCGTCGCCCTCCGCCCCCCTTCCCAGCGCTGGGAGGTGTTACACAGCGAAACCCTCTCGGGAATCCCCTGCCTGCGTGGCTTCCCTGTCCCCCGGTATCGACCTCTCGCACCCGGGCAGTCTCACGCCTGTAAAGGTCTTCGCAGAGGAGGACGTCAGGTCCCTGCTGGCGCCGCAGGCAGTGATGACATTTCCTTCGTGCCCGCAGTCGCCATTGCCTTCCTAACACCTCCGGGGCCCGGCTCCCCTTCCCCGGCACGGAGGGAGGGAGGGAGGGGGCGGGGGGGGGGGGTAAGCTCAGCTCACCCTGCAGCCCCGGGGCTCTGCACCCCCCAGAAATGCCAGGGTCAGGCAGAACACCAGGCTATGAACGCTCCAGCCCCAAGGAGAGCTGGCACAGGCACCGGCCGCCTGAGGTGCAGACAAGGGGCATCCTCCCATTGTCCTGCCCTGGCTGGGCACAGGAGAGGGAAAGACAGATAGCAGGGTCCAGCCCGCTGACGTTTCTTAAGCGCCTGTCAGGAATTGCAGAGTATAACCTTTGCTCTGGGTTTTTATTACTTGCCCCTTCTGACCAGGGGAGAGGGCATGCTGCAGTCTGCACACAGCTCTGGGCTGGGCCTGCTCCTCTAGAGCTGGTGCCAAGGTCCCTGGCAGCTCAGGAGCCAGCACTGCTCAGCTGCTGAAGCACTTGACTGTCAGTTGCTTGGTGTTCCCGTCTCCAGCTCCTCGTCTTCCTCCTCCGACCAGCTCAAGCTGTCATCCGAGTCCTCCCCCTGCACTGCCCTGGGCTCCTCTGCATTGGCAGCCTCCTTCTGCTCGCCATAGGAGTGTGACCTGCTTTGGGGAAGCTCCAGCCTGGCCCAGGAGCCAGGGCTGGCTTTGCAAAGCATGATCTCCACCTTGGTAGGGACCATGCTCACAAAGCTCTTCTCTATTTCAATGACCTAGAGAGAGGGAAAGGTGCAGTGAGCTGGGCAGGGGAGGGTGGGCAGCACACACTCATCCTTCCCCTTACTGGCAGAGCCCTGCCAGAGAAGAGAGGAGAAATCTCCTCTCCTCATGAGCCAGGAGACAGAACAGGATGAAACCTGGGCTCCAGCTGAGCTTCACAGTGTTACATCTAAGCAGCATTGCAGTGCAGGTACAGAGCTCAGCTAGCCGCAGCCACGTGCATGGCTGCAGTACAGCCCTCTCCCCACGGCAGCGAGCTGCGCTGAGACACAGGCGTACCCACAGCCCATGCTCTGCTGCCCACCAGTGCAGACAGCACATGCCAGAAATAAAGGCGAGAAATGCATGTGCAAATTCCTGAGTCTCACTGCTCCTCCCCAGCCAGCAAGCAGCTGAGAAATCAGAGTGAGTCTCTCCCCTCACACTGCTGCCTGCCCACAGGCACAGCAGGATTGGAGGGGGAGACAGGAACCTGCTGGACCAAAGACCCTTTGGGGCAGTCTGGGACCAAACCCAGAACACCTACAGAGCTGGCAGTGACGTCCAGCTCTGCTTTTAGTCCAGGATCGGCTTTTGTAGCCACCAGAAGCCTCCAAAACAGCCCTCCTCACAACCCCTAAGGCATTTCCTAGCAGAGATGACTGTAAATGCTGGTACCTGGCCGACCTGGCTCCCCCAACAAGAACAAGGCAGCACTGTGGCAGCATTTAAAAGAGAGCAGCCAGGGTGCCTCAGGTAGTGCAGGGCAGTCAGATGGGCACCGAGCCCAGGCACCGTCCTGGCATGGCTCCCATGGGGTGCTACCACTATGGGATCAATAGAGAAAAACCTGATTTCCCCATCAGCCTTTGCTGCTATAGAAAACTGGAGCTCTGGAGATAAACGGGTCCTCTCTGCTGCGACAGCCATGGTGGACCTGTGTTCTCTGCAATGCTTGAAGAGCTGGCAATGAATCACACCAAGGGAGGGACTATGAAATGACTGTTCCACAGATGTGCCTGCCGGGGATGAGACAACGTCCCAGGTGCCACAGCATTTCTATGCAATAATCCAGTCGAAGTCTGCCTCCTGCTCCATGCACAGGAAGGACTGTGCAGAAATTGCAGCAACAACCATTTTGCTGCCTTTTCCAAAGTCTGAGAATCCTGACTACGCAGAGGGTAATTTTCCTTACTGGGAGCCTGTGTTTGGGGCTGCAAACGCTTCTCCCAGAGCACAGGCTGCCTCGCAGCATTGCAGCCCAGCCCAGCCCAGACTACTGGAACAGGGAAATCAAAGTAAACAGGATCTTACCCCCCAGAGATCCAGTTCTGCCTGGAAAATCTTATTCCCTTCAAAGATGATATGAACTTCAAGCTGAAAGATCAACAGAAAATTATCTGAGTGGGTAGCACAGCACTGCCAGAGCTCTTCCCCGGACAGTGCAGCTGCCTTCCAGCACTGCAATGTATCCCACGTCCTGGCTCCAGTGTAACGGTCTGGTGATCCCCTTGGCACCTGGGAGCATTTCACCCCCTTCAGAGCATGCCGGGTTCACCTCTGCCACCAGTCAAAGAATTAATGGCCAGCAAAGCTACTGCTAAGGCTGAAAGCCACTGAGCCAGAGTGGCTGGGCAGATGCTGCTGCAGCAGTGAAGCCACCGGGCTCTCAGCTCGGGAACGGCAGGTCGGCACTGCCAACACCAGCTGCAGCAACAGACCAAGCAGGCCATCAAAGAGTGCCAGGCACCCGACCAGCTCCTGGCTGTTGGCTCATCAAAATCAGGTGCCATGAAAGCACGCATCCACAGCCCAGCTTTGCCGGCCCTACTTACCACAGTGCGGTTGGCTTTCACACTGCTAAGGGCAGGCAGGGGGTTCTTGGCATAGACCGTCACCACCACCTGGCTGCTGGTTTGGTGCCAGTCCTGCCGGCATGACACCGCCTTCTTGTCCTGCCAGGGAGAGGAACCCATCACGGCACAGCATCTAGCCCAAGCACACCCCAAACAGAGGGGATGTCTGTGCTGGAGGATGTTCCTTTGCACATCTCCTTCACAGAGCGCCAGCTGAGGTCGGCATCAGCTAAGCAAGATCAAACCTTGCCTTCATGCAGGTTTTTGAGGGGAGGTTGTTCATGCGAAGGTGGGCAGCCCCTGCCAGGCTGTCCCATGCAACATGAAGCACCTGTGCTGTGCTTGGGGTTGCTCCAGAAGGATGCGTTAAGACCAGATACATCCCCTTCTTGTTCCAGAGTCACTCTGCTGTGCCCAAGCTCATAGGTGCTGTGCACAGTCAGGAAACTTAGTCTGGAGGACAGTGCAGGGGCTGTTGCTAGACATGGATCATGCCACCATGCTAAATTTGGGAGACAGATGAGCCCCAACTGGCCACGTTTCACCCTTCTCCCACAGGACCCCCACCTCGTCCATGCCCCAGGCAGCTTTGGCCCCAGCAGGCATTTCTGAGCATCACCAGGAGACAGACTTCCTGCAGCCCTCAGCATTGCCAGCCAAAGAAATGCCCCAGCAGGAATCCCAGTCCCAAACTCAGGTGACAATTAACACAAAGCATCTGCATCACAACATCACAGTCCATTCACTGCAGCCTCCTTTACATCCACTAGATGTTTTCTGCTCCAGGACAAAGAACAGACTGAGCTCAGAGGGGGTTGCTCTGAGCACTGCTGACTCAGAGGAACATGACGCACTTTCAGGGATATCCTGGGCCGCTTTGGTGCAACTTTCCCTGCTCAAGCCTGTTTCCAGTCAAGAGCTTTCCTGGGGAAACTTACACACACACACACACACAATATTGGGAATTGGGATCTTCTCCGCATTACCCTGCCACACCATCATGTTGCTATGTGGATGAGGTCCCTCCTGGGAAGCAGTTGCAGAGGGAAAGCTTCATTAAAACCAAATTCAGTCATCTGTCAAAACGTTTGGGTTTTTTTTTTGCAGGGCTTTTCCCGTGCTCAGCTGGCTGTCCCTGTGCAGCAGCCTACAGTGCTGGCTATACCATGCCCGGGGCCAGCTCCTGCCTCATTCAGCTTCCTATTGCACATCTGCCCATTGGGTGTAAGAGCTGACACTTTTTGTGAATGCAGGAGCAGCATTTTAAACAGCAGATGGGTGAAGATTAGGCATTCAAACCCTGCATGGTCATCTGTTGGCAATTATGAAAATTAAGATAATTAAATGCAGAAACCCATGTGAATGCAGAGCAAGGGAAGGAGCACTCCTCAGGTGCCAGTAATGGCACTTTGCTCACATGAGTCACCCCTGCCAAGAGCCCCCTTACCCCTTTCCCCATCCAGCAGTGCTGCCCGCTGCTGCAGCCCAGCTGCTCCAGGAAGGCACTGAAATCTGTTGTTTTGACTCCACAGCAGCTCCAGTACTTCATCCTGGGGAGAGCGGGGTGACCTGAGCGGGGAGCGCCCATGGGAGCAGGAAAGGGGGACCACAGCGGGCTTCAGGGTGGTGGGGGAGAGGGCGTCGGAACCAGCAGCTCCCCCATGCACCTGTCACCCAGGGGGGTGTCACCCATGACTGCACCAGCCATGCTGCTGAGGCCACACAGCCTTGCGATGTGGCACTTTCAGCCCTCAGCAGGGTCAGTTTGCTCCCCAGTAAAGGGTTGTTTCTTACCCCTCATGGAAGACAGGAACACCAGGATGGAAAGTACAAACCTCTGTGTTGCTCTCCGGACCCTGGTATATCTGTGGAGTGAGAAGCAGAGGAAAATTTTGGCTGTACCTCTGGCACAGCACGGCATGGCGCAGCCAGGTGTCCACCCATCAGTGCCCATCCTTGCACAGGGCACAGCATGATGCCCAACATCACCCTTTCACCAGGTCCAGCATCTGTGAGGACTTACTCTGGGACTCTGCCCAGCCCGTGGCCCGGCACTGGTCCCTGCTCCCTGCTGGCAGGGCAGCCAACCTGGCCTCACCAGGACCCCAGTGTCATTCCCATGACCCTGGCAGCAGCCCTTCCATATGCCCTCTCCCAAACACAGCCTGGTCCCAGCCAGAGGCTGGGCAACACCAGGACAGTGGGCAAGTTTGGACACCACAGAAACTCGCTCCGAGGTGCAAGGGGGCCGTTCATTCATTCTGTCCTTTCCCCTCCTTCCCAGAGCATGTCAGTCTTATGTCCTTATCCATCTCCCGCCTTTTGCTCTGTGCTTGCTCCCCTCTCTGCTGCTTTCCAAGCATGCCAGCCTTCCCACAGCTTGGTCCCTCCAGCACATGCCTCAAGGCAGGCAGACAGTCCTACACATGACGGCTTTGGGGCAAGATAGAAAGTGTGCTGTGCTGCATTAATTAAATGCAGGTGGGAATTACTCCACATGCATTTTACCTATATGCAATTATCCTGAATATGTGCTATAATTCATTGCAAGCAATTACAGCAGTGGAACGCAAATGTACCACCAATCCAGGAATATGGAATCCTCTTGCTGGGAGGTGACAGAGGCAGCCACTCCAGGGACAGGATGAGCAGGAGCATACAGAGCTGATGGGCACTGCCACCTCCCCCCTCCCCCGGCACCCTGCCCCACAGCTGGTGGCAGCTGGGAGACAAGCCCCCACACTGGACCTGCGATGCTCCCAGCCATGCAGCACAGACCATGCAAAGATGGGACCCTGCCAGGTACTCACCGCCTTGCAGGCTGCATTCTTGCAGGTGGTGCCAGCTCTCACCTGGGCAGCTGCCTCCCCTGCAAGAGCAACACAGCTTCATCCTGGGGCACGTACTGCCCACACCTGCCCCCAAACCCTCCCTCCAGCCCCACTGCCAGCTCCCCAGCTTAGCACGCACAGCCCCTGAGCACAGCCCATTGCAATATGCCTCTGAGACGCAGCTCTGTGGGTTTGCAGGTGGCTGAGCACGCAGCACCCACCATCTTGCGCTGAACCTGCCATGCAAAACCCCATGCTGAACTTGCCATGTGCAGCCCCACTGCTGTCCATCACGTCACCTCGTCACTACCTGTGCAACTGCCCTCAGGTGCCTCGTTCTTGGAGGACAAGTTCAGTTTCTCCAGTGCCTGCTCCAGAGACCTGGATACTTTAATTGGCAGCCGTTGTCTTGGCTCATTGGAGCTGGGAAAGAGCAGCAGCAGCAAAGGCCAAGTGGGGTTTTTTTGCAATTTAAGTGTCATTGCCTCTCCTGAGGAAGCAGCAGGGCAAGACATGTGCAGAAGAAGCGGCACAGCAGGGTGACACTGTTAGCTGAGCCCTTCTCACCTTGGTCTTTCCTGCTGCATCTTCTCAGCTGATTTTGGTCCTTGGATGATAAACTCCTCCACTGGATTAGCCTTTGGCTTGTCTGAGGTCTCCTCTTGGCTGAAAGACTCAGGGGGCTTCTCGTTGCTGTGAAACCCCTTTGTGCATCCCTGAGCAGCAGAGGCAAGCCTGATGGCTGCTTTGCCCTCCCTAACCCGGCGGCTGCTCCCAAACCTGCGAGTTTCTGTGCTCTGGTGGCTCTGAGTCCTGCAGGGATGGGCTCTGACACTGCACTAGGGCAGGGACTGAGTCTGCAGGGATTCCCGGGGACAAGACAGTGTGGCAGCCTGGCAGCTGAATGGCAGCAAGAGTCTCCCTCATGTCCCTGGGCCTCTGCTGCCTCCTCCCCTCCACCAGGACTGTTCAGACATTCACAGCTGTGCTGGCACTTGGGGCATTTGTGTTCATCCCACAGGATCCTGGTGGGGGATCCCAGCCCCTTCTGGCACCCTTCTCTGGGAGCACCTTCCCTGCACTTTGGGAGCAGCACCCTTGCTTGCAGGCTCCTTGGGAGAAGATAGGAAATCCCTGGCTGGCAGGGCAAAAGGGGCAGCCTTGATGTGGGATGGTGATGGGACAGGACAGGACAGGGCAGGGCAGGGGCAAGGAGGAGAGGACAGAGGAGTAGCGGGTGCATTTGGGCTGGTGGGTCGCTCACCTTTATGGAGAGGAACTCGGAGAAGTCTGTTGTACGTTTCTTGCAACAAGACCAGCCCTACGCACCAGGAGATGACAAACTGATTAGGTGTGGGCAATCCCGCCGGGCACAAGGTCCCTCCCTGCAGCTGCAGCCCTGGCTCCTGTCCCACTCACCTTCAGGGCATCATGGAAGATGGGGACGCCCGGGTGATACAGGCAGGAATCTGAAAAGGGAAAATCAGGCAGAACCTTTGAGGAGGAGCAATCCTGCCCACGAGCCGCCCATGATGCCCAGCAGCTCCTGAGCCAGCTCCTGCCATGCAGGCTGCCTGTGCTGGGCTCAGCTCAGCCCTGCTTGGCAGCTCAGGCCACAGCATGGTGGCTGAGGCTGCAGACCAGGAAAGCAGCACACATTCCCACTTACCCCAGTGCAATGCAGACGAGCCCACTTACCCCTGGCATTGTGCTCAGGATCAAACCTCTGCCCACAGCCCTTGTTGTAGCACAGCAACGCCATGGCTCAGGTGTACTTGTGGTGTCCTTCACTCCTTCCACAAAAATCCCATCAATCTCATCCCTGCCTGTGATCCCCCCCTCTGCTTCCCCGCAGTTTCCAGCCCAGGCGCCGGGAGGTGGCTTTGCCTATCTTTGGAGGCAGCAGGAGGAGGTGGCTGGTAACTGGAGAACAGGCTAAAGATGGACATAGCAGCTTGGCAGCTGACAGGACCCAGCGCCCAAGTTATCTTGAGAGGCATTTCTGTCCTGCCCCTGCAAGCGGCAGAGGAGTGGGTGCTGCAGGGTGGCTCCGCACCTGGGGTGGGCAGAGGACCTCGCAGCGCCTGCCGTCCCACCCGTGTCTGGCATGGAGGTATCACTGCCACCCTGGTGCTCATGCTCGGCTCAGGGCAACCTGCGACTCCTCTTGACCAACTGCTCTCAGCTTCTTTAGCACTTATAGAAGCAGCTGAAAGTTTCCTGAAAAAGAAGGGAAGAGACTTCCCAGAGTCCCAGGGCAAAACCTGTGCTGATCTCCCCCAGCCCCAAAAGGCACGACCATCTGCTGACAGAGGCACCAGCAGACCAAAGCAGTGCATGTGGCCAAGACATCCTTTGATGCAGGGTCTTGTGCAACCCAGGGATGAAATCTGTCCCCTGGAAGATCATTGTTGTCACAGAAGAAGAACGCAAAATGTTACGTTGGCCACCTGTACCCAGGAGGGGTTTGCTCGGTCTCCCTGCTCACATTCTGGGACCCAAGGGTTTTCCTCTACAAACAGGAAACCCTCCTGAGATCAAAGGTTTTACTTAGTTCCTACAAGCATCTAAAACAAATATTATTTCCTTCTTGTTGTTCCTGTTTGCAGAGACAGCTGTTTCCTGGGTGCTGCCCTGACCTGCTGGAGCACACAGCACCTGGAGAGCGTTTCTGCTCAGGAACCAGGTTCGACATAAGCCTTTGGCACTATCAGACAGCACAAAGGGCAGATCCTGCAAGCAGCAGCTGCCCAGGGAGTCTGCTCTGGAGGGTAACCCACAGGGTCCACTGTGGCTGATATAACCCCATCCCTGTCCCATGATGTTTGTTTAGCCTGGTTAATTCCCCTACAACAGCCTACAGGATCTCCTGACACCCCAAGAAGATCTCCAAAGTCCAGAGTTAGGATGAACCCTTGCCGAAATTCTGGAGCTCACCAGGGAGATGACTCCAGACTCATTTCACACTGCCCTGCTGCTCTACCTCCAGCTTAGTTCTGCCATCCCCACCTTGAGACACCTAGGACAGCAGCAACATCAGGCTTTTCTTTGTCATCTCGTTAGCAAGGAAGATGGCCCTGCTGGAGGGGAGGACACTTATCACCATCACCATCAGGCCTCCTTATACCTGGGTAGCCCGTGTATAAACCCACATCCAACCAAAAAGCTAGGAAGGAAATGTGAGGGCACCGGGGAACCGTCAGCACGAGCCACGTGGCTTCAAGCTAATACCTCCCTCAAAGGACTGCAGTGCCTCAGGACACAATAAATGACCCAACAGTCCCAAAGGTGAGTAAAAAACCACTGCTGGCATCCAGAGCCTCTGCTCAGGCAGGAGGGATCACTTGGGACCCAGGAGGCCAGGCAGAGCCCTCTGATGGGGGAATTTGCGGTCCCCGGGGTCTGAGCAGAGCTATAGTGTTTCAGATCTCCTTGTCCTTTCCATGAGCTGTCAGCAAGGCTGCAGCTGTTGCCATCCCCATGCCAGTGAGAATCTGGAGCTCAGGTTACCTCGCACGCCTCGGAGGAAACACCAAGAGGATGCTGTGGCTGACCCACACACTGAGGCTCATCGCAGAGGGACCAGCAGGTAGCTGCGGGGACTGCAGTTGAGCAGAGCCCCCTCAGCACCTGAGGAGCAGCGGCACTGCTCTGCCCTCACTCCTCTGCTGCACTGCTGCAAATGTCTGCATGGAACGAGGTGGCTCAAAAGACAGAACCTACCAGGAACACAGCACAGTGACATACTGCAAATTGGAGTGTCCACAGCTCCCGGCCCAAGGGGAGGCTCCCCAGGGAGGACAAGGTGAGGGGGTGCAGCCTGGAAGACAGACACGAGACATTCACCATGAAAAAGAGATGAGCTCCAGGGGAACTGCTCAGTCAGCCGCCAGCAGACTCAAGGCCCTGCTAGAACTGGTGCTTTAAAAATTAGGAAAAAGAGGAGATGAGGTTCAGGTGATCGCAAAAAGCATGCTGTACTGCACATCCATCACACAGTGTCTAGTTTGAAGCTGTGGCTTCTGGCAGTTGCATTTGGGCCACGGGGCTGTGTTGCTGAGTCCGGCCCTCCTCCAGGGCAGAGCTCCAAGTAAAGCAGAAGTCACCACATGAGCTGGCCAAGCAGGCAGTCATGACCTACACCTTTGAAACAGGTTGCAAGGAATGGGCCAGCTGAGAATTAAAAATAAAGCCCGTTTGGTTTATGTGCACTTAACTTGATGTATAATAGAAAAAAAGGAGGTAGAAAAAAATGCACCAAATTATTCTCAAACCCAGCTTAATGTGTTTGCCCTTGAACAATCAGGGTCAGTGAAAAACAGCCCCCCAGAGTCCTGGGGAGAACGTGCTGCATGCCTGTGGGGAGAGAAACCCAGCTCACCCCTGACCCTTCAGTCATCCAGGATGCTCTGAGGAGCCCCGGGCAGCTGGAAGGGAGTGCATTTCTAAAGCATGAAGTAGTTCCTGCACACAGAAGACTGGTTAGGAGAAGGAAAATCCCTGACATACATATTAGTGCTGTGTATGCCACACAAAGCTAGTAGGCAGAATTCATGTTTTAATTACTTGGGAAATAAAATCTTCCCCATAAGAGTATGTGCTGAGCAATTCTACAGCAGAAGCTCTGGCCGGCTGCTCTTTTGACAGCACTGCTCAGGGGTTACGTACTGGCTGTTGTCCAAGAGGTCTGCACTGATTGTACTCAACAGCTCAGAGAACAGGTTTGAAAAAGACCAGAAAACCATCAGAAATGGGGATGTGGGCAATCTTCATCTCTCCATTCAAGAACACTGCCCTTCCGCTGCTTGGGTTATTACAGGGCTATTGCCCCAACACTCTGGTCTTACTGAACAATTACACCTTCAAACTGGAATCAGCTGCTCAGCCGATGGGGATTTTCTCCCTGTAGTTCAGGCAGTGTCTTGCTCCCAGAGATAATTTTGTCTCCTTGGAGCTGAGCTGCTGAAAAACTGCATGCAATATTCCTACTGAAAAAGTGTACTTCGGTCCCCAACAAGTAATCAGTCCAAAAAGAAGAGAGTTCAATCTACTCCTAAGACTCAGGTTTTTTGTCATTAGCTGGCATCCATGATAAAAACCTGCTGCCCAAAATAGCCCGAACTGATCGGGAGTGTGGGGTTTTTACAGGTTTTCCTTTTGAGGGTCCTGTTCCCTTAAAGCACAGTCACTATGAGCTCAGGTAGAGCAGTGGCCAGAGTGTAGTGAGGTGAAGTGTCCCAAAGGTAGTGTTGTGCCTGGCTGAGCTCCCTGCTTTCTTCCTCTCCTTCTGGATACCTCTGGCACTCAGGTGACTCAACAGTTAGACAAGCAGGTACCTGAGCCATGACCAAGACAGAAGAGGGAACGATGGCTCCTTTCAGCAAGGCCACAGGCAATCACATCTTCCTTCTTTCAGCTCCCAAAGGTAGCTCACTGGAGAAGTAGTTTAGCATATTCCACCACTTGTAGCTTTCTATGATAAATGACAGCTTCTAGAGAGATGCGCTGTGCTAGAAAAAAAAAGGGTATTTTTGTCTTCTGCTTTGATGTGACAAACTTACCCATGTACCAGTTGGATTTTTCAGATTTATCTTTGATTCTTGCAAATGCATCACTGTTGTTTAAGGGGAAGCTGCATAAAGCACAAGTTGTAACTTCTGGTGCCCACAAATGACAGGGGTTTAAAGCTAAGAGCAAAGTGATCAGAACCAGACTGCTCATCAGTCCTTGGTCTGATATGAACTGATACTGCATAAGTGCATTTTAAACAACCTTTTGAGATATGACAGCAAAAGGCAAGGGTGTCTCTTCATCATAGTCAAAATACTTCATCAGTCTGCAACTACGTAATAGCCAGTGATCTGGAAAAGCATGCAGAGGAAAGCATTCCCTTCTGCACACTGGCCAAACCTCAGCACATCACAACAGTGCTTGTGCAGAGTCCAGCCTCTGGAGCTGCACTCGCTACCTTATCCAAGCAGTGCAAGCACTGACAGCAAAACCCAAAATGCTTCAGCAGACTCCAGCGCCTGGAAGTGCTCTGGAGTGAGGCAGCCTTGCTTGCTCCCGTGGCCAGCCTTAAATGCTTCTGCACTACAAGCAGTCCCTGGTGCTATTGCCTCCTGCCGCATGCCTCTGAAAACCTTAGTAATGGTTTGCTTTACAATTTTCTTACTAGAGCTTCAGCCACGTTTTCAGTCTCCTCCTTTAAGGCAAATGAGAATAGTTACCTCTAGCATTCACACCAGAGTGCAGTTTAAGTTTTCTTCCTTTGCTGATGCTCAATCTTCAATTTTCACCTTGTACCAGTCTTGTTAGATGGACTTTGAGCAGTGCTAAATCCCTCCTTTCCCATGATTTTACACACCCTGTTACTATATCCCTTTTCTCACAGGGAAGGGCATTAACCAGACCTGTCCTTATCTTACAATAGGACTGAGGTGGCAGCAGCAGAGCACTGCTGAACATTTGAGCTCTGGTGTCTCCCTAAGGCAGCGACTTCTCTTTTGACTGCTCACTAACAAGCAAGCCACCTGAGCAATGGGCAGTAGAATGAGAGACAATACAGGCACCTGGGTGCAACTTCACAGTTTCTTCTCCTAATATTTCACACTTCGGAATTAAACAATGTACTTACCAAACACCCATGGCATTAGTGAATGTCTGCCAGCCATGTTCCAGACACAAGCTACAAGAACAGATGCAACCTCTCCGCAGGGCAACAGAAAAGTTAATCAGCATTCTCTCCAACTTATTTGAGATTTGCAATATTTAGCTATCCTAGCAAATGTGCCACATGAAAAAGATCACCAAACTCTTCATCATACTGTACATACAGGTAAGTCACAATCCCCCTGATAATCACCATATCACCTCAGCAAGTCAGCTACTAGTGCTGATGCTTTCAAATGTGGAAAACGAAGCAAAAGAAACAAGAGCATCAGCTGCAGTCTCTCTTCGATACAGCTTCTTATCAATCATCCTATTCCAGTCTAATTATAACCCATCAAATGACAGGGGTAAACCAATAAAACCTCCAGAGTGATCTTTCCCTACTTACAGAGTACCTACAGGACCAAACCCTAATTTTTTAAGGTTATTGCTTTGGTAGCATCAGGCATCTGAAAATGTTTTCACCTTTCCCCTTATTTCACAAGTCTGTAAGGCAGCTCCTTTTGCTCTTTGGCTGCAAGTCTTTCTCCCTCTTTCCCACCTAAATTTCTTTCTAAGCTTCCCCCTCTGCTCCCCCCTCCCCAGTTTCAACTCAAGAGCTTCAGTGCAAGAACACAACTCACAGCAGACTCCTGCCCCTACAGATTCCCTCATGTATTACACATAAAGCATTACTATTGCCACTGACAGTTACAAGTCCTCCACTTCCTGCCCCAGCAGAGGCATTCAGAGCTCTCAGGAAGGTCTGCATCCCAGCCAGAGGCAACTGCAACACAGGGCAGACACAGACAGACAACTTTGTACTATGCAGGTGAGACACGAATTGATGAACAAGTCTTGTGTCTTGCTCTTCTGCATCCAAAACATAGACACATCCTAGGTGCATCACGATGTCCCTTACTGTATTCTAAATGCTGAAGTTGAAGATCTCATTCCAACACACAAATAAAACTCATTGTGACAAGGAGAACTGTTAGAAGATTCTCAGGGGTTGAACACCCTCTTTATAAAGCAATGCAAGAGCAACTTTTGCACCATAATCTGAAGCTTGATTTACTTCAATCCATATGTACATATTTTTATTCAAAAAACAGAAGAGAACACACTGTTGTGGTTTAACCCAGGCGGCAACAAAGCACCACGAGGCCGCTCCCTCGCTCCTACCCCCCTGTGGGGAGGAGAAAATATAATGAAAAGCTCCTGGATTAAGACAAGGACAGGGAGGGATCACTCACCAATTATGGTCACAGGCAAAAAAAGGCAATTTAATGTATTACCAATAAAATCAAAGTAGGATAAAGAGAAATAAAAACTAAATCTTAAAATACCTCCCCTCCACCCCTCTGTCCTTCCCGGCTCAACTCCACTCCCGATTTTCTCTCCCTCCTCCCCCCAGCAGTGCAGGGGGACAGGGAATGGGGGTTGGGGACAGTTCATCACACATTGTCTCTGCTGCTCCTTCCTCCTCAGGGGGAGGACTCCTCACTCTTCCCCTGCTCCAGCGTGGGGTCCCTCCCACAGGAGACAGTCCTCCATGACTCTCCGATGTGAGTCCTTTCTGCGGGCTGCAGTCCTTCAGTCACAGGCTGCTCCAGCACAGGCTTTCCCATGGAGTCATGGCCATCTTCAGGGGCACCCCCTGCTCCAGCATGGGGTCCTCCCCGGGCTGCAGGTGGGCATCTGCTCCCCTGCTCACCTCCATGGGCTGGGGGGGACGGAGACCGGCTGCAGAGGCATCTCCTCCTCCAGCACACCTCCTCCCCTCCTTCTTCTTCACTGACCTTGCTGTCTGCATAGGGGTTTCTCTCACCTTCCACTCCCCTCTCTGCTGCAGGTTTCCCTTCTTAAATATGTTCTCCTAGAGGCACTATGACCACCGCTTATGGGCTTGGCCTTGGACAGCAGCAGGTCTGACTTGGAGCCAGGGAAGCTTCTAGCAGCTTCTCGCAGGAGCCACCCCTGCAGCCCCTCCCCTGCTACCAAAACCCTGCCACACAAATCCAATACACACACCAGATAAAAAAGGCTTAAAATCCACTTTAATAATGCATTCCTGTAACATTCCTCAGACAAACTCAAACTTGTTAGTGGGACAATTACAGCTTGTGTTCAAACAGTTTACACTAAATGAAAAATCTTGTAGTACTTCTACACAAAAGACAGGCAAGGTTAAGATTATACAAACATTTGTTTCAGTTAGATCTTCAGCATGAGATACAGTATCTTTGTCCAATAGATTGTACTTTACTACCAGTAAAAATAAACAGCAATACAACACGTTATCAAAAAATCCATCCAAACAAGAGCCTCCCAGCCATTCAGGCTGCACATGACGGTCAACTACTTTAAAGAAACAGATGGTCCAGATAAAAAGAATAACTACAAGTTAGGAGAAAAAAAAAAAAGAAAAAAAAGAAATAAACGAACATAAAATCTCCCCCAATTCACTACATGACGGATCATTTGAAACTATATAAATTTACAGAATCATGGGAGCTGCAAAGTACCCAGATGCTGCCCTAGTTCTCCAGAGACTTCCCTGTGCTCTTAAGCAAGGTACACTACACTACAAAAATGCCAAGACATACTGCAATTTTATCTAGTTTAGTCTCAGGACTCCGGCTGCAAATAGGAAACCTGGAATGGTCAAGGCATTTGGGTCCTTGCCAGATTTTACCGTTACTGAACAACCATGGCAGCCTCCCAGAATCCATTTTTCACATTGAAATTATAGGAATGCACCACATGAAATTTTCTAAAACCTTTACCAGTCAGACTGCACTCCCCTTGTCCTAGAGTGGCTTTACCAAAACAGGCCCTAGTTAACTATTTTTAATATTTCACACCCCCCCCCCCAAGTTGAACCCTGTACGGCCTGCCAAGATTCCTTTCCTCTTTGGGGCATGTGCAGGGGGTAGCTTAATCCTGTTAGTATCTGCGACGCTTGTTAGGGCCAAAGTCACCCCCTGGATTTCCTCTGTTGAAGGCAGGTGGGTTCCCTCCCATCGCTCCGAGGCCTTCCATTGCACCACCCTGGCCAAAGCGATCTGCAGGCGGTGGTGGAGTCTTGTAATGAGGACAAATGCAGAAGAGGCAGGAAGAAAAACAAGGAACAACAAAGGGCAGTTAAAAGCCACTTGAGTTGATTCAAATTCTACCAGGATTCCACAATTCCAGCTGACCTTGCTACAAACCTTCACCCCACCAAAAATATCCCCAAAGTGCCAAAACTGGACTGACAGGACCATTGCAGGACCCAGTCTCTTTCCCCACTCACTTGTATTGAAGAATACTGGAATACAGTTTGCACCATCTCGCAGACTAGTGCGCTGCTGTGGAGCATGTGAGTAATGCAGTCTGGGAAAGGAGAAGTTCACATTTCCACCATATGCCTTCACCCAAACTGAATACAAATGAGGAGCAGTATACTGATACTACAGCACTGTCACAATCCAGGTGTACACAATACTCCAATTCCAAAATAAGTCTGCAATACTAGTCTTGTGCCCTGATTGTATCCTGTTATTTCCATTCCTTTGGATCTCCCCTTTCCCAGCTGAGTTAGTGCTATTGCACAGCCTCTTCCTTCCAGCAGGGAGAAAATGATCAAAAGATAATTCAGGTTAGAAGGTACCTCAGGATGTCTCTAGTCCAACCTCCTGCTCAAAGCAGAGTCAACTATGCAGTCAGACTAGGTTAGTCACAGCTTTATCCAGTTGGGTCTTGTAAACATCCAAGGGTGAAGACTGTACAACCTCTCTGGGCAACCTCCTCCACTGCTAGAATGTCCTCAGGGTGGACATGGTACTTCCTTTGGGGAAGGTACTGGAGGCAACCATTGCCTCTTCCTTCCC
This sequence comes from Harpia harpyja, assembly GCF_026419915.1. Lineage (NCBI taxonomy): Eukaryota > Metazoa > Chordata > Aves > Accipitriformes > Accipitridae > Harpia > Harpia harpyja. The sequence goes on from NC_068957.1 coordinate 15,163,623, forward strand.
CCCAGACAGGGGCTAAGTGACTACATAGAGCAGAGCTGCTTTACACCAGGCTCCTGGGTTCCATTTATTCTTTGTCCACAGGTTTACAGCATTGATACATATATACACAATGTAATGTGATACATATATGCACGTCATAATTGGTATTAGTACTGTAGATGACTCCATGATATTGCCTGGTTCTACAGAACACAGACCCAAACTTCAGTAAAATTGTCAATGGGGAGGTCCCAGGGACTCTCAATGCTCACTTCGCTGGCAGTGCAGGGGAGGCACTAGCAGTAACACAACGCTGCTACCTTTTTCCCTTCCCTACACATGAAAAATTCTGAGTAATCATCAACTTTTCCTGTAGGACAGGGAAGAACACTGCAACCACTCCAAGCAGCTGGAGCAAACATGCAAAGTAACTGCTCCCTACATGAATAAAAAGCTGGAATACATGGGCCCAGTAACTCTTAAAACAAAGCACGTGGCCAGGATAAATAGTTTCCAAAAAGACTATACTTATTTCTGGCCATTAGAGAAACAGCTTATTGCTTTTTGGTCTAAATGGTATCATTTCATCATATTGATCTGAACTCAGCTCCCCTTTCCATTCCTCTCCATCTTCTTCATCCCTTAATTTCCTCATCTAGTACGTATTCTCTTAACCTCAGCTTCTCCACTGTCCCTACCACTCAGGTAAAAAGCTTATAGCCAAATAAAACTGTTCTTTATGACAAAAAGATGTCTGTGCTGTAGCAGTCACATTAGATCAAGAAGTCTAAGTAGGAAGATTTGCAGGAAAATTGTTTATTAGACCAATTGATATAAACTGCAAAAGGAAGATGAACTTTCAGGACAAACTTGACTATGACTGCTGCTGTTTCTGCTGCTGACTGGAAGTGCTGACACTGTGAGAGGATCGATCCTCTGTACAACAGAGAGGAATGACAGATGCCACAGAAGCCATGGTCTACTGTAAAGCTCTGCAGTAAAGTTTAAAACTAAATTAAATGTAAAAATTTTAAAAAGGCAAATAAATAAGCATAACATCCACTGATTCTTTGCTCTTTACCTCCCAAGCAAATTAGCCAAACTCATTTTAGCATACTCACTATTACCATACTCATTTTAGCCTATTAGCATAGGAGATAATTGTTTTTAAAACTGGTGATGGACAGAACATTCCTGAAAGCTTGGCTTTATGTCTGCAAGAATCTACTATCAAAACACTCTCATTCAACAAAGTGCTTCCCATTACACCATTTAAAAAATAACCATATATTATTGCCAAGATCTTTCTAACAAACATTTTAACACTAGCTATCTTGGAAGTAAAGGAAGTAGTTATCAGACTTGGCTCAATCTCCTGAAAATTATCAACTATCATCAAGGCAAGATTAACTTCTAAAGATTTCAGCAGGAGTTAAGCAACAGGTCTAGGTAGACAAACAAGCTTCAAGTTTAGCAGCATAGTGCATAACAATGGAAACAACATAATCTGCATTTAAAACGTGCACAAAAAGCACATGGAGATACATTACCATTCCCATGGCTCCATCAGGTATCATAGCTCCAGGACCAGTTGCAGGAGGTGCAGCAGCTGGGACATTAGTACCACCCATAGCTCCTCTATTGTTCATGCCAATGGTACCTGGAAAAGAAAACTGAAGACTAGTCCTGGCAGACACAGTGACTGGGGTCTACTCATCAGCCCAGAGCCACAAAACACTCCCTGCAGTGTTATATTCAGGGACAGAGCCTTAGTCTATTAACTATCTTTGCACTATTAGGTCAAGACAAACTGATCTTGCATTCCAGTATTATTGGAAAATACAGCAGGCTCTAAGACTCACCACCTTCATTAACCACTAAGCCCCCATCGCCTTTTCACTTGCTCTTGTATGTGTGGCCTGAAAATCTAAATCACGTAGTCACAATATGGAAATACAGTAATCAAGACTGTTTCCTGGGCTCAAGGTCTAGCACTACATGTCGTACTAGTTTCTGTATCAGTACAAACTTCTGAAACACTATGGATCTGACAGCAACTTCAACCAAGTCTTTTGCTTACTGAACTGAGTCTTTCACAAACGTACAGTACTGCCTCATACCCAAATTTTGTTATGCTTCCTGTCACATAAACGCTTCCTGTCACCGAACTGGGAGAAGATTACTATGACTGAGTTTCTAAATAAGAAGCCAATAAAATAAGCCTACTCAAAAAATGTACAGATTTTGTAAAAGAGGAAAGGAGCATGCATAGGAACAAAGATGGCCACAGAATATTCTTACCTCCCATGCCCATCTGTCCCATTCGCATGTCTGGTGGCTCCCTCTGGAAAAAGAGACACTCATTTCAAATGACAAAAATTCAGGCTTTTAAAAAATTTAATTATACAAATTCAATGAGTTCTAGGGTTTTACTACTGAAAACTGTGTAGAAAAGTCATTCCCGGGGTAAATTTCATAAGATCTGAGCTACCTTCACATGATAACTGCTGAACAAACAGGTCTTATTTAAAATATCTCCTTCCGAAAGACTGTTTTTCACAATCATGGTAAAACAACCAGCAGCAAAGCTGCACGTGCAGATTTTACTGAACAGCAGCATAAAGAGATATCCTATATCTGGATGGAAAGATCTACTGAGCAGCAGTAACACATTAGATAGCATTAGTTTTGTTACTTCCTCAGCATTGCTAAGAAACCTTTCCTGTTGAAAGGAATGCAAGCTTACATGAAGACACAGCACTGGGTCACTTGCATTAAAATAACAGTTAGTGAGTTCAATTTCTCTTTTATTAACTGAGCATAGGGGACACACCACAGATCATCTCACTGCAAAGCTAGGACCACCTCCTCACTTCAGTGAGGGTACTACTTTTTCCACAGTGGGAACTGAAGAACAAATTTCACTTCATCTGTAGTCTCAGTACCACTATTTATCATATGAAGGCACTATTACCACCTCGATATCACTACAGCTGCCTCCACAACAGAAAGTTGCTGGGACTGGAAATGAATTGTAAGACAGTTCTTTATAGAACTAGAGATACTGCTATTAAAAGGCAGGTTACTACAGATTTTACATTACAAGAAAATACTTGACCAACTGACTTTTAAGTACAAGCAATTACCATGCCTGCAGCAGTGCCTCAAGTTTTGATCATTTCATCTAAGCATGACTAAGACAGACTGCAGGCTAGAGATATAGCTGGACATATGACCATAATGGGGTTCTGCAGCAATACTTCAGGACAGTACATCTTTGTTACTGTTAGAATAAAATTAATTAGCATATATTCTTCTGAACAGCAAGACAGCTAGTGAGGGTCACAGGGTCCTACTGTCCCACTGTGAACAGCAGTGGGACAGTAATTGGGTATTTGTATTTTCTAGACTAAACTGTTTTAAGATTGGAGGCAGTCAATAATTTAGGGCAGAATGCACTAAAGGTGTAGAGTCCCTCAACCAAGAAGTTAAGCATTCCCAGAAAGCCTCGTGCTGTGGAAAAGCAAAAATCTAATGTCAGTGTCCAGATGTAACGGGAAGGTAGAAGCACTCATACCGCATCAGCAAAATTTCCTTTAAAGCCTTCCTGCTGGCGTCTCATCATCTCTTCCTGCTGCCTTCTCATTTCCTCCTCACGGCGCCTGCGTTCTTCCTCTTGCCTGCAAAAAAGGCCCAAGGATGCTCAGCACAACATACACCAATCGTTTGCATCACCGTGTTGCAGTGCTGCCTAATGGGTCTTGTTTGGAAACCTACAACTTTAAGAACATTACTTTGCTGAGGCTGTAAAACATTAGGTACCTCCTCATGATGAAAACAGAAACACATATGCACACTAAGACATTTCCCAACACTGTCAATTTTAAGGAGTTCATTATAAAAGCCAACATGAGCGCACCCATGTGTGTGTCTCCTGAGGAGCAGCTGAGGGAACTGGGTTTGTTTAGTCTGGAGAAAAGGAGGCTGAGGGGAAACCTTATCGCTCTCTACAACTACCTGAAAGAAGGTTGTAGCGAGATGGGTGTCAGTCTCTTTTCCCAAGTAGCAAGCGATAGGACGAGAGGAAACAACCTCAAGTTGCGCCAGGTTTAGATTGGGTATTACAAAAAAATTCTTCACTGAAAGGGCTATCAAGCATCGGAACAGGCTGCCCAGGGAAGTGGTTGAGTCACCATCCCTGGAGGTATTTAAAAGACATGTAGCTGTGGCACTTAGGGACATGGTTTAGCGGTGGACTTTGCAGTGCTAGGTTAATGGTTGGACTTGATGATCTTAAAGGTCCTTTCCAACCTAAATGATTCTATGTACACAGCAGCTCGCAAACACATGCTGACTACATGCAATACAATGCATACAAGCCAGACAGTTCTCAAGCCTCTTCTATTACAAAAGTAGTCTGGACATCTTCCTGGAGCTTCTCAAAATGAACCTGAGACAAGCAAGAGCTGGAACGGAGAGACAAATCTCTGAGACTAAGTTACCCTCAAACGAAAAGACAGATGCTAGAATGGGGTTTCACAACCTGCAGCACTGAAGCCAGACTGAATCACTGCACATATTCTGATTTTTCTATCTGCCTTGGTCAAGGAGCTAAACTGAGACACAGAACTGTAAAAAACCAAATACTAATCAGCGGAAGAAACTCCTAACTCTTCCATCTTAAACCAACTGTACACTCTCCCTATGAAAAAAAGGCCCAAAATAACAGCCACACTTTAGGTAGTAATTAGTCACACTGAACAATGAGGTGCACTGAAGAAGCGTTTCGCTCCATAATATTATGAATTTACAGCATTTCATAACCTGTCCCCTTACCTGAGTTCCAACTGTTTACGTTTTTGTACTTCTTGGTTATGCAATTCCTCCATTCTCCTCAGCTCTTCCTGGCGTCTCATTAAATCTGTAAAAGATGACAGTAAAAACGCAATCAAACTCATCTCCCATGCCACCTCTTCTCAATTCCTGAACTAGAACCATAACACACAAGACAATAAGGTAACAGAGCCTCCAGCAATACAGTAACATCTCTCCATTCATTTGCTGCTACCATGCTTGGTTACAAGTCGAGCAGCTACACCATGGCTCACCTTCAGTGGGCTCTAGCCAGTCTACTGAGCTACCCACTCCTGGATGTTGCAAGGTCACGTTCTAATACTGTATTTATCTTTAATTGGTACCTTGCCGCATGAGCATAACTTGGTGCTCATGGCGAGCTGCTTCCATTTCCATTTCCAGCTTCTCTCGAGCTTCCTTGATGTTGCGGTCTACTTGTTCTTGCTGCTGCTTCTCCATTTCTATTAGAGCCTTCCAACGCATGGCATATTCATACTCAAAGCTGCCAGGCTGTGCAAATCGAGGAGGCTGCTCACGTTCCCTGTCAAACAAAGAAGAGCTACTAAATGCTTCAACAGAGCAAGTCCTCCAAGAAAAATACATTTGCGTGTTAAATGCAATGGCAGATCCTTTTAACAGAAATGCATTTCTTAGTGCAACAAATAAGGAACCACTTTGTCTTCTACTTCCTCACAAATAGCTATGCCTGAGATACCAGTTTGCTCCTCAGGAATCATCTTATTGAAAGGAGAAACTTAGGCAGAATCCTCCTGCAGGATTAATTATACATGGAAACTGTGTCTGTCCTCCTCCATAACAAGCAATGACACTACTTTCGTAAGACACCAAAAGATTCTGGTAAAGACATTTAGAAAACTCTTGAAAGAAACAGCCTTTGCTCCTGCTGCACATCTTATGGACAAATCCACTCCAGAAACAAACACTGCCCAAACGTGTGTGTTTATTTCACTAATCTCTGCAGTTCCTGCACCTGGAGCACATGACTGTTCCTAATGCAGCCTCCCAGCTCCTGAAGCTCTCATCTTCCTTACTTGAAAAATTCATGAGCTCACATGGTTTACAAATTCCCACTGCTCAGATCACATGATACCTACTTACACTGGGAAGCCTTCAAAGACCATGGCCTTATACCTGGATAGCTCTACAATCTCCTAATGCTAATCACATCATTCCTTAAATTTTCACTGTGGGTTCAAATCTGTTTCCTCTACAGACTTTCCATAATACTTGGAGCAAGTAACTTAAGTCTTTGCTTCAGGTTCTCATCTGAGAAAGGGGATCTCATATTATGTCAAACTGACACAATTTTTTATTCCAACAACTGAAATGGACTTATGAAGAACATGTGGAGGGTGCCAGTCTAATCCAGCAGTGTGGATCCAAAACCACTGCTTTCTTTCAGCTAACCATGGCAAGATAACAGTGTATGCAATTCTCTTTCCAGAGTTGGGTCACGTTTACAGAAAAAAGGAGGACCTTTAGCAGCACTTATGAGCCACCCTCCTAAGACTGAGGCACTAGTCAATGTCCTAGTCCCCAGGTAGTCTCATCTCCTGTCACATGGCAGGCACATACTTGTGATATTGCTGATTTTTGATGACTAGTTTCTCTGGTAGTCCCTCTTCATCATCATACTGATCCATGGGCTCCACAGTAACAGGCCGAGGGAATCTGTAAAGAAAAGACGAGGTGCTTTCAAGAAAATTCAAGAATGAGCTTGCAGTGTAGGAAAGCATGTGTACTGTGTCTGGACTTATAAAATACTGCTTTTAGCACTGCTCAAAGAAATTCAGAGCAGCTGGGGATCTCAACCAAAGTGAAACCAGAAATCACTTTGAACACTTTTTTTCTTTCTAGAAAAGGAGCTGAACTGTTAATCAAAATCCTGGTTGAATCCAAACGAAAATTGTACTGAAAGAAGAATGCTCACAGTTACTGGTTCAAATTAACAGCTTAACTGAAACCTGACATCCTCCAGTAGGATCTACTGAAACCTGACATCCTCCAGTAGGATCTACTCAGCATGAAGTCTTGTAGTCCCTAGAATGTGGTTTTTCTCCCTTTCCTCCCTTGCTACATGGCCAACCATGGGCTGCACAAATCCTTGCGTGCCTTTTCATAGCTGCCTAAAACAAAGAGTAACTACGCTGATTCTCACTGGAGGTTGCTGGCTGTACCATTCAGTCATTCTCCTGGTGAGATGACCACGTGCCATTATTGCCAAGAAGCAGTGCTCTGTAAGTGCCTGTTAGGCCCTCTGTGAATTTCCCCCCCAAGAAATCCACTGGTGCACTTCACAACACAGACACTACACGTATGTACTTCTGTCCTCCTGGTTTCTGTGTGCAGAAGAAAGTATTTAACAGAAGTGTCCCCAGCCTCTCAATTAGCTCCTCACCACAGCACTGACACCGCTCATCCTCACCACAAAGCAGCACCGCAGCTTCTCGTTAGCTCCTCAACCCCATTTGCCAGAGCTGGGGAAATGGAAGAGAAACGATCATGCTATGCCAAGTGGCAAGCGGTGCCCAGACACCAGCAGGAAGGCAGGATATGAGAGGCTAAAATCTCTCTCCTCAGCTGAAGATCCACAATGTAGCTTTTCACTTCAAGGTGACATATTCCATTATTAATGGTCGTACTTTCCAATGTGAACCAATTCCAACCAGTTTATCTAGCTGTTACTGTCATGAACTAGGACAAACTAGAACAAACGTAACCAAAACCAAACCATAACTAGAAATAAGCAACATACCAGTTTGCTGTCCTGGATATCAGAATCTAATACACTGATAGCTACAAAAGGATTGAATGCTACCCTCAGGTGCTCTCAGTTATACACTGGTAGTGATTAGTTTTGCATGATCACTTTAAAAAATTTGGTTTTATGGTTCTTTCAGGATATAGACTTCTGAATCAGCAAAAGCTCCCTAACAGCAATCCTCCTGCAAAGCACTACACACTATGCTGGTTATCCCCAAAGTCTCAGGGGAAAAAAAAAAAGGTATTAAAAAGACCACAAAACACCTGCTTTTTGAAACTGAACATGCTTGCGTACAGCTGTGCCATATGCAGGTCTCCAAGAAAGAGAGAAGTGAGAAGCTCAAAGCTTATAAAATGACTTTAGAAATTAGCAATATAGCCCCAATTTCAGGAAGTATTCTATTCACAAACTCTAGGTGCATACATACAAAACATCCAGTAATTTTTATTTCCAAGAGCTCAAAACAGCTCCCTCTTAATAGAGCAACAATCCATGCTCTGTGGAACACATCTAGAATTAGTCATTTACTTGAGCTAGTTCACATATGCAAGAACACGTTTTGTTGCCTTATGATATTCAAGCACAAGGAAAACAGTTTATTATGGTGAAAACTCCAAACAATCCAATCTATCTGACCAGTTTCTCTGACAGATCCCGTGCCCACAGTGGTGGATCAGCATTCCACCCCAGCAGTGCATGCTGCTGAGTAGAATCCCATCCAAAGACTCGCCTTTGAAGCAACCCAGAGCGCACAATTAACACACTTGAGCTTTGTTTCCAACAGATGATATGGATGGTCTCCAAAATAGCTCCTGTTTCTTAAAGGCTGCTTTATTTGCCCTAAGAAGGCTTTATCAAGAAAGAGCTTATTGGGAAGTTTTATGCACTTACCCCAGTAGCAGCTTCCCAGAAGAAAGTTTTCAGACCTGAGTTTCAGCACAGACTCACTCTTGTTGGAACAAAGCTAAGTAAAGTTCTCCCCAGGCAAATCACCTACCACCTCCTGCCCCGTATCTCATCTGTCCCACTCTGGTGTTAAGAAACATTGCTCACAAGCCAATGCCACCCATCAACCTGCATACATGTCAGTATAGCACTTCTCATCCTCCACACTTACGTAGTTAGCAGGAAAGACCCATCACTACATCTATCCAGGGCTTTCCTAGCAGCAGGCTTCCCTGAGAACTCCACAATGCCTTTCCCAGAGGATCGTCCTCTGTCATCCACAATAACCACAGCCCTTTCCACCTGGCCAAACACTGAGAAGGCTTCCTCCAGGAGCTCATTGGACACAAACTGAGGCAGGTTCCTGACTGTCAGCGATGCGCTGTGGCATGCAAAACGCACTCTTAGCTGCTTCCCACGTAGAGGCATGTTGTCTAGTTCCACCTTTGCAATCTCTGCGAGAGTGCGAGTTTCCTGAAGATAAAAAAAGTTATCATTAAAACTCTCAATGCAGTACAGAATCAGCCAGTCACAGTCACAACAGAGTCATGAGCCTATTTCCACTGAACGAGTACTTCACAAAGAGGAATAATCCTCCCCTAGCATGGTAAAAAGTGTCCTAACGAACAGTAGCTATTCTCTATTATCAATGACTCTAGCCGAATAGGCATGTACAGAGTTTGGGAGGGAAAAAAAAAAAGTACGAGACATAAGCTTAATCCAACAGCCAGTACAAACTAAGCAAACAATTAAATGATCATTATCTATCAGACATAATTATATTAAGGCTACAAAACATGCCTCTCTTTTTTTATTTTAAATAAATACATTAAAAAAAGACCAAGATTCAACCATTAACGAAGTCTGATAATGGTAAAAGGAAATGCCGATTGTGTAAGAATCCATGAAAGACATCCTACGCTAGTTTCACACCCTTCCACTCATTTAAGTTGCTACCAAGCAGCTACTCTACAACAAAGCACCCCAGACTTTGGTGTGGGAACCTCATGCTCCATCCACTCACCTTGAGGCTTTCAGAAAGGTAGTATATGAGCCAATAAAGTCTGAGAACCATTACTCTATGTTGATAGCTACCTCCTAGCTTCACGCTTCAACATGATCATCTAGAGATCCCCTACCTCAAGAGCATTAATCATGCCAGTAATACTGCAATACAACCTATGTTAATAGAAATTCCATGTTCACACCCTTCCAAAAAATGGAAGTCCATCTTGTCTATAATAGCATTATGTTCACGTTTTCTTTCTACCAGCTGACTTCAAAATAACTTTATCTCCTAAATCTTGCCACAAACTGCCTGAATTCACATTGCTTCTCATAACAAGCTCTAGACAAACCACTTGTAGAAGCTGATCCCATATTCCAGGTTACTAAAATCAACTGCAGGCTTATTAGCAAGATACCTGAACATCTACTACTTTCAATTAGCAATACTCCTCCAATGTCAGTCATTGCCACAAGAACACCCCAAAGGTAGCAAGTCACTCACCAGCCTGATAAAGCCAAAGCCTTTGTCCTTGTGTATGAAGACTTCACCTGCCTTGCCATACTTCTCAAATAACTTTCTCATCTCTTCCTCTGTAATATCTGGGGGCAGATTCCCCACAAACAGACGGCTTCTTTGGGTGAAGGTCTTTTCACCAGGTTTCCGGAAATTCTTCAGGTCAATAGTCAGGCCTTCATCTGAGGGGAATAAGGTACACAGCTGCTCTACAGTTGGGGGGATAAATTCTATTAGGTTTCATCACAGTGAACATAAGAGACATAGGACAACATTGGTAACACCACCCATTCACTTCAGTCTCAAACCTCTCCAACCATCTCTACAGCAACAACAGGATTTTATTTCAGAATGGGCCCCTATTCTTTTTAAAGAAAACACACGCTTGGACCTTAGCGCTCATTAACATGAGTCTAGAACTGAAGAAAAGAAGAACACGGTAGCTTGAAATAACATGAGAGATTTCACTCAGTTTTAGAGATCTGGCCAAGATGACTGGCCCACTACAAAATCAACTGTAGTCACAATACAGGATTTTGCTATTACAACCTGAACTATTACAGAAAAGCCACAGCTTGGCCAGCAACCGGATTTTTACTCAAAAAAAACCCCAACAACCCCAGATGTCTAGAAGAATATGCAAACAAGAGGATATTTTGCCCAGACAGATAACATTTGAGATAGCTGTTATTCTACAAGACAGGATTTGGGTTCTCAAGTCTTGCATTCCAAGCTGGAGAGAAGGCTGGAATGGTGAAAATAGTGGAAAAAAAAACAAAAACAAACCACCCCAAAAACCAGCCATATAGGTGAGACCTCAGAAAAATTACAAAGTTCATTACAAAAACCTATACTCAGTAAGTAATGCTATACCTAACACTTAAGAAACAGGACAAATTGCAGGAACATTCTCAAATCCCCACATGCATATACAATCTTTAACTCTTAATTCAGCAAAAGTCCAGCACAATTCTGGAAGCTCTACTATATGCCAGACAAAAGAGTGGCTTCATCATAGCTTTACTCTCCTGTGTCCCATTTACTTAAACATATACGGAACTTGCCCACACAGGAGAGCAAACCATAGAAAGCGATTCCTTTGCTTTGCAGAGGACACACCTCATGGCCACACATATGAAATAAACTATGAACAGGAGTGGCTTGATTCAGGCTACAAAGCATGGCACTAACCAGGAAAGGCTATCCATGCAAAGACAATGCATACAAGACATGCAAGGACAACTCTTTTATAAGAATAAGCATACCTTCATACCTAACACTAAAAAAAGTAAGACTGATGGTATATCTATAGAAGAGTAATGAGAGTAAGTTATCTACTTCACACAGCAAGGGTACTTAAGTGTTTTGTCTTGTGAACTTCTTCACACCACTATCAGAAATATTTGGGGATCAATGCAAGGCCTGTGAATACACTAGGAGGGACTTACAGCAGAGTTATACCACTATCACTGTTCTGCCTTAAGTAGATCCACTCAAAGGAATCTGAGATACAGTCACTCACTATAAGCTGATCCCTGTGAGAATACCACAATACAGTTGTTGTTTTGTATTGTTTCCAACCTAACTGGAAATGGACTGGTCTGCCACCCTTGTCTATTCTCTTCTATGAGCTGATAAGGAGCCTGTTTAACAGGGCCACCTAATAAGAATACAAAGTTATTTTTCTACTAGCCCAGTATCTCTGCATGTGTGCGTATATAGTTAAACCTGCAACTTTGACAGAAAAACTACAGAACAATCACGCAAACTGCACATGTGGCTTCTATACACTTTTGTTTTGAACAAAGTGTCCAAACTTAAAAAAAAAAAACAAAAAACCCCCCCCAATATAACTAAAGCACTTCTCCGAAAATGCTAATGGCAATGCCTTGCCACCATACTTCTAAACTATCAAGTTAGATCAATTAAGGCCCTAGAAACCATTAATGCATATTGTCTCAGCTCATAAGCACCCCTTCTGTATCCCAAGTAACAGAGCTACAGTCCACACCGATTAGGAACAAACCCAGAAACGCACTACATTAGAGTAACAGCCATCATCAATGTCAGCTGGTACTTGAAAGCTGAAATATTATTAAGTAAAGCTGGGCATCTCCTGGTCCCTCCCATGTAAAAATTTAGTCTTAACAGATGACTGCAGATTGCTGTAACAACGTTCTTACTACAACTGTATCCTTACAGATAGCAAATTTATTTTACTAGTACTTAAGAAAACCTATGTTGAGAAGCCAGCCATCTGTTATGGCTGGGAAAAAAAGGACACAGAGCCAAGGGAAAACAGGCCATCTCGTACTTGCAACGTTTACAGAAACATTGTTAAAGATTCAGAGATTTCCGAACTCTTTAAAAGTGAGCTTTACTTGAGACAAAGAATGTACCTCTACGTCACTACCCAGTTTCGGGAACACGAGAAAGTTACTAACAAATCCCAGCCAAGTGTACAGGAGCCGCATGCATCTTTGAGCAGATTGAGCAAAAAAACCCAAAAAACAACCCAGCTGCAATTCAAACCACCGTCTCCAACAATGGAAAAACCTGATTACTGCAGGCAAACCTCGAACACAAGTCGCGGTTTGCTTAAGGACTTGAGTTTTTATTATTTTAAACTGAAAGAGCGGGTTCAGTTTGTTTCCACCACGACCTGTTGCACCCGTACGGGCTGGCAGCTAACCGGGACCCGAAGTTACCCTCTGCAGCGAGGGCCGACGCTCAAAGCCTACCCAAAGCGGGGCCGGGCGGTCCCCCGCGGCGGGCCCGGGACTCACTCTGGCTGTTGGCCTGCTGCCCGTTGGCGGGGATGGACGGCGGCGGATGCTGCTGGTGCTGGTGCTGTTTCCGCGGAGTGTGGTTCTGCTTCTCCATGTTGAAGCTCTTGTTACCCTGCATCTTCCCCACCTAGACGCAGACACGCCCGGTCGGCCACGGCCCGGAGCTCGACCCCGGCTCCAGCCCGCGGCCCCCAGCCCCCGGCCCCGCCTCACGGGGGCCCGCCCGCCCGCCAAAGCGGCCGCGTGCGGCGGTGGGGCGGAGCGCGCAGGCCGCGGCGGGCCCCGGCAGGGCCCTAGCTGCGGTGACTGGCCGGGAGCGCCCGCCCCGCGGCGGAGCGGAGCCGAGCCGCCGTCCTGCCACCGCCACGGCCTCACCTGGTAGCGGACACCGGCGCCGAAACGGATCGCGGCCTTCCTCACCCCGCAGCAGCCCGGAGAGGAGCGCGCGCGCGCGGCCGGAACTCGCGCAGCCTAACCAGGCACCTACCACCCGCACTCCCATTGGCCTCCCGGGCTCCAGCGCCGCGCCGCCACTGGTCATGCTCGCCGCCACTCACATCGCGGCCGCGGCGGGGCGGGACTAGCCGCCCCAGCAGCCCTCCGCGCGCAGCCCATTGGCTGCGCGGCGGCGGCAGCAGTCCCCCGCGCGCGCTGCCCATCATCGCCGCGGGCATAACGCTTGGGTGAGAGGCGAGCGAGGGACAAAGGAGCCTAACGAGCCGCCGGAGCGTAGCGCGCAGGCGCACTGACGGGGGGGGGACGACACACACGCAGGCGCGGCGGGGGACGCTCCCTTTAAAGAGACAGCGGCGGGTGCTGAGCGCGTGCTGCGCCGCGCGCTCAGCCCGCTCTTCTCGGGCGCTTCCCCACCCCATCTTCTTCAACCCCCCCCCCCCGCGTGCCCGGGCCCAGTGGCGGGAGCGGCGTGAGGCGCGGCCTCTCCGCCCCTGCTCTGCTCGTTCGTTACGGCCAGTAAGTACTGGGGCCCGGGCAGAGCGGGGAGAGCCGGCGCGTCGCCTGGGTCTCTTCAGGGTGTCGCGGGCGGGCGCCAGCCCCGTGCCCGCTCCCTTCCCGGTCCAGCCGCGGGCGCTTTCTTACCTGGTCCTCCGGACCCCGTTCCCGCCGCCCCGCCAGCCCTCGCCGTCGGGCCGATGCTGCCCCGCTGCGGGAGGGCAGCCGGCTCGGCAAGGAGGAACCCGGCCTGCGGGAGCGGGGGGGGTCCTGCCGTGCCCTGCCCCCGGCGGCTGCGGAGTGCCGGGAAGGGTCCGCCCGCGCGCCCCGTCTTGGGGTCTCGGGCGCGGCGGGAGCGTGGTCGTTACCTGCCTCCGGCGGGCTTGATCTCACCGCCTTTCAATAAAGCCTCACGTTTCCCTCCGTGTCCCGTCGCACGTCACCGGGACGGCTGCCGCGCGCCCCTGGCCAGCCTCCTCCCCGGCCGCGGGAGCCCCGTGGTGGCTCACAGCCCTCCCGGAGCGGGGAGCAGCCGGCGGTGCGGCCGGTTCTCCGCAACTCCGCCGTCCCCTCCTGAGGCCGTAAACCTGCCTTTCCGTCCCCGGAGCGCGGGAGGTCGCCCCGGCGTACCCGCCCGGCCACAGCGCTGCGCTCTCTGGTGTGCCCCCGGGGCCCAGCGCACGCTCAGCCCTCTGCACCCTCCCGTCTTCCCCGTAGGGAGACAAAAAAGCAGGCGGGGTGGGGAGGATGGAGGAGCCCCCCAGGGGAGTGGGGCGGCCGACGGGGAATGGTGCCTCTCTGGGATGGAGGGGGCCCGGGACCCGCCGGGAGTGAAGCTCCCGGGGCGGGGGGTCGGGCACGGCTGGGCTCACGGATGGATGGATGGGTGGGGGAGGGCTGCCCGTTAGAGGGGGTGCCGCGGGGGGGGGAGGGGAGCACGGCTGGGGGCTGTCATGGTTGGGGGATGGGAGGCCGGGGGTGTGGGGGATGCCGCGGGGGGGGGGCAGCCGGGGGGGGGGTCAGAAGGGGCGGGGCCTGGGTGGGGGGAGGGGAGCTCGGGGTGTGTGTGTCGGGGGGCGGAGGGCGTCCGGGGGTGCGAGGGGCGGGCGGCGGGCGCCGGCCAGGGTAGCCCCTCCTGGGGGCGGTGCCGTGTCCCGGGCCCCCGCGGAAGCCCCGCCCGGCCGCGCTGTCACTCACCGCCCCGGGGAGACGCTCCAGCTCCAGGGAGGCGGTGGCGGTGGCGGCGCCTGGACCCGGCCGGGCGGCTCCCCCCGCGCGCAGGTAGAGGCTGTGGCGGCGCGGCCGGGCCGGGCTCCCCGGGGCGGCAGCGGGGCCCGGACCGCGCGAGGAGGCACCGAGAGGGTTAAGGGGGGGGGGGAGTGGGGTGGCAAGCCTGCTCCGCGCGATCCGCTCCGCACTTTGCGGGTGGCCGCGCGGGCACCGGCGGGGACTGGGGCGCCCCGTTCCAGCCCGCGCCCCCCGCCGCGCACGCCCCCCCCCCCCCCGCGCCGCGCCGTGCCCCGCTGGGGTGCGTCCGCTGCCCGCGCTCGGCTCCGCGCTGGCTGTGCGCGCGGCTCCGCTCCGCCACGCTGATCCGTTCCGGGTTTTCCGGCCGTCCGGCGGAGTCCGGGCTGTTGCGCCGATCCGAGGCTCGCCGCTCCGCTCCGCGTTTCCGAGGCCGCCGCCTGCAAGCGAGTCTCGCGAGCCCAGTCCGCGCCGCGGCCAATGGGAAAGCGTCCCTCGCTCTGCACTGCCAATGGGGCGCTGCCCCCGCCCCCCATCGGGCTGCAGCGCGCTGAGGGCTCCGAGCGGCGCCTCCATTTAAAGGGGCCGCGACCCGAATCCGGGCTCTGGGTAGAGCGGGCGGCGCAGTGCCGGGGAGCCAGGTACGAGCGGTGCCTGCCGCGGGCGCCTCCCTACGGCTGCGCGGGAGGCGCAGGTGGGGCGGCGGCGCGGCGTGGGGCGGCCTCGGGGCGCCCGCCCGTGGGGAGCCGGTGCTTGGCCCCGCGGGTGGGGGCGGGGCAGGCGCGTGCGGCGCGGGTCCCGGGGGGGCGGGGCGGGTGCCCCCCCCCCCAGGCTGGGGGGCGGGGCGCGCGCCTGGCGGGAGGGGGCGGGGCCTACCGCTCCGCGAGGGGG
The DNA here is from genome assembly GCF_026419915.1 of Harpia harpyja. Taxonomy (NCBI): domain Eukaryota; kingdom Metazoa; phylum Chordata; class Aves; order Accipitriformes; family Accipitridae; genus Harpia; species Harpia harpyja. The sequence continues at coordinate 15,179,584 of NC_068957.1, forward strand.
CGGGGCCGGCGCCGCTCCCCCCCCTCTTCCGTGGCGAACGCTTGGGGGCGCCCTGCGGCGGGGGGAGGGTACCGGGGACCCCACCCCGATGCGGCACCGGCCCCATGTCTACTGGGGGGGGGCAGGCCTCGCCACCCCCGCCCCCGTCCCCGGTTGGGACGGGGGACACCCCGGTGCGACCCTCGCCCTTGCTTTGGGGGAGCAGGCCTCGGGGCCCCCCCACGGTATGGTGCGGGAGGCCCCAGCCTGACGCCGCGCGGCCCCCGCCCCGGTGCTGGTTGGCACGGGGGGAATGGGGGGAGGCCCGGGGCCGGCTGTGCCCCCTGCGATATCGGTGCCTGGGCACAGGCTGGGCCCGGGGGTTTGTGGTTCATGAGACCTGCCCCAGCCCCCGGTGCACACCCCCCCCCCCAGCGGGGCCTGTCCCTGCTGTGGGGAGCTGCGCCACGGAGCGGCAGCAAACGGCCCCCAGCCTCCCCCTGGCACTCAGCTGCCCCGAAGCTTGCTGTGCACCCGGTGCTCAGCCCCAGCACCCTCCTCGGCTCACCTCTCCCTGCATCTTGGGCAGAGGCTTTGAGCGACGCAGCCTTTATGCTGTTGTCACTACACACGGCAACAAAGTCTGTGGAGCTCGCAAAAAACGCAGATGCTGGTCTGTGAACTGGCCGACCATTCTGTCCACCTTCCCCCTGTATGGGTGGGGTGGGTCTGGACCGGAGCAGGGCTTGGGTATCCCCGAGGCCTGGAGTGTGTTTGTGGATCCCTGGGCACCATGCGTTACTCTCAAGAATCAGGCCCTGCGAGAGATAGGTGCAGCCCCATGCGGCTGAAGCTGCCTTGTGCCACCCGAGGAGGCAAAGCCCTGATCCGCTGAAGCCTCACCAGGCCGGGCTGCGTGGTGAGCGGCATGGCTGTGGCCAGTGAGGTGCCCTGGGGAGCATCAGTACCTGTCGTGTGGTTTGCAGAGGTGGAGGCAGGACTGGCCCCAGGCAGGAGGGTGTGCACCAGTGAGGCTGGGAGCTGGCTGTGGCATGTGCCTGGCACGGGAAAACTGCTGACTTGAGGCTGAGCCCATGGCCTTACTTTGGGAGCAAAGCCCCTTGTGTTATTTCTTCTACGGATGTTTTATGGTCAGTGATGCTGGCATGTGTGACCCTGATGGACATAGGTGTGCTAACAGAAGCCTCTAGTGCAGAAGGGTTATGGTAAAAGCCATTCAAGGGAAGTACGGAATAGGCTACAGCTGTGACAATGCATTTGTTAGCTTAGTGAAGGCCATGCTAGCAGGATTTCACTGGAATTGTGTTTTAATCTCAGTAGAGTGTTTTAAATGTTAACTTCTTCCTCTGCTGGCAGCACAGGTCAGGAAAAGGCAGTGCTTGAGACCATCTTCACCAGTCCTGCTGGTCCTGGGCTCAGGTGGTGTTGTCTGGCCGCTTCCTGTAAGCCTGCTCTGCTGGCTCAGCCATCGACAGTGTAAAGAGAGAGCAGTCACTCACCAGGCTGGGTGAGACAGTGGTCTGTTCAACACAGTATTATCTAGGGCCAGTTTGTGCAGCTGCATGTGAGGCGAATGAAGCATCCCAACGCTGAGATGCCTTTTTGGGGATGTGGTGGCAGGCACCTTGCAGAGGGATCTGGGACTGTCAGCGAGCCTGAGGAAACAGCTCACCTTGCACTTCCAGTATTTTGGCTCTGTAAGGCCACTTAAGGAAAATTAGATGTTTTGCCCTCAAAGATACATCATCCCTGAGGCTCTGCCCTCTTGTCTTCTTTCTCTTCCCTGTGTAGTAAGGTTTATTCAAAGAACCACAGACAATGTTTATGTTGGAAGGGACCTCTGGAGGTCTTTAGTCCAACTGACTGTGTTGTTCACAGCTTTGTCCAGTTGAGTTTTGAGGACCGCCAGGGCCGGGGAGTCCATGGCTTGTTCCCAGGCTGCAGCACTCTCCTTTGGAGAGTCACCTGCCTGCAGCTTTCATCTCCAGCTGGCTGTGGCTGCTTGTGGGAGGTGTCCAGGACTTTGCGTTAGGTGGTCTGACACCCTTCTGCAGCATCTGGGCAACAGGTAAGAGGTCTGGGGGCCATCTTTTTTTCACCATTTCTAGGTCTACTGACGATTTCTGTCTTTTAATCAGTGTCTTAATATCATTAGGGCAGTTTCAACAGATGCTGCTCCAGCATGCCGTGCACCTCTGTGCTTTTTTGTTGTGCTTCAGACAGTACTCCCAAAGCTTTTTTACCCACCCACCCCCTTCCCCTGTGTATAACAGTATTTTGGCAGATGTTGCCATGTGGGGAGTGGTGAGCCTTGGAAGAAATGTTGCTTATTCATGCTATAGACACAAAGCTGTACAAGTGGCAGGAGAGTTTTCTCTCTGACTCGATCTCCCAAGTGGAGTTGGTTCTTGAAGCTCTGAATTGCTCTCCAGACACCAGGTATTGCTGCTAAGACCTCTGTCTTAACATGTGTAAACAAACCAAGCTGTGTTAGAGTGTACCTAGACTTGTTGCTCTTTCCTCTGTTGCAAAGCCTTGACACTTAGTGCTTGGGGGGATCTTGGTCTTACAAAAAGATGTGAGAGTGTCCAAGCAGTTTCAAACTGCTGCCAGGATGGCATTCCGGATAGATGAGCATGCTCCTGTTAGTTGTCTTAGAGTTTGCTACTAGTATAGAGGTGTTGGGTTAGCAGCAAATAATGCTGAGATCCGAGGAATGTTGTGAAGTACATTTGAAGTGTTGCAGGGAGTCTCCTGGTAAACCTAACTCCAGACAATTCTGAAAGAAGATTTCTGAAATTTGTCCTTCCTCTTGCACTTTTTTGAAGCTGAGGTGAAGTTTCTGGAATGCAAGCTCAAAATCTAGTTTGGTCGTTCCTGCCTTTGAGGAATTAACAGGAAACTCATGGTGCTGTTTTGCAGCACCATCTGCTCTGTGTTGGAGGGTTCAGGCTTTCTTGATTCTAGGTGACTGCCATACTAAGTTTGAGGCCTGCACCCTAAGCTGCTGCTCCTGCTGTAGAAAAATCTAGTGGTGGTCTTGGTACCTCTTGGCTTTGGGACTGTTAGAAAACCATTGCTGGAGTCTTGAAGCTGCTGGTGATATTCTGGGAAGGCCCTTCTTTTCCCCATCTACCAGTTCCTGTTGTGTAGACAGTTTCAGTCACACATGAAGACTGGCCTGAAGGGGATGCAGTGATAGCTACTGTTGTTTGTACTCTAACTGAGAGAACCAATAATATGTTTGGAGATGAGAAGAGATGACTGTTCAGTGAGCCCTGCCTGCAAAGCACAAGCTGAAGAACTTGACCAGCAACATCTGCAGTAGCTATAGCTTACTTGGAGAGAGTCCCTGAATGCTATTGTAAAATCTCCAAGTCACAGAGGGTTTACATATCCCTGGGTCAGTTGTTAAGTAATCATCTATAGTGTTAATCTGGAAATAGCTGTTTCTGGGTTTGTCCAACTTTGACTTCCAGCTTTTCGAGTCCTCATGTGCATTTGTCTGTATCTCTGAAGAGTCCTCTGCTGTAGATCTTCTTACCTTGTGGGTTTTTTTTGAGATGGGTCGTGTCTCCCCATTTCTTTTCAATGAACAAAACAGGTTTATCACTGGAAGGTGTTTTCCGGTTGAGTGTTAAAGCAGTGGGATTCTTGCATTACTGTGTCAGATATTTATTTTTTTTATTTGAAACATCTCAGCTCTTCCAGTATCTGTCATCAAGTGTAGACACTAGCCAAGAATGAGACAGTAATGGTCTAAGGTGGTACTGTGTGCAAGCAGCACTGTACTGAATGTCACCAATGGGCTTTGTGCTCTTTGAAGACTGAGTTTGGGCTGCAATATGGGAGCGCAGAGAGCTGCCTCTCCAAAAACACTAGTGAATAACGAAATCCTTTCTGCTCCTTTCTGGAGAATTTTGACTGGACTGAAACCTGGTCCTTAGCAGTGTGCTTAGTTTACTGGTGATTCTTCATAAATTCATTTGCTTTAAAATGAGTTAACCAATCTGTAATAAATGTTTGCAGTGCTTGTATCTGGAAAGCTATCAACTGCCCAGAAAAATTCAGATAAGTCACAGCAATGAAGTTGGCTTTTGCCATATTTGTCACTCAAGGTATAATCCTGTTAATGAAGATCTGTTGGCTGATAGGACATGATATTATTTTCTTAATGTTTTATTGATAGAACTGTATCAGCGACTGTTGTTTTTGTCGAGAAATACTAGGTTGGGTGTTACTGTTTATTCTAAAATTTGGCACAAAAAATAGGACTTCCTCCAGAGCTATGCTCAGGTCTTACAGAACTCGTAGGTAGGAATTGGCTGGAATGTTGATTTGAGTGTCTTGATTTTTGTAGTTATTAGTTAATGCTTTTTGTATTTCAAATGATCTCTAATAGTGAAAAAGATAAATCCTTCAGCCTTCAAAAGTCTTGAAAATCTGAATCCATATCCATGAACAAGTCTAGGACAGGTACCCAAGCAGCTGCTCTTCCTTTGCTAGAGGAAAGCAGTAACAGCATGGCCATGCTCTTTCATGGGCAATAGAGACTTCTGAGGTATTCGCTTCATCGTGAAGGAGTAACAACAGTATTTTTTCTTACTGTCTGATTTTAATTAAATGTTTGATGGTAGCACCTCATTTTTGTAGGTAGGCCACATATTCCCCTGCTAATAGTTATCTGAGGACACTGAGATGTGGAAGATCTGTGCAGTTACAGCACCACTGATGTCTTCAGTAAGGTAGATAAAGTCCCAGGTAGTCACTTGGTGTACTTGAGTGTCTTGGCAGAGATGTCTCACTCCGAACTTCCAGGTCTGAGAGGAGATCCATGTGCCCCCTCTTTGGCAGAAAAGCCAGGGCAGGTCAGGTAGTCATATGTGTTGGATTTGGCAGTCAATGTTGCATTCTATGCCAATCCTGCGCACTCGGGGAGGACCCTCAGCCATCCCGTCATTTCTTTGGAAACTCTTGCATGCTACCTCAGAAGCACTCTGCTTCAGACTGTTGTGCGGGGCACTTTGCTCCTTGAACTTGGTCTTCCCAGGAATATCTGTTACTGAATACTCCAGAGAGGATGGTGCCGAGTCCTAAGTAAGGAGTTTCCAAATGTCCAGTAGAGCAGTTGTATCCGCTGTAACATGCAGGATTTCAGCACGCTGCCTCCTCTTTGTTTGGCTGGGTCATCTTTCAGCATACTCTCCTCGCTGCCAGGTATGTGGCTGGAACGGAGGAAGATTTCAAGGAGCCCAGTGACCAGAGCCCAGTGACTGAGCTGTGCATTAGGTGGTCCTGGAATAAAAAAGATGGTGACTTGTGGTGGGTCATTTCAGCATCTGCCAGAAACAATAAGCTATTTTTCTTCTGTTGGAGAAAGTGACAAGAGACTTTACCAGAGTGTCCTTGTTTAACCCCAGCCTGCAACTAAGCACCACAGAGCTGCTCGTTCACTCCCCCCACCCAGTGGGATGGGGGAGAGAATCGAAAAAAAAGTAAAACTCGTGGGTTGAGATAAAGACAGTTTAATAGGACAGAAAGGAAGACAATAGTAATGATAATAATAATAATAAAATGACAATAATAAAATAATTGGAATATACAAAACAAGTGATGCACAATGCAATTGCTCACCACTCGCCGACCGATGCCCAGTTAGTTCCCGAGCAGTGATCCACTCCCGCCAGCCAACTGCCCCCAGTTTATATACTGGGCATGACATCATAAGCTATGGAATATTCCCTTGGCCAGTTTGGGTCAGCTGTCCTGGCTGTCTCTCCTCCCAACTTTTTGTGCCCCTCCTGCCTTCTTGCTGGCTGGGCATGAGAAGCTGAGAAGTCCTTGACTTAGTCTAAACACTACTTAGCAACAACTGAAAACATCAGTGTGTTATCAACATTCTTCTCATACTAAATCCAAAACATAACACCATACCAGCTACTAGAAAGAAAATTAACTCTATCCCAGCCAAAACCAGGACACAGAGTTAAAGTGCATGTTCAGTTGGCAGCTTAACTCACTGTGAAGCTCAACAGAAAGCCCAGATGAATCTGAACACCGTGGGGCAAATAGAAGTAGCGTTTCTTACCCTGCTGCAGCTGGGCAGCTCTAATTTCTTCAGGTTGAGTTTGACTTCAGAGCAACCCATGGAGCTGGAAGGCATCATTCTCTCCTGTTCTGAGGGTTGCCCTCTTCATCCTCATCAGCTGGCGTTTGAAAGCCACTGTAAAGACTTCATTGTCAGGGAGACAGAATTGCAGTGGTGGGCAGGGACATTCCTTGCTTTCCCACCCAGACTGTTTGTCAGCATCACCTCCTTGGGTCCAGCCTCAACTCTTAACTCCATCAGCTTTTCCAGATTCTTATAAATACATCAAAAGTAGGCACTCATCTGCTCTGTATCGCCTTCTCACAGAGCACAGCTGCAGCAGGTTTAAAATAAACAAAAGGAAAATATTTTTTAAAACTAAATGTTAGGCTGCAGAATGTATTGCCACTGGAATTTTTGGAGCCCCAAAGTGTAAACTGGTTCAAAGGGGGATTAGGCAGATTCATAGAGGATTTGCCCAGTACAGACTCTTAACAGTGACAGTCTCAGTGCAACTCAAGCCAAGCAGTTCTTCAGCAGCTGATTGCTACTTCATTGGAGGATGTGCTGAAGAGGAATGTCCTGTTAGTTATGTTTCTTATACTCTCTCCCCAGGTATCCATTCCTGGTGTGAATAGGGACAGGATATTCGAATACATGGTCCTTTCGTTTGGCTGACTGCAGCAGTCCTTAGCACATCCTAAGAAGAAGGTTTGGGTTATTCGCCAGAACGTGTGAGCTGTTCTGCCGGTGGGATTTGGACAGAGGTGATGAAAGTAGATGAGACCTTGAACACCTAGGGCAAGCACTATGCTTCCAACCAGAACGTGCAAGTGGATGGTCTTACTGCGGACTCTTGGGTCTGCAGAAAGGTCTGCATATCTGTCCCAACCACATAACAATAGTTTGGAGTTGACTTAATCTGTGAATACTTGTTCTCTTTAAGACCATTTTGTTGGTCAATGTTGTTGCCATTAAGTTTGTCAGAGTCTTGTCTTGCATCATAATGCTCTTGCACTCAAAGCTTGAGAGCAATGTTAAGGTATACACTATTAAAACCAGATGCTTTTGGTCTATTTGTAGGGCACATGACTAGAATGATAAGTTCATAGATTAATTGTTGCTTGCATTATCCTCTGGGAGGGAATGCCCAGATGGATTTCTTAGGCTCCAAAATTGTTCCTAGGGTCTATTTCTACCAAGCAAAGACTAGGCCAGCTGAAAGTGGCAAATACTGTAGGAATATCACCTCTGTGGTGGTTCATTGCAGACTCGTGCAAAGTGTCTGAAGGTGAATTTGAGGAGTATGTTAGTCCTGTTAAGGATACCTATAAATAAGCTTTCCTTATTCATGTGGGTGGCTTGACCTTTCTGCTGCTTATTGTTGTAAGGTCTGCTGTCTGTCTGGAAATCTGGGTGGGGAACATCTTTGAGAAGGAGGCATTGCTTGTATTCCGAGCAGCAGAAAAAATGTTTTTATCATCTTGGGAGGGTTCTCACCTGCTTCAAATCCTTAGGACCTTTCTTTCAGATGTGTTTATTTCTATTTCACTTTGTTCTTCTTTCTGTCAGCCACCCTAAAACACATATTAGATCCCATATTGCTCAGGAATTGGATCATTCTAGAAGCTTTGTCTCCTCTGTAAAGAAAGCAAACAGAATCACCAAAGTCTTTGGTGGTGAAACTTGCTGAGCATCTCTGAAGATTACATCTTCTGTAGTTTCTGTGATTGTGGGAACGGTGCTTATCTGCCACTGTGAAACAGAAATGTTGCTGTGTTTTTAGATAAAATGAGGAGGTGATGACTTTGAACTCTAGCTGTAGGGTGTGATTCCCTAAATTCCTGCTTAAATGAGTTTCAGAAGTTGGGTAGATTCTCTATCCAAATATGTCCTGTTTAGTTCTGAGTAAACCATTTGTGAGTGAGACTTGGTTATCCTTTCAGAGGGAAGGATATAAAGAAAGAATTAATCAGCCATCACCAGTGAAATTATTTCAGGCTTCCTCCTTCATTGATATAGATGAGTTATGCCCATAGTAAGCCCCAATAGACAGAAATACTGAATCTTCTGCTTCAGGGCTTAAAACAGTACCAAATTTAGAATTAAAATTACTCTAATTGGGGGGGGGAATAGGTTGGTGCCACATCTTTTGATTCTAGTGCCTTCCTTGTAGTGTCTACTTACAGCCTGTTTTGGGCATGTGATGCTACTTCCAGTCTTACTCTGCCTCACCACTTGTAGACTCCAGCTCCTTCTCCCTTTCCCTCTTCAGGTTCATCAACCATTATCTCTTTGTGGGGGTATAATTCATTTTTAGCCAATATTGATGTAAATGCTTACTTGCCTCATCTCAAAGTTTTGCCCTTTCTGTCTTATGATAATGTTGGCCATGAGGAGCTGGGCTGTAACTTTGTCCCTCTGATGTTAGCAGTTAGCATCACATCTGACTGTGCAAGTGCGCTGCCTGTGCCCTGCAAAGTCACATGGGTCTTTCTTCCTGACTCCGCATTGCATGCTCATGTCTACTTTGCTGCTTGTTCTTCCTCTTATGTCTGCTTTTAACATCATGGGCTTTACCACCTTTCTTCTTGCTGCTCTCCAGAATTCCTCCTAGTTCTAACTTAAGGTTTTCCAGTTGTTCTGTGTCTGAATATTAGCCCATGTAGTTTTGGGGCTATGCTGTAGCTGTAGTTATATTATAACATGGTCTATATCTGTCCTCTGACAAAATTCATGCTTCTTGTTATCCTGTATCTTGTTCAAGGCACAGGCTACAGAGCTGTAAAGGAGTTCTTTCTGCCTCTATGTTTAAGAGAAAAGATATTTTAAAAATAAAATCTGTGTTAGCTCCACGAGAACAGATCAGGAGAAAGGACAGACCAGATTATTTCCATCTCATGAGATAGAGAGGAAGGCAGGGAAGTGGGTATTACACACCACAGAACAGCTGTGTGAAGCCTCCTGAATTGGTACTTGAGTCATTTCTGATACACCACTGTGTCATTTAGCATAAGCAACTCTGCCGTGCTGTGGTGAGGTGTGTGGAGGCTTTAGAGTTCCCAAAGGTCTGCTACACCAAACTGCTGTTTCCCGCTGCTGCTGTTTGCCTTTAGAGTTTCGTAACCTCATGAGTAGATGTGATTGACCTGATAGTATCCTGGTTATGGCTAGCAGTATTACTGGGCCTTGTTTTACTCCAACAGTGATCAGAAGACTGGACAATTCATGTGTTGTGTTAGACTACTTCTCATTAACTTGCAAGTTTCCCTCTCATTTCCAGTTGCCATCTTCTAAATGGATTCCAGTGAATTTTCGGGATCTTTGGACCCCCTGTCCTTGCCTGACAAACCGCTTATTGGTGATCTCCCTGCTGACATGGAGTTTGGGGAAGATCTCCTCGGCTCCCAAACAGCTTCTACCCAGGAAGTTTCAGTTCTTCAGCCTCCTGACTGGGAAGAATCCAAGCAGATGACTGCAGATGGGGACTTGGACCTTCTAGTGAAAGCAGACAGCCTGTCTGAACTAAACAAATCAAACGACCTTGTTCTAGATAAACCTAGTGTCTTGGATATGCTGGAGAAACCTGATGTCTTAGATGACTTGGATAAAACTGCTGACTTGATGGAGCTAGATAAATCGCAGGGTCTGGATGGGCTGTATAAGCCACATCCTTCCCAGGATGTGGAGGATGGACCAGCGGACTCATCTGCCCTCTCTAGAGAAGCCCTTGTTCCAGAAACATGGAAAGAAGGGGAAGATGCACCAAAAAATGATTCTGGGGACCTAAAGGAGGATGGTGCTGCTGCTATTCCTGCACTGTCTGATGACAATGCCCCTGAATCACCCCAACAGCCCGTCCCTGACCCTGGGGACCTTAGTGGTGCCCCAGCCACAGAAGAAATCACAGCACAATCCTCAAGTCCACCAATGGCCCCCCAACAACTCAGTCTTAAACAGTCAAAGAAGACAAGGTTGAAGGCACTAAGGAAAAGCTCACCCATGCAGAGGGAAGGGCTGACAGGGGAAGCAGAGGTGGAACTGAGCCTGGACAACAGTACTGCAGCTTTGCCCCCTGAGCCCACGGAGGACAACCAGGCAGAGGAAGGGGATGATAGTGGGAACAACTCACTTAAAGAAAGTAGTGTACTGAAAGCACAGGAAGCCTCACCACCATCAGGTAGGTTGTTATCTCTGCAGAACTTGGCTTCCTTTTGCTCAGGAGGTCATCCTGCTGCACATTGCTGAAGGTGGAGTCTGTTTTGCACTCCAGCTTTTCCAGTTGTCCCCTGCTATGAAAATTGCCAATGCTAGTGATGGGCTAGATTTGGGGAAAGCATCTTGCTTACAGGGAATAACGCTCTGGAAGCTGCTCCCCTGGTACACACAAGCTCTTGCTCTGGCTTTCATAGCTTTAACTTTGATTTTCAATGCTTGTGTCAGCTAGGAGCTTCCCTGTTAAAGCTGTGGCTGCGCATCAGCTTAGCTCACACTCTTCATCACTGGAGTCTTTGCTGAAACTGAGGGTCACCAGGAGAAGGTGTTTCCAGTAGGCAAAGTCCCTTTGCCCAGGCTGGCCATCCTCAGGAGATGCTAAGTCTCAGTCAGAAGCAGTTGAAGTCAAGTGCCCAGCATGCCTCCCCCATGCAGGGAGGTCTCCCCCTTACTGGACTCCTCCCAAGCTGCATGTTTGGATCTCTAACTACAGGTGGTGGGTTTAGGAGCTTTCCTGTGTCTGATCACCACCAGAACTGTGCTTGTTAGCGAGGACTGTCTGAGGCTTCATGTGCAGACTGACCCAAAGGGTGGCTGCATTTGAAGAACACCTATCCTCTTCTGTTGGAGAAAAGCAAGATGTTAGATGCAAGCTTCTTCTGTGCTTCTGTTCCAGGAGAAGGCCTGTCTGGGAAGGGAAGCGAGCTGCCAGCTGAGAAGGTGAGGAAAATGCAGTCAAGTACGTATGCTACAGGAGCATAGAGGGTGGCTGGCTGTTGTCAGACTCCATGAGGGATACTGGCTGTCTTGTCACCCCTCTGGGAAGGAGTTTGCCTGTCTGCTGTGACGGAATGATCCCTGTGCACTGCCACTGTGCTGTAATATGGCTTCAGTGTGTCCCAGCTACCCCCAGCTGGAATGTCGTTCTCATAAGCCTACTTCCCCCTCTCTCCTATCTTGCCAACTCTGGTCAGGTATCCATGGAGTTTTACCCATTTTCAGCCTAGATATTGGGAAGGCAAATCCCAGAAGTTGGAATTCCACCATGATCTGGCATATTTATCCATGGTTGTCCTAGCAGTTGGGTAGCCTAAGTATTTTCTGAATGTCTTCTAGGAGCAGAAAAGAAGTGAACGAGCCAGAAGATCAGAAACTGCCAGGCCTGAAACTGTGAACTCCTCTGAGAGCAGTGAGTAACTAGGACCAGCCAATGCCTGTTTTCAGCCAGAGAGCAGGGCTCAGGCCCATTATGGGCAGGTGGCTCATGGTGTGATTACAGTGGGAACTCTGGAGCTTCTGTGCAGACTTTCCTCTTACGCACGACAGGTCCCTTCATCCTGTGAGTCTTCATCCTGGGGTACTTGCCTTGCTTTTTCAGGGCACTTAGATTGAAGGGAGGGTTGTAGTAATTTTACAGTGGTGTGTGGACACCAAGCACCAAGTAATAGAATGAGACTCTGGGGCTGTTCCCAGGAAATCCATGTTCTCAGCCAGGAACTTTCTTCCTTTGTCTCTATGGCAGCAGGCTGTCTGAAGGAAGGTTGCGTTTTGGGGATTTTCCTGCAGAAGTACGTGAAGTCTCTGTTCTTTGAGTGTCACTCTGACATTCCCTAGTACTTGTGTGTTGCTCCTTCATTGCCTGCCTGTGCAGTCTGTGCTGGAGGCTGGTGATCCAGCTTGTTCCCTTTAAGGTCTACCAGTTCTTGGAGGGTTTTCTGCTGTAAATGTTCACACTTTGGGCTTCTGCTCAACCTTGGCAAATCATGACTTCATAGAGAGGAATTGTACTTAAGCACAGTTTGCTTAAAGACCTCCTGACTCATCTCCAGTTACAACAGAATATCCTTTAAGGGTCCCTTTATCATTCCACCCAGACAGGTACAAAGCATGTAGAGGGACTCCAGAAAGGTGACATCAGAAAGCCCCAGCATGTGTCTCATGGCAGAGGTTTCTGTCTCAGTTCCTAATGAGGGATTTCTGTGCATCTTTCTCTGCTGCTTTGCAGTTCCGGTCTCTGACGAAGACTCTGATGCAATGGTGGATGATCCCAACGATGAGGATTTTGTTCCTTTTCGTACCCGACGCTCCACTCGCATGTCTTTACGCACTCAGATGGCTCAGCGAGCTGCCCGCTCTACTGTTACCAAGATGACTTGTGCCAACTGCCGGACTCCACTGCAGAAGGGCCAAACTGCCTACCAGCGTAAAGGGCTCCCTCAGCTATTCTGCTCCAGCTCCTGTCTCACCACCTTCTCAAAAAAACCACCTGGCAAGAAGATATGCACCTTTTGTAAAAAGTGTGTGTTCATTCCCCTTTCCTCAATGCTCCCATGCTTGTGACCCCATTCACCTGCATCACAGCCCTACCTGCCAGTCCCCATCCCTGTGACCCTCATGCTTCCCATTCACCCATACCACTCCTGCCCTCTGCCAACTGCTGCCCCAGGTGTTCCTTCACACACCGCATATCCCATGCTCCCTACAGCCCCTTCACATTATTGCCTTTCCCTGCCTGTCCCCAGGCTCAATGCCCCATATCCCAGCCTCCTCTCAAAACAACCTCCCGCATGCTCCATCTTCAGGCACCACCCATCTGGGCCAGGACAGAAGCTGCTGTGAGACAGTTCTTGCCACCCTTTTGGGACACCAGAAAGTCCTGTGCCATACTTGTCCCTTCATGGCAGGACTGGTGTGTCCCTGCACTAACACATCCCTTCCTGATCCTCAGGGAGATCTGGAACACCAAGGACTCTGTGGTTGCCCAGATTGGTTCAGGTGGCTCTTTCCATGAGTTCTGCACCTCTGTCTGCCTCTCCCTCTACGAGGCCCAGCAGCACAGACCGGCACCTCAGTCTGCAGATGCCTCAGACACCAGCCGCTGCAGTGTCTGCCACAAACCTGGTGAGGTAAACAAACCCCTTGTCCTTCCCATATCCTGGATGAGGTGCTTGTGACCTGCAGCACTTGGGCCTGCCTGGGACCATCGCAGTGCATTTGCCAGGTTCTCCCGTGGTGTGAGGCCTCAGCCCTTGAGCTGGCTTGGGCTCACTCCCAGGTCCATACTTGTTACTGTGAACCAGCCCTTACTCCAGCAGAAGAAATAAGGCTTCTGCTTTCTCCCCGCCCTGAAGGTCATTGCTCTCCCAATTGCTCAGCTGACTTTTGGCAAGGGAGACCAGCCTGAGTCCACACCAGCTTCCAGTATGGCACTTGCCTGAGTTTTAGTGTAACAGCCTATTATCCCAAGGGCCATGGTAGTAGTGTCGGAAGGAGGCACATGGTGGTTTGGGGGAGTGACAGCAATGATGTCTCTGCAGATCCAGCATGAGGTCAGCAATGGGAATGTGGTTCACCGCATCTGCAGCGATGCCTGCTTCACCAAGTTCCGGGCCACCAAGGGGCTGAAAACCAACTGCTGTGACAACTGTGGACTTTACATCTACAACAAGGGCTTGCCCCTGGAGTACCTCTTCCATGAAGGCCAGCAAAAACGCTTCTGCAACTCTGCCTGTCTCAACAGTTACAAGAAGGTGTGTGGAGCCAGCTGCCTGGGGCGGGGGGTCTCCGTGGGCACACAGCTCCTTTGCTCTGTATGGCAGGGCACTTTATGCAATAGCAGGTGACTTGAATCTCCTTGGCCTTTTACTGCTGACAAAACATTTTAGAGATTGCTGTGGAGAAACTTTGAAGCAGGCAAACAGAATTTATTTATTCTGCATGGGGCCCATCTTGGATCCGAGCACAGGTCAGGCACTCAGTAAGCTGGACTGTGCAGTGACACTGGTACATTCAGTGAGCGTGGGCTGGCTTCTTTTGGATGTCTCCCCAAAGCTTGGCTGGATATATTCCTCTGTGGCCTGAGCAGACTTCACTTAACTGTCTTGATGGGATTGCCAAGCTCTGTATTCCAGCCAGGGTACCCTTGAAACGAGGAGGTGAGGTGCCGAAGGCAGCCTTTTTTGCTGCCACCACCTGAACCTGCAGACTATGAGCCTGGCGCTGGCATCAGGTGTTCCCTGCAGGAGAGCTGCCCTGTGGTGAATACAGTAGTGCAGTGGGATATGAGGGTCGGACCTTGCCGGCTGTGATGGTCTCCCTGGCAGCTCTGTTCTGCTCTGTGTTTGCAGAAGAACACTCGGGTCTACCCGTGCATGTGGTGCAAGACGCTGTGCAAGAACTTTGACATGCTGCCCAACGTGGATCGCAGTGGCAAGATGGGCCTGTTCTGCTCCATTTGCTGCACTACCTCCCACAAAGTGAAGCAGTCAGGCTTGGTTGGTAAGAGCACCTACGTACAGGGAATCAGTCACCTCTCCACTCTAACTCCTTCTTTGGTACTATTTATTGCTTGTGGATGAGACTGGAAAGAAGGCATGTTGCTTGCCTGGGGAGGAGTCCAGTGACACAAGTGGAAGGAGATTTGGAGAGGGAGGAACACTTGCAGCATGTAGATGTCTTAATACTGAGGGGTAGTGTACATTGCTGTTCTTAAGAATGCAGGAAGTAGTTGTAGTGCTGTTCTGTGCTGGCATTGCCCTTTCCATTACATGGGGCACCAGGGTGTGTCCAGCAATGGGTATGGTCTGTGGTGCAAGTACTGCAGCCTGTTTTGTCCAAATTCCTGTAGAGCCAGGGTCACTTCCTTGAACCACTCTGCTCTCCATCTGTGTTTAACATTTCTGTCCTAGCAGAATCTGGTGCTCTTAGTTTCCTTATGTTCTTGTCCCTTGCTTTTTGATAATAGCTTGACAGACTGAGGATGAGTGAGTAGCTTGCATGCCATCCTCAGAAACCAGTCCCACGTCCTGTGCTGCTGCCCTCACCGATTCCTATCTATCTGTTTCATCAGGTCCCCCTAGACCCTGCAGCTTCTGCAGAAAGAGTTTGTCTGAACCCTGCTATTACAACAAGACAGACCGGGTTGTCTACCAGTTCTGCAGCCCGAGCTGCTGGACCAAATTCCAGGTACTGAAATATCCTTCGTGCTGGGCTGGGCCGTAGAGCTCATGCCTGCTTTCACACTTAGCAGGGGCTCCACCTTCCTCAGGCTCCTGAGGGAGGGTCCATAAGAAAGTCTCTGCTGGAGCACAAGAGTTGCACTAACTAATTGCCAATAACTCAGTCTTGGCCCTATCTCCCCCTTCCTCTGTTGGGATAAGGTGGGCTGTAATTCACTCCTGTCTATCAGGTTATGCCCAGTGGGAGTGCAGTGCAGAGCTGTGCTGCATGAGTGGTTTGGGATATAGTGGCTTTATGGGGGCACGAGCAAAAGCACAAGTAAACTAGCAAAGCACAGCGGGCACCTGCTAGTGGGGTGGAGAGGGGCAGAGCTGCCCTCTGAGCCAGGCGTCACTGTGGAACCTAAGTCCTCTAGCATGTGTTGTCTAAAAATTTACAACCAGCAGGCCTGGATACCTCATGTTTAATAATCTTGAAAGGCTTGACTGGTGGTTTTTAATCTTCCAATGTTAAGTTTCAGCATGTGTGAAATGTTTATGGTATTCAAAGGCAACTGGAAGAATATTAGTTTTGTACAGTGGTCAAAGAACAAAGCAACAGCCAGGAAGACCTGGGAAGCTTAGGCCAGGACATGCCTTGGGCAACTGAGAAAACTTAGAGAATCTAGAGATGGAGAGTTAGTTACTGCCAGTTGCAGTATTTCATTTTGGGGTTTGTTTGTTTTCTTGTGGTTTTCCTGTTGGGGGTTTTTTGGGTGAGGTTTTGGGGGGCTTTTTTTTTTTTTTTTTTTTAATAAAACCTTGATGTAATCCTTCACTGAGATCACAAATGGTGTTGGTAGGGTAGCTGTAGAGTTTTTACAGTTGTAGACTTCATAAGACTTGAATCATAGAATCATAGAATAGTTTGGGTTGGAAGGGACCTTTAAAGGTCATCTAGTCCAACCCCCCTGCAATGACCACGGACATCTTCAACTAGATCACGTTGCTCAGAGCCCCATCCAGCCTGACCTTGAATGTTTCCAGGGATGGGGCATCTACAACCTCCCTGGGCAGCCTGTTCCAGTGTTTCACCACCCTCATCATAAAAAATTTCTTCCTTACATCTAGTCTGAATCTACCCTCTTTTAGTTTAAAACCATTACCCCTTGTGCTATCGCAACAGGCCCTACTAAAAAGTTTGTCCCCATCTTTCTTATAAGCACCCTTTAAGTATTGAAAGGTGACAATAAGGTCTCCCTGGAGCCTTCTTTTCTCTAGGCTGAGCAACCCCAACTCTCTCAACCTTTCCTCATAGGAGAGGTCCTCCATCCCTCTGATCATTTTTGTGGCCCTCCTCTGGACCTGCTCCAACAGGTCCATGTCTTTCCTGTGCTGAGAACTCCAGAGCTGGATGCAGTACTGCAGATGGGGTCTCAACAGAGCAGAGTAGAGGTGGGGAATCACCTCCCTCGACCTGCTGGCCACGCTTCTTTTTGGGCAGCCCAGGATACAGTTGGCTTTCTGGGCTGCGAGTGCAGATTGTTGGCTCATGTCTAGCTTTTCATCCACCAGTACCCCCAAGTCCTTCTCCACAGGGCTGCTCTCAATCCCTTCATCCCTCAGCCAGTGTTGATACTGGGGGTTGCCCCAACCCAGGTGCAGGACCTTGCACTTGGCCTTGTTGAACCTCATGACGTTCACATGGGCCCACTTCTCGAGCTTGTCCAGGTCCCTCTGGATGGCATCTTGTCCCTCAGGCATGTCAGCCACACCACTCAGCTTGGTGTCATCTGCAAACTTGCTGAGGGTGCACTCAATCCCACTGTCTATGTCATTGATGAAGATACTAAACAGTTCTGGTCCCAATACAGACCCCTGAGGGACACCACTTGTCACTGATCTCCATCTGGACATTGAGACATTGACGAGTACCTTCTGGATGCGACCATCCAACCAATTCCTCATCCACAGAACAGTCCATCCATCAAATCCATATCTCTCCAATTTAGAGAGAAGGATTTTGTGGGGGACTGTGTGAAAGGCCTTACAGAAGTCCAGATAGATGACATCTGTAGCTCTTCCTTTGTCCACTGATGTAGCCACTCCATCATAGAAGGCCACTAGGTTGGTCAGGCAAGACTTACCCTTGGTGAAGCCATGCTGGCTGGCTTGGATCACTCCCTGTCCTCCATGTGCCTTAACATAGCTTCCAGGAGGATCTGTTCCATGATCTTCCCAGACACAGAGGTGATGCTGATAAATCGGTAGTTCCCAGGGTCCTCCTTTCTACCCTTTTTAAAAATGGCTGCGATGTTTCCCTTTTTCCAGTCACCAGTGACTTCACCTAATTCACCTAACTTGAATTATTGCCATGTAAAATCAGCACTGTAACATATGAGTAAACCCATGCATAACCTGGATTAGGAACTGTCTTGCTGGCAGATCTCAGAACACACTTGTCAAAGAAAAACCACTCAAGAGAGTGTTTCAAGATGGCTGCTTGGAGATCAGTATTAAGCCCAAGGAGTTCAACATCTTCATCAGTCATCTGGCAATAAAGTCAAAGTAAGCATGATAAAATTTTGCAGATTAAACAAAAATTGGTGAAGTGTTAACTCATGCTGAGGTCAGGGCAGTCATAGAAAGCAAAGCAACTGGATTGCTTGACAAGACTGGTTCCTCCTAACATGTGCTTAAACACAGCTCAGTGCAAGATCCTGTATCAGCCTTACTCAAGTAGTATGGGGATGTAAGTCCTGGGAAAGTAAGGATTTTGAAAAGGCCCTGGAATTACAGCAGATAAACTGTTCAGTATGAGCGTCTAAGTTTACAGCCACAGAGGGAAGGATTAATTAAGTTATTGCAAGTACAAGCAGAGGAACAGGGAGTTAAAGTTTGGGGGCTATGGAGCAAAAGAGCTACCTAGAATGTTGCACAGGTAGGAAGGATGTTCATCCGATGACCACTTTATTTTCAATGTTGAAGAAAAATTGGAAGTATGCTGAAAAAAGACAGAAAAATTACATATGGGCTTGAAAAATGCATGTACTGAAGCACTCGCAGAGCACCTTATCTGAGATTATCAGAAAGAAAACCAGGAAGATGACTATTAATAAATATACCCTTGTGGACAAGACATCAAGTGCTAAATGGCTGTTTAATCTAGCAGAGGACGGTGCGATGAGAATGGCTGCTTGAACTTTGAAGTTGCGTTACCTTGAAAATAGAAACCAGGCACCTATGCTTCAAGATTTTTTAGAGAAATTCTCAGAAGAGGTAGCGGAGCCCCCATCTCTTAATGTTTTCAAATCCAGAGGGTTGGCAACTTGAAAGCTTGCCTTTCTGAGAAGAGCTGGACCCAGTACACTGGAAGCAAAGTGAAATTACTCAAGAATCTGCTCTCCAGGAGCTTGAGACACGATCTGATGGCCTGACTGTGGGTCACTGACAGTGGCAGCAAGTGCAGGTCTGAGGAGAGGCAGACGGACTGCTGTGAATGGTGGAGGAAGCAGGACGTGTTGGCAGTGCAAAGGGGGTGCTCGCTGCCCGCTGTGTGCCTCTCCCTCCATGAGCTGTCTTTGTCTCCTGCAGCGCACCAGCCCGGAAGGTGGGATCCACCTCAACTGCCATTACTGCCACAATCTTTTCAGCGGGAAGCCAGAGATCCTAGACTGGCAGGTGAGGACTTTCCCCAGGGGGATGTTGAGGTAGAAGCCAGCCCTGGTGAGGACTGCAGGGCTCCTTCCTCTCCCTGCTCAAAGCAGAGCTCCTTCTGCACCAGTGCTCTGAATGCCTTAGCTGCAGAGACATGCCTGGAGACCATGCGCTGAGTGCTGCTCTCCTGATGTTCTGCAGGATGTCAAAAGGGCAGGAGGAGACTGTTTCTGCCAAACCCCATGCCAGGAGAGCTGGGAACTTGGCTCAGCCCCGTAGTCTTGCTCTTGCTTCCTTGAGAAGTGTGGGGACCTCCTGCCAGCCTGGCTGAACCGGTGGTGGTCTCTTTGGCAGGACAAGGTGTATCAGTTCTGCTGCAAGGACTGCTGTGAGGACTTCAAGCGACTGCGTGGGGTGGTGTCTCAGTGTGAGCACTGCAAACAGGAGAAGCTGCTGCATGAGAAGATCCGCTTCTCTGGAGTGGAGAAGAACTTCTGCAGCGAAGGTACTTAGGGAAGGCACGGGAGAGGCAGAGCCCCCATGCCAGCCCATGCTGGGGGAGGAGAAGAGAGCATGGAGAGGAACAGAGGGGAGACTGTCTTAGCCAGGCCCTGGGGCAAGAGCCTTGCCATGCAGTGAAGGGAGGACTGTCGTGGGGATGGCTTGCTGTCCGGCCAGGCCCTAGGGCAAGATCTTTACCGTTCATTGTGTCCTTGGGGAGGGCTTTCTCACAGCTTTTCTCTCTCTGGGGGCTGGGGAGACAGCAGGTGGCAGCTCCGCTCCTCCTGTCATCATGCACTTCTACGCTCTTGCGTCTGGGCTGGCCTGACCTGGCCTTGCCCTGCCTGCTGGGTTCCTGCACACAGGAGGTTGGAGTCAGACTCTTCCTAGAAGCATGGAGGTGAGAGATGGCAAGTCCCCATGAGGTCCCATCTTATCCCAGCCCCAGGGGCCAGTGCTGGATTGTTCCCTACAGTGTGTTGCGTGTGCTCTGTTGTCTCCGCAGACCTGGATTCTGGTCATGTTTGGGTCAGGGAGGCCCCCAGTTCATCCTGGGAAGGTTTCACTCCTATTGTTTCTCCGCAGGGTGTGTGCTTCTTTACAAACAGGATTTCACCAAGAACCTGGGCCTGTGCTGCATCACCTGCACCTACTGTTCTCAGACCTGCCAGCGGGCGGTCACCGAGCAGCTGGAGGGCAGCACCTGGGACTTCTGTAGTGAAGACTGCAAAAGCAAATACTTGCTCTGGTACTTCAAGGTCAGTATTGGCACTGGCAGCTTGTGCTAAGTGCTGTGGTGGGCACGGCATCCAGATAAGTGGGCATTGCACTGAGGAAGTTCGCACTGCTGGAGTCTGGCTGGCACTGCTGCGGAGAACCTGGCACTGCTGGAGTCCTGCCTGGCAATGACGGGACACTGCTACGGGGAAGCTCACGTAGCTGGAGTCCCCAGCTGATTCTGCCAGAGCACTGCACTGAGGAAGCTCACAGTGCTGGATCCGCGGCTAGTGCTGCTGTGAGAAGTTCGCACCGCTGGAGTCCCCGGCTGGCACTGGCAGGGCACTGCTGTGGGGAAGCTCACAGCACCTTGCTATGTGCACCTTTCACTGGAGAGTTGTGTTGCACTCAGAGGGGGTGTGGTTAGTTACTCGTTGTTTCTCTCCTGCTGATGCGGGCTTTAGGCAGCTCGGTGCCATGCCTGCAAGCGTCAGGGGAAGCTGCTGGAAACCATCCACTGGCGGGGGCAAATCAAACACTTCTGCAACCAGCAGTGTCTGCTGCGATTTTACAATCAACAGAACCAGCCCAACCTGGACACGCAGAAGGGGCCCGAGAGCCTGCTGAACAGTGAGTAGGAGGGAGGGAGGGGACCTGCATAGCTCAGTCCGAGAGACACAGGGAAGACTGAACAGCGAGGGGTGGAAGCTTCCTGCCCGGGACTGGATGAGACGCTAGGGAACAATCCTGCACTGGCCCTTGGGGGGGGAAAGGACGGAGTGGGACCTAATGGGGCTTCTCCATCTCTAACGTCTATGGTTCTATGACACACAGGGCCCAGACGGGAGGAGCCGGTGCCAGCGTGCTGCCTGTAGCTCACACTCTTAGCGAGGATACTCAGGGATTTAACATCCTCATGTTGCCAACGGAGAGCTCGATTTACAGGGTTAGGGGACAGCGTGGTTTGGCATGATAATCCACCTGCAGCCCCGCACCACCTCCGAGCTGTGACCTTCTCAGATCTCATAAGCTAATCAGGATTGGGCCAGGTCAGTGCTTGGATGGGAAACATTCAAGGAAAATGCAGGGTGCTGCAGGAAGTGGTGCTGGTGATGCTGTAGGTGGGCTCTCCTCAGCCAGAGCTGAACCTAGAATGATCTTGAGGGAGTACTGAGCTGCTTGAGGCACTCTGTCTTGCAATGTTAGATTGGAGTCCTACCACTTACCCAAAGATCGCTGCAGCTTTGGGGAGTTGCCAACCCCATGTCCCGGATAACCCCATTCTGCATCCGTGGAGTTCCAGCTGGAGAGGAGATTTTCACTACCTGTTGCCCCATTTCCATTAATTTGAGACAGTTGCTTATGGAAGATTGCAAAGTGCTTTGGGGTCCCTCAGGATGGAAGGTGCTCCTAGTGACAGTGACAAGACATCGCTTGGCCCTCGGACACTCATGTAGTCTCATTCTGCTTGGTCTTTCATAGGCCATGATCTTCTAGGTAATCTGTGTGATCTAGTTTAAAATGCCTGCAGCTTATGGTGGGGACTTGCTTCAGTGCATCAAGCTTTGACAGATACCTGCATCACAGGCTCAGGCTTTGCTGTCCTCCCTGGGATTCCATGAGGTATAAAACCCTGACTAGGGTGCACCAAGGAGGGTAAATGAAGACAAGGACCTTCCTGTGAGAGACCTCGTCCTCCATCTCCAGACTCTTCCTGGTTCCTCTCCTGACAGCAGTGGGCTGATTGCAAGACTGGGGAAGCCCTGGATGTCAGTGCTGCTTAGACAGCAAAGCAGAGCTGCTCTGCCAGAAGCAGCAGATTCCCCCAGCCAGGGGAGTCCAACCTGCCCTCCAAGAGCCACGCTCCATAAATGGCTGTGTGAGGTGACGACTCAAGTAGCAGCACACTGGAGTGATGTGGGTAAGGAACTGTTGGTTTCTGCTGGCATGGGAGTGCCCAGGGGGAGTCTGCTTGATGGGGCACGGACTGTCCTGCTGCCCAGGGGAGGAAGAGGTGTTAAACTTGCTGGTTCCTGTAGCTCACCAAGTGATTCCGCAGCCCTAGCCATGCTGTTCCAATTGTCCTCTGCTTTCAAGGCATCTTGCATGTGAGATACCAGTAACACTGCTTTTGGGATGCACGCACAGTGAGCAAGCTCTGCCTGCAGAGGGAAGCATATTTCACACCATTTGGCCATTGTCTCCTTGGAGCCACGGACCACAAGTCTGAGAAGTACCTTCTCCACCACTACCGACCACGAGAGTCTGAGATCCTCCTTCACCACATCTCTGGAGACCCCCAAGAACTTTGCTGTCTGGCACGTGGGGCATCACCCTTCACCATGCCACAGCTGCCTTTCCATGTGCCCTGTGAGGCAGAGGACTCTGAGGGCAGCCAAGGAAAAGCCTGTCAGCAAGGGTGAACGCTCAGCTGAGCTCAAACTCCAGGCTACCGCAGCAGCTGTCATGCTTGGTGAATGCCGTTGGTGGCACTGGGCCCTCTGTGTATTCTGGCACACCCATCCCCTGCCAGTTGTGGGACAGCTGTGGACATCCTTGTCCAGGGACTGTGGCATACTGCTCAGCTTGCGAAGGAAGGGTGCTGGAGCCAGGGCCTGCTGTGTGCTTACACAGAGCTTTCCAGCCCAGCGTGTTGTGCAGGGGATTTCAGGAGGAGCAGCTTGTCAGTGCGTGGTGAGGAGCAGCTTCTGCCTGGTCCAGCCAGGGTCTCCTGTGGACCTGGCAGCTGTGTTGCCAGCTCACAAGGCATTTCAGACCTATCTTGGGCAGAGCAGCTGACTACCTGCTTCTTCTCTTGCAGCCAGTGGTTGCCTAAAACCATTCATTCCTGTGACCTAGTGGCTGCTGCCAACCTGGTGATGCCGAGAGTGCTTGCTCACGATAAAAGCGGCCATTTCTTTGCTGGCAACAGTCTGTGTAACGAGGGATTGAGGAGCTTCTGCCACAGAACTGTGCCCAAAGACTTTCAAGGGGAACTGGCTCTGCACAGGGCCATCCAGCTGGAGAGGATAGAGGGCCAGAAGTCACAGTTCGTACAGGCAGTGCCTTGACAGCTCCTTGCTGGTGTTGGGGTGAGAGTAAAGAATAAGCTGCAGCTTTCCTGGAAGCTTGGATCTGTAGCACATGGAGCTTTGTGGCAGGAGGATCTTGTTTCCCTTAGTCCTAAATCATTGGCCTGTGGGGCAATCAACTTTGCTTTTGATTCTGCTGCAGCAGAAACTCTGTTCATACTCCATAGCTTGTCTTTTCTCCTTCAAGCCATTGATGTCTCCCACCTAGACCTGCTGCCCATCCACTTTGGGTGGTCAGGGGGAGTTCTTGGACCCATTGAGACCGTTGCAGATCCTATGGCTGAATGCTCAGCTGCAGGCTAGGGAATTTCCTCCAAGTGGAACTTACCTGTCCCCCTGTGGTGGTCAGCAAGTGGACCCTGCTGGGCCTCCAGTTGCTCAAGAGCTGTCCTGCATTTCCTCAGGACAGAGGAAATCTGCATAGTGTGAATGCCCATGTGTTGGACCTTTGGGAGTCTGGGTCTTTCCTGGAGAGCCTATCTGTATGCAGGAGATGCAAACAGACCCGCCACTCCCCTGGGGTGCTGAGACTTGCTGCTTTCCTTGCAGGAGTCGTCTCCATGCATGGCCCACGGTTAGTCAGTGCTGTAGAAGGCAGTTCTTTTTCCCAGCCACATGGGTAACCAGGGCTCACAGGAGATTTGGATGAAGGTATTGTTTTAGGTCATCAGCCTTTGAGATGGGTGCAGGTTCTCTGCAGAGCAAATGAGCAGGAGTTATCATCCAAGCCAGGATGATATTGTCACCACCTGAGACTAGTGTCTGCCACATGTGCCTCTTGCCTGCAGGTGATCCCCTCTTTCCTTAGGGGAATGGACTGCATCCCTAGGGCTGGGGCAAAGCTGTCTCTCTGCTTTCTGGGATCTCTCGTAATGCTACTACTAGCTCTGTCACCTTCTTCCTAGGGATCTCGAAGCACTTTGCCAAGATACTTGTAGCAGGGAGATGGAGGCACAGGGATGGGCCATGGCTCGGTACAGCAAGCCAATAAGCAGAGCTGGGAATAGAGCCCTGGATTCCTCTCTCTACAAGGGGCTGGGATTTCTCCTGACCTGCTGTGATGGGGATGGGGTGGACTGCAAGGGAGCACAAAATGACATGGGAATGACTTGATTTTGGAGTTGTAGTGTCTTCTGAGCTGCTAGGGCTAGAGATTGTGGAAACATTAACTGTTCCTGGAGTGGCCAGGAGCAGTTTCTGGGGAGCCTGTCCCTGCCTTCTGGCTGCTGCCACCTCCCGTCCCAGCACTGGGACCTGTTGGCCCAGGAGCTCTTGAACTTAGTCATTGCTTTCTCTTACAGGTCAGACTTCAGAACCAAAACCACCTGCCCCTTCCCCAAAGAAGGCAGAGACTAACATGGTAAGGCCTGTTGGAGGTAGGAGATTGCAAGATAGCACAAGGGGGCTGTCCCCAAAGAGAGGACAGATCTGCCATTGTTCAGGGAGATTCTGTTCTTCTACAACCAATGCATTTTAAGATGTCTGGGTAGTGGGAGCTGATAAGAGCTGCTGGGGAGGGCAGCATCAGCGTATCTCCTGCAAGAGGGAAGAATAACCATTCCCCGGGAATCAGTGGGCTCCAGAATAGCCTGCCAGTGTGGCACTGGCTCCTCTTTGCATGGTGCTCGTGTGTGTGTGTGTCTGTGTGTTGGGGACTGCCAGGCTCCATGAGGTGCTTTGGGAGTCTCTCCAGCAGTACCCGTGGTTGGGAAGAGGTGGTGCTGCCTTAGGTGGACACCAACCTCTCACTTTCTGTGTTTCCTCAGCTGTCGGCAAAGACATCCTCAGCGCAGATGTCTCCAGCCGCACCTCCTCTCCCACCCCCTCCAGTTCCAGCCACCCCTCGGAAAAACAAAGCTGCTATGTGTAAACCACTGATGCAGAACCGGGGCGTTTCCTGCAAGATAGAAATGAAGTCCAAAGGCTGTCAGACAGGTAGGAAAACAAGACATAACTGCAGGATTACAGGGGCATTTTGGAAAGGCAAGTGGCACGTCCCTGATTCAGACTAAATGTGAATCCAGCTTGAAATGCTGTACAGAGCAGCTGGGTGTTTGGCACTGTGCTGAGGAGTCTCAGGGCAGTGCAGAGCACACATGGCAGGGCTGGAGGTAGGGAGCCCATTTCCATCAGCAGCAAAAGGAGAGATGCAGAGAGCACTGCAGCATGATCCCACCTCTTGTGGGACAACTCCTGTTCCTCTGGAGATCATCAGCTTGTCTGAGGGGCCATCTGCTGAGCAGGTTCCACTGTGTAGCTCCTGTCGGGCATGTGTGTATGGTCTGCAGCATATGCAAGGCAACTAGACCTCTCAGCAACACCATGTAAGAGCAGGGCTTGCACCTCTGGCTGAGGCAAGCCTCTCTTGTTGCAGGGCTGTTTGGCTTGCTGTTGTTCCAGCTCTGCCCATGAGCCACAGAAGCTGGTGGCTGGAAGGGCCATGATGCTGGATGGCTGGGGGCATGACAGCGTGCAGCGGGGCTGGGTGGAAGACCTGCTGGGAGCAAGCTCACTGACATACTTTTGCTCTTGTCAGAGGCTGACTGGAAGCCCCAGGTGATTGTGTTGCCAATCCCCGTCCCAATCTTCGTGCCTGTGCCTATGCATATGTACTGCCAGAAAGTACCTGTGCCTTTCTCCATGCCTGTCCCGGTAAGCAACACACTCCACTCACTCGTGTTCTCTTACTGGCTCAATCCTGCCTTGCTGCAGCCTCCCTGCTTCTCTGTTCGTCCTCTTCTCCTGCCCCTGCTTTTACGTCAGTC
Organism: Harpia harpyja; assembly: GCF_026419915.1. Taxonomy (NCBI): domain Eukaryota; kingdom Metazoa; phylum Chordata; class Aves; order Accipitriformes; family Accipitridae; genus Harpia; species Harpia harpyja. The sequence continues at coordinate 15,205,556 of NC_068957.1, forward strand.
AGCTGAGTGTTGGTTTTCTGCGTGGTGTGCTGCTGTCAACAGGTGCCTGTGCCAATGTTCCTGCCCACCACGCTGGAGAGCACAGATAAGATTGTGGAGACCATTGAGGAGCTGAAGGTGAAGATCCCCTCCAATCCCCTGGAGGCTGACATCCTGGCCATGGCCGAGATGATTGCAGAGGCTGAGGAACTGGACAAGGCCTCCTCAGACCTGTGTGGTAGGTTCTGCCATGGCTTGGTCTCGCCCAACAGCTGGGATCACGTGGGGTTTGCCAGCTCTTGGAGCTAGAGCATCTGCCTGGATCGCAGCTCTCCCAAAGCCTTTGAAGAGGGAGCAGGGAAGAGGAAGTCCTCAACTTCTGCTGAGGAGGTATCAGGAGGGAAGAGTTGCAGCAGGGAGTAGTGTCTGCCACTGTCCCTTTTGGAGGTGCAAGTTTAGCGGCATGTGTGCAGCACTGTTAGTTTATTCAGGTGGCTGTTCAGGCTCTTACCTAAAGCAGCTTCCCATCCAGAAGACTAGCAGTCCAGACCCCACAGGTCTTTTTACTTGGGGGCTGCATTTCTCAAGCCCCAGTGACTAGGGCTGTGGCTGGGGAGAGGACAAACATCTAATGTCTTGCTGTCCAGGGAAATCTGGGCAGCGCAGATATCATGGGGCTGCTCTGAACACAGGACTGTGCTGCAGGGAGCCTGACTTCATTTTCCAGCTGTCACAAGGAAAACAGACAAAAGACTTTCTTGAAAGTTGGGTTTACGATCTGCTTTTGCATTGCAGACCTGGTGAGTAACCAGAGTGCAGAGGGTCTCCTGGAGGACTGTGATCTGTTTGGACCGGCACGGGATGATGTGTTGGCTATGGCTGTCAAGATGGCAAATGTCCTCGATGAGCCGGGCCAGGATCTGGAGGCTGACTTCCCTAAGAGTAAGAGCTGGGTGAAGCAGGCATGCAGGGCTGTTCATGCTGCAGCAGGGTCCTCCCCGCTGCCCTCGGCTGACCGCTGCCAGCAGCATTAAGAGCTGTGTGAACTTACCTCCCCATGCCCTCTGACTGACCAGGCTTGAGGCCAGGAACTGAGAGTCTTGCAGCAGGGGTGAGGAGACCACCACTTTTGAAGGAGTGTGTGTTTGTCTAGAGTAAAACTGACCTGTTGCGAACATGGGTCTGCAGAGAAGGGGGAATGAGAAGCTGATTTTAACAGCACAAAAAGCAGGGCAGCGGCGCTCTTGTGCTTATGGATGATGATTTCAGAGGATCCAGCAAGGTGAGAGACCTGGACAGGGCATGACAGGGAGACAGCAGGGAGACCTGGACAGGGAGAAAGCAGTATTGCTATGTGTCCATTAGCAGGCAGAAGGTGGAAGAAGAGGCAGGGACTTGCAGGCACACAGCAGTGGTGAGGCAGGATGCTAGCAGCAAAGGACAGAGAACTGGGGTGCCTGTGCCAGGCTGTCCCCAGTGCTGGCCTGGCACAAGGGGATGAGGAATGTTCCTCAGGTTTGAAAAACAAACAAAAAACTGTCAGAGGGGAGAATGTGAGGCTCTGGTTAGTTGAGAGAGCTTAGCATCATCTGCCAGAGCTGTATTTCCTTTGTTGGGCTGTGGCTAAAAGTTCATGCCAGGCAGAGGTAGAGGGTGTGAAGTGTTGGGCTGTGTGTTCCCTCTTCACCTTGCTGTAAGAACCAGACCAGCACAGGGGACAGGATGGAAAGTCTCAGCTGAGCCCTTCTGCCTGTGTTTTCTTTCAGACCCTCTAGACATCAACCCCAGTGTGGACTTCCTCTTTGACTGTGGGCTAGTGGGACCAGATGATGTGTCCACAGAACAAGATCTGCCTCGTGCTGTCCGAAAGGTGAGCTCTGTGTGGGTAATGCCTGCTTAAGGCTCTTTGGATTTGGAGTGAGAACTGCCATCTGGGACATATGAGGTGAAGGCTTTGGTGTGCTGGGGAGGTTGTGCCCTCTCCCTTCAGGGCATGCCTGGCCTGTGGGCCACTCCTTGAATGAAAATACTTGCCTGTCACTTTGGAGGAGCTTTGAATGCCACAGGTCATGTGAGAGCTGGCCTCTTTCCTGCCTGTGGTCCTCATAACTAATGGGCCTTGTTGGCTTGGCTGTCAGCAGAAGGATACCTACTGGCATGGGCACAGGCACACTGGGAGGGAGCTGGCAGTCAGCAGGTCTGAGGGGTGGCCAGGGCTCTTGCATCTGTCCCAGGTAGGTGCCCAGTCTCACAGTACACCTCTCTGCAGGGGCAGAAGCGTCTGGTGCTCTCTGAAAGCTGTTCCCGGGACTCAATGAGCAGCCAGCCCAGCTGCACAGTGCTGAACTACTCATACGGTGTGAATGCCTGGAAGTCCTGGGTGCAAGCCAAGTATGCAGGGGGAGAGACCAGCAAGGGAGAGGAGCTACGCTTTGGCCGTAAGAGCCCTGTCTGGATGGGGTGGAGTGGCAGAAACCTCCCAGAAGCTGGGTCCCAGGGTGCTGAGGTGCTCCTGGCCTTGCAGGCTATTGTCTGAGGCTGCTGTGCTTGTTTCCATAGCCAAGCCCATGAGGATCAAGGAAGACATCTTGGCCTGCACAGCAGCTGAGCTCAACTACGGCCTGGCCCAGTTTGTCAAGGAGATAACACGGCCCAATGGGGAGCGCTACGAACCAGACAGCATCTATTACCTATGCCTTGGCATCCAGCAGGTGAGGGAGGGCTGGCTGCCCTCAAGTCCTCCACAGCCAGACCTGGGGGTCAGATCTGGTGAGGGGAGCTTGTGCCCTTTACTCTGCCTTCTGGGGACCCAGAGAGGCTCACTGGACTGTCCTTCAGTGCCTCACCCCAGGATAGCAGCCTACCTGGTTCGGTCTTCGTTCCAAGCCCAGTGGGTAGGGTGGCAGCTATTCCCCAGCCTTGCACCCTTCTTGCACATCCTTGAGGAGGGCTGGGACATCTCCCCAGACTCAGTCCCTTCTTCAGCACCAAGTCTGCTTTGTCATGCTCTGGGGTTTTCCTCACAGCTCTCAGAAGTGGCTGGTTTTAGGATTCTGCCCTGCAGCTCTGGTTGTACAAGGAGGGGCGCTCTGCATGTGTGCCCTGGGTCTCTGGGGAGGGTTTGCATTCCAGGTGCTGCCATGTCTCTCTTGACTGTGTGTTCTGTCCTTTCTAGTACCTGCTCGAGAACAATCGTATGGTGAATATATTTACAGACCTTTACTACCTGACCTTCGTGCAGGAGCTGAACAAGTCCCTGAGCGGCTGGCAACCCACAATCTTACCAAATAGTATGTGTTTCCAGAGTACCTTCAGTCACCACACACACCCAGTTTGTGCGTCTAGCCTTGGATCCTCCAGTCTGATTGTGCTCCCCCAGCCTCAACCCTCTTCCTTGCCATAGGCAGCACAGTCCCGCTGTGTCCAGGGGTCGTACTGACCCATACCGACAGTGGAGCCAGCCTGGTTTACGCCTCAGCAGCTTCTCTTGCCCAGAGTCAGGGTAGCTGGGAGCAGAGCACAGCTGCTTTGTGTCCTGGGACAGTTTGAATCTTTACAACACTTCACAGTGATGTCTCCACCCTTTGGCAAAGAGGATACCAAGCCAGGAGGCACACTGGCTCATGCCTTTGTGTTCCCAGCACATGGGCAAGCCCTGCACACTGTGCTAAGTGTTGGCCAAGGTTGCTGTGCTGCTGCGTTGTGAGGGGACTAACTCAGAGCTCTGCAGAGGCTTTTCGTGATGGCTGTGATCTGGGCTGTCTTCCCTTCTGTGTTTTGTCAGTGGTTAGTTCACAGATCCAGCCTCACCTCTGCATACTGGCTGTCCCAGTCAGAGGCATTTGGCTGCAGACCTGTGTGTCTAGGCAGGAGCTGGGCATGTCTGTCTTGCCTGCTGCTTTTCCTTCATCTCACACTGAGTTTGGTGGAGCACTGACCTAGAGTTCACTTTGTGGCCATCTATAGGGATGAGCGGTTAGGATTGGTTTGGGTTCTGGCCTGTGGTTTGGCTGCACTCTGGGGTGGCTTGTGGCTGGGCAGAGCCAGCATCTAGCTCTGCTGATGGCTCTGGAGAAGTAACCTCATAGAAAAGGGGATGTTGTGAAGCATCAGTCTTTTGCAGTGAGGTTGCCTGGGCAGGGTGAAGGGATTGCCACAAGGCCACTGTTGATGTGACCTGGTTCTTCCTCTGTGTGTTGCAGACACAGTTTTCTCGCGTGTCGAGGAGGAGCACCTCTGGGAGTGCAAGCAGCTGGGCGTTTACTCTCCCTTCGTGCTCCTCAACACCCTCATGTTCTTCAACACCAAGTTCTTTGGGCTGCAGACAGCGGATGAGCACATGCAGCTCTCCTTCACCAACGTGGTGCGCCAGTCCCGCAAGTGCACCACGGCCCGTGGCATGACAAAGGTGGTGAGCATCCGCTACTATGCTCCTGCCAAGCAGAAGAAAAGCCGAGGTAGGGTCTGATGGAGCATCTCTCTGTCCCTCCCCCTGCATCCCCCATCGGGTCCCAGCCGTGATCCTGCTCTCTCCCCCTCTGCAGATGGTGGCTCTGGAAAGCGGAAGCGTGAGGAGGAGGTACCGATGCTGGAGCAGCGGGAGAACAGGATGAACCCACTCCGATGCCCAGTCAAGTTCTATGAGTTTTATCTCTCCAAATGGTGAGGCTTTCTTTGGAGAAGGGGCATGTGCCATTTTGGGGCCACCTCTTGGTTTTGGTGGGACCCTGTGGAGTGGCTGCTGCTCTCCAAACATTTGTACTTGAATGTAAAGCCTTGCCCAGGGTCTGTGCTGTTTGTATAGACCATAGTTGAGAGAATACTTCTCTGTGGCCCCTTCCACTACTTGGCTCTCTCCAGACAGGCAGGAGCATGCAGTATGAGTCGTGGTGCTTGGCTGATTAGGGGCTTTGGTCTTGAGTGAGGAGCTGCAGACTCACTTTGTGTCCTTGTCCTGCTGAAGGATGAGAGACTGTGACAAGCCTTGAGCCCCCCTTGATAACCATGAGTGCAGGCCAGGCTTTCTGAGCCCCTGGAGCTGATATCCCAGAGTTCACCTTCCTCTCTCTTTACAGTCCCGAGAGTCTGCGGAACCGCAACGATGTATTCTACCTGCAGCCTGAACGGTCGTGCATCGCCGAGTCCCCACTCTGGTACTCGGTCATCCCCATGGACCGGAGCATGCTGGAGAGCATGCTGAACCGCATCCTGGCCGTGAGGGAGATCTACGAAGAGCACAGTCGGCTTAGTAGCCTGGAGGACGACATGGACTAAGAGCGAGGTGCTGCCGGGCTGGCTGTGCTCCAGCCCAGGACACCTCATCTCCCTGCCTCCTGCTCAGGGCTGGGGCCGTGCAGCATGGGAGGGGATAGTGCTGTGGCAGCACTGTCTATCGTTACCGGACTTGGACATCGCATCCTGCTCATTACGGGCCTCTCCTACGTACGTGGCCCCCGCGCTCAGCCCTGCCTCCTGTCCTGGCTGCTGGGTGAGCCGTCTTCCCTGGGGCCAGTCCCCACAGCACAGGGGTGGCAGAGCCCCCAAGGCAGCTCCCCTTGCCCAGCCCTGTCCCCGGCTATTCCCAACCCTGACTCTACCCCCCCTCTCCCCCTACCCCAGTGCAGGAACCGCACCATTCGGCAGAGTGCTGTCTGGGACCAGCAGCCCCGAGGCTTTTAATTCCCCCTTCCTTTAGCATCCCCTCACAAGGCTGTGGGTAGCACGGCAGGAACGGTAGCTCTGCTGCTGCAGCAGCATGGTGTTTTCAAGCCAGTGGGGAAGGACCATCAGCAGCCGGAGAGCTGTTGGGTCAGGGGGAGGGCTTGTTCGCAGGGGTGGGAGAGGTTTGGGCTGGCTTTGGGGACCAGAGGAAGCTGGTGCTGGAATGTGAGGGCAGAGACCCAGCCTTGCCACAGGTATGCCTCCCTTGAACGCAGCCGAGCCGCCTCCCTCAATTTTGTGAATGTTTTCTGAGTCTGTGGAAAACTGATGGAGACAGCTCTGTGCCAGTGCTGCCCCTCTGTCCCCACTGTCCTGCATCCTAGCGTAATGCCCCTCCTCAGTGCAAGGTGCCATCAGTGGGTCCCTCCGCTCTGGCCGGGGGCTTGGGCAGCTGCTGGCAGAAGTGAGGACGTCTGCCTGGCCTCCCCCTCCCTCCCAAAGCAGTGGGGTGCTGGCGCCCTGCCCAGGGCGAGCCTGGCTCTGGGTGCACCGCTCCCTGCTGCCTCCTGCCCCTCCTTGTGTTCTGGTCAGTTTTCTTGAGCTGTACATGGGTCTCCTGTTGAGCCTGTATATATTGTTCTGGGCCCTGGCCCGGGGCCATCTGTTCTCTGTGTCCACGTGGAGAGTGAGCCACTCACCAGTCTTGTTGTAGTGATGCCAGGGCGGTAGGACTAACCCTGTGTCTCTGGAAACCATTCATTTCAAATAAAGATGCAGAAGACTTTTGGCAGCCCCTGCTTTTCTCCCGCAGGCAGGGTGGGCACTGCAGGAGAGCAGGGCCAGCATCCCACTGCTGCCGTGCACCTCGCTCCTGTCCATCCCTGCCTGCTTGTGCTTCCTACCGTGTCTGGCCCCTGGTGTGCTGCCAGCTCTGGCATGCTATGATGGTCCCTGACCCCGTGCCTGCTGGTGCTAGCCTGGCATGCCCTGCCTGTCCCTGCCCTGCTTCTCCTTTCCTGTCCCTTGCCGATAGGGCTGCCGCCCAACCCAACCCAGCAGTGACCCTGCCCTAGCCAGGTGGGACAGACCAGTTGGAGAGCAATGCCGCGGTGCCCATGGGCAGAGCAGGAGTCGAGTGAGGTGCAATGGGTGTTTATTTGCTCCCCCAGGGCTGACAGGACCCTGCCCCAGCCCAGCCCTACTCTCAGCCCCACTACTCCCAGGAGCGCGGGGAGCGGCCAAGCCATGTCCCTGGGGCCACGCCCATCTCTTTTGCTGGCCACGGAGTCCATGCCACAAGCCTGGCAGGGCCCGGAGACAGAACCACAACTGTGGCCGCCCATGCATCATCCATCCCTGAGCATCCCAGCAGGCCATGTTCACACTGCCAGGTCTGCAGCTCGCACCTTCCCGTGAGACCCACTGGCCCCCCCCAGCCATGTACCCGCCTTCCCCAGGGGTGCCAGGCCATGAGGCGCTCTGCCAGCAGCCACGGGGCTGCCACTGCTGGGCAGGGTGACGTGGGTCCTGTGGGTCCCCACAGGGCCACCGGGACTGGGCAGGATGCGGGACTTGGGGCCTGGCCCCTGCCAGCACTTGGTGAGACCCAGGTGATAGATCTCCACCAGGTTGAGCAGCAGGGACACACAGGCCACCCCTAGCATGAAGAGGATGAAGATGGTCTTCTCAGTGGGCCGGGAGATGTAGCAGTTCACGGTGTTGGGGCAGGGCCAGCGGCTGCAGGTGTAGAGGGGCTTCAGCTGGAACCCATACAAGGCGTACTGGCCCACAATGAAGCCCACTTCCAAAAGAGCCTTGAAGACGACATTGCAGACGTACGTCCTCAGGATGGCCCCACGCATGCAGACCTGTCCCCGCGTGTCCCCCACAGGGAGCTGGGGCTGCCTGGGGCGCTGCCGCCTGGCCCCACTGCCAGCCCGTGCTGCTGCTTGCTGCTGTGCCTTCTCCTCCAGATGCACCAGGTGCAGGATGTGGCCCAGGTACACAAGGCTGGGGGTAGAGACAAAGATGATCTGCAGGACCCAGAAGCGGAGGTGGGAGATGGGGAAGGTGCTGTCGTAGCAGGCGTTCTGGCAGCCAGGCTGCTGCGTGTCGCAGGAGAAGCCAGACAACTCATCACCCCAGACCCGCTCAGCAGCCGCCCCCAGCACAAGGATGCGGAAGACGAAGAGGACAGTGAGCCAGACCTTCCCCACCACGGTGGAGTGCTCCTGGGCGCTCTCCAGCAGCCGCCCCAGCAGGCTCCAGTCCCCCATGGCACGCGTCACGGTGCCCTGCAAGACAGCCACCCTCCAGACACGACCACCCCACAACCTGCCGAACCACCACCCCATCCCCCGGCCCAGCGGGTGTGCAGGGACCCAACCTGGGGCTGTCCCTGGAGTGTCCCCACCCTGCGTCCCATGGGACCCCCTAACCTGTCGCAGGGAAGGCACCGGGAACAAAGACCTCTGGTAGAAAGCAGCCTTGGCATGCTGGGAGCACCGTGGGGGACAGCGCAGTGGCAATCCGGCATGGGGACCCCTCACCGTTGGCGGGCGCGTAGGGCAGAGCCCAGTGTTCCTGCGCTGTCGGTTCCCCTCAGCAGGGTGATGCAGGATGCTGCAGGGCCCCTTCCCGGCTGGTCCCCTGCTCCTCAGCCGGGTGTGGACAGGCCTGCCCGGCTCTGTCTGTCCATCCACCTGACAGCGGGCGAGGGGTTATTGGGGCATGAGGCAGCTGCATGCCCCATTGGCTTTCACTGTGACTGGCAGATGAAACAGCCACTGGGGAAACTTTTTCCCTCTATTTTTGGTCTGGGCACTTTTCTAAATATATGCGGGGCTGCAGGGGCTGGTGCTGGGGAAGCGTGAGCCCTTGTACACTGCTCAATGCCACCCAGGGGTCACTGCTCCTGCATGCCGGCTGCCAGGGCACCACAGCCGTGGCCCCAGCCCAGCCCGGGCACTACAGCCCCTACAACCCCTGGTGGCACCCACCTGGGCTAGGGTGCAGGGGTGGGCACCCCACACTGGCACCCCAAGCCCCTGGCACATCCCAGCCGGAGCAGAAAGGAGGGAGGCAGTGCCTGAGAACAGAGATTTAATGGCCCAAGATGCCCTCCTGGCTGTCCCATGGGACAGGGACAGCATAGGGCCGTGGGGTGGCTGTGGGGTGGGGGCAAGGGCTGGGGCCCCCATGGCGCTGGCCTTAGCAGGCAGAGCAGCGGTCGCCCTTCTCCTGCAGCCCAGGGTTGCGGCGCAGCATGTCCTTGAGGGAGCCATCCTGCTCTGTCAGCAGCTGGTTGATCTCATTCTGCTTGTACTCAGAGGATAGCTTGTGCCCATAGAAGGAGCCCTTCCCCGACGAGGGGTTGGAGTTGTGCTGGCCTCGGCGGGCACAGGCTCGCACCACCAGGTAGACCAGCTCCGCCATGTTGAGGACTATGCAGATGCTGGAGGTGACCAGCATGAAAACGGTGAAGATGGTCTTCTCAGTGGGCCGGGAGATGAAGCAGTCAACAGTGTTGGGGCAGGGGTAGGCCTCACACTTGACCAGCCGCACCATCTGGTAGCCCGGGTAGAGCATGTAGAAGATGTACATGAACACAGCCTCGAAGAGCAGCCTGAAGACCACGCTGCAGACATACGTCCACCACAGCGAACCCGATATGCGCATCTTGTGCTTCTTCACCTCCTCCATGTGCTTGGGGTCTGCATGCCCCGTCAGCACCAGCAACTTCTTCTCCTGGTGCTGTTGGTAGGCCACGTGCATGGCCACGAGGAGGGCCGGCGTGGTGACAAGGATGAGCTGCAGGGCCCACAGACGGATGTGGGAGATGGGGAAGAAGTGGTCATAGCAGACACTGTTGCAGCCAGGCTGCTGGGTGTTGCAGGTGAAGGCAGATTTCTCGTCCCCCCAGACGCTCTCAGCTGCCACCACCAGCACCATTATCCGGAATATGAAGATGACAGAGAGCCAGATGCGGCCAATGGCAGTGGAGTGGCGGTTCACTCCACTCAGCACCGTGTAGAGGCCGGCCCAGTTCATTGCTCCTCACGTCTGCAGGAGCAAGCAGCGAGAGACAGTGTTAGGAGCAGGACAGTGTTAGGAACAGGAAGGGCCCCTGGCTGAGAGCCACCACATCCCGGCCCTGGTGGCAGCAGCCCCAGGAGGGACCTGGGAGCAACTGGCTGCCGCAGTCCTGGTAGGTGGACAGCAGGATGGACGGATGGCAGGAGAGCAGCATGGCTCCCACTGCTGTCACAGCTCAGGGCAGAGTTTTGGCCAGAGCAGGTAGGAGACCGGTTGGCCCTGCAGTGTCAGCTGCTCCTGCCCTGCCACCCCACACTGGCACAGCGATCCTGACCCACGGCTGCTGCAGAGGAGGGGGTGAAGCTCCCACACCTCTGCAGGGACCCCCTATCTTCACCCAGCGCTGAGCTCTCTGGCTAGGGATGGACCCAAGGAGCTCCATGGCTCCTCTGCACTAGCACCTCCCTGGCCTGGCCCTCATCGCCCCATTCCCTGCAGGAGTGGGGCTGGGGAGCCCCGAGCTAGGGGGAGCCCTGGTACAGCCATGCATTGCCACCCTCCTAGAGCCGTCCCTGCCTGGGGAGCATGGGGTGACCCTGCACCCCAAGCACAGACCCCTGCCCCACTGGCACTGAGCAGTCCCAGGAGCTGCTTCCCACCCCGAGCACGAGGCTTGTGGGCTGGGACCTGCCCTCCAGCTGCCCCTGGTGTGGAGGGTCCCGGCGGCGCGTACCTGCCGGTGAGGAAGGGTCCTCGCGAGCTGTCCCCAGTGGCCCCTCTAAGGTCTCATATCTCTCACAGGAGAGCTCTGCTCCGCCTGCCCTCGTCTCTATCCGCCACTGCCCTGCACTGGAAGTCATATGCTGCTTTATAAACTATTTACATACAATGGGGCCTTTATCGGCCCCTGAACAACACACTTTAGCATTCAGATCCAACGCCCTGACTTCCGCCCACCCCAACCAAACAAAGTGCCTGTGTGCTGCATTCCCGCTGCCTGGCCCTGCACCCACTCCCACTTTGCCCTGCGCCAACCATGGGTGCGCCCCCCCCCCCCCCGCCCCGACCGCCAGCCACGGGGTGCTCGTCACTCTGCCTGGTGGGACCACGCCACGGGCATCGCTGGACTGGACAGCCACCTGGGGTGCCTGGGGGTCCCTTCCCCAGGATGCATGGCAGAGCCCAGCTGTGTGCCAATCCCACACGGATGGCACCAGAGCTGGGGCCTGGCTGCTCCCCAGTGTGGCACTGAGCAGTTTGTGGGGACCTGCGGGGCTGGGTGTGCTGGATACAGCCCCCATGGGTGCCACCATGCCCTTGAGGCTCTGCTGCCAGGGGGTTGGTGCCAGCAGCAACGGCTGCGAGGTCGCTGGAGCTGCCCTGCATGTGCCCCATCCTGTTAGGGACATGGGAAAGAGTCACCAGGGTGATGCTGGCTGTGTGCTAATGGGGGCTGCGTTCAGTGCTGAGAACATGTGCTGCAGGAGCTGTGCTCCTCTCCCAAGACAGGGAGCTACTGACGCTGCCCCACTGCTCAGACACACTGGTAAGTGCAACAGCCCCTGTACCTGTGGACCCCCTGTGCCCATGTCCCTCAGGGCTGGTGTCCCAAGCCACACCATCACGCTGTGCCCCATCCATGTGGGGATGGTGCCACGTCCCTTGGGTTTTGTCCCCAGCCTCAGGTGGGGAGCAGCACATCCTGTAAAACCTACCAGCTGAGAGCCTGCAGGGTGGGGAGGCAACAATGCTATCCCAAACGCCAACTCCACCCCTCAGCCTAGGGTGCCAGCACCTGGAGCTGCACAAATGGTAGTGGGCAAAGACCCTCCAATGAAGCTGCGGGGAGGGCAGCTGGTGCCCAGGCCACACTCTGCTCCTTGACCCACTCCCCCCATGGCGGCCAGCACCCCCAGCTCCCTGCCCTCCCTGGCCCATGGCCGAGCCCTTCTGCAGCCCCCACCCTGGACCCCCCAGTGCCCCCCCTGGCTGGGGGATGTGTGGCCACCCCCACAGTGGTGCTGTGCTCACCAGGCTCTCACCTCAGCAGCGGGACAGGCAAAGCTCTCGGAGAGTGCAGCAGCCTCAGCCTCCAGCACAGCACCCTGGACTTTATACTGCCCTCTGGCACGTCACCCCCATCCCCTCCCAAACAGCCTTGCTCCTTCCAGGACTTGCTCCCTGCCAAGTAAATACCACAGGTGTGTCAAGCCTGTGCTCACACTGCCAAGGCACCCACCAGCACGGCTAAGCATCCCCTGGGGACAGCCCAGGGGCCACCGCTGCACTGAGGCAGGGCCAGCCCCCCAGGATGGTCCCTGTGGGAGCTCTGTGGTCCCCCTGGCCATGCTCCCCTGCTGTGAGCATCCTCCCCACCACATCCCCTGCAAGCTGGGCACATGCACCATGGCAGAGCCTCACTCTCCATCCCGGGGGACAGCTCTGGGCAGTCCCAGCACCCGGAGCACCTTGATCCGCTGCTGCAGGCTGCCAGCTGGGCCCTGGGGAGCCACCGACACCCTGTCTACAAGTGGAGCCGGGAAAGGCAAACAGCCTGTCAACGATTAACCCAGCTAACGGCCCCACTCCAAGGTCCCGCCGCCCAGCACCCCGCATGGCACTGCAGTGTGCTGGGATGTGGCGACCCTGCCCCACATTTTGGGGCCCCAGGGTGGGCTGCAGGACCCCGCACACCATCCCCTGCATGAGGATGGCAGTGGTGCCACTGTCCCCTGCATGAGGATGGCAGGGTGGCACTGTGGGGTGACGGGGGTCTCCCCGCAGTGTGGCGGGGGCGGTGGGCAGAGAGGGGCCGGGGATCGCGGGGGGTGCGGGGCGGGTGAGGCCCACGATAAGAAGCCGCCGGCTGAGTCAGCAGGGCCCGGCGGGGAGCAGCCGCAGCCGCCGGCACCGCCCTGGCCGCGCACCCGGGGTCCGGGACGCGCCGCGGGACCGGGGGGGGGCCCTGCCCGGAGCGGGGTGCGGGGAAGGGGCAGGCGGAGGGCGGGCACTGGGAGGTGTCGGGGGGGGGCAGACTGGTGGGGAGGTATGGGAAAGGGGCTAGTGAGGCCAGGCTGGGGGGATCAGGCTGGGGGGGGGGGGGGGGGCGGAGGGGGGCAGGCTGGTGGGCAGTGGGGGATTTGTGGGCTCGGCTAAGTGGGGGGAAGCACTGGGGGGACTGCAGGAGCCAGGCCGGGGTGGGGGTCACTGGGGGGGCTCCGGGAGGCAGGCCGGGGTCGGCCGGGCAGTGCGGCGCGCGCGTGGTCGCCGCTCGCCGTGCCGGCTGCGCCTGGCCGCGGCAGCAGGTGGCGCTGCGGGGCCGGGCCGGGCCGGGGGGCGGCGGGGCCGCCCCCGCCCGCGGCAGCACCCGGGGCGGGGGCTCAACGCGTGGGAATCCGCCTAAAAATGTAATAGAAATGGAGAAAAAAACAGGAAGGAGGGAGGAGGAACCCGGGCCGTTACCGTCCAGGCCGGTGCCCGCCCGGTGTCCTCAGCGGGAGGTGACGGGAGGCCCGGGAGGCCCGGGGATGGGCGGGAGCGCGGGCAGCACCCTCGCCTGTCCGGCGCTGCCGCTGACCGCCGTGCCCGGCCTCCGGACAGCGCCGCCCGTTCGCAGTAGGCAAAACTGTTGTGCAAAAGCCAGCGGTCAAGGACGGGCTGTACGAAGCAGCCGGGGCCGGCGCTGCCTCCAGTGCTCAGAAAACTGCCCCGTCCGCGACCACGTGGACCAGAAATGGGCTCTTTGTTAATCACGTTAACTGTGAGGCTAACTTGGTGTCTGAAGTTGCAACGAAGAGCTCGAGGGTATGTCGAACGCAGACAAGCTGATGAGATGGGCAGGGCAACATCTGGATGGAGGGATGGGGGTGACACAGCTGCTGGCACTTTGCTGGGGTCAGAGATGTCACAGCCCAGCAGCCTGCGTTGGTACAGTGGGGGAAATCAAGCTCCAACCGTTGCTGAAACACCTCTGCTGCCAGGAGGAAAAGGGTGCTGCAGAACAGGCTCTCAGAGTCCCCTCTCCCCTGCCATCCTGCCCCAAGCCTCTCTGCCAGCCTGGATGAGCTTCTAGGCTCAGGCTGACGGCAGCACAGGCATCCCTGGATCCAGGCTGCTGCCCTCAGAGAGACAAAACCCTCTGGTTTGAGTCAGCTCTGCCAGGAAGGGCATTGGCAGCCGGTGAGCACAGAAATCCTTTGTGCCACTGCAGCACAGGGCAGAGGGAGTTGCAGCACTCAGCATAATGGCTTGCCCTGCCTGCCTGTGGGTCTGCTGTCCTGTGTCCTGGGCACATTAGGGGTGCAGGGACTAGGACCAGAACACCGTCCTGGTGATGCTGCTGGGCGGAGCAGCATCCTTATTGCTGGCTGTGAATCCTGGAGCAGGCAGGGGCCAGGCACAGGTCACTCATCCCCTCCCCATGCCAGGGACACCTTTGCGGTTCAGTTCCCTTATGCTTCTCTTTGCCAGCAGCCCTAAACATGTCCCCTGAAGCTGAGGATGTCCCACTGTCATCACACAGATGTTAACTGCACGTACCCTCCAGGACACAGTGTCCCCTGGGCTTTGCCAGATCTCCAAAGAAATGCTGTTGATGGTCAAGGACACCCTGGACAGATGGCAGGCTCGGGAGTTTTGCAAAGGCAATAGCGTTAATAGTCTGTCACCAGCTTGCCCTTGGGATCCTAGCTGGGGTGGCCGTGCTGGCACATGGGGACAGCAGGCAGCTGGGGCCTTGCAAAGATGAGGAGGGGGGACAGAAGTGCAGGGCAAGCCCCTGTTCTGGGACATAAAGGCATCTCCCCTTCAAAAGGGCACTAGGCACTGGGCAGTCACTGGGATGGGCGACTGGCTACCAGGTAGGGCTGGCCCTGCTGCTCGCACCTCAGCAAGTTGGCTGCAGTTGGAGCTGTGCTGTGTAGCACCCGTATTTCCATGGAAACCCAGCCCGGTGGCCTGATACAGGTTTTTCATCTTGGTTCCTCTCACACGGTCCTGGGGCTGCCTGGGTCAGACCAGAGGGGCCAGCAGTTGGGCCAGTGCTGGATGGGGCTGCAGGTCAGGGTTCAGGGTGGGCAGCCTTCCCCCTGCCCGGAGACCAGACCAGGGACCAGCTCTGCCTGTCAGCATGGAAAAGCCCGGGGGAAGCAGCCCTGTGCCCTGGGTGGGAGTCCCATCAGCCCATCGGAGTCCCATCGCAGCTTGGCTCTGCTGCTACCCATCCCAGGCACTCTGCAGCACCCCTGCCTTTGGTGGCGCAGCACAGCATGGTATGGCACGCTGCCTGCCTCCTGCACTTTCCCCACCCTCTCCATCTGCCCCATGGCAAGGGGCCTGCCACCATCCCAGGCTAGTGCCCCCAGGCCATGCCCACACTGCCTGCCATGTGCTGCAGCTCCAGGACACAGAGCATAGGCTGGCAGGGGCTGTGGGACCCCCACACTGGGCAGGACCAGGGGCCATGGGGGGGTCCGGCACAGGAGTTGGAGCATGGTGCTGAGCAGAGTGACATGTGCCGGTGGCACTGCAGCTGCAACGGGCCCCTGGAAGAGCTGGGCAGAGCCCCCCCCCCCCCCGGCCCCCTGCAGCCCCCCTGCCTGTCTCCCACCTGCCCCCCGGCCCCCCTGGCTTGCGGCCTCGGCCCTGGCTCTGCTGCCTGCACACTGCCTGGAGGCGATTCAGGCCCTATGCCTGGTTTCCATGGCAACTCCAGTTGAAATTACATTAAAAAGAAATGAAACCAGCAGCTTTTTTGGTTGGCAAGCAGGGGGAGGGGAGCTGGGCTGGGAAAGACAGGGAGGGGGAGTTCGGTGGGAGGGGGCTGTGGGGCAGATGAGGTCCCACATGGGGTCCCAGTGCTGGGGGGGAGGCCCGGCAGTCCTAGGAGCATGCGGGGGGACCCCCCCGCTGTGGCACCCAGTGTTGGCAATCCTGGGTCGCATGGTGCTGGTTTGCATGCGTGTGGCACTGGGGGTCCAGCACCCCAACCTGGTGGGGTGATACCAGGGTCCTCCTGCTGCCTCTGTGGGGTAGGTACCAGGAACATGGGGACCATCCGGACCCTCTGCCAGCAGGCATGGCCATGGTCAGGGTGGCTCTGAGCCAGCACAGGGCACTCCACCCAGCCTGGGAGCCCCCGGCCCCTGCATGCTCCAAGAAGAGGCAAGACACACCACTATTAAAAATATCACTTCTGTTTTATTTGGAATTTGTTACTCTGCGTGGGTGACAGGGTATAAATACATTCTCCAACGAGCATCCTCACCCTCAGCCCTGCCTGGGGTGGGGGCAGGGGCCAGGGCGCGGTGCAGGGCCAGGGGTGTGCTGGCCCTAGGCAGTAGGGCCAGCCGGCACCGGTGCGTCACGGCCGCCAGCGTGGGCAGCGTCTGCCAGCCGGACCGTCTTGCACAGGGACGAGGTATGGTGTCCCCACAAGGACCTGTCCCTTCCTCCTGCCTCCCCAGGCCCTGGGTGCCAGCGCCCACTGTGGGGGGCTGAGACTGGGGTGCCCCACATGGGCTCCCAGGCAGCTCCTTCTCCACACCCAGCTGCACTGAAGCCCATCACCTTGAGCCCCGCTACCCGCAGCCACATGCAGTTCGGTGGCCGCCACCAGCCCAGCAGGTGCCCCAGCCCTGGGGCAGGAGCTCCCAGCCCCATGCAGGCTGCATCACCCCCACTCGAGTGGGCCGCATGCCCTGGACACCAGAGCTGGGGTCACCCCGCAACGGGGGAAAGGCCCCAGTGGGAGCAAGGTGGGAGGCAGAGTTGCTGTTGGTATGCAGCTCACCCTGCTCCTGCCAGCCCCACAGTGCTGCCCACCCCTGCCGCAGACTGCAAACTGCTGGCTCTGCTTTCGGGCAGCGGCAGAGGCAGGGAGGTCACAGCACGGCCCTGGGCTAGTGGTGAAGGGACATGGGATGCTCCTGGGGGAGCAGGGCAGGGTGGGGACCACTGGGACACGGTGCCAGGGTGATGCCCTGGGTTGATGGGGGTGGGCAGACAGTGCTCACAGTGGGTGATGCCCTGGGTGGGTGGCACTGGGTGGTGATGGCAGTGGGGTGGGCCGTGGCAGGGGGTGCTCGCGGGCGGGCCGTCGGGTAGGCTATTTGGCTGAGATACATGGGCAACAGAGGAGGGAGAATATCAAAAATACAAAAGAGCGCGGCCCTGCAGCGCAGGAGGCAGTGCCCTGCCTGGTGCCCGCCCGCGGCAGGCGGGGGCCGCGGGGGGCCAGCACCGCGCGCACACGCTGGCTTCTAACTGGCTTTTTATTTTATATCAAGAACACTTGGTTTTAAAATCTTTACAAAGGACAAAACGCGGCAACTCCGTTAGTGTGTAAAGAACTAAAGATCTGCTTAAAAAACGTCTCTGCAAAGAGAAACGACTGACACAAAAGAGATTCTCTGCAGCGCAAAGAGGGGCAGAGGTGCCAAGTCTCCAGCCCGGGACCCCACTCCCAGGGTTCCTGGGGTCCTCAAGCCCCGGCACTGGCCCCAGTGCCCGCACCCAGCATGAGGCCGGGTCCCCAGACCCTGCCTGCTCCCTCTGCCTATAGCACCATGGCCACTTCTTAACACAGTGAAGGAGCCTTTTCCAGGGCACTCAGGATGCCAAGCCACCTGGGGATGCCCGGGCACTGGCCAAGAGGGATGCCCGGCCCTACTCCACATCAGTCCTGGGGTGCTCGGCGGGCAGAGCACTGGGGATGCAATTCCCCTGCGGGGAGGTACAGCCCTGGTGTGGGGAGCCCCGTGGCCACTGCCAGCGAGGTCCCCCCCTGCCTGCCCGTGCCAGAGCATGGGCACAGGGGCTATGCCATGTCACCCGTGCACCCCACTGGCACCCCGTGGTGACCCACGGGGCCCTCCAGCCAGGAGCCGGGAGAGTCAAAGCACTTCTCAAAAATTAGCTAGGAACGAAAGAAAGCGCCAGGGGGAGAGCAGGGCATCCGGTCGTGCCGGGACCCCGCAGGTCTCCGGGCTCGGTGCCACACTGTCCATGGGCGCTGCCCCTCTGTCCGGGGGCTCCATCTGCCCCGCTGGTCCCTCTGCCAGTGTCTGCTGCGTGCGTGTGCGTGCGTGCATGCGTGTGTGCCGGCGGCGGGCAGCTATACCCTGGTGGTGGAGTGTGAGTGCGGGAGCCCCGTGCTGTTGAAGCCGGCGGTGAAGGTGTTGTAAGGGTGCAGGGTCTGCAGCCCCACCAGTGAATTGGGGATCATGGTGATGGTGTTGGGGGTCATGAGCGGGATGTCATCTGGAGAGCGGCGCAAGGTGAGGGTGTAGTCGGGCAGAGCGGCCAGGCGCAGGGCGTCATGGGGTGGCACAGCCTCACACTCATGGTGCCCCTGGCTCACCTGCAAGGAGGGCATCTCCTCGTCGGGCGCGTGGGCGATGTCATTGGCGGCGCCACGCTGGGGGCTGGGCTGCCGGTGTGTGTCCTGTCGGCGCTTGTCTTTGCGGTAGTAGAGGGCAGCGAAGGCCAGCACATTGAGGAAGAGGAGGGAGGCACCCACGGCGATGGTGACGCTCAGCTCGGTGGAGTAGTCACGGGGGCTCTCAAGCAAGGTGCCCGCCTCCTGCTCTGG
Organism: Harpia harpyja; assembly: GCF_026419915.1. Classification (NCBI taxonomy): domain Eukaryota; kingdom Metazoa; phylum Chordata; class Aves; order Accipitriformes; family Accipitridae; genus Harpia; species Harpia harpyja. The sequence goes on from NC_068957.1 coordinate 15,223,821, forward strand.
GCTCCAATTCTCCTTCCCGTTCTCACTGTTGTAGGCGGGTGAGATGGCGGGGCGCTTGGTGGTCCAGATTTTGCCATTGGGCCGGCGGGTGATGTGGGAGTTCTGCGTGGTGTCAGGCGGCGGCACTTTGGTGGTGGTGGAGGTGTAGTGGAACATATCATGCAGGTTGTACAGGTGGGGGACCAGGTGCTTCCAGAAGGCCACCTTGGTGGCCCGGTAGTGGTCGCGTACCCGTGGCTTCAGCCCGATATGCAGGTACAGCTGGTCACGGGGGTTGTACTTGGACCAGGCCACCTCTTCAAACCGGTTGGCCTTGGTGTGGATGAACTTGGTGTCCTGGGGGACGGGCTTGTTGGGGTCCCTGCAAAACACAGGCAAAACAGAGCTAGCACTGGGAAAAGCCAGAGAGGCGAGAAGTGAGAGCCAGATGCAGAGATGGAGGCTGGGGGGACCTTTGCCAGTGGTGGCACAGGGTGGGCTGGCGAAAGGTCCTGCATGGCTGGGAAGCACCCCAACTCTGGGTCAAGTCTCACCCATGATAACCATGGCCAACCAACCTCCCCACCCCTGCGCTTGGCTGGGTCCTGTCCTGGGGGCTGGCCGCACTCTCAGCTTCTCACTGTGTGGTTGATGACCTGACCCTAGTGAAGGTGCAGCACACGGACCCCTGGGCACGGGGGGGCTCAGTGTCCCACACCAGGCATGACACCCCCCCACCACAGCATGGTCCCAAGGGGTGCAGCTGCAGTCAGCGCAGACCCCCCATGCACAGTACCCACCCCTACTCACCCTGTCTTGGCGAAGTTGGTCCAGTAGGTCATCACCACGGCGCTGAGCATGACGTCGTTCTTGGAGAAGTTGCAGGGAAAGAGGTCTGTGGGGCCAATCATGGGGATCCCGAACACATAAGGCACCTCATCCCCGTGGGCTGCGTCGGACCATGCAGGCTTCATCAGGCTCTGGCAGTGGTGGTAGAAGGCGTAGAAGTAAGTGGGGGAGCCATAGCGGGCATGCAGGTCGGCCGTCACCACCGATGGCTCTACCCACTGGTGGTCAGTGAAGAGGGCCACCAGAGTCTTGCGACGTGTCTCAGGGTTGTCCCTGTCAGCCCAGTCTGTGTACATGAACTTGATGGTCTCCCGCAAGGTGTCCTTTCCCTCAGGGTAGCCGTACAGATTGTCTACAAAGTTGGAGACCGAGTAGTCAAAGTCACTGCCTGAGACACCGTCCTCAGGGTCCACCACGCCCTCCACAAACTTCAGCCCCTCGCCCTGGTTGACCCCTAGCATGATATCGTAGTTGAGGAACTCGCCCTGCTCCATCAGGATCTCCGGGTCGTCTGGGATCACATCCCCATCAATGACCGGCCCAAAGGCCACATGGTAGCGAGCCGGCTGGATGTCTTGCTCCACCAGCTCCTTGGCACTCTTCTGCCGCAGGCAGTCCACCATGTCCACCGTGTCCAGTACGTTGCAGCCCACCTTGTCGGCCAGCATGCTGGTGTACTTCACAGGCTGGTAGTTCACTGCCCAGCTGGAGAGCGCAGAGCCGCTCTGGATGATGGCTCTCTGGAAAAGACCTGCAAGACAGGCAAGGAGCGAAGAAAGCTCGCAGCAGGGTGAGCGCCGTTCCAACACTGCAGCACTACAGTGCAGGATGCAGGGTGGAGAAGGCATCGATGCCCTTGGACCTCGGCAAGGACCCTGTGCTCCAGCCCACACCTGGTCTTGACCCGGGCTGAGCTGCCCGCTGAGCTGGGTTCGCACAGGGGGCTCAGCTCAGGGCCACCATGAGGGTGGCACGGTGACAGCTGGGCATGCAGTGGGTGCTCCTGGCAGCAACCAAGGGCTGCTGTGCTCCCCGAGGATCCCGTTGCAGGGGATGGCCCAGCGTCCCTTTGTCCCAGCACGGGGAGGAGAGGGGCCATAGCTGTATCACAGCCTGGCCTTAGCGAGCAGCCTGCGCTGTCCCAGCCACCCCAAGGACATGTTGCCTGAGCCCCTGAGGGGCACACGCTGCCCCCAGCTCAGCGCCATCCTCCAGCCCAGGGTGGTGCTGGCTTCACTGAGCAGCCAGGCTGCAGGCTGGCAGCAGCGGGAGGGTTAACGCCTGCTCGGGGACACTTAACCCTGCATGTCCCACCCCACGGCTTTGTCAGGGTCCCCCTCGTCCCCCTCCCTGCTACTTCCTGCCCAGCTGGGGCTGCTTGGTGCCAATCCGGCCCCACAGGAGCACGCTGCCAGATGCACAAAGAGGGCCTTTCTGCCACCAGGAACACAGAGGGAGTGGACTTTCGCCCTGGAAAACGGGGCCACAAAGGCCCTGGCCCAGGCAGAGGAATGTGTGGCTGTGCTCCAGCCCCATGTCAATGGCACTTGTGCTCAGAATACAAAAGGCGGTGAGGAAGCAGAGCCTCCGGGGCAGTGAAAGGCAGCCGGGCTCAGGGTGCATCCTGGGGTCCCTGCTCTCCGGCCAGCCCTCTCCTGCACCCTGAGTGCTGCCTGCACCCTCGCTGGACCCCGGCACTTGCTCACTGCGAGGGACTGTCTCAGGCAGTCCCTGAATAGTGCTGGTGCAGCAGTGTGGTGGCCACAGGGCTGCCCCTGGCCCCCTGAAATGCAGAGTGCCTGTGTGAGACACCCTGTGCAGCCAAGGCCATGCCACTCTGCAGGGGAGCATGCACCATCCCGCAGCAGAAGTGTTTGGAGGCTCCTGGCTCCTGGCCACCATGTCCATAGCTCTTGTCTGCATGCACAGTCCTCGCTCTGCCAAGTACCTGACGTACAGTCCCATGAGCTGGGACAAAAAGAAGTCACAAGCTCTGTTTTTCACCTCCTGGTGCCCTAGAAAGCTGTACCCAGCCTACGGGCTGGAGACCAGCCATGGGTTTGCTTGCTCTGCACCACCATCCACGTGCCAAAGAGCCAGGATAGGAGTTCCCTGGCTCCCAGGAGATGCTGTCCCAGCAGCAGCTATTGCTCCCTGCCAGCAGCATCACTTCCCAGACAGACCACCAGGCAGGGCCCTGCCCCTGCCCACTCCTGCCTGGGGAAGCACAGGCAGCTGGTGTCACCAACAGCTAGTCACGTCCCTGATGGAGCCCCTTTGCTGTGTATCTGCATGGTCATGTCCTGACGCAGGAGGACCCAAGAGTCTGCAAGAGCCCAGACCTGCCACATCCTCCCCCTCCATGCCAGCACCCAGCTGAAGCCCAACAAGCACCCCGGGGAGGCACTGCCACACTGCAGCTCACCCCAGAGCCCTCCAGCCTGCTGGGCCCCAGGCAGGAAGATGCAGCTTTGCCTTCCCTGCCTGTTCCCCTCCAAGGTGAGGGTCCCGATGCACCCCACATCCTGCAGAGCTAGCTGCCACAGCACAGCAGAGCCAAGCGGTGGGACCAGGGCTCTGCCAGAGGGTGCTCAGTGCTGCAGGCTGTGGCCAGCTCCTGATTTCCCCTTTGCTTTGCACAGTAGCTGAGACTGGAAACACCTCTGGGATTGTCTGGGCCAAGCCCTGCCCAAAGCAGGGTGCTGGGTGCCTTGTCCAGCTGAGGTCTGAGCATCCCCAGAGCTGGCAGCAAAGGGTGGCAGCCCCCATGGAGCAGGAGATGGGCCAAACAAAGCACAAGAGGTTTGCCCAGCAGTGACTCCTCCTGCCCCAGCATGGCTGGCTGGAGAGAGAAGCAGCACTTTTTGGTCGTTGGCGAGGAATTCACCCAGCTACAAGGGCTGAAGCTGGCAGGGGAGACGTGGGTCTCCCCAGCAGCCAGACGCAGCGTGTGCTGCACCAGCCTCCAGTGTCTGCCTCTTGCAGCGCCTGGCAGAGCAGGCACAAATTAGCAGCTTCATTAATAGCTCTTGATCACTATGAGTTTTATTTTGATGCGATAAAAACAAACCCACCTGGTCTGCAGGCTGCATCTTGGCGCAGCTCCACTGCTGTGCTCTAGAGCCGGCTGCCCGGTCCCCAGGGAGATGGGTGCTCCAGCACAGGGGTATTTTTGAGGGCATTTTATGGCCATTTGCTTTGATGCGACACTGGCTGCAGCACCAAGTGCTCCCCTCCTGTCTCATGGCATTTACAGCCGGAAGCACCTCCCCTGCCACAGCAGCAAGGGTGCCAGGCACCCAGCACTGTTGCGATGCAAGGGGGAACCACACCACAGGCATTGGGGCTGGATGGGGCAGCAAAGGACATGGCACGAAGGTGCAGGGTTTAGTGGCAGAAAGCCTAGTGTCACCTGAAAAGTGCTATACTGGCATGACAGTATTTTTCGTGGCTGGAAAGTCAGGGAGCAGCCCCTCCAATCCACCCCCAGCCTCTCTCCGTGCTGCTCCCTCCATCCCAGGTCCGTACAAGCAGTTGGGGTCACCTGGGCAGCCAAGCACACAGTCCTGCTTCCAAAAAGGTGTCACCATCTGCCTCGAAAACCAGTCTGCAGCCTGGGGGCTGCCCTGCCACAAGCACCCAATCCCAGAGAGGAGACTCCTGGACTGAGATCACCTCCCTGTGATCCTCACATGCCTCCCAGGCACTCCTGTAATGGAGGAGCACCCTAAGAAGCATCACAAATGCATTACACTCAGCGTCCCCTCCCTGGCCTTTCACACTCAGTATGGGCAGAGAAAACCCTTTTTCCTTCTGCAGGAGCTTTCAGCTTGTAAGACTCCCCACCCATGTGCCCACACTGCTCAGGGTGCCTGCACAAGGGCAGGAGGAGGACATGCAGAGCTCCAGGTATCCACACAGGGATGGCATGGCCCCACATGGGCCCCTGCAGCTGCAGAGCATCCCCTGCCTTGCCCACTGCTCAGAAATGAGTCTGCAAAGATCTACCTGTGCTACACTACTCAGTTTACTATCTAACACAAGTGAAGCATCCTCTCACTTTAGCTGTCAAAAGCATCTTCTCCTGTGGGCTACAGAGCTGCTGCCTGCCCTGCACAGCTCTGGGTAGCTGGGAATCCTACCCCAGGAACCCCAAAAGTGGTGAGGGCAGCCCTGGTCCTGCCCTGCTCTGGCATTGCAACATCGGCAGCAGCTCTGTAGGTGTAACTCACATTTTCCATGTTCTCGAGTTCATTGTAGTCTAATACCCGTTAATATTTGTCCAAGTCACCTGAAGAGGATGGGGCAACAGCCCCAGGAGCATCCTGCTCAGGAGCTGGCACGGGGGAGCAGGACGACAGAGGGACTGACTTCAAGCAGCGGGCACTCACGCAGGAGCACAGACTGAGCACAAGTGTCCTGAGCGACCTGGGGTGGCAGGGAAAGGGGCTTACCCAGAACAGATGTGTCCTGAGCAAGCAACAGCAGCTCCATATACACTGCTAGGGCTGGATCACTTCAGCTTTACCTGTCTTTTTGTTTCTCCCTGCTTTACTCAAACATGGCAGGGCACCAGCAATGGTGACAGCAGAGCCAGCAGGCTGCAGGGCAGTCATGGAAGACCAGGGACCGCCATGGTCTTAATGTATGAGCGCCCAAGCTGTCAGCTTTTGGGAAGCAGCTGCCCACCAGGTCTAGACATGCCTCTGTTGTCAGGTGTGTGGGGCAGACCATCCTCCAGAGCTCTGGTCCTTGGGGCACCAAGGGGAGCCCAGCAGTGGGAGCAGCTGCCCCAAGAGCAGGAGCACTCTGCACAGGGTGGGTTGGTGCTGGCTGTGCCATGGGCTCTGCCACAGAGGGAGCATGGGTCACCGGTGGGCTCCAGAGCCCACTTGTGATATCCCACCACCCAGGAGGCTCTGGTGCTCCTCTGCATACTCTGATCCCATGGGCCATGGCAGCATGTCTCAGTCTCTCTGCTTTAGTTCACTGGCCTGTCCAAGGAGAGGCTGGCAGCCAGCTGCAACTGCTGGGCACCTTGATGGGCAGCAGGGATGGGTGTGGAGGTGTGGGCAGCCTGTCAGCCCCACTCTTGGCCCTGAGGAAGGCCCATCAGTGGGAAGCAGAGCCCAGCAGATGGGTCTCTGCGTGGGAGTGGGCTCACTGTGGGGCAAGTGGTTTGCTGGAATCATGCAAGTTTAACCAAAAGGGCAGCTGGAGAAAACCAGAAGAGAGCTGTTTTGGGCTTGCCTTTGACTCCATGGTCAACTGCCAGCATCCTACGAGCTCCATGCCAGGTCTGGGCTCAGCAGGCTGCTGCCCTTCACTCCCTACCACGAGCACAGGCTCTGTCACCTCTCACCACAGCTTACACCAGCCTTGTGCTGCCCACAGCACCTGCAAACCTCCACATTGAATACTACCAAGCAGACTGTGATGCTGGTGCTGGTGCAGCCACCTTCCAGCAGCCTGGGCTGAGATCATTCCTGCTTTCAATATCAGGGCAATCAGTCCATCAATAGCTCCCAGGGCTGGAAGAAGGCTGCCCAACTTTGCCGGCAGCCTGGCCAGCACCAGCCTCCTCCCATACATCCTCTGCCATGCCATCAGCTATGCTGAGGTTCTGAAGGTCTCCTTCATTCCTGTGCAGTTTCCAGGCTGTTGAGCAGGGCTGCAGCTCTTCACAACAGCTTCAGGTGCAATTTTGTGTGTGCCTCTGATGTGCAGACTCATGCCTGTGTCCACTACCCATACATGTCCCCTTCTCCCCTGCACCACACTTGGGGACACAGCACTGGAAGAGGGCTGCACCCTCATATAAAGTCCCTGTGACCAAGTCCCTGGCAGGCTGGTCCCCTGTGGACCATGTCCAGTTCAGGCATTGCTCCTGTGATTTCCTTTAGAAAGTTTATTGAGAACACCTCCACTCCCATGGTTAATCCCCCCCCCCAACCCCTGTGCCATGCTCAGTGTAAATGTCTTTGCAGGTGGTTTACATGCATTTGCTCTTATGCCAACACAATCTTTTAGCATAAATAATTCCTTTCTTTATCTAGAGTAAACACTGCTATATTTACAGATATCAATCATATCACTTCCACTTGTGTTTTGCTAGTCGCAGCACTTCCAGCTCTCCCAGTCTCACAAGATGGGGCCCTCCAACCCTCCCCAGGCTCAGGTCTGGCTTCCCCTCTATTCCAGTATGAACGCCTTTCCTAGCACTGAGACCTGTGGTCCCAGTGCCCTGCATGATGCCCTGCACTCCCTCCACACCTGCACATGGGCGAGCCTGGGCACCTGGGCACGGCGCCGCAGGAGGGGTCCCAACCTCTCCCCACACCCAGGTGCTGGCCCTGGGCTGCAGCCCTGTGCACTGGGAGCACCAGCTCCATTCCTGGCTCCCACGTGCTCTGCTGCTGGCCTCTCCCTGCCCACAATGAGAAGGTTTTGCTTCCCGGCCCTGGGAAAGGCTCTCAGCAGTGGCTAATTAAAAAGTAGCCCTGACTTTGCTAGGGTGGCTGGCAGTACCCGGGTGGGCTCCCTTCCCCAGGTTAGCATCAGCAGGGCACTTGCTCGCAGCCACAGCATCCTTGGGCACAGCTGGCACCTACCTTCAGAGTGGTGGGAGAGGGTGAGCAGGCTGACACAGGAGGCACCGATGCCGGAGCCGAAGACAGTGATCCGCAAGGGATCTCCCCCAAAGAAGGCGATGTTCTCGCTGACCCAGCGCAGCGCCTGTATCTGGTCCAGCAGCCCGTAATTGCCCTTGGCAGCCTGGTCCCCCGTGCTCAGGAACCCTGTGGGCCAAGGGGAGCCCTGTTAGGGATGTGGAAGCGGGGGTGTTCTGACCTCCCACCTCCCTTCCCCAGGCCTAGGGGAGCTTCTATGGGACCCTGTCCCACTATAGCATGAGACCTCACTACCAAGAGAGTCCTGTGAGCTCTAAGCTGGAGCAGGGACATCACCAAGCTCCAGCCACCCCCTGCACAGCACAGAGGGGTGAAGGGCTGTGAGTGCAGCTGCAAGCCCCAGACACCCTCTCCAGCCAACTGCAAGCAGTGACAGAGTCATGGGCGCAAAGCCCTGTCCTACCCTGATCACCACCTGTGCTAATAACAAGTCAAGACATCTCACACATGCTCCAAGGAAAGCTGAGAAAGCACCAGTGGCTGCAGGCAGGCTGAGTGTGTGCAGAGCCAATGCTTTCCATGGATTAGCATGGCCTGGAGGAGGCTCTATAAATGTAAGGAGGTGGGCTGGGCAGAGGGGAACCAACTGCAGCTTAAAATACAAAGGCTTTTGGTGAGAAAGATGCTGAGAAATGCTTCCAATAGCAAAAGGAACACCCAAGATAAGCTATCAGTGTTTTGTTTGCTCTGACTCAAAGCAGGAAGCAAAAACCATGGTCCTGAGGTAAAACCCAGGTGGGTAACCCCAGAAGGCAGGGAGCAGTGCTGGCACTGCTCTGGCTCTAGAGGTGCTCTGGCCTGGCACACTGCAGCACTTCAATGGAGATGACGATGGCACCGTTTAAGTCTTATTTTATATTGTGACTTATGTCTCTTAAATTTGAACCTATCCATCTTAAAGGCCTGACTTTTAATACTGAAAGGTCTTGAATAGGTTTTTTTTACTGAAAAGCCTATTTTCTACCAGGTAACTGCCATCTTCCCCAAGAGACTATGAGGTCTGGAGGCCGTCAAGAGGGATGCGCTGCCCCTGGTACCAGCTGGGAGCCCAGCTGCCTGGGGAGAGCGCCGTGCTGGGTTGGATGGCTAGGAAGAGAGCCAGCCCTGCCAGCAGCTTGGCTGGGAAGGAGCTCTCCCCAAACATCTGCACCCCTTGTTCTCCCTGCTGCTAAGGGATACAGCAGTGATGTTCCAGGCAAATCTCTTGTGTCCCAGCCCCCTGGGGTTTCTGCTGCAGCAGGCAGGGGACTGCACTGCCTTTTGACCCTGTGTCCCCATTTTGCCTCTCTAGGTCACCAGTGCTCGTGAAAATGAGACTGCCATCATCCTCTATACAGCACCCAACACTCTTCAGTGACCCTCTCTGCAGACAGCCAGGCCATGGTGGGTGGCTGTGGGGGTCCCAGCAGCTCACTTGGCTTGGAGGCAGCCTGTGCCTGGGGAGGGAGAGCTGCCAGGTCCCCAGGGGCAGCCAGGCAGTACCCACTGGCAGCTCACCGTTCTGACCACCCTCAGGAGGAGATGCTGGGTAAACACATTTATTATTTGTTTAACCACAGACCAATATTTGCTTTCAGCTAAGCCAGGTTGTGTAAATGAGCCTGGGGGAGCCTGTGCCAGGAGCCAGACAGCACTGCGACCGCCCACAGGGGCACTGCCATGTGCCACCCCACTTAGCAGCCAGGGTGGAGGGCAGAGGCAGCGCACGCAGTGCAGCCCCCATCCCACCAGGCCCCATGCCCCCCACTGCCCCCTTCCCAGTTGGTTCAAGCCCAGTCAGCCATGGGGGCTTGTCCCACTGCCTGGCCGTGCTGGTGGCACAGTGCACGCTGGCCAGCCCATACCGAGCACTCCAACGCGGTAGTTCAGGGTGATGACAATCACGTTCCCGTAGCTGGCCAGGACGCTGCCGTCTATCATGTTCCCCGTGCCCTCCATGTATGAGCCGCCGTGGATATACACCATCACCGGCTTGGCCCCGCTGTCGCGGATGTCTGGAAGGAGAGGCGGTTAAACACAGGACCCCGCTGACGGCCGCAGCACCCTGCCCAACAGGCAGACCAAGGACAAGGGCAATGCCAGCTGCCAGGACTGGGGAGGGGGCTTAGAAGCCAAACCCAGAGCTCTCCTGGGGGCCACAGTGTGGACCCCCAAAGCTGACCACCACTGAACCAACCCCGCCAGCCCCTCTCCAGGTGGCAGCAGCTGTCCCCAAACTGCTGTCCCCTTGGGGGGGTCTTAGCACATGCAGGAGAGATGCTGGCTGGACCTGGCTGCTCTTCCCCAGAGCCGGGCTCTGGCCGCGTGTGGGAGCCAGACCAGTGACATCTCTGTTGCAGGTGGGAGTTGCAGAGTCCAGCCCTGGGATGCAGCCCCATGTCCCATCTTTGGCTGGACCCAAGCCCTTGGCTCCGGGGAGTCCTGGAAGCTGGCATTGTGGGGGGGGCAGGGATGGAGGTGTGCAGGACCTGGAAGGCAGGGGGGCACTGGTGGGTGCTCCAACATCTGACTCTCCAACCCCCCCTTCCCATCCCCCTGGGAAGGCAGAAACCTGCCGGCTGCCTGGATATGAACCCATGGCACCCCAGTGCCCAGACACAGACATGGTGATGAGGCAGACAGTGTGTGCACGTATGCGTGTCAGGGAGGTGAGCATGGCGTCCGGACGAGGACAGGGCATGAGGCATGGAGTGAGGATGGGGAATGGGACCCCAAGGGCCGGGGAGGAAGGACTGCGGGAGCCTAGGGGACAGAGAGCAGCCACACTCCCTCTCTCAACTGGCCCTGTCCAGGGGACGTCCTGCCCCTTCTGCTCCAGTGGCCTGAGATCCCTCATGGAGCCGAGCTGGGGCACGAGGGAAGAACACCTGTGCTCGGCTCCTGGTATATCTCACCCACATTACATGGAAGAGGCGGCTGCACCCATCGGGTGACAGTGCCAGGTCCCACATGCCTGTGGTGCCCAGCCCTCTCCTGGGTTGGCAAGCCAGCATTGATGGACTTTGCCTTCCCTCGTGCTCACCCGCACCCAGCACCTTGCTTGGGCGGGCTGTCCCAGCCAGCCGCTGCTCCCTGCCTGCCTCCCTCACTGGTGCACCGTGCTGTCCTGGCAGCCAGCCCCCGCCATGGTCCCCATGGGGCTGGGACTCCCGGGGCACAGCCACACCAACTCAGTGGGGATGCCTGGCCAGTGTGGACATGCTCCCTCACACCCACCTAACCCCTGCCCATGTCCACTCCTCTCTGTGTCTTGCCCATCACAGGAGGCTGCAGGGCAGGCTGATTGGTACCTCTGGCCATCCCCACCTCCAGCTGTGGCCACCGGCATGGCTAAGGGCGGCCTCCCTTCCATATAGAAAACCTCTTCCTTCCAGGAGAATGAGGATATGGAAAACCTATGCCAGCTCTTCTCCTATCGCCAGGATGCAGTGAGGCAAATGCACAGACCTGTGGAGCAAAAAGCACTTGCAGCTCCTCCAGGACAGACATCACCTGTGCAGCAGAGCTATGGCAGGACAACTCTTCCCAGGGCCACCTTCTTGAAATGTGAAGGGCAGGATCATCGGTGCCTGTGCCCATGTCCTCTCCTTCCTGCCACATGCTCCCACCAACACACAAAGGGACATCCTCGCAGCAGAATGGCAGCAATGTGCGGAGATGTACCAGGGAATAAATGGCTCCTAATCGCTGCAGCACATTTTAGTGTGTGGGGATTTAGCACAGTCAAGTCACTTAGGCTGAATGCCAGTTTACGCCCTGGTACAAGAGATCCTGGGGCACAGGTTAGTGGGAGAAAACAATGGGGTTTTAGTACTGCCAAGGAAAAAGCTTTTCATCTGTTTCCCAGATCCTAAATGCCATCTGCCAGGCTGTGCTCAAGCTGCCCTGGGACTCCTGCACACCATGAGGTTTTACTGTCCCTAGCACATTAGGGCTGCACTCTGGCCAACCCTTCCTCCTGCCTCCTCTTCACATCCCTGCAGCCAAACACACTGACTCCATACCCTGCAGATGAACAACCTCATTTTACTAAAAATAGCTTATTCTGCAGTTTGCTTAGCCCTGGTGTACACCTAGAATCACATCTGTTTGAAAGCCCACCCGCTCTGCCTCGGCTGGTGCTGATGCTCTGGTTGCAAGCAAGACCTCACTCGTGTTGGGTGGCGAAGGAGACAGCTTAACAGAAACCATGTCCGAGCAGACCTCGGGTCTCCTGGGCACAGCCAGGTACCCTGCAGGTGCCAAGCTGCTGGCATGGCCTCCCTGTGGTGGTGCCCATGGTGGGGCTGGGCAAGGGTGGAAGGGGAGGTCGCTGGCTCCCAGTTGCATGTCACCGACTCTGGAGGGATGAGGCTGGAGGTGGGATGTGACCGGGCTCGGGGTGAAATGGGCCCAGGTGCCCGAGGGCTCCTCTCCTCCCAAGCTGCCATGCTTCCTCCCTGCCCTCACTCAAGCAGAGCGGGAGCAAACTTCTCCTGAAGCAAAAAAACCCCATGAGCTTCCCCCCGTCCTGAGGAAGGGAAGGGCCTGGGTGCCCTGCACAGCCGGCCAGCCTGCCCCCCACCCCGCGCAGCTGCCTGGCACAGCAGACGGACACACACAGGGCTCCCTGGGGATGGCAGCGGATGGCGGGCAAACGGAGTTGCTTTGCATGTCATGCAGTGGCAGCCTCGAGCACAGAAATACCTTCGTCTTCATCACCGTCATTATCCGCTAAGTCCTCGCCCTGTTTCTTAGCGCTGGCTCCTAGGGACCAAACACGAGGAGACAGAACAAAAAGGAAAACAAGAGGAAACAAAAACAAAACAAAAAAAACCAAAACAAAACAAAAAAAACAAAAGAGAATTCAAAAATAGCATGATAGCAGAGACGGTGGGGCCAGGCCTGCACCCCACAGCACTGCTGGCTACTCACACTGCACCTCTCCCAGAGCCAGGGCAGCACAGGGCGCGGGCAGGACTGCCCTGGGAGCTGCGCCAGGATGCCGCTTCACCTGGACCCCTTCCCAGATCCTCCCCGGGGAGCACCGGGGCGGCAGGGAGGAGGACAGCATGCCTGGGGCAGCATCAGCGCCGGTGGCAGACCAGCCTCTCAAAGCACTCGCAGATCCTCCTGCATCCCAGCCTGGCCCTCGCCTGCACACGCACCCTTGGCTCCCTGCGCCGGGGCAAGGCTCCGTCTCCTACCACGCGGGTGCGAGCAGGAGCCCTGCTCCCAGCTCTGCTGCCACTGGGGGCAACCGTCCCCTGCCACCAGCAGAACCCAGGTGAGGGGTTGCCCTGGGTGGCCACTGACCACCAGCTGGGATCCTGCCCATCACCCCCACGCGGTGCATGGCCCCTTATTGTGCCTGGCATGGCTAGGCCGCAAACCACCAATGCCGCAGCACGAGACCACCACGGCACACTGCAGGGAGCCGTCATGACGAGTGTTTCCCTGCACTGATTGGTTCCCTCCTTTACCAACTGCCTTCTTAAAAGACTAGTTGCATGGTTCACCAACGATTGCAAAGGCACCAACCAGCTTGCCCTGACCAAGGCAGAACACTAAAAATATCAGTTTCTGTAATGTCCTGAACTCCTTCCAGTCATTGCATGGCCCTTAGCAAATCCATGGTGCCAGGGCATGGGCCAGGCCAGCAGTCCCAGCCCTGAGCTGTGGGATGCTGTCGCGGATAGTGTGTGCTGAGCACAGCACTTCCCAAACTGCATGCAGCTGGTGTGAGCCAGGAGAGGTGGCCTGTGGGCTGGCAGGGAGCAGACGCAGTGCAGACCTGTACCAAGACCCCATTGCTGCAAAGGGCTGCGTGCCTTTGTGGGCACAAAGCCGAGTGGTGCCAACCCTGCGCCCTGCAGCCCTGAATTTCAGGAAGAGGCTGTGCTCTCCTTATCCCCTTAGAGCTGCAGACCAGCACCTGTGGTTGTCTGCTCCCTAATGCCTGCACCGAAAAAGTTTCCTGGGTGACAGTGACCTCAGGGTTGACAGCAGGGTTTCCCCCAGGCAGGCCTGCTCACGCTGTGCCCGTGCTGCCCAGCGACCTCCCCCAGGCATGCAGGGCTCTGAAGTCCTGCCAGGCACCCTGCTGATCCCGAGGCCCTGCTGCTGTCACCAACTGGCCCCACCACCACCGCAGCAAGGGTTCTGCACGGCCTCCAGCAAGGCTTCTGCAAGCGAGGGACAGCCCCGTGGCTGGCTGAAACTATGACAAGGTGAGCATGAAACTGGACAGGAAGACAAAATCAGGGAGTTGTCCTCACTGCCACTCTGGGAGTGGGATCCTGCAGGTGACACAGGTAGAGGATAACAGAGATGGCGGCATGGAGGGGGGCAGGATTTGCATTTAAAAGGAATTTGTGTTGGGGGAGTGAGAGGTCTGAAATGGCCGTGGGGCAGCTCCATCAGGGCAAGAGCCTTGCACACCTTAAGCAGCCATGACCTGCTGGAGGAAGTCCGGAGGAACAATGACCAGAAGTCTAGAAAAATCCAGCAGGCAAGAAAAGTTTGCAGGAGGCTGGGTCACGCGAATCCAGGAGTAGAGGAGTGATGGGAGCTACAGCAGCATCCCGACACATGAAAGGCCACTGCAAGGTGGTGAGGTGGAAGAGCAACTCCCTCTCCACTGCACAGAGCACAGGCAGCCCCAGAACTACATGAGGCAGGCTGAAGCTGGACAAGAAGAAAATCTTCCTGGAAGAAAGGGCAGGAAAGCACTGGACGAGGTGGCCTGGGGAGGTGTTTAAGACCAGGTGAGATACACTGCCAGGAAGAGGTGAGGTAGAGCTGCCCCTGCCCAGGGCAGGGATGGATCGGCTGTCTCCAGAGCCATCCTGATTTTCTCTGAGTCGGAGTTCACCTCCTGACCTACCCCCTCCATGCCTCAGCCCTGCCTCCTCACCTCCTGCTTCACCACCCAGCCATCCCCTGAGCACCTCACATAATTCTGTTTTCACCCAACACCACCCCCATCCCTGCCACCTCTCGCCCCAGCACCCCAGCCCCAGCATCTCCCCTTCCTGCTGCATTCTTCCTGCGCGCTCCCTCCCCAGCCCACCCGCCAGCTGCACATTTGGCCAGGTGCGTGCAGCTGCCCAGCCTGTTTGCAGGAGCCTGCAAGCTTGACCTACTGCATCTTCATTAGGAAGAGCTGCAAGCCCAGAAAGCACTTAAATGACGAAGTATTCATGCAATATTTGCTAACTGGTGCTATGCGCCAACCTCTTTGGTACTGCTCAGGGATAGGGATTTTTCTCTAATGAAGACCACAGGCAGTGAGCCTTCATCCGCATCATGCTTCAGAGCTGGGAAGCTGATCACGGGCAGCTGGAAATCCCTTTCCACTGCCAAGGGCCCTGGTGCCGTTAAGGCCGTGGGACCAGCTGGGCTGCAGCCTTCCACCCTAATCTCCTTCAGGGGACAAAGGTCTCCATGCAGACAGGGATGGAGGAACCGTCTACGAGGAGCTGTCAGGCTGTAAGAGAGGGCAGTGGACAACATCCCTGTTATCTGAGCAACTGTCCTGGCTGAGCAGGGAGGGATCCAGCTGGAGACTGCTGCCCTGGAGCTTAGGGATTGCTGGGACAAGCCTAAAGCAACCTGAGCTTCACGCACTGCAGAAGGTACAGTAGAAAGCAGTGCTGGGAAGCTAAGCAAAGCAGGAGCGTGTTAATGCAGGCCAGGGGGAAGGGGAACAGCAGTGGCACGTGTGTGGCAGATGCAAAGCACGAGCCGTCCCCATTGGCAGGAAGGCGCCAGGGTGGCTGGAGTTATGGTGAACACAGGCTGCTGTGGCCAAGTGGGCTTTTTGCCTCTCACTATGTTGTTCACCTCCACAACAACCCACCAATGCCCCACAGATCATGAGAGCAGTTGCAGATTCACTTCCCTCACCCATCCCTTGCACTTTGCTCCATTACCTCCCTCCACTGGTTATTGCCATGTTCAAGGACACCCATCCCAGGAGATCTTCTGCACTGGCAAAGGCCACCACACAGAGCCCCATAACACCTACTCTCATAGGGATGGCTTTAAGCTTGTGGATTCACAGCTGGAAAAACCAAAAGGACTCATGGCTCTTACTCTCCTTAGCCATCAAAAACTCCCTCCACTAACCCAGTGTGAATGCCTGTTGTGCCGCTTCACTTTAAGCTGACTGCGAAGTGACATTGTTCAGGCCGATAGGAAAGATGCATACGCTCTTATCTGAAGGCTCTAGGAAGGTTCAAGCTCAAGTTCAGTAAAAAATAAAATCACTTTCCCTGAAACAGGGCCATCCATGCCGGATTTATGCTATCTTAAGTAAACCATGCCAACAGCACTGACACCAGCACAAACAGAGATAAAGGAGGCTGAGAAGCCGTGGTCCTTGGAGTCTTTGTGCTCAGCATGGTGTGTATGAGAGAAGAGCAGGAGCCTGAGCTGACACCTTTCCACATCCAAATGTCTGCTCAGGGCAGCT
Source organism: Harpia harpyja (assembly GCF_026419915.1). Taxonomy (NCBI): domain Eukaryota; kingdom Metazoa; phylum Chordata; class Aves; order Accipitriformes; family Accipitridae; genus Harpia; species Harpia harpyja. Next base: position 15,239,793 of record NC_068957.1, read on the forward strand.
GCGGGTAGCCCCAGCACCCCCTCCTCAGTGCAAGCTCCCTGGGGCACCCAGTCCTATGCAGCAGCCATGGTGCCGCAGGGAGCAGGAGCCCACAGCAGCGCTGCCACCATGTCTGATGGTCATGTGCACCCAGAGGCACACACGCTGGTGGTCACACCAGGTCAGGTGCTTCTCTGGGAGTGACAAGGAATGGGACCAGGACTGATGACAGCCGTTGAACCTGCTGCCACACGACCCCATGGGCAGGGGCAGCTCCCCTGGGACCTGTGTCGGGTGGCCCCTTCAGCCATCAACCCTTACTCCAGGACTGCAGTGCACCTTGGTGCTGCCCTGCCCCTCCCGGTCCCTGGGTGATGCAGAGGAGTTATCTCCATCCTTGAACGGGCTCCATAAAAGCACTGCATGATCTCACGCTCTGCTGCCTCCGCCAGCACAAACACCTACCCTCACCTTTGCAAATTATTCCCCAAAGCAGAAGTGGAGCACCAGGGTGGTGGTCTGCTCCCAGCCAGCTCTGCAAAGCAGCAGGCTTCACAGGAAGCTGGTGAGAAGCCTTCCAGCAAGGGAGCACTGCAGAAGTTGCGCAGTGTAGGGAAGCCTTAGGTGGTACTCGGACAAGTTCGCTTCTTGGAGAGCAGCAGAGAAGCCACAATGCTTTTCCTGCAGAGCTGCTGAAGCGCATTACAAGCCCAGGAGCTGCTGGGAGCTCCAGTCACCCTCGCACAGCAGAGCAAGACACTGGACTGTCACATTTGGACTCTGCACAGCCTCAGCCAGAGACATTAGGGCAGTCACTAGTGAAAACGAGGGAGGGCTGCTGTGTGCAGGGCTGCCACACTTTTCCTCTCCAAAAATGACATCCACCTCCTCATGCCGTGCAGCAAGGCCTGCCCAGGCTGGTGGTGAAGGGAAGGGGAAAGCATCCCAGCACCTGCCACAGCCAAGCACAGGCTGGAAGTGTTGTGGCACAAAGCAAAGGGCAGAGCTGCGTTTTACACATAAGTACTGTACCGCGTGTGTGTGTACATGCTCTTTGGGTGGGCAGCATTATTTTCACAGCAAAACCTGAGCCTCAGCTGAGCCTCAGCACTGTCGGCTCCCTCGGCACCATGCGTGGCTAATTATTCTCAAAGCACCGCTGCCCTGCCTTGCTCCCAGAGAAGGGACCAATGTGCGTGGAGGAGACTGGCACGTAGGAAATTATTGTGGGCAACTGGGCAGGGAAACAGGGACGTTTTTCTGTTCCAGGGATAAATTCTCAGTCTTTTGGCTGCTGTGAGATACACTGAGCTTAGGGGTGGCAGAAATCATGAAGACTCCAGTAAGGTGGGAACTGAGGCATTTTGAACCACCAATGTACTGCACAGTTGCCTGCTCTGTGAGAGGAGAGTTTATACACTGCTCATATGTGGCCTTAGAAATAATAATCAAGAATACTCCAGAACGAGCCAATGTTCAAATGATGTGCAGCCCGAGGAAATCAGCACTGCAGGCACGTTATCCTCACCCCAAGCACTACTAACTCCGAATACACGACGAGAGGCGGGGGAGCTTCCGTGCCTCATCACAAGTGACTCAGTTCGAGCCAGCGGCCACCAGAGCCGTCGCTAGAGCCGAAGGGCAGCACCAGTGTCTGGGTGCTTTAATTCCCGGCACGTCATGCCTGGATGCCCAAATGGCCAGCACTGGGGATCCGCTGGTCCGTGAGTCAGCAGAGCCCAGTGGGGGCAGAGGGCAAGTCCCCCACCAGCTCCCCAGGAGGTGACCAGAGGCAACTGCAGATGGGCTGCAAAGAAACCCTGCCCATAAGCAGAGCCGGCGGAGCGGGAAAACCAGGAGATGAGTGCGCCCGAGGTGTTTCACTGTGCCTTACATTGTCCCCCCTCTCCAGCGTAACCCGGACCCCACTTCCCGGCCCCGGCCGTAAGGGCTGGGGACAGTGGGGGTCCGCCAGCCCCAGCAGCCGGTGGGAGGGCCGGGAGAGGAAGCGCTTTGAAGTGGCTGGCGATCGCTGGCACAGCCGGCTCCGGAGGCAGCGTGCAGAGACTCCCTAATGCGCCAGCCCTTTCAGGGGCAGCCTTGGCACTCAGAGAGATGGCGTGTGAATAGCCAGGACAGCAACAGGAAAAGCAAAGCAAAGAAACCCAACAACAGAACTGGGGAAATGGCTGGAAGGAAAGCACTCCCCAAACCTCCAAGCCCAGCTGTGCCAGCCCTGCCAACCCCAGGGGCACAGGGAGGCGGAGGCCGGGATGTAGGGGCCCCGCTGCCACAGTGGGCCCAGGATGGCAGCCCCTGCCCGCCAAACATCCCCTCCCTGCACTGAGCCTTTCAGAAGAGCTTGGCTGCCCAACCACTTTGCAGATCCAACTTTGGGATGCACAGAGGAGCCCAGGCTCTCCCCACCTGCAAGGGGGCTGTGTGGCAGGGCAGGTGAAGCATTGTGTCTGACAAGGGGCTGAGTCAGCTCCCATTTGCACATCTCCACTCCCTGGCACGTGGCACTGGCCAGGAACACAGGATTGCTTTGGGGCAAGGGAGGCTGAGCTGGCCCTGTTGCCCCAAAGTGCCGCCGGATGAGCCCTGCACAGCCCTGGGGATGGAGGCAAGGCAAAGCGGAGATGTGTCTGAACTGGAGGTGCTCAGCCACCAGCAGGGCAGCTGGGGCTCAGGGAGGATGCTGTACCAGGGGGTGGAGAGCAGATCCTCGCTGGCAGAGGCATGGGGGTGTGAGCAGTGGGGAGCAGCCTTGACAGGACTATGGGCTGGGGCAGAACATGGCAGCATTTACACAGCCAGGAGAGGTTTTATGCTTTTAACTGAGGAGCTTTGGATGCAAAATGACAAGGTATGCAACGGGGGAAGAACTCAGCCCAGGATGGGGGGCAGTCCCCCATCACACAGGTGCTTCTCTGAGTGGGTCTGTACACCCCCAACGGCAGATGCACCCCTAAGGAATGGGTGCATTTAAGTGCTACCCACCATCAGAGGCTCCCCCTCATATCCGGGGGCTGGGAGGCTGCCAGTGCCAGTGGGACGAAGGAGGGAGCAAGAGCTCAGCCCAAGAGAAGGTGTTCTGAAAGGCCTGGAGCAATGTGAGCATCCTCCTCTGACCTGACCCCAGACCTACACTCCCAGCTGGCACCGGTCCCGGCTCCCCCAGCTGGGGAGCGGAGATGGCCGGAGCATCCACAGGGCTCCTCTGAGCAGGAAGTGGGGGGCGGTAGGGTGGGCTGCTAGGAGGGCCCGTGGGCTGGGTGGTGGCACAGAGAGGTGCCGGAGGAGCATGCCGTGGGCTGTCCAGGCACCCTCTCACTCACTCTCTCTCTCTTTCCTCTCTGTGCCTCTCTGCCGGTCGGCTTGCTACATACCTCCTTTCCTACATATTTTCTTGTTGGGCTTTCGGGTGCATTCCTTGGAAATCCGTTTTACTGTAAAATGAATAAAAGACTACAAAATAACAGGAGGCTCCACTGGCAGGAGTGGGCATGCAATCACAACCACGCTGCCACCCTCCCGACGCCCCTGGGACCGCAGGAGGTGGGGAAGGAGCGTCGCCATGGGAGGAAAACTCTGGACCAGCCGTGCTGGGCAGGAAGGAAGGCACGATGCATCCTGTGGCCAAGGGCCCCAGGGACAAAGGAGCGGAGCCAGCCAGCCTGGGAGAAGCTACCGGTCCACCAGGCTGCTCTGCCATGTGCAGCAGACCCTCTGCGGGTCCCTTCCAGCCTGCTGAAAATCCCCAGGGGCTCCCGTTGCGGTGAGGCTGGGGCGGGCGTGTGGGCAGGCGCTGCCTCCTCTGCCCTCTACTTACAGTTCAGGTGGGATCCCCTACAAAGGAAAAGGTTAGACAAGGAGGCACCCAGCGCCACTCAGCCTCATCCCAACGGGACCATGCCCCACAGGTCCCCAGCACCCCAGGCTCATCGCTCTGCCACTGTCTCGCCAGCAGATCGGGGAGCAGCCAAGCGATGTGCCTGCCAGTGTCCCCAACCCCCCCGTCCGTACCAACGCCCAGAAAAGGGCTCCATGGTCCCTTCCTTGCTGGAGCATCTCCCCAGGGAGAGGCAGAGAGTGTTCCTCCCAGCCGCAGCCCACGCCCACAACTAGCGCATGGACCTGGGGAGGGTGGGAAGGGGGGGAGGAAGGACGAACCCGAACCAACTCAAGACAGAACCTGGCACTCGGCGCCTGGGGAGCACAAACCAGCTTGTCGCTCTGTGGATCTGCGGTCAGAGAGTCGGATTCAGATTTAGCAACACAAGAGAGGAACCCATGACGATGCCATGGAGGTGGAGGGGGGGACCGGGAGGCGTGGAGGAGCAGGAGCACGCGAGACAGAGATGGCAGCTGAGGGCAAGAGGGCGAGCTGCGTGGCCAGAGAAAGCTTTCCACAAACAGACAGCATGCTGCAGGGTCCACAACCACATGCTTCAAACACAACACCCAGGTGAGACCAACCACTGCTGGGGAGGGGCGGAGCGGCCCCCCCCCACCCTCCTGCGGGCACCCCAGCGGGGACTCACCATCCTCCGTGGGGATGTAGATGTTGAGATACAGACAGTCCTCGTTGGGGTCCTGGATGTATGTGGCCACAATATCCAAATTGGAGGTGAACCAGATGGGCAGCATGATCTCGGGAACGGCATTGTGGATGTTCTGGGGGCAGACCGGTGAGAAGTGGGTAGCGTTCCTGATGCCCGACCAGGATGGTGGCGGCTCAGGGGGCATGAACCTCTTCTCCCCGATGGGGGGAGCGGCGTAAGGTACCCCCAGGTACTGGTCCACAGGCCCCAGGATCTCGCTGGGCAGTGGCACACGCACCCCCCGTAACTTCCCATAGTGCGTGTTGACAGTTGGTGAGTAGACCTGGCCCTCCATCTGCACAACTGCCGAGGCGAAGCTCAGGACCCAGAGGGCAAGACGCAGGTCCCAGCCAGCCACCAATTCAGGCACTTGGAGAATGGGGGGCAAGAGAGGGCTTCTCCAGAGTATCAGCCACATCGTCCGGGAGGAGCAGCACCAACATCCAGGCCTGAAGCTCCTGGGGCGAGGGCTCAGGGCATCCCCATCACACCAAGCCTCCGATTTGCCCACCGGGAACAGATGGAGCAGGAGAGCCGGGAGTCAGGAACGCACAGTCCAGCCACACCTTCTGCTGGGTGAGTCAGGAGCACGGATGCAGGGAGATGTGCCACCACGCCTCACAGCCTGCCAGCTGCCTGCTGCTGCCTCCCTGCCAACGGCCCAGCCCGGAGGGGACTGCTGATACTGTGGAGAGATGGAGGGAATTAACAGCAGACTTGCTCTGGGAAGAGTCAAAGAGTTGCAGCACAGAAGGAGCCAGGATCCCTGGCCACACCCTCCCACCCATGGGTGCTCACTGGCTCTGTCACCACCCAGGCAGGTGGCTCTGGGTGGGCAGCACAAGTAGACCACATGCAGACACACAGACTGTGTCTGTCCACGCCTGCAGAGCATGTCCCGGCAGTCGGGGGCCAGCCCTGCCCTGCCTGGGTGAGCTCTGCAGCCACCCTGGTGAGTAGCACAGCATCCTTGCCCCATGCTGCAGGAGGGTATCAGCAGCAGATTATGGGTGCCAAGATAAGCAGGACAGTGTCACTTCCCTGGCACCATCCTTCCCCACAAGGAACCTGTCAGGCACCACCGCTGCCCAGCATGGCCCCTGCACAAGAGCCTGCTGGCATCTCTCCCCTCCTGGCTGAGCCAGAGCTGCCTGTGCTCCCACGCCATGCAGTCTGTGCTCCTCAACTCAGCTCCATCCCAGTATCGCTCCCCTGCCCAGGTGCCACCACCCCACCTCACACCCCCGCAAATTAGACCCACGTGTCCTACCCAGACACCCATCTCGCCCGCCCACATGCTCTCCAGCCAGCTTTCTCCCTCCATGTGCCGCTGGCTGAAGCAGCGAGACCTCCAGCACAACCTGGGTGCTGAGTGGGCAGGACGGGAACAGCCAGAGTGCTTCTGGGCAGCATCCCCCTGCGCTGGCACTGCAGCCCCCCAGCCACCCTCTCTGTGCCCCGGCTGCCTCCTGGCCACCCAAGCGAGCCCCAGGGAGACAGAGCTCTGCTCCCACGTCCCCACACTGGGCTGTCAGCAGGGGAGGAGCAGATGTGGCAGCCCCCCGTGGGGTCTGCGGGGAAGGGAGGGAGCTGCAGGCAGCGGCTGCAGATGGGGACCTGCGGATGTATGTCAGTGAGCAGAGCTCCTGCGCCAGGGAGCCCTTGCTGGAGGCTGTGTGGATTTTCAGTGCTCTGCCCTTCACCTCCCCGCACAGCCTGCCGCATTCAGGGCTTATGTAAGTGGGCCCCCCCCCCTCCCCCCCACCAGCACCGCTGCTCTTGGGGGACCTGGGCAAGGGGAGCCGTGGAGGCTGCGCTCACCCGGTGCTTGCCCTCACCCCGGCTGGGCGAGAGCAGCATCAGCCGGAGGCTGGCTCTGCACCTGAGCAGGTGGCTTTGCAGCCCAGTCCCCACTAAAAGGCACTGCTTGGTGGTGAGTCAGAGGATGCTCGTCCTGACTCAGCCACATGTCCTTACCCCGGGGGAGATGGCAGCGGCGGCGGGGCACCTCCATTTTGCCCCAGAGTATCCTTACATGCCCACCCGGTAAATCTCTCCCAGACTCAGGGGAGAGTTGCCTTGGAATTATTGGAGCACAAAATAGGGGCTGTATGCAGATGGAAGGACATGGCTCTGGTGGAGGCTCAGCTGGGCAGGGACTCCACGAATGGAGAACACCTCGTTCAACGAGGAAAATCCGCAGGAAAAAAAACCAAAACAAAAAACCACTGAGGGTGTCTCAAATCTGCACTGCACATGTGCAGGCAACTCACTGCCGGTCATTAAGGAAATGGGCCCGTGCTGTGCCTGCTCTCCTGATATGCCCAGGGAACACCGCAGGCTCAGAAATCAGGGTATGACAGGCATAATAAGAAAGACTCAGCCCAGAAAATCATGTTACTGCATCCAGCCCACCCGAGCAGCAAGGCCTCGCAGGGCTGGGCATGCAGGCAACCTTCCAGAGCTTGTGGAGGGACCACAGGTAAAGCCAGACAGGGAGGGTGATACAAATGATGAGGAGAAGCAGTCACACCTACTGCCCCATCCACAGCACAGTGACGATCTGAGGGCTGACCTATCATGACCGGGGCTGATCCTGCTCTACCCCTGACCCCCATCACCCCTGTGCGTCATTCCCCTCCACCTCCTCCTGCCCCACCAGGCAGTGACAGAAACACACCTGGCGGGAGCATGACCCTGCTGCGTTATCCTCCAAACAGCTGCCAAAGCCTAAGAAACAAAAGATGTACTGAGGGACAGAAATGCAGTTGAGGCACCCAGAGACCCCAAGCTCTGCTCTGCCCCACCACCGCTGGAGCTGTCTCTGCAGCGCAGTGCCTTGGCTGCCCCGCTCTGCCCCCAGCTCCAGAAGAAAGCCATAATTCATCTAACATTCCTTGCAGCAATGCTCCTCCTTCAGCAGAGAACTGACATTTGCCTAACAGCAACATCCCAGGGGTGCAATGATGGCCCGGAACCCCCCAAAGCTGCATTCCCAAGTGGGATCTCAAAGGTGCTTCAGACCCACCGCTCTGCCTGACTTGCTGGAAGGCAAACTGCCCAGTGCAAATCTTCTGCTCAGGTTCCTTCGGGTACCACGGGTTAGGATAAAGCCAAATTATTAATGACTGTCATATCTAATTTGTATGACTGGAAGCTACAGGCAGCTTCCAGTCTTTATGCTAGTGCCCACAACTCCCTGCAGAGTCATTTCAACCTACTCGTCATCGTTTTCCCTCTGCAGGAACACCACAGCCCTGCCAGCGGTGGCTTACCAGCTGATTTCCTGACTTGAGAGCTTCCTCGGGGCTGTGGCCACATGCTGCCGTGGGCATTGCTGCTCCACCAACTCCTGTAGCCAAGCGATTTCAGGGCACCAGACAGCAGCCACTCTGCAGCCTGCAGCTGCCCAGCTGGTCTGCACACACCAGTCACTGCAAAATTAGGGCTGAATTCACCACCCGCTTTGTGTCCTTGGAGTTACGCACCCAGCGTAACCAGTCTGTCCTGGCACAGTGAGGAATCTCTTCTTACAAAACACAGCCAAAAATCAGCTTCTTGCTACAGCTCTTCAGAATTATGTTATGATGATATTCCTTTGGGTTTTTGTTTAATGTCCATCCATGGTTCTTTCAATAGCTTTTAAAAACCATGGAAATTTGAAGACAAAAAACATAAGCTATCATAGAATTAAGTTCCATGTACACATCCTTAACTTAAATAAAATGACGCTACAGGACTTGCAACTGTCTCCAATCATGAGTTTTATGAAGCATCAGGCACAGAGGTGAGTTACGTTAGCGATAGCCAAATAAGTCCACATGTGGAGATGCACAGTCAAGACCCAGCAGCCCTAACGTTATCCTGGAGAGCCACGATGCCTTAACACTCAAATCCAGATCATGGTATTTTAACATTTGTAATTCCACATTTGGTTCTATCATTTTTTAAAGGCTTTTTCCCTCCATCTGCCCATGTCCCCGCAGCACAGAATAAAGGCACCCAAACAATCTCAGCAACATGCTCCTAAGCCTTTCTATGTTTGGATTGTTTTTCAATTACAAACCCCCCAAAACGATGCAAACCCTAAATCTGGAATTCCCTGGGTTTCAAAAGCCTCATTTGGGATGATTACAATACCCCTGTAACACATCTTATACCCTCATATTGCTGTTCTGTGCTCTGTGCTTTCTGATGTAACTTCATGTTAACATAACATTTAGGATGGGAATTTAGCCTTAATTTAATATTGACAGACTGCCATGAAAACCCGAGCTCAGCCCCCTTCACCGGGGGCTGTTGCATGCGCCTTGCATTGCTGCCTGATGCCTCAACAGCTCATAAGCTTCCCCTTGGTCTTTCAAAGCATGCAAAATAACCGGGAGATCCGAGAAAGGACATTCTGTTCAGGGAAACGATTCCCCTCACATCCCACAGGAGGTGGGAGCAAAACTTCCCCAGTTTTGCCACCTACAGCGCTCCCGTTCTTCCCTCCAGCAGCGAAGCCAAATGTGTCTCCCAGCGAAGATGGCTGCTGCCTCCCTGCAGCCCTGCGCCAGGAGGAGCCATGCCTGCCAACTGGAAGGGAAACTGGGCCGGGCTGGGCAGATACAGCCAAACTGGGGATGCTCAGGCAAGCGCACAGTGAGGAGCTGGGAGGATAAAGACACCACAGGCATCCCAGGTCATTCTGCCAGACCACTGGTGGGGTTAGCGGAGGAAGTGAGGCTGCTAGCTGTTAGGAATGTTATTCATGTGCTTTGGAAAACAAACGCTCTATCGGTATTTCCACAGCCGTACTGTCTGCCAGACAGCTCCCTCCTCAACATGGAGACGCTCTCCATGGAAACCTGGGCAGGCGGGATCCTCTGGAAGCCTCCCTCGCAGATGCATAGTCAGGCGTCTCAACACCAGCCAGACGAGCCGGATCCACACCTTTCCTGGCAGACGGCCGAGGAGATGCAAGCAGGCAGCCTGACCTCATATCGGACCCTTCACTGGGGTCCAGCCTCCTGCCCCTGAGCACCCAGGCTGACGCAACCCCAAGCTCATCACATTGATGCTGTGGCTCTATGTCCTGTGTGGTCCAGAGCCACGACAGACCGGGACCTCAAACTGCCTGGCACGGATGGATGATTCCTCCCTACAGCAAGTGGACAGGAGGTCCCATTGCACCGTCTGGCCACTCTCCCTTGTGCAGCTCTGCTCACCATCTGACCCCACTGTATCATGGTGAGAGGTGGCTGGGGGCCAGCCCATGCATCCCAGCACAGACATGCACCCGGCAAACAGCATGAGAAACCACTGCCTCCTCTTCCCCAGGGCAAGCGAGCTCCAAACCTTTCCACCAGCCTGTGCTCCAGGACCTCAGGCTGATGCTCAGCTCTCAGGCAGCAGCACCTCCCAGCTGCTCTCCTCTGCCAGCGAGCGACCCCAGCTCTCATCAACCCCCAGTCCCATACCACCTGGCCTGTGATGCTCCAGAAACCGCACAGGAAACCCTGGGGAGCACAGAAGCTGCAGCACAACTGGACTGACATGCTTGTGTCCATGTGTCCTGGCAGCTCCTGAAGAGAAGCCCCCTGCCAGTAAGTCTTGGCTTGCACCCTCTGATGCTTGTGGCCTGGGTCAATGCTTGAGGATACTACTACAGAACAAAGTTGGTGGTTACGTGCTATGCATTGTGCCCAGTGGGTCTTTCTGACCCACCCCAGGCTACACATCCATGCCACAGGCAGATGTTTCCTGGTCCCACAGCACTGTGGGAGCAATTCCCAAGACTTCAGCTCCATCACAGAGCTGGTGCACAGTAATAGATGGTTACCAGTGGCTCACAGTTACACTGAAAGGGGACAAGTAGGGTTTCAGAAAGGTCTGCCCTGCTGCTGCCACTGCTCTGCTTTTCCATGAATGACCTAAATGACAGAACAGACTATGTTTTAAAATCTGCACATGACACCCAGTGCTTTGGAGGCCAGGACAGGAATTTGACATGCTCCAGACAGGCTGGGGAGAGGGCTGAGAGATGATGGGCAGAGCTGTAAGTCATTGGGAGGTGAAAAACTGCACAAACAGACCACGGAAGAAAAGACAGCAGCGTTTCTGCCGGAAGGGTCACAAGGGCTACAGGGGAGTACAAACTGAACGTGAGCCAGCACGTCATTGCCACAAAAAAAAGGCAAATACAGTAGGATGTGTGAAAGGCCAGCTTATACAGATTCACGAAGTAATTACTTTGCTCTCCTTTCTGCTCATAAAGGCACATCAAGTAATTATACTGTTCTCCTCCAGAGAACCAGTTCATTCCCCAAAAGATTTGGACCAACTGAGAGGGGCCACAGGAGACCAGCAAGACCACCAAAAAGCCTTGGACAAAAGCCTGGAAGAGTGGGGCTAGTCTAGACAAGTCAGAGGATGCAGTTTTATAACATCTAAAGGCCACTGCAAAAAAGGTCAGAACAGCGTGACATTGAACTTCATGCTAGGTAGGAGACACATTCATATGAAGAAAGGAGAGTCAAGTGTACACCATGAAAAGTTGAAGTACCCCATGCATATCTGCAAAGGGTGCTACATGGCAGATGGATGGACCAAGTGTCCCCTTGGCATCCCCTCCAGCCCAGTCTCCTACACTTCTCTTCAACCCTGGCTGGCACTTCTGTCCCTGCCCTTATTTGTTCAGCATTTGTCACCACCTGGGCAAACTACAGCCACCTTAGCCACGAAGCCTTAGGATGCTCTGACAGAGCAGAACACTTAGGAGGCTTCCCAGCACCGTGGAGCCCATCACATCTGTTCTCCACTCTGCAGAGGTCTCCCCCAGAGTCCAGTGTCTCCCATCTCACTCTCCTCCTAGAGGCACATCTGCAGCACCTTTGATATCTAGGCACCACAGTCACTCTGATGGGACAGAAGGAAAAACAGTCACAAACCTCACCTTTGTTTGCTTCAAGTGCAAGATACATCCCTGTGACTTGCCTTTCCTAACTTCTACCCACAGCACCACCAATATTTAAAGCAAGCTGAACGTCAGAAGCCTACGAGACACTCCACTGCACATCCTTTGCCCTGGGGAGAGGATGAGAGACCGCATGAGAAGTGTCAGTTAAGTTCCTCAATGCTGCAAGAACATATGTGGGACAGAAGCTCTTTGACAACTCCCAGACACATGCCAAGATCCTCGAGAGCTCCCATTCAGAACAGAAGAATGTTACCCAAAATCCCTAGAAACAGACAGTTTCAAATGCCACTTCTGCTGTGGTGCCAATGGCCTCCTGCTGCAATATGGCCTGTCCCCATTTGCTCCACAGCCTTTAATGAGTCCTTCATGAAGGAGCCAAGCCTGCCTTCGGAAGGACACCAGGGGCAAAGCAGACCTTTCCCTTGCCCACACTTCAGCCTTTCCAGACATTTTTGGTGTTGAATGCCAGCACACTGTTCGATGCCCAGCTCCAGAAGGCACACTACACAGCAGGTGAGATAGCCTGGCTCATTTCCAGCTCTTGTTTAGCATCAAAAGCTCCAAAAATGCAGGAGGTTTCTCAGGGTCACTGAGCCAAGACTGGCAATGCTGCTGAAGGACAGCCAGTGAGCACTGCAGCAGGGATGGTGTTGGGGTCAGCACCCAATACTGCCGATGCAAGCAGAGGGCGGCTTCTATAGAGGACCCAAGGACAACCATGCTTGAAAGCCTGGGCTCTCTTGGAGTGGGCTATGCGCTCACCTTGAGCTGGTCTGGATTTTGACCAACCTTCCCACTCACTGCTTTCCAGGAGTCTGGTGGAAAGCTGAGGCAGGGCCACGTGGCACAGCCAGCAGCTGCTGTGTGAGCAAGAGGCTCTGCTGGGACAGATCCCTGGCAGTGAAAAGGACAGCAGCAGCAGCCTCTTGGTGGGCCGCCGGGTTTCCATGTGGCTCAGGGATAGCTGGTGGAAGTAGGCCATTTAGTGCCACATTCTGAATAGAAATAATCTGGATTATCTCACGTTACGGCTTCCCTGACCCCAGCATGAAGAAACGATGCAGCTTTTCTCTCCCTCACCTTGCTGCTTGCAGTTTCAATTTACAAATGCTTCCCTGCAGGGGCAGAGGTTAATGAGAACCACTGTCTAAACAGCAAACACAGTGCCCTGGCCTTGGCATGGATCTACACACACTTGCTGCCCAGCCAGAACAACTGGCAGCAAAGGAAGAGAGCCTGACCCTGCCTGGAAGATCAAGGAGCCCCAGAGGAGACTCCAGAAGGCCTTGCAATGGGGTCGCCGCACACACTACAACAGCTGGATGTGGCATCGCTCTATCCCAGCCTGAACGTGCCTGGTCCGGCCTGGCAGGACCGACCACCATGGGGCGGTGCTTTGTGCTGTTCCCTGAAGATCGTGTGAGGGGGTGCAGGCTGCTCAGTGCTCCCCAGCCCTGCCAGCACGTTGATCCCTGCCTGCTTCGACCCCAGGGCAGGGGAGGTGGGCCCGGCGCGTCCCCACCGCCCCGCCGGGCCGGGCGGGAGCTGTCCCTTCAGCACCGCGCCGCTCCCGCCGGCCCCTCCCGCGCCAGGAGAAGGAGTGGCGGTTCTTCTCCGAGCAGACCCTCAGCCCAGCCCTGCAGCCCAGATCGTCTAAAAGGCACGGAGTACTTGCAGGAAAAGCGCTCGGTCTCTCTCGGGCTCCACTGGGCCGTTTGTCTGGCGGCTGGAGGAAAGGCGGGACGTGCAAGGATAGCTGCCGAGCAAACTGCATCACCTGGACTCGATGAGGGGCGACCTCATTGCTCTCTACAGCTTCCTGAGGAGGGGAGGTGGAGAGGGAGGTGCTGATCTCTTCTTCCTGCGATCCAGTGATAGGATGTGTGGGAATGGTTTGAAGCTGCGCCAGGGGAGGTTTAGACTGGACCTTAGGAAGCATTTCTTTACCGAGAGGGTGGTCAAACACCGGAACAGGCTTCCTAGAGAGGTGGTCGATGCCCCACGGCTGTCAGTGTTTAAGAGGGTTTTGGACAATGCCCATAATAAAATGCTTTAGCTTTTGGTCAGCCCTGAATTGGTCAAGCAGTTGGACTAAATGGTCATTGTAGGTCCCTTCCAACTGAAATATTCTATTCTAGAAGAAACAGCGCTTCATAAATACATGGCAGAATTACTCCAGCACTCGCTTTGTGCGGGCAGGTGACTGACAATGCAAAAGTGCATCCACAGAACCCTGGAATTTCCAGACATCTATTCAGGAGCAAACTGACAGACAATCTGCTTTCAGCAAGCCCTTGGCGCCAGCACAAAGTTCATACCAAGACAACTTGCTTTCTCTCCAACACATCACAAACAAGCACCAGGCACCTACTTTAAGGCAATATAAGCTCACTCACAAATCAGAGATCAACACTCTGCAGCTAGCGACTGGAGTGCAAATCTCACCCAGCGAAGAGAGAGCTGTCTGCACAAGCAGCATTCCTCTCACTTCCTTCTCCAGCTTTGGCGAGCCGCGCATTGACATTATCCCAGCTGCTCATCACCATCCCCCTCACATCTGCCAGAGTAATGGCTCCTAAGTCCTCTCCCAAACAACCACCTTGGAAACTACCGTGGCTAGCAGGGGCCCCAGTTCTTGAGTTAACATGGATCATTATGACTGAACCACATTAGGAAGCAATTACACAAGAACAAGGCTCTTTTCAGAGCAACAAGCTTCTGAAACTCTAAGTCCAAACACGTTCATATTTTTTATGTTAGCAAAAGCAGGTTTGAAATTTAACAAAGAAAGTAGACTTCAGTGACCCAAAGCGGCTGGCTTGATGCAATGACACCCCCATTTCTGAAATGCCCCACACTAAGCAGCAAGTATGAAACCCCGCTGCTGATGGAATGTCCTTCCCCAAAACTCTCTCACACCCCAGTTCCTCAAGCTCCTTTCTGGACACCCAGCCATGCAAAGGACATGGACCTCCTCCAACCAACTGGGCCATGGGCAATTTGCACAAAGCCCTGTCCTACCCGTACTACCACCTGTGCTAATAATGGGTCAAGATGTCTCACACATGCTCCAAGGAAAGCTGAGAAAGCACCAGTGGCTGCACACAGGCTGAGTGTGTGCACAGCCAATGCTTTCCATGGACTAGCATGGCCTGGAGGAGGCTCTATAAATGTAAGGAGGTGGGCTGGGCAGAGAGGAACCGACTGCAGCTTAAAATACAAAGACTTCCTGCAAATGTGACTAGACAGGATGGGCAACAAACCCCAAGACTGCTTTGAAGGGGAACAGCTACACCAAAAATAAGTTGTCAGTGTTTCAATTTTACTGACTCAAAGCAGAGAGACAAACCCGCTTAATCACAGGTTGTAATCCAGACCGTGGCTGTAAGAACCTCTGGTTTCAGTGGCAGAGCTGATTGTTTCCTTTATTGACACCTGCCCCAACCATCTATTTCTGCCTGACATCACTGCCCACTGCTCTTTGTCAGCTGAGCAAAGTTCTGTGGGGCAGAATTGTAAACCAGGTCATGGAGGTGATGCAGGCTAAAGGTAATGAAACCCAGGGCAAAGAACAAAGATGAGGAAAACAGTTGGAGACAAACAGGAAGGAACTTTACCATGGAAGCTGAAACACGACATAATTAGTCAGTTTTCCTGTGCAGAGATAAAGTTACAAGTTAGCTGGCAGTGTACAAGCACCAACTTCCTGCACCACCTGTTACCACCGTCTTGTACCATGGGACACCAACCCAGCCACCAAGTCCGTGGAGCAGGGTGGGACTATGCAGACAGCAAATCCCTGTGCAAGAGGGGGTATGGGCCATCCCGACAGAGCCACCCCTCCAGGGTCACAATGCAGGCAGCAGGGCCATGCATGCTCCCTCATGGTGCTAGAAAACCCAAACATTGCAGTCCAGCACCAAATCACTTCCTCACTGCAGGATCCTTGGTGGCAATGCTAAGGAAAGCTGTCCCAGGAGATGTTTGAGCTAACATCACCTCCACTGTCCACACCACCTCCACCTTGTTACAATAGTCCCTACTTTCAGGTGAAACACCAGCCAGGCTCCATGCAGACCCACACAGCCAGAGCTCAAGATGTGGGGCTGTGCCACCCCATGACCCCTGGCTTCCCACAGCTAGGAGTGCTGCAGGTCCCGTCCTGTGCCAGAGAGACACCCTGGCTGAACCCCAGCCCATCACCCTACTCAGAGAGGCAAGTGCTCCAGCACATCCTGCCTGACACAAGCTGCTGAGTTGTGTGTTAGTGCCAGTGCCCTGACCAAAGACCAGACGTGATTTTCTGACCATATTGCAAGAGTCAAGCTGGGGTCAGGGGAGCAGTGCTCTCTCTGGCCAGCAAGGAACACACAGACAGACTGATCATCCTGGCATCACCATGCTGGTGCCCCCTTCCAGGCCAGACAGCATCAGCAGCGACTCACCTCTCCATGACACTGTGGCTTGCCTGGGGACACAGCCAGTCCCGGCAGCAGCCACCACTGAGGACCAGGGCACTGCTCAGTCCCAGTTCTGCCATGGCTGGCCTGGGTGACTGTGCTCCCCTCCTCACAGCACTGGCCTCTTCATCTGCAACAGAGGGCTGCTCTCTGCAAAGCACTCAGAGGTGGAAAACCCAGAAAGCTCTGGACTGGGGCAGGAGAAGGGGAGCTATGACTACTGGCAGCAACACACATGGAGGACAGAGCTTTGGCAAGTGCAAGCTGCATTTCCTAACACTATAATGCCCGTTCCCTCTGCTCCTGCCAGCAAGCAGGACTCACTGGAAACATCAGGAAAGGAAGATCTGAACGTGGAGGTGGGAAAATGCCAAAGCACCACGGACTCCTCTTCACAACACCCATCCTCCCCGTTGCCCAGGTTGCAAGCTGCTGGTGGCATATAACACCAGGTCCCTCTCGCTTCCAGCTGTGCCGTGCCCCTCGCCTCCACAGGGCACGGGACACCAGCCCTGGGGCAGCACCTCTTGGCAGGGCTCCTGCCGGCAGCCAGGGCTGCTCACCCAGAGCCAACATGACACAGCGTCAAGCAGCCACGTCCTGCAGCAGCCACTGCTCCTCTGAGGTGACGTCAGCCTCCGCAAGAGCTGGCAGGCAGGACATGCTGTGCATGCCGGCCGTGCTGCTCCCAGACACTGCCTGGCTCCAGCAGACACTGTGGCCTGTGTTCCTCACCAGCTACAGCTTATCTACAAATTGAATTTCACACTTGCACGCTCCAGAATAAGGCACAGGTGCTGGAGAAGCCACCCTCCCCCTCCACATCTGTCTTCCCCTTTGCTCCACCCTGCCGCCGAGCACCAGCACTGAGGATAATGGCTGGCGGCTGTGGAGATGCTCCTGGGCAAAGCTGGTGACCCTGCACACCCAGCTTTGGCTCACAGTGGAGCCGCCACAGTGCTGATGGTGGCCTCCATGCTCAGGACAGCACCAGGGCAAGGGGAGCACTGGGGTCCCTGGCACAACGGCCACCCACACATGCTGCTAGCATGGCACAGCATCCAAAAATGCCCGTCTGCAGCTGAACAAGATAGAAGCCCATCTCAGAGTTACTGGTTTCCCCAGAAACCCTGAAGGCTTTCCCAGGAACTCTGGAAATGCACGTATTTGCTACATGCTCTAGTGAGCAACCTAAAGAGTTCATATAGGAGTCACGGCCAGAGATCGCTGTCATCACAGGTTGTACATATAGCTGGCAGCCCAGACAGATGCAGTGTCAGTCACCTTGGAAGGACCTCAAGCAGTTAGACGGTCCAGCCCAAGCCCACAACAGCGTCTACTCAACTAAGGCAAGCAGCTTCCTCAAGCAGGGAAGCTTGCCCTCAGCAAGAACCATCAGCCGTTTACATTCTGAAACCAAAACCAAAGCTGGTGTGACCGAGCAGAAGACCATGGAAACCCTCTGGGCTGGAGGGTCAGTCTGCAGCCAGGGCAGCTCTGCAAAGTCCAACTCTTGCTCATGCAACCAGGGCTGGCTAAGGACTGGAGGCCAGGCAAGCCTGCAGCTAGGAGGGAAGCCTCTTCAAATTTAATCCAAACTGTATTTTCTATTTTCCCTTGTAGCTTTCTCCTCCCATATTTTCTATCTTCAAGCATAAAAAAAGCAGAAAGCCTAAAACCTCTGGCAAAAAATCCTTTAATGTGTTTTACTGTATAGGCTGCCTAGTGTTAAGAAATAAGCTGGACCAGAGCAAATCAGGCAGCCTGGGGATGCCCTGCCTCTCAACAGGGAGAAGACCAGGATGAAGCAGGACATACAGGCAGGCTGCAAGGACCAGCAATGCCAAGGAAAGGCAACCTCCAGTGCCAAGAAGGCTCCCATGCTCCCTGCTGCTTCTCAGAGGTCCCCGAGCATAGCTCTGCCTCAACAAATGCCCACTTTGAAGCATCGCTCCCAGTGGACATGGGAGGAGGTTTTTGTTACAAAGAGCAGGTAACCACTTGGCTCCTCTTAAGGTCATAAGCATCAAAGTACAGCAGCTCCCTACCCAAGTCTGCAACCTCAGATCCTCATCAAGAGAGCCCAGCAGCAACAGAGACCAAATGGTGATGAGACAGAAACAGAGATCATTTCTGTCTTGAGGCACAGGATCTGTCCCCTTACAGCTGCTAGCCAAGGGCAGATTTCAGTTTGGTGGCTGGATAATTCCATCAGCCCTTGTGGACAGGGTCCTCCTGGAAGTCATGAGGATGGGAAACAGGGTCCTCTTCATGAGCTTCAACTTTGCTTGGCCTCATCCTGCTGTGCTGCACCCAAAGCCCACTGGGGACTGCTAGATCCCCATCTCATTCCTGCCTCCTCCTCTCCAAGTCCACTTCTCCCACAAGAAGCAAACCTCTCCCAAGCTAAGCCTCATACCTCCCTTCTGTCCTTGCATGTCTCTGAACTGTTCAAGGAGCTGGGGGACAGCCTTCTGGCACCCCACGTACACTGACGTAAGGCTGAACTGGACCCTCACTGATAGCAGGACATGAGTCTTTTCTCATCTGGGCATAAAACCAGGAACAAAACTGAGACTGATGTTTCCTGATGTGCATGAGAACAGAGCCAGGGGACTGGAGGAGGGGGAGATGACGATCAGATCCCCGGTGATCCCATAGTGCCCACCACATGCAGAGAGTACCAGGGAACTGGGACAATGCCAGGATGAGACTCCAGCTCTGCTGCCAGCATGTTGGGTGGGTGCCCCTATGCCCATGGTACCAGAGGAAGCAGAACTGCCAGGTAACACAGGAGGGAAGGGATATTGCCATCCATTTGCAAACCAACTGAATTAACTGTTCAGTGGACAGAAGTCTCCAGCAAAGGGTCCTGTGATGCTGAGGCAGACGATCGGTGCTTAGCCCAGGTCCCACCTCTCCCACCAGCTGCACCTCCATCACGTGGGGAGAGCATCCCACACTCTCAGCGAGGAAGCAGGACTGAGCAGGCATCTGTCACCCTGTGCCAAGCAAAGTAACACAGAGCTGGATGGGGATAAACCCATGCTTCCTTACCAAAGCCCAGCACTCCCTCTTGGCTCCACCCTCCCTGGTAGGCACAATGTTATGAAAACAACAGCTCAGACCAAGGGTCCACCTTGCCCTATGTACTTTTTTGCCAGTAGTCAGAAGCAGAAGCAATTTGCAGCTCAGCAGCTGCCCAAGTCAGAGATGGATCTGGGTGTATTTATTGGTTCTGGGAGAACCTCTTATCCTTCTTGAATTCATCCTGTTTCTCCTGGAACCAGTATAAGGTTTCACTGTTCATGACCCCTTGTTCTGAGGACTTCTACAGTTTCATAGCACGTCTGTGAGAGGCAATGTCTCTCCTCCTGTTTGGCACCTCCTGCTAGCTTCGTTTGATGTGACCTTGTACTTGCATGGAAAGAAACAGTGAACAGTTAACCTCTATCCCGTCTCTCCTGGCCTCCTGTAGACACATCTTATCCATCTTCTGTTGTTTTTTTTCCAGTCTGAAGAACCCTGCCTTATTTAGCCATTTTTTGCACAGAGGCTGTCAGACCTCAGACCATTCCTGCTGCAACTTCCAGGCATTTGACTGACAATGATCTCAACACCCATACATCTCTCCTGAGCTCCCCTGGGCAGCTCTAGGGACAGAGACACAGAGCAACTCCTGCCCCCTCCTCCTGCATCACTGTCCCATGAGTCCTCAAGTTGCTCAGCAGTGCCTAGAGTCATGTAAGGGAGGAGGAAAGATGTGAAGACAGCCAGACTCACAGACTCACCTCCACAACTCCTTTAGCACTGGGTGCCAGCACCAGGAGATGGACACGGCCACCTCCATGGTGAGTGGCATGCAGACGCTTTGGCCACGCTGCAGACTTGGGCTTCTTCTACCACTCCTTTAGAGCAGCAGCTAATGAATGCCTGATGAAGGCAAAGTCCCTGCAGCCCCTGATCACCACGCCAAAGGGGATTCTCAGCAGTCCCCTCCCCAAGCCCACCTCAAAGGCCTTCCTGACCAGCCTCTGCCAATCATCCTCACCCTCAGAGAGCCACAGCAGCCCAGGCCCAGACTCAAACAGGGCTCGCACACAGTACGAGCCCTGTAACACACTCTGTCTGCAACCTTTCCCCAACTTTGCCACCTGCTCTGCTGGCATGGCCAGAGCATCTGGCCACCAGGCAAAGCTTCAGCTCTGCTTGCCAGGCACCTCGCAGGATAGACTCACACTGAGATGCAGTTTGAAAATAACAGATGTTACTCCACTGTTCTGCATTCTGCAGTGTCAGGAACAAGGCTTCTTTACCAACAATCCCCTGAGCTCCTTGCCAAGGCAGTCTCAGCCCAAACAGTGCTCCCCGGCACAAAGTCTTGCTCACAGACAAGCCCCTGTGCCCCATGCCATGTGCCTGCCCTGCTGCTGGACAGACAACATGGCAAAAGGAGTATATTGCAAGGGCAGAGTTCCCCACACAACTGCAAGACTAAGCAACAACACAGGTTTCATCATGGACTGCAGTACCACATTGCTACACCCAGACAAGCCTCCAAACAAACAGCATGTATCCTCCTAACCAGGGAAAACTTCGAGGAACCACACGCACCAGACAGGACCTGGCAGTTGCAGCCAGAACCCCTGTGTCCTTCCACCGCTCCCGCTTCATCCCCATTTCCCCTCAGTCAGACTCGCTCCAGGGCCTGAATGATGTGGGTTCAAACTGCCAGCTCTGGCAATTGCAGGATCTTTTATTCATTCCCCTCACATGCGTTGCAGAATCCTGCTGAGGCCAGCAGCGCACAGGGATGGTCACAGCCTGCTCCCTGCCCCCAGCTCTGGGGAGCATCACATTAGGAGACCACCAGAGCATTTAGTCCATCATGCAGCACCACTCAGCTCTGCCACAGTCCTCAAAGCCAGCTCTCCTCAAGCACCCTGGTACCAGAATCCACCCTGCCTCCTTCTGCTGACGTGCCCCTGCCAGCTGGCTGCGACCACCTCCCCCTGTGCTGACCCAAGACCCGTGCACGCCCCTGGCGTGCCAGACCCTGATTAAGAAGCATCTTCTGAAACACTCTGTCAGTGGCAGCCAATAATCACAGACCATCAGGGGAGGAATCTCTGGGATCCCACAGGGAGTAAATAACTGTCCCATCCCAGTGGCACTGAAAGCCCTAAGGACGGAGCCAAGCTGTCCCTGCCCCATCCTGTCTGCACTTGGTGCACAGTCCCAGAACGGCAGATACTTGGCCCCTCTGTGCACTGCTGTGAGATTTCACACGTTCCTCCGTGGCTCCTCCACAGCTTGTGCCCAGACACATGCTCCATGTCCCCATCCCCACTGCTTCCCATCATCCTTCCACCCTCCTCCTGTTACCGGATTCCTCCAGCTACCACTGGCGCAGCATGGACACCCCACAC
Source organism: Harpia harpyja (assembly GCF_026419915.1). Lineage (NCBI taxonomy): Eukaryota > Metazoa > Chordata > Aves > Accipitriformes > Accipitridae > Harpia > Harpia harpyja. The sequence continues at coordinate 15,261,229 of NC_068957.1, forward strand.
CAGTCTGTCCCAGGACACAATTGCTCCTGGATAGCCAAGAGGGCTTCCCTTCTCCCCCCCCACTGCACAGAAGTAGCTCCTAGCAGGAAGGATATGGGATGATGGCAGCAAACCGCTTGGGAGGCAGCAGAACTGCTGTGGTTGGGGAGGTTTAGGAGCTGGCTGAGCTGCTGCTGCTCAGCAATAGTTTAGATGGAGCTTAGAGACTCGATGACCTCGAGGTCCCTCCCATACCTGCTGTCCTAAAATTCCTCCTCCCTTGGCACAAAGATAAGGCCAGCGTGGACCTTCCAAAGCATTTTGGCAGTCACTATCTCCTTGCTCTCGCTCACAGACTTAATGTGATCCTAGCCAAAAGGCACCTGGAGCTGGTCCTTGTCTGTGTTGGACCTGAGCACCCAGAGCGGACCCCACAGAGAGCCAGGAGAGACACAGCCACCACAGCTGGAGCCTCAGCACAGCACTCTGCCAATTCTCATGCTGCCTTCTGAAGCCTTGGCAGCCCCCTGCCCATGGGCAAGGCACTGCCAGCCTGCGCAGCAGCTCTGCTCACGACTCCTAGGCTCTGCCTGCCCTCACTGTCTTGCTCTTAAACACCTTCACTCCAGCCCTTTGGGAGAAGGGTGTCTACACGAGGTCTGGGAAGGAGACAGACCCAGATGTAAGGTCCAGGGCAACACCCTTGGCATGGGCTCAACCTTCCTCTCCAATAACACTGCCCTAGATGCACATTGCGTGTTGAATATGGGCAGTTGGAGGCTGTGTGAGGCAGTAGCATGCAGACCCTGCCAAGATGGGCACTGCAACTCCATTTCCTCAGCGCATCGCTGCACAGGGCCCAGACGCCCAGGTCTGAGGGCTGCCCTGCGTCTCAGCAGCTTTCGCTTGTGCCCTGGTGCTCTGGAGGTTGAGAGCTGCATGTTTGCAGGTGTCCAACCAAACTCCACATCCCGACTGCACATGTAACCATGGCAACTGCACATGCGAGTGGCAAAGCCTCGAGCTGGGCTAACTGCAAATGCAAATGAAGCAAACACATGCACAATGCTAAAAGTGTGACCTCTAAATGTCAGTCTTTAACCATTTTGCAGACACCAGCTCTGGTGGTGGTCACCTGCAATGTGCGGAGCAGGAGGAAATCTGCTCCGATGGGGACCTCGGGACACCCAGCCCTGTGCCAGGGGTTGGCACAGGTGCTCTAGTGCAGAGCAAGGAGAATAGAGTGACCCCTGACTTGGCAACCTCCAGGTCCATCTCTGGGGATGCATCCCCCCCTTACCCAGCGGGCAGATGCCTCTGATTCCACAAAGCACCCCGGTTTCCAGAGGAAAGAAGGTCCCACCAGGCTGACAAGAAGCACAACCAGCACAGGGGCTCACAGGGAGCTGGCTGTCAGCTGTCTTGCTGCACCCACACATGCCCAGCCACGGGGGCACCTCCAGCCCCTCTGCCGTTGCCTGGGGTTGAGCCGGCAGCAGCATCGGATGAGGCACCCTCAAAGGACAGAAGGAAGATCCCAGCATCCCGGGGAATTCATGCCAGAGCCACCTCCCAAAGGGAGGTCCGTGGCCTTGGGAAGGGCTGCCAGTGGAGGCACCAGGAGGTGTCACCATTTGGGAGAGCACAGTCCAGAAAGAGACTGGCTGGGCAAAGGCCTCACGTTCCTCATCACTTCCCTCCCTTGCTGCCGACAGCGCCAGAGGTGGACAGACCCCAGCACTCACCATCACCCACCACACCTGTCCTGCCCTGTGGCTTCGAGCGTGACGGAGCCAAGCTCAGGCGAAGGGCACTGACTCCAGCCACAGTGCGCATCGGTGGAGCCACCAACAACCCCTGCGCCATGTGCCTGACCCACCAGCCCCCTCAGGGACGAGTGTGGCCAGCACGACAGACCCCCTGTTTGATACCGAGCCTGCCTCCGCCCTGGCCCCCTGCCCAAGAGAGAGACAGGGAATGCCCTTTCGCTCTAGGAGCCCGATGTCTAACGTCATTCCCCATGCTATGTCAAATAAACCGAGCCAAGGGGATCTCCTGCCTGCCCTTGACCTGGGGATGCTCGTGCCAGCAGCCTCGTGCCAGGCGGCACTGGGCACATCCCTGCACCCCAAATAACCGACCCCGCCTGCACCGGCAACCCCAGCCCCGGGGAGGGTCCCCGTCCCTGGGGCGGGAGCGCCCGAGCCGGGACAGCCCCTGCTCCCGGCTCCATGCTGGGCCCGACGGGCTGAGCCGAGCGGAACCGGGCCAACCGGGCGGCCCCGGGCCGGGGATGCGGGCGGGGGCCGCGCAGCTGAGACGGGCGCACAATCCCCCCTTTCAGCCCGTCGCCATGGCAACCCGCCGGCTCGCCGCGGCCGCTCATCCGGCCCCGTTAACCCCCACCGTTACCCGCCGCCGCCGCGCTCGGCCCCACCCGTTAACCCCTGCCGCGCCCCGCCCCGATGCCCGGCCCGGCCCCGGACGCCCTACCCTGGGACCGGGACCGGGACCGGGACCGGGACCGGCCCGCGGCCATCCCCGCCCCGGGCGCCCCATCACCGCCGCGGCGGCCGGCCCCAGCCCCGCGCCGTGGGGCCGGTCCGATCCCGCCCGGCTGCCCTCCCCAGCAAAAGCCATGCCGGGCCAGGCTGGGCCGGGCCGGGCCGGGCCGGGCGGGGCGCACTCACCGTCGGGGGCGGTGGCGCGGCTGGGCCATGCCGGTGGCGGCAGCGGCTGCTCCGCGCCCCGCGCTCCGCTCAGTCCGGCCCGACCCCGCACCGGGAGCGCGCGGCGCGTGCACGGCGGGGGCGGGCGGGGGAGGGGCCGTACCGCAGCACCCCTTCGCTGCCGCCGCCGCCCGGTACCTGTACCGATCAGTGCTATCGGGCATCCCACGGCCCCGCCGCTGCGCTGGCCGGGCCCGGTACCGCATGCCCCGGCATCTGCACCGCCCTGGGTACTGCACCGAGGGGGTGTCGCACCCGCCAGGCACGGCGCAGTCCGGTACCGCGCCCGCTGGGTACCACTCACCGCACCTGCACCCCCGGTAACCCCCACGGCCCCTGGAACCCTACCCTGCGCACGGCACCGGCACTGCCCAGCTACCGGCCGCGGCGGGGGGGGCGGTAACCCCCACCGTCTCGAGCGGGACACCTGCACACCCCGGGGCACCCCGCACCACCCCAGCAAACGACTCCCATCTGCGGGGGCATCCCCGCACCACCCCGGGCATCCCTGCACTGCCCTGGGCATTCTGCATCCATCCTGGGCATCCAGAATCCTGCCCCACTGCACCCTGTACCTGCCCCAGCCACTCTGCACGGGTTCCCTTTACCGCCCCCCCCCCCCCCCACACACATATAGCCCTGGGCTGTGCTGCCCTGGCACGTCCCACAGCAGCCTTCCAGCCCCGGCATCTTTCCCTGTGGCCAGGGCAGCAGCCCCTGCCTGCCCCACCGCTCCTCAGCACCCAGCTACTCCGGGGAGGATGCCCCATCCCAGCCTCAGCCCTGGGGCCAGGCGCAGCCCTGCCACCCATCCGCCCCCCTGCCATGCACCGGGCCGTAGGCTCAGCAGCCACAGCCCTATAGGCCCCAGCAGCACCGTGCAGCAAGACCCAGAACCTCTGCCATTCCCCTTTCCTCCTGGCATGCCGCTTCCCAGCGTAGGGATATCTTCCCCTCCCACGCACGGCCTCCTGGCAGGAGCCGCCTCTCCTCCAGCCTACCTCTGCCCGTGGCAGGGCTACCTCTCTGTTTCAGTCCTGCCTGATGGGATTACAGAAATCATTTGAAACAAGGTGTGGATTCGGGTTCTGCTGGATGTGTCTCGTCTCTACATCTCTCTGCAATAGCCAAGGCAGTATCAGCTGCGATGCCTGATCAAAGAGGAGGACGTGCAGTTACCAGCAGACACCTCCACGCTTTCCAATCCAGGCAAGGGGAGCTGGGCTCTGCCTCCCTCCTGCTGCCAGAGCTGCAACCCAGACCCTACCCAGGCTCCGCAGAGCAGCCACTGCTTCCCAATTAAGATGCTTGTGTGGCAGCATGCAAAGTGCAAGCATTTATTTTGGCTCTCCTGCATGCCACCGGCACATGCACAGAGCAGGTCAGAGCTTTCCTGCCCCTCCTGCCCCACTCCCTCTCCAACTGACTGCTCACTGGTGGTTAGCAGCTTGATCAATTTTGTTGCTGGCCTGTTATACGCAGGGTGAGCTGCATGCTGCCACCCCGTACACCCTTGAGCAGACAACAGGGTCCAGCATCCTATGGGATGGATGCACAACCCTGCCCAGTGCCCACCAGGGTTCATCAACCCTAAGAAGCATCCTGAAGGGGCCCCTGGACCGGTACCTGGCTGCCCCGCAGCAGGTAGGGCTCCAGGCATGGCTCCCTGTATCCCACTGCCTAGCAAAACCCACCCAGGATGGGATCACGGTGCACAGCTGCAGTGGTGCCTCATGGCCCGCTCCCCACCACGGGCACTGCACAGGGAGGGTTGGGTGCTCGCAGAGCCACTCCACTCCCAGCTTCAGATAGATTTTCTTGCACAACACCAGCTCTGATGGTGCCTGACAAGACACCCTTGCCTGGGCCATGGTCCATGGGACCACCCATGCCAGGCTGTTGGGTGGGTGAGTGTGTGGGGCATGACCTGCTCCTGCCCACCCATCACCCCACCGTGTCAAGCCTTGTACAACCTCAGGCTTCTCCCCATGTGCTGGGCACACACCATGCAGCACTGCCTGCACACACCTCCTGTGGACCCAGCCCAGGCACCCCTTGGTGCTGGCCCCTGGCCCCAGGGAGCCCAGCATCAAACATACACCCCCCACCCTGGACCAGTGGCCACAGCAGGGCAGCCTCATGTGTTACTCAATGGGCAGCATGTAGTAAAATCTCCCCGGTCGCCTCTGGCTCTGTCACAAGCAGCATTTAGCCACGACTCAGAGAAGGAGCAGAAGGGCTGGAAGCTGTCAGACCTGCTTAAAACCGCCGCAGCTCAGTGCTAACATGCAGCACAGCAGCGGTGGCTGCAAGGCATGCAGCCAGGCTGGGCAGAGCGCAGCTCCCCAAACAGGCCCCTTGCCATGACCAGGTCTTGCCCCAGTCCCCACATCCCCCCACAGCCTCCTGCACCCACTGGAAACCTCTGGGCCACCAGAGGGTCTTGGACACTGGCAGCCCTGGGTCTGTCACCACAATGGAGCTCTGGAGTCCTGCTCATCACACACAGACCTGACCGGCCAAGCATCCAGCATGGCTGGGGGGAGCCTTTTGTGGGAGGAAAGAGTAGGGGCAGCCCCGTTGCTGGGCCATGCAATAAAGCAGGGTCCCCTGGCAGCAGGCAACTGGCCCCAGGGAGGGACATGTCCTTCCCTTTCCCCCAGTGAGGCAGCGTGGTCCCTGGGATGCTTTCACCAGATCACTGGGGCCCTGAAGGGCACAAAGCAGGAGGTCAGCACCCGATTCCGTGCTCTCCTGCTGCAGCACCCTGCTCTGCCACAGCTGCCGTGCAAGCAGCAACCAACTGCACCCCTGCCCAGAGCCGCCCTGCCTTCTGCCACACCGCTCCAGCGCCGGCTGCTGCAGAGAGCCGCCCTCCCTCCCACCTCCGGCACGGCAGCAATGCAGAAAGCAGCATCCAAGATGCTGCTTGGCGCAGGCTCAGCTGCCTGCCAGGGCCGGCAGAGGAGGGGGCTGCCGGCCACGGCTGCACGCACTAGGAAGAGGGGCTTGTTCTGCCCAGAGACAGTGCCCAGTTCCCCCAGGCTGTGGCTCCGCTGGCCCTGGGGCACTCCCTGCCCGCACCCCAGGCAGGATAGGGGGGAGCACAGCCCTCCTGCCCCAGCCATGGGTCCCACAGAGCAGGGGTTAGCTGACACAGCCACGGCAGTGAGCAGGGCTTCCACCTCTGGGGTCACCCAGTACAGGCTATAGGCAAGCAGAGCCCCTGGCACAGGCTTCCCCTGGGGCATGACGGGAGGGGGGGCCTAACAGCCAGCCCAAGGCTGCTCCTCCCTAGCCTCATGCAAGGGCACAAGCAGGGATGCACACACATCTGTCCTCATTAATGAGGGTGTCCATCTCCATCAGGCCTGGCCAGCAATGCCTTCCAACCCACCTGCAACAACACAGCAAGAGCCTGGCACAGGTGCAAGGGCAGTGCAGTTTGGGGATGAGCAGGGCACAGGGTGCCAGGCAGCCCACACAGCTGTGCCCCTGAGAGAAGCCACCCACCTGCTCCCGGGGAGGCAAGGGCTCAGCTCCAGTTCTTGGGGCAGCAGGCACAGGCACATCAGCCAGCACATGGGGCACTGCCCTGAGTCACCAACATCCCTCACAATAGTCTGAGCACAGCTGAGGGCTAAAGCCCCAACATCCCTCCTTCTCTCCCACTCCCTAAGCTTGCCTTCTTGCCATGGCCTACCCTACAGAACTGTTTATTTGCCCTTAGATTAAGATCAAGTGCAGCTCTTCCATGAGTCCCTGTGAGCCTCACCACATCCCACACCGATGGGACAGAAGGAAGACATGGGTCAAGAAAAAGCTACCAGAGGGACCACAGGTCAAATGGTCCACAAGCAAATTGCTGAGGAAGAACAAAAGAGAAAAGAAAGGTGCTGGTGATGGCAGTTTCTAGGTTCAACAGACAGCAAGAATGCAGAGCACTAAGCTAAAGCAGCCTGCTACACAGAGAGATGAGACTCCTAGCATTAGCCAGGTCAAAAGTTGAGAATGCAGCATATTACCCATACAGTGAAAGCACTATGGCTGTCAGGAAGGAGCTAGCAGAGGAGCCTCGGTGCTTATCAGCAAAACCATGCTGCGATGAGAAGTGCACTCAGTCTGCAGCTCCTCCTAGACTGCAGAGGTACTAGCTTGAGCATCTCAGTAACTGCTGTGGCTGGGAAGCTGGGCTTGTTAGGGCTCAAAATTACCCTGCAATATAACTCCCTCTTGCTTTATACCTCTGTCCTGGTGGAACATGCCACAGACTACTAGTAAAGCTCTTAATCAACATACGAATCCCTACAAAGCTTGCACAAACTCTTGCAAGCGTGTGAACACAAGCTCATGAAACAAACAGGGAAGGGGGTCGGTCTTTCCCAAACCAAATTGTTTAGCCGTTCACAAAAGCTCTACTGAGAAAGAGATAAAGACCATGTACATATAGGCGCTGCTGGGCTGTACTGGGAGGAGCGCTGAGGAGGAAAGACAGGCTCTGAATACACACTCCTTTTGCAAAGTAAGCTCTCTGTATTCATCCAAGAATGTCTGCAGTATGGGGTTCATCTGGTATAAATAAAGTACAAAATTTTACAATGTCTTAATCATTATTTTAACAAAATACTAAAAACTGAGTAAAAACTGAAACCAAAGTGGGAAGGGAGACTATCAGCCACAAGGGATCTCCATAAACATTTGTAGAAATTGGATAATAAAAACACTTTCTCTGTACAATAAAACCATCCTCCTGGCATCTCCCTGTGAGATGGGCAGCAGCAGCACTGGGAGCACAGGCCCAAGGACAGAGGTTGGGGGCAGCCCCAGTTTGTGGGTCAGGCTGAAGAGGCTGTATCCAGTCCACAGTGATGTCTCCCTCCTGGATGAGGCTGAAGCGCCACAGATCAGTAGCGTCCAAATGGGTTGTTGTTCTGCTGTGTCTGTGTATCTGTTGAGGTCAAGACAGAGTTAGACAGTCACGAGGTCTGGTTCAGAAAAAGAGATCCCTCTCCCCACATCACCAGCACAGTATGAGGAGTGTGTCGCAGGCTGTGAGAAGAAAAATATAACCTTTATGGCACTCCCTGCTCTGGTCATTTGTCTTAGCCTTTAGGCAGCAGCACAGTCAGGACCCCACACTCTTTGAGGAAGACAGGTATGTGCCAGTCCCGATCCTGAAGCTTCTCCAGAGGAGGTCTCTCCATCACTCGTGGTGGAACTGGTGCACCGTAACAAAGCCCTGAAAGGTGGCAGCTAGCTGGGAGGATGACTTTATGGATGAATTATTTCCGATTTTGAAAGAAAATCACCCCTATAAGATTGCACAACACCTGCAGCCATACAAGCTGCTCAGACAGCTAGTATCAAACACTCATCCTGAGGCACACCCAGAAACCAGAGTTAGTGAAGGTTTCAAACTACCCTGGCTCCCTGTCACTATCTCAGTACAAATGAAGGACATGCCCAAAGGACTTCCAGATGGCACAAAAAGGGCAGGAAACATGGTAAAGATATATTCAAGAACCTCATGAACTTCCAAACTGCTGGGACTGATCTTTTGTGATATACAGTGCTCAGAGTACACTTGGGTACTGTCCGGTTAATAGAATTCTGTAGTTTCTTTCCTGAAATCCCATCAGCATGTTTGAACCTAAGTCAGACTAAGTAAAAGGAGACCAGTGTAACCTGGCTAGCCTGCTCTCCTTCTCAACTCTGCTGCACAAACGGCACATTCAGGGATAACCTGGAGCCTCCTAAAGCAGCCTATCCTGGGCCCAAAGTATTCTTGTCCCCCTCCTACAGGTTGTTCTTGGTTTATGTCCTGCTTTCCACTCCATCCCAGACAGTACAAATATGAACTCCAGATGGTGCCTGGTGGAACTGATGCAAACCCAATGAGGGAGCATGGAAGCTGCATGCTGACACATGGCTGCATTGGACCCACGTATCTGTTCCACATAGAACAGCTCCATTTGCTGTACAGACAAGATACAAAAATATGGCTTTCTGCTATATTCAGATTCTTATATGAGGTCTTCCTATGCTTGAATGTCCTGGCTGGGATCCTTGCACAGGCTTGTGGTTTGTGAATCAGGCTAGTGGGAAATTTAGCACATTAAAACTCCTGGTTTGGGGAGGTTTTTTTTGGTCACAAGGACTAAGAATTTTCCATCAGGGAACAAGTATAAGCACAGTTTCCAAGCCCCCACTCCACACATTATTACATCTAGCACAGTCTCACGCTTAACGCACTGCAAAAAAACCCTGTGCAGTCCATTTCTGGGCATTTTCATAGCATGTCTGTAATTTTTATGGCAGAAAAGCCAGTGAGGTGACAGTAAAACAGCAGGCCGTTCAGAAGGGAACAGCACAGACACTGGGTTCTGTTTCTAGATCTCCCAGCCAGTAGTTCAGTGCAGATTATAGGAATACAGTGCCAGATGAAACACCACCTATGCCATTACCCGGTCTGTGACAGCAGCCACAGAAGCCCGCAGAACACCGCAAACACAGCAAGTGTGCAGCAACACTTCCCAGAGTACCCTCCCTGCCTCCAAGAAGTCTTGCCCTGATCACAAGAACACAGTATCTCTGGGTCATCCACCAAGCGAGTGCCCCAGGATTACAGCTTTCTTGTGCACCTCAGAGGTCATCTGCAGCAGAGGAAATACCTCTGAATGCTTTAAAGCTTCAGACTGCATCCTTTCAGGAAAGCTGCATGGCAGCCCCTACAAAGTCTCAGTTCCCTTGCCCCTCTGCAGGCAGCAGAAGGAAGGTCTGGAAGGTTGCTCACAAGCTGGCAAACTCTGCCTGCCCTGCTGCTGTGTCCCCTTGGGCCAGGAGCTCCAAGTCCTGATGCCACCTCCCTGCCAGCACCATTTATGGCCTCAGACAGTCTGGTTTGGCCTTGTTTCTCTACACCAGGGTACCTGCAACAGAAAATGGTGGGGAGGAGACTAGGGACAGGATCAAGAACATTAAGGCTTACTAGAAAGCTGTTGCTGAAGCTGTCGAACCAGAGCAGCTGTTTGCTGCTGCTGCTGTGTCTGCTGAAGGCCCTGGCGCTGGAACTGCAAAGACAGAAATGTAGTTATAGCCACACCACCTGGCTGGCAGCCTCGGCATTCACACAAGTCCTGGGAAGCGCAGGGGAGGGAGAAGGGGGGGATGCAGGTGGAGCACCGTTGGATTTGTGCTGGTCTATCACGTCCCTCTGCCTCTGAGGGAACACTCACAATGGGCTGCTGGGGGGGAAGAGCCTGCATCCCCAGCCCTGGGGGCTGGCCCTGTGCCTGTGGCTGAGGCACTGTGGAGACCTGGGGTTGCTGTTGTGGCTGTGGCTGCGGCGGCTGTGGCTGCTGCTGCTGTTGCTGTTGCTGCTGCTGCTGCTGCTGCTGTTGCTGCTGCTGCTGCTGCTGCTGCTGCGAAGACAAAAGAGAAGGGACCATCAGGGAACTGTCTGGGCAATGCGCACAGCAACAGGGCACAGGAAGGGCTGAAGGAGGAAGGACATTCCATGCAGTAACATATCCTCTTACACCATTTTCCTTACAGGTACTTACATTACCCAAATTTCACCAATTTCTCAACCCTGCCCCAGGCTGAGAAATGTCAAGAAATACAGGGACAATAACAAAGTTCTCCTGCAAGATGAGGTAACAACAGATGGCAGGAAATGAACTACGAGACTACCGGTCAGCTGGGGAATGACCAGGAGCAAACAAGATACAAGAACAGAAAACAAACTAAGAGCTACCTCAAGAGGTTGGCTGATTCATCTTTTGCCTCCTGGTTAAGATCAGCAATACTGACTTCACTGAGTATTTGCCTGAGCTGTTCTTGAAATTTTTCCAGAGACAGCAAGAGCTCCTATAACCCTCCTACACAATCCATTCCAGGTCACAATTACTCCTACCACTGGAGTTTTCCCTAATCTCTACTCAGAATTTCATATGTTGTAACTTAAGGCCATTTCTTGTCTACAGCCAAGGGACAAGAACAGATAAGGGGGTTTTGGCTTTTTTTGAAGACAAAAGATTTGGAGACTTATCTCTCCTCTTGTCTCTGCCTCTCTAACTCAACGCCCAGCTATTTCAGCCTTTCCTTCTCAGTCACATTCCCCAACTCTTTGATCTATCTTGCTGCCCTTCTCTGCCACTCATGCCAGCTGGTGTTGCACTTCAGTAAAAGGATGTGGATAAAACTGGATGCAGTGCTCCAACTTAGATGTTGACAGAACTAGTTACGGTGAGAATATTCAGCATGTTGAACTTGGAGTCAGATTATACCCACAGTCTCAAGGTTTTTTCATTTCTCCCATCTGCCAATGTAGTTTTGAAGTCTCTAGATCAACAGAAGAATTTCTAGCAGAAACAGAAAACTACTAATGCTATCATAAAAAACCAACGTGGTGATGCTAGGTACAGTTCCGATCACTGGCTCAAAAGGATAAGGTTCAAACCTTGGACAGACTCAGAAAACAGACAAAAATACAATCAGGAGAAGGGACAGGATCTTATGCGAGGAACTTAGAAAAACCTGACCTATGGAAGCTGCAAATGGTCCCTAGGAATACACTGGGTAAACATCAGAGAGAAAGAAGAGCCAGTAAACAACAAGAAACAGTGGACAATAATAACTGGATACAAGAAAGAGTCACAAACACATTGAAGCTGGGATCAAGGATTCAACACAAAGGCAGTTTCTAGAACAGCCTCCTAACTTCCATCTTAAACCAGTCTGGCCACTTAGGTTCTTGAAATGGATGCTATGACCTGGGTATACAAGAAAGCAGATGACTGACTAAATGAGCCAGGATACCCCTCCCAATTTCAAGTCCTACCTTCTTGCAACAGCTGACTACCAACCCATGTAAGACAAACCAAAAGGCCATCTCTCCTTTCTACAAGCCACTGCATCATGACAGTCAACTCAAGCACCAGGAGTCTGTTATGTATCTGGTATGCCTCTGATAATGCTGCAGGAGTCACAGTAACAGGGGAGATTTTGGGCACTCCACTTTTTTTTACTTTTTTAAGCAACCAAGCAATGTCAGCTAAAAGCTGAAGGTATGCATGAAGTTACTGAGCTAGAAGTACAAGCAATTTGTCTGATGCATGTTCTTTTTCTAAATATGAGTGATGGAGAATGCTAAAAGAAACCAAGTGAATAGTCAGGGGGTGCTACTCATCAAAAGGACTAAAAGCTGCTGACGGTGCTACAGACATTCTCTTGTCCAGTGCAAGGCAGCAGTTCTCAAATACTGCTGACTGCAGCTCTCTGCAGGAACCACTGACTCGCTCAGGCCCCTCTCAGAACAAAAAGCCTCAGCACTCCGTGCTGTGTAATGTCTCCCCATATTCTACAGGTTTGCTAGGCCTTGTCATAAGGTACGCAATTCACCAATTAACCCAAATTATTTCTGTATTTCTCTGTCAATTCAATACATTTCTGTAACTCCAAGAAATCTACTCATATCTGCATATTATATAAGTATTTAATATTCATAAGACCATAATGCAAATCCATGGAATACTCATGTCTGTTGACACACGTGTGAACTTCTTGAAACCTAGAGTTGGGTCTAACAGCTTACTTTGGATCAGTTTTTCACCATCTGCTGTTAGATACAGAGTACATGGACTGATTCACACTAGATTTCCTGCCATTGGAAACTGCAACTGATGGTTACTTTGATCTTGTGAAAAATGCAGATATGACCCTAAAAATGGTCTTGTAAGGAACAACTCTACCTGCTCTTGTGTGGGGAAAGGGATTTTCACCTTGTAGCTCCTGCAACACTTCTAAGACAGCTAGCTTTCTGCACAATCTTATGGGCTCAGCTGGAGCAGGAAGAGGTGGGATGCAGGCCACAGAGGACTAAACGGACCTTTACTACTCCTAACTTCCGTTTAGCTCATGCTGGGTGACTAGCAAAAGGCAGTGCAGCAGATGTCTCCATCAGGGGAGGCAGGCTCTAAGGAAGGGAGAACCACCCAGCAAATTATTACAGACAGCCCCCAACAGAGTTGACATCCTTCCTGGCACAGAGGGGCAGAGCAGAGCATGGCTGACACAGAGGTAAGCAGCACTGGGCAAGCCTCCTCCAGCTCCAGCAGCCTTCCTCTTGTCAGCAACCTCTCACCCTCAGCATCTGCTGCTGCTGTTGCTGCTGCTGCCTCAGGTACTGCTGCTGCTGCTGGTCAGGCAGTATCTGGCTGGGTCGAATTCCTGAGGGGACTCCTTGTGGACCCAAATGGTTCATCCCACTCATCATGGGGGCCTGCTGTATTGACTGGTGAGGAAACCTGCAAGAGAAAGGGACAAGCTCATGGAGTAAGATTCACAGGCAGCCAGCTTCTTTAATCTAAACCCAATTTCTGCTATCAACAAGACAGCCCAAACAGCCCCTTGCAATCCATGCTGCCTCTCTGCAGAAAGGTGAGGAACACCAGGGCCTCTCAAGGGTTTCATCCAACCTGTTTTTCTAGAAGCCCTAAATAACAGTCCTTGGCCCACTGTTCTGCACAGTTTGCCTGCTGGATTTATGCCTGCTTAGGACCAGTGGAAATCCCAGATCTAGCCCTTGGATGGTGATCTGCTGGTTAGATATAAAACAAAAACTATGACTTTCCCAGGTAATTTTTCTCATACTTCACAATTCCATCTTTCTCTGGCTGGTAACACTGTCTAGTGCCTGTGATTAGCATCTCTGAATTTCACCGTCTCTCTGTTTCTTCCCAGGACTGAAAGCTGGATAAATATGTTCCCCTGAGGGTGCGAAGGACTTGGATGCTGTATAACACAGCAGGGAGAACAGGCTTTTCACAGATTGCTGTTAGGGTTGTCTGAGCAGAGCAGGGAAGTCCTCGATGAAATACAGCTTATTAAAATCCAGTAGGGTGCGAGGTACCTCTGTGTGTTGCCCAAGGTGTGCCCATAGCCAGGGGCCTGCTGGTGTACGTAGCCACTTGGTCTCTGCTGCATCTGTCTAACAGGATCCACCAGGGCAGGATTAGAGCTGGGGTGGGAATTCTGATAGGGCTGGCCAGAATAGGTAGGAGGTACCATTGTGCCTGACTGGGAGGGGTGCTGCTGAAGGCCTATGTGGGAGACGTAAGGTGTGTAACCCTGAAATGAAACAATAAGCCTTTATCAGTCATGGGGTAAGGCACAAAAGAGAATTTGGAACATAGGACATCAGCCTCCTGTAAATACGGTCACAAGGCTACTCATCTCTGGGATTCAGATTCATGCTGCCTACTAAATGAGGAGTGAGAAGAGCCAAGAGGTTTCAGGATATAGCAGCAGAAATGAAGATGCTGCCCTGTGCTGGAGCCAGATTCCAGTCTTACCTGCGGTCACTGCCACTTACCTGGGAGGGCTGCAGTGCTCCATAGGATGGGGTTGGAGCCATCTGGCGCACAGGCTGCTGTCCCATTATGCCTTGGCCCTGCTGGAAGGCAACAGAGAAACACTTTTTTCAGCATCTGCAAAGGGCAGGACACTGCTGCTCTCTTCTCGGCAGCTCTCACCAAACCAGACAATCTATGAGGCTGCTGCACAGCATGCAGATGCTAATAACTTCTACCTCACTCTGACTTGGGACAAATAGGCCACTAACATCCCTACCACCCCCACAGCCAGGATATGCCCCTTTCTCTGCCCACCAGCCACAGATGCCCCAGTGTACCTCACTGACAGCCTCCACCAACTGTTAGTGACGTGGGCCCACAAAGCAGGTGGCAAACACAGTGCTGCACCAGAGGAACAGACACAAGAGACAACATCTTTCCAGGGCAGAAATAAAGACGAGGTTGGAGAGTTCTGGCTAGAAGGGATAGCCCCAGCAAACAGCTTGGGCTTGCTGTACTGTGGGGTCCAGCAACAGCAAGAGCACAGCTCTGACTTACCAACTTCGCTTGAAGCTGCTGCCTCAGTATCTGTCCCTGGGACACTGGAGGTTGCTGTCTGTACACTGCTGGCTTGTAGGAGGGGTCAATGCCCATCATGCTCCCCATCCCTGGAGGCAGCACACCACTATAGGGAGGACGACTCTGAACAAGTTTCCCCAGTGGCATGCGTACAGGTCTGTAGGATGTATCCAGGCGAGGGCCACCTGCAAGAGGAAGAGAAACACACTGACTAGTCACATGCTATTGCTGAGCCTTCTAGCTCCAGAATGACTGTTCACCACTGTATCTAGACATGACAGGCAAAAGGGGAAAGTGTAGGGACCTGTGTAGGACCATCTCACAGAAGGGGTTCTTACAAGAGGTTCCCAAAGAGGTGCAACATGCTCACCTCTCCTGTGCACCTACCTGCTGGAAGAGGCTGATTCTGGGCATAGAGACCCACTGGTGATTGCCCATACGCCAGCCTCGACATAGTGCTTCCTGACTGGTGATGCAAGAGATCTGTAGGCATACCAACTCCATATGAAACCCCTCGGCT
This sequence comes from Harpia harpyja, assembly GCF_026419915.1. Taxonomy (NCBI): domain Eukaryota; kingdom Metazoa; phylum Chordata; class Aves; order Accipitriformes; family Accipitridae; genus Harpia; species Harpia harpyja. The sequence continues at coordinate 15,276,390 of NC_068957.1, forward strand.
AGGGCCCAACACAAAATCCTGCAAAGACAAAGAGGGAGTAAGAAAGATCAATGTGCCCTGGGAGTTCATGGATGGATGAAGAATATGAAAGGGTTGCGAAGTCCACAGGAGGAAGCCTGGAATGCTCTCTGAGCCACGCAGCCTCCTTCCTGCCCATCAAGGATTAAGAAAATGTTTGCCCTGCCCCAGGCAAGAGAGAGCAGGAGAGAGCTCCAGCACTCCCAGCTGGGAGGAAACACATCCCATCTTCACCATTACACCACTCTCAGGCTCCTCAGAAAGACTCAAGAGAGTGCTCTGTGACTAGGAGGGGTGGACATAGGAGGTTCATAGCTGTTGGGCAGTCAGTTACCTCAGTTTTGCTGGCAGATTGGTTGCGTTTCTTGGTTTTGCTCTGTTTCTTCTTGCGTTCTTCAGTAGAGGTGGCAGGATTGGAACTTGTTTTATCAGCCTTGGCTGGTTCTGCAGCTTTCTTTTCTGGCTCCAAAGCCACGGGTGTAGGAGGCTCTTCTTCTTCAGGGGGCAGCGGCAATGGCTCCAGGTAGTAACTGCGGGGCTTGGGTTTCAAGTGCGTGTGGTACAGAAGAAGCCTCTGCTGCTCCTCAAATCTAGACACCTTGCGATCCACCCGGACTGTCCCAAACCATCCCCAGGAGAGGGGGGCTGAGTGCTTTAAGCCCTCAAACAGATCCCAAGGGGAAATCTTCTGCTTTGTAGAGACTTGCAAACCCTTTAAAGCAAAAGAGATAAGAACCTCCAAGTCCCTGTTGTTTCTCCTATGAAGGTACAGGAAACTGCTTTCTTCAGGCTCTACTCCACATGTCCCAGTAAACAGCCTGAGCCCCTACTAGTGGTCCCAGCTCTTCCACGTGGCAAAGCAGTGATTTCTAAAGGCCTTAATCAACAACTGCTACTCTCCTTCATCCCATCTCTGCCAGTCTTCTGCACACTGGCACTGCCCAGTAACTCGTGCAACAGGGAATATGGGTTTCTCTTTACGCTTTATACAGCCTTAAGTACAAAATAAAAGTTTTAATAACTTCTCAGGCCATGTACCACCAAGCATTAACACCCAGATTTGCCCTTTTTGGATATGGTTATGTGCCAGGTTGTCTGCGTGCAGCCAGCCACTTCAAGCTCAGCAGGCAACAAGGCGCTGCATACAGATGCCTCCCAAGGTGTGTAGACTCAAGGCATTGGAGGACAAGGTGACACCTGCACTCAGGAGCTGTGATGCACACAAAAAAGCTTCACTTACCTCCTTTTTGAAGATGGAGTCAAATCCAGCTATTTTATTGCCTTTGGTGTCAATGAGGGATCCCTGAGGTTCACAGGTGATCACATCTCGGGTCTGCTTGGGAAGCGGCAGCAGCTGTCGCACCTTCTCCAGGCTGTCAGATTGTCGGTCCCCCAGCTCTTTCTGCACAAGTGGAATAGAGAAGACTTGAAGAATCACTCAGAAAAAGTCATCCAAAGCCTACCTGTGCCTCTTCTGGTGTCAGCCTCCATCCCTGCATTACTTCTCACCTTTGCACCCTTCAGCCCTACAGAGCCATTGGGGCCACCCACACTGCTTCATCTAAACAGCAGCAACAGGACAAGTACCATTCGTGAGACATAGGTAAATCTGCATAGTTGGACAACCACGACACAGCACACACTGCTCCCCATACAGGGCCTGGTGTCCCTCACCCTGAGTTTCTTGACAAGATTCATGTATGCCCGCTTGTTCTCCTCCATGCTGCCCTGAGAAATGCTGGACATATCAGCAGCCAGGGTGCCATTGATGAGAACACTCAGCATGTCCAACACGGTGGTGAAGAGCTCACTGTTGGTCAGAGCAGAAAGGTCAAAGTCACCTGAGAAGCAGATATAAAGCCTCTGCCATCATAGTAACACCAAACATTATTAGATTGCCAAGAGTACTGCCTACAGTCAGAAGTGCCAAATGCTCTTCAGACTAACCTCCCACACTAATCTTCCTTTTGCTTATACACCATAGGGTGTTCACACTTGAGTCAAGTGCCGTATCACAGATTAAGACTGGTCTCTTGTCTATCCATTCAGCTTCTCCAAAAAGCAGGCCCAGACTCAGTTCTCCCCTGCTTATCTCTCTGCATCTGGAAAGCCAAGTTTGCTCTGGATATGTCAGAGTGCACTTGGATACTAGGACCCAGGTTGTAGCCTGCTATTACTCCGAAGTGTCTTTCAGCTGTCACAGTACTTCTGACAGATCATGTAGAGAGACAGCTAGCTCACATGAGAAAAGGGGCCATGCTAACAACTGCCTCCCTTGGAAAGTGTATGGATCAGAAGTCAGCCAGAAAGTTACTTGTTTGACTGCATGTCTACGGTGCCACTGCTGATGATGTCCAAGAGAAGCACAGCCCATTCAGTCGTCTGCTGTGTACTGCGTTGAACTGTGTCAAACATTCCTCCCACCTGGCAGAGAAAAGTAGTTTAGTCACAAGGACACCATTAAAAGTGAGAAAGGAGCCTAAGCCAGAGCAACTCCTGTGCTACAGCAACTCCTACTGAGAGCTGAAGGAGACTGCAGTCAGCAGGACAAACCTCTGATGCAAGTAGTAGTGGTGTGGACTGCAAAAGCATTGAAATGGGAAGGCACATCTCCAAAACAGAGACCAAGGCTGTGGATTTCATTCTAGTGAAATACAGCAAGGGAGTTTCTCCATGCACGCTATCCCACTCAGGGCTCAAGCAGCAGAAGTGCCTCTACTTCCTTGCCACTGGACATATATGGCCCCTTCAGTGTATGCATATTCCAAAAGAAGGAAAAAAGGCAGACAACTCTTCACCCCATATGGTTAAGCTTTTTTTCCTGCAACTGCTCACCAAATTCAGCCGCAGTTTCAGGGCCTCATGCATCAGCTGCTTGGCTTTGCAGTCATCTTGGTACTGATCTTCCCGCCAATTCGTAACAATCTAAGAAATTTAAAAGAGAGGACAGAACTCACAAGCTGTACGCTGAAGTTTATACAGAGCAGCTTGTACTGCCTGCTGTCCAGTGACTCAGAGATGGTCAGCTCAAGCACCCTATACCAACCAGGGTAAGATCTTTGCCTTATTGAGCATATAATCAGACAGGCAACATCCCTGAGGACACGCCCAATAGCCTGCCTGCTGGAGGCGTAAGCCCTTGAGGAAAGTGAGGGGAGAAGCAAGATATCTACCTGCTGGACCTGACTGTACAGAGAGGTAAGGAGCCCTTCCCGCTGCTCATCCTGTCCCTTCAAGCATGTTAGCACCAGTGACAGAAATGGCTGCTGGCTCAGGAGGGACATGCTGCAGAGAGAACAGAGATGGAGCTATACTGCCAGGCTGGGGGATCAGCACTGCAAGCATTGCCTGCCCTTTCCCCAGGACTCACCTCTTCTGCTTCTGGCGGTCCCGCTCTTTGCGGGACGATGACCCCAAATGTTGTCCTTTCTCCAGTTCTTCTCCAGCAGCTTTCAGCACATGGCCCTGCACTGATGTTGGAAGCTTGGCAATCAGAGGGGCCACCAGCCACACTCCTGATCTCTCCAGGGAGCTGTGACAAAACAGGAGAGAAAAGCAGTTTGCAATCCAACCTATGATTTCAGAGTTGTCTACAAGGAAGCTGCATGCTGGGACTACATGTACCTGAGGATGGGTTTGGATTTGCTGCTGGCAGGCGTAGCACTTGCTGAGCTACTGATATTGTTGACTCCATTACCAGCAGAGCTAGCAGAGCTGGTCTCTGCTGACTGCTGGAATACCTCAATAGTAGCCTTGGCGATATTTTCTAACAAGGAGTTCATCTCCTGGAGATAGGGAAGAAAAGACAGCCAAGTCCTTCTCTAAGAGCACCCACTGACAGAGCTTGCACATTTCAACACAGCTCAGTACAAACCCACTTTGCCAACTTCCCCGTGGCTGCTAGTCTTCAGGTCTCAGACTCATCGCATCCTTCTCATGCTTGGCTTTCACAAGCCTGACTCCCTCTTTGTTTACTTTCTCTCTACTCCCACTTCTGCCAGGCCACTTCCCCACCACCTCACAAGCAGCCACCTCAACACTGGCAACACACATCACTATATGGTCCCTCTGAGTAGAAACTCACATTGTTTGCTGTCTGCTTAATCATGAGCTGCAGCTCCAGCGAGGACTGCCTCATGGTCCACTGGTCCAGATTCTGCAACACACACATGCATATTTCATGAGTCCTTATCTCAGTTCAAACTACGTCAACCCAGACCCTCAGCTCCCATGATAATGAGTGTCAGACCCCTCAGAGGGCTGCATTTTGGACAACCCCACTCTAACACTACATTAGGCAATTACTAGGACACTCTCAGATTCTGCCAGTAGCCTGCACCTGTAAGATGCGTTTAATCCTCTGGCGCTGAGGATTTTCTCCTTCCTCATTGTCCAGCAGCCGGTGTGGATAACAAATCAGCTGCATCAGCCTCTGGGCCTGTGTGCTGCTCAAGACAGGATCCTGCAAGTCATTGCTGTCTTCACAGAGGGACTTCAGACATCGCTCACCTACCCACTCCTGCAAGGCGAAGGCAGAGTCAGCACAGTCAAACTGACGTCTGATTCCAAACCAGCACCCCTGCTTTCAATCTCAGAGAGATGCAGGGAACACGTCAAACTCAAAAACCTTATTAGTATGCAGCTATGCCTGATAATCATTTCTCTTCATGAACTGTACTATCCCGATTCAGCAGGCGTCAGGCACAGCACAGCAATCACAACAGAGGAAACATCAACTTTGACAAGTCAGTAGTGGTGAAACACAGTAGCTGATTTAACAATACACAGTCATTGCCGTACCCAGGCTCCATCAACACTGCCGCTTGGGCTCAAAAGATCAGAAGGGATCACTTAAAATTATTTGGTCTATTTCCTGCACAATAAAGCCCTGGAGATGTCCTAAATTAAATAATTCAGGGCTGCAACTAAGGCTAAACTAGAACACATCTTAGGGAAAAGCACACCCCTTAATTCTCAAATAGTGATGGAAAACACACTGCCATCCTTAGTAAAAACCAATGACTTTACTTCTCAAAGCCTGGAAAGGGAAACAACTGACTGGATGCAAGCCATTTTTAAAGTCACAAATCATGAGGAGAAGATAGACAGAAAACTATTATTGTCAGCCTCCCAATTTCAGTTAGTGGTCCCTAAATGTATGATAATAACAAAGGCAGCAGTTTCTAAAACAAACATGAGGCAGGTACTTCTTCACACAATTTACAGTTAACCTGCAGCATTCGTTACTGCAGGATTTTTCCATATTGAAAATCAATTAGGCAAATTCGTGAAATTAAAATCTACAGAGGACTGCTATATAAGCACTTTTGCAGCTGCAGAGCAAGCCTGATCAGAGAATTCTTCCACTGAGAAGTGATGACCAGAAGAGAAGAAATGAGGATCCAGTTCATGAAGCACAGGTGCTGCCTAGAAAGCTGGGAACAGTCCCTCTCAGCAGCAGACAGCACCCTAAGCACTAAGTAGAGCACAAAGATCAGAAAGGCTAAATCTCTGGTTTGAAATGCTTGTGAAACCACAGCCTAGATCTTCAACTTCATCCCACATGAAGTTTCCACTTTGCCAATACATGTGATCTGGCGATTTCTCCAATGCCTATTGCATTTCTCCCCTTCAATATCACTACATCATAATCTCTTGAAACTTCTCTTCCTTGTGTACATAATATGCATATCCTTGGGAAGACCCTTTTTATCACTTGCTCAGCTTCCTACAAGAAGTCAGACTTCAGCTCTGATCCACTTCATTGGTATAATCTCACAAATAAATATGAAGTCAACTACCATCTTCACCCTTGAGGGACTTCTAGCCTCTCTCTCTGCAACATTTCTTTACAAAACAGACACCTGCACAGGCTTCATATTACTGAAACGGAGCCCCTGCCTCTTCACAGAAGAGCACTATGAAAGTGTTTTCCAAGCGCTGTGGACAACTCCACCATCCCAATCACCAGATTCAGGTTAGCACCTTTGACTCAAGCCTCCCTCTTGGTTCCCACTGTGGTTTATCACAGCTCTATGACATGAACCTTTTCAAAAGGCCAGTCACAATTACGTTTATTAATTTAAACAGGCTAAAGGGCAGACCAGCAACTATGTCATAGTCATTTGCACCAAAGAAACCTTTAACTTAATTCTTTAATCTGCTCCTTTTACCCACCCCCTCATGATGAAGTCTATTATAAAATATACACCTGAATATGAGATGCAACATTTCCTGAGTTTGAGAAATCACAACCTATAGTTTAAGGCATTCTACAGACATTTCAGAATTGATAGCATGAGTTCTGCAGCATCCACTGCTCACACTGGAGGTGCTAATATTACACACATCATTTTACCAGCCCTTCACAGCTGCAGGAACCCTGCAGGAGCTCTGGCACAATTTGGTGGTACTCACAGGTGTCTATCGGAATGCTCATTCCTACATAAGCTGTGCTGCCAACAATTGGTATGAGTAGCGATACCCGACACTGCTACTCCCTCCTGTACACAGACACAGACACAGACACACAGACACAGACACACAGACACAGACACACAGACACACAGACACACAGACACACAGACACACAGACACACAGACACACAGACACACAGACACACAGACACACACAGACACACACAGACACACACAGACACACACAGACACACACAGACACACACAGACACACACAGACACACACAGACACACAGACACACAGACACACAGACACACAGACACACAGACACACACAGACACACAGACACACAGACACACACAGACACACACAGACACAGACACACACAGACACACACAGACACACACAGACACACACAGACACACACAGACACAGACACACACAGACACAGACACACACAGACACACACAGACACACACAGACACACACAGACACACACAGACACACACAGACACACACAGACACACACAGACACACACTTACTTTCTACCTACTGTGAGTCCTTCCTACACAGGCTGGGACCAGCAAGGGAATATCTACTTCTGTCAGTGCTACAGTCAGATTTCACTAACACCAAGTACGTTGAATTTATGCTCATAAATAGGTGGCTCCAATTCTTCTTTGGTAGGCTGGTAACTTTGCTATATAATGAGCCAATTAATAAACAACAGCATCACAATGCATGAGGACAACACAGCACTAATATGTTGTGTTTACACATTAGTAATACAGAATACAGGTTTCAAATTGTAACTCTGCATCTTTCCTGTTGACAGAATAAATTTGCAACAAAGGCCAAGGACACCCTTCAACACCCATTTCCATACAGTAGTGGTAACAGCCACTTCACTCTGCAACTAAGTACCTTATTAGCCAGGTTTCAGTTCCTCAAATGTCAATTTTCCACAAAGGAACAGAAATATTAGGCTAAGCAAAAGATTTTTGTTGTTGTTCCTTTAATTAACTATACAGGGCACTGCAAAGCCCAGGGATACATTAACAGCCTAGCTGCAAGCAACACTTAAGCTGCATTCTGAAAGGCACCATTTATCACTTCAACAAGCTGTCTTTCTCATGCTTATCTTCTTTGCCTCCAGCACACATCTCAGCAAACCACTCCCAGCACTCCCCTCCTTGGACATGAGCCCTGTGCTGTTGCCAAAGCAAAGGGGACGTGCAGTCCCTGCATACTGCAACACCTAATTCTTGACAACTGTTTGCCTCTCTATTTTTTGCTAATGGTGAGCAATCCTTAGCGCCATCACGTGGCAGAACCATCACAGGTTCTTTACTGATCTTGCAAATAAATACCAGCCAAACCCAATCTGCAGAAAGTCATATGGGATATATCTGTCTGCAGAAGGCGTAAGGACAAACCTAGAGATGGGACAGACTCACCTGTTGACATATACTCCTTAGTACATACTTGGCATAAATATCCAAGCTAGCTGTTTCTACAGTTACTACCCGACCACCGGCCTTCCTGGTGCCCAGCTCATCATCCATGAGATCATCGACACCTCCGGGGTGGGAAAAGCCAGAGCCTTTCAGTTCTGCATCTCCTACAAGGAAAGCACAAGTGTCACTTAATCACCAATGCTAAACCCAAAGCCTGACCCACAAAACATCTTGAGCTTTTGTAAACTCTCTCTGCAGCTAAGAGATACAAAGCATGTTTACAGCTCAACCAAAGGGCTTCAGGCAAGCCACATATCCACAAAAACAGATCTCCTCTGGCCTTCTGTACAGCCAACACATGCAATACGGTGCCTTTCTCCCACACCCCTAAAAACATTCTTACAGGTTCAGGCTAACACAGGTACACACCCAGAACAAAGACAGCCTTCAGCACTGCAAAGACTGCTCCATCCACAATACGATTCTGGGAAGCTGCCAGTAAGTGACGGTCACAGGAAGAGCGGATTCCCACCGTGGGTTTGTCTGCAAAGACAACAATGGGGAAGGGCAGCACCCAGTGAGAGAGAAAGGTGCAGGCTCCAGAGCTGCTTGCATTATGTGTCAGCCAGTACCGTAGAATCCAGCTCTGAGAATCCCGAGGCTAGTCCTTTTCTCAGCTGTAACATGGGGTCAATTTAATTAAGTTTCACAAAGCATAGTGCCAATCACACTGTGACAACTAAACCATGAAATCCAAATGGGGAGCAGTGCCTGTGTCATGAACTCCAAGCTCCAACAGTACCCTAACCTAGAATACAGGCTGGGTTTAGAGATCTGAGCTATCAGGATACTGATGAGAAGCCAAGAACAGAGCTTCCTGGACTGTTTCCATCATCAGACAAAAAGGGAGTGCTGTAAAATAGCAGCTTCTGGCACCAAGTTAAGAGACTATACAAAGCTCAAGACATAAAAAAAAGAAGTGATCATTACTCTAATGGCTTAGTGATGGCAAGGCCACCTCTACTGGCTGGTTTCCTGCCTCCAAGAGCCTCCTCCCCAACATGCCTGGCTACCATGAAGTGACATAAATGGAAGGATATTGTTCTTTGTCCTCTGCAGAAAGCAGTGTATAAGGCTTTGCCTGCTTTATTCAAAGCAAGCAGGTCATGATCTCTAATCATAGGGTCCAGTATCCCTTTTCTTGGGGTGCAAGAGCCTCAGTACTTTCACAACGAAGAAAGGCTCTACTTGAATTCACTTACTGCCATCTTGCTGGCATGGGTTCAGCTGTGGAGTCTTAAACAGATGGAGTAAAATCCGGCAGGTCAGACGTGCTCCTGGTTCTGAATCCTGTTCACTGCAGGCTATGTAAAGAAAAAAGTCAACTGAGATTTCTTAAGCACTGGGACAACTGACTCTCAATCCAAAAGCTATTCACAGTGCACTGCCCTGGAGCAGCCAGTTGAGAAGCTGCAGCAGCCTTATTGTATTTACAGATATGGAGCATGTGCAGCAATTAACATGCAAGTGAGCAAATCCATCAGTATTATCCCCCATGACATGCACTGCATTCTGCTTCCTCCATCTTCCCAACTTCACCCTGTCAGAGTCTGGATGATGCAACCCCCAGAACAAAGCTAGGAAGGCTGGTAGCAGAGTAAAGGCAACATGACCCAGGCACTGTAGGCGCAACTGATCAGCTGGCTGCTCTAACCAAAATATTGCTGAATCAGCAGTGGGAGTACTGCTGGGGTTCAGAGCTGAATACAATGGTCAGACAGTGTGACTGATAACATCTCTCCTTGCTTATTTTAGTTTGCACACAAACTCCAGAGAGAAAACATTGAAAAACCTTAGCACAACCAGTTTTGACAGAAAACAAAAGGCCAGAAACTCTCTAAAGCAAAACATTCAATTCTGGGGTTCACAAAGTATCCATTAAGCACAGGCCTTTGGGCCAGAACTGAGACCTAAGACCAGCTTTCTGCAGGGATGTACTTACCAGCATTGAGGAGTGAGGGGATAGCAGCACAGCGAATCAGGTCCTCCAGCAGCAAACACTGCCGGGCAATGAGAATGGCAACAAAGGTGGCCAAGGAATCATGGAAAGATAAGTCACTGACCTGGAAGAGAGGAGATCAGCCAGTGACCACAACAGCCTCTGCCTCATTCCCTCTGTCAGCAATTTCTCAGCTTGTCTAGGAGCTGGGGGTAGAAGGGCCCATAACCCCAGGGTCAATGTCCATGATCAGCCCAGGCTGCAACAAACACCAAAAGGTAGCCCCAGTATTCAAAGCCTTTCCCCTGTCCTCAGAAGACAAAGCCTCTATCCCTTGTTCATTTCTGCCTTCTCCCAAGGGATCCCTCCACTCCTGCTTCAATTCCTTTTCCCCTTTTGAATGTTTGCACTTGCATCAACATTGCAGAGGAGATCATTGAAGCCACAGGTCCCATTATTGGAGGAACAGCACAAAGCTTTGAGCACACCCAGCCACTCGGCGCTTAGAGACTTGCAGTAGCCAGTTAGCTCAGCACACAGGATAGCAATGTCGTTCACCCTGTTAAATAAATAATGAAAAAAGCAGAGGGTCAACTTTGCTACTCATGCACGCCATCAGGTCAGTGATTCTCTAAGGGATCCCAGCATCAGCTCCTTCTTCCTTATACCCCAAGACAGCCAAGGAATGGCTACTGACTTTCTTACCCTCACCTAAAGATTTTACTATCTCACTAGAACCATGAAAGTTCTGCCTCTCACCTGTCTGGATCGTGGTGTCCCACACACACATGCATAAGTGCATTACAGACAAAACTGTAGCGGTTGGCTGGGTTTTCATTGAGGCTCTTGCCCAGGTTGGTGTATGTAAAGTTATGTGCAGACGGATTTTCAATAGTGTCAATCATGAACTCTGGTTCCCATAGCATGTTGGAGTCCGATGGCTCAACATTGCAGTAGATTGTATTCTTCACCTTGGAGCAGAAGTCACTAAACAGGACAGGAAAGAGATTAGGAACACAAAAAACTAAGCTTCCACTGAACTCTGATAAGCAAAGCAATCCTGTGCAAGACAAGCCCTCCCTGGGCAAGAACAGATGGAAACTCAATCACCATGTACCAACAAAGACTCTCCCAGAAGAGTGAAGCTGGTTCTTTGTTGTGGAAGCACCTGGAAGTTACCCATGGGCTCAGTGAACATAGCACGGGAATGGCTATTCCAGGTCAGATCAGTGAAACACTTAGCTCAGCCCTTGGCATCAGAACAGTTGATGCCCAGAGAAGAGTTTAAGAGCAAGGCAGGAATGCAGCAATACTGCTCCAGCATCCTTACCCACCCTGCTGGAACTTAGGGCTCACAGATTTTCAGAGTTAAAGATAATGCTCTCCTCAACAGATTTTCCTCCTGCAAATTTGTCCACCTACTTTCTGAATCCAGTAGATTTTTGACATTCACAACATGGAATGAGTTCCATGTTAACTATGAGAACTATGAAGTTTATTCTTTTGTTCTGAATCCATCATTTCTATTCATTCCTTTTCATGCTTGTATTGTAAGACATATTGAACATTCAGTTTATTTTCCATATCAAACAGAACTTTACAAACTTCTATCATTCCCCCTCAGTCCTCTTCTGTGGGGAGGAGATTCAGTTCCTCCTAAGTAAGTAATTCCAAACCTCTGGTCATCTATCCACTCACCCTCCTTTAGGCCTAACTCTGCTACATGCTTTTTGGAGTCCGTTGCCCCAAACCACAAGGCACAGTTGTACCATGACTTAAATGGTGGCCTAACGATGCTCTCTGGTCTGTTCTCCATTCCTTCCAAAACAATACCTAACATTTAATTTGCTTTCTGACTGTTACTGAACACTATGATGTCATTTTCAATTATGTATCTGTTACAGCTCAAAGAAACTTTATCCAAAGAGTAGTATATATCCATCGCTACACAAAGTTTAGAAGGGAAAAAGGACAATCCTATGTGCATTATTTTATGTTTAATAACACTAAACTTCATCTGCCAGTTTATCACCTGGTCACCATCACTGCACCCTACTACAACAACCTGCAGCCATCTTCTATTGTTATATGCTGAACAACAGTTATATGAAAAGTTTTGATATCACCACTCGTACAACTTTTGATGCATAGCACAGCACAAGCACTAGCAGAGTACTATGGGACTCCACAGGGAGGGATCACCCTCAAAATACAAACTCCCTCCCACTCCTTGTCTCCACCTCTAACCTATTGTTTGCCTGCTAGAGGATATTCCCTTTTATCTGTGGCCATTTACTTTAAGGCCTTGCTGAACAGCTTTTGGAAATTCAGTTAGACTAATATCAGGTTTCTCATTTCCGTATGTGTGATGACTCCTTCAAAGAACCCCAATGCACCTGTGACCACAGCACTCCCTCTTGCTCTCAATTCAGTCCAGAGAGAGACTTCAAAGGCTCTCAGCAGCCAGTTCAGTCAGCTAACACGAAGGCACAAGCCACTCTCACAGCCCCTCAATGAGGGGGTAACACAGGGGGTTAGATGTCCCTGTGGCACGTCTGCACTGGAGACACTAATAGGGAGCAGGGGCTGTAAGAGAAGACGAAGTGAAGCACTGTACTAGGAAACAGGTCTGTCATGAGAATTACCCTTTCACAGGATCACGTAAGCAAAAAGCCAGAGAGATCTGTGGAGTCCATCTCTGGGCTGCTAACGGAGGAGCTCCAAATGGAGCTGGTGGGGGCACAGTTCCCAAGAGAAGAACTACAAAGGGCAGAAGGCCACAGAGTAAAGCCCATGGGACAGAGGCTGGGGGCAACATGAGAAGAGCAGAACCTGAAGAGCCAACAAGGGCAGAACAAGGATAAGGAGCGCAAAGTAGCACAGGAACAAACCAAGAACCGAGCAAAGCAGGTTGAGAAGCGGTCCAAGGATTATTAGGGAGCTGAGCACAAGCAGAGAACAACCTTTAGGATGAACTGCTCAGCCATCAGAGTTTGGTAGGAACAGACCTGTCCACTTCTATCCTCTAGGAGTGGGGTAAGAACAGACCTGTAGAGGTGCAGAGGACTACTGAAGACAATTTACCAAAACTGATGTGACGATCTGAGAGTCAAGATTATACACTGGGTCATTACTGCCTGTAAAACAGGCACTACTCCCAAGACTTCAGCTTCCCATTGAGAGGATCTCAGGGACAATCCCAAACAAGATCACAAGCAAAGCTTAAGCCAAGGTGCTATACTGGTCAGCACCCACTGTATCCCACCTGCCTCAGACTCACCTAAAGAGCTCCCCAAATTTACTTTTGAGGTGGCTGCAGGAGGTATACAGGTCGTAGAGATAGGCCAGGATACAGCGCTCTGCTGAGGAGCCATCTGAGCGATTCATGCCATGTTTCACCACCCCACACAGACTGTATAGAGACAAAAAAAATGCTGCAGCAACACAAAAAGAAAATCTGAAGGAATAACCTCATTACATAGATATCTTCCTGAGCTCACAGCAACAGTGCTCACTGGGTAACATATCCTGTCCCCTGCAAATTCTGTGAACTGAACCCTCAAGCACAAAGTTGCTGCCTTTTAGGAAGGACACAGATACACCTCTGCCCCTTACAAGCCCCCAGAAGATAAGTCGCTTCCTTCCACATGGTGAGGGGAAGATTCCCTTACCCTTCGAAGACCTGAGCCATCTGGTCCTGGTTCAATATAAGGCAGGAGTGGTAGTGCCGCAGCACAGCCACGATGCACAGGCACAAGCTGGTGGTGTAGCTGCCAACAAGGTCGGAGGATTTCAACAGCAGTTCTGCCTCCACCACGCTCAGTTCATTCAGCAACTGCACCCAATGACAGAAAAACCCTTCAACAGCCACAGGGGTAAGGTATGGTCAGAAATGGAGCAGGTACACCACACCCACAGCCTATAGGACCTGCCAGGAAAGGGACTGGCAGGCACTTTCTGCCTATAGATGTACCCCTGGAACAGTTGGCACCCCATACTTAGGCACAACGTCTCACTCAGGCAGTACAAGGGGCTGTCAGTGCTTGGGTATCAGAGGGTGATTAGGATATGGCCACAGATAGTAGCAGGCAGCTTGTTTGGTAATTCTGTCCTGCATAAATCTCACTTGGCTCCCTTTTTAAGGCTAACAGCCTCAATTCCATCAGCAACCATAGCAAGGTTTCAAGAGACACTTGGCACAAGCTGCTGAAAGAGCAACAGGATTTTAGCAGGATTCAGAAGGCAGCCTGCACTGCCATGTGCCAAGGATCCTTCCAGGGGAGCAAGGTGGGAGAGCTGCCAGAGACACATGATCCCCTTCTAACTTGGAACAAGACCTTGCTGCAGCCAGGGACAGAGATGCAATCCTTGGAGACAATCCTGAAGCCTCTGGAAGAATAATCCTCAGAACAGAACATGTAAGACTACCTGCCACAACCAACCTATTCCTAACAGCTGCAGCCCAGGAGCACCGCAATGACCACCCAGTCTGACCACCTCCATGACACAGGTCAGAGGGTCACCAATGATCCCAGGAGCAACCCAACTATCGCAGCACAGATCTGCTGCCTTTCAGGCTGATGAACCCCTCCCCAGGAAGCGTTTGAGCATGCTGGGCTTACCTGGATGGCAAAGTCGATAAGACCACTGATATTGAGTGAATACTCCATCAAGTCAAATATGAACTGCACGTGCTGTACCAGAGGCAGGTGGTATGACATTCCCAAGGCAAAGCTGGTGATCTGTTCCAAGACATTGCGAGATACCTGCAAGTGCAAGACAACACACAGTACTACCTCCCCTTGCAGAAGTTCCTCAGGAGGCCCATCTCCCCTTCCCTCCAGGAAGCTGCTCTCAATAATGCAAAGGGACACAGTCAGGGCCCAGGAAGGACAGCAGTCTTTAAAGTTTCATACCTGAGATGTGACTTGGTGCTGATCAAAGTGAGAAAGGTGCTGGAACTTTGCAAAGATATCTTCAGCTGTTGGGAATGCTTCTGGCTTGCTCTTTTTCCTCTTCTGGCCTTCCTCTCCACCTACCAAAGTTGGGAGGATCAGAAAACAGTATCAGGCTACCTTCCTCATCAGAGGAGGCCTAGACATCAGCCATCAGCACCTGCTAGTCCTTCAGCAAGATCAGCCCCTGCCATGCAGCATAGCCAAAAAGCCTGAGTCCTAGACCTTAAGCTGATAAGGATCATCTTGAATTCAAAACAATATATTGCTGAGGAAGGAATTCCTAACCTGAGAATGACAGTAGGGTTAACATCTAGTTTATCCCAAGTAAAGGTACTCCTTGGAAGGAGAAAATACTTTCTCTCTTGGTTTAGAAGTACACTGATTCCCTGATAACAGATGTTCTGGATTGGAGATGTTCAGCCTCAAAATTTCTTTGTCAGAACACCCCATCTTTTAAAGAATCATCTTTCTACCACATTTCAAGTTGCCTTTCAGGAATCAGACTTAGAGAGAAAAAAAATGTTAGCCAGATTCTCAGCTGATGGAAGTCAGAGGCTTTCTATTGATTTTGACACAGCTATCCAAATCTCCCATCCCATGCGTTTAGCATGTGCCCCAAGCATAACGGCATGCTACATTTAATCAAGGTCTTTGCCGAATATGCACAGGCAAAGTCCTCTTTGGTTCTTGTGCAAGGACCTAAATGCAAGAACCAAAGAAAATAAAATTTGAAAAGCCAAAGTTTTGGCCAGGGTCTCACTCTGAACCCGGTATGACTTAATCCTCTTCTGAAGAAAAGTTCAATTAAATTGACATTGTCTGCAGGAAACCAATTGCCTTACTTGCTGGCTAGTATGTCTGGGAACAGAGCACCATTCCAGACTCTCAGTGACCGATACAGCTAACCACGCACTGTAGATTATATAAAATCCTTTCACTGTGAGACTCCAGACAAAGGAGCCAGCCAACTGGAAAGACGCTCCTACTTCAGAAAGGAGTGGCTTAAGCTCTACTAACCCGTCTCTGCAGTGCTCTTTCTGTTTAAGACTTTAAGAATGTCTTTAGTTATTTTCTTGATTGTATGACGAGCATCGTCCCGTTGTTTTCCAACCCCAAAAAGAACTACCAACCGTTGGTTACACTCATGACTGCATGACTCCTCCTAGGGAACCAAAAGAGACAACTGCATTAGCAACTACGAGGCTGAATGCTTTAATCCAGTTTCACATCTGGATCTCTTAAAGGAAAAGGAAAGCTTCATCTCAGAAGTTGCTCTGGGAGTAAGCAAGGAGACATCTTAAGCAGATCACCTCCTGCAGCAGTGCAGGAAAGGATGACTGCTCCTTACCCACCCACAGCAGTACTGCGGGGAAACACAGCAGCCTCATGACGAGAGCACAAGGCAGCAACAGGGGAGCGGTTATGAGCAGGTCTCATACCTGAGGAATAGGAAAGTGTGTTGCATACTGGATGTGCCGAGGCTGGTCATACAGGGATGCTAGCATTCCTTCCACAGACTTATCCTTCAGCAAAGGCTTTGCTTCCTTTTCAGGATCTGGTTTCTCAGGGGAAGGACTGGCTTTAGATTCACAATGCATTGGAGGAGAAAACATCTAGGGAGACATAAGAACAACAAAAGGTAGTTAAGGAACATGGTCATGCAACAGTGAAGATTGCTGAAGGAAAGTACATCTGCTCAGGCCTAAAAAGGAGCAGGAAGAGGGAGGGTTGAAGAAACATCCAGTTCTTAGGGCAATGACCAAGGCAATGTGCTAAGACACTACTCCCATTTTTGCTTCTGGTCCGTGTTGTATATTGAGTTAAAAACAATAGGAAATAAATAACCACGACTTAGGATTTTGGGAACAACCACCTCCAAAGAACAAGTGAGGGCCATGGGAAAGCCACATAGCTCTGCACATCACACCTCCCTAACACGTACCTTGAAAGGCCAGAAATGTCTGGAGGAATGTATGTACTCAGGGATTTTTCAACAAGTTATTTTATTACTAAGTGCTTCAAAGCATTCTGCAACCATGAAATATGCATACAAATATTATGAAGAACTGTAAAACCAAAGAAGTACTGAAGGCCATACAGTATGATAACAGCAGACCTGTGCCTTTTCCCAGGTGATCCAGAAAACCCCTGCCAACGGTAACTGGTCACTCCCAACCTCCTGGTGCTATCATGGTCATCCACTTCCCATCCACTTCCAAGCAGCCCATGTCCCACCCTGCCCAAATACTGGGCTGGCAGTGGCCAGAGTGTAAGAGATACCAGGAATGACTGGGACTCACTCTACTCTGATGGACCCTGACCTGCATAAACAGGTTATATGAACCTTTTTAAAGTGTCAGCTGCCTTACAACCCAGCCACTTCCAGCACACTGGCTCTACAGTAGAGAGACAGTACTCACACAAAACAAGGCACCTGCTGTCCCTGGTCCCACTACAACATACTGACCTACTTACTGAGTAGCAGGTAGAAAATGCAGGAACATACCGAAAAGTCTGTCTTCTCCATGTCATCAAAGAGCATGCTGGAGTTGTGGTCGATGTCCATGGGCTCAGAAAGACCTGTGTCCTGGGAACAGATGGAGCAGCTTTACATCTCAGTGATGCACCAGGGAACAAAAGAGTATTTGTTTACTACAGCACTCGAAGTCCATGTTGGACAGTGACAGCAATGTGCCAACACCCACGGTGCCTAGCGAGTTGGAGCCTATTACACTGCAAACATCACGGACAGGCCTCACACAGCACCTCATGACATGCTGCTCTGCTCCGAGCAGCGCAAGATTTTCCTATCTACCACTTTACATTCTGCAGGCCCTTTCCAGCCACTTAGAACATAGCCTTCTACTTTTTAAAATGAAATTCTAAGGAAATAGGTCTGGGGAAGGAAAAGCATGAGTCACTGATACATCCTCCAGCAGTTAATAGCAAGGAGACTGCAAAGCTGGTAAAAATGGGCAAGCGCAACACAGGGATGTGTACAGGAGGGCCATGGTGCTCGTGGTCTCACCTCTAGCTTGATGCCACTGTTTCCCTCCGTCTCCTTCCTGTCGTGCTCCTCAGCAGGGTCATCGAAGGGCGAGGGTGGGCGAGGCCCATGAGAATCCATGGCAAGATCACCCCGGGAGATGAGTGTGCACATGTAGATGTTGTGAGAGAAGACATCGTGTCGGATTAGCTCACAGAACAGCAGCACCAGGTTAAAGAACTCCACCTTCTCATTCTCCTTCCCAGGATCAGCTGAAAGGACAGCACAGTCAGGGCTATCAGAGTTCTTCTGCAACACTTTGAGCAGCACCAGCCACCTAACCTAGGGCTAGAGAAAGTGTTTCCAGAGATCTCAACATAGCAAGTGACTGATACACAGTTCTGAGATTACAGCAGGGACTAAAAGCAGAAAGCCCAGTTTCAACAGGTGGCAATTAAGTAAGTCAAAAGCTCTCCAGTTAGTCTCACAGACCAGAGGCATAGGACTTTAGCCTGGAAGTGCCATTCCTGGGTGTGCAAACAGTTGCCTGCATCAGAGTTGTATCCTGTCCCTCTTAATCTGTTTGTAGTACTTGCACTGAGAGACTATTCAGAGCTTTGTCACTTCCTAGTTAGAAACCTCCCTCTAGTTCTCAGCCTGAATTAATTCCTGATTAGGCTATACTCATTTATTCTTGGCCAACACTCTGTTAACAGAATGCTTCTGCATTATCTTTCTGTCATCTGGCCCTCCAGGCTGGTATCCCTCCCTCTCCAAGGTACGCTCTGGATTGCAAGGAAGCCAGAGAATTTAGGCACATCCAAGACCTACATACAAGAGAATAGCACACAAATTCAAAGTTTGCAGGAGAGGGAAAGCTAGAAACTGGGAGACTACAAGTTCTTATTACATACTTAGCATAGGAGCTTGAGTGTCAAGGAACTGCATAAGGACATCCTGAAAGACAGGAGCGCTGGCTGCTGAGAGAGAGCCTGAGGAGATGGAGCCCTTCTCATCCACAACTTCAGAGTCCCCACATCTCTGTAGAAACAGAAAAAAGCACCGACTGCTGTCACAGAGGAGAAACTCAGTATCCATAAACTCCAGAAAAGAAGTCTTCAAGAGAATTTCCCTGTCTTGCACTTATAGGAAAGCCACCACACAGGTTTCTGTAAGCTACTCCACAGTCTCCAAGTATGCCAGTACTTCCGCACTGCCATCACCTGTCTTCAAACGTATCCAAGAAATGGGATACATGCCATCCTGCAGGCTCATTTATGACCTACTTTGGGTTAGATGGAGCAAATGCCGTAATTAATGGCACCAGTGTTAAGAGGCATTGTGATCATCAGCCTTTGCCTTCCAGTGTAATAGTTAAGATAATCATAGTTAGGTAACCTCTGGTCTCCTTTACCACTGCTAGCTTTCCAGGAATAAGGACTTACCTCAGCCTCTATCTCTGCTTGACGCTTCTCTAAGAGTTTGGCCACGACCATAGCCCTGTGGCGTCCAGAGCGTTTATAGCTGACAGCCCACTCGCACAGCAAGGCCACCACTGCATCGTCATCTGGGGAGATCTGTTGAGATATAAGCACTACAGTGAGAACCTGAGCCAAACAGAAGATGTGACCAGTCCTAAGGCTTCAGGTTGGATATAACAGTAGACCACAGCAACATTCCCCTCTTCCTAACATGGAGGACAGATGTCAAGCTAAAGCCCTCCTGCTTCATCTCTGCTTTGACTCCACTTTGCAATACGAGGTGATCCACAGCCTTTGACAAATCTGCAGGCTGGTTTTGCTTCAGAAAATCATCTCTCTTCCAGCAGCACATCTATGGAGTGCTAATCTTAGCACAAAGTGAAACACAGCTTCTCAACAGCATTATACAAAGTATGCAAACTATCACTCCCGCAGCTCACTTACAAAAACCAATGCAGTATTGGTTGCACTATGGTCCTACACATCATAAATATGTCACCTCCCAGGCTAAGAGGAACTTGAACTGTGAGCTCCCAGACTCCCAGGAAGCAGCTGCCAGCCCAGAATTTGACAAGGCTAGCATTTACTTCTCTCAGACACATAACATGTCTTTATCATCAATCTGCTATCCAGACTGATGTCTTCCATCAGGAGACTCCTCAGTTAGCTGTGTGGATTCTCTCAAGCTTACACGTGTTGTTAGCGTAGACTTTCTAGAGCACAGATGCCCCCATTCTCACTTTAGTACCTCCCTAACTTAAGGCTGCATGAAATCCTTTTCAATGGAGATCGCATCTCTTGGCCAAAGGCCACTACCTAGTCAGCTCTCTGCAGACACAGGACTGTAACTGTGGAATATAAACAAGAACATAGCCAAGACCAGGGCCCAGCAACAAAGTCCCAAAGCACCTCGTGACTGTCTTTGGTTGGACCCAGCCCAAATATCCTGTTATACAAGGAATCCAAAGAGTTGCTGAAGTCAGATCTTTCAAAGCTGTGACTGTCCAGAACTTCTAAAGTGTGCAAGACACGGCCAATAGTGAAACCTAGAAGAGAACAGAGAAGAGAAATGCGTATTTGGCAACTGGTACAACAGACTCTGGAGCAAAAGCTTCTGTGAGCTCATTGCTCAGGAGATTGCCTAAGGAAAGCTGTACCAGTTAGGCAAGGGTCCACCTAGCTTAGCATCCTGACTCTCACAGCAGATGTTAGGGGAAAGCATCAGAACATGGCACATATACAAGAGTATGGTTCTCTGGTACACACTTCCAGCTTCCAGTAACAGAAACTCCCCCTATACCTGGGGAAACGGACCCCCACAAAATTTTGCACTGGAAAGAAAAAGAGCCATTTGGGTTTTTTCACTGCTGACAGTAAACACCAATGGCAGCAAACAGGAAAAATCAAAGGAAACAGCCAGACACAAAGTTTCTCAGGGTAATACATGGAGCAGGGGGAGAGAAGCTTTAACCTACAGCAAGTTACCTGCTGTGGTTTCCTGGCACTTGTCAAACGACCAGCGAACCTCCACAGCCTGGCCGCGTTCCTTTATCTGCTGCTCAATTTCACGCAGCTTTGCCCGAACCTAAAAGCAATGGACTTGTGTAAACATACAAAAGGATACCTTAGTAGTCCTGTGCACAAAATTATCAGAAAACAAAGAGCATGACAGTAATTCTACTCAAGGTTAGATTTTGCCCCTCTTCCAAGAACATCACTGTCTTGCTTATAGCAGAATGGGAGCAGTTAATTCCTTGGGAGCGAGACAGCACCTCCAGCTCTGCTTATCACACAACATGAAAAGAAAATCCTGAAAGAGCTAAGATACAACTATCACCCTGGACCACAAGAGCTCCCTTTTTTGAAGGCTGCTCACCTGCTGTGTAAAGGCTGAATTCCCTCCTGGCATGGGCAAGTTGGATGGGGCTATAGGCAGGTGGTCCAATGGAGAGCCGGTCTTTATCCTGCTATCAGTCAATGAGTAATGCCACACAAGGGCACTTGGGCAACACAAAATTATACTCTGCAACAGATAGAAAAGTCAGTATCATTGAGAAAATTACAGTCAAAATAATTAAGTTAGATTACTTTCTACAGAAATAACCACTCCTTTGTCTTACTGCTCAGGCATTCATCATCCTATATAAATATTTACTACTTGGGGTTTTTTTTTCTAAGCTCTGAAAGAGTCTTTGGGCTAAAGACCATACTAGAGTAGAAAGGAGCAAACTAGTATTTTTGCTGCACTGAGTTTCTTGACCTAGGTATGTTTAGGAAGCCAAGACCAGAGTTCCATGTTATCCAAAAGCAGCAACATGTTGCTGCAGAGCAACCTGCTGCTTCTAAAGAGAACTTGTTTTCTACAACTCACACAGTCAATGCACAATCTAGCCCTCATGGTCCCAGAGCAGCATTTACATTAGTGACTTAGAGCCCTCATCAAGAATAAAGTGTGAGAAAAAAAATATGAGTCAACAGACCCAAACTCATTATACTGTATTATTTAATAATTACAAGTGTTATTATAAACATTATTGTAATCATAATACTATTATATGTGTGTTTTCATTCTTTTATGATCTTGTACAGACACCACCACACACAGACAAAACTTCACTGAATGATCCCTAGGATACACCCTTACAGCTTCTGGCTCACAAGGAGCCAGACATTAAGATGGACAACCAGGCTGTTTTAAACACTCAAACCAAAGAATCCATCATATCTCAAGAACATTTGAGCAAAGGTTAATTATGTACACTGTTAGAAATGCATCCGTTTCCAGTCTGACTTTACCCAGCTCCAACTTCCAACCACTAGATCTTATTCTGCCTTAGCCTTATCTACTATCTACAGATCATAAGATCTGTAGATCTTCTATAAGAAGAGCTCTTCCGAGACATACCAAAAAAGATAAGACAATCACTAACCCATTTGAACTTTTTAAGCAGGTTGTGTTTAAAGCCCTAATCAGCCAAATCTTTGAGGTGTAGATGCTTATATGTTTTCCCTAAAGTAAGCTCCCCAAACAAAGGACTTTTTTATTTAAAGAGACAGGTTTTATCACACTGAAACAAGAAAAAAAAAATCTAAGCTTTTTTAACTGAAGTGACCAAGAAAGGCTAAACAGGAGTACAAAGGGGTTATTTATAACCCTCGCATTGCTCTCTAACCCTTGCAGACATATCCTTACTTCTAGCTGACTGTACTCAAAGAATTTTCTTTCTACCCTGTTTGAGAGCTGGCTGGCTGCTTCTTGATCCTGTCAGGGCTCCTTGATCTCAAATTTCTCTGTTGAGCTGCAGGTTCCCAACCTCTGTGCTCTCCTCCTCTCCACCTCCTGCTCCATCCTGCACTCTCTGCAATCTCCTCTGCTTTAACGTGCTCCTTTCCTCCTGTGAAGGGACAATCTCCACTCCTGCAGGGACCCACCTGACCTACTCACTCTCTTCTTGAAGGAGAAAACCGCAACCATGAATACACACACTGAAAGGAACTCACCTATCTTCCTCTGACACAAGGACAGTATGGACCGAGTCCCAGAGTGACACAACAGCATTTGCCCTTCAAACATCTATCAGTAAGGCTTTGGCAACCTTGCCCTTTTACCACAAGGTAAGGCTTAATCAATTCCAAGTATAAAGATAATGAGTTTAGAGTTGTTCCTTCTCGTAGCCTGCTGCCACTCCTGAGGAGAGTGGTCTGCCTAAACCATTAAAGTTCTTCGATAATGAAGTGGGAGGGGTTGTTTTTTGTGTTTGCTGGTTGTTTGGTTTGGTTTTTTGGTTTTTTTTTGTTCTGTGGGGGTGAGTTCTTCTGATGAGGGGTTGTTTGTTTTTAAGAGCTCACAAAATGACAAAGCACTCTTTCATTTCTGGCATAATTTCCTTTCCTAGATGACAACCTGTTACTGATATATACAAGATGAAATAACCCTTTCTTTCTCATCCCCTCTTCTGCAAAACTTTCCCAGCCATGTAAGTCAGTCAAGGGCACTGCTACAGCACTGATGTCTGGTACAAAATCTCTGTAACACATCAGCAAAGACCTACCCTTTGACAATCATGGTTTGACATTTCTGTACTCAGGAAGTTGCTGACTCGGACTGTAATGATTTTTCTGTGATGGCATACAATATAAACTGTCCCTGTTGACCCCATGATCACCAACCACTACTTCAACCTACCTGGAGGATGCAGCTGAGCCCATATACCACTGGCCTGTGCTGGGGGCACAGCAGTAAGTCACTGAAAGGACTGGGAGGAGGATTCCCTGCAGCTGGCTGAGGGGTGGGAGTTGAAGGAAGAGCATTCCCTGTCTGGGCAGACAGGATGTGGGGTGGGTGCCCGCCAGCACCATCCAGCTGCATAGCAAGCCTGCGGGTGCAGAAGTAGGCCAGACGTCTGGACAGGTATGCAGACTGCACAAACTCTCCAGAGTACTGTAGGGAAGAGGGAGGGGGGAAAACATCCTTGTTACAACCAGCACAAGAGAGAAACTCTTGACCCTCCCAAAGTAGCATACTCTGTGGTACTGCCTTGTAGAGACAGTCCTTTTTTACAGAGAGCTCCTTAGCATCATCTATCACCCACTGGCTACTAAGCATGAGAGAAAAAAAAAAACCAACTTTAAATGCTCTATGGCAATGACTTCACGTATCAAAATGTACCCACACCCAGCCTTCCCAGGGCTTCAGAGGTCTGCCTAGAATCCGGTTGCAACAGAAAGAAAGAAAAGCAGTTTCCATGTAGTGGTGCACAATGAGTCCAGCTATCACAGCTATGATGTGGGCAGGGATTACCAAGTTCAGTGCAGGGAAACAGGGTAAAGGAGAAAGAGACAGAAGACAGCAGGACTAAAAACATATCCCTGCATGAGCCAAGACGGATGCTCAGAGGGATGCTCCCTAGTGTACTCAGTGCAAAATAGCTTATCATCCCTTAGGCAATAGGAAAAGGACTGGCAACAGCAGCAGTCAGTGCTCTCCTGAAGCAAGCCAGGTACATATTTCTCACCCGCAGCAGCAGGGGTAGGAGCATTTTCAGAAATTCATCTTCTCCTGACCGTATCTTCTCAAAGCACTCAAGGACCCACGTCAGGAATTCATGCCGGTCTAGCATGCCATCCTGCACACAGATAAAGGCAGAGCAAATGGACAAAAGCTGAAGGAACATCTGCTAAGGGAAGGCAGAGCAGCAGCAGCTGCTTGCTTTCTAACAGTGGAAATAACTCTAGAAGTTTGCACAGTTCTCTACTACCCCTACTCTACTACTGAGCTCAAAATTGCATCCAGCGCTAATGGTCCATTCACAGAATGAGAATATTCTGCAAAAATACATCGCTTTGCATCCACTTCCCCTAGCCCTCCTCTGCTATGCACCCACCCAGCAGCCCCCTCCAGTCCCTCACCTGGAACATGAACATAGCTAGTTTCTCATTGTAGTCCCACTGCTTCAAAGCTTGTTCCACCTCTTGGGGCATTGGCCCAGATGGTGAACCACAGCCTTGCCCTGGGAGCTGTCTATAGAACTCCGCAATTTTCTGCAGCTGCTCTGACAGGTACTTGGTGATGATCTGCGTCCATTCTGGAGAAGAGGAAACAGGTTAGCAACAAGTGCCGTGGTAAACAGAAGCAGGAAAGAACCAGGCTGGTACGCAGGTGGAAACCCAAAAAAGTTCCTGTCATTTGAAAAGGACAGAAAGACAAAGAAAGAAAAGTTAAGTGCTATATTAGCTTTGCTTGTGGCCTGGGGGCAGTAGGAAGAAGCATCCACAGAAGTAAGGAACAAGGGGAAAAACTTCTGTGTTTGGGGGTAGGGTTACTTTGTACAAGAAAAGTTGGGAAGAAAGATTCTTCAGCTGCCGTTGTTGAGAAACAGCAGGCAGAGAGAATAGGCTTTCCAGCAGGGAGCAGTGTTAGGCCAGCCTGGTTTAGCATCCTCAATAATCTGACAGACAGCAGAAACACTGGAAACAGTTCAACTCTGAACTTGTTCTTAATCTCTTTCAGATATCAGTGTAAAGCCATGATCAATTATTTTTTTAAATAACTGTTTTTACTAAAACCTAACTGTGTAAGAGACAAACTCAATACACAAAGTGACAGCATGATTACACTCCTCTGGGACAATGCAGATGACAAAACCCAAGGCAAAATATGCAAAAATGTGAAACAAATAACATAGTCTCAGCAGTAGGACAAACACCCAAAGGAACAGGAAAGTAAATGGAATAAATATATCTAACACACCAATCAACCTCCAGATATAGACATCAGAAGCCTGTGTAACATTTATACCAAAGATAAACAAGGAGAAAAAAAAAAAAAATCCAAGGACTTCAGCTGCTAATACTGCTTTTCAAAGGAATGTGGTCAGGTCCCGTAGTCACAGCCATACAAACCAGAAAACAGCCAGGGGAGCTCTCCTAGACCACAGTAATGTAGAGCAGGCCAGGATGCAAAGGATGTTAGATATGGGATCCAGTAAAGCTTAATGAAATTGGAAACACAAACAGGGAGTAACATACTGGAATTCTCTGGGAAACATACTTACTCACTCACTTGAGAACAAGCTAATCAGTCATTGCTAAATTATAATGTTTACAGTCTTTGTGGGGTAAGAAAAAAACAGGTTATACAGCAGAGGAGCACAGTAGAACTTAACAGGGAGAAAGAAGAGGTAGGCTCTCAGGATGTATTTGTGGCTGCTAAGACTTATTTTTCAACAGTGTACTCTCACAGGTGGGCCCTGTTGTTTTAGGCAGTTATGCACATCAGAGCACTAGGACTTATCAGCAGGAAACAAGTTTATATGGATTTCCAGGCTACCTCTTACTATTCAAGAACAGGCTGAGAAGGAAACATTTGCGATGGACAAAACCAGTGCTCCACACAAAGTGCTTACCAATGAAGGGATCAATGACATGACGCTTTTTCACCTTGGTTTCCGTGATGGCAGCATAATAGGCACAAGTCATTTTGATGAGCCAGGCTGCTCTCATTACTGGAACAGTGTATTTCGCCAAATAACCAAAGACCTCTTCCTTCTTGCTGAAGATGGGCACCTGTAACAGAATTGCAACCAAGGACTTAGATGGGAACTATTCCAAAGCAACTACACATGCTGTAGGCGCTGCAAGCTGTGAAAAAGGTAAAAAGGGAAAAGGTACCATGTTGCTCTGTATCTCAAAAAACCTACTGCAAGAATTCACCTCTGGTCAGAAAGCAACAGTACCAGAGCTACATTTCAGTATAAAGAGAAACAAAACAAATTGAAAGAAGACAGAAAACGTAATTACATCACTGTAAATCCACACCCTGAATCCTGCAAACAGCTTTGAGGATATTCTTCAGAGAGGATATAAACAACTACAAAAGGTACAGACTAAGGACTGAGTCAGAAACACAGAGTATCTACTATACAGACTAAAGATAGCACTCTTCATTTTGTAAACAAAACGGAGTGGTTACAAAAGTCTCGTAGTATCATGACTAACCAACAAAAGACTGTGAGAAACAGGGAATTGAGTGGCATAGTAGAAAGGAATTCATTAATCCAAGATTCAAAATTCAAGATACAACATGGGAGGATACCAGTGAAATCATCAGACTGCAGATCTATAAACCAGGAAGCAATAACACATAACAGGAAGAAGTACAGCTGTGAGGCTCATTTCCATAGGATACTATGGACAGCAAAAGTATGCATGTGTTCTCAGAGGAACGGAAATTCAGAGGACAGGTCAATTTGGTAGGTATCTCAAAGTTCCTGAACTACCAACAGTTCAATCGCTTACTTGCTATGTTTCTTGCATTCTTCCCAATTATTCCCTGATGCCTCAAAGACACGGACTACTTGGCTAGCAACAGTCACTGCATTCATGTCTAAGTCCACAAAAACTGATGGAGCCCACTGCAGAAAACTAGGGAAGGCCTTGAAAGGTCCAAACTTTCACAATGACCTCAGGAAACTGACAGTCAAGATGCAAAGAAGGATACAAGGAGCACGTTTATAAAGTGACAGATTCTGGGAAAATCCGATAACATAATTTTCCCCCTAGAGTGACTCAGAACACCAAGGACCAGACAAACTCCAGCTTCTAAACTACGTGCTCTGCTACCATTTCGTAACTGGGAGTTATGTTCTCCCACGATGCATACCAGATTCCCAAGTTCCTTGTTTATAGGCCCACCCTGACAGAGAGTTAGCTCCCCTTGCTATCGGGCCCGATAAAATGGCAGAGTAAGACCCTTCTTTCTTCTTTCGTACTCTACAGAATTCAGCGTTACCAGGGAAATATCTAGCCCTAGACCCCAGGGCACAGAAATGCTCTAGCCTGGCTGAGAACAAGCTATAATACACATACTCTTCTCAGCTTAAAACCAGAAACATGTGTCACTGCAACAGAAGCTGACGAAGTAACTCAGCTGATTATTTCCAGTAATTCTCACTATGACTTTTGATAACTCGAAAAACCCTCCACAATAGGAATGGTCCTAATCTAAACAACAGACCAAAGGCAACAGTGGCAGCTCTTCTGAAAAACATCTGAACCTTAAAATAAATCGGTCTTATCATACAAGCCAAAAGGCAAAGTTGAACACAACCTCCAAACAACAGACAAGGGACCAGTTCTTTGAGTGGAGACAACTACAGCCAGTGCACTACAAATCCTGGATACACTCTTCAAGCTGAAAGCTTCAAGAGATGTAGAGAGAAGAAACTTCTCCAAATAATAAAAACCTTCTACTATACAAACACTTCAGAAAAAAGCATAGATTAAATACCCTGCCCAGCCAGGCGGCCTCTCCTGTAACATACCTTCTTAGCGAGATGAGTGAGGGGCTTAGTTCCAGCCAGATCTGTGAACCAGTTGTTTATGGCACTCTGAGAACGTGCTGTCACCAGCCAAAAGTTATCCTTCTGATTCACCTGGGGTTTCCGTCTTCCCGTGTCAGGCAGTGTATTGCACCGCAGCTTTTCTGCAATAATACTGCTAAAATTTGAACTGATCTGGAAAAAAAGTAAAAAAAGGATGAATTACATTTCACAGGTCAAAGATCTATCTATGTGCTTAAAATCTTATTTATCATTCCTACCAGAATTCTCACCAGTATCAACTTTTGAAACACAAAAAACCTGCCGATAATTTCCTTTGTTACACTTGCAAAGAGGAATGCTTCTAGACAACTCGTACAATAACCAAGCAGGGACTCAAGTTGAGACGGAGACACAACTCTTTACAAATACTTGTCAAGCCAGACAGAAGGCTTCTCGGACAGATGACAGCCAAGGAAAACAAATATACTGTGCTTACTGATTGCGTTCCATCCCAGATCATTATTAGTCCTCTTGTCGGGGAGGCCAGGAAGTTAACATCTTGATTTTAGAGACTGAAAAAATGGAGCTGAAGCCTGTCATGTAACTCCCATGTTTACATTGCCAGGCGTTTCAAGAAATCTTACTTCTCTTCTACCATGGCCATAATGTAACCAAAGCAGTAAGGAGTTTCCCGCTTCTGGTATCCTAGTCTTCTGCTTTAGTTGCAGAGCATAAGGAGTTCTAGATGCTGGTTTAACAGAGACTGCAGATACAGACCTGCCCCTAAGATGTATGGAGCAAGATAAGAACCTGCTCTCTCAGGTGTGGGACACAGTTCCAAAAGAATGCAGAATTTTGATTCTACAGGGACAGGTTAGGTTCTAAAACACCCATCCTAAAGGGAAGGGTCTCCTGGTTCTGGACATGGGGAAGGAATGAGACCAGGACTGCCCAGTACCCAGCAGCCTGCTCATACAGGCACCAGGCCCTGCCAAAGCCCCACACTTTCCCGATGGCTCTCACCTTCGCTGGGTTGAAATTGACATTTTTGGCACTGCCGTGCTCGTCCCCAGACACTGCCGGCTGGTTATTGAAGCCTTGCTTGACGTTCAGAGCAGTCAGCTCATCCTGGGGGGGGAAGGACGATCAGCAGGGCCCGGCAAGGCCCCTCCATGCCAAACGCCCGCGGCTTCTGTCCCCGCCACAGCGGCTCAGCCAGCGTGGGGACAGGACAAGGCGAGGGCCCGCGGGTCCCAGCCGGCCTCCCCCAGGCCCTCGTTGCCAGGCAGCGGCCCAGGACACGGGAACCGCGGGTCCCTCGGCCAAGCCCCACCCCCCCAAGCCGAGGGCCCGGCGGGACGGGCCCCTCACGCCCGGCCACCACGGGGACGCAGGGCTCCCTACCCCCACCCCAGACCCCCCTCCCCGGGGGGCTCCCAGCGTAGCCCCGGGGCCTCCTCACGGCCAGCCCCGGCACGGCAGCCCCGCACCCCGGGTCCCCCCGCACGCCCGGCCCCCGCACCTCCTTTTGCTTGGGGTCCTGCGGGTAGACGTCAGGCGGGCCGAGGCGCGGGCGCTTGAGCGGGCGGTGCTCGTAGCTGAGAACACCGAAGGCCGCCATCCCGGGCCGGCCGGCGGCTAGAGGCGGCCGGGCCACAACAAGCACCGCCGGGGCCGACCGCGCCTGCGCCCTGCGCCCTGGACGGGGCCGCCCGAGCGCCGCCGGAGAGGCCCGAGCGCCGCTGTCACGGGCGCCGCCGAGGGGAGCCGGAGCGTCCCGAAGCGGGGCCGAGGAAGGACGAAGAGACCCGAGCGCCGCCGGGGAAGGCCCGAGCCTGAGCCGAGCGGAGGCGGAAACTGTCGAAGATGGACGGGGCGGCCCGAGGGGCGCGCGGCGCCCCCTAACGGAGGCGCTGCGCCGGCGCCGCGCCGGGCTGAGGTCACGTGTCGCCCACCGCGGCTACCTTCGTCATCACGCGCAGGACCGCCCCGCAGCTCACCGCCTCCGGCTGCCCCCGCTGCCCGGGACACCGGCCGCGTTGGCCTCACGGCCACCGTCCCCCCGACCACACCCCTACCGCTGCCCCCATCACTGGCACCACCACTAGCCCCCGCGACCACCTCCCGTAACTGTCCCCACGAGCCCCTTTGTGACGTCTCCCTGCAGCTGGCCCCCGGGACTGCCCCAGTGCCTCCCAGTTCTGCCCAGTTCTCAGGGACCCAGCCCAGGACACCCGTGGTTGGGCTGTGCGTCGGGAAGCCCACACCGGCCCTGCTCCTGGGGGGCAGCCCTGTGGGGGGTGAGCCCTGTGGCATGGTGGGGTGAGCCATGGGAACACGGCAGGATGAGCCGGGGGGTCCCACTGGGGCAGGCGGTGGGGCCTGGAGGGGTGAGCCGAAGGGCCTGGGCAGGAAGGGTGGCAGGGCCCCAGTGGGATGAGCCGTGGGGCCCCGCTGGGGTGAGCCGTGGGACCCCATTGGAGTGAGCCACCGTCCCCGTGGGAGTTACCCGTGGGGCGCCGCGCGGGGTGGGCCCCTTGGTGGCAGGCGGTGCTGTGGGGCAGGAAGCGGCGTGGGTGCGGAAGCCGGCAGCCCTGCGCGGTGGGTGGGCTGTGCGCAGGGGTTGTTCGCGTGCGCCCCACGGCTCGCCCAGCCATGGTGGTGCCTGGCGCCTTCCTCGTACCTGTCCTCCTCCTCCTCTGCAGGCTGGGCCCCTGCCTTGCGGCTGCCCACAGCCCCCCAGGTAAGGGAGCACATGGGCCCCAGGGGGGGCGGGAGGCCATGGTGCCCCATGGGCGGTGGGGTTGGGGGATGTCACTCCCCAGTGATGGTGGGTGAGGAGGACAGGATGCGGGGCTGTGTGGGCCGGCGAGCCAGTGGGGCTTGCGCTAGAGACCCCGTGACCCCTCAGTGCGCCCCAGGACCCCCGGCATCTACATGGCCCCTTGCAGTGGGGCTGCTGGGAGAGCTGGGCTGTGCCAGGGAGCCCCGTTGGATGTCCTTGCTCCTGCCTTAGCGCTGGAGCATCACTGGCACCACCGGCCCCATGGCTACCAGCCCTGCAGCTCTCCTGGTTCCATGGCTCCTGGCCCCATGGCTCTCATGGCCGCAGAGCTCTAGTGGCCACACAGCTCTGCCGGCCCTGGGGCTGCCAGCTCAGCAGGCAGCGCTGCTGGGAGGGACCCTGGCCATGGAGGTCCCCCGCAGCAGGCTGGGGCGGGGGGCGGCGGCAGGATGCGATGCACAGATCCTATCGGCCTTGTGCATCAGCCGGGCAGGGCGGCAGCCAGCAGATCTGCACCAGTTGCCCTTTCCATCCCCGTCATGTCAGTGGTGCCGTGCGCAGATGGGGGATGGGGGGCGGGGGACAGGTGTGTTATGGATGCACGCACAACCAAATCCAACAGGTGTTAAAAGTCAGATTTATTCTTCAGTAGAAAAGTTAGTTCGAACTCCGGTAACATTTTATAAACCACAAGCTCAACGATGTAAGGGGAATTAGTACTACACAGCCGACTTGAGAATCCTTAAAAGTGATGACTCAAACTGCGCATTATCACTCACCTAAAAGACGAGGGCGCTCTCCCTCGAGGAGTTACCTCGGGCGGTGCCCTGACCCAAGGGGGGGTCCCCAACTGCAGACCCGCTGCTGTGGGGAGGACTGATTCCCACATGTCCTCCAGCTTATACCCTTGTCGAATCTGACCTGTGGTCATTTAATCCCTGTTGGCCAAGAAGGTCACCTCGGTGTACCTGGCACGTCGCAATTGGTCAGTTCAAATTTCAACCTGCGGCCTCTAGGGTTTGGGGTTTTTTTCCTCTTCTCCCTGCCTGGAGAAGTTTTGTTTCCTGCTGGGGGGAGTGTACTGCCACACAATCCACCCCGTGACCACAGTCATGATTCAGCCGGTTTCCTTGGAGTGGTGGTACAGTCACCTCTTGCCTCCAAAGTTAAAAGGGAGCACAGTCTGACGAATTTGTTGCTCATTGTGGGCCATCATTTCATTCTGGTCTAGAATTAAAGTGGAATATCGGACACAGGAATATCCAGCGCATGAACAGGTTTTAAGGGAGTATACTTAACCGTTAGTACAGGCTTCACTACCAAGTGTTTGATAGAACTTACTGCAATACAGATTACAGTAATCATAACTACAAGCATTATTAAAGATCAGAGAAGGCTGCTCCCCCACCCCGTGAAAGAAAATCCGAACATATCAAAACCTTTTCCCCAGTCAGTTAGTCCCTGGTGCAGAAGCAGTTGCCTCTAGGTCTCTTGCCATTTTCTTTTGTTGATTTAATCTTGAAGCTACATTGACACATTTGGAGTGAACACAGGAGTCATCCATCAACAGATTCAAAACTTCACATACACCCTTCTCTTTCATTAGCATCTAATCCAATACGGCCCAATTTTTGATAGTCATTTTACTGATATGTTATAACTGATTGTTTAAGAGTCCCCAGATTGTCAGATGTAACATTCGCTAAGGTTGATAGTTGTAAACTCAGTTCTAGAGTGCTCTATCAGTGTTCCCTTGGGTACCATACAGAGTCACCCCCATGGAATTTCAGGGCATAGTGTAGTACCATTCCAACTCCACCCCATGATCCCATGGGTTAGTTGGAGGATATAGTGACATTTGGTGTTCCATACTGAACTAGCATTTACTGCACCTGGTGACCAACTATAAGCAACATGAGTATAACCTCCTCCCCCAACCAATCTGAACCTCCAACTATAATTGTTACATTGCTCTCACGTGAGCTCAAGGACTCACAATATATTGATGTCCATCATCTTTGCCACGACATTATCATCCAGATCTTCACCATCCACACCTGCCACCGTCATCACTGCCAGCAGAAGCACTGGAATAGCTCGTTTCTTCATTGTCCTGTAAGAAAGCACAAACTAAGCCTTGGTCTTAAACTGGGTCACAGGGTTAGAAGTCTGAGATTATCCACCGGACACTGATGCGGTGAGTCTTTCCGCTCCCATCTAAGGCTTCCTAGGCATACAAGCCTCTGGGTTTTGCTAAGGTCATAGGAACAATACCAATGGAAGGCAGTTTCACCATGACAGGTTGGCCCACGTATGTCTCCAGTGGAAACTGGTGTCTCTGATCATCTGGTATAGAGTCATTGCCCCTTAATGGTCCCATAGGACAAAATGCTCGAATTTTTGGACTTCCATGATTTCCCCATCGGTTATTAACAGTCAAAACTGCCTGTGGTAATTGTGCGTCCCAGTTATGGCATGAGACATCATCATGTTTTTTAATAAAGCCATTGGTTCGCTCAACTATACCATTAGCTTGGGGGTAATATGGCGTATGAAACACTCATTTGATGCCTTTCCCTTGCACCCAGTCTTGTACCACTGTGGCTGTGAAATGCGACCCATTATCACTTTGAATACATTCAGGAATAGGTAGAATACCAAAGCATTCTCGCATAACCTGGACTGTCTGGTCTCCAGTAGCTGTGCCAACAGCTGTTGCCATAGACAATCCTGATACTACTTCCACTCCTGCCAAAATATATTTCCTCCTATGAGATGGTCTCAGAGGACCAATGTAATCAACCTGCCACATGCTCCAAAGAGCCTTGCCTTGTCCGATATGCTGGGCCGGAGCTTGGTTTGGGTGATTAGCCTTAAGCCTTATTTGGCATTGCGGGCAAGCTGTAAGAATTGCTTCACAGGTTTTCATAGACACTGGCTAACCCCGAGATTGGCATTCATAATAGAGATCTGCTTTCCCCGAGTGGTCTCATTTGATATGCAACCATTCTGCTAGTCTATCCCAATCTTCCTTCTCACTGGTGACCATCCTGATTTGGGGCAGGTGGTCCACCTGTTGATTCCATTTTGCAGCTGGGGTTCCATCCTGAGCATGTCCCTTCACCCATCCCACCTTTAAAGGTCGGGATCTCCCTATTGCCAGGAGGCTTTGCCAGTCCTCTGTCCTCCAAACTTTCGCATGACCTACTTCCCACTTACTGGATTCCCACTGACATATCCACTCTGTAGCGCCCTTAAAGATTGCATAAGAGTCAATATAGATGATGGTAGCACCATTCTCTACGGCCAGTCATAAAGCCCGTAGTTCTCCTACTTGTGCACTACCTTCACCCTCTTCCTTGACTGTCTTCCCAGTACCAATTTCCAATGCCACTGGTTTACGTTGCCATTTTGATCCCACTCAACGGGCAGACGCATCAGTGAACCACACTCCCTGCACATCTGAGCCTGCCACAAATTCGGGCGCCGCCTCAATCAGAGAAGGCTTATAAGGTTGACCCAACAAGGTTGGATAGGAGTTTACAGGTTCCTGTAGTTTCAAAACCTTAGTCGGACCCTCCTTTAGTGGGAGCAATTGCCTTATCCCTTCTAGGTATGCACACCATTTCCTAACTGTGGCTTTTGGGCTACTCCCTCCGGAGGAGGTGACCCATTGAGGATCGAATTCAAGAGAGGGAAACAACCCTGTACTATAACAACCTGTGAGGTACGCAGCTTTTCAGCCTCTTTAACTGCTCTAGTGAGGGAAAGGACCCCCTTTTCCCAATCTGAATATCATTGCTCAGTCTCTTTAAATGCAGTGGAATAGAATAATAACAGCCTAGCTGGTCCCAGTGGCCCCTTTTGAAACACGCCACAGTATGAGGCATGTTCAGCAAATCCCCATTCCACCCTTAATGGATCTCATGGGTGCAATGGGCCCAGTCTCTGATAAGCCTTAAGCTCATCTTTGAGAGTGTTAAGGGCTTTCGTACATTGCAAAGTCCAATCCCATTTCCTGTTCTTTTGGAACAAGTCATAGAGAGGGCAGGCAATCACTGAAAACCCTGGTGTATGTTTTCTCCAGTAGCCCAAAGTACCTAACAGCTGTTGTAATTCTGTTTTATTGCCTGGAGTCTGTCCCTTTTCAATAGCTGATAGAGTATTGTCAGGTACCGCAACTGCTCCAGCTATCCACCGTGCCCCCAGGAATTTAATTTCTTTTCTTGTCTAGGACCTTGACATTTAGAAGATGGAATGTCTAGCTCATTCTTGACTAACAGATTCCAGACGGCCTCAGCCACTTGCCCTACCTGTTCCTTGTTATCCCCCACCAACTAGGGTATCATCTATATATTGATATATGTGAATGCCTGATGGTACTTCCACAGCATCAAGGAGCTTGGCTAAAGTATTGTGAGCAATAGTGGGGCAATGTGTATACACAGCTCTTTATCAGCAGACCATCGGCAGGTATTCACCATGCGGCCTGGGCGGCCTGAACCCCAATCCGCAGCTTCTAGGGTTTTGTAGCCCTTCCAGTTCCTCTCGCAGTGCGGCGAAAGGGTCCCGTTTCTCTTCCCGAGGGGGCGGGGTTGCTGCCGCTTCCCTTTGGTCTCCAGCTTCCCGCTCCCGGATGTCGTCGGCGGACTGCCCCCAGTGCCTTCCGCCAGAGAGCCTTCCTTCCGGGATCGTAGCTCCGACCCGACCGACCGCGAGTTCGAGACCGCTCGGGGCGGGGCTTACAGCCGGCTGGGCGGGCCTTCCTGCTGCCCTCCATCGTCCGTGGCCTGAACACGGGCGGCTTTTTGCACTCCCTCCGACAGCCCCTTTACCCGGATAGTAACAGAGTCTCCTCTCTGCTTGGGGTCCACGCCCCCAGCCAGCCCAGTAGGCTACTTGGATGTTACTGACTAATCACCCGCCGGTCCCCAGTAGCCTCTCGCTTCATCATCGCTCAACAGTATCCAATCCCCCCGTTAAAGAAACTCCCCACAAATACTCAGTGTCGGTTTCACCTGGCTTACGTGAAAACTTAGCTTGTAACTCGCTGAGTTCAGGTCCTGACCAAGGGGTTGTGCGAACACTGGTTCGGGGCCTCCCACCGTGCGGACCCGTGTGCCTTTCTGTTTTAATAAGGCGTTGCATGTCCCTTTCCGCCAATTCCTCTACCTCTTCAGAGCTGCTTTCATCAGTCTCCCCAGATGTCCCCATCCCAATCCTCAGGGTCCACACCCATGATTAACTTTCGGATTTGGGTAATACTGGGGGGCCTTTTTGCTTGTACCAGCATAATTTCAATCTTTCGTTCCAATGAACACGTCCACTCCTTTCCTTGTCTCAATTCCACCTTCAGACAATCTATTTCCCCTTTTTAGCAGAATCACTCTTTTGGTTTTGTGCTTGAATCAAGCAGGTACCTAGGAGGGCACACAGACTGCCTTTGCCGTCTCAACAAGTTCCGTGGCATAGTTCTACTCTCTCCACGACCGCTGCTGGGTCGGACCACTTCTCCTTCTCCCATTCCAGACCTGGGGGAGAAGGGCTACAGCCGTGCTTCCGTCATAATTCCTCTATTAACACCATCCTGCCGAGTACCCCAATTTAAAATGTTACGGATGCACGCACAACCAAATCCAACAGGTGTTAAAAGTCAGATTTATTCTTCAGTAGAAAAGTTAGTTCGAACTCCGGTAACATTTTATAAACCACAAGCTCAACGATGTAAGGGGAATTAGTACTACACAGCCGACTTGAGAATCCTTAAAAGTGATGACTCAAACTGCGCATTATCACTCACCTAAAAGACGAGGGCGCTCTCCCTCGAGGAGTTACCTCGGGCGGTGCCCTGACCCAAGGGGGGGTCCCCAACTGCAGACCCGCTGCTGTGGGGAGGACAGATTCCCACATGTCCTCCAGCTTATACCCTTGTCGAATCTGACCTGTGGTCATTTAATCCCTGTTGGCCAAGAAGGTCACCTCGGTGTACCTGGCACGTCGCAATTGGTCAGTTCAAATTTCAACCTGCGGCCTCTAGGGTTTGGGGTTTTTTTCCTCTTCTCCCTGCCTGGAGAAGTTTCGTTTCCTGCTGGGGGGAGTGTACTGCCACAAGGTGAGAGCGTCTCCTCTTTCCAGCCAGCACCCTTGCCCCAGCCGTCATTTTCCAAGAACAAATCCACTTCTTGGCTGGCTGTCAGTAAAACACCAGCTTTCTGTGGATACACAGGCCCTCCGTATCCCTGGACTTCCTAAGCTGCTGGGAAGGTGCCCTCCATGTTCACGTGCGGAAACAACTGGAGTACAGCGCCTGTTTGCTCCGTTGCGTTACATTACAAGCCCAGCTCTGGCTTTCTCCTGCCCCTACAGTGCTGGCTGATGGGTTTAGACCTCGGAAGGGACCAGGTGCCCCATTGCCTCATTTTTAGGGGGAAAAGAAAACATTTTCTGAGAGCCTCCAGGACAGCTCTTAGCCGCCAGCAGCTGGTTTGGCACTTGCAAGGGGTCTGCGAGGCATCTCAGTCCATTGGAGGAGCTCGTCCCGCAGCGAGCCATGCCCTTGGCCTCCAGACCAGACTGCGGTGTGATAACTGACGTGGGGACCAGCACCACTCCGGTGGCCCTGCAGCCCCCAGCCAGCACAGGATGTGGCCTCTGGCTGCGTGGGCAGGACTGAGGCTGGCACAGCACAGCGGAAAGAGGGGGCAGAGGAGCCGGCGTGGGTGCCTGGAGCGGCTGCTTGGCCTCCCGGGGCTCAGCCATGTTTCCTGCAGAGATCAAACTTCTGAGGCTCAGCCCCTGGCCCTGTGTTGGAGGGGCTGCGGTGGGAAGCACAGCCCATCATAGCCCCCATCACCCAGGTGCAGGGACACATGGGCACCTGCAAGCACCCAAAAGGGTAACAGTGAGGTGAATTTAGCCAGGATGGAGACATCAGGCACAAATCCTGGAAAACCCCCAATTTTCTCATGGGGCAAGCAAAATGGGTTGGCAGGGAGGGGTTTCTGTCCTGTCCCACAGTGCCAGGGGCTGCAAACAGCGGCCATGGGGTGACTAAGGGGAGCAGATGGAGGAATTGAGGTGAAACAGCACATCTGGAGCAAGAGGAACTGATGGCACAGATGCGGGAGGGACAGCTGCTTGGCCAGCAGCCCCGGCATCACCGACACAGCATATGTGAACAGGATGGTGGGGGCCCAGCATTGCAGGCAGGCTGCACCGCAGCTCCACTGGGAAGAGCTGGGCTTGTTTGGCTCACACAGAGGAAGGCTGATGGGTATGTGCAGGGACCCCAGCATGTGCCATGTCTCCCTGGTGCACCCCTGTGCCCTGGCACAGCTGCCCACCACCACGGTGCCCAGTGGTGTCTGTCCTTTACAGGGGTGGAGTGCGTCCTCTTCAACGAGGAGTACATGACCTGCATGTGGGGGAGCAGAGAGACGCTCACGGCCAACTACTCCCTCTACTACTGGTAGGTGCCCCTGCCCCATGGCCACCCCCAGAGCAGGGGTGTCCAGCGGTGGGTCCCTGTGCATGGGGCTACTGCCAGCGTTTCTGGTCCCAGCACCAGCCTGCTCCTCTTCCCAAAGCCCAGGGTGGGGGAGGCTCTGTCTCCAGGGCAAGCGGGATGGGATATGCTGGGGACAGGGGTCCTGGGGAGGGCTGGGGCATGTGGGGTCTTGGGGAGCCCCGGTAACCTGCTGTGGCACAGGTATGAGAACAGGTCCCCTGTGGTGGAGTGCAAGCACTACCTGCAGGACGGGGGCGTCAGTGTCGGCTGCCACTTCAACCAGAGCGAGATCATCCAGTTCCAGCCTTTCCATGTCCTTGTCAATGCCAGCCTTGGCGGCAGGACACTGGAGATCCCCAGCAAGCGCATGGAGCTGCAGGACCTGGGTATGGAGTGTTGGGGGTACCCACTGTCCTCTGTGGGGCTGCTGTGGGGCAGGAGCTGGGCTGTGGGTCCCCAGGGCTGCCCCATCATGTCCTGGCTGGTGGCAGGGCCACCGGGGCATGGGGACGGCACTGACGGGCCATCACCTGTGCCTTGCAGTGAAACCAGAGGCGCCCGTCAACCTGACGATCCGCAACATGAGCAACAACCAGCTGCAGCTGACCTGGACCTCCCCGTACCCCAAAGCCCAGTGCCTGGAGCACGCCATCAAGTACAAGAGCAACAAGGACACCAGCTGGACGGTGGGAGCCCCCTGGATGCGGCACCCTCACGGTTGTGCCCAGGGATGAGCCGTGCACCAGCCTCCACAACAGTGCTGGCCCTCATCGCATGGCCCATGTCTCTCCACAGGAGCACCAGGTGAAAGGAGACGTCTTCTCCTTCCCCAGCGTAGACTACGAGAAGTACTACACCTTCTATGTGCGCAGCAAGATCAACAGCTACTGCGGCACCACCCAGCTCTGGAGTGAGTGGAGTGTGCCTGTGGTCTGGGGCAGCAACTCCACCAGTAAGGGTAGGTCATGGGGGCTATGGCGGGATGGGATGGGCTGGGGCATGGTGGGGCTCAGCAGGCAAGGGATGGCCAAGCAAGTGGAAAACTGGCCCAAGGCAGCAGCTGTAGGGGTAAGACCTGTCCGGGTGCCTGGGGCACAGGCAGCAGCATTGGCCCCTGTGTTCTTTGCACTTCTGGAAGACAAAGACCCTGTGCCAGTGGGACCTGCTAACATTTGCTGG
Source organism: Harpia harpyja (assembly GCF_026419915.1). Taxonomy (NCBI): domain Eukaryota; kingdom Metazoa; phylum Chordata; class Aves; order Accipitriformes; family Accipitridae; genus Harpia; species Harpia harpyja. The sequence continues at coordinate 15,316,001 of NC_068957.1, forward strand.
GGTTTCTTAGCCCTGGAGGGCTGCTCTGGCATGGCCACTCCAGGACGGGGTCACCAGTCTGTTGTGGTGACAGCGTGGCAGGGCTTGGGGATGGGCTCCTTCTCCATCCTCCGCTCCCAGCTGAGCCCTGCCACAGATGATGCCAAGGTCCCATGGCCACCCACGAAGGGCCACCGGTGTGCCCACCCCACTGTTGTGGTGGTGCGCTGGCTGGGGATCCATGTCACCCTGGATCTTTCCATACACAGCAGAGGAGCAGCTGCACTGGTTCTGGATCCACACCGTCTTGATCCCCATTGTCTCTTGCCTGCTCTTGCTGGTCCTTGTCATCCTGCTGGTGCGCATGGAAAGGTGAGCGGGGGGGGGGGCTGGTGGGGGGCAGCAGCGCTGGAGCCTTTCCCATCTGACACGTCTCTCCTGTGCAGGGTGTGGGTCATCCTCATGCCCCGAATCCCCAACCCCAGCAAAAACTTTGATGAGCTCTTCATCACCCACAAGGGCAACTTCCAGGTAAGGTGGCGGCAGGCAGCCCTGCCCTGGGGCTCAACCCCTGCTCTGTGGGGTTAGGGCTTGGCTGGGTGGTGGCTCCTCTCACCCCGCTCTGCTCCCCGAAGGAATGGGCCGGAGTCCCCAAAGATGTCATGGAGAGCTTCAAGCCCAACTACAGTGAGAACATCTGCTACGTGAGCGAGCTGCCCCCCAAGGACAGTTACGAGCCCCTGTGGGAGGGCAGCAACCACCCGCCGTCGCTGATGCCTGGGGCCCTGGCTGCCCCCCGTGAGCACAGCCCCTACAAGAACAGCTATGTGGGAGTGTGACGCACTCCTGCACCCCTGCACCCTGCATGCTCCACACCACTGCTGCCCGAAACTTTGCTGCCCCACAGGCCTCGCTCCCTGCTCCCACCCTGCCTCTGCCAAATGCCTGGGACCCCCAGCCCTGCTCCCTGCCATGGTCACACTCAGTCCCCCGCAACATGGCAGCTGTACTGCACCACAGGGTGCTGGGTGAGCATGGTGTGCTGGGTGCACTGGGTGCACTGCACAGTGTGCTGTGTGCACCGGGTGGTGCAATTGGTACACTGCACAGTCCCCGGGGTGCAGTGCATAGCACCCTGGGTGCACTATTTGTTGCGTGCATGAGATGGATCAGGTGGCCCTGGGTGCTGCTCTGGGTGCGTTGCAGCACACTGGGCACACTGCAGTGTCCCAGCACCTGCCCTGTCCTTGGGGCGTCCAGGAAGGCAGGGTGACATCCATCCTACCAGGAGCCCTGCCACATGCAGGATCCCTCTCAGGGTTGCCATGGCAGAGCAGAGCTGTGGGAGGGCTGACCGGCTCCCACACTGCACTCCCGTGGGCCGCCATGCTGGGCATATTGGAGCTGCTGGGAGCTTGCCAAGCCCCCCTCCTTGCTTTGTGGTTCCCGCAAGCACACCCAGGGACTTATCCCAGTGAGGGGGCAGCTGTGGCTAAGCAGGCAGGAGCCACTGGCCGACCGATGGGGACACTGGGGCTGAGAAGCGCCAAGGGCCAGAGGGGCCAAGTATGGGAAAATAACAGAAGATCGGCGAGGAGGATTGTAAACACACTCAAGTGACTTGCATCTGGGGCGTAGAAAAACACATATATCATACTAATTGTTGTCTATCCTTGTGTGTTTGACAACTGGAACATCTGTGTTCAGATAACATAGGCCAGTGATAGACTTAGGGGCACCCTACTGAACATGCTTGAGATTCCTGCCCTGCTGTGGGAAAGATCAAAGCACAGTGGTAAACTACGCCTGCATGAATCCTGGAAAAACAGGCAAAAACAGCAGCTTTGGCGATCCTCTAGCACGGACTGAGCTCCACGGCGCCTGCATTCCCGCTTGTGTGCCCCTGCCTGGGTGCTGCTTGGGGGATACCCCAGTTCATGAGGTAATGAAAATAAATTTGCTCATTGCATTTCATCCGTGTTTTTGTGGTTATTCTTGTGTCCTGCCTGTGCTGGCTCGCACACCAAGCCACTATGTCGCCCCTGGCCCTGAGGGCTGCAGCCCCCAGGGCACCACGTGAGCCCAGCTGTCCCCCTGGGGCCTCGCCACCCCTTTGCCTGCGCCCTGGGTTTCCCACTGCAGTAAAGCTCTGCTGTGCTGGGGGGTCACCTGGGCTCACCCTGCAGGGTCTGGGGGAGGCACCAGCAGAGCCCTGCACCCCACTCACCTCTGACCTCACCAATGCTGCGGGGCAGGGTCCAGCCCCACTGTCCCAGCCCCTGGTCCCGGGCTCACGGCAGCGGCACATTCATCCACATCAAGCTGCCAGGGCCGCCTGCTGCACTTGGCCACCGCTGCTCTCCCTGCAGATGACCAGAGCCTTCCAGCCAACGCCAGCTGCACCGTCCTGCAGCTGGTCTCCTACGTGAGGAGGATGGTGGGGGTCCCCGACACTGGTGAGCCCTGGCTGCGGGGCTGCAGCTCCCCCCCCGCCTTGGCAGCAGCACTGGCACTTGTCTCACCTCCAGTGGGATGCCACGCAGGCTCCCCATGGTGTGGGCGGAGCGGTGAGGTGGGGGGGTCTCCAGCTCACTATACCAGCAGCCCTCGCCCCACCCCAGCTTTTCCAAACATCATCCACCTGTGTGATGAGCTGGGCACCCCCAAGCTGGTCTTCCAGGTGACCAGCCTGAGCGAAAGGGCCAGTGAGTTCCTCCAGGCATGTGGCACCTACTATATGTGCAGGGTGGAGTTCGGGGCACCTGGTAGATGTCCAGGCAAGTGGAGCCCCTCAGTCCCTGCGGGTCCCGGCAGCGCACAGGGTGGTGGGGTGCAGCGGGCAGGAGTGACAGCAGGGCCATCCCATAGGGACTGAGGAGGAGCACACACGCTGGTCCTTCACACTCCTCCTGGAGCATCCCAGCCCAGCACTGACAGGTGGGTGAGGGGATGGGGAGCAGCCAGGTGGGCGGGCACAGGCGTGGGTGCCTGGCGCAGGGGCCGGGGGCTGCCAGACCAGCACCTGGGAGATGTTGGAGGAGAGGAGGACGCCTGACATGGAGACACCGCCCTCCACGGCACGAGGCCAAGGAGCGGTAAGGGGCTGCCAGTGGCCCCCAGGGCAGCCAGTGTGGCCTTGCCCAACTTCACCAAGGCCACCTCTGCCCTGGGGATGGGGGGACACTGTCGGCCACAGGCCAGCCCTGCCCAGGGACCTTCCCATCCCTGCGGCCTCCAGCACCTTGTGGGCACAGGGCTCGTGGCAGGAGCTGCCCGGTCCCCGCGCCCACTGTCCCCACATCATCACCCTTACGGCCTGCCTCCCTGTCCCCACGCCCTGTCACCCTCGTGCCGTGCTGCCCTGTCCTCCACCACCCTCAAGCTCCGTCCCCCTGCCCCACCATCCCCGTGACCACATCCTCATGCCCCGTTGTCCCCACGCCCCCCCCCCCCGCCCGCAGCGCCGTGCCTCTCCACGCAGGGGAAGGCAGAGCGGGGATGGAGGGGACCCGGCGCAAGGCAGCTTCAACCTCCGGAGCGCTGCCGGGGCCGCGCCAGCAGGACAGGCAGCACTGAGGCTCTATAAAGAAAGACTGGGGCCGTCCCCGCCACGCGCTTCCCGGGGCTGCGGCCGCCACCGGGGACGGGCAGGGCCCGGCCCGGCCAGGCCTCCCGCCCACCCCCCCGCCCGGCGCCGCAGCGCCCCCCAGCGGCGGGCAGATCCGGCCCCGCCCCCTGCCGGGGTAGGCGGGGCCTCCGCGCTTGACGGACGGGTAACTTTCCACCCCTGCCCACGTGGTGCACCGGGCTTCCGCCCCCTCGCGGCCGATTAGGGGGCGCGGCGCCGGCGGCCTCGCCCCCTCGCGGCGGTGATTGGCGGAGGCGGAGCCGTGGGTACGCCCCCGGCGGCTCGCGCTGCCGCGGTGCCCGGCTCAGCGCTGCCGGCGGTCGGGACGGGGCAGGCAGCACCGGCGCCGGTCACCGGTACTGCGCACGGCACGGCACGGCACGGGCTCACCATGATCGTGTGTCCCCAGAGCGTGGAGCACCCCCGAGGAAGCCGGTGCCAGCGGCTGCCGGGGCAGGTAGGTCCCGCTCCGCCGCCACCGGCGCCCGTACCGGTGCACCGGGCTCGGCCCTGCTCGCCGCCCACCGGCCCGGGCCGGCTGCGGCACCAGCAGGCTAAGGCATTCCCGCCGCCCGCCCGCGCGCGGGCCCGGCGTGGCCGCGCTCTCCCGATGCGGTGGCCGGCGGCCCGGTACCGGTGCGGCGGCGCCGTCCCCGTCCCCTTTGTGCGGGATGCGGGAGGCGCCGTGCCTCCATCACTGCCAATCAAACTTGTTTTTCTCTCTCCGCCTGCACTGCCCGCGCCGCGCACCGGGGGCGCTGCCGCCGCCGCCCGCACAATGGGGCCCCGGTTACCGGCCGCCGGCACCGGGCCCGGCACCGCTGTGGGGACCCCTGCCGCGGGCACTAGCACTTCCCCCGTCCCCTCGAGAACCGGGGCGGGGGGCCGGGCGAGAGGTGCCCGCCGCGGTCGCGTCCCCAGCGAGCATCACCGGCGGAGCCACCGGTACCGGCGGAGCCGCGGTCTCACCTCGCGGAGGGATGGAGCCCCGGGGGGTGGCGGTGCTCACACTGCGGAGTCTTGCCCGGCCGGGCGGGGGGCGAGGCGGGGGTCTCCCGGCCCCTCTCCCGCGGCTCCCGGCGCTGCCCGGGCTTGCTCCTGGTCGCGGGGCACAGGACCGGCTGGGCTCTTCCATCCTCCTGCCTGTTTCACATGCAAACTGCTGCCCGGCGATTGGCTGGCCGGGCAGCACCGGGGCATCGTTCCCCCGGCAGCACCTGCCCGGGGAAGGGAGGGGGTGAGGCTGGCGGTGGGTACGGGGTCGGAGTGCCTATTGGGGTTCAGGGGGCTTGGACCCACGAAAGCCGCCCCGGGGAGGGAGGCAGGCAGGCGATGCTCCCACTGCTCAGGGCTGCGAGTGGGTGCAGGGGAGGGGGAGGAGGAGGAGGAGGAGGGGGGTTATGGCAGGGGAGGGTGAGGAAGGGGGCACCGGGGGCAATGCGAGAGTCTGGGGGGGACGTGGCTGGTGGTGCCAGAGGAGAGACCTTGGGCTGAGCTGGTGCCATGGAGAGCAGGCAGGAAAGCCCAGCTGGGGGACGAGGGCTGAGGTGACGGGCTGCCCTGCACCTTCCTTCATCCTCCCTTTCCAACCCATGTCTGCATGGTCCCTTGCTCCATCATCACCTGGACAAGCAGAGTGAGGAGAGCTGGTGGCCCCGGAGGCTGAGCTGGGGACCACCTTCCCCTGGGGGGAGCGAAGGGGCTGCCGGCTCCTCCACCTCTGCCCACCAGAAGACCAGTGGCTTTAACCCTGTGGGTATGCTCAGGGCAACTCATTTCCCCGAGCAGAGGGACGTTGTCGGGGACTTTTGCAGGTCAGTTCTGGTTTGCACTTTATCCCGTGGGACAGAGAAGCCGGTGCTCTTCATCCCTCCCCATTTTAATTTGAGTTTTGGGTTTTTTTGGGCCCCTTTGGCCAGAGGAAGTGAAGAGGAAGCTCCAAATGGCATCAAGTAAATCTCTTTGACAACTGAGCAATGGTGTGTTTGTCAGAAGTGCAGGATGGTAGAAAATAGCCAGAGCTGCTTCCTGCACTGCCTCTGCGGGTGCGACTGCTCTGTGCTGCTGCATGGCTCAGCCCTGCTCTGCCTCCCCTCACCTTGGGGTGCTCTGCTCCACGCCCCACGTTTTTGCTGGTTTGCAGAAGTGCTCCTGGTTTTCTGCCATGCCACTGTGGTTGCTGTGTGCTGGTCACCAGCCTTCGGGTGACTGCACCGGAGAGACGGGTGGGGGGAAGATGATGGTGGTGTCAGCAGGGCCAATTGCTCCCAGGGAAGATTTTGGTTCAAGCCCGGGATGAGAGGCGCACCCTCTGCGCCTGAGGGTGCTGCCTGGGCTCCCACGCGCAAGCGGGAGCTGTGACTTTCTGTGTGAGAAGGTTAGCGCCTGCTGCACCTGTGCCTTGGCGCAGGCAGGCTGTGGATGCAGACCCCACTGTCGGGTGGGAGGTGTGGCAACAGGGCCATTGGGGCGCAGCAGCTGCCCAGGCACCTTTTGCCCATCCCTGCCCTCTGCTCCCACCACCCTCTCAGGGGAGACTGGGATGGTGTGGCTCGGGGCTGTGCTCAGCTGGGGCACTGGTGCAGGGCTGGGGTGGGCACTGCTGGGGGTGTACGGACCCCCTAGCCAAGTTGCCTATCTGTGTTTCACTGGTGGATGCACCCAGTGCCAGCTGTGCCATGCACCCATGTGCTGTGGGACCCGCACCCACACTGTCTCCCTCTGTGTGCTCCCAACTGCATGGCGGGTGCTAGGATACCGCTTGCCCCTTGGCTTGCCAGGGCAGGAGCCTGGGAGCAGCTCGGCTGGCTCCACAGGTCTCCCCCTGTCCTAGTGCTGGGCAGGAGGGCTTGGTGCTGGCGGTGCGGGGGGCCTGGTGGTAAGGCTGATGGACTGCTCTGTTCTGGGAGGTATTTCATGTCATGTTTCTCCTGCTCCAGCCTTGCATTTGGCTCTAAGGCTGCAAGGAAACATCACTCGTAGTTTGCCCTTTACTTCCGCTCACCAGGCAATGCCCTCTCCCAGGCAGAGACCAACCTGTGCTTCCTGCAGCCTGTCCTCCCACCAGCAGTGACCCCACCGAGCAGTGCTCTGCCTAGCTCCCTGACCCGAGCACAAGCTCTCTCCAGTGGCTTCTGACCTGTTGGTGTCCCTCTGGGAGCACCAAGCCAGGAGAGGGGATCCCAGCCGCTCACAGAGCCTGGGCTTGGCTGGGGTGGGCTGCTGCAGTGAGGGCTGCTCCAGGGAGAGCTAAGCCGAGCGTGTTCCCTGCAGGTAGTGAAGATGTCCAGCAGCGACCCGGAGCGCCCCCACTTCCTCTTTGTGAAGGTGCTGGCCAGCCGGGGGCGGCTGGAGGCGGTGACCCAGCAGATGGGCTACCACCCGCAGTACCTCGACAGCTTCCTCAAGACGCAGCACTACCTGATGCACATGGACGGCCCGCTGCCCTTCGACTGCCGGCACTACATTGCCATCATGGTGAGCCCTGCTGGGAGCTGCCGGAGGGGACGGGGTGCTCTGCTCAGCCCTGTGAGGCTCCCTGCTCTCCCTCCACCAGACAGCCTGTGCCGCAGGCTTCTCTGCAGAGGCCAAAATCATGATGTCCTGGAGGCTGGGTGGAGAGGTGGGCTCAGGGTCCCAGGACGCCTGTCCCGCCAGCACAGTGCGGGGATGCTGACGTGCTGCTCTTGCAGGCAGCTGCCCGGCACCAGTGCCGGTACCTGGTGAATCTGCATGTGCTGCAGTTCCTGCGGGCAGGGGGTGATCCCCAGTGGCTGCATGGCCTCGACTTCATCCCCCCCAAACTCCGGAACCTTAATGAGATCAACAAGATCCTGGCACACCGACCATGGCTCATCACCAAGGAGCACATTGAGGTATATCAGCCAAGGACCAGGGCGGCGATGGGGACAGCAGCATCCCCAGGGGGAGCCAGCACCCTGACCGTGTCACATCACTGGTCTATCTGTGTCCTGCAGAAGCTGCTGAAAATCAGCGAGTGGAGCTGGTCGCTGGCGGAGCTGGTGCACGCCGTTGTCCTCCTGGCACACTGCCACGCACTCGCCAGCTTTGTCTTCGGCTGTGGCTGCGAGCAGGATGACGGGCTGGGGGGCCGAGGCTCACTGAAGCCCTTGTCACCTGGAAACCAGTGCTTCTGCGAAGTCACCACTGGCAACGGCTGCAGCCAGGAGCTGCTGCGCATCAACCGCAAGCGGGTGAGCCCCCGAGGGTGGGTCCATGGGGGGACGGGGGCACGGCCAGGAGCACTGCCCTCACCCCTGAGCCTGTGTCTGTGCAGTCTCTGGACTCCTGCATGGAGCTGGATTCCCTCCGGGAACGCATGCAGCGGATCCACGTGGAGACCGAGGGCAGGGAGGAGACGAGACTGCTGCAGCAGGACCGAGAGGAAGGTGAGGGGCAGGGAGCAGAGGTGGGCATGCAGGATGGGAGTTCATATGGCATATCTGGGTCTTGCTTCCCCATGTCTATACTTACATTTTCTGTGATGCACGGTTTGGAGACGGGCTCCTGGGATGCTGGTGGCAGGGGAGGAAGGCAGTGGCGCTTCCCAAAGAGGCCCAGCAAAGCCCGGCTTTCAATGCCTGCTGCAGCTGGGAACAGGGCAGCTGAGCATTGCTCTGACCTGTCTGCAGGGCTCTCCCCTCTTGCAGATACTGACGGGGAAGTCACCGGTGCCACCAATCTTGCATGCTACACGCAGGACCCTGACTTTGGATACCAGGACTTTGCCCGGCGTGACGACGATCAGACGCAGGTATTCAGAGTCCAGGTGAGGTTCCTGCTCTCTCGGCAGGCGGCAGCCTGGGCTGTCGCCTCTCCTCTCCTCTCCTCTCCGCTCCTGGTGGGGAGCAGATGGTTGCGGGGGTGCCCATGCAGCCCGGATCTGGCGCAGCTGCTTTTGCAAAATACCTGAGCGGGGAAGTTCAGCTCTTGAGAGGGAACCTGCCCCACTAGGGTTGGGGAGAGGGAGGTGACCACTGACTTCTGTCCCCAAGGGCTGCTGATTTCTTCACGTTCTTCGCGAAGGCAAGGATCAAAAGCTGCCTGATGAGGGATGTAGTTTGTGGCAGAGCTGCCCCCAGAGCAAACCTATTGAATTCTGCTGCATCCCAAGGTCTCCAGCCCTTCATCCTGGGAATATTCCCCAGGCTCCTTTTTGTGGTTGTGAAAGCCTCTTGCTGTGCTCAACAGGATTACTCCTGGGAAGACCATGGCTTCTCGTTGGTCAACCGGCTCTACTCTGACATCGGGCATCTCCTGGATGAGAAGTTTCGGATGGTTGATGGTCTGCAAAGCAGTGCCATGGCCAAGCGGCAGGGCTGTGAACCCTCTGTCTTCAAGCGGGGCATCTGGAACTACATCCACTGCATGTTTGGCATTAGGTAGGGAAACCAATCTCATGGTCCAGGGGAGAAAACAGCTGACCCAGGCAGGAGGAGGGTAGGGCACTCAGGCTGTCTTGCAGATGGGCTTGGAAAAGAGACAAGTGAATCACTTGCCTGGTTGTTGGGCCAGGCAGGGAAGAGGTGCTCAGCTTCTCTGGCCAGGGCAGGGTGCTTTGGGGACAGGGCTTCAGTGCCTGCTGGCTGCTGCTGTGTGTCCCCCTGCCCGGCAGCTGTGCTGTGCCCCAGGCAGACTACAGACGAGTTGCTCCATAGGGACACGGTGCTGGCTGTGACTCGCCCCTGTGCTCCCTTGCAGGTACGATGACTACGACTATGCAGAAGTGAATCAGCTCCTGGAGCGAATGCTCAAAGTTTACATTAAAACTGTAACCTGCTACCCAGAGAAGACAAACTCAGAAATGTTTGACAGGTTCTGGAAGCAGTTCAAGCACAGTGAAAAGGTGGGACAGCCAGCCCCTGGCTCTGACCAGCTGCAGTGGGGCTGTGAGCGAGCAGGGGCTGCAGGCTGGGGTGCTTCGGGGGGTATACAGGAAACCTCTGAGCCACCAAACCAGTCCAAGGCAGGTGGGAGGGAAATGGACACTGGCTGTTTGTAAGGAGTTGGGCTTAGTGTGGCATGGGGCTGCCTGTAGTGTGATGAGCGCAGAGGCCACTGGCAGCATGGGGATCTCCAAGGCCATTACCCCATCGGTGAATGCCTCCAGGTGAGCCCTCGCTCCAGCCGTAACTCGCTGGAGCGGCTGCTGTAGGCACCAGGGACCGTGCCAGCACCAGCCTGGCATGCTGATGCCAAGTGTTCTGGGCTCTGGGAGGCCGCCACAGCCTGCAGGACTGGGAGAAGGGGGAAAGGGCAGCTGCCTGTGCTGGAAGAATTGGTGGCATTTTGTCCCATGCCAAAAGACTCACTAGCCTGGGTCAGTGCTTGCTTGCACCACTGCCCGCAGCACACTGTGGCTGCCTGAACCTCTCTTGCTTCTCCCTTAGGTCCATGTGAACCTGCTCATCCTGGAAGCCCGAATGCAGGCAGAGCTGCTGTACGCATTGCAGGCCATCACCCAGTACATGATCTCCTAAATGGTGGGGAGCTGCGCTGCGGCAGGGCCGGGCAGCATCTTCTCTCCCTGGACTCGTGCGTGACCTGTCATGCTGGGATGGATGGCAAGGGATTACTCAATTTAGTTTACTTGACTGTCTTGGGTTTTGTTTTTTTTTTTTTCCCCCCTTTGTGGGGCTGGCTGAGTGGCCCCGTTACGTGCAATTACCAAACTGTGAGGCAAGTCCGTGCTGCTGAGATGTTGGTGTGATGCTGGAGACTTGAACATGTCCAAGGAGGACTGCCAAAGACATGGGGGGAGAGGGAGGTGGGAGGGGACTGAGGCCAGTTTAGAGGGATGTTCCCCCACAAGCAGAAGCTCCTGGCCCAGACACAGCAGGAGCCTCGGCCACCGCAACGAGGGCAGAGGCGAGCTGGCTTCCTTCCTTGTGCTGCAGTGGCTGCCCTGCTTGCAAGCCACCCTTCGGTGTCTGGCCTCATTGGGGTGATGCATCTCGCTTGGGAACAGCACGGGCAGCTTGCGGGTGCGTTGCAGCATCCTGAGTTGCATGGTCAGGCAGGGAGGAGTGCTGGCTCCAAGCGAGGGCCCTTCCCCAGCCTGGGATGGGAAGGGGATGCGCTTTCTGCGTACACGTCCTGCCCTTTAGGTCTATGTGCCAAACCCCTCTGGGATGGACAAGTGATGACCGAGGTGAAGTCCAAACTGTGAAGCTCTTGCTGGCAGGGTGTCCAAGGGCTCTGCCTTCTCTGACAGCGGGGTGAGAAGGTCTGTGACAGTGTTCAGGCTCTGGAGATTTCTGCAGAGGACTTTGGGCAGTCCTCGGGGAGCTTGCTCCAAAGCCCCTCCTCTGCCTCCCATCAGCAGAGGGGCAGGAGGAACAAGGAAGGCTTTCTGACTTAATGTGGCTTGTATTTTCTTACCACCATGAGAGGGCCAGTCACTTGCTGCTTAACAGCATGGTGGAGGAGCCTGCGGTCAGCACAGGTGAGCTACAGGAAGCTTCTCCTTGAACCTGGGCTGGGGGGACTCCCTGGGCTGTCCCCGTTTGAGCAGAGGCAGCCCATACACCAGCCTTGCCCTCTGCCCCATGGGCAGGAGCATGCACCACTGCTCCCCCCTGTCCCAGGGCTGCTCCCTGCCCGTGCTGCAGCCCCTGGCTGGGGAGGTATGAGGGATCCGGTGCAGGCTCTGGATAGCAGCCATGAAAGGGGAATGAGGCCACCTGTGATAAGTGGGAGCCTGAAGCAAGGGCAGCTGTCAAGTCAGCCCAGTGCACGCTGCTTCAGTCGACCTGTTTACTGCATAAATGTACAGGGAGAAAACCTTGTGTATGGAAGCTACAGAAAAAGCCTATTTTTGCTATAAATATCTTATGTTTGACATGGATGTGTGCTTTATTTCTGCCAGATGTTGGAAAGGGGATCCAAACTTAGACTGCTGCTCTAGGCAGGACAGCAGTGCCTGGCTGACTGCAGCCCCGAGATGGCTTCAGCTCCAGGAACTCCAATGTTCCCAGCTACGATGGAGTCCTGTGCTGACAGCTCTGGTCCAGGACCAGCAGCTGTTCACTGGGGCTAGACCCGTCCTGTTCAGCTCAGCTATGTCCTCTTCCCATGCTCAGATGAACAACTCCTGCAGCGTTGCATATTCAACAGGAAAAGAGGGAAGGTTTTCAAGGGGCTGCAGTGCTCTGGCAAGTAGGAGGGTGCTGGAGGAAGGACCTGGCTTCTCCCCTGCCAGGTACCTGGCCACAGGAGGGTGAGGTGTGGGTGCTGCTTCTGCAGCTGAGGAAGAAGCATTTTGCTTGCACTCACAAGCTCGGTGAACCAGGACCAGCTCTTTCCCCAGCCACACTGCAGGTGCCCTCCCTGCAGCATGGGCTGGAGGAACCTGTGCTGGGGCTGGACCAGCTTTTACTGGGCCAAGCTGGTGCCCAGGCAGTAAAATGACAGGACAACTGGTGCTGGGCAGTACTGGCTGAGTCAGTATGGTGCCAAGACAGTGGCACCAGTGCCAGGATGACTGGTGCTGGGACAGGTGCCACTAGGCTTGGCTTGACAGTACTGGGACAGGCACTGCTGTACCATCATTTAGCCCCAGTGAGGGCTGGGCACAGATGGGGGCAGCTGGGTGTCCTGCTCACTGTCAGGAATAGCACTCCGATTAACTGTAGCAGCCTGCCTGCCTGCCAGCCGTTTTGCCAGCCTTTCCCCTGCTCCTGTGAAAGCAGCTCTGTCCCCTGCAGGGCTGGGATGAGCCGCAGCAGGCAGTTCTCTGCAGGGCAGGCTGCCCCGGAAGCAAGCAGCACACCACAGCTCTGTGCAGCCTGGGGCTGGCTCCCAGCACGCTGCCAGCAGCAGCATCCTCACCACCCACCATCACCCTGCACTGCTGGGGAGAGAGGAGGGAAATGGCAGCGACAGCATGGCGCTGGCTGGGGGTGAAGGGCTGCCCGTCCCCAGGAGCTGCAAAGCAGGTTCCCTTTTGCCCCCCATCTCTCTCCGTTTGCGCACAAAGAGCTGGCCTTACAGGAGCTGGGACAGCTGCTGCTTGCTCTGGCTCACAGAACAAGCACCAGTCACAGCAGCAAGATGAAGGGCTCCATGGGCTGTCAACCCTGACCAGAAACGAGCACAGCTGCTGGCAAGGCCAGGGGAGACTGCCAGCCTCAGTTCCCCAACAAGAAGAAAACATCCCGACGTGATCTCAGAGCTAGAAAGCAAGAAATAAAGCAACCATCTACTCCCATCCCTGCAGAGCCAGCGAAGTTACTATCATGTCCCAAGTAGGTCTTGTAGCAGGTAACTCAAGTATGGGAGATTGTGTCACTGGAGAAGCCTGTAAAGGATCTTGTTGACCAGACACTTCAGGGCAGTTCTACACCCACACTAGTAACTACAGCTTAGCTTTTGAAACCCATGAGCTGGTCCTTCATGTTACCAACCTCCCCTGCTCCCCTCCTGTGGCCAGCCAGGCTGTGAAGCTGTTGCACTCACTGAGGCCCAGGCGTTAAGGCTTCCCGGGAAGGGCAGTGCAGGCACTACACCATTCAAGGTAAGCAGATGGCTCTAAGCCACATGGCACACCACGAGTCTGGCAACTTCAATGCTTGGGACCCTGCCCTGGTGCCCCCTGCACCCTTCATCTGCTCAGACTAGGATATTCCTCTCTATTGCTCTGTGCGTGGAAGAAGGAGAGCTGCCAGAGCCCAGGGTACCTCTCCTCTGCAGGAACCCTCCAGGATGTCCAGCATACCCATGTGGGAGCCAGGCCACTGTGACCTTACCTGGAATTACTGAGGGGTGGATGCAGGCACATGTCCAAAGCGGTCACTGAGTTTCCTGCAACAGCCTGTAGCAGAAAGGCGTGCTGGCAGGCACAGCCAGGACTGCTTTTGTAACAGCCAAGCCATCCCCAAGCTGCGTGGGGCGAGGAATGGTGTGTCCTAGCCTGCAGAGATCAGCAAGCCATGCTGCAGCAATGGTTACTGTCACAGCTCCTACAATGCACCCATTAAAAGCCAGCCCTATGGCTGCTGGTCTTACAACAGTGGTGGAGGGGGAAAAAATAGTACATGGGAGCTGGGATAGACTGTCCTGCCAGGACAGCCCTGGAGCAGGCAGCGTGCACCCCACTATCTCCCCATTCTCCAGCTTGCCTTCCCCACACACCAGCTACTCCACCACAAAAGACACGTGAAGTAGGGCAACAGACCTCCCCGCTGTGCTTTCACACATGGTTCCATCACTGGTGGCACAGGAGAAGCGTTCATCAACCGGCAAGCATCTGGGGCAAAGCAGGTCTCTGGCCAGAAACTAAGATGAGCAGAAAAGCTGGTGAAGTTTTTGCTCTGGCTTCAGGTACTGCTGCTCTGCAGGTAACTAATCCATAGGCCAAAATACTTATGGTGACAACTCCAGAGACCTATGAGGTCTCTAATGCTGCAAGAAAGGCTGATCTACTGCACACAAGGTGCACTGAACCCACGTGGCTGTTAGGAGAGAACACAGCAGGACTCTTGGTGACTACTGCAGATGGTGTCACATGCGTCAAAAGTGACCCTGAGCCAAGGCATCCAGGTCCCAGCCTGGCATCTATTTGGTGCTTTGCTCTCCTTGGCAATGCTTAAGTGTCACAGGCCAATGCTCAAATCAGCATAAAAAGTGTTAACAGCTACTGGGGGGAATGCATGGTCCCCTGTTCTATGTCAAGTTTTGAACACATCCACCCTGACCCAACCAACAATTGCAAAACCTACCCTCCGCATTTTGTTATGTGCTTGCAGGAAGCCCTAAGAAGTGCCCAAGGAACAGACAGTTCCCCTAAGGATCTCCTCCTAATCCCTCATTTTTGGGGATTGGCTTAAATCTTGAAGCAGGAGCCTTAAGATCCCTTCCAGAGTTACTTGCATTAACCATTTTAGCACTATTATTTTTCAGTAGTATTCTTTATCAGGTATTACTGAATAGTAATAGTATCCAAGGCTTTGAATGCACATTTTCTGGCTGTACACATACTGTGCAATTTCATGAATGAGACTTTCTCCTCAGTATTTTTAAAAACATCCCCCACTTGCTCTCCATGTGTCTAACCAGGCCAGTGGAATCTGTGCTCTACACTCCTTCCCCATTTCTCTCTGATCTCCTTACCTGCCTCCACGCCAAAGCAACATGACCAAGGCTCTGAACAAGTCTTGTCTTCTGTAAGATCTCTCCTGAGCTGTGGTGCACAGAGCACCCCCAGGGCAGAGGGGGACAGCACATTCTCCAGCCTCATCCCAGCTGTGAGAAGGCAGACCTGCTGGAATGACACACTGTTTTGATTCAAGGGCTCCACCACGTTCCTCACAAGCTGCTTCACTGGCTCAGACTGTATCTGCATTCCTACTTGCCTTATGTCAAGGCAAGACCCCTTAAGGTACACACTTGAACACCTCTGAGCAGTCCTAAGGAATAACCAGCTCCTGGCTTCCACTCTGACAGTCATGTCCCCTTTGATGGGCAGCTCCAAGCCATTATCTCCTACTATCAAAAATGCTCTCCAGCTGTAGTAAACTTCCTTTTTCTGATGGAGGATTTGGGGTATGCAAGCAAAGATAAAAGCTCACTCACATGCTCATCTGTCCTAATTGTCAGGACCTGCTTGTGGATGGGGTGTCTGAAAGTAGAGGGTAGCAGCAAATCCATCTCTCTATTCCTAGAGACAACAGGTAGAGTTGCTGACACTCAAAGATGTTTGAATGTAGCTATATAAAATGAAGTCATCTTCTGCACTCAGGTCTAGAAGGGCAAGGAATTAAGGGGCTAGGATGACTCTAGACTAGTCCTGCAGAAGTTAAAACTCCCCAGGGTCAGTTTTAGGGCTTGGCAACCCCATGGGTCCCCACGCACTGCCAGTAAGTTGTAACAAGGGGCTCTACAGACTGCAGAGCATGCTGTAATCTTTGTGGGCTGTCACACTGCGACCCTTCCACTTCTGGCCAGCTAAGGGGCATTTCACCGAGGGGTTGCCCTAACAGGTGAGGAGGGCAGATGAAAGAAGCCAAGGGCAAGAAAAAATAACTGGTCCTCACTGGGGAAACAGAACAAACCGCATGAGACAGAACAGAGGATTACAGGTTTTTATTTGTCAAACGTTCCCCCCTAGTCTAGCACATTCTACAGTCTTGCTAGCACAGATGGTAACAAAGAGCCTGTAATGGTTCAGAAGTTACACTGCTACAGAGAGCAAACAAAAGCAGAGTTTTATTATGTAAAAAAATTTGTGAGAAATGGGTGAAAGAGTGCAGAGGGTGGAAAATATGTCAGCTAGTGGTACCTGCCCCGCGTGCAGCAGACGTCTGTGCTAGCAATGCAGAAACCCTTCCTGGGATCGCACCAGGTGAAGACTCCACTGTGCTGGAAGCATCATTTCACAGAACCATCCCCATTGCCTTACAAAGAAGGCACCTTTCAGGAGAAGTGACCTATCTTCTACGTAGCCAAAACTCTCAAGACACCTTGGGGAGCACCACAGGGTAGCACCACACCGAGCACCATGGCACCAGCTGCAAACATCCCCTTCGACCACCCACCATAATGCTGCCTCAGCCAGAGAACCATAAATGCAACACCATCAGCTCTTTCACTTTCAGCTTCTGCTGCCCTTTCTCCCTGCTTTACACCATGATATTAGATGCAAGTTTGATTCCATCAGAGGTTTGTTTCCATCAACTAGAGACACATCATGGTGCAGGGAGAGACACAAAGGCTACTGAAGAGAGGGGATCCCTTTCTTGAAGGGTGAGCAACTGTGGTGACGGGTGGGACATGCTACCGAGCTTTCACAGGGACAGGTCTTTCAGGCTTCAGGAGTCACCTCTTGCTTGCTTCTCCTCACATTAATTAGAACATGTTTTTCATTAGACATGCAACTGAGGCAAAACCTAAGCTATCCCTGTTCATGCTGATGTCCCAAAGTTGATTGATTTGTTGTGGGTTTTTTGATAGTGGGTCCAGACTTGCACTTTATTTCGGTGACAGCCCAGGACGCCACTCCCAAGGCACTCCGACCTGTGGCACCAGACACAGGTTTCTCATTCCTGGAGCAAGGCTAGCCCTGAAGCATTTGAGTGTGGCTATAAATAAGCAACTAAGTAAGAAAATTAACAAATGATGATCTACGTAAAAGCTTTCTAGGCATTTCCTTTGGAAAAGCTGGTTAGTGCTACTTGCTTCTAGTATGAGCCTCGTTTATGAATACATCTGGGCTCTGGAACGCTCCCACTGCTTTCATTCCTCTCACTTACCAGGCTGATTTGACTGCTGTTTTTAAAGCAGCACAGGGTGGGGGATGACATGTTTTTAGGCACACCAACATGGAAAACTAAGGGCTCCAAGAAGCTTTCAATATTCCAAGCTCTCACAGGAAGCTGGGAGTATAGTAAAATAAGCTTAAGTTATAAAGAAGGCTCAAGCAATTTGCTAAACCCGGGTGTAAATAAAAGCAATCAAGTCTGCCTCCTACTAGGCTCCATGGGCCTAGTTACCCAAATCCTTCGCAACCCAGAGCTGCATGGTGGCTTCACGCTGTGAAAGATGGCATTTGATCTTCTGGAGATGAAGAAACTTGTTACCCGAGCTCAGTGAGGACAAGGAAAATGCACACAGCGCAATGTAAGGCTTCATGCCAGGAGTCCCCTGTCCACTCCCCTCAGGGTACTTAATCCAGGAGCATCAATCCCCATGTCACTGGCCCCTCCCCACCCAGCTCACAGCTGCTCTTGAAATTCCAGCCCAATCCTTCATTAGAGCAAAAACCAGCCCACAAGTACAGGGCCTGCAGTGCTAATGCAGAATGAAGATCCACCAAGACACTATCCTGAATCCAGCAGCAGTCAGTAGCAAACACTTTGGGCAAGAATACAAAAAACTGGACAAGTAGTGAGCAACCCTCTGCCAAGTACAGCCTTTCAGCAAGCAGCAGTTTAGGAACTTTAGTCTCCTGTGTCCTATGAGGAAATATCCCAGGCTAGAAAAGCTCAAGTTTATGTAAAGTTATTTGAGAAGGGGCTGGAGAACTCCTGAATTCTCTGCATCCCTGCCCTCCATGCCCATGATCCAAGCTATCCTGCTACACATACAAACGAGAAGCTAAGTTGCCTGCCTGAGCCTGCAGCATTACATTCGTGGTTTATTGAGCACTCCTGGAGCACCGTTAGTCTTCTGAACACCATCCTCAGCACTAGCACACTCTCAGGCTTCTTCAACCACTGCCAGCTCCTGTTGTGTTGAGGAGACAGAGAGCACCTGCACAGACTGCTGCAAGACAGAGACATCACCGTCAGCACACTGGTACAGCAGGACTCCAGCCAGAGGTGCTCCTGTCTCCAGTGCTGTCCCCAGGAGGCCGGCTTGGGAGCATGGTGGCGGGGGGGGGGGGGGGAAGATAGGTGCTCTATTCCTTAATAAAAGGACAGGGTCTCTCATGAACTCACACTGTAGGGCACCAACCATGATGAGCCTTGGTGAACCTGGGCTGCAGCTCCTTCAGCTGGAACAGGCTGAGGACATGTACTAGCTGAGAGTATGTCAGATCTCTCCAGGGCGCTACCCGAGTGCTCAGGGCCAGGCTCTCTGCAGCCAGAGATCAGGTCAGGCTCCCAGTGCTGTCACACCTAGGGGACACGCTGGAACAGCCTGAAGACAGCACTTCTTCCCCACAGACCAACCCAGCCAGAAACAGCTCACCATGGATTTGCAGGTCTGAAGCACTGGTTACTAATATTGTCCTTCCTATTGCTTTGGGTTCTGTTTTCATGAGAAACGAGCTAGAGATTCACATATAACATGACCACACATACCGATGTCTTGTCCTTTGATACATGGCTGTGAAGCACAGGCAGCCAGTCCACTTGCTCTGGAGATCATGGGATTCATTTTCCCTCAGGGCCCAAGCTGACAAAGTGGTATATTATGTGCCAAGTAACACGAATCCCACCAGACCTATTAGCTGCGGCCCACAATGTCCAATTCATATGGGCAACACATGCCATCAGGTGTTTGTGGAAACGGTATCCATCTATTTGTGTAATGAACTACCTGCAGTGAGAATGGGCATCCATGACTCAAGTCTGCAAGACATGGGATCCCAGTTTAGGGTCTGCCTTTTTGTTTGTTTGTTACAATGAGGCGTGGCCAGACATGCAGACTGTGGGTAAATTTGAAACATACCACCATGAGGTCTGCCATGAAGGCAGCCTTCAAAGCAAAGGTTATCAAACTATTCAAAAGCTTTGATGGCAGAGCATCCTAAAAATAAGACTGTTGAATACTCCTTGTTGCAGGTAACCAGACAAACTGCTCCTGTTCCAATCTCCACTCAAGTGAAAATGAAATGAAACCCATGAAAACAGAGCAGACAAGGTGGTAGAACAGTACGTCTCATAGCACTGCATGATATAAACCTTCCGAACGGAAGCCACTGCCACCTTCAGAAAGGATTGGAAAGGCTTTCTGCCAGACCAAGCCTACCAGAACACAATGAAAGCACCGTGTCTCCCACAAATCCTGCCACTGCAAACACCAAAAAAGTGGCAGAAACATGCCAGCTGATGTTCTGAACTAACCTCTTGACTCCTAGCTTCTGTCCTGCAAGAAGAAAGAGGCAGGGCAGGATCCCAGGCACATCTGCAAAGGTGTACCTACAGGCTTCAAGTTCCCCAGCAGTAGCAGAAACTTCAGCAAGAAAACAAAAACCTTCAGAAACCAGAAAGCGAGCTACCAAAAAACCAATTGTGCCTTCCATAAGGGCAACCCAGAGTGTCAGCAGATCTAGCATGATCCAGTCCACACCATCTTCTTAGCAGACTAGAGAATCTGTCCTATGTATTAGCTGCAGTCCAGCTACTTAAGGGATTAGCTGAGAATGAGCGCGCTGTTAATGATTAGCATTCCCTAACATTGTGCTCTTGGCTTGGTGGGAGTGCCCAGTTGGGGAAAGAGACTGAGTAGCTGTGGCTGAATGCCATGCCACACAGGCACCTTCCGCCTGTTCTGGGGAGAGCAGCCATTCCCCAGTTACACTGTGGTGCCCTTCCCACTTTTCCAATGACATCTTCAGCTTCTTGGCCCAAAATGCCTTAGGCCTGTCCCCTCCCATACTGTAGTGTTATCTGGTATCAAGGGGACAGATGCAGCAGATGTGGTTTTTTTTTTTTATCCAATAATCTCATTTTCAATTAAAATATATAATATATATTTAAAAAGGTTTAGAAAAGCTTCTATGTAATTTGCAGCTACTTTTACATATAGATTACAATAATGTACAACTCTTCCCCAAGGCGGTTTGAAACCATGGGGACCTGCCAATTCTTTCCCCTCAATCATATACATTATCAAACATCAAATGCATTTGTTCCTAATACAGCTCTGAAAAAGAAGTCTGTCACTGGTACCTTCTCAGAGGGAGAGATGCCTAATACATCTAATGGGGACACACTTAACATTGGCTTCATATTCACTGTAGAAAGTTCCCAGATTAGTAAAAAAATATTTTATCTATAGAAAATGCCCTTCTGAAAAGCAACCAGGGCTCTGTTAAGGCCACACCCAGGCTTTCCATTTCTCTGCTGTAGCAAGACAGATCAGAAACAAACCCAAAATGATGTTTTTATGTCCCAGAAACAGCTATTAGCACCTGTGCCTATTTTACAGCAGCATGGCGTGTCAGGAAAGTGCTGAGAAAAGCATAGGGACTTCTTGAAACATGCTTCTGATTCAATGGGGCTCAGTTGGCACAGTGAAAAACTCAATGTCCTCCTGTTCCACTCAGGTGGACAAGAGGAAGCCTTCTGCACCACAGCCACCACCCTTCCCTGCAGAACGATGAATGGGCGCTCCAGAGACGGGCACGCTGAAACCACTGAAACCAACCCCTGAAATACCGCACCCTTTTCCCACAGGGCTTCCACCAACAAGCTCCTTCCAATTCCTCTGCAAGTCTGTGGGATACCAAGTGCACATCTGGTGGCTTAATGAAAACGTCCAACTACTTTGTCCCAGAGGGCAAGCCAAGTGAGAGCAGAGCCTGCCCTCTGCCAGTCCGAGGCACTGGGAGACTTTCTGCCATAGCAGAGAGAGGATAGCCATTGAGAGATTCCTCCAGCAAACCGAACTCTTCACATGGGAAAATGCTATTGCCTGGCACAGAGTCTTCTGGCCGAGGTTTTTACCAGGACTCCTCTTTGGACATGTAGAGCCCAGGGTTTCTCCAGATGGTCCAAGGCAGGGTCAGGTTTGTAGGAAGAGCCGTGGCACATAACAGGATTATTATTTTTAAACTCTTCCTGTTGCAGCCAGACGCAGGTTGCCCCTTCTTCCCAGGTGGGCAGCCCCTTCTGCCCAAGGTGTGGTGTGCAGGGAAACCAAATCCAACGTGCTCCATTCTTTTCTCTGCCAGGGGTGGGAAGTGAAGTCAGAACCCAATGTTCAAAACCTGAAGGACACTAGGAAGAAGAAAAATAGAGTGAATGGTTAGATCTCAGCTTCAGTGGGAATCCTGGATGCATAGATAAGGAGTTAATTACTATCAATCAGCCTCTGCTGCAAAAAGGATGCCAACTTCCAGCAAAGAACAAACACAGATCATAAGAGACCTTGATCAATGGAGAGTCAAGTGGAGGATGCAACTGCTCAGCTCCAAGCTTCAGAGTACAATTAAGACAAAGACAAAACAAAAGCATAAAGGTCAAAAGTAAGCACTCCTCCTGTAAGCTGACGGCACCAACAGAGCTCTGCAAGATAAGGAGGTTTAAAGAAGGACTTGGCTAGCACGAGAGGCATTGCAGGAAAGCAGCAAGGAAGAGAAAAATTACTCTTCACCTTAAGCAACCACAAATATCAATTGGTAGGGAAAGGACTAAAAAAAGGATTTTTAAAGATCACACACTACAACTGTTTATGCTCACCCACTTAAAGAAATCCTGTATCTACCTACAAGTAATTAAACATTTCTAGATACCTCACTTCCCTGCAAGTCTAAAGATCCCTTCTCAGGTCTTCTGCCTCACCTCAACAAAGCTACCACAACTCGTTCAAACAAGCCTTGCAATAGGTCTAAGCAGATTTAAGACACTGACATAAAACCTCCACTGTAGGTCTATGATCCACTTTGGAAGGCAGAATAGCGAGATAAATGTAGGGCATCCCAACAGTTGCATTCAGTAATAGTGAGCATGAATAAACTTGTGGAAAGGGAAAGAAGCTACAAGAGGGAATTAGCCCTGAACAAGAAAAGACAGTAACTTAAAACAGAAGCCAGAGCAACAGGCTACTTTGGGAAACTGTAAGTTGATGGGGGTTTTATTTATTAATGTTCTGGTAGACAAAAATACAGTGTTTGGACCAAAGGGAATTAGATAGAGCACAGCAAGAAAACCACGAGTCCAGACCAAGCTGGGCAAGGGATAAGGAGTTCTCCAGGCTATGAAGCTTTAGGGAGTCTAACTGAAAAACTAAAGATCAATAACTAATGTCCACCAGAACAGTGGACAGACTTTACACTCAATGAGACACAAACTGTACCACTGTACAGAACAGGCAATTCTATTCCCAGTTATTCCTCCTACTGGCTTGCAGAAATACATAAAAGAGGTAGATGAGCAAGCCCAAAGTCCCTGAGTTGCTCAGAGACAGCCGGGTGGCCACCCACACTTCCCGTGACCAGAATGGAGGACAATTGCATTAAGTGCTGAAGGCAAGAGTGGTTGCCCATGATTGAGCATCTGCATGCCACCATCTAATTCCAGCTGTGGCTACCCTTTTTCCATGACCTTGCTCACTAAGGCACCCGTAAGTCACTCTGTATGGCTTGCACATCCAGCGCCTTAACCAGTGAATGGCAGGTTTACAACTAAGTGAGCCACAGCTACCAGACAGCAGCAGCAGAAATTGTACAATTTATATTTTTCCTAGTCAAGGAAAGTATTTACATGCTGACTTTCTTCCTCTGTGGCTAATAACTAGGTTTGTGGGTGTTGCATTGCTGCTGGGCAGAGGCAAAATTTCAATGTTACATCTCTAATCTCCAAGTAAAGAGCCACAGGGTTCAAACAGACTTGTGGCAAAGCTGTGGACAAGCTCTTTAGGATTTAACTTGCAAGAAGGGGATAAAGTCATGTCAGCTTTGAGCACCATGGGTAACATCAACTAGCTTGTGTCTTCGCAAGTGCTGCAGAGAGACTAAGTACTTATTTCTAAAGATCTTCTCTTGCCTACAAAGATAAATACTTCCCCAGCTCCAGTTTCATTCTGGGTGTTCAAATGAGAGTGTGATCACTGGCATTTTTGATGAACAGTTTTTGCTCAGTGTTACACCCATAACTGACCCAGAAATCTACGGGTTAAGCCCATAGTAACTACTCAGAAGGACAGCTTTAGGTTAGCGATCACTTAGATTAGCTTTTGCCAATGTGAATTTAACATGGAAAAAACACATTCACAGAAAGGATATGAAAGGAAAAAAGCCTGTCACACTGCAACAATATACATTGGAACAATATATAGTGGCAGCCATGCTTTCCCTGAACAGTGATTTCCAAACAGGGACCCTAATAACTCACTGCAGTAACAGAATCAGAGAAGGGAGAGATGACACAATCTTGACCTGAGTGCAGACACTGATGACTACAGCTCACCTGGCTTTGGAACTTGTAAATTTGACAAAACATTTTGCCACCTTTTCCCATGGTCCTTCCTGACCTCCAGGGACACTCCTATTTCTCTCCATGCATGCCCTGTTCCCCCTTTCTTAGAAACCTGACCCATCTCTCTGTCTTGGCAGTGTTTTACACAATACTTGCTCTCCTTTGGGGAAAAAGCTCCCCTTCGTCCCACTCCATGGATTCCAGTATACAGGCAAAACTGAAAAGCTTTGCAAAGCTCAGAAGAAGCAAACATAATCTAAAGACAGAACAAGAGGCTTGAAACAAAGCACACTGAACAGAGTGTCACTTCTCCAAGTGCAGTACTGCTGTTAAGAATTGTTCACCAAGAGGCACGTAGGAGCTACGCTTTCTGCTGAAACACAGTACTGGTTCAGAACTTGTTCCAGATCTCACTCCTTTCTTAGTGAGCATGTGTCCAGTGTATTTCCCAGAAAGTATCACTTCAACTTCATGCATGGAACAAAGCAAATCCAGGGTTTTTAACATCAGATAGTTCCTCTGTTTTGATTAAGCAATTCACATGCTAAGTATGGAATAATAATATGGAACAAGAACATAACCAGGCTGTTAAGAGCTCATGTTCTCCCTCTTAAGCATTTGATTACAGCCACATCTTCACCAGTACTAGACTCTACCCTTTGATAAACATTCCCTCAGCTTCTCTGCTTTACACTCTTAAAAAAATAATCTATGCCTGATATTCTGGAGAGAGAGAGGTCTTGTCTACCCAGCCCAGGTAATTAATGCACCCAGGAATGCAGAACAGTTTGCATATGTTTTGAAAACACTCCTGTGACAAATATTTCACCCCTGCAATGTCAATGTATACCCCAAATATGATGGCCTGCCCTAGCATGGCATGAAAAAAAACAAAACACAAAAGCTCAGAACAATATCCAGTGGAAACACTGCTCAAAACGCCACAGCCTCTGTCACTAACTTGCAAACAGTCCTAATGCGGATGAAGGATGCCAATGTTCTGTCAACCAAATTTGTCTTTGAAATCAAAACTGAGTTTCCATATTCCACCTGAAGTTAGGATATTCAGTTTAAGACAGCCACTCAGTAATTCAGCAAGAGCACAGTTAAGAAATGCACAAGACTATAAAAAGCCCCATAACAAAACAGAAAAGCTTGATTGATCCTCCCTCTCTCTACAGTAAAGGGATCTGTTACGTACAGACAGAACATTACTAATAAATGAAATCCTAAGCAGTGTGGTGGGACTTGGAATAAGAGGGAGTTAAATTGTGTTTAAAAAGTCAATATATAGTGGTATATCAATATGTTCACAGGGTTTAAGTACCACTGGCTCAAAGGACAGCATTTCACTTTGTCTAGACCCAAGCACTTGTCTAGAGCAGCTCTACTGGGGCAGAGCAGAAAAATATTTAACTTAATATCTGGTCTCCAGCACGAACAGCAGCAGAAATCACCAGAAAATTTAGGTTGAAATGGGCCTCCAGAGGTCACCTAGTCCAAATTACCTCCAAGTTACTCAGGTGCCTAGGAAAAAGTATTAAGGTCAAGTACATGATAATTTGACTCAGTCTCCATCATTCTGAAGCTCAAGGGCTTCCCACAACTGAAGCAGTATCTGCAATTTGCCCTTACTTCTGCCTGCTCAGCTGGCCAGTATTAGGGGTTGAATTTTTAACACTTAACAAATACTGTATCTGCCTCCTAAACAGGAAATACTCTGGGCAAGGCTTCCACTTTCCAACCAATATCCAGCCTATGCTCCAGTCCATAAAAGAAACTGTCCATTTTCTGTTAGCTAACTGAGCTCCAAGTGTGAAGTATGCCTTCAGCTCCATTGCTCTAATTCTTCAACTGCCTCAGTGGTTAAAGAGCTTCATATCAGGGTGTCACACCCTCAGAGAATAAGACATTTTTAACCCTTGTTTTCATA
The DNA here is from genome assembly GCF_026419915.1 of Harpia harpyja. Classification (NCBI taxonomy): domain Eukaryota; kingdom Metazoa; phylum Chordata; class Aves; order Accipitriformes; family Accipitridae; genus Harpia; species Harpia harpyja. The sequence goes on from NC_068957.1 coordinate 15,341,205, forward strand.
TACACTATTTGCCAAACTGACTCTAGAAATTTTTGTGCAAATATGAAAGATCACTGAAGAGACAGCTTTGCTGTGCCTGGGATAGCACTAACGCACCCCTTCTCCTTCCACCTCCATCCACACTGCATACTCCTGTTCTCCATTCCCATTCCAATAATGGGTACATAAGCAATTCAGCAGTTAATGCTGATGAACCAGCTTACCAGACTTTACAGACACTATCCCAGATAAGGGAAGGACAGAAGGTCTGCTAACTGAGAGTGATTGTGTCCTGCTACACACAGGGCAAAGCAGGCAGTCATGACACAGACACTCTTTGCAACTACACATACTAGAAAATTTTGCAAGGGTAATAATAACCCGCATAGAAACACAGCATGTGCTTGGCTCAGTTCAACCATTCTGTATATACAGGATCATGTCTTTATTTATGGAATCAGCATATGCTTTCATGTCAACTTCAGAGCTATAGGCATTGCATGGCAGAGACCAACGTCCTGTAGTACAGTAATCTTTGGTAACAAGAGACAACAGGAGTTTTATTCAGGTTGCTGCTCTACTCCATAAAGGAGTTTACTACCTGGTAAGTTAAGTCTACCTACCTTTACACAGCTTTTTCTCCTTCTTCAAGGGAATGCAGCTCTCCCAGAAGCTTTTTATTCAAAGAGCTCCAGCGCTTCCAAAGAGGTATCTTTAACTGCTGCAGAGCTGGGCACAGGACCCATCCCAGAAACTGCTGTTCCTACCATAGAGCATTTTACATAACTACACCTACCTTTTTGTGCTCCTGAAGTTAACTTGGTACCCAGGTATGGTTGGAGGCCTGCGAGGTGCTGGGATAGCTGGGAGTAGACAGAATGGGTTCAAAATTAAAGTCCAGTCCTTCTCCATCCATAAGTTCACTGTTGATTATGTAATCCATATCACATTCAAGGTTCTCCATGTACATGTCAATGTCCAGGTCAATAGGCAGCCTGTCCTGGTTCAATCCCAAGGGAGCAGGGCTAGCAGAAGAAAGAAGCAGCGGACTGCCCAGCTGGACTGACTGGGCAGTTGTTGCAGAAACTGGAGCCTTCAAACTGGTGATGCTGGCAGTGTTTTGAGGAGATGTTACTATGGGAAGTGTTGATGGCAAAATGCTGGCACTGACTGGTTCTGCCTGCTGCTCTGTAGGCTTTCCTCGTGGATTGCCTGAGCTCATTTTACTCTGGGCGGCTTGTCCACCTAGAAGCAGAAGAGTTCGGCTGCTCATCCTGTTACCTGTCTGCGGGAGAACTGGATCCACCTGAGTCATCATAACATCCCTTGGAGGCGGAGAGCTGGGTGTCAGAAGAGCTTCCAAGGTCTGAGGGGCAGAGAAATGGCTGACAGAACTTTGCAGTGAGATATCAACCGGGTTAAACAGGGAATTGCCAAAAGTAGTGGTCTGACCAGCTGAATTTGGGCTCCGCAAAGAAAAACTGGAATCTCTCTGGATCTGACCACTCGAGGCAGATTGCTGGGTAGATAACACAGATGAGCTGGGAGACATCAAATTTAAGCCATCGATGAGCTCAAGCTCCTCAGTCACAGTTGGTGGAACATTGCTAGATGCACTGGAGTACACTAAAGAAGGAAGCAACTCTTCATCGTGGAGGTCATCCTGCTCTGTCAGGATAGGAGAAAGTCTGGCACTAATGGTGCTTGCATTGGAACTGGTTCGAGGCCGGAAGGTGTTCCACATGTCAGAGTCCTCATTGCTTCTTGAGGACGGGCTCCCAGGCCACTTAGGGAATTGGGAGCCAGGACTGTCAGCAGTGGATTCTGGAGCAGACTGGAGAGGAGGCTTCTTTTTGGATGCTTTACCTCTGACTTTTGCAAGTTTGCTGCTGTTGTCCATGGAGGCAGCTCTTCTTCTTGGTGCTTTTCCACTTTTACCACCCTCAGGATTGAGCATCCACCAAGAGCTCTTCCCTGTGGCTTCATTATGGACTTTAATAAACTTGCTGTGCAGGGACAGGTTATGTCTAATAGAGTTCTGAAAAAAAAAACAAACCAAAAAAACAAATCCAAGATATGAGGACCTGACAGTTGACACACCTCCCACCTAGAAACCTCACAAGATAAACACATTCAGACAGTATCCAGAGAAGAAAGTTATAACAAAGACATACGCATAAAAACCTGCTACTTCTGCTTGCACATGATTGACAGCAACTAGCAAGCAGTGCCATGTCTCACTGCAGCACAGAGGGTGAAACTACCGTGACAGCTAGAAGCTTCCAACTAGCAAAATACTAACACAAAAGAACTTTTCAAGACCGTACAGAATCTGCAAAAACTAAGCATACCATAGAGCAAGTAAGCAAATTCCCAAATACAGCTTGCAACTTCAAAATGAGCCTAACTGAATTTGAGCTAATAGTGCTCCCATCCTTCTGCCAACCCTATTAGCCAGCATAAGCCTGGCTGAAGTTTTTAATTTTTATATGACTAGTTTTCAGACTGATTCGAGCACAGCATAGCAGTGAATCAAACAGACTGGGTGAAGAGAAATGGCAAAACACTTCTAATTCAGTACGCCCATTACCATCTTCATCCCAAAACCAGAGAAACAAGAGAAACTTTGTGGAACAAGAGTCCTGTTAATCCTGGACCCTGCCCGCCTCACTCTGCAAGAAGACAGTATGCCTTCCTCTGTGTGTTTCTAATGCCGTAAGATGTTCAGCAGATAGTGCACTCCCACACAGTACATGCCAGTTTTAGCCTATCCTATCTTTCTGTTTGGCAAGGCACACATTCTTTGCCTCTCCCAACTCCCTTCTTTTGGTTTAGCTTTGCTGGAAACTGCAAGCTAACATATCTGTACACCATCATCAAACTGAATTTTCATCCTGCAACTGATAAACTCCCTGGTATTTTAGAATTGGCAAGCAATAATCTCATTGTTTGAGCAGATCCTCCATAAACGCCCCCTGAGGCCTGTGTCATGCATTTGCTTGATACTTGCATTTAATTTGTTCAGATGGTCAAATTACACATCATTAAAAGGTGCTACACTGGTAGCATAACAGTGGTCCAAGAACAACATCTTTTTCATATAAACTAAAAGGTATATAGCAGCCTTCAGCTTTCATGCATGCTTTCTTAATTCTGAACAAAGTGAACTCTGCTTTTATCATCCTTTCCCACCACCTCTGAACACAGTTCTTTCCTGCCTGCTTCTTTCCCTCTCCCCACCCTCTTCCTCTCAGACAAGTCCTCAACACGCTAATTTTGGCCACCTCACCAAAAGTACTATCCTAGAACAAAGCAGGTGGATAAACAATACAGGCAAAGTGGAAAGTTTTCATGGAGAGGGAAGGAGATGTGAGAACCACTCTGCGTTAGCCTCCATTTTAACTTTTGGCTGTTGAGGACTTGGAGAAGACTGGCTGCTTGTGATCAGTATCAAAGGATATGTATGCTCTTACTCAGAGAGCACCCCAAGGGTTACTGTGGAGCCAGGGCCTGATAGAACATGTGTCAGTCAATGCTCTGACACAGTTTTATTATTTAAGCTGTTCACAGTAATAGCTATACAACACTCCTGCCTGGCCTCTTCTCTAAATAAAGCTTTCTTTTCCTTCAAGTCTCAAAAAAAGTAATTCAGACTGGCCCCCTGTCCCCTGGAAGGTTGCTGCTTTCATTTCCAAAGAACCCCCTCTCTTTCCCCACATAAATGTGCATGACTTTGCATGCATATTGCTGCAGCAATAAGAACCACGAGGTTTTCACTAATTCTTCATTTAGTCTCCTGAAAGTAATCCCTGAACTCATGATGACACTCAGTCCCATCAGGAATGGCCCAGTAGCTTGTACACACAGTATACATTTGGAGTCTCACAACCACCTGATTTTTAGCTTCGTTTACTAAAATGGAACTTTAAACCAATAGGTTCAGGATTTCAAAATTTCACAACTAACTATATACTTTTTTCTTCTCATGCATGGCTATAGCCGGGTTTTAATTCCTGTGTCAGCAAAAGCACACTGCACTGGTGTAAGCATTTCAGTAATACTGAAACCTCAAGAAAATTAGAACCACTTCAGGTATCCTAAGTGACAATTTTAGTATCAAGTTTTCTAGTTTTTTGGCTGAAAAGCAGCTTGAAATAAGACATCTTGGAATAAGACTAGGATTCACATGAACACAGATATGCAAAGCCTGGTACCTGTTACGAAACAGTCTCAAAGTGCTTCTACATGTTACTGCTAAACTGTCATAATGGCTCATAGCTGTAGAAACAGGTAACTGCTGTACCACTCCTTCCTTCCTCATCTTCAAACTCTCCTCCTCCCATAACACAAGCATCTGTGACCCTATGAGCTGGTTCAGAGAGCTAACCCAACCTAAAAGCAGCCCTGTCCTTCCTGAAAATTACTTTTCCTGCCTCTGTTATCTCTGCCTGTTTTTTGAACTACCTCACTGTGGGGGTCAAGCGCCGACAACTAAGGAAGAGAACAGAATGTGTGGCTGGAGGCAGAGGAAAAAACCCGAACACTTCTTACATTAGGGTTAACTGCTGTCAAAACTGCAAACGCCTAAATTACCACTTTTGCACCTCTCCTGCAGACTTTGCGAGGCAGCTCACCACTGCAGCGGCAGCACCCAGAGCCATAACACACCCACATGACTGAGCTTGCCTGCATACTGGAGACTCAAGTCAAGAGAGTCCCAAAATACAACTGAACAAATGCACCTACCAGCCTGGGTGCTGTGAGACAGCACAAGAGATTCACACTTGCACACCTCATGCTCCCCAGCACAAGCATGCATCTGCTAGAATGATTTAATACACCTAACATATGGAGGGCACCCTCAAATCTCATTGAGAAAGTAAGGGACAAATCAATTATGCTAAAATAATCACAGAACTCCAGGTCAAACCTGACAGGAGAGGAAATGACAGAGTTCAGTCACCCAGGCAACCCCGACGTATTTCCTTTCTCGATGTTAAGCAACTCAAACCAGAAACATATAGATGACATTAACTTTTTAGACACTCAACTTCAGCAGTGCATGAGGATCCCAGTTGGTCTGAGCACCTGCAATCCACACGAGGTCTTGGCTCTGCAAAGTCTTTGACATATGTCATGACGTGAAAGAAGAGGCACAGGCAGGAATCCTTCAAATCCTTAGGGACCTCTTCAACAACTAGTTAGGGGTGCTTATTGCTGTTTATTCAGATATCTTATAGAGGTTCTTGTGGCTGTATGTTAAGTATTGCAGTGAAAGAAACGCCAGTCTGTGTGTCTAATCCATCACAGATCAAAGATGAGTCCTGTAAACCACATTCAGACAAAACCATTCTGAAATTAATGACGTTATGCAAAAAAATCAAAGTTTGGCTAGAGACATTTATTGTACACTGAAGGGTGGACCATTCACTAGGTCCCAACCACTGTGTGTACAAGCTAGGGTATATAGACCAGCCACAGAAGTGTGGCTAGCGGCATACACAAAACTATTTCCTAAATCTCAGTTACCACAACATTAAATCTTCTTCTTTGATAAAATCTCCTAGCCCTATTTAAAGGACAGGAACACACCTCGCCATTGTACCAGGCCTGCCCCCACACCAGCATTAGTGCTGCTGTGGACCCTGCCCAGCACCAAACAGTGCTTTGGTCTCAGGATGGGCAATTAGCCACAGGAGCTGGCAGCACAACCAAGCAATTATCCCACCCTGTCAGCCTTCTGGACAACTGCCATAGACACCAAGATACTATCGAAAACGCACACGTGGGTCACATAGAAGACAGAATGCCAGTGACATCCTTTCCAGAGGACTACATGGCTTTGTAGGTAAGGCCATAAGACTGAAGTTTTACTCAGAGCAGGTCAGAACATTCAGAATGGTTTGTTCAGAATTTCAGGTTCCTCACACTAAAAACAAGCTTAAACTCATGCTCCTGTGATGTACTTTCTTCTAGGCACTGATGTGACAGGAGCAGAAGGAGGCTCTTGTGCCCTGCCCAGAAGAGCTCATCCACGCAGCAGTGGTGCATGACCTGTGCTAACAGGGCACTTGGGGCCAAGCACAACTATGCTAAGAAAGACAGCAGAAGCAGTAGCTATCCTTGAAAACTTGGTGCTTGCCCACATTTGCCTGGACTTTCAATCACTGCTCCCTAGGGCCAGGGCCATTCTCCTGGGAAACGTCCAGTTTCTACTACAAACCACAGAGGCACCAGATTTCTTAACAAAAAGTCTCACTCAAGAATGAGTGACAGGAAAAACAAAATAATATATGCAATCACTGCAGCTGCCTGTAATACACTCTCACTGCCTCGGAGGCATACAAAGAACATGGTCACATCCCAGTGCAGGGCCATGTTCCAAAGCCAGACCTATAATTGTGCCGAATTATCATTTGCCATGGCATTCTTGGGAGGCTGCAAGGGGAGAACGCCCTGCCTGCTGCATTTGTCAGTGCCTGTCTCAGCACTCACCCGGCCACTTGGCTCCAAAGGCTTCAGGAAAAAGTCTTCATTGCAGAGATTTTGTAAAGTTACACTCCAGCAAGTAAACAACTGCTCCAGAGCCAGGGAGCTAAAACATTTCCCCAGCAATCCCCATCCAGAAGGCACACGTGAGCACAGATACCAAGCTCAGCAGACAGGGAGCTGTATCTTAGGAAGAACATTTTCCTTCCCGTAATCTTTCAACAGGAGCCCAGAAGAAGAAAATCCTAGCTCTCTAAAAAGCAAAGACTGAGGCAATCTACAAGTTTACCAAGACAGGCAAGCATATACAACAAAAGCTGTTCAGGATTAGATAGAGCAGAAGAAACTTGTTGGAACAAGTAATACCAGCAGTCTAGGAGCAGCCTTCTCCGACGACTGCCTGGTAAATAAGCTGTGCTGTAAGGAATAATCTTTCAGCAAAGCAGCTTTCCAGAACAGACTGGCAGGGAGCAGGAAAGAGTAGCAGCAAAATCTTCAGGTAATTTGACTGGCATGGCACTGGGCAGATGGACTTTTGCCAAAAGACAAGCTCTCCCCAACTTTTGAGGGGGACATCTACATTCCATAAGGCTTCAAATGAAAAAAATAAATCTTGCACTTCCATACTTATTCAGGGCATTACACCTTGTTTGGGAGAAGGGGCTGTTAATACCACTTTAACAAGGGCTAAGTATATGCCTCTACATTGCGATGGTAGGCCCTCACCACAGCTGACCACTCATCATTAAGTTTTATCCCACCTGAAAAATAGGACACCTGGTGACCCCACACTTGCACCATCATCCTGCTCCCATGCACTGCCACCAGCCTCATTTCCCACACCCAGCACTTCACCACCCTCCTGTCCACAACATCCTGCCATGCCCAGCGGCCTTCCTCCCTCCTCACCAGGCCCTCACCTAGGCCAGACTACTTGCTATGGCCAGACCATTTAAGGAGTAATGGGATTATAAGGTAAAAGATTCTGTTAAAAGAAAGACTGATGGACAAAACCTACCCATGCTCCTCAGGTTTCCATGCGAGACTCTTCACTACAGCCTCTGAACAACTGTCGTTCAGCTTCTTTTTGTTATTTTCCTCCCTGCTTTAAGGAAACCCAGCTAGGCTGTCAGCAGCTGGGACAGAGAACACCTCCCTGCTGCCAGGACTAAGCACTAATACCACATGAATACATTTGGGGGCATATGAGGTAATTGCAAGAGTCCAGCAGTTTCCACCCACCCTCAGCTACTCTGGATTCAAACAGCCAGACCCTCCCTCCCCTTGCAGGGCAGCAACTTCCAAGAAACCAAAATAATCCCAACTTAAGGGAAAGCAGCACCTACAACATCACTAAAGATTAACTGGACTCAAATTAAGTACCAACAATGACAGCAATAACATCACTATTCCAATTCGATTTAGCAATTCTTCATCTTTAGTGTCAGAAGGTTTCACGGGGAATTGTATAATTTCAGGCATGTGAACTTAGGAGTAAACACTATGGGCTTTCTCAGCGCAGTCAACAGAAAGTAACCTTCTTTCTTCACAGACTGAGGTCAATGGCTCTGTGCAGAAGAGAGAGACCAGACTCTGGACTGAGCCTCCCCTATGCACAAACCTGCACTGGGCTGAAGGTTGCACAGAATCACGCTTTGTTCAGAGCGTGATGTGGAGTTTAAGTTTTATGTTTCTTTTTGCTTTTTGGCATCAAGTCAGTTATGCCCCAGTGAGCAAACACAGGGAAATATTTTGAATGTCTTCTCAAACCATCATCTTGAAATTATCATTATCAAAAGTAAACCTGTGTAAAGTGTTCTCACCGGATGTTCCTTTCCAGATAAAGGGTTTCTTTGTGAAATTAAAGAAAGCTCTCCTGATAAGCAATTTGGCCCTTACCTGTCTATGTTAAGAAGCTATGATTCTGACAAGTCTGAGCCAAAAAATCTTCAAGGATACAGGCACACTCCAGCACAGCACAGGTGGATATAAGCAAACAGCTAATGTGACTATTTTAGGAACTGACCATTGCTTTTTTGTAGATCTGACAACAGAAAAAAAACCAAAAGCTGGCTAAACAGCAGTCAACACACCAATGAACGATAAACTTTTCATCTTTACCAAAACAAGTATTCATATAATTTTGTATCCACTGAACTGGAATTTATTTGCAGGGCCTAAGGATAACATGGCAGAACCTACCAGCTGCAGCACAGCAGAAATAGTCCAGAAGATGGAAAGACTTGCTTTTTGTCTGCTGGCCTATTACTCTTTCATGGAGGAACTTCAGAGGGCCACAGGATGAGCAGCTGCTCTAACCTGAGGGAGCTCTGCACATGCTTGCCAGGAGGTCAGACACCTTCAGCTCTGGGAGAGGCCGGGGACCTTCAGAGCCAGCACTATGGCACTGGAAGCCGGTGAAGTCACTCTATCATCATAAACTGAATTGCAGGGTACATGCAAGGAAGCACCTGGGAGCCCTCAGCCAGGTCTCCCGATCCATCTGGTCAACGGTTAATATCAACTATGGGCAATAGGCATATAACACAAGCATGGAATGGAAGGGTTTAAAGTAAAATGCTGTCCACTGTAATAAAGATTAAGAGCTAGCTGAGCTAGCAGATGGATGACACCTTCTGTTTCAGACAAGCGGAATGCTTGGTAATTTTTAATTTGTAATACAGCTACTTGAGTTGTTGCACATATGTATGTGTATACATACGTACACATTTGAATCGAAGTGAATGAGAAGTACCAGAATGCAGAGGTGTGACTTCAGCCTCCTATAACTAATGCAATACTGCAGAATCATTTGTTCTTTCCTTTACATTGCATGCATAGGAAATGTCTGATTATTGCTTCAGTGAAGTGTCTTTGGAGGGTGAAAAGAATGGTTTTAAAGTTCACTCTGTTCCTACAAAGGGAAAGACAACAGCTTTGGGAGAACACACAGAATGTTTCACGGAGAAAGGCTAGTCCTTAACGTTGCTCCTCACTGTGTCAAACTTACTCATACTCATGGATGTGAGAAATGCAACAACCAGTCCAAACTGCTTCAGCGGGGTTTATGCACTTCTACTTTATTCAAAACCCTCAACACCTTCCTCCCCCAAGTAATCTCAAAGCCAGAAGGAATTATCCTCTTATCCACAGAGCAGCTTGCAGAGCACCGAGTGGAGGATTACCAAGAAGCCCCATGACACACCCCTGCAAGGACACTTCTGCCTTTCAGGCTGGTTAATTCTTAACTTCAGCTGAATCACTGCAGGGAAAGGACAGACTGCACACCCAGCAAATCTGTCCTTTACAAAGTGCTTGAAGCAGTTCAAGAACAGCAAGCATCCGGAATTCACAGAGGTTACACCCTGGCAGTCTGTAACAGCTGTATTTCCCCCAATTGTATAGTGGAGTAGGACAGCTGTAAAGTAATTATGAAGCAACAATGAGTTTATTAACTAAAGTAGATTTTTAAAAAAGTTTTTAAAGACACATTTCTTTTGATTTCCCATTTTAAATTCTCTATTAGAACTACACTACATACAAATAGGACATATTATCAGTATGGCTCTGCCCAAACAACACAGAAATACCAGAACTCTAGGAGCTGTAGTACTATCTTTAACAGGCATCAAAATGCTACATCAGCACTTAGCAGCAGCTCCATGGTAACTTCCTTTACCCAAACTCATTCAGTTCAAAACTGAGAAGTCAATAAAGCCAAGACAACTCAAGAAGTTTTTCTTTTACTTTACAAATTAAAAAAAGATGCAAGGAAAGATTCACAGCTCTAAAAAATCCAAGGAACAGTGAAAACAAAACACCAGGCAGGTCCATTCCTCAACTGAAGGCACATCTTTTGTTTATTCAGTTTGTCTTAAATACAAAACATGCACCTATTAAATTTACTCTAAGTCCACAAAATCAAATTGAACTGATTTGATCGATTCCACATCTTTAAAACTGTAAATGTCTAACCTGCCTTTATCTAATGCACCTTGATGCAAATAGACTAAAGTAAGTAAAAGAACCCAAACCTGTTGCAAATCTATATAGCTGCATGTTAACATAAAGCAAGACTAGAATTCAGAGCTTTATGGTCACACGCGATGGGGCACGCATCCTGCCAAGCCCTGCCAACAGGATTTGAGAGAGTGAGCAGGGAAGAAAATGGAGCAGAGGGAATATACCACAGCCCCCTTTGCCTCTCCTGGGCATGTAAGATTAACCGCATATCCCCACATACCAAGCCGAACTTTGACAATATTTGTTAAAAATGAAAACAAGTTTTAATGAGAATTTCCCCAGACATTTAAACAGTTCCAACTGTATTTCTATCATTGTTTTCTGTTTGCTGGTTGAAGTCAAGGGTTTTAAACTGCCCTAATCATAAGGCAGGCTGATTCCCACCACAGCTGCTGTGGTTCTGCCCTCCCTCATCTTTCCTGGCAAGAAGTTTCTGTTCTCTTCCCCTACTAAAGCCAGCTTGAGTTAGTCCTTTCCCAGGCTGAAAAACTACAAACGAATTTCACACTGAAAAGTCATCACAGAACAGCTACAGCAACAGCATCTGAGCAGGGACCTCAACCCTCGTATGTGCACAAATTCTCACCTCTGCCTTTCTGCAAGTTAAATCCAACTATATGTTTCCCCAAAGTGATACATGATTAAAACACAGAGTAAAACCAAAGACTGATGGTCCCATTACACGTGAATGAATATAACAAAAGAACAGCCATACTCAGTCAAGCCAGAAGTCTACCTATTCCAGCACCCAGTCTGGCAGGACACTTCACTATATTCCACCTTTGCCATGATATCTGGGGATGCATTTCAGAAGCCACACTGAACTTTAGTCTCAGGCCAAACAGATACAGACACATTCCTGAAGAAGAAATGCACCAGTTCCACAAACTGTCTGCCAAAATAATGTGACTCCACACAGGAGCAGCAGGACCAGGACAGCACGCCTAGCCTGAGGAAGCAAGAACTATCTGCCAGTGAGACCAGCAAATCTTCTGAAGAAAATGCACCCAAGTGCTATCCCAAATCAGAACTCAATAAGGAGGATTCAGTGTGCACAAAAAAGAAAAAAAAGTCAATTTTTGCCAAACTACATGCACTCTCCAGGAACTGCCAGTGAGACAGACAAATGGCAAGGGTGAAAAGTTTTGTATTGACCTGTGCCAGCCTAAGCTGTGACAGCTGCGTCCCTCTCGCCACGTTCCTACCCTCTTTCAAGCACACATTCACACTCATGCAACCACATGGTGTGCCACTTCAGAGAGCTGAGCCAGCTGAAAGCTAACCTACCAGAAAAAGCTATCCATTTTCTTTTTTGCAAAATTAACTCTCTGTGCTGACTTACTGCTTGGTCACATAGGCAGAGGAACGCGTGGCTGGAGTCACGGAAGCCCCAAACCACACTGGCTCAAGCTGCCACGGAACTGCAGCACGGACAAACTGCTAACCAACACCACAAATGGAGAGGTACACTGCAAACGAGAGTGTGGCATTAAGTGTAATTCCAGTCTGCAGTGAAAGCAATATCACACTCTTTAGACTCCAGTCACCATGGCATCCACTATGATATATCAGGACAGCCTGAGGGACTATTTCGCAATCCAGCTCTCACATGTCCTCTTCTCTTTGCTGGAGTTCCTTTGACTAAAGAGAATGGGACCACCAGGCTGCCACCTGCAGAGGACGGAAATGGAGTTTAGCTCTTTTAATAGAACTTTGCACGTGCCTATTTCCAGAGCGAGAAGAGAAGACAACGCCAAGACTCTGGAGAAGTACACTGCTTTCCCTTTTCCAAACTCCAGCAGAGGTCCCCAGTCCCTGCACAGCTGCAGCACCGCCACTGCTCTGGGACACAGCACCCTTTTTAAAGGGAGCCTCTTGAAAGCCAAGAATGCCTGCTATGAAACAGTTATTTATATTGAGCTTTAGCACAGTCAGGTGACAAAGAACTGCAGCCTTGTATTTAAAAACCCTTCAACTGGTGCTTCATCTTGCACAGAAGCTTAGCTACAGCCTTTTAGCTGACCCTCGCTCCTTTCCTGGAAAACCTTCCAAACACAAAGGGCACAAGGAGCGGCCTCACAGGGCCACGCTGCAACCACCCACGCAGAGAAGCATTTCTCTCTGCTCCAGCTGCACAGAGCCGGAGCTTGGGCTGGGTCCGAGAGGACCCTACCCCGCACTCACGGGCGGACAAACCTGCGCCAGCTCAGCGGCTTTCGGCAGCGCTGAGCCCCAGGCCGCCGCGCTGCAGCGGGGATGAGGCGCTGGCACCGACGTCGAGCGCGCAGAGCCCGCCCGGCGACGAGGAGCAACAGGTGAGCACGGGGCTGCGCGGCGGGGAGGGCGGCCGGCCGGCCGGCGCAGGCGGCAGCACCAGCTCGGCAGCGGGGGAGCGGGACGGCGCCTCGGGCGGCCGCTCCTCGCCCGGCCGCGCAGCCCGCCCCGGCCCCGGCGCCCCGCCGAAGGCCAGGCCCGACCCTCCCGCCCCGGCCCGGCCCGTCGCGCACCTTCCAACCGGCGGAGCTGTTGCTGTCGCCCTTGTCCTTGAAGTAGGGGACGGAGCGGACCATCCACTCGTAGATCTGCGCCAGTGTGAGCCGCTTCTCGGGGGCGCTCTCGATGGCCTGGCTGATAAGCTCGGCGTAGGACTGGTTGCCCCAGGCGTTGCGCCGGGAGCCGCCCTTCCGCGCCGCCGCGCCGCCCGCCCGCGCCCCCTCGGCCCGCCCGGGCCCCGCCGCCGCGCCACCTGCGCCCTCCTCCGCCGCGCCCGCCGCGCCGCCCGCCTCCGCCGGCGCCGCCGGCAGCTCAGGCCGCGGCAGCGGCCAGGTGCAGGAGCGCGGCCGGCTCTGCGGCTCGAAGTCGGGGTCGATGTCCGGCGCCGCCGCGGCGCCGCCCGCCTCCGCCATGGGCGCCCGCCTCAGCGCCGCCACCACCGGGTCTGAGCCGCTCTGCCACCGCGCATCGGCCCGGCCCACTACCCCTTTGTGAGACCCAGGCCCCACCACCGCCGCGCCGCTCTGTTTACCAGGGAGCAGTGCCGCGCCCTGCGCCTGCGCGCGCGCGGCACGCCGGGAGCGGTAGTCCCGGCGGGGCGGAGGCCGGCGGCAGGGCACGGCCGGCGGACTACAATACCCAGCGTCCCCCGCGCTGGAGGGGCGGGGGCGGGGGCGGGGCCCCGACGGGCGAGCGTGGCAGGCGGTGCGCCCGCGCGACTACAGCTCCCAGCGGGCACCGCGGCGGCCGCACTTACATAACCTGCCCGGCCCCACCACGGCAGTCTGCGGGCCCGGTAACCCCGCGCGGGCGGGGCCGTGCCGGGAGCCCCACGGAGGGAACAGCTCCTCCGCCCGCATGAGAGCGCGCAGCGGCCCGGGAGTGTTGCTCCCTCGCGCCGTCCCGTCACGGACAGGAGCCCGTTTCCGGGACATGCCCCAGCACAAGGCGTGACAGGCCCGGTCGGTTGGTCAGAACCGTGGCAACCAGGTTCCAGGGCCCCAGCACACCCCGCGCCGTACAGCGCCCGGGGCTGGCTCCACCCAGGACGCTGTATGGCGCAGTCCCTCTGTAAGTTTTTCGGCCCCGCGCCCCGGTTCCTAGTCCCCAGGCGTTCAGCGCGGCTGGCTCGGGGGCGGGCTCTGCACCGCCCCGCGGTGGCCCGGCCGGGGCGGCCCAGGCCGCGTGGGGCAGCGTCGAGAGCGAGCCCGGCCTGCAGGTTCCGGGGCTGCGCTGTGGCGTCCCCCGCGCCCTGAATACTCGCTCCGTTTATGCGGGCGGCGGCGCTGGCGTGCGCGGGCCGGGCGGTGGCTGAGGAGCCCCGAGCCCTGGATACCTGCCGCGTTATGCAGGCGGCGGGCGGGCGACGTCGCGTCGTGCGCGGGCGGGGCAGGCTGCGGCAGCGGGTGGGGCGGGCCGGGCGGGGCGGTGGCGGCACCACCATGTCGGAGGCGGCGGTGGCGGACACCCGGCGCCTGAACGCCAAGCCGCAGGACCTGACGGACGCGTACGGGCCGCCCAGCAACTTCCTCGAGATCGACATCTTCAACCCGCAGACCGTGGGCATGGGCCGCGCCAGATACACCAGCTACGAGCTCCGGATGCGGGTGCGGCCCCTGTGGGGCCTGCGGGCCCGGGGCGGGCGGAGGCGGGGAGCGGCCGGCAGGCCTCGGGGCCCGCCGTGCGCCGCGGAGCCCCGTGTGTGCCCTGGCGGGGCTGCGCTGCCCCGTGGCCGGGTGTACGGCCCGGGGAGGGGCGGCAGCGCTTGGTGCGCAGTGCCGGGGTGGCCCGGGGCGGGCGGCCGGGGCAGGGCCGGGGTGGTCTCGCCGCTCTGGCTGAGCGCGGCCTGCGCGGTCGGGGCGGGGAGCGGCGGCGTGTGTGTCGGCGGCCCCGTGCAGCCCGGGCGTAGCTCCTGGGGCTTGGTGTAGCCGGGCAGGGTCCGCGCTTGTCTGCGGCGGTGGGGGGGGGGCTGAGGAGGTGAGCTCTGGCCCGGCTGGGGCTGGCAGCTTGCCTGCGGCTCTCCGGCGGGCCCGGGCTCAAGGTCAGAGCGCTCGCAGCTGGTGGGTTTGCCGGGGCCCTTCGGCATCCGATGAGGGCTGGTATGCACAAGGACAAGGAAGGTGCTGCCTCAGCAGGCTTCTATCCCCTCTCTAGAGCCCCAGCCCTGGCACTTGGGTACCGTCGGGTGGTTGCTGAGCAGGGCGTGACTGCGTGCAGCTGGTTATCTCAAGCAGGGGAGGAAAGCTAGCTACCCGTATCTTGGGACCTGATCACAGGGCAGTCTAGCTACCCCTTCTGAGTCAGCTTGATCGCTTTACAAAGAGCCTGTGATCCAGGAGCGTGCGTAGCAGGCTGAGCACTTCTTGCAGGGTTCTCTTCTCTGGGTCTTAACGGAGCTGAACTGGGGGCCTCTTCACAGCTCTGCATCTGATAGCTGAAGGAAGTAAAAGTAAAATTGAGCTTCCTCTGAAACAAACTACCTTTAGCACATGTTAGGGTGCTGGCGTTGACTTCTGTTCATAGCATGATTTAACTGCTAAGTCTCCACTGCCTTTCAGAAAAATTGGGTGTTTGCTTTTTTTTGTTGTGACGCTTGGTTTCCATCAACCTGCCAAAGGGTGCCTGGCAGGTGGCAATGAGAACCTCTTAGTCCCACTGAAACTAGCTCTTGCGGGGATGCTTTGAAAGCAGCTGGTTATACTTCGCAGACCTCATAAGAATATAGTTAAATGTGTTGCAGAAATACCTGTGTTCATCTGGGTGCTGCTTGTCAGAAGGTTTTGCTACCTCAGTTCCTTCAACGTTTCAGGCTGTGTTGATAGGGTAAAGGTAAAGTTACTGTAGCTGTCAGTCTTTAGACTCTCGTGGTGGGGGAGAAGGATGGGGAATTGCTGCATGTTCCTCCAGTGACACAAGCCAGATAAGAAAAAGCTGCTTGCCTGTTAGGGTAGATGATCTGTTCTGAAAGAAGATTGGAGCATGAGGTCTGGCCTTGAACAGTTGCTGGGACAAGATTTCCTCCCTTAGTTCTTCCATGGAAGTACCAGTGTTGGGTCGGAGGTTCTTTTCTTCTGCAGGCTGCTGTGAAGCTCTTTTGTAGATCACTTCAAAATGGAGCGAACTCAAGGGAAAAAAAAAAAAAATCAGCCTTCTCTGTGTTGTGAGCCCTGGTTCCAGCGCATGCCCCTGGGAGGGGGTGTGTTCCTGAAATAGTCACTTGAGGGGGAGGGAATGGCTGGCTCTGAGTAGCCTGGCAAGTGCTTGCTTGATTCCAAAGGGCTTCCGTGCTTGTGCTCTGTCCTGAATAAAGAAGCTGGGTGTTCTCGTGATACCTCCTTCTCAGGGGGCTTGGTTTTCTAAACGCAGCTTCAGGTTTCAATGACATGTTGAAATACTATCTGGCTTCCAAAGCAACCTGCAGATTAACTACTCTCTTCATTACAGACAAACCTCCCAATCTTCAAATTGAAGGAGTCGTGTGTGAGGAGACGATACAGTGACTTTGAATGGCTGAAGAATGAGCTGGAACGAGACAGTAAGGTGAGGCCTGGCTCAGATCTGCCTGTTCCTGAAACCAGGACATATGGGAACAGTTGTAGCAATAATTTTGAGCTGCCCAGAAGAGAGGCTGTGGTGGTGGGCAGCTGTTGGGGCTTGATCTCTATCCACATAATGAAGCTGGAGGTGAGTGTCAAATGGTTAAGGATATCCGCTTGCAGGTGGCTATTCTGCTGACAGGGTGATTCTGTGCTTTCAGATTGTAGTGCCACCACTGCCTGGAAAAGCCTTGAAACGACAGCTTCCCTTCCGAGGAGACGAAGGCATCTTTGAGGAGTCCTTCATTGAGGAGCGGAGACAGGGACTAGAACAGTTTATTAACAAGTAAGCTTGATGTCCTGGGTTTGCTGTGTGCTGCATTTCTGGCTACTGCTGGTAGAAGAGGGCTGTGGATTGACTGGGAAGCAGTCTTGATCTGCTGCACACAGGTGCCGTGCTAAAGGATGGTGCCTGCAGCCGGGTAATGAAACCATGGTTCTGAAGCAAGTCCTGCCCTGGGTGTGGGTTGTGTTCAGCACTCTCTCCTGAGAGTGAAGGAAATATTAGCAGAATAGCTGTGCTGCAGAGACCTGACAGGGTAGTGTTGGTTCAGGATGCTCGTGCCCTGCTGCAGGGCATGGTGTGGGAGGGAACACCCTGTGCTCAAGCTCCTCTTGCTGGCCCTGTTGCACACCGATCCAGTGACCTTGGGCTGAGCCCGGTGTGGGTGTGCTTGGAGCTGGCTGCCCGTTAGCGAGGAGGTCTGCCTTATTAGCTCCCTACAGAGAGCAGAGGTGTCAGGGTCTCGGTGGTGGCTGTGCTAACCTCCACATCTGATTTTCTTCCAGAATTGCTGGACACCCACTGGCACAGAACGAGCGCTGCTTACATATGTTCCTGCAAGAGGAGACTATTGATAGGAATTACGTCCCAGGGAAAGTGCGCCAGTAGGAGCACCTGGCACTGTCTTCCTCCATTCCACCCTCCCTCCTGCAAAAATGACATTTATTTTTACACTAAACCTGTCTTCTCTGAACCAGCTTTTCCTCTCTTGAACCTCCCAGTTTGTTCAGTATTTTCCTGTTTTGTAACTGGCAGCAGCTTGTTCTACTGGGCTGTGGTCTTGGCCTAAAGGTATGAAGATTTATGCAAGTGAGCATGTTATCCCACACCTAGGGGCAGATGTGAATAGGTGTGGAGCAGGAAATTGCTTATGGCGTTATGGTGTAGGAGCTGCCTCTCTCCCTGTACAGGAAGGTATGAGATGACCTTCAGTCCCCTGTCTGTGCAGCCCCAAGCATCTCTGCAGGAGACTCTGAAGAATAGCAGTTGTCATGTTGGTCAGTGATCGCATCAGGTATTAGCGTTTTAGTAAGGCTTATCCAAAACAGTGAGTAGGTGCCTGGGTGTGTTGGTCTCTCGTCCACCCCATTCACCCTGCATGAAACCCCCATTCTTCACTGTCTGGAAGTGCTGAGGCTCAAGATCTACTCTAACCCTGCTCTCAGCCTCCTGCATTACAGACCCATTTGGTGTATTCGTGTTAATCCCCCTCCTTTCTGACATGCTGCTGGCAGCTCGAGGGGTTTCCATGACGTGTGCTCTCATGATGCTCTGTGTGGGCAGTTTGGCGTGTGGAAGCTGGGATAGCCTGGGCTGTAGCAGTGTGTGCTGTGATGCCTTGGCCCAGTGTTTAAAAAACGCCACAGCTTGCTCTGCTGCGGGCTGGTGTGGTGGTGTTTCCAGCAGCACCCTGCTCAGCTGAGCCATGGTGACCTTATCCTGCACCCCAGCTGCAGAGGGGAGGAGATGGGTCTGGCTGAGGAGGAGCAGGAGAGGGCTGGTGGGGGCTGTTGTAGTGTGTGGCCATGATGGCTGCCACAGGAGGAGCCCAGCAGTGGGGCCTGGGGTGAGGCTACCTCTCCAGAAAGGGACAGCAGAATATGGTCGGTCAGTCCTGGGTTAGACATTTGCTTATGAAGCAGGAGAAGTAACAATGGCTTTTTGTGCGTTCTCCCCTGTTCTGTGGTGAGCTAGGCAGTTACTTGTGTGGAAGCGAGGACACAAGACTGGTCAGGGAAGCGTCCAGAGCTTGAGGGTGACCATGAGGCTGTGACTTGCTGCAGCAGGACTGTCCTTTGGAGGCTCCTCCAGCTGCCACAGCTGCAATGAGCGAGGTTGGGCCTTAGCTGGGGGGCTCCTCAGGTCAAAGCTGGCTGGTTTATAAGTGCTTGGTCACTTTGTGGTGGCACAGTTGAGCCTTTCTTGGAGCGTAGGCCTGCGGTGACTGCCCTCCCGTTCCTGCCAAGCACGTCCCCCAAGGGCTCCCTAACGTCTCCTGGGTTTTCTGGTGAGGAACTGGCGCTGCTGGATAAGAAAGAGGTGGCTCTCGGGGAGGAGGAGAAGTTGCTGAAACCAGGAGGGAACCGCTCCGGGGGCCGGCTCGGCCCAGGAAGGGCTTGTGGGGCAGCGCAGAGGCTGGTGCCGGTGGAGGCGGCTGTGCCTGCAGCGGGGCTCAGCCCGTGCCCCCCCGCCGCTGCCGGCTCCCGCTTGGGGCGGCCCCTTCCTCCTGCCTGTCCTGCCGCGGGGCTGCCAGCCCCCCAGCTGTCTCCACCCTGTCCAGTGTAACGTCCCGGTTCCGTTCGCATTAAACCACTGTGAAGCCAAGTCTCTGCCTCATCCTGGGGGCTGGCGGGGCGGGGGAAGCACCGGCAGGGGGCGCTGCGCGGAGGCGGGAGGGCGGCGGGGGGGCCTCCCCGGCGGCAGGGGGCGCTGCGCGGAGGCGGGAGGGCGGCGGGGGGGCCTCCCCGGCGGCAGGGGGCGCTGCGCGGAGGCGGGAGGGCGGCGGGGGGCCTCCCCGGCGGCAGGGGGCGCTGCGCGGATCCGCTGAGGTGGGAGCGGTTGGCGGCGGCGGCGGCGGCTGGGAGGGATGTGGCGGTGGGAGCAGCCGCCGGCGGGGTCCGGCTCGCCGGGCTGCCCCGACCTGCTGCGGCACGTAGACGGTCCGCGCTCGCCGCTCTCCCCGCTGTACCTCAGCTTCTTCGAGGAGGAGTGCCGCACCATCGCCACCCGCCTGCGCCTCGGCGCCGCCGTTGCGGCCGAGCCCTCGCCGGTCCCGGGGGAGGGCAGCGCCCTGTGGCCCGACGCCGCCGGGCCCGTCACCTCCACGCCGCTGCGCACCTCGCCGCCCCTCGACGAGGGGGCCCCGGACAGCGCGACGCCCGCCGCCCGCCCGAGCACGGGTGGCTCCGAGGCCGCCGCCGCCCCGGGCCCGGCCCGCGGGGAGCCCCGGCGCCTCCCGCAGCCCGCTGCCGGCGGTGGCCCCGGCGCAGCGCGGCCCGGCTCCAGCCTCGCCCGCCCGCAGGCCCTGTCCCGTAAGGCAGCACGGCGCGGTGCCGGGCAGCCCCCCTGCGGCGGGCCGGGCCCCGCGGGCCGCCCCCGCACTCCTGCCCGGTCCCCGGGCCGTGGCGGCGGGAGGCTGTCTGTCTCCCGGGCACGGGCCTCTCTGGGTCTGCAGCTCCCTAAGGCCAGCAAGGAGCTCGGTGGCCCGGGAACAAGGCTCCCCCAGCCCTCAGGTGAGCCCAGTCGCTGGGGAGAGCCCCAGCACGGTGACTGCTTCCCCGGGGCTGCAAAACCCTCTCTCTTCCCCAGGTACCAAGCTGAAGCTGATGCCGGCTGCCAAGTCCAGGCTTCAGCATCCCCGTGGGGCCTTGCAGCTGACACAACCTTCTGCCGTTCCCAAACCCACCCCCCGGGACACTGAGATGGAAAGTAATTCTGCACCTGCCAGTTGCCTTATGGAAAGCTGGGAAGCTTGGGGGGACTGATGCTGCAGCTAGAAGGGAGAAGGGGGAAGGCGTGGGCTGCAGCATGGGACAGGGACAGAGCCTGGGGAGTGGGGAGTCCCTGGAAGCGGCACAGGTAGGAGCCCAGGAAATCTGCTCATGCCCCAAGTGCTGTATTAATTAGCACTATCTGTCCTCCCGCCAATGTGGTCTAGCAGCCTGTTGGCTTGGAGCCCTCGCCCCATGGTCTTGTGGGGTCGTGGGGGTGCTGGTGGCTGTGGGCCTGGGACAGGCAGCCTGACTGAGCCCTGGCCCACCCTAGGAGAGGTGCGGTGTAGCTGCTTTGGAGTGACAGCCTGTGCCTTATTGTTTGTCCACTGTAGCTGCTGTCAAGGTTGGGGGTCGCAGACAGCCCTCCCGGAGGCTCTCTACAGCAATTCCTATTGTGGCTTCTCGCTCCCGACTGCAGCTGCTGGGAAAAGTGGCTTCCCCCAAGTGCTTTTGCCTCGGTAAGGGTGAATCTGGGCAGAAGCCCTGGAGGCTCTGGTGTCGTGGGAGGGGGGAGCTGCTGCTCTGGGGAGAACATTCAGGGGACTGCAGTCAAGGCTGGTCCCGGGGAAAGGACAGGAGGGGGCAGCGTGTGCTTGGGCTCAGAGGAGGAGAAGTGAAACACAGAGGAGTAAGGCTAGGTGACGTCCTTTTCCCTGGAGAGGCACCCTGCAAAGAGGCTGAACAAATCTGGTGCTCTAGCTCATCCATAGGACAGGGAGTGGCCCTGTTCAGTGCATGTTGCTGTCAGGGCACCCTCTGAGCAGGGGTTGATGCTCTTTACTTTCATTTCCTGGATCCTACTTCAGGATCGACTACGCAGGAGCTGATATGCAATAGGACCCGAGAGCTGAAGGAAGACGGTGAGAGCAAAGAGTGGCTGGTTGCAGCAGGGACTGTCTTGGGAGTAGGTGAGCAGTATGGAGGTGTGTTCCTACGCAGGAGTGGGGAGCTGGAGCTTGCTCCCCTGTAGAGAGGAGCCCCTCTGGAGCTTTCCTGGCTCTTGACTGCCAAAGGCCTGCTGAAATCCAAGCGTCCTGTGAGTGTACCATGGTGAGGAGAGTCTATGTTTCTGCATTGGACTCTAGTGGATTTTTGTCTTGTGTTGGGATGAGCATAGGGGAAACATGGGCAGCTGGCAGCTGCTTGTTGGGCAGTGCTGCTCCCCAGCAGGGTCCTTGCTGAACAGGCGTGCCTGGGGGTGCTCTAGCCTGCTCTGTAGGCAGGGTGTGCTGCTTTCCCTGGGCAGCCTGCAGTCCTGGGCCCTGCAGAGGAAGATGAAGCGAGGAGGCCGTCCCCACTCTGCTGCAACATCCCTGCCCCGCCCAGGGCAGCTGTCTGCCCTCCCTGTGTGAGCAGACTCCAAGCAGGAGCCCAGAGCTGCTAGACCATGCAGGAACACCTTCTCCCAGCAGTACCTGTACAGGCCAGGCCAGCAGCAGCCTTTGGGCTGGAAGGGCTTGAAGACCTCTGGCTCCCTTGGACAGGTTCTGCCCCTGGTCTGGAGCAGCAGTGTGGCCTGGTTGTGGGCTGGGGATGGCATTTATGTTTGTAGTGGCGACACTTCTCTTCGCAGGTAAGGCTGACCAGACGTGGGTGTGTGTGGAGTCCTCTTTTTCCAGTGAGTTGGCCCCTGGCCCGACTCCAGGGTGTGGGAATGCAGTCCCTGCTGAGCAGGTAAGAGCCAACTATGTTCTGGCACCACAGAGCACCGTTCAGTCAGTGGCTTGGGCCATCTGTGCCAGAGGTGGGAGGTGATGGGACCTGGGCTACCAATTTCTGGGTGGGCACCTGAGCTGTTTTAGCCTTTCCCTAGGGTTTACACAAGACATGCATTTGCTGCATGACTTTACCACCTCTCCAGTGCTCAGGGGACTGCAGGCATCTATCCAGTTAATTTCTTTTTAAGGGGCTTTTGAAAGATGCACGCCCCCTTTGGCTTGTGGTGTTGCTTTTATACCTCTTGACATGTTGGACATGTCCCCAGCATGGGGTGAGGAGAGCCTGCAGCAAGGTGAGGCTCCAAGATGTGAAGTCTCCTACCTGCAAAGTATGTTTGTGCATTTACCAGCAGTTTTAGGGCTCTTCACTATGTGGCTGTAGCCTGCCAAAGGGATCCTTGTGACCCATGGGTACTGGCAGTTGCTCGCTGACAAGCAAACAGTGGCTCCTTTGCCAGGTGCTGCTGCTGCAATGAACACACCCTGGCAGTGGTCCCGTGGGTGCTAGGCTTGGGGTGTTGGTTGGGCTGCACTGCAACAGCACCAGACTCCTGAAGCAGGGGTGAATGTCAAAATGGGACCCTGCTCTGACGTGCTGAGGGGTGTGAGCAGGGCTCCCTGAGCCCAAGAACTGCTGGTGTGCGTGTGCTGCCTGCAGAGATGCTCCTCCACAGGAAGGGCTGTGCTGGGTCTGGGCTACGGGTCACTGCGTGGGGGTGACCAGCCCCTGCGTCACACTTACACCCTGCCCTTGCCAGTCTGCAGGTGATCAGTTGTCCCAGGAGCTGAAGCATGTAAAGAATGAACTGGAGCGAGTGAAGGGCGAGCTTGGTATGTGGGGCTGGCTGTTTTGGGGGCTGCGGACACCCGCAATCCAGATGACACCCCCTGCACTTGTACCTGGAGCCCAGGCCTGCAGCTCTGTGCAGATGGGGCTTGTTTGGGGGTAAAGCAGGATCCCAGCTGCTGCCCCAGAGGGTCTGGGGATGAGGTGTTCAGGATGGGCTGAGCACACACCTACTTGCCTCCTGCCTGCAGCTGACAAGACTGCCCAGTGTGAAGCCTATCGCCAGATGATCTGCTCCTTGCAGGCTCAGCTCAGAGCAGCAGGTATGTTCCCTCACTAGGGTGAGCCCTCACCCCTGGGCAGGCTGAAGGGATGCTCCAGTGATCCCTTGCCGGTGTAACTGAGGGCTGCCAGGTGGAAGGGACACAGCTTGTGGCCTTCCCTGTGAGGCAGGTGCTGAGTGCCGGAAGTAGCACGTGCTTTGATGCTGCTGTTGCTCCCCAGGAATCTGTCTGGAAGATGCAGCAGTGGAGAGTGGTGACTCGGGGAGACACTGACGGCTGGCACATGGGGACAGACTCACAACAGCAACTTGTCTGGCCACCTAAGGTGCTGGGCCAGTGCTATTTGTGCAGCTCTTGAATTAATGAATTTTTTAACTCCTTGTATTTAAAATAAAGGTGTCTTTTCCCAGTGATGCTTGCTGTCTTCTGGGGTAGGGCCAGTGCCCGGTGCTGCCCACTGTTCACCAAAGGGCTGGTTAGAAAGGGCAGATCTGTGTCTGGCTGTGGCTGGTTCTGCTCAGCCAGAGACTTGAGGTCTGCTGCGTGGAGGAAGTGGGTGCTGGTGGTTGGAGGCACAGCATGACTCTGGGGAAGCCTTTCTGGACGAACCTGGTGCTTCCAAGCGGGATGCTTGGACATGTGGTGGTGGCAGGCAGCTGTACAGGCAGGATTCTGCTTTAAACTACCTTCACGCTGGACGTGGGAAGAACCAGTACTGGCTGATGGCACGTTGGGCTTCTGCAGCTGTTAGCTGCTACTTACCATTTTATTAGCTGGTGGCTTGTGGCAGTGGGGGCAGGTGCTGGGGAAGCAGCACTTGGGACTCACTCCCTCATTGTTCCTGCCTGCCAGCACTGGAAGCCCTGCCCTGCTGCCTTCTTTCTGTGGTAGGTTGACACAGGCACCTTGTCACGCTGCCTCACATCTGGGTGAGGCCCTGGAGAGTCCCACTGTCTGGTGGTGGCAGCACCCTGAGGCTGGGCCGGGAAGGCTGGTCTGCTCCCGCTCCCCTGTTGTCTCTGGCTGGTGTTCCTGGCTGCCCTGGTGTGCTGCAGGCAGGCTGCACCCCTTCCTGGGGCGGCTGCCCTTGACCCTGTGTAGGGGTGGCTGCACAGGGATGCTCTGACTGCTGTCTCCCACCCCTGCTCAGCACTCAGTCGCTGAGGCAAACAGCTCCAGTGCTGGCACAATCCGCAGCAGAACGGTCTAGTGTGGTGTACAGGGGGGTTCCCTGTACATGCATGTTGAAGATAACTTCTTGGTGCAGGTACTAAGGGAGCTGACTAAGAAACATGCCCTGCTAGATTTGTTGTTTGTAAACAGAGAGGGACTTGTGGGCAAAGTGGTGATTGGTGGCTGTCTTGGTCACAGTGACCACGAAGTAGTTGAGTTTCAAATCGTTGGTGGTAGGAGAAAGACTGCCAGCAAAACTTCAGTCCTGCTTATGGGGAGAGTAGATTTTGGGCTGCTGAAGGAGTTAGTAAGGTCTCCTATGAATCTGCTTCTGAAGGTATTGGGGTCCGTGAATGCTGGTCACTTTTTAAAAGCCATCTCTTAAGACCACAGGAGCAGGCAATTCCGAAGTATTGAAAATCAAGCAGGCGGGGCAGAAGACCAGCTTGGCTGAGCAGGGATCTTCTTCTAGAACTTAGGTGGAAAAGAAAAATGTATGGACACTGAAAGCAAGGACAGGTGACACAGGAGGACTACAGAGATGCTGTCTGCCACTGTAGGGAAAAAATTAGCGTGGCCAAAGCTCAATTAGACTTCAAGCTGGCCAGCACTCTGAAGGACAACAAAAAGAGCTTTTTAAAGTATGTTAATAGCAAAAGGAGAATCAGAGGTAACATTGGTCCATGCTTGACGAGGTCGATCACCTCAGAAATAGGGATGTAAACAAAGCGGAGAAAGTTTAATGCCTTCTTCGCCTCTGTCTTCAACACCGATGATGGGCACTGGGACCCCCAGAGCCCTGTGTTGGAAGACTGTGACTGGGGGGGATGATAAACTCCCAGCTGACCCAAATTTGTTCGAGACTTGCTGCTCCAGCTAGATGTGCGTAAATCTATGGGGCCCAATGGGATTCAACCCAGGGTACTGAAAGAGCTGGCCAATGTCATCGTGGGACTTCTCCCCATTATTTTTCAATGGTCCTGGGAGGCTGGAGAGGTCCCAGTCAACTGGAAGCTGGCAAATATTGTTCCACTTTTCAAGAAGGGTAAGAAGGAAGATGCTGGTAATTACAGGCCTGTCAGTCTCACTTCAGTGCCTGGTAAAATTATGGAGAGGTTTATTCTGGGAGTTACTGAAAAAAACACTTGAGAGACTGTCGTGGTTTAACCCCAGCCAGCAACTAAACACCACGCAGCCGCTCACTCACTCCCCCCCACCCAGTGGGATGGGGGAGAAAATCGGGAAAAGAAGCAAAACCCGTGGGT
Organism: Harpia harpyja; assembly: GCF_026419915.1. NCBI lineage: Eukaryota > Metazoa > Chordata > Aves > Accipitriformes > Accipitridae > Harpia > Harpia harpyja. The sequence continues at coordinate 15,366,789 of NC_068957.1, forward strand.
TGAGATAAGAACAGTTTAATAGAACAGAAAAGAAGAAACTAATAATGATAATGATAACACTAATAAAATGACAACAGCAATAATGAAAGGATTGGAATGTACAAATGATGCGCAGTGCAATTGCTCACCACCCGCCGACCGACACCCAGCCAGTCCCCGAGCGGCGAATCCCTGCCCCCCACTTCCCCGTTCCTATACTGGATGGGACGTCCCATGGTATGGAATACACCGTTGGCCGGTTTGGGTCAGCTGCCCTGGCTGTGTCCTGTGCCAACTTCTTGTGCCCCTCCAGCTTTCTCACTGGCTGGGCATGAGAAGCTGAAAAATCCTTGACATTAGTCTAAACACTACTGAGCAACAACTGAAAACATCAGTGTTATCAACATTCTTCGCTCTGAACTCAAAACATAGCACTGTACCAGCTACTAGGAAGACAGTTAACTCTATCCCAGCTGAAACCAGGACAGAGACAATGCAGTCATTGGTCATAGCCAGCACAGGTTCACAAGGGGAAAGTCCTGCTTAACCAACCATCCTGGTTTCAGCTAGGATAGAGTTAATTTTCTTTCTAGTAGCTGGTATAGTGGTATGTCTTGGATTTAGTATGAGAAGAATGTTGATAACACACTGGTTTTTCAGTTGTTGCTAATAAGTGTTTAGACCCAGTCAAGGATTTCTCAGCTTCTCATGCCCAGCCAGCAAGAAGGCTGGAGGGGCACAAGAAGTTGGGAGGGGACACGGCCAGGACAGCTGACCTAAACTGGCCAAAGGAATATTCCATGCCATGTGATGTCATGCCTAGTATATAAACTGGGGGTAGTTGGCTGGGGGCGAGCAGATCGCTGCTTGGGAACTAACTGGGCATCGGTCAGCGAGTGGTGAGCAATTGCATTGTGCATCACTTGTTTCGTATATTCCAATTCTTTTATTATTATTATTATTATTATTATTATCATCGCCATTTTATTATTATTATCATTATTAATTTCTTCCTTTCTGTCCTATTAAACTGTCTTTACCTCAACCCACGAGTTTTACTTTTTTTTTCCCCAATTGTCCCCCATCCCACTGGGTGGGGGAGAAGTGAGCAAGCGGCTGTGTGGTGCTTAGCTGCTGACTGGTCTTAAACCACAACAGTCCTTTTTGGCACCCAACATGGGGCACGAAGGGTTGAGATAACAACAGATCTGAGCAGAGCGCGTTAAAATGAATTTGTTACAAGCATCCATTATATTAATTTAATAGTTGCTGTTCACCATGTCGATTTATTAGCTCTTAGAGTTGTGGCGCTTGTTCTTAGAGTTGTGTTGCATATCACCTCACTTGCTGTATATAGTACCTGTGCTGCTGGGAGGTGGATTAAGGTTTTTGCTTTGATGTACTGTGTAACACTGGCTTATGGTATGATAAAATTATCGGTTGTGGAACTAATCTGGTATTTGTACTCAGCATTGTTGTCACCTCTATACTTCGGGAGCCATCTGTGGGAAACTATTAATAATTACACCCTTTACCTTTTCTCCTTGGAGAGCCAGTCTATGGGTGAGACACCTTTCTTCACCTTGCCAGTCTCCTCCAGGCTAATTACAATAGCATTTGAGAATTTTGAAAATTTTGAATATCCTTGGGATGTTGAAACCAGCATGGTCCTCTTGCTAGGAACTAGCATGTTCCTGAATGTGGTTCAGGTCTTGTTTAGGGTTAAACAACTATTTAAGAATATCACCCAGACATCTGCCCCAAGGCTGAATAATTATGAGTGGCAGGGTGTGTGGGGTAGTACGGGCAAGTACCTAGGACAGTGGGCACCTCCAGTGTTTTGGAACTTCTCCCCTGAAAAAGTGCAGAATCTGGAAAAACTAGTAAAATATTGGGAAGAAGTATGCTGTCACCCTGGCAATTCCAGAGAGACACAAATAACTGCAATGTGCTGGGGCCTGGCCCATGTCTTCCGAGCCCTGTTCGACACTATTCAGTACCCTCAAGGGGAAGAGAAGGTCTCTGGATCTGACAACAAAACAACAGGCACTCCAGCCACGCCAACTCTTGCGACAGGCACTGCAACCACTCCAACTCCGGTGACAGGCACTGCAGCTGAACCAGGGTCATCACAAGAACAGGAGGAATAGGCAGAACCAGAGGTAATCACCCGATCCCTATCCCTGAGTGAGCTGTGGGATATGCAAAAAGATTTCAGCCATTGTCCAGGTGAGCACAGTATCTCCTGGCTGCTCCAATGCTGGCACAATGGGGCTAGTAGCCTGGAATTGGAGGGTAGGGAAGCCAAGCAGCTGGGATCACTTTCTAGGGAAGGTGGCATTGACAAGGCAATTGGAAAAGGGACCCAAGCCCTCAACCGCCGGAGGCAACTCTCGTCAAGCGTGAAGGAAAGGTACCCCTTCAAGGAAGATATTATATGTCAACCAGGCAAGTGGACCACCATGGACAGAGGTACCCAGTACCTGAGGGAATTAGCAGTGCTAGAGATGATTTATTATGACCTGGACAACGCACAATTACCCAGAGATCCAGACGCAGTCCAATGCACCTGACTGATGTGGCAGAAGTTTGTGTGGAGCACACCATTGTTGTATGCCAACTCATTGGCAGTACTGACCTGGAAAGACAAAGAGGCACTGACAGTGGGTGAAATGGCTCACCAACTCTGGTAATACAAAGAAAATCTCTCTTCCTCCCTACGAGCCTGCTGTGGAAAAACTGTCTGAAAAGTCAAAAAAACTGATCGAACTGATCAAAAAGTCATACTCCCCACCTGTATGGGCCCACATCTCAGCTATTAGGAGTGAGCATTCCTCTGCTTAAGAGAGAGAATATAGAAGGTACACACCATGGGGTACCTGGTGGTTTTACCTGCGTGACCATGGAGAGGACATGAGGAAGTGGGATGAAAAACCTACCTCGGTCCTAGATGCACGGGTATGTGAGTTGTGAGGAAAAACAACCAGAAAGGAGATTCTTCCAGGAAAAATGCTGCTCCAGTTTCCAAACAGAGTAGAAGGGCTGATCTTACTTCTGATCTTCTTGAAGTCAGTTTTACAAGAAGTGGATAATGGATACTCTGACCAGGATTAGAGATGCCCTGCCTCCAGCCAGGTGGAGGAAACGGACAACCAGGTTTATTGGACTGTGCGGATTTGATGGCCTGGCATGTTAGACCCACAGGAGTACAAGGCTCTAGCAGACACTGGTGCACAGACTCTAATGCCATCAAGTTATAAAGGGGCAGAACCCATCTGTGTTTCTGGTGTGACAGGGGGATCCCAGCAGCTAACTGTATTGGAGGCTGAAGTAAGCCTAACTGGGAATGAGTGGCAGAAACATCCCATTGTGACTGGCCTAGAGGCCCCGTGCATCCTTGGCATAGACTGCCTCAGGAGAAGGTATTTTAAGGACCCGAAGGGGTATCACTGGGCTTTTGGTATAGCTGCCTTAGAGATGGAGGGAATTAAACAGCTGTCTACCCTGCTTTCACGGTTTAACCCCAGCCAGCAACTAAGCACCACACAGCCTCTCACTCACCTCCCCCCAACCCAGTGGGATGGGGGGTAGAATTGGGAGGGAAAAAGTAAAACTCATGGGTTGAGATAAAGACAGTTTAATAGAACAGAAAGGAAGAAATTAATAATGATAATAATAACAATAAAATAATAATAATAATAATAATAATAATAATAAAAGGATTGGAATATACAAGTGATGCACAATGCAATTGCTCACCACCCGCCGACCGATGCCCAGTTAGTCCCCAAGCAGCGATTACCCCCAGCCCCACTCCCCACAGTTTATATACTAGACATGACATCACATGGTATGGAATACCCCTTTGGCTAGTTTGGGTCAGCTGTCCTGGCTGTGTCCCCTCCCAACTTGTGCCCCTCCAGCCTTCTTGCTGGCTGGGCATGAGAAGCTGAGAAATCCTTGACTTAGTCTAAACACTCCTCAGCAACAACTGAAAACGTCAGTGTGTTATCAACATTCTTCTCATACTGAACCCAAAACATAACACTGTACCAGCTGCTAGGAAGACAATTAACTCTATCCCAGCTGAAACCAGGACACCTGCCTGGTCTCTCTCAGGACCCTTTGATTATGGGGTTGCCGAGGGTTGAAAAACAAGTGCCGGTTTCTACCACAACAGTGCACCAGTGGCAATATCACACTGAGACTCCCCGATCCCCTTCCATGAGTTGATTCATTGACTAGAGAGCCAAGGAATGATCAGCAAAACTTGCTCGCCCTTTAATAGTCCCATATGGCCAGTGTGGAAGTCTAATGGAGAGTGGAGACTAATAGTTGACTATTGTGGCCTGAATGAAGTCATGCCGCCGCTGAGTGCTGCTGTGCTGGACATGCTAGAACTTCAATACGAACTGGAGTCAAAGGCTGCCAAGTGGTATGCCACAACTGATATCGCTAATGCATTTTTCTCAATCCCTGTGGCAGCAGAGTGCTGGCCACAGTTTGCTTTTACTTGGAGGGGCGTCCAGTACACCTGGAATTGACTGGCCCAGGGGTGGAAACACAGCCCCACCATTTGCCATGGACTGATCCAGACTGCACTGGAGAAGGGTGAAGCTCCGAAACACCTGCAATGTATTGATGGCATCATATGGGGCAACACAGCAGAAGAAGTTTTTGAGAAAGGGAAGAAAATAGTCCAAAACCTTCTGAAAGCCAGTTTTGCCATAAAAGAAAGCAAGGTCAGGGGACCTGCACAGGAGATGCAGTTTTTAGGAATAAAATGGCAAGATGGGTGTCGCCAAATCCCCATGGATGTGATCAACAAAACAGCAGCTCGCTCTCCACTGACTAATAAAAAGGAAACACAGGCTTTCTTAGGTGTTGTGGGCTTTTGGAGAATGCATATTCCAAATTACAGTTTCATTGTAAGCGCTGTCTATCAAGTGACCCAGAAGAAGAGTGATTTTAAATGGGGCCCAGAGCAACAGCAAGCCTTTGAACAAATTGAATGGGAGATTGTTCATGCAGTAGCTCTTGGGCCAGCCCGGGCAGGACAAGATGTTAAAAATGTGCTCTATACTGCAGCCAGAGAGAATGGCCCTACCTGGGGTCTCTGGCAGAAAGCACCTGGGGGACCTGAGGCCGACCACTGGGGTTTTGGATTCAGGGATACAGAGGATCTGAGGCCTGCTATGCTCCAACTGAAAAAGAGATATTGGCAGCATATGAAGGAGTTCAAGCTGCCTCGGGAGTGGTTGGTACTGAAACACAGCTCCTCTTAGCACCCCGACTGCCAGTGCTGGGCTGGATGTTCAAAGGGAGGGTCTCCTCTACACATCATGCAACTAATGCCACATGGAGTAAGTGGATTGCACTGATCACACAACGAGCTCACATAGGAAATCCCAGTCGCCTGGGAATTTTGGAATTGATCACGGGCTGGCCAGAAGGCAAAGATTTCAGAATATTGCCAGAGGAGGAGGTGACGCATGCTGAAGAGGCTCCACTGTATAATAAACTGTCAGAAAATGAGAGGCAATATGCCCTGTTCACTGACGGGTCCTGTCGCATTGTGGGAAAACATCTGAGGTGGAAGGCTGCTGTATGGAGTCCTATACGACAAGTTGCAGAAACCGCTGAAGGAGAAGGTGAATTGAGTCAGTTGACAGAAGTGAAAGCCATCCAGCTACCGTTAGATATTGCTGAATGAGAAAAGTGGCCAGTGCTCTGTATCTGTACTGACTCATGGGTGGTGGTAAATGCCCTGTGGGGGTGGTTACAGCAATGGAAGCAGAGCAACTGGCAGCGCAGGGGTAAACCCATCTGGGCTGCCGCACTGTGGCAAGATATTGCATCCCGGCTAGAGAATCCAGCTGTAAAAGTACGTCATGTAGATGCTCATGTACCCAAGAGTCAGGCCACGGAAGAACATCAGAATGACCAGCAGGTGGATCAGGCTGCTAAGATTGAAGTGGCTCAGGTGGATCTGGACTGGCAACATAAGGGTGAATTATTTATGGCTTGGTGGGCCCATGCTACCTCAGGCCATCAGGGAAGAGATGCAACATAGAGATGGGCTCGTGATCGAGGCGTGGACTTGACCATGGACACTATTTCACAAGTTATCCATGAATGTGAATCGTGCTGCAATTAAGCAAGCCAAGTGGTTAAACCCTCTGTGGTATGAAGGGCGATGGCTGAACTATAAATATGGGAAGGCCTGGCACATCAACTGTATCACACTCCCACAAACCCACCAAGGCAAGTGCCATGTGCTTACAGTGGTGGGAACAACCACTGGATGGCTGGAAACGTATCCCATACCCTGTGCCACTGCCCAGAATATCCTGGGCCTTGAAAAACAAGTTTTATGGTGACATGGCACGCCAGAAAGAATTGAGTCAGACAATGGGACCCATTTCTAAAAAAAACTCATAGACACCTGGGCCAAAGAGCAAGGCATTGAGTGGGTATATCACATCCCCTATCATGTACCAGCCTCCTGGAAAATCGAACAATATAATGGACTGTTAAAGACTACACTGAGAGCAATGGGGGTGGGACCTTCAAACACTGGGATACACATTTAGCAAAAGCCACCTGGTTAGTCAACACCAGAGGATCTGCCAATCGGGGTGGCCCTGCCCAATCAGAACTTTTATGTACTGTAGAAGGGGATAAAGTCCCTGTAGTGCACATAAAATATATGTTAGGGAAGACAGTCTGGGTTACTCCTGCCTCAGGCAAAGGCAAACCCATTTGTGGGATTGCTTTTGCTCAAGGACCTGGGTGCACTTGGTGGGTGATGCAAAAGGATGGGGAATTCCGATGTGTGCCTCAAGGGGATTTGAATTTAGGTGAGAATAGCCAATGAATTAAACTGTATGATGTTAATTGCTATATAACCCTGCCACTGTATGTCATCATTACTATAATTGTTATATGCTATATCAATGGTGTTACAGTAAGAATCACTTAGATTAAGGAAAAATGAACTTTGATAAAATTGAGCAAAGCGCAGTAGTGATGGAACCAGGACTGCCTTCAGCATGCAACAATCCAACACTACACACCATCCTCCTGCTGCGCCCAATGTTACCCGCCCACCGCACTGCACCGAAGCCTGATCCTGCTCTGCCAACTGAGCAGACTTCGCACCATCCCTCCTGCCCAGAAAGGCTGCTATGACAGATGGAGCCCAAAGTCATGGACTAAATGAACTCAATGGACATTTTATAGGAATGGGCCAGGGACTAAGGGAATGATATCTCTGTGTGTGTATATATATCTCAAAGGACAGGAAAGGTGATGGTGATTAATTGGGATGTATTGGAAAGTATGGGACCTGAGTGTGACATAAATGGTATAGAATAGGCGATGGATACTGTCCTGGTTTCGGCTGGGATAGAGTTAATTTTCTTTCTAGTAGCTAGTATAGTGTTATGTTTTAGATTTAGTATGAGAATAATGTTGATAACACACTGATGTTTTCAGTTGTTGCTAAGAAGTGTTTATACTAAGTCAAGGATTTCTCGGCTTCTCATGCCCAGCCAGCAAGAAGGCTGGAGGGGCACAAGAAACTGGGAGGGGACACGGCCAGGACAGCTGACCCAAACTGGCCAAAGGAATATTCCATACCATGTGACATCATGCCCATTATATATAAACTGGGGACAGCTGGCTGGGAGGGGTGGATTGCTGCTTGGGAACTAACTGGGCATCGGTCAGCGAGTGGTGAGCAATTGCATTGTGCATCACTTGTTTTGTGTATTCCAATTCTTTTATTATTGTTATCATTATCATTTTATTATTATTATCATTATTTTATTTCTTTCTGTCCTATTAAACTGTTCTTTATCTCAACCTATGAGTTTTACTTTTTTTTCCCTGATTCTCTCCCCCATCCCACTGCGTGGGGGGGAGGTGAGCGAGCGGCTGTGTGGTGCTTAGTTGCTGGCTGGGGTTAAACTACGACACCAAGTTAATTTCCTTCTATGAGAAGGTCACCCATCTAGTTGACAAAGGGAAGCCAGTAATGCAGTGGTTTGGGATTTTAGCAAAGCTTTTGATACTGTCTCTCACAGTATCCTTCTGGATACAGTGTCCAGCACACTGCTAGACAAGTCCATAATACATTGGGTGAGCACTTGGCTGACAGGTCAGGCTCAAAGGGTTATAGTAAATGGGGTTACATCAGGCTGGCAGCCACTCACCAGTGGGGTTCCCCAGGGCTCAATTTTAGTGGTAGAGCTCTTTAATGTTTTTATGAATGATCTGGACACAGGAATTGAATGTACATTAAATAAGTTTGCCGACGATACTAAACTGGGAGGAGCTGTGGACTCCCTTGAGGGTAGAAAAGCCTTACAGAGAGATCTGGATAGACTGGAGAGCTGGGCAATCACCAACCATATGAAATTTAACAAGAGCAAGAGCCAGATTCGCCACCTGGGACAGAGTAATCCTGGTTATACATGTGTCCTGGTTTCAGCTGGGATAGAGTTAATTGTCTTCCTAGTAGCTGGTACAGTGTTATGTTTTGGGTTCAGTACTAGAAGAATGTTGATAACACACTGACGTTTTCAGTTGTTGCTGAGGAGTGTTTAGACTAAGTCAAGGATTTCTCAGCTGCTCACGCCCAGCCAGCAAGAAGGCTGGAGGGGCACAAGAAGTTGGGAGGGGACACGGCCAGGACAGCTGACCTAAACTAGCCAAAGGGGTATTCCATACCATGTGATGTCATGTCTAGTATATAAACTGTGGGGAGTGGGGCTGGGGGTAATTGCCACTTGGGGACTAACTGGGCATCGGTCAGCAGGTGGTGAGCAATTGCATTGTGCATTACTTGTATATTCCAATCCTTTTATTATTGTCATCATTATTAGTTTCTTCTTTTATGTTCTGCTAAACTGTTCTTATCTCAATCCAGGAGTTTTACTTCTTTTTTCCCCAATTCTCTCCCCCATCCCACTGGGTAGGGGGGAAGTGACTGAGCAGCTGCGTGGTGCTTAGTTGCTGGCTGGGGTTAAACCATGACAACATGCAAATTGGGGGATGAGAGGCTGGAGAGCAGCCCCACAGAAAGAGGTCTGGGGGTTTGGGTTGATGGCAAGTTAAATATGAGTCAACAGTGTGCCCTGGCAGCCAAAAGGGCCAACCATGTCCTGGGGTGCATCAAGCACAGCGTAGCTAGCTGGTCGAGGGAGGTGATTGTCCCACTCTACACTGCACTGGTGCAGCCGCACCTCGAGTACTGTGTGCAGTTTTGGGCGCCTCACTCCAAGAAGGACATCAAACTATTAGAGGGTGTCCAGAGGAGGGGGACCGAGATGGTGAAAGGCCTTGAGGGCAAGACTTCTGAGGAGCGGCTGAGGTCACTTGGTTTGTTCAGCTTGGAGAAGAGAAGGCTGAGGGGCGACCTCATCGCAGTGGACAACTTCCTCAAAGGGGACAGCAGAGGGGGAACTGCTGATCTCTTCTCTCTGGTGACCAGTGATGGGACACGAGGAAATGGACTGAAGCTGTGTCAGGGGAAGTTCAGACTGGACATAGGAAAATGTTTTTCACTGAGAGAGTGGTTGGTCACTAGAACAGGCTCCCAGGGCAGTGGTCATGGCACTAAGCCTGTCGGACTTCAAGGACCATCTGGATGCTGCTGCTAGTCATATGGTTTAGTTTCAGGTCGTCCTGCGAGGAGCAGGGAGTTGGACTTAATGATCCTTATGGGTCCCTTCCAACTTGAGATATTCTGTGATTCTGTGCTCCAGTTGTGGAAGATAATGGGGCTCCAAGGGCTGATTCAGATCTGTCTCTGCAGGGCTTTTGGCCCCCTTTCCGCACTGGAGCCACCTCCTACCCTCCTTGGCGCCGGCTACACACACCCTGCCACTGTCTGCCTTCCTGGTGCTCCTGCCAGGACGTGCACTTTGCTCGCTCCATGCCTCCGCCTGCTCCTGGCCCTTGGCCCGTGCTGCTGGATCAGGGACCTGAACGGGGACGGAGGGAGAATAGTAGACTGGGAGGTGAGGATGGGGCACTGGGAAGATGGATGTGGAGCTGCGTGTGAGGTCTGGGAGCTGGAGCCATGTTCGGTGCCCCAGTGCTGCTCCCCGCCCGAAACTGCCTCCCAACGAAACTTCCTCCCAACGGCTGCTGTCGCAAGAGGGTTTCTGGGAATAGGCGAGTCTCTCGCCGCTCTGCATACCCAGCTTCTCCTTGGCTGGGCCTGGGTGGTCCCCCCACGGAGCCCTGCTGCGCCCGCGGTGCTGCCGGTGCTGCCCGCGAGCACCCTCAGCGATGGTGCTGCCCGCGGCGGCGCAGGCAGCAGGGCTTTGGCCCAGCCGGGTCCCTGCCTGCTGCCGGCAGCCCAAGAAAGAGCAGGAAGCGCCTGGGCGCTACCAGCGAGGCTGCGGGGGCTTCCTCGATCTTGAGCTCACTTCCTTCCTGGTGGGGAGCGGGTGGCCGGGGGGGGAAGGGGCGTTCCTGAGCCACGGTTCATTCATCCGCAAGGCGGGAGGAGAACCTGCGTCACTGCCCGGCAGCTCCGCTCGCAGGATGCTGCGTTGCTGTTTCCATTGAGGTCATTTTGCCGAGCGGAGCGTTTCTGTCTCCCCGGCCCTTGTGTGTGCACCCACGGGGGAGGCGGCGGGGGGGGGGGGGCAGGCACCCAGCGCGGGGCCTGTAGTGCCCTGCCCGCTGCTCCTGCCTGCTCTGCTGCAAACGGCTGGAAGCCTGTTGCCTCTGCATCCTCGTCAGCGGCACTGGAGCAGAGCCTTGCCTGCGATGCCTGTTTGAATAGGTGCTCACGACACGCGAACGCTGGATTGCATCAGGAGCAGGTTTCTGGGCGGCTGGTCCCAGCCTGCGTGCTGGAGAGAAGGGTGCTGGCTTCTGGCTGCCGGCTCGACTGCCAAACAGTTCTCCCGAGACTGGTGCTTCCCATCACTTAGAGCTGCCTGTTGCTCCCGGAGTTGAGGAGACTGTAGCGGAGCAGCGTGGGCGCTGGCCGGGGACTCACTCCCTGCGGAGCACACGGGGGTCGGGGCAGAGCCCCCCTCCACGCCTCGGGCTGAGCTCCGGCCGCGCTCCCTGTGGCAGGGCCGGCCTCCTCGCTGCGCCCCAGCCCTCGCCTCGCTCCCAGCCCCGGCAGGGCAGGGCCCGGGCAGGCTCTGCCCTCCTGGCACATCAGGGCTCGGGGGACCCTCAGCCGCCCCCTCTGTGGCCTTTCCCGGGGGAGCACAGCTGAAGCCGCCGGCCGCACGGTCCCTTGCCCTGGGCTCGGCGTTGCCGCCCGCAGCAGCCGCACTCCCGGGGGCCGAGACGTGCCTGGCCTCAGCCCCGCTGCCATTTATGACTTGAATTTATGGATTGGTTGTGTTTTGTTTTTTTTTTTTTTTTTAAATCTGTGACCTGGGGGGCGGCAGGGCGCGGCGAACCGGGCACGGGTGGGGCTGGGCGGAGACGGGCTTCCCCGCACCGGCCGCGGGGCTGGTCCCGCTCGCCCGTCGCTTCGCGTGGGGCGGGTCTGCGGGAGCGGGGGTGGGGGGGGCACCCGGGGCGTGCGAGGGCCGGTGCCTGTTTCCGGCGGGCGGAGCCGGTCCGCCCTTCAACCCTTCGGCGGCGGCGACAGCGGCGGCAGTCCCGGGACGAGCGGAGCGGAGCTGAACGGGACCGCACCGGAACGAGCCGAGCCGAGCCGCGCCGCGCCGCCGGTGAGTGGCGGCGGGCGCCGCCGCCGGGCCGGGCGGAGCCTGGCGCAACCGGTGCCGCGCTTGCATCAGCCGCCGAGCGCACGTGGGGCCGGTGCGGGCAGCGGCCGGGACCTGCCGCGGCTTCCCGTCCCGGTCCCGCCGTCCCCGGGGCAGCGCCGGGTTCCCCGGCGGTTCGGAGCGTGGCTGGCGGCTCCCGGGGGCTGGAGGTGCCCCCGCGGGGGCTGGGGTGGGGGTCCCGAGCGGGGGCTGACGGCCCGCGGCTGCTGTCCCGAGCCGCGGCGGGAGGCGGCGGGCAGCGGGAGCTGTCGCCCGACACGTCGCTTCTCCTCTCGTGTGCCCGCCCGTAGCTCGCTGCGCGCTCTCCATCTCGGGTGACAGCGTGGCTGTCTGCGAGGCACCTCGCCGGCCATGGGCTGAGCCTCCCCGGAGCCGGCCGACCCGCCTGAGCAGCTCTCCCTAGGCCGGCTCCGACGGGTGCTGGTGAGGGTCTGGGCACTTCTCGTGTTCCTTTCCCCGGGCACGGCGAATCCCAGCGCAGCAGGGCCCGCGAGGGCTAGGAAGGGGGAGGCTGTCCCACATCGTCCCTCTCGGCACGCTCGCGCTTTTTTCTCTGCGCTGCCCTGGGAATAAGGGCTGAGCACGTTTCTGCTGCCAGCCCCGCGCTTGCAGTTTGCAGAGCTCGCGTCGGGTGTCAGAAATCCTTGGAGCAATTGAGCAGCGCTGGGGAAGACAGACAGAGCTGTCCAGGCAGTGGCTGGGGAGGGTGCCAGTGCTGGGGCACTTGTTCCCTTGAAACCTGGCCCAGAGGCTGCCCTGGCCTGCGACAGCTCCGTGGGCCAAGGCCAAACATGGCATGTGCCAGCTCAGGAGGAGGTTTCTCCAGAAACAGGCTGGTTTGCTGGTTATGGGGAAGCAGCCGAGCTGGTGGCTGCCACTGCAACCCTGGTTATCCCCCTCGGTGGAAAAGGGTCACAAAGTCATCCTCGTGTATACTTGCGCTGATCCATACAGCGTGGTGTCGGTGCTGCCCCAGGAGCCTGACTGGAGCATGTTTTGTTTCCCAATGAAGGGAGCAGCTGGTGGGGAGAAGGTGCTGGTGGGTGGGTGGTCCAGTGCTGGGCACGGGGTGCCAGCTGCGGCCATGGGCATTGAAAGCCGCTTTCCTTACAGCTCCTCTCACCTTGTGCCGGCTGCCTGCTCCACAGGGTGCTCGTCTCCCAGAGCTTTTAGGGGATGGGTGGCAGCTGTGAGGAAGGGAAGTGGGTGTGTTGCACATTTAGGGCAATTGCAGCCTGCCGTTGCAGTGTGCGGGCCGCTTGGCAAGCACTGTCAGCATGCAAGGGATGTGCGCCGGGGGCCCGCGCTCTGTGTCTGGCCGTGCATCCCTGCCGAGGGTGTAGTGCAGATGCTGGGAGCAAAGGAGGAATGGCTGTGTCCCAGTGAGTCAGCCCAGCCTGCCAAATCCTCATTTGGAGGAATGCTTTGTCTTCCTGCCATCGCTGCTGTGCACGCCCACACGCCTGGCTGGAGGGATGCGCCAGCAGTCAAGTTTGGGCTGAGGGATCTCCAGGCTGCCAAATCAGTGGGGAGTTGCTGGGAGACAGTGGGCAAGCTCTGGGACATGCCCGGGAGGCCCATGGTGGAGACGACACAGGGCTTGTGCAATGAGCCTATTTCCACCATGGACTTGCTGGGTTCATCCCTGGCTCACTCTCCTGGTGCAGGGGCTGTGCAGGTGGGGTATGCACAGCCCCACAGTGCCTTGGAGGGAGCCGCCATGGTCTCTGCCCCACCAGCATGGCAGGGGCTTGGTGCCAACGGGTTGGCTGGGAGCAGGCACAGCTCCTGTGGGCATCGCTGCCTGCCCTGCTTCCTGCATTGTGGGTCCTGCTGCCTGCAGGACACTGAGCTTCACACTCCTGCGGTCCCTTCTCTTGCAGGGGTTTTGAGCAGCTGAGCACCACCCACGAGAGGACAAGATGTTTGGAGGAAAAATGACCAGTGTTGGGAAGAAGCTGATCCGCCGGCGCATGGTGGATCTGAGCTCTGAGGACACACGTTTTGCTCGCTGCCTCTCCACGCTGGATCTCATAGCCCTGGGGGTGGGCAGCACGCTGGGGGCTGGCGTGTATGTGCTGGCTGGGGAGGTGGCCAAGGAGATGGCTGGTCCCTCCATCGTCCTCTGCTTCCTTGTGGCTGCTCTCTCATCGGTACTGGCTGGACTTTGCTATGCAGAGTTTGGGGCCCGTGTCCCCAAGACCGGCTCTGCCTACCTCTACAGCTATGTCACCGTTGGTGAGATCTGGGCTTTCACAACTGGCTGGAACCTCATCCTCTCCTATGTGATAGGTAAGGGGCTGGGCAGGATGCTGGCACATGTGCCCAGGCTCCTTCCAGCATGGCACTGGCAGAGTGGGGGGCTTGTGGGGGCAGTGTGTGGTGCTGTGGGAGCAAGGTGTGGGGTGGAATCAGCAGGGAGGTGGGTGCTGGGGTGGGGGTGGCCAGTGCCTCTCTGCCCTGGGCTTGGACTAATGCACAGATTTGCCATTGACCAGGCACAGCCAGCGTGGCTCGAGCCTGGAGCGCAGCATTTGACAACATCATTGGCAATCACATCTCCACCTTCTTCATGAACAAGACCACACTGCACCTGCCAGGGGTGCTGGCTGAGCGCCCGGACTTCTTCGCCCTGATCCTGATTGGGCTGCTTACCGGTGAGTGCGTAGGAGTGGCTCCGTGGCTCTATGGGTGGTGGCATGGGAGCCCGGTGGGTCCCCACTCACTCCTTTCGTCCCTGCAGCGCTGCTGGCCTTTGGCGTCAGCGAATCTGCCCTCGTGAACAAAATCTTCACGGCAGTGAACCTGGTGGTGCTGGGCTTTGTCATCATCGCCGGCTTCGTGAAGGGAGACATCAAGAACTGGCAGCTCTCAGAGGAGGACTACATCAACCACTCATACCTGGACCCACTGGATGATACCAGGTGAGGAGAGCAACCATGCCATGCCAGGGTCTGGCACAGGACTGGCACTGGTACTGCTGTCCATGCAGCCTGTGGCAGCTGCTCTCCTCCCTCCTTTCCAGCAAAAAAGCCTTCGGCTCTGGTGGGTTTGTCCCCTTCGGACTGGAAGGGATCCTGACCGGTGCTGCCACCTGTTTCTATGCCTTCGTGGGCTTTGACTGCATTGCCACCACAGGTACCACCTTGGGCAAGGGTGGCATGGGCATTTCCCCAGCGCAACTGGTGGCTGGCTGGGGCCCACTGGGGAGGATGCTCCATGGCGTGGGAAACAGCTCATCCCTCCACTCCTGGGAGTTTTCCCCACGGTGGCTCTGTCTGCAGCTGGGCCAGCACAAAAGGGCTCATAGCCTGCCCTGACCCAGGAAAAGGGGCTCCCTGCAACGAGCAGTGGGAGCGGGGCTGCACCCTGCCTGCACAGGCAGCTTCCGGGACAGCAGGGAGCCTTTCCGCTGCCAAGTTGAGGCTGCAACAGTGCTGGGAATTCCTAATGCCTCCTGGTTATTTCCCAGCCTCAAGCAACATTTTTCTAAATGACTGAGTTCGTGCAGAACTGCCGCTCTCTGGAGCACAGGGAGCTCTCAATTTCCTCTCATTCCCCCAGGAATCTACTTAGTGGGTGGCTGGTACAGGCTGTTCTCCCTGACCTCCCTGCCTGTGCTTCCCCCCCCGCCAGGGACTGCCTGGCAGCCACCTCCTTCCCTCCTACTCTGGCTGCTGAGCCCCTTGCCGGGGAGTGTGGTGCAGTGGGAGAGCACGCCTTTGCAAAGGCCAGGGGACAGAGGGCACGGTGGTTGCATCGCTGTGCCCACATGCACGGAAGATCCGCATTCAGCGGGCTCTGCGGGGAGCGGGAGCTGCTGGTGGGGGCAGAGGGCTGGCACAGCCAGAGAGGCTGTGACCCCAGCTGCCAGGCAGCTGCATGCCTGGAAGCTGGGGCTGCAGCCACACGCTTCTGCTCCCGGCAGTGCCGAAGACTCTGCCAGTGCAGCAGCACGGCTGGGGACCCTTCCTCTCCAACAGCCCCTGCCTGCTGCTGCCCAGCCCCACGCTGCCTTGGAAAGTCCCTGCTGTGGCTCGTCCTCTGGGGCCAGCTGCCCTGTCCTGTGCCATGGAGCAGGGACAGATGCTGCCTTTTGTCTCTGCACAGGGGAGGAAGCCAGGAACCCACAGCGCTCAATCCCTATTGGCATCATTGTGTCCCTCCTCATCTGCTTCGTGGCTTATTTCGGGGTCTCTGCGGCCCTGACCCTCATGGTGCCCTACTTCCTCCTGAACAAGGAGAGCCCCCTGCCTGAGGCTTTCAAGGCAGTGGGCTGGGAGCCCGCCCGCTACGCTGTTGCTGTCGGCTCGCTTTGTGCCCTCTCCACCAGGTAGGACTGGCTCCATCCCTGGCACTGCCTGGCACGGCACAGGGACCAGCAGCATGCGTCCTGGCTGGGCTGGGGGTTTGCCCCATCTGGCTGCTGTCCTGCTCCTGGCACAGAGCTGGTCCCCCCCCCATCTGGGTGGCAGGTGTGGACAGCTTGCCGGGCAGGCCCTGAGCCATCTCTCCCCCAACAGCTTGCTGGGCTCCATGTTCCCCATGCCCCGTGTGATCTATGCCATGGCGGAGGACGGGCTGCTCTTCAAGTTCCTCTCCAGCATCAACAACCGCACGAAGACCCCTCTGTCAGCAACCATCACCTCAGGGCTCCTTGCGGGTAAGGCTCCTGGCCACCACCTCACGCTTGGCCCTGTGGCAGTCTGGAGCCGTGCTTATGCTGCATGTCCTCGTTGCAGCGGTGATGGCCTTCCTGCTTGACCTGAAGGACCTGGTGGACCTCATGTCGATCGGCACGCTGCTGGCCTACTCCCTGGTGGCGGTGTGTGTGCTCATCCTCCGGTGGGTGCTTCCTCTCACGTGGCAGTGCCCGGGGTTGATGTGCCTTGCATTAAGCCTGGGGCTTGTGGCCACAGCTTTTTCCCAGGGGGCACAGCCTGGGGAAGCATCAAGCCCCCAAGGTGGAGGCTGCTCACAAGAGCCTGCGCAGTGTCTCTGGGCACATCTATGGGGTGGCCGTCACGGGGCCGCTGCCAGAGCAGCTTGTGGGGCTGGAGGAGCAGGAGGGATATGAGGGTGCTGCCCACTGTCCCCCTGGGCTGGGAAGTTCCTCAGGCTCTGCTGCAGCTTGTCCTGTCTGCTCAGGTACCAGTCCGGGCAGCTGAACTCCCCAAAGGCCATGGAGATGCTGGAGCTGAACGGGAATGAGGAGGAGAGGGTGATCATGAACCCAGCCGTCACCGCTGCCAGTGCCCAGCAGAAAGAGACACTGTCCCTGGCAACACTCTTCAACCCGCCTGAGGACACCCCCACCATGCTTTCGGGGCGTATTGTCTATGTCTGTGTCTCAGTCATCGGTGAGTGAGTGGGAGCAGGCAGCCGATGTCCCCTCCTGCCAGAGGCCAGAGCATTTTGGCATGTCTCTGCAGAGCTGGGAGGGGATGGTGGACACACCGGGCAGAGGAGAGGGGCCAGGTAGCACAGGCTGCCAGCTGCTGTTGGCAGTGCCAGTGGGTGCTGGACCTGCTCTGCCCTGAGCAGGGTGCCAAGTGCAGGGCACGGTTGGGGTTTGGGGCACACAGCGGCTGATGGAGGACATGGGTGCTAAGCCAGCCATGGGTGGTCATGGGTGGTCACGAGAGCTCCCTGTGACGAGCCTGGCCCAGGCTGGCCACCCAGTGAGAGTGGTCTTCAGCTCCCCGAGAGCGCTCGGGTTTGGCCAGCAAGGTTTGATCCGTCCATCAATGGCTTCATTGTGCAGCCAGAATGGGGCGGCTCAGCCAGCTCTGGGTAAGCATCAGAGCTGGGTTCGAGCCTAGCCAAATGCAGGCTTCCCACTTCTTGACAGGCTGGCAAGTTCCCCCAGCAAAGCACTTTCCTGAGGCTTCGGGGGGGGTGTTGGAGACAGCACGTGCTAGACCCATAACTGACCAAGAGGAGTGGGTGCCTCAGCCCAGCTGTTGGTGAGGCTCGGTGTCCCAGGGGGGCCACATCCCGTGCAGCCCCCTGATTGCCCCCTCTCTTGCAGCCACACTGATCACGGTCATCTGCGTGGTCCTCACCCTCAAGGTGACCGCGCTGAAAGACGCCAGCGTGGGCTGGATCGTGGCCCTGGTGCTGCTCCTCATGGCTCTGCTCATTCCCACCATCATCGTTTGGAGGCAGCCACAGAGCAACGCGCGGTTGAACTTCAAAGTGAGTGCAGCCCCCAGCAGCTTGGCGTCTGCATCCCTGCGGACCCCCAGCAGGGTCTGGGCCATTGCAGGGTCTGCCAGGGCTTGCTTCTGGGCAGTCACTGTCCAGGAAAGCCCAGGGCCCCGAGACGCAGCTCTCCAAGGTGCAGTCCCCAGCGTGGCAGTGCCCAGGTGCTCTCTAGGCTGTGGTGGGGTGGTATCCCTCTGTGGCCAGGAACATCCTCGAGCCTGGCCGGGTCCCTTAAGGCACAGCTGACATGGCTCCTCCTGTCCCTTGCAGGTACCTTTCCTCCCACTCCTACCGATCTTCAGCATCTTTGTTAACATCCTGCTGATGGTACAGCTGAGTGCTGGCACCTGGGTGCGGTTTGCCATCTGGATGGCCGTGGGTAGGTGTCCTGTGGAGGTGAGCACGGTGCCCGCTGTTATGCTGGCAGCCCACCGCTGTGCATTTCATTGCGGAAACTGTCCTGCAGGTTTTATGATTTACTTCGGCTATGGGATTCGGAACAGCGTGGAAGGGAAAAATGCGGAAGAACCCTGTGCCACAGTAGAAAAGCCTCTGCACCACCCTGGACTGGACCTCGGCCCTGGGGCTGCTGCAGTCTGAGGTACCAGGCATTGGCACTCCGTGGATCTCTGCTAGTATTCCCGCTCGGGAACAAGATCATGATCCGCACGGTACATCCATCCCCTCTCCCGCAGGGAGCGAGTCCCAAAGTCAGGACCACAGAACTGGGTTGTGTGCTGCCCTTTCCCCTTGCAGAGCAAAGGTCACGGAGACGAGTCCCCGCGCCAGGTGGGAGCGCCGGTGGCCTGGGGCTGGTCTCTGCCATCCCCCCCAACCCTGCTGAGGGGCAGTGACACTGGTATGGCCCTCCTGCTGTAAGCTGCTGTCAGAAATGCTGCTTTCCCTGCACATGGGAGGCCCCATGTGATGGCACAGCTGTATTCGTTCTGTCTGTCCATGTGGCTGTGGTCACCACCTCCTCTCTGTGCTTTCCAAGCGCTAGGCGTGTACATGGCAGCATGCGATGAGGCTTGGGGTGGTTTGTTCTGGTATTGCCAGCAGTCTGGTGCTGCCCTGGCCATGCTGCTTGGTACGAGCATCTAGCTCGGGTGTCTGTGAAGATGTCCACAGTGTAGCCGTAGCAGTGTCCAACCTCATATGCCTTTGTATAATTGGTGTTTTAATGTCGACTTTTATACCTATTAAACTAAATGGTTTTTAAGTGCTTGGCTCTGTTGGTCCTGCTACATCTCATGTTAATGCCCTGTGGTCACGGACCCCCAGGCAGGACCCCACGTGCTACCGGGCCGAGTGCCAGGCTGGTGCCAGCACGGAGCAGGGCTTGGCCACAGCTAGCTGTGCTGGGTGACCTCCCTGTCTGAAACCTGCCGACGAGCCACCAGCCCTTGCACTGTCCCCTGGGACAGTGAGCCAGGAACCGTGGAGCAGTGCTCCAGGCCAACTCAACCCAGCGCTGCTGGTACCTGTGGGCAGGACACCAGCCTGCTGTGGCCCCACCCTGCAGTCCCTGTGCTCTGTGGGAGTGTGTCACCAGGTCCCAGGGCAGCAGCTGCAGTGAAGACCTTGGAAATATCTCCTGGAGGCTCCAGCAATGGCCTGCAGAGGAAGTGTGGCCAGGAGCAGGGCTGCATCCATGTGAGAACGTGATTTCCCAGATTCTGGTCTGGTCTAAATCAACCCTGACAGATTATTTTGCAAAATAAACTAATTTAGGGCAGATGGATCTTGCATGGTTTTGGCATCTCTCCCTGTTTACTGGCAGTGGAGCAGGGTCACTGCATGGTCGGTGGCGAGGGCCCCACACCATCAGCTCTGCTTGGCCCCTGGGCTGGAGCTGAGCCCTGCCCCAGGGCTGTGCCTGGAGTAAAAGGGGCTGCAGCACCTGCTCTGGCCCCATGCTGGGCACTGCCTGCCCCACTGCCCCAGGCTGGGGTGCCCTGCTGGAGCCTCAGGCTCCAGCCCTCAGGCACAGCTGACTCCCAGCACTGGCTCTTCGCAGGTCCTTCCAGCTCTCCTGGTCATGCTGGTGCCTCAGTGTGCTGTGCTGGGTCCCACCACCCCACCTGGTGGGTATCTTCTGGCCAGGAGCAGCACGTGGGGCCCTGCTGAGCCCTGAGCCTGCAGTTCCCCCGGCACCCATACACCCAGGTTTGGGTGCTGTAGTGGGCAATGGGCCCATGATACGACTGCAGCCGTCACCCCCTGGCTCAGCACTGCTGCAGCCCCCCCATGCCTTTGTGCCCATGTCCCCCTGCATGCGCCCATGGGCATGTCCGTGCATGGCTCCAGGCCATCCCACTGAGCACAAGCATCTCATCCTGGGCACCCATTGGGACTGGCAAAGCTCTGGACATGGAGCAGGGTGCTGGAAACCCTGGGCAGCTCCCACCATGGCAGCCCGGCAGGGAAACAGCTGTCTGGCAGCCCTCAGTCTGTGCTGGTGTGGTGCAATGGGTCAGTGCCATCTCACTATGGGCGCAGGTGCTGGCAGTAGCGCAGCAGCCCTGTCCAGCCCTGGGCCCCATGCTGGACACCCTGCCCCTGGCTGCCTGGAGGGACCCTGCCTCTCTCTGCCCGCGACCTCCTTCCACCTCATCCAAGCTGGCAGAGCTGCCAGGGATGGCACTGCATCCTTTGCTGGGCAGTGCCTCTGCCTTTCCCGGGCCCCGCTGGCATTACTGTACATCTCGGTGCATCAGCTGTGAATTACACCAAGCCAGAGCCCTAGCATGTTTTCAGCACAGGCTGCTCCCACTGCTTTAACTGCTGCTGCGCCAGCCTGTGTGTGGCCTGCTGAGATGCTCTGATTGCAACCCGGGGCTCCATTGTGCAGAGAGGGGCCGGGAGGGAAGCATGTTCCTGGGTGAAGGCTGTCAGGTGTTGGGGGCTCAGGGTGGGCCAGTCTGGAAGGGGCCATTTTCTGCTTTGAGAAAACACAACAAAAGGCAGAGCCCGGCTTTGCTGCTGAGAGGCCCGGTCCCCAACGCTGCACACAGCTGCCGGTGGTTTGTGCCGACAGCCGGGGAGTTTACACCCAGATTGGCAGCAAAGGCTGCGTTCCTGCGTGCCGCCCAGCCGTGGGCCTCCCCAGGGCAGCTCCAGCCCCAGCAGAGCGGCTAGCAGAGCCCTGGAAGGAACCAAACAAGCCTGAAGCTGCCCCCCTGCCTGTGCCTCTGCCGCTGCATGGGTGCTGGGCAGACTGGGCACAAGTGTGGGCAGGAGCATGGGTAGGGGAGGCAGGGCTGGCTCCTGTTTCAGTGCTGTCTTGCTGGTTGTAGTGCCGTGCTGGGGGTGGCACTCAGGCAGGCCCCCCCACCCCCCCGGGAGCTACAGCCAGGGATTGTTTTGTGATCTCCCTGTTGCCGTCCCCCCTGGAATTAAAGGGGAGCTGGAGGGTTGTGGCCCTGGCTGTGTTTGGCCCAAGCCGTGCTGAGGGGTCAGGCAGTTGGGGCAGCATGGCAGTGGAGGCCTGGCTGTGGCCACTGGCTGACAGTGACCTGCTCTGGCAGTGGGCCATGCTGGGGATGCAGCACTGGTGGGTCAGGGTGCATGGGGTGCAGAGAGCTGGTGGCTCTCGGCCTCCCTCCCCACCTGGCTCCACCCCATGCCCTGCGGCTTTCATAACCGCACACACTGCCACGTGTCTGGTGCAGACCCAGGCTGCCTGGGGGGGACGTGGGGCTTTCCCAGCAGAAGCATTGGAGGAGCTCTCTCTTGCACACCAGCTGCTTGCCAAGGAAGAGCCTGTGTGGGTATGCAGGCTTGGGGCAGGATGGAGACGGGTGGTTGTGCTGCTGAGCCATTGGAACCTGCCCGCTGCACTGCTCCCCTGCCAGAACAGGGGTGGGCCTGGCACATGGAGATGTAGCAGCTGATTACATTTTAAATTGTGTACAATGATCCATTTGGGAGTTAAAATAGGCTGGCTGGTCCACACTGCTCTGTGACACCAAGTACTTCAACCTGAGGAGTTAATGAGCCACCTTCTTCCCTGTAGGACCAGTGAGCAGGTACCATCAGATCCTCCTCCCTGCAGGTGACTGGCTGGTGGAGTGGAGCTGCAGCAGCTGCTGGGTGGGACGCATCCCTCAGCGGGACGCGAAGCCCTGGAATCCACCCTCAGGCAGACAGGATTACTGGCATGACAGAGCAAACTCCTCAGCTCATGATATTTCTGCAGTGGCGCTGGGTTGCGCTGCAGGGCCTCACCGTCCAGGAGATCAAAGCTGGTGCCAGGTGAGATTCCTATCACTCCTTACTCACCTGGCTCCAGGCAGGTCCCAACCCTTCTGCTTTCTGTGGTAACAGCTTAAGTATGCACGACCCAGTAGCTGGCACGAGGATGCATGCATCCGATAATCCACCCAGCCCCAAGCCGCGGCAGGTGGCCGGCTCTCTAATCGTGCAGGCTTAATGCTCTCCTTGCTTTGCCTTTGCAGGTTTGGCACAATGATTTGCTGCCAGGTGGTTGCTCTTCTCTTGCTCTTCTTTCTTCCCAGTGCTGCTGCTGGTGACCTGGTTCCCGCTCTTGTTCCCCAGTCCACGCTCCAACTAGCCAAAGGTTCTTGTCACAGCCTGTCCCGGAGCTGACAACATGCTGTGACAATGCCCATGCCCAGCGGGAGGCTGCCCTGGTCCTTCAGGACTTCCAGGAGTACCTCTCTTACGAGACAGTGTATCCCAACGGCACCTGCACCCCCACCACAGTGGAAAGTGAGCCCCCATGCAAGTGGCATGGAGAGGAGACAGTGGAGGCAGCATGTGCGACTCAAGTGGCAGATTTATGGCACAGACAGGTGGTTTTCCATCAGTGGGAACCACTTCCTGATGAACTACCCCTCCTCTGCCACTGTCAAGATCTCCATGGGCTGCATGGGCGTGCTCATGTCCAAGTGGCATGTCCTCACTGCCACCCACTGCATTCACGACAGCAAAGACTATGTGAAGGGGGCCGAGAAGATCAAGGTGGGTTTCCTGACACCGGTGCAGGGTGCTGGCAACAGAATGGGGATGGGGAGGCTGGTGATGCGCTGGGCTTGGGTGCAGCACATGCAGATGCCCATGGGCTGGATCTGGGGTCCCAACTCAGTCAGCGTGAACTACAACTATGCCCTTTGGGAGCTGTGCAGGCCACGCCAGTGCCTGCACATGAAGCTGATGGCAGCTCTGGCAGCAGAGGAGATGGCTGGGAAGAAGATTAATTTCTCGGGGTTTGACAGCGACCAGCTGGGCGAGCTGGTCTACTGCTGCTGTGGGGTGGAGGACAAGATGGTCCGCCTCATCTGCCAGCACTGCGATGCCAGCCTGGTGCATACAGCTCTGGGGTGTATGGCAAAGTGTGGGACCCCATATGACACGAATGGGAGAGGAAGGTGATCAGGGTCTTCTCGGGCCACCAGTGGCTGGAAGTGGCTGGGGAGCACCATGACTAATATTGCCATTCGCCTGACCGCTCTAAAGTTTGCTCAGATTTGTTACTGGATCAAAGGGGACTCTAAAAGCTGTCACACTGAATGAGAACCGCAGCCTGCCTCTTCTGCTCCCCAGTGCAGATGGCTTTGAGTGTGGTGTACCTGAGCGAGAGTGTGGCCAAGAAGCCTGAAGATGAGCAGTGTTTCCTGGCAAAACTGCTCCACTTTGTTCTCTCATGGAGGTCAAGGGTCTCCACAGATCACAAGGGATCCAGCAGAAACTCACTGGAGTCCAAGTCCTGATTCCCCAGGAAGTCTGAAGTGTGGTTTAAGTTCCTTTGGTTGGTGCTGGCATGAACTCAGCATCAGCGTTCTTTACAGAAAGAGCTTGGCCGTCAGCCAGGGAAAGTGGCCTCTGCTTCCAGCACGTTAACTGCTCATGACTTGGAGAGGCAGCCGCATGCTTGCTACTAAGCTGTACCTGGTTTTTCTTGGGTGTCATCAGGTCTGTCAGTCTGTTGGCTGCACTGCCTGGCTTGGCACTGCCCCAGCAATATGAGGACAAAGGGTTTTCTCTCCTAATAGGACCTTTGTGTGCTGATGAAAGGTGTCTGAAAGGCAGCCCTGGAGCCTGAGTCTTCTGGGCACACAGTGTGCCACAGCCAGGAGCTCAGCCAGGGCAGGAGGGGCTGCTCCAGGACGCTGGCAGCCACCGTGCTTGGGAATGCTCTTGGCAAGGACATCTCTTCTGACTGATGCAGCATGGTGCCATGTGGATACCTACATGTGGCAGCAGGGGCCAAGAGCTGGGACCACCTACTGACTTGTAAACTTTCTCATGTCTCTTTGGTTCTGTCTGGGATTACAGTAGAAGGAAGGGATCCTGACATTTACTGCAGCTGTATTATTTGAGGTGGATTATTTTAGGCAAATAAATGTATTTGAATAAAAGCATAAATCTCTTTGCAAAGGTTATGTTGGAAGAGGAACAGTGCATAGATTGCTAGCCCTGGTTTGGGACTTGCTGGAGACACTTCCTCCAGACTGAAGTAAGTGGGATAGGGAGATCTGTGTAGAGCTGAAATCACAGTATCTTGCAAAAATAGGGACTGATGCCTTCTGCAGTCAAAAACCAGCCCAGGCACCTGACTGAACACATTTCTGCATGTTCTGTCGCATAGGACTGATGTGCCCAACATGCCACATCAGGCTTTTCCATGAGCAAACTGAAAGCTTGTCTTATGTTTCCCTACCTCATACACAAGAGATTCCTTTGCTAATCCTAGAGTTTCATGGCTGATACCTCTCCCCATCTTCCTTAAGTTTTCCCATTTCCCTGCTGTGTTTGCCCAGGCAATTATTCCCTCTGTAATTCACATTCTCCACAAGGGACCTCATGCTGATGCTGCTTTGACAGGCTGGACAGATGGCTGCTTGTATTTTTCACTCTTAAGTCAATGTCCTGCTCCTTTTCACTGCATCTCTGGGGCAGCCTGCATCACAGGCTTCTCAATGCTGTCATTGCTTAAACCTGCTGAAGACTAAACATGCAGTTCCTTCAAGACCCGTGACAGTTGTACAGGCAGAGCAACCTGGCTTGAAAAACAAACAGGTAGGTGACATTTCAACAAACTAAATGTAACAAACCCTCCAGCTCATTTATCAAGACTTTGGGGTAATGTCAGTGTTAAACTAATTTAAGTCATATGCCTGGTCTGCAGATGGGTGTGCAACAGTTTCTATTATCTTGGATGAGATAATGCATGAAAAATCATGATTACACATTACTGGGCAGGGAGCAGCTGCTATTATTCACATAATACAAACCCAATTTACAGACAGAATTCAACTTGTTCAATGGAATTACCTGCCCTACCTGAGAGGTTCTTGGGGACAGATCAGAAAGAGTTTTCATCTCTTGTTCGGACCCTAAGAACAGGTTTGAGAATGTCAGCCATGCTCTTCTTGAAATGGGAAGAAAGCCTGTCATAAACACAGGGAAGGGAGTTCCTGGTTCCTTCCTCTCTGCAGTGCACCCTGGGCCTTTGTTTCACTTTATACACTCCTCTGATTGTGGAACAGGTGACAGGATAAGGGAAAGTTCTCTTAGAACCTGCTGATGTGAAAGAGAAGGACTTGTCTTATTCAGAGCAGTCGTACACTTTATAAGCAACTTCCTTCTGACATCAGCCATCAGCTATTGCAAAACAGAAGAGGGAAAAGTCAGCACCAAGACAGAAGCCAAGAGAACCACGGTGAGATGCATGCCCCCTTTTACTATCCATCATCATGTTTGCAAGTACCAGCAGCTTTAAGAC
Source organism: Harpia harpyja (assembly GCF_026419915.1). Taxonomy (NCBI): domain Eukaryota; kingdom Metazoa; phylum Chordata; class Aves; order Accipitriformes; family Accipitridae; genus Harpia; species Harpia harpyja. Next base: position 15,392,496 of record NC_068957.1, read on the forward strand.
ACCAACAGGACATGTTCCCCCCCAGTTCGTGTCATAGAGCAAGTGGTTTTGATGCACAATCTGCAACATGTACAGGACTCACTGTTGTAGTGGGTTGATCTTGGCTGGATGCCAGGTGCCTACCAAGCTGCTCTATCACTCTGCTCCTCAGCAGGGCAGAGGGGAAGACATAAGATGGAAAAGAACTCATGGGTCAAGATAAAGGCAGTTTAATAAAGCAAAAGCAAGGCCACATGTGGAAGCAAAGGAAAACAAAAGATTTATTCTCTACTTCCCATCAGCAGGTGATGTCCAGCCACTTCCCAGGAAGTAGGGCTTCAGTAGGCATAGTGGTTTCTCCAGAAGACAAATGTTGTAATAACGAATACCCTCCCCCCACAACCCTTCCATTCTCTTAGCTTTTATTGCTGAGAAGACGTCATATGGTATGGAAATTCCCTTTGGTCAGTTTGGGTCAGCTGTCCTGGCTCTGTCCCCTCCCAAGGTCTTGCCCACCCTCAGCCTACTGGGTGAGGGGGGGGAATGTTGGAGAGACAGCCTATTCCATACCATTTGCGTCATGCTCAAGTCCCACATAATTTAATACATATACATATATCTATTTTCTAACCATCTCATTGGATTTAATTCTTATTACTGAAATCCCTTCTTACCAACACTTACAACTTATGCTACATACTTAAACCATCTTTATACCCAACATACAGATTTATACATTCTCATTAACTACTATCCCTTGTCCTTTAACTGATAGATATTATTCTCCCATTCCATGGGCTTCTTCCACTCCTCCACATGTTCATAAGAACGGGCCATGACTTGGGCCCCATCTGTCAAGATGGGTGCTTGGGACAGGAGAAGCAGTAGGTTTGATTGTTGGGCACCAACACTGGCTTGGTTTGGGTCATCATTGCACTCATCCAGTTCCTTGCAAAACTCACTCTTCATCCGTTCAGGTCATTCCTGCTACATCACTTCCTACAACATACAGCTCACATCACAGATTATTTTTCCCCCCCAAGGTTAAATATCCTTGAGGCACATGCCAGGTCTCCTCATCCTTCTACATTACCCACAAAGTACATCCAGGTCCTTGAGCGAAAACAAGCCCATGAATGGGTTTGCCTTTTCCCAAGGTAGAAGCAATCCACACTGCCTTCCCCAGCCACTTCCCTATGTGCACTACAGGGACCTTATCTCCTCCCACAGTATGTAGGGGTTTTGTTTGGGCAGGACCAGGACAGTTAGCAGATCCTTTGGTGTTAACCAGCCAAGTGGCTTCTGCTAAATTTATATCCCAGTGCTTCCATGCCCTGTTGCTCAATGCTCTCAACATAGTCTTTAACAGTCCACTACATCTTTCAATCTTTCCAGAGGCTTGTGGGTGATAGGGGATGTGATGTACCCAGTCAGTGTTGTGTTTGTTGGCCCAGGAGTTTATGAGGTTATTTTGGAAATGAGTTCCATTGTCTGATTTAATTCTTTCTGGGGTATCCTGTCACCACAAAATTTTCCTTTCAAGGCCTAAGATGGTGTTTCAGGCAGTGGCATGGTTTACAGGGTGTATTTCTAGCCAACCAGTAGTTGCTTCCATGATGGTGAGCATGTAGCACTTGCCTTGGCATGTTTGTGGCAGTGGTCTAATACAGTCAATTTGCCAGGCCTCACCATATTGAAAAACCAGCCATTGCCCTCTATTCCAGGGAGACTTTACTCATGTGGCTTGCTTGATTGTGGCATATATTTCACATTCATGAATGACCTGTGTGATGGTCTCCATGGTCAGGTCCACCTCTCGATCACGAGCCCATCCGTACGTTGCATCTCTCCCTAGATGTCCCTATGTTTTGTGGGCCCATCGAGCTACAAACAGGTCACCCTTATGCTCTCAGTCCAGGTTCACCTCAGCTACTTCAATTTTGACAGCCTTGTCTACTTGTTCACTGTTTTGATGTTCTTCAGTGGCATGGCTTTTGGGCATGTGACCATCTACATGACATACCTTTAGAGCAATGTTTTCTACCCCAGCAGTGATGTCCTGCCACAATGCAGCAGCCCAGATAGGTTCACCCCTGTGCTGCCAATTGGTCTTCTTCCACTGCTGTAGCCACCCCCATAGGGCATTAGCCACCATCCAGGATTAAGTATACAGAGTACAGGCCACTCTTCTCGTTCAGCAATCTCTAGGGCTAGTTGGATAGCTTTCACTTCTGCACACTAACTTGACTCACCTTCTCCTTCAGTGGCTTCAACAACTTGTTGTGTGGGACTCCACACAGCAGCTTTCCACTTCTGATGGTTCCTACAACACAACAGGATCCATCAGTAAACAAAGCATAATCATCTTCTGATAACTCGTTATATGGTGGTGCCTCTTGGGCACAAGCCACCTCCTTAGGCGATGCTCCAAAATCTCTGCCGTCTGGCCAGTCCATGCTCTCTTTCAGGATTCCTCGGTGATTGGGTTTCCCCAGTCAAGCTCATTACATGATCAACGCTACCCACTTACTCCATGTAGTGCTGGTTGCATGATGTATAGAGGGGATGTTTCCTTTGAACATCCAGTATAGCATGGGCAATTGTGGTGCCAAGAGGAGATACGCTTCTGTACCAACAACTTCTGAAGCAACTCGAACCCCCTCATATGCTGCTAGTATCTCTTTTTCAGTCGAGGTGTAGTGGGCTTCTGATCCTCAATACCCCCGGCTCCAAACCCCTAATGGTCAACCTTGAATTTCTGCTGATGTTTTCTGCCAGAGGCTCCAGGTTAGACCATGCTCCCCAGGTGCAGTGTGGAGTACATTTTGCACAGCTGGTCCTGTCTGGACAGGCCCAAGAGCTACTGTACAAGCTCTCTCCTGTTTGATATGCTCAAAGGCTTATTGTTGCTCAAGGCCCCACTCAAAATAGTTCTTCTGGGTTACTTGATAGAGTAACGCAAGCTGACTATAACCTGGAATATGCATTCTCCAGAATCCCACAAGGCCTAGGAAAGCTAGTGTTTCCTTCTTGTTAGCTGGTGGAGACATAGTTGCTATCTTGTTGATCACATGCATATGGACATGAAGGTGTCCATCCTGCCATTTTATTCCCAAGAACGGAATCTCGTGTGTAGGTCCCTTGATCTTGCTTCTTTTTGTGGCAAAACCAGCTTTCAGAAGAATCTGAATTACTCTTTTTCCCTTCTCAAACATTCTTTGGCCTTGTTGCCCCACACGATGACATCATCAATGTACTGTAGATGTTCAGGGGCATCACCCTTTTCCAGTGCAGTTTTGATTAGTCCGTGACAAATGGTAGACCTGTGCTTCCACCCCTGGGGCAGTCAATTCCAGGTGTATTGGACACCCCTCTACATGAAAGCAAACTGTGGCCTGCATTCTGCTGCCAAAGGAATTGAAAAAAACGCGTTGGCAATGTCAATTGTAGCATACCACTTGGCTGCTTTTGACTCCAGTTCATATTGGAGTTCAAATGTGTCTGGTACAGCAGCACCAAGTGGTGGAGTGACTTTGTTCAGGCCACGATAGTCTACTGTTAACCTCCACCATCCGTCAGACTTTTGCACTGGCCCTATGGGACTATTAAAAGGTGAGTGAGTCTTGCTGATCATTCCTTGGCTCTCCAGTTGATGAATCAGCTCATGGATGGAAGCCAGGGACTCTCGGTGTGATATTGCAGCCGGTGCACTGTCCTGGTGGCAACTGGCACCTGCTGTTCTTCAAGTCACAGCAACCCTACAATGAAGGGATTTTCCGAGAGGCCAGGCAGGGTAGATGATAGCTGTTTGATCTTCTCTGTGTTCACAATGGCTACGCCAAAAGCCCATCGGTGCCCTTTTGGGTCCTTGAAGTACCCTCTCCTGAGGTAGTCTATGGCAAGGATACAAGGGGCCTCTGGGCTGGTCACAATGGTGTGCTTTTGCCACTTGTCCCCTCTTAAGCTCACCTCAGCCTCCAATACAGACAATTTTTGGCATCTCCCTGTCAGTCCAGAGATCCCAATGGGTCCTGTGGCCCTATACGCTGATGGCACCAGCATACACTGTGCACCAGTGTCTACCAAAGCCTTATACTTCTGTGGGTCTGATGTGCCAGGCCATCAAATCCAGAGAGTCCAGTAAACCTGGTCATCCCTTTCCAACTCCTGGCCAGAGGCAGGGACCCTCTATTCCTGTTCCTGGTCAGAGTATTCACTGTCTGACCCTTTCAGTGCCAGACCAGAAGGCCCCTCACCAGGATCAAAGGAAGTGATTTCAGTCCTTCTATGTCTGGGAGATCACCGATTGCTGCCTTTTGTCTCTACAGCAACTACGCTGACAGTCTTGTGGGTGACCCCTTCTTAACAGCTGTCTTCCCTCTCGGTTCATGTACATGGGCTTGCAGCTTAAAGGTGGGTTCACCACCCCACTTCCTCATGTCCTCCCCCTGGTCACGCAGGAAGAACCAGAATGCACCACATGGCACTCTGTGCCTTAGGCTCCCTTTCCCTCTGTCGTGTTGTGGTTTAAGCCCAGATGGCAACAAAGCAGCCGCTTGCTCACTCCTTCCCCCCCTGCCCCCCCTGTGGGATGAAGAATCATAAAGGAGAAAGAAAAAAAAAAAAAGAAGGTAGAATCTCATGGGTTGAGATAAGGACAGTTTACCGGGACAACACAAGGAGAGAAGTTACAACAATAACAATAGTACTAATAAAAGAATATACAAAATGAGTGATGCACAATGCAATTGCTCACCACCCGCAACCTGATGCTCTGCCACTTCCCCTGCTGTGATACCACCTCCACCCCAGCCCCAGTTATATACTGAGCATGACATCACATGGTATGGAATATCTCCTTGGCTAGTTCGGGTCAGCTGTCCTGGCTGTGCCCCCTCCCAGCTTCCTGTGAAAATTAACTCTATCCCAACCAAACCCGGGACACCCTCTGGCCGGGGCAGGAGAGGACTGACTTCTTGGGGTGCCCCTGACAGCCAAGGCACTGGCCCATAGGGATGAGGAAGGACAGAGATTTTCCTCAAAGTTTCAGAAGACACTCTCTCCACAGTTGGTGTATCCATATCCAGGCAAATCATTGCCAAGCTGTTAGAATATGATGCAGGTGCACTTTGAATTGCCTTCCTCCACATGGCCCATGTGCACAGGACATCCTCTGGATCTTTGGAGACCTGCTCATTGTCTAGATCACTGTAGATTACTTCCAGCACCACTAATTCTCTCAGGTACTGGATGGCTTCATCTGCAGTAGTCCACTTTCCTGGGGAGTTCACAAGATCTTCCTTGAATGGATCTCTTGCCCTCACACTTGAGAGGAGCCATCTCCAGAGACTGCAAATTGTTGATTCTTTTCCAATTCCTCTCTCAATTCCCTGGTTTCTAGCAAGGGATCCCAGCTGTTGGGCTTCCTTACCTTCTGATTACTGACTGTCAGTCCTGTTACCCCAGCATTGGAGCAGCCAGGCAGCAATCCACTGACCTGGCTGGCAGCTGTAATCTTTCTGCCTGTCCCAAAGTTCTGATGAGGTCAGAGACCAGGTAGTTTCTGCTTCGTGTCTGAATTCTCTCACTTCTTCCTCCAATTTCTTTGCCAGAGGACCAACTTCTTGATCAAGCCCCTCCTCTTCTTCCTCCTCCCTTACTAATTGATGATATGGACCCAGTGACCTCCTTGTCCACTTTCTTTTTCACTACTGGGCAATTTAGTTGTTGTTTGGGTCCCTATCTCTACTATCATGTCCTCGGGTGTAGTTTGCACCCTCATCTCAGTCAAGGTATTCCAAGGTAGCTTGGGTCCCTGTCTTAACCACAGTGCTCTGACAGTACTGAACTCTGTCTCAGTAGGCACAGGCCAAGTCCCAATACAGTGCTAGAAGCTGCTGGTTTTCATTGGGGTAGGCAAGGCACCCCTCTATCAGGTGGCACATGAGTTTGCCAGGGTTGCTTGCCTGTTCAGGTGTAAAGTCCCAGGCTATGGGAGGTGACAACTGCCCTAGGCACCTGCCCAAATCCTTCCACGCACCCTGCCACCCAGGGACTGGCCACCTCAGGGCACATTTCAGTATTGCCTCACCCAAAAGTTGTCTTCTCTTACACCAGGATGACACCAGATTCCACAAACCCCATAATATGCCAATAGTGTTAATTAGTAGTATTAAACAGCTCCCGCAAGGGTAAGCAAGGACCTTAGGAGCCTGCATAATAAAACCACCCACACTGGGCCTGGGTAGAAAGAGGGAGAGGTATTCCCTCATCCTCTCCACAAGATAGCTCCCCCAGCACAGCAAAGTTACCAATGCCAGGGAAAAGCAGAAAGCCATTGTTCATACGAACATGTTCCCAAGCTCAGTGAAATAAAGAGATAAGCAGCGTAGCCAACAAACTCTGTGATTGGCACAGAAGCTTGCTACTTAATAACTACTATAGCTATAGCACGCTTAATACAATACTGCCGTTGTCTTGAGCCCCACATTAGGCACCAAAAAGGACTGTGGTGGCTTGACCTTGGCTGGATGCCAGGTGCCCACCAAGCTGCTCTATCACTCCCCTCCTCGGCAGGATGGGGGGGGGAGAAAATAAGATGGAAAAGAACTCATGGGTCAAGATAAAGGCAGTTTAATAAAGCAAAAGCAAAGCTGCGTGTAGAAGCAAGGGAAAGCAAAAGATTTATTTTCTACTTCCCATCAGCAGGTGATGTCCAGCCAGTTCCCAGGAAGTAGAGCTTTAAGTGAGCAGAGCGGTTGCTCCAGAAGACAAACATCATAATAACGAATGCCTCCCCCCCACCCCTTTCTCTTAGCTTTTATTGCTAAACAGATGTCATATGGTATGAAAACTCCCTTTGATCAGTTTGGATCAGCTGTCCTGGCTCTGTCCCCCCCCAGGATCTTGCCCACCCCCAGCCTACTGGGTGAGGGGGGGAAACGTTGGAGAGACAGCCTTGATGCTGTGGGAGCACTGCTCAGCTGTAGCCAAAACACTGGTGTTATCAACACCTTTCTACCTACCAATACAAAGCACAGCACTACGAGGGCAGCTAGGGGAAAAATTAACTCCATCTCAGCCAGACCCAATACAACTGTTTATTTAAAAAATTAAAAGAAACTTTTAACAAAATCACGTCGAACAGTGAGGATCTGAAAAGCCAGGCAGCACTGGGGGCATCATAAAAAGAAATGCTCTGCAGGCCCCGACCAACCCAAGGGCTAGATGTGCAGACGAGCACCTCCAAGTGGATTGTAAGACCTTGTTCCACTTCTCTCATCCAGATAGTGGTACTGCTTTGTAAGCAGATGAGGGTGTAAATTGGAAACCTGAATCTCTTGTGCATCCCCACAAGGTGCCCAGGCACCTGGAGGGCTCCGATGATGGTAAGCTTTTAAGAAGTTCCATTTGAGAGCAACCGTGGCTGCAGTCACAGCTTGGAGGAAGCCACCTGCTTAGCTGCAACATAAAGAGTATGTCATAGCACGAGGTGTGTGTGACATACTGCATTTCTTCTTACCCAGAATCCTGCAGAGCTGTCCATTTTTTTTTCCCTTGTTGCCCTGTATCAGCACAGAACATCCTCTCTAGCCCAGAAGGAAGGGGGAATGAATACATGTATATCCACAGTCTAAGGAGGGTCACCTTTTGCTGGAACTTGGATCTCACTCCCTACCCCAATCCAAAATGCGAGAACAGGGCTAGCTCTGGAAGGACAGAGCCCTCTATGAGCTAGGACGCATGAGGCAATTAATAGATTGCAGGCTGATGATTTGCCTTCTGCATCTGAATGATCTTGCCAAAGCCGCCTCTTCCCACATCGTAGTCTGTCCGGTACTCATCTCGCACCTGGGGCACAGCAGTAACACAGATATTAGTACCCTGCACTGTCTGTCTTGTGCTAGGCTTCAGAATCATCATCCCCTCCCTGCTCAGTTGGTGGGGAACTGAAGTTCAGATTAGAAGCATTTTGACTCATTTGAAATCTCTTCAAATAATCCACCAAAAAGGTGGTAATGGTGGTGAAAATGACAAATGAGGATATATCTGATGGCTGAAGTCTTTTTAGACAAGAAGCAAAGAAGACCCCAAAATATTTTGATTCAGCTTTGCAGTCCAGCTTTCTGAATTGCCAGGCTTGGCCTCCAGAATGTTGTCTCCCCTCCACCCTCAGAATCTGCAAAGGAACCTCACCTTCGCACTGGGGCAAAATGCTGCGTTATGAGATTGGCCTAGCAGCTATGCTGTCCCCCTCCATTCAAATTCTGCATCATTTTAAGAGTACTAGCTTGGATTAGGGAACATTCTGCTTGCATTGCAGGAAGTTTGGAGTCCTAGACAGAAATGGCCTTAAGTTCCATTTCTAGCTTTTAACGCCAGACATCAGTTACCAAAACAACCTGGGAGTGGCTGAAGTTCATTATCAGGTCTTTACAGTCTACACATTGTTCTGCATGAGACAAAACTAGCAAAACAGTACACAGTCTTAAGGGGATCAAATTCAAGGTATGAACTGGTATTGCCATTACCTGTCCTCCAGTCTTTCCTCTTCCATACTGTCGCCCCTCCTTAAACCCTGCATCCCAGTCAGTTCGAATGATGCGGTCATCTAGTCGTGTGCCATTGATAAATCGCATTGCATGTTCAGCATCTGCTCTTGTGTAGTATCTGAAGCATACTATAAGGAGAACTATGAGTGCTATCTTGTTGGGTACAGGGAAAATAAAAGAGAGAACTATTTTATTTGAGAAGCAGAAAAACCCTGCCTTCCAGCCTTTTCTACTCTTCCTGCTTTTCTCCATGGGATCAAAAACTGCTTATATAAATCCACGCTAAACCAGCTCCCACTCAGCAAGGATTCTGAACTTTAATGTTAGTACCTGCACAGACAAGAAGTAGCTTTGGATCACTTATTTCACAAGCAGATGAAACAAACACATTAAAGCCTTGCTAAGGGCAAGAAATCTGTAATATGCCTTTTTATACTACATGAACTTGACTGAATTTGAACAAGAGGGGCAGGCCTCACAGGAGAGTTTGCAAAGACAGCTCACAGTACAACTTGTACAAGCGTGTACCCTGTGCTTGGGAATACCGCCATGGCTTATTCTGCTACTTCATTCAGGTGTAAAGTTAAGGTAAGAAACTGAACATGTGCTCTGGCCACGATTGTAACAGTTCTCATTTTGGCCCTAAAATAATTAAAGAAATGAACAAATTAAAGCAGCTCTCTGCCACCTCCAGAAAGTACAGCAGTGGTAGCACTTTTCACCCATGGCACCGCTGTACAGTCTGTCTCTCAATTAAGGTGGTGGGGAAGTAGCAAGGTTGGAAGGGAAGCACCTGGTAGAAAGCACTTGACTATCACTCCTTTTCAGGTTTTCAACAGCAGTACAACTAAGCTTGCTGTGCAAAGATGAAGTAAAAGTGGTAACCACACATGGGCTGACAGTGGCAGGGAACCAGAAAGGATACTCGACAAAGCAAAAGCCACAGGGGGTTTTCTTGATCTTGTCCAACCCCATGACAATCCTCTTGACGTCTCCGCATTTGGAGAAGAGCTCCTGGATCTGCTCCTCGGTGGTGTAGAAGGACAGGTTGCCAACATACAGCGTAGAGGAAATTTTCAGGGATTTCTCCTGCAGTTGCCTGCTACCCTGAGGGCAGAGGGAGCACGCAGCAAGGTGAGCACGCCTGCCGCCCCGCTTCCGTCGCCAGGCCCCGGCGGGGACCTCCCGCCGCCCCGGAGATGCGGTGCCCTCCCGCTCGCCGGCTCCTCGCACGGCCTTGCCCCGGCAACAGCCCTCCTCCTCAGGCGCTGCTCCAGCCCCCCCCCCCCCCGCCGCCCCGGCCGGGCTCCGCGGCCTCGGGCCCCGCCGCCCTCACCCCCGCGCCTCGGGCCCGGCCGCCGGGCGCACCCGGAAGTGCTGGTCGCGGTACTGGCTGATCTCGCAGTAGGAGTCGCTGTTGAGCCCGCTCAGCGTGGTGTGGAGCAGCCCCGACATCTCGCCTGCCCCCGGCCGGGCCCTGCTCCCGGGATCCTTCCAGAAGCGCCGCGGCGCCCACCGGACGGCAAGCGGGGCAGACGGTCCACCGCGCCGCCCGACTGGCCCCGGCGCCTGTCGCTCGGGCCGGGGAGGCGGGGCGATAGCGCCGGACAGCCAATCGACGCGCGGAGCCGCCGGGAGCGCAGGGTTCGGCGCGGCCGTGGCGCCGGGCCCAGCATGCTCCGCGGCGGTACGCGCGCGGGGCGGTCGGCGCGCATGCGCCGCGGCGCCTTTCCCTCCCTGCCGGTCTCGTCGCGGTGTGCGGGCGGGGCTGTGGCGGCCATGGTGGGGGCGCGGCTGGCGGCGGTGGAAGGTACCGCCTGCCGTGGGCGAGGGCTCCCTTTCCCATAAGCGCCTGGGCTCCGCCGCCTGCTGCTGGGCTGTATCTCACGCCTCTCTCTCGTCCTGTCTTACAGGGCTGGTGCGGGAGCTGCTGAAGGAGGAGGCCCCGTCCCGCATCGCCGCCCTCACCGAGGAGCTCTTCCAGGCGGCGGGGAGCATCTCTGAGGAGGATGGGAGTGCGGCTGAGGTAGAGCCCCGGCCTCCCGGCCCGGCGCCCCTCTCCAGCCCGTCTGAAGAAACGGGGCTTTCGTGTGCTTCACACCACAGGGCCGCGCTCGCCCAGGTTGGTGGCTGCGGTTCCTGCAGCTCTGCGAGACGTGCTCTTGCTTCCCGTCTTCTGCAGTGAAGCTAAACGTTTACCTCTAGCGCTATTGGAATGTAAAGAAAACAGTTTATTTTTTCATCTTTTAACCCAATAGCGTGAAAGTCCAAAATAAGTGGAAAATCTTACATTTTAAAAGTCAGTGCAAAATGTTGATCCTAAATGTAGAAGTGTGCATCATAATGGGAAGAGTTACTGGTATCTTAGTGATGTTAAGGTTTTTATTATTTAATTTTTTTAGTATCTAATTCTAATGTCAAGTAAATATGTAAGCATAGGGTGCTGATGCATTAAGAGTTTGGTACTGGGTCAGAGAAGAGGTCCTTCTCATCCTGTACATGTATTCTGATAATGACAGTAGATACTTGAGGAAGAAGAAAACAAGCATGTAATTTTAACTGCCTGGTAAACTAAGTGCATAATATTAGAGTGGGAAATACTCATTTTCATATGTTATGAAAGTCAAATAGGTTGTTGTTTATAATGTTTTTAATTTTAGTTTTTTTCCTTCTGTGTATTTATTCTAGAGGAGTACTTAAAAAGTAGTAAACATCTAACTCTAAAAGGCCTTTTTCAAAAAAAAGTCTGATGAGTAATGCATGAATCTGGAATAAAAACAAGACCAGCTGAGATATTGTACAACCTTTTCCTCCAAAATTACATTTTGAAGAGGGATTTAACACATAGTGATTATCATCTAAGGAAGACTAATTTTGAAAGTTGTAAATTTGTGACAAGGAGCAAGATAGGTTAGCAAGTGTCACAACAGGAAGTATGCTTAGTGCAGTCTGTAAAGAAATACAGGAGTATAAAACTGGTATCCTTCAGTTCTTCCTGAATCAGCTGGGCTAAAATATTTCTAAAGAAAGGAGAAATCATTCATTTGTAATTGATCTTTTCAATAAAAGGGGCTATAAAATGTCTCCTAGTTAGGCAAGAGCATATCTGTAGGCAAGATCTGCCACGGAAACTAGGATTTGAAGTGATGGAAAGTGCAACCCTTAAAGGTGGGTTGTTAAGGGAGCTTATTGCCTTTATGTAGGACGGCATCATCTTTTCAGCAAGTGTATATAGTCAGTAGCCTTTGTTCTTTGTTGCTAATATCAGAAGTTTCCTGATGTAGGTATTACGATTACTTCAGTAATTACTCAATTACTTCAGTAATTGAGCTATTTAGTTTTCTTTTTGATAGGCAAAAGAGGTGAGGCCTTACTATAGATATGTTTTCAAACTTGATACAATTCTTACAGCTCTTTCCCAATCCCTTCAAATTTTTCAACGTCTGTTTAAAATGTACATAATGTATTCTGAAGGCTGCCAGTGAATCGGTTGTATTTTGGATATGGTGATGTGCTGTTGCACAAATTTTGTATCTGAGTGTTTGTGAGAAAACTTCATCCCAGATGGGTAGGGTAAGTGAGGTCACGTTTTGCTAAGTTTGGAAAAGGACTTGATGGAAGCGTAGGTTAGGACATTTCAGTAATATGACAGATAATGGGATTTGTTTAGGAACATATTTGAATGTTTTTTAAGTCCACCACTTCACTTGCAGAATTTGCTATTATGCATAATTTCAAATTGGAGCTGAAGGCACTGATGGATGGTTTGACACGTGTGCAATTGGTCATATGATTAATTAGTTCTTTTTAGCTTCAGGTCTTGTCAGCCTTGGATTTACGCAGTCATGTTCTTTATTACCTTGCTTCGTCATAGAAGTGCTCTCATGGTTTTAGAATATGTGAAATAGTCTTTATAAGACTGAATATATCTTATGAAATATACTTACAAAAAGAGTATGTGCTTCCTGCCAGCTGCTTATAATTCTTCTGAAATGATGGATCTATAGAAAGGAATGATCTGTACTTTTAGCTGAAGAAATGCGATGTGGTCCATTCAGCATGCCTGTTTTCAGGTCACTATCCCAGATCTCCCTGTGGGATCATATAACAGTTTCATGGAAAACTCACTCCTTTGACTCCAGTGTAAAAGGAAGTTGCACAAATATGTGGACAGGTCATTACTGTGATACACATGAAAGACGGTTCCTTTTCCAGAAGTAAATTTCAATGCGACCCAAATCCAGGACAAAATTAAATCTAATGGAATTCTCCTGCTCAGGTTGAAGAGGGTGCAGTAAGCCTGTGGAACTGGGCTGTGACCAAACACACAGGTTCCGTTGTCAATGATGAGCAAAGAGCTAAACGTACGTATGTGTTCTGTACCTTCCTAAATGTGTTGTGTGCTGTAGCATGAAAAGGAAAAACTCTCTGCTGACAGGCATATACATAGTGCTGTAGATTTGTTTGGATCTTTGTAGATGGGGTGCAGACAGAGGAAAATATACAGCTGGGCTTGTATAAACAGTTCAGGAAGGAGCATCCTGGTGTAACAGTGGTCTCCTTGTGACACAGAATCACTGTAGGCGTTATTATCACTCCCCCTTTCCGTGCCAGAGCATCAGTAAAGAGGTGATGTGACCAAAGGAAGCTGTAATTTGCTTTCTAATGCTATGGTTTTAATCTAGAAATGTGTGGAAATAACACAGATGTAAATTTTAGACTGTTGGTCACTTAATTTATATCAAGTGAGATTGTTTCCTTTAATGTAACTATCTCATCAATGTTTACATGCAGAAAAACTCTAAATCCTCTTTTTACTTCCCTGCTTTAGCCAGGTACACAGCTGGTGGGTTTGCTTGGAGCCAGGAGCAGGGCTGGGGTAAAGCAGAAGTGAGCTTTTGGTCTTTTCCCTCAACCTGTTCTTTATGTGGTTCTGCAGGATTGCAATATCTGGCCTACATTTTTGTCTTGAGGGATTATAGTCAAAATTATGTATAATCTGCATCATATAAATTATATCAGGTAAAGGGAAAAGGGTAAGTTTACAGAAAATAAGTAGTAATTGTAGAGTGTAATGTTCTCAGATCTTGTATCACAGCTGAAGGGCCAGGGAGAGGCTATTTTAAATACATTAAGTGGTGTCTTTTCCATCCCTGATGTATAAGGAAGGCCTGAAAATATTTTTGCTTTTTACTTTGAAAATGTAAAGATTATTAAACTTCATTTCCCTGTTTTGCTGAAGGCTATTTTGAGGCTCTCAAGACATGTTACTGTAAGCACCTGCAATGTAATTAAGTCTTTGAATACCATGTATTTAACTTAAACTCTCTCTAAAGTGTTTAATAGGTATTTTGATGAGAGTATCTTTTATTTTCTTACTGCCTGAAAAGCAGTTTTAAGCAGCTTGGCTAAAATTCAGACTGCTTTGACTCCTGAAGTTGTCAGATTTTTCTCTCTTATAATTTGAAATGGCAAGCAGTCTTTCAGATATGGCAGGGTCTGACTTTCTTAAAAAAAAAAAAAAAAAAAAAAAAAAAAGAAAAGGGAACTTAGGAATGTCTGCACTGTTTTCTTGCAGTACGGTTTGTTGCTTGCAGACTGGTGTGCCTTTGTGAAGGCAGTGATCCTCCGGAGGGAACTATTCGAAGACAGATTTTGGTAAGGCTAATGGTGGGTGAGCAATGAAGTACAGTTGATCACCAAGGGAAACGTTTAAACTCTTTGCTTTGGAAAGGGAATGAAATATACCTGTAGTTCTGGGGAATACACACACTGAAGGGGGACCTGTATTATCACAGGGATACCTTGCTGAGCCAGTGCAGTTAGGAATTTCCAGACAGTGCGGTAAGCATCACATCTTTGTCATATGGTAAAATGTTATATGAGGAGCATATTCATTTATTTCAGTATCTTACATTATTATCTAGTAGAGCACCGTAAGTCTTATGCTGCATCTAAGTGTTAAGGACTTCAGACATGAGAGGTGCTTGTCAGAAATTGAAGAGCTGAAATACCCCTCCCCTACATTAGATATGTGCATCAAAGAGATGAGATTGAATATTGCCTTTCTTGAAAGTGACTATATTTTCACGAAAAACTTTCATTTTCTCCTTCAGATGTCTATGAAAACTGGGAAAGGATGGATAGATATTGGAAAAGCTGATCTTGCTGATGGATTTCTAGAGATTGCCATGAGTGTAAGTTCTTTTCCAGTTCTAATTTCTTATAAACACACCTATTTGTAAGTTCCATGGGCGATGCCTACGCTTTGTTTTCCAGAGTATAGAAAAACTGTATGCGAAGTTACTTAAAGGGAGCGATGGTGAAGCAGATATCCATGTGCACAAAGCTGATGTGGAGAAGAACCTCTTCAAAGTACTCTCTTATCAGGCTGAATCAGTATGTGTTCTTCCCAGTTTACCTTATAAGTCACTAAGGGTATAGAGGGAAACTCTGACCCAGTTGTTAGATGTATGAATGCTTGGCATTGAGGACTTGCTGAAGGATATATTTTCTTTGCTTAGATGTAAGATAGTAGATCTCGTGTTTGCATTCAGTGTTGCAATCATTTAATGATTTTTAATTTGCCTAATTTATCACAGTCATTTCTGCTGTGGTGTTTATATCTTCTAGTTCAGATTTGTTGCTCTATGATTTGGCTAGCATGGCTGTTTATAAAACAAACAGCTGCCTTTCTGAATCATAAATGTGTCGGTTCCAAAGGTGTCCTGTGCTTCACTGAAGAAGGACGATAGGGCTAGTGTAGAGCCTAGGTCCCCCAAACTGCATTCATGTAACAGGTACACAATAAGACTAGTCACTTTGGAGTGCTCATCATACTGCACTAGTATTTGCAGCTAGGCTGGTTGAAAGTATATGAAGGTAGTATTTGTCATGGCTGCAGATGGCCCAGGTTCATATCTAACAAGTAGATATTATAAGCCACATGTGTAAAGTCTTCTGGGACTTAAAACTTTCACGACTCTGCAAATTCATGAACATCATCAAAGCTATTAATATTATATGCCGTCAGACAAAGATCTTTCTATACATGAATACCCTCTCTTCCATGGCTTCATACATGCTGCTTTCCACATATAAAGGCTTTAAACAGTGGGAGAATCGGTATGAAATTACAAGATCTGGAAATAGTGAGTTCCATGACATTTGATATTTTCTTTAAAGTCTCAACCTCTGGCATCATACAATGAAGTAAAAGTCATGGTGATAATTACAAAAAAAAAAAGCCTAGCACAATATGAAAGAAGTCTGAAAAAGTGCTAAAAGTTTTCTAGGGGATCAACAACACCAATTACAATAATTTGAAGTATGTAATTTAGAAATTCTAAGTTTTGTGAGGCATTAGTGTGCCTGACTGAAGTTTCTGAGTACTTTATCAATGCTATGGACTATTACAAACATATGACTATAAATATGAGAAAATGTAGTTGCCTGTATTTGTTGATAACACCACTGATCTCAGTATCTGGAAGGGGAGTACTATCTCCAAAATTCTCAAGAGCTTCCCTGAACAGGCCGAAGCAGTGGCCAAAATTTTTAATTTGATCATGGAGACAAAAGAGGACCTTAAATTATTGGAGAGGAGGTTTAAGATTTGCTGAACTGTTGTATCATCTTAACGTCTGAATTAACTTGTCCCATGCATCTGGCCTTTTCACACTACCTAAGGACTGCAGTGTTTTTCTGGATGTCTTTATCATCTGGCAATATATAGAAATACACAGAATTATTGTAGCAGTGTAAGGACAGATATCTAATCCCAAACCTAGCTTTACTGAGTGTGAAAAACCCAAGTCCTCTTTTAGAGAATCAGTCTTTTAATGAATTTTAAAAACAAGTTGCTCAGTAACAGTTTGTTGGCATGCTCTGCTGCTTTCTTAGGCAGTTGCTCAAGGGGATTTTCAGAAAGCAGTGATGTGCGTGCAGCGCTGCAAAGATATGTTGATGAAATTGCCAAAAGAGGTAAGTGAAATCATCCCTTCTTTATCATTCCAAACTTTGAAAATCTGCTTTCCTCTCTCTATGTTAAAGAATGACATATGCTGTGTAACATTTTGAAAAGTACTCTGAGCTGTGTATCTCTTCTATGCTTGGTTGCTTCTTTGAGATTTTCTTACTAAAAATTTTGCATGAAAAGAGCAGTTTTTTTCTTCAAAGTTCAGGGTTTTTTTTCTTGTTTCTCATAGTTTATCATTTGAAATAGAATGATAAACTCTTCTTAAAGAATGAGCAAAGACAAATCAGCAAGCAAGGCAAAAAGATTTCTAAATTGAATATGCCACCTACTCTTCTACAGAACCAGCTACATATTACATCTTGATCTTGTATATTTCTGCTTCAGTTGTACTCATGTGAGCTTTTGTCTGGAGACAGATGGGACAAGAGAAGAGCTGACTTACTAAGTTTTTGATACGCCAGTCTATCACTACCCTCAGTACTAATCTTCATCTTCATGAAGCTGTAGAGCTATGAATGGAGGCTTCCCATTGCACTAAACTGTGTTTTTTGTAGTTCTTGTGTCACAGAACAATGTCCAGAGAAAACAAACTCTAGCATATGCAGGCTAGTTCTTTGTTTGCAAAGATAAAAGTCTAATATGTTTATATCAGAATAAACTTCCCTACATTTATTTTAATTTGCTTACTTTACTGTTTTCCCAATATTTAGGAAACATTTTGTTCCTGTCTCTGTGGTACAGGTAATAAAATTCAAACGGGTTGATGTGAATTCTGAAAGGGAAATACGGGAAATATGGTTGGAGTTTAATTGGGTTTTTAACCAATTAAACTCTAACCAATTTTAAATTGGTTTTTATGATCTGCAGGCCTTGTTCAGTGCATCTGAGTGCCTAAGTCAGTTGCAGGGGTCTAGCTTTGATTTGAATCATAAGAGCAGAACTGCTCACTGTGAATTGTTGAGAATGCTCACTGGGATCTTTGCATTACTGTTCCTCATTTCATTTTTAATGAATTTCATGCTTTCCGCTTAAACTCCTCCATTAAATAATATTAAACTTCTCATGATGAATACTCTTCACAAACCAGGAGCACTGACGCAGACAAGGAAAAGGTTTCTGATCATGAGAGATACAATTTACTTCTGGTTTAAAGAGTGGTATTCAAACAGTGAGAAAAAAGGAAAGAGCTAGTGATTGGTGAGTGACTTTGAAACTTTTGGACCACTAGGTAGCTGTCAGTCCTTAGCTATTCCAGGCTCCCATTGTACTAGAGAGAACTTGCAGAGTATCACAAGGAGATGTTGCATTGTGGTAATGTATGGTACCACAGATCAGCTGGAGAGGATTTGCAGCTTGTGGATTATCAGTGGTCTATGAACCATAACTGGGAACTCTTGCTGTACAGGATGGAATGCCAGAATTGTTCCTAACACTTGTTGTTCAGAGAGGTGCCAGGTATATGGGGATATTTAGCGTTACGCTTGATTCCTGGAACACAGTCATTCACTGAAATATTATTATAGTTATCCTTTGAAATACTTCTTTTCCAAGTGTGCAAGTAAATGACTAGGGTATGCTGCAGTATGCCTACAGCATTATGCTAAACACTTTGCATGAAACCCTCTCAATACAGTAAACTTTCTGTTCTGGAAAGAAAATGTTCACAAAGGAACTTACGAAAAATAAGGGTTTCGCATCTGAGAGTGATCGTTTTTTTGGTTCATGCTTACCAAATCTGTGCTGCTGTCTCTGGATTGCAATGAGATCAACAGTAAATTTGAAGCAAGATGTTGTGCTACCTCTCTCATTCTTGCCTAAGGATTTGAAATCTCTAGTTGCTTGCAAGAAACATCATCTGTACTTGGAAAAGAAAGCTACCGCAGAGGCAGAATGGATGTAAATATTGGCAGCCTGTTAGCATATAAAATGACTTTTCTGTCTCTTTGGATGACATATGACAGCTGCAAATCATTTCAAAGGAAGGACAAGTTGTTATGAGGGCTGACTGATAAAGCAGAAGGCAACAGGGCTCTGAATAACCAAGCATTCAAAAACAGTTTTCTCCTAAAACTTGTAATGTGGGTGATCCTTTTTCTAACCTCAAAAGAGGCATGCTGGGAAGAAGCCTACTGTGGAAGAGGTAGAGTTCTCATCACTTAACTATGTAAAATTTTTTTGTCATTTTAAAAAATGAAGTTGCAATATTCCAGTTTTTCTTCTCAAGTTTTAGTTTTTATTGTTTACTTGACACAGTTCTAGTGCTTTCAGCATGATTTCTTAAAGAACTGTTCTAGCTCATGTGTTTCAAGAATCCTGCTGTTTTGCATGTCCTGGACTGGTTAATGGTTCTTCACTTTCCCACACAATTATGATTCCAATTCCATTTGAGTCATGTTCAGTATCCCCTTGTATAAGGTCAGAAGTGATAACAGTGGATATATCTTTAAAGTAAAATGCATTTTAAAGAACGTGAGACTGGAGTGCCGTAGATCTAATGATGTTTCTACAAGAACGTTATAGAAGCAGAAGTCTTTTATTGTAGACCTGTTACCTGTCAATCCTCTGTTACAATTTTGGAGTGGAAACCTATGAATGGAAGAGGTATGAACAGAGCTCCTTCTGGCTCAGGTAATGTGCAAAGGCTAACAAAATAAAATCCTGCTTTTGAGATGTAAAAATATGTGTGAAGGACAGGGGGGAGCAAGGGAAAGTAGAGGTTTAATTAAAAATGTGAGAACACAAGATTTTAGCTGAACCATATTAGCTGAGCAGATAGTTAGTGACTGTCTTACTCTGTTGCCTAACATTTGTGACTGCTTTCTGCATTGATTTTCATGTCATTAGAATGAAAGTCTCCTTTCCAGGTGCTCGTCAGTTCTCTGCCAAACACTTCTTCCAAAGAGACTATTTTTATGAAGAGGCTGTTCCCAGTTCTTGTGCCATTCATAAATGATAGTCAAGGGATTTGAAAACTTTGGGAAAGAGTAGGTGAATGCTGACTGGTTTTAAATGGATTTGTTTTAAACAGTATTTGAATTTCTCATAAAGGAGGTGCTTCATTGAGAGCAGGTCCTTGACTGATGAAAGACACAAACATCAAGGTGAAAAGGGAGTAATTAGAGATGGTTTGGGTAGGATCCAAATAAGTAATGTGGTACTACTAAGGAAGAAAAAATGTAGGCTGTTGGGAAGAGTATCCTCATGCCAAGGTCACAGCCTCAGCTCAAAAAATTTGTTTTTATTTCTTCTTGGGTTTTTTTCTTTTAAATAGTCAGAAGAAAATGAATGGCAACATATGAAAGTCAAAATAGTTATGGTCATATATGTTGTCAAAGAGGATTTGTAGAAATGCTTAGAATTAATTACAGCTGGTGCTTTGGGGATTATTTTATATTTTATTCTTGTGGAAAATTAAATACCAAGTCCTGATGACAAAATTTGAGGAGGAAATAAACCTTTGCAAAGTGCAAATAATTATCTGGAGAAAGAGGTGTAGCTCCATCTAGTGGGTTAATATTTCACTGTGCTGAGAATACATTAGGTTAGGAAACAAATGCCCAGTTACTGTTTTTCTTTCTAACAGTTCTTCATTCATAGCATTTGCAATTGAATCTGGTTTTGTGGAATTACCACTGTGTTTTCTCCTGGGTGGTCCTTCGTGCTGTCATTTAACTTTTAGAAAAAGGATGGGGAATCATGACTCCCAGGTTCTGTTTCTGTGATTTGCTGTGATCTTGAAACCTGGTCCTGTATAACTTTTGTGTATGACTATATTGTGTGTCAGGTGAGAATGAGAACACTTGCTTCTTCAAAACCACTATGGTTAAAACTGATAAAGCCTACTGAAATGGTTGAATAGAAGATGTTACAGAAGGTGGTGCAATAGGTTAAAGAAAGTGATCGAGTACAGTTTGTAATGTGAGGATTTAAAAAGAAAAACAAAATTTTCTGTTCTCTAGTAAGAGAGACTACTGAGATTAGTTTGTATGATTTATGTGGTTTCTAACTGATTAAGAAGTGGGAAAGGATAGGAATGTTGCACATATCAGAAGACTGGCTGAATTTTTCTCTGTCATCCCATTTAATTCTAACTTTTGCTTATCATTGATAGCCAGAGTTATGACATTGGGAAGATGGATATGAAATATTCTGTTGGCAAAGAAATGCAGGTAAGAAATAGAGACATTGCTGTTTACAAATAAGAGGATTTTGTTAACCTGACTCCACTGTATCATCTGCCTCTGCTGTGCCAAACCTGACCAGTGATTCTTTGGCCTCCTCTTTAGTACTGTCTGCTATGAAGTTTGGCAAAGTTGCAAGTTCAGTTGCTATGAGCACCAGTCTGAGAGTTCAGTCACTGATGGGTGCCCTTAAATCACATTTGGATTGTACTATTGCACAGAAATTAAATTGTAGAAAGTACGGCTGAAGTAGATCCTGAAAGGCCATCTCTTCTTCCCTTCCTTCTCTTCTTTCAAGGCATCATCAGTTATATCTGTGTCATTTCTGATAGATGTTCATCTGTTTCATTCGTAAGCCTATTACTCCTTTTACTACCCACAGGGGATATGGAGATTTTAATATCTTCCTCTTTATATAAATCATTTATATACTTGAAGGCTATTAGCATGTGTGTCTCTGTGTTTTGTTTTTTTCTCTCAGTGAAGTTTGTACCTCCTGTTCCTTCAATTTCTTCTTTAATTCTGTTTTTTCCAGATCTCTGATTTTCCTTGCTACGCTTCTGTTCTCTGAACTCTAGTTGATTCATGTCCTGTGTGAATTTTAGTGCTGAAGACTGGATATACTTCAGAACTGAGCAATCACTTTATATGTCTGATACCAGGCAGGCATTCTTTTGACTCAAAGAGCTTTTATTTTTCATGACCTTAACTGTTAAGTCTTTTGTATTCATTTGTATGTTCATGTGTGGCTATTTTTTTTCTTGCTCTTTAGATGGCATTTAAACTTCCAGTTTGTTTTTATTTCCAGGCTAAAGTGCTGCGATTGTTAGCTACAGCCTATTTTGAGTGGGATTGCAATCTGTATCTTGACAAGGCATTGAAAGCTGTAAGCTTGGCAAATCAGGTAGTAATGTGTTACTGTATTTATGGTGTGCAGTAGTCAAAACTCGAGCATTTATTAACATAATAATATGGACCACATTAATCACTGGTGTGTTATCCTTGACATCAGACGGAGGTGTGTTTGCTTTGCTTTGGTTTTCATACTCATAAGTATGTTTTGGTGTTCCCAGCTTTTTTATAGAGAAATAATTCTTTGCATGTAGATGTAGAGCTGTCTTGCTGCCTCATATCTATTAATAGTGAGGTCCTTTGATAATGATATGACTAAAATTTCTCTGGCACGTGTTCATGAAAACCGTACAAACAGAATAAACTACGATGTAGTCCACCTGAGATTTATAGCAGTTGGCTTTTTGTGCACCAGACCATTTGTCTTGCTTTGGGTTATAATGGCTATGTCCATAGTACATTTTGGGTCCCCATCTCATTTTCTGTACAAATATTTGAGCAAGCATGAAACAGCGTTCAGTTTGGAAAGCTGTGTAGCCATGCTACATCAGTCTTATTTCAAACAACCAATGAAGCTATTGCATTTTACTAACATGACAGTATTTCTTCTGGAACCTGAAAAATGAGCTGCATAAACATACCAGCTACCCTGAAGAAAGTTCATATATCTCTAAGCAGTCACTACAGTGAGGTCTCTTGCTCTTCTACAAATTCTGTTTTGCATATAAAGACTTGAATTAATTTTGTGCTTCTATCTTTTCAGGTTAGAGTAAATTAAATTTGAAGAATTTATATTTGTCTTTGGTTGACCATTTTAAAATTTCCATTATCTGTTTCATACAAAACAAGTTTTAAGTATAAAATCCTGTTTTAAATGAAAGCTCAAATTCAGTTTTCTACATGCTGTTAAAAATTGCAGATGATGATGCACATATTTGTGAGATCAGGATAAAAGGCAGTGTATTTTAATCATTCAAATAACATGCTACTGCAGTATCTTAAGACCTCTGCAGTTTTTATTGTATTTACTTTTGCAAAACCTTTTGAGGTGGAGAGTGTTTTTATAATAATTTTTTATTATGTTTTGGTATTGTATGAGGGTATGGAAAAATAGAAGAAAATTTTTATTCTAGAGTATGAAATGTGCAGTGTTTTAGTGAGAGCTGTAGTATACAGTCTTTATTATTTCCATTTGCTCCCATTGTTGTTCTGTCCTAAATTTTGTATTATTATAAGCTACTTTGAGTTCTGCTCATATTAATTCTGGAGAATTAATCCAGCCAATTCACACATAGAAAAGCAGCCAATTCACATATAGAAAAGCAGTAAATGTTTCTATCATTCAGTATTGTTCAGCTTCTATTTAAAAGTATCAGAAATGGGCCAGAGCAAAATGAGAATCATGTATCGCTTGCTTTCATTGTCCTCATGGTCTTTTGGCAGTATAAGAATAAGTAATAAAGATGCACATTGCATTTAAGGAGAAAATATTACCTATTGCTTCAGTCATTAAAATGGAACTGAAGAATACAGTGGCGTGTATGTGATTTCCTGCTGTTTGTCTGTGTTAATGTGCTGGACTCTCACGGGATCTGTATTCTACAAACAGCTGTCCAAGTAATGTATTGTTTTTCATTGTACAGGAGAATTTGCATCCAGCAGGGGTTTTTTTGAAAGTTAAAATTCTTCTTAAAAGTGGAGCATCAGATGAAGATATCAACTCAGGTATCACAGCTCTGTATAGGTCTCATAGTAAGGTCATACTACTCTATATCCAAGAAGACGGCCTGAATTGTAGATAGAAAAAAAAAAACAAAAAACCACCCTTTCTCATGTGTTTTGGAGGAATCTTCATTAGCTAAATGTCATTCTGGTTTTGGAGTGTGAGACATAGTAGTCAGTGTTCACAGAAGAGTTACCCAGGTGATAATGTAAGTTTGAATTCAGCATGATTTTATTTTTGTTGAGAATTTAAATAGACTTGCTGGAAATAGGGGAGGGGGAAGACTCTGAAGCCTGTTGAAATGAACACAGTGAAAATATAGCAATGTAAAGGTATGGTTCATTTTAGACACATGCCTAAGGTAACTCAGAAAGGTTGAAGGTGGATTGTCTCTTATGCAGTCAGCATAGAAGAAAGGCTTGTGAAACATTGCTATTATCTGTGTGTGATTTTGCAGATTCTGGCCAAGAGACATCAAGTGGTGATCAGTGTCTTGTGTTATAAACCTGTGTTCCCAGAGTTTTTAGTTTATCTAGGGCATATAAACTCTTTTCTCCTTATTCCTCAAACTTGTCATTTGAAGAGAACTGATTTTTCTATTGGCATGAGAGGAGAAGAAAGTTTTCGGGGGGACTTCAATATAGGAAGGGTAATGTATCAGGAGAAACTTATTTCGATAAATAATGAAATCTTAAGGAGGAAAGCCTTTGTACTCTTCATGGTTGGAAAGCATCAGATGTGTAATGAATGCTATGAGAAATAATTGTAGGATGAGATGAGGAATTTCTTGCAGAAAGCTGGATGGTTTGAATGCTGCCAGACTAGCAGGAATGGAAACTCTACTTCAGATTGCTCCTGGGGAATTTCAGTCAGCTTTCAAGTGGACAGTCACTCAAAACTTACAATTGCAATAGTTGGCTTCTGTTCTGCAGTTTGAATTGTGAAGCTATAGTGTTGCCTATCAAAACACACTCTGCTTATATTTAGTAGCACTAAGACTCCAGTCAGTTTTTCAAGCGAGTTTATTAATAAGTGGATGTCTGTCTTCTCTTGTATGGCTGGCAGAAAAGTGTTATGACCATGCACTGCAACTTCTCTGTCTTTTAAGTTTTAGGCATTTGACTGAAATCTTGTATTGTGCACAGGTGCCTTAGAAATGCTTCCTTTAACAACTGTTACAGTTATGTCCCTATGTGTTCCTTGTCTAATCTCATCCAAGCTACAAATGTATAAATCTTGTTATTAACCATCCAGCACAGTCTAGCAATTTTTAAACTTTATCTGAGTGATCTAAAACTGATACCTACTTATCAGCACCAGTCAATTGAACAGCTGATGCTAAAGGCATTAGGCTTAAGTAGTTCCCATTGCAATGTGATATCACCACACAGGCTGAGCTCTGACTTCAGTCTTAAGTGGTTCCTGCAGGATTAAGGATGAGACATTTTTATGGAAAGCAGCTTGAGGCAAAAGTTTCTGCTACTAATGCCTATGCTGTTTCTGCTTAAAGAGACAGAGGACCAGAATTCCAAGGCCTATCAGTCTGTCACCTTTCTGTAGTACTACATTAATTGTACAGCAAAAGGAAAGTCAAAGCACAATAGACATGTTTTATTCTTCCTTTGTTTTAGAACTACTAGGGTGGGGTTGGGTTTTTTTTGTTGGGTTTTTTTTTTTTTTTCCAAAGAAGCTGTAAGAGGTAAATGGTAAATTGAGCAGTTAAGGGTCTAAATTGAATATATAATCTCAACTGCTTTGTGTTCTGTCTAGCTGTTGCAGAATTCCTGCACCATGAGATGTCTTTAGACTTTTGTTTGAATACTGCCAAACTGCTGCTGGAGCATGGAAGGTATGAAAGCATCACTAAGTGGGGTGAACACAATATTTGGGCTTTGTAGGTGTTCTTTTATAAGCAAAGAAAATCTGTTGTACAATGATGCTTTATTTTAAATAAAAACTCACAGAGGTAGGTAAACAGTTTTGAGAGGGAGCCTTTCTTTTCCATAGCAAGGTGATACAGATTATGGCAGCAGCAGAACTGGGTGTGAAATAATGTTGAGTGGCAATTTTGAATGCTGTAGCCTTACTTTGGAATGATTAAAATTCTCCCTATGTAGTTTTAATATATATATTATCTATATATATTGGAATAATATATTTATGAGTCTGGAATTATCTGACTGAAATCTTTCTTCCATATTAACTAACCAACCCTCAGAATGAAAGAGTTTGGAGTCCTAGAATCATTCATGTGAAAAACAATGTAAGGATGAACAAGTTACTGCAAAATAAATTGAGGCATGAAATTTCACACTGTTGAATGCTCCATCACGATTACCTATGTATATGCTTCTATCTTGCAGTAAATTCTTACTTTTTCATTGTGAGGAGTAAACTCTCTTGTGAATACTGTGGAACAAGCATGTGCTAATAGGAAGTTACTACTGAATAGATGAACTGCTGTAAATGCATACCTTGACTCACTTTGTCAGTGTGATTGTGTGCCAGTAGTATTAATGAGAAACATGCTGTACGGTGTGAATATGTTATTCTTTAGAACAGAAAATTAACAGCTCTTCTTGTGCAGCCTCTTAAAAATGCATCTGTATGAATAGGGAATCAGTTGGTTTTGATTTTCTGAAATCTGTTCCTGAACGATTTGAATCTTCACCTGACCTTGGAAAAATTGCCCTGCTCCACATTGAGTTCCTGTTGCAGAATAAGAGGGAGCTGCTTGCTAAGCAAAAGGTTGAAGAAATTATTATAGGTCTGTATCCATCTTCTGCTGCTGTTTACTGAAACCTGGATTTAGTTGCCTAGTCTTGAATTCTGATTTTCACTTTTTTGCTTATTCTCATCTTTATTTCTATTTGTGTCTGTTTTCCCTTATGTTTCTTTTGCATGGCAACTCTCAATTTCCATAATGAATGACAGTTGTGATAAAGCTCAGGGTTAAATTGACTTGCTAGAACAATTCCTCCTTCTTAGTGTAGACTGGGTGTGACTGATAGGTGTGGGATTAGAAATATTTATAAGAAGTTCTGTGTAATGTTAATACTTTGTCCATCCAGCCCAGTGTGGTTTTGTTTGTCAGTATTAAAACAGGTGCATATCCCTGTTTGAGCAGCTGAATAACAGTTTCTTTTTCAGGTTTATTGCACCTGTAGCACTGTATTTTTTGACTGTCAGATCTGCTGGAAATCAGATCGTATTTTATGCAGCATCGAGCTAGGTGCAAGAGCCTTTTTACATTGTTCAAGCATGAAAATATTTATTCTCTTTACCTACTGTTTTGGGGTTTTTTTGCTTGTTTGGTTTTGGGGTTTTTTTTGTTTGTTTGGGTTGGTTTTTTTGTTTTTTTGTTTTTTTGTTTTTTTTTTTTCAGAAGCAGGCTATGAAACACTGGGTCCTGGCTGAACCTATTGCTGTGTCAGTGTTGTTTGTTGTAGGCTATGGGACAGCCTTTCTCAGATAGTTCTTAGGTGCTTCTCAGTGTGCTTCTTGTAAAAGTTCTTGTAAACTGATGATTTGCAGTATCTTTTCAGGACATTATACTGGGAAGCAGCTGTTGCCTGAAGCCTTGAACCGGCTGCACATCATCTTGTGGGACAGAGCTGCCAAACATTATGAGGTTTGGGACCAAACAGTAGTGTTGTTATTTGTATCAGTGAAAATGAAGATCTGCTTTTTCTGACCTCTTTGGTATGTCTATTTTTGGTTAGAGTGCAAGCTGTTATTAAGATCCTTGTTCCGGTTGGCACTAGTTTTATTTTCATCCAGCTGGGTGTGTTTTCCATTACAACATCAAGTTTCGGGTAGCCTCATCTCAAGGTTTGTACGTGGGAAGAGTTATGGCCAGAATTGATCAGCCAAGGAAAGTGTGCAGCCCATCATTCTGGTTCTGTCCTGGGAAGGGTACAAGAACCTGAAAATATTCTTTACATTGGGCTGTTTATTTTACAATTCCTACCCTCAGACGGTCCGTTGTTGCTTTAAGGAACATGAAGTGTTATCGTTTGTACATTGATTTTCTTTTTAGCCTATATAAAGTAGCTTCGGATGCTTACATTGTATCTTAGTTCATATATATTTGTACTGTGAGTATATAGAAGTTCTGTTATTCAAAACCAGATACCTTCTTATTCTTTCAGGATTTGGAGAAGATGAGCTCATGTTCTACTCTTGTATTTCTGTCATGTGCTCATTTCTTGTGTATATATAAAGGAAAACACGTGCCATTTTATTACCTCTCATCTGTGTAGTCAAGAAGGAATTTTGCTAATGACACAGCTTCCTTTCTCCTCATTTTAAAATAAATTCTCTGTCCAAATTGGAGCTATATTTAGGAGTACCATTTTCAGCATAGTATCATCAAGGTTCATAGTCTAAATGGGATAAACACTTTTGTCTTTTTCTCTTAGTTTCAGTTGCTTTGTATCATGAAGAGAGAGGTTTTCTGAAATAATATTTCTGCTTTGTATTTAGTCATAAGAATGTCCTTTCTGGGTCAGACGAATGACCCATCTAGTCCAGTGTCCTGTCTTTGATAATGGCTGTAAGAATAAGGGAAGAGTAGGAGTAGGTAAAGCGTCAGTTCTCCTAATGATTATTACCTGCATTGTGGGACCAATGATTGCTCTTCTGGGGGGAAGGTTACCCTGGAATATACTTGATTATCTAAATCTTTCATTTTCTTTGATCTTTTTTTGTAAAAAATTTGGGAAAACATAGGCAGTTTAATCACACAAATAAGGATTTTTTGTTGTTGTTTTGTTTTTTAAATTTCCTAGGCAAAAAGCTATTCTGAAGCTCTTCATTGGTACAATTATTCTGTCAGTTTCTACACACCTGGACAGATAGATCAGAACTTGGCTAAGCTGCAGAGGAACATGGCTTCTTGCTATCTTCATCTGAAACAAGTTGACAAGGTATATGTAATATATATGTATATGTATTTATTTATTTGCATTGTTTTTATTGTTGTAGCTATGTCATTGGGACTTAAGTTAGATCTTTGTTACTATAGCTCTTTTGCTTTGAGAGAGGGATCTGTCTTTGCCTATCTTGCATCAACTGGCAGAGAGATGTTGTTCATCATCTTAGCTGCTATGGGGGCCTCTTGTATCGCCTATCATTCTAATGGGGGAAACAGTCCACAAGTTGTGTGACCATGCCTCAGTATGTCAGGTTTCTTCTCAGATTAGAAGTCTTCCTGGCAGGAAAAATGTTTGAAGTGTCTCACTAGAACTTCCCACAACAGTGTTAGCCCTCACCTCTGTAGAGAAGTGCACCTGCTTTACCTATCTAGGCCTTCTGGCTTTGGGGGGTGTTAAACTTTACGGTTCGAAGTGACAGAAGGGAGTTTAATTTTTCAGCATTCCCAGGGCTTCTCTTGCTTTCTGATTCTATAGCTCTAATTTTGAGGAATTGGCTTTTTCCTCAGTCTGGTCATTGTCAGCCTTTGGTGCCACGTTCTGCTCTAGTCACTTTACTTTTCTTTCCAGGAAAGATGTTGCCAAACCAAACTTCTTGAGTAATTATATAAATATCAGCAATGTAACCATTAACATTTTGTCTATCTTTTTAGCTCTCTTTTATTGCAAATTATATTACTGATTTCAAGATGTCATTGTATTGATTTCCTTTAATCTCTCTTGTGAATAGGCTAAAGAGGCAGTTAAAGAAGCAGAGAGGTGTGATCCAAACAGCATCTTTACTAAATTCTGTGTCTATAAGATTGCAGTGATGGAGAAAGATACTGATAAAGGTAGAACCTGAAAGATAAAGGGTTCACTACAAGGAGCAGAAGTTCTGAATATATTAGAAAATACTAAGCAGATTTGGACTGTTCATCTTGAGAAAGACACAGTAGAGGGTAGCTACAAGAAGGGTCTATAAAGTCATTGAAACTGTGAGGCTGTAGATTTAAACTGTCAGAGTGGGATGCTTTTTGCACACAGTATGTAAGATGTGGAGTCCATTGCCATATCTGATACTGTACGGAGCCTCTGGCTAGGAAGTCTCTAATCTTCTCATGGGCAGAAGCTATAGTAACATCCCTGGGTGAGAATCATTGTATGCTTACTGTTTCTAATATTCTTTTGTATGCATATACAATATAAAAAAAGGATACTGAGCTAAATGAACCTTAATAGAACCATTATTGCTGCTCTTAATTTCTCTGGACAAGTAGAGCCTGAAGTTACCAGAAAATACATGAATTACTGACGTGACTTACAGAATGACATATCTCTGTAGACTCTTTCTCCTTTATAATGAGTTCTGCCATTGCATATTTTAATGAGAATCTTAGCTCAAGTAATGGAAATTGAGAAATACAGTCTACACTTACTTAGAATACAGAGTAACATACAGAGCTTATTTTCCAATGAGTTCTGTGCCAATAAATTGTTCTCTATACATCTTTTTAATGACAGCATAATTTGTTCGCATAATATAGAGTGGGAACCACAGCACAGTGTGAACATAAAACCAGCAGCACCCTTAGCACAAGCCAAGATGTGGGAGCTTGGAATCACGCCCAGACGATGTATTAGAGAAAGTCTTCTGTCTTTGGTGACAAACAGTTATTTAGCAGAACAAAATTAAGGATGTGAGATAGAGTTTCATTTGTATGGCATCCTTGTTCCCTTAGATTAGTAGCTTGGAAAGCCTTTTGGCACCTCTTTAGGAAGAAATGCGTAATTGTTGAAAAGTGCTGGTATGGTCAGGTTTTCTTGTCTTGGTTTTTCATATTAAAAAAAAAATACAGCCTTTCATAAGTTGTTTTAAAGCCTCATTAAAACAGTAGAACTTTTCACCTTCCAATTGCTTCTATTAAAAAAAAATTAATTTTTCCCTATGTATATTTCAGCTGTGGAAGCAGTTATTGAAATGGGGAAGCTAGCAGAAAAGTTATCTCAACATGAAGACAGGCTGAGAGTGGATGAAAATACAGGCACTAACCTCCTGAGTTTAGCCGCCCAAATTGCTTTAGAGGTAGAGCAGATAACATTGTCTTTACTTTGCATTATTGATATAAATAGGACAGCTGTAAGCTCTGTAACCTGGCCTACTTTTAATATTTCTATGTATTTCATGCATTTCTAAGTATTCCATGCTTCTGGGACCAAGGTCTCACTGAAATGTGTTGTGTAATGCAAAGTAGAAATTTATTTCACATATAAAGAAATAGTATTTTTTAATATTTCTTCAGGAAAATAAAGGATTCTGAGTTATAAATGTCGGTATCTGGAAATGACGTGGTGTATTTCTGTAAAATTCTCCTTAGCAGAATGTTACGTCTTTTTCTGCCCCGGGACTTGATCTTTGACGTGCTAGGGGGAACCTGTGTACAAAATACACATAAGTCAACCATGAAAAGACTGAAAAGTCACTTGTCCCTCCTATTTGCCGCTTGGTTGGTGACTTGAGTAATGTCTGAACTGGCTGATTACGTTGGCATAGTTAGAAGAGGGTTTTGGTTGCCTTTTAGGGCTTTGTTCATACCACTGTAAGGCATGACAGCCTTGCCAGCCTGTACTGATCCTGTTCTTGCCATAGGCTCTTTGCGCATTAAATTGTGTGATCTCTCCTTGTGTTTTTCTCTTGACTCTGAGGCTCTTCTGTGCAGAGTCCTTTGTTCTTTTTCCTGCTAGTAAATGGCATGGACTTTTAGAATATGCTGTTGCTTTAAGGTTGGGGGTTTTTTTTGGTGGTAACCGAGGTAGTGCAGTTTATACAAAACATGTTTTAATTTCTTTTCAGAATGAACAACAAGTTGTGGCTATCAAAGCTTTGGAGTATTTGTCTGAATGTTTACAAGACTGCCGACAATTATTTGCAGCTTTAAAGTGAGAATTCAATATATTTATAAGGAAAGAGAAATTTTTGTGGTTTCTTTTTCAAAAAGAATTTATTATATTGAGGAAGGTGGAAAACAGAGTAGATGAAAGATTAGTTATCAGTCTTTTAGGTGCTGCAGATGTACCTCAAGCCTGAACTCTTAATATCTACAGATGTTCCAAGTCTTTCCCAAGCAAATAGTATTAGTTGCTCTGAATTTTATGATTACATTGTGATTTGAACAGATGACCAACAGGGACTCTAATGAGATTGCAACAATATATTTGGTGAAAATAACAGTTTGTTTGTATCCTCTGATGAAGCAGTATCTTCTTATTGAAATACTCCATCATGTTTATAAAAACAAATATTGTGAGACAGATGTATTTATTCCAATATTTGCTTAAAGCCTTTGTTAAAGTACCTTTATTTACTTACTGTTACATGATTTAACAAAGTGATATACGAAATAAGGCAATAGGGTGGGAAATAGTATAATCTTATTCTCAGTTTGACACTTTGAATTCTTCTGTGAGTTCCATGGGCTGATAGCATAAGGAAGAAAAGTGAGATCCTTTCTGCAAAATTAGGGCAAAGTACACAGTGAGAAAAAAATTTCTTCTTTCTTCATTGCTTGTTTTTCCCATATTTAGATGTTTGGTTCGTCTTATGTTGTCAAAGTTCATGGCAGAAAATGAAGAGAAAAGGTGAGTCTATTTGCAAAACCATTTTCTTACGGTGGATATATTGTACAAATGGTGTAATATTTTCTTGCTGGGCTTATTTTCTTGCAGAGTAATCAAGAGATTAGTTTCTATGCTAGTAAAAAGTCCACCCAGATGACTTCCCAACTTGACCTAATGACATCACATAGGAACATCTTTTCTACTTGTATAATCTTTCCTTTAATTATTTGCGTTTTGCCTTCCTCTTTTATTAATGCGTAAGACTGTGAGCTGTTTTTGATGGGGATCGTAAACTAAGCTACCTCTTTGACTTTGACGCTAGGATGTGATATCTTTCAGAAGTTCTGAGCGAGAACTTCAGAGTGGGACCTCCCTTGTTGAAGACTAGCCACTTTGCAAATGGTGTGTTGGCTTAGAAGTAGGAGAACTGTACTGCTGGATTTTGATTGTCAAGAAAACAGTGTAGTGTCAGTGGGGTTTGAAGTTTAACCTGCAGCCCCAACAACTTGGAAAATCTCCCACTGCACTTCTACAGCGACCTTCACTGCTGTAAATCAACAGAACTTTTTGCAGGCCTTCAGTACTCTTTCTGCATCTTCAAATGCCAGACGTTTCTAATGCCTGAGATGTTTGTCAGGGGAGGAATGATGATATCCGTAATTACGGAGATGTTGTATTCCAACATAAATAATGTGTTCTGTTGTAAGAAAGTTAATCAAACATTTTCTAAAACTTAGTTTTTCCTCCATTCTAGAGATGAAGATATCAACTCAATGCTGACTTACTTGACCTTGGGTATGCTTTTGGTTTTTTACAGTTTCTGTAGTTCTTCCATCTGTGAACATTTTGTGATATGAATAGGTCTAAACCAACCAAATGTTTAGACTCTTTATTTCAGTCTAGGTTCCCAACTTCCCACTGAAATCAGTGAAAATTAAAACTGGAGATTCAACAGTGTTGTGAAGTTGGGTATCAGTGCTACAGGTTTTTGCTGTGGAACACTTGCAGGCTAGTGTTGGGAAACCTGTTTCTAGTAAAGCCTGTACTTGGGAGCTTCTCTCAGACAAAGGGGCAGTCTCTTCTAGGCAGTTTTCCTTTAATCCTTCATAAGGCCGTGCATGCAAATAACAGATATTTGGGTACAAGCCACAGCCTGGGTGGCCTCAAGTGACAGTCTCCTACTTTGACTGCATTGGCAGGAACAAAGTATCTTTAGTAGCAGGGCTACCACAAAACGAAGAAGTTCAGTTTTGTAAACTCAATTACCAGCGTAACTTTCTACTGGCATTAATTAAATGCCAATGGTGGTCTTTGCTGTTCTAGCTGTTCAAAAAGGAACATTTTTTAAATGAAGTTAATGCTATATTTTTTTGCCCTGGAAGGCTTAGAAAACTACAAGGAGTAATAGTAAATTGCTGAAAGACAGGAGAGGCTTGTCAAAATTGGTTCCTACTGTTAAGTTGTGCTGTCCTTTGAAAAAGAACTGTCTTGTTTGCATTGGAAAAGGTACAGGAGTTTTATGGAGGACTTTTCTCTGTCAGAAGAAGTACTTACTTTCACTAAATCTTTTTTATCCCTCTCTTCCTATCTTGGACAAGAAAGTGAATGAGATTGTAGAACTTTTTCTACACTAGCCATTCTTACTGCAACCAGGAGAAGAGAATGAAGACTAGGATTAAATTAATTAAAGGTTCCTTGAAGAAAGGCCTCAAACCTGTTATTAAATTTTAAAACCCTCAACTTTTTGTGAAATTAAGTAAAACTCATCTGCATTAGACTTCGGTGTCAGTAAACTTTGAAGAGGCAGTACTTGTTGGCAGCCTTATATATCTTATCTAAAATGCTGTTTGAGGCACCTTTTGATGTTTTTTATAAGCCTCTCTGGTCAAGCATATTAGATTTAAGTTGTGAGAATAACTCTTCATCAGGAATTATATGGGAGGTTTGGAAACCTCTGTTTTGTAGTGTAGTTATTAGATTTGGAAATGTTTTTATTCTGCTCAAAAAGTGTTACTTACATATTGAACAACACATTTTCTGCAGCTCACAAGAGACTTGCTGAGTCTTTCACAGAAGAGAAATTTACAGGGGACATGAGGATCCTTGAAGCTCACTGGTTTAGAAAAGTTGGTAGGTTGCACTCTCAAAATCTAAACTGAATCCCCTCCACCTCCACTTAGCCAGGCCTTAAGGAAGAAAGAAGTGTTTAAAGATGTAGTAGTTTTATAAAACTTGTCACCTTTGGCAGTTGCTGCCTTAACTAGTCTTAAAGTTCTGCTGCATTTTCTGTCTTCTGAAACTCTCTGATATGACTCATGTTTTAAGTCAGTTATCAAGACAAATACTCATACAAGCTCTATTTGACTGATGGCACAGCTGATAATTATTCCCTTCACCACAGGAATTGTTGTATGTGTCTGTGATACAACTCTTCAGAGTTCATTATTTTTCTCTTAGCCCTTTGCTACCAAGACTCTGTTACAGAAGTAAAATTTAAGATCAGGCAAATACAAAGGATAATGGTTTTCTTCAATATCTGAAAACAAATGCTGCTAAGAGCAATAAAAAAAACTTACTGCCAATCCTGAGTATGCATATCCTCATGTAGGCAAAATAAGAGTTAGGAAGTTCAGATGAGTGTACTGGTGTGATTGGTGCAGGATGAGCTTACCTCTGCCACCCAGATAGACTGTCTTCATTAGTCCCTTAAATCAGCAGTCCTGGAGTTTGCCTTGAACTACAGTATATGAAATCTAAATGGCAAACATTATCATAGACAAAGTGTTTCCTAGTGGGAAATCCCATGGAGCTGTCCTAAGCCCTGTCCTAGTGTGTCTCTGGATTCTCACTTAGTAGTCTTTGTTACACTGTTTTGGTAAAGGAGTCAGTGCATTTGCTGTCTATAAATAAAAATACAGGGTAACGGGTTGAAGCAGTTTTTCAGATTCTTGCTTCTGCCAGAGCATACAGGAGAGAAAATAGTTGAAATCAGTAATAGAAGACATCTGCCATGATGAGCTTTTGCACACATCCTCACAATGTAGCCATGCTCCAATAAAGAGGAGCAAAGGAGAGTGAGAAGCAGCAGAGGTCAAATACAGTAACATGAGTGTGAATGGAATCTGTGCTGACCATGACCTTTCCAAGGCAACAGTCTCACAGAATAAACAATTCAGACACTACTAAAACATGTCCTAGGGAATAAATTAACATGAAAGTTAGGATCTGCAAAGTCACTGTAGAATCTAAACATTTAATTGGGTCAGATTCTCATACATAAATCATTTGATTGTCTTTAGATGGCTCATCCATTTACTAATCAGAATTGTGTGTTTAATTGCCATGTACTTGACCCTGCTGGGGTAAAATGGAGAATGTTTCAGAATGTGGTTTTTTTTTTTCCTTTTTTTTAATTTGTCTTGGGAATATTGTTCAACACTTACTCAGATACTAGTTTTGTTTACTGACATAAGAAAATGCTTCTTCCAGTTCATGCTCTTGTGGGTAGGGTATGTGGTAGAATGGATAATTGGTTATGATGAAATTAAGACAAAATTTGAAAGCATGAATAAACTGTTTTACCAAATCACTAATAATGGTATTTCCTACTGTTGTTAAATGAGCTGTTGATGATATTTTGATTAAGAAAGTGAATTTTAGAATGTGAACTGCCTATTACTGGAGATTAGATGAGCATGCCTGTAATGTTGAAGACTTTTATTCTAGTCTCCATTTTTTATGTCTTTGCTAGCTTGGAACTTAGCTGTACAGTTCAGGGGCTACCCTGAAAAGATGAGGGATTTTTTTCTACTGTCTTTCAAGGTACGTGCTTTTGCTAGTAGTATCTCTGATTGAGGAATATTGTCATCTGTCTAGTTCTGTTAGAAGTTACATCCATGTATAAACTATCTCCTTGGAGACATGCTTGTATGCTCTGAAGATGGTGCACTTGTGTCGGAAGGAGATTGACTTGTAATACAAAATGTAAGCGTTATTGTCATACTTTATATTCTGTTGCTTAAAAATGTAATAAGAAACTGAGACTTCAGTGAGAACTTTCTAAAATAAATGATGTTTGGAAACTGTATCATTAATACAAACATGTTAAGTACTCGAGTCCTGATCTCCATACAGAACTTCTACCAACACTGTCAGTTTTGTATGTGTTTGTAGAGAGGGGGACTCCAACACTGCTTTATACTTTATATTTAAGTAATCTTCTTGTGTAATTGTACAAGTAAAATTGCAAAATGAATATATACTATTCATGACTGATTACTAAAATTGTCATAGAGGAGACTCAGCAATCATCTGTTCACGAGCAAATTGCTTTATATGGGCAGAATTCTCATTACCTTTTCCTATTTTTGGTGTCAGTTGTCCCAGTTTTGTCCTTCTGACAAAGCTGTTCTAATTGCTCAGAAGACATGCTTGTTAATGGCAGCTGCAGTTGATCTGGAAATGGGGAGACAAGTAACACCTTCTGAACAGGTAGGGCGTTGCTGTGTTAACTGATTCTGTATGTATCAGTGTAGCATTTTTTTCTTTTGATTTTGAAGTCTTAGTTTTTTCACTCAGAACAGGATATTGAGAATGTAAGCATGAGAACCTTTCATAGTTAATTGGAATCAATGCACCTAGTGCTTTCCAGACAATTGTAAATGTTGGATTTCTGTAAATTAGTTCTCTTGACTTCAGTGGATTTGAACAGATTTATATCAGCAAAGGGCAGTACTTTTTGTTAGCAGAAGTTCAGTCTACCTTATATATTATGTAAGGAGTCTGCTGCTAAACATTGGTTGGTCAGGCAGATAATTACTGCATCTTTAGGATTATGCCATTGCTGAAAGTAGTTACCAGTATGGTTGTGATAAAGCTCACAGTTTTTTTTGTTTTTTATGCATACATCCTTTTTTTGGGGTGTTGTACTTACTGTGGTAAGAAGATTAAGGAAAATGTACAGTAGTTTTGAAGGAAGTACGGAAGTCTGCTGCACAGCAATTGTTGTAGAAACTTACTTTTGTGAAGAGCAATGCACAGCAATTTGTGTTGCGGGATTTAGTGGTTTGTCAGTCTCAATAGTACTATTTTATGCTTGGGAGCTAAAATAAATGATGTCCCATAGGAACCCATATGGTTCTTTCTGGGCCAATGGAATATTCAGTGTGAGGAGGCTTTGTCTGAGGTGTGGAGGTCTTTGAAAAAAGAGAGAGGAGAACACCCCCCCCCCCCCCCAAACAGTAACTGATGTAGATTATGTACTAATTAGGTTGATTCTTAATTTATTTTATAGTTAGGTATAAAGATCCTGTTAGTTGTGACATATATATTCCTTTCGCTTTTAAAACTATGACAAAAATAACATCTTAAATTTTGTAAAATAGACAGAGCTTTTGACTCAGGCCCTTCAACATCTGCAGGCATGCAAGGAGATATGGAAAGTTCTGAAATTAACAGGTAAGCTACAAAGTGTGCCTGTTCAGCACAAGTAACTCTTAGACTTAGTCACTACATTAATGAAAAATACAGGGCATATGGAATTGCTGTCTCAGCTGAAGGGTGTTGAAGCAGATATATGGCAATATGATAAAAGAGCTGGCAAAGCTAACTACTGTTTTTTGTATGTTGTTGCAGGCTTTTTATTGTATAGGTGCTGTGAAGTGTGGAACAATCTTTCAGAGTGAAGTTGGGTTGGCTGTTCTGTCTTAAATCTTAAGAAACGCCAAGCTTTTTGATCTAGAGTGGAGTCACTCTTGCACTGTTTTAATAGTTTTACTAGCCTCTTTCCATATAAGGCATTGCAGAATACAGAAAGTCCTGCTACCACACTTTGAAGTGCCAAAACCCATCCTCTGTTCCCTGACTATTCCATGTCAATTTAGATCAGATATTACTGGAGACTGGCATGTTTTCAGCTGACAGCTGAGATGCTGAGTGACTGTTACCCTAGAGGATGCATGCTTCACTTTTTGGGTAGTATATTAGTAGAAAAATTCCATTAGGCATTCCTTGTCTGGCATGTGGTCTGCTTTCTTTTCAGTTATAGGTTTGGGACACTGTGGAGTTTCCATTGTAAGATGCATTAGTATGTAACTTTTGTCAAGAAATTTACTTGCTGGTTTTTTTCCCCTTAAAATTTCAGAATGAAAGGTTCATTATATGGCCTGGATTTGGGATTCTCTTTGCTCTTTTGCATTGAAGGAAAGATAGCTCAGGAAGACTTCTTCCCTTTTAAATTTCCATCCTTAAAATCCCAAGGGGTTGATTATCTCAGTGCAGGAACATATTGGAGTTTCTCTTGCAAAGCTTTGTGGAATGGTAGCCTGGTGCTTCCTTCACTTCTTCACTAGACCTTAGCTAATGCGTGGACAAGTCTGTTGCCCTGGAGGAAGCGGAGAATGTCTTTTAGATGTAAAAACAAAGGTCTTTGTGATAGTTCAGTAAAGGATTGTTTGGCATTTGTATCAGGTTGACACCTTCCTAGCAGTTCTGCTGTTCTCCCACCCTTGTTCTGTGTTTAAGGATTTCCTGAGGGCTTTCCTACCAGAAAGGGGACAAGTCCTATAGAAAAATTTGAAGCTGATGATAACTTCTTTCATAAGCTGGCCTTCTGGTACCTCTTTTACCTATCTATGAAAATGGCTTCCCTAGTAGCTATTACCTTGCCTAGGAGGGTTGCATGAATTTAGCCAATTACAGACAATCCAGGTTTTTTGGGGGGGAGGCATGGTGGTTGGTGGGGTTGTGCTTTGGACATCTGAGGTTTCTGTCCAAGGCTACTTCAGAGTTCCACTTACTCTCCTGTTAAATCTGAGTACCTTGATGGTTTTCCTGCCTGTTGGAAGCAAAATTTATACCTTATGGTACACCATGTGGCTTTAAGAAAATAAATCATTACATACAAGCAGTTCTGTCTCTTCTGTAGGAGATTTTGCTAAAGACCCAACGGACACATTGTTGCTGCTTTATGAATTTGAAGCAAGATCCAAACTGAATGATCCAACACTCCACAACCTTATGGAGTCGGTATGGGAGCAACCACAAACAGAGGTCAAGACGCTAGAAATCATTGCATGTAAGGACTGCATATTCTTCAAGTCATGAAAAACAGCTTTTGTTGCTCTTTCCTGTTCATTTGGGGTGACCAGGATTATCATGCATTGTGCAGCATGCAGAAAATGGGTCTAACCGTATATATTTTGTCCTGAAGCAAAGATGCTTAGGATCTCAGCAACATTAGGAGATCGGTATTTTGAAATACCGTATTACGTGGATGATGAACCAGAAATTTGTGACATCCTTCCATTTCTAGACCCTGAGACATCTGTATAGATTGTGAGTCTGGAAAAGATTATTCAGATAAACTTTTACAAGCTCCAAACTGGCAAAGGCCAGAGAATGACTCTCGCTGATTCACACCCCAATACAGAAGTTTTAGGATGTGGACTTTGGATAGATACATAGTTTCCACTTAAAGTTAGCGTAGTTAATTTTTAAATAGCACTTCTTTATACTGTACCATACTTTCATCACAAAGTTCTAGTTATGCCTCCTTTAGAATCTAGCGTAGGATCCAAGGAAGATGAGTAAAATTTAGAGCTACTATGGCTTATCTTTGCAGGGGATTCTATGGATTGCATAAACACCTCCTTATCTCCCTTGTCTTGAGGGAGTATGCACCTGGGCTTAGAAACACCATACTGACATCCTGCTCCTGCCTAATTTTTCCATCCAGATTCTTAGGTTCAAGGAGACAAACAAAACAATACTCTTTATTTTAGAAACCTCCCCCCAATATTTTTGGGTTGCTGCACCCGAAGTGAACAGCAGTGTGTACATGTAAATTATGAAACCTACTGTGCTTCTGCCTTGTAGTCCTCATTGATGAAGTGCACGGTAGGAAAGTAGTAGAGAAGCACTAGCTTGTGACCAGCCCAGGCATTAAGCAAATCTCTTTTCAGTTGTTTATCACAAGGAATCTGGTAACATGCTATCATTTATTTTAGTGACCAAGGAGATTAAAGTCTGGCTCCAGTCATTTCTTTCTTCTCTATTTTCTTTTGCATTTAAGCATTAGCAATGGAATCTCCAGCTCGGTATCCTGTACTGTGTAAGAAAGCTCTCAAGAGTGCACTAAATCTTCACAGAAAGCAACCTGTCATTGATGCTGTGAAATTTAGGTTAGTGTTATCACATAGCTTTGCCATGAGCCTGTGACTGGAAATGCTGACAGAGAATAAAGCCTGCAATTTGAAAAAAGTGGATTTTAGTTTATGTGCAAGGTTCCACTTCTTGCTGGCTAACCAATGTGCCTCCTAAGTATGACTGTCTAATGGTTGTGTTAACTACAATTTGTTTACCTGGCATATTTTCTGAAACAGTCATATTTCCAATAAATGAATCAATTGAGGAAGAAAACTGAAAATTGGATCCAGAAGAGGTCTGTGGCTGTTTCTTGTGAGGAAGGTGTTCATTTCAAATGTTACCCTGCAGTAGTGAACTAGGTATTTCAAAGACAATGAAGTGAAGAGAAATTAAGGGCTGAGAAGAAAGCCATGAGTTGTAGTTAGTGATATGATGCCATAGTACATACATGATTTATTTTGCTGGGTAACTGGCTCTCTAACAGCTGTACCTTATGGAATCTGAAAAACAACCTGGTGTGTGTCCTTCTTTCTCATTTGTATCCTATGAAGGATTTTTTTTCCTCCTTTTCAAGTTCCTTGCAGTAGCCACTGGGCAAAGGCAACTGTTAATACTGCCTTTCTCGCTTCACACTGAGAAAGACAGACCTGTTTTCAGAAACCATGTATTTGTTACTGGTTTT
Source organism: Harpia harpyja (assembly GCF_026419915.1). Taxonomy (NCBI): domain Eukaryota; kingdom Metazoa; phylum Chordata; class Aves; order Accipitriformes; family Accipitridae; genus Harpia; species Harpia harpyja. The sequence continues at coordinate 15,433,119 of NC_068957.1, forward strand.
CTGTGGATGTTGACTACTTAGTTCTTGTTGGTGAAGTTAGAAAAGGTACTTTTTCCTCGCTGTCATGTGTACCACCCTAGAAAATATTATGTCTTTCCTTCTGTGTTACTTTAGAGCCCAGCAATGAAAATAATGAAGTACTTGCTGCTCTTGGCTCTCTTTTTGCATAGTTTGTATGAATGAGATCTGATACTAGGAAAAGATATGTTTCTGCTGTAAGAATGTGAGTGTAGTAAGCACCAAGGTGGACATGTCTGTCTGACAATCGTAGAGACGTAAGTTAGAGACGTAAGTTAGTGTCCTGCTGATACTAAAAAGAAGCTGTTTGTGCACTTGGTATTTATTGTTTCCTCTTTTGCTCTGTTTCAATTCTCAGCAAATGCCTACATAGTTTGATTAATCTTTCTTTGCCGACTGGATTAACAGACTTGGATGCCTGTGTACTGCAGGAGGTGTGGCACTACTTTGAAGATGCTCTGAGTGTAGTTAGCAGCACAGTAAGTTGAACAGGAAAACAAGGGATTGGGAGATGATCCTGAGCACATTTTAAAAAAATTCTCTCCAGAATGAGAATCATTAGTAGACTGAACATTACATAGTGTTATATATGGAGCAGCTAAGACTTCTTCAGTAAAAGATACGCTGAAATTACCTCAAAAGAAATGCCTCTTGGATACTTACGACTGAATTATGAATTTCCCTGGATTTTGTAAGGGCTTTTTTAGAGACATCTAAGGCAAAATTTACAGTGCCTATTTTAGAAACATCTTGAGCTAGAACATCCATCTTTCCTCCTCTTGCTTTCTACATTCTTATGCTGAATATAGTTTTTTAAATGCAGATTACTTTTCCAGATCAGTTTAAAGCCAGCTAAAATTTGGATACTGGTCCTGCTTTTTTCTCAGCTCTGTTTTGTTAAATGTATTTGGGAACTTACTACGTTACTATTTTTTCCAAATGACCTAGAACTAGATTCCTGTGCTGTCAGTACTTGTGGCACCATGTGCCTTGTTTCTGTGAGGACAGGTATATGGAGAGTAAAATCTTTCAGTAAGCATTTCTGCTGCTCCTTTCAGGCCTGAAGCATAATGCTGTACAGTGAAGGCAGTTGTACTGAGGAAGTCACATAGCTAAAAATCAGTTAAGGAGCATTCCTGTTCAGGATTAATGAAACCAATACTATGTTTCATAGCTTCATTCTGTTGCATGGCTGTTTCTTTAGTCAGGTTTGAATGTCTCTTCGTTTATAGAAGTGGCATAAATATATGCTGTTCCTGACTTTCCAGAAAAACAATGTGTCCACATTTGTGCCTGCCTTTCACCAAAGTTCTCATCTATAACTTTGATAATGTTCTTGTTGAGGGATATGAATGAAGTGTTAATGTGGACTGATACTCATAACAGCAAAACTTCACAGTACTAGAAGGCCTTCTTTTGCAGTCTTGCTCATGGCAGCAGGTACTAATTGGTACCATGCTAGGAGGTGGACACTGGGGCATTACATCAGTTCATTATCAGTTAGAAAGCTGGTACACCACTCATGATTTATACCTCCTATTCAGAAATGGATGTTGCAGTTCAAAAATGCACTCTGGGCCCTCTTACTTAGGATGAGAAGTATCTATCAAAGAGGGAAAAGAAGTCCTTCCAGCCTCCCTGTAAGGATTTGCATGGCAAATAATTGCTTCTCCTTCCCTTCCCCAACTGAATCAGTTCCCCACCAGGTTCAAAGTATTGTTGGGTACTCTGGCTTCCGTTCTGCAGTTATAAGGGCAGCTTTCACTCTGGCAAGCCATTGCCACAGTGCATAGAGAAATTCTGAAGATGTAAGAACTGCTGCTTCTCATCCTTAGTGAGCAACTATGTCCTGCCATTCAGTACTGTTTGGATAAACTGGAAAGTACTGTGGCAGCAAGCTCGGCCTGTCTGCAGACAGACTGTTGGAAAGCATAATTCCATTCTAGTATCATTCCCAGTCCCACAGAGTTGTATTTTCTGACCTACCAATAGGTAATTGCAACGTGACTTACCTGTGTTAGAAACAAGCTGTTTGAGAGTAGTGCAGATGAGCTGTGAAGTACAGGATGGCTCTGAAGGAATTGCCCTTTGCTTAGGAGGGAAAAAAAAACCCCCAAACCCAACTGTTTTCCCACTTTAAAACTGAACTCTGATGCGCTCTTCACTTGTCAGGTTTGAAGTAAGAGTATTTTCTGATGAGCTGCTGCTTCTTTGCTACTCCAGGATGCTTACCCAGAGATGGAGATTCTTTGGTTGATGACAAGAGCCTGGAATACAGGAATATTTCAGTATACTGTTGGTAAATACAAGGAAGCTGAGCAGTGGTGTGGATTAGGAATGCGTTTGCTCCATCACTTAGGGTCTCTGAAGAAAAGCTACGAAGGCCACGTAAGTGTAAGCAGATGGATTTGAGGATGGGGGATTGGATGTCTGGCCTGAATTTGAGATATGGATCTGGGTGAAGAAACCACTACAGATGATCTTTAAAGAGTTTCAGGAGAAGCATGGTACCTAAATATTTTGGGAGAGCTTGATGCCAAAAGATTTTTTCAAAATGAGGCCAGAAGAGTTTTGATAGGCAATAGAAAAAGTAATGTAGTGTCCTTTTACTGGAAGGATCATTTAAATGGCTGACTGGAAATAAACTTCTGACTATTTGTGGCCATGGGAGAACCCTTGTACCTTGCCTGCTTTCACTAAAGTCAAAGTGCTGTACCAGTTTACTTAAATCAGCTGTTGTTACTTTCAGGCTTGGTTTCTGGTATAATCTAGTGTCTTATGAATAGGGTTTAAACTGATGTGAATAAAATTATTAAAGCTCATCTTTTCAGGTGTAGCTTAGCCACTTCCTGTGGGGGAGAAATTTCAGGGCTAGTACCTCTGCAGAAAGCATTGACACTTTTTCTTATTCTGTCACAAGTAAGCTTCTCTCTATGGTTTTTGGCTGGTGCTCCTACCTTGATTGCAACACAGTGCAGCCTGGCTGGTGTATGCGGTCATCATTCGTTGTCTTATGCATGAGCTGGGCAATCAAGAGCTGGTTGCAGCTTTTATACCATTTTAAGTACATCAGTTAAGACAATAAGAATTGAGATCACTCCCTTCCAACCTCAGCCATTCTGTGATTCTGTGAATAGGTTTATTCACTGATATAAGACTCAGCTATAAACTATGCTTTATGTCAGTATAAATAAAACCACCTTTGTTAGGTTGCACTGATTTAACTATTTTTTCTTAAACCACTGTATTTAAATCTGTGCCAAAATCTTTACATCAATCTGAAATTTTAGGTTTAGAAGCTGGTGATAGTCTCCCACCTATTCCCTTGCTTCTGTTCCCTGTCACTTTGTTGTATTATCTAGTTGAATGATACAACTTTATCCATCCTTGTTGACAACTATGGTGCTTATATTCTCCAGATGATTGGTCTTTATAGTGAGGTTCTGGACAAATTGGACAGAGCAAAACGGTTTCTTCCAAATGAAGAAGAATAATGACAGCCACAACTGCAAAAAAGGAGGACAGCAGTTTCTCTTGGAAACGTTCTGCTGAATGAAAGAGGCTGTTAGCTCTGTGAAGGCATGGGGTCATGGGAGCAGTGGAGAAGAAACCAGGATCTCCTCCTTGTTGGCAATTAAGTTATGTACTTTTTAGGAAGTTTGTTGAATAAATTGTTTTCCTCTAGAGAATAATTTTCATTCTCTGGAGCTATATAACAGTTAGAAATAAATACTTAACTTTTTCATGAGATGTGTCTGCTGTTGTGTAACAGGTTGGTTTAAATACCTGATTTTAGTAGTAAGTGGCAATGAGAACAATAAAAGTATTCCAAGACCAGGCATCTCCTCTGGATGTCATAGCTGCCGTGCTACATAAATATTTATCAGATTCAGTTCTCAGTCCATTTCAGTATGGACAAGAATTCAGAGCTGTTTGCCAGTTTCACAATTTAGAATAAAATAGAGCAGGTACTATTTAGCTCACAGAAAAAGCTAAAACTTTGACTAGGTGCTGCTGTTTATAGACTACTCCAGGCAGATGCTCAGCAAGTAGGCCTAATCAAAGTTAATCCTATTGGGTGAGGCTATTGGTGAGAACTCGTCACCAAACCCCAAAAAACCAGTTTGGCTGGAGACTGGGCTGATAAGCAGCCGAAACTGCATTAACACAGCAGAAAATCTGACTACAAATCAACCACTTCACACTATAAATATCTGCAGCCATCAGCTCCATAGGAGCTGGCTGTGCTGGGGTGATCTCCCCTTGAGTAGGGACGCCTCTCAAGGTTACCCCTCGAGGCTGAGAGATCCCTTACCTGACACCAGGCATCAATGGGTTGATAAGTGACATTTTTTGCATGTATGTAATGTTTAAGATATGTATAGTAAGCTTAAGTGATAACCTTTGTATCCCATACTAACTTGTAACTGTAGTAAATAGTATTGACTGCCAATCCATCTGTACTTATTAAGTATTTTACATACCCAAATTTACTGATTAAAACTCAATAAACTAAGTACTAGATCAGATCTGTCTGAGTGATCCCTCACTCTTCTTGTGCAACAACTACTAACTATAACACGCCAGTCACAGTTCAGCATTGTGGTGGGTTGACCCTGGCTGAACACCAGGTGCCCACCAAAGCTGCTCTATCACTTCCCCCTCCTCAGCTGGACAGGGGAGAGAAAATATAACAAAGGGCTTGTGGGTTGATACAAGGACAGGAGAGGTCACTCACCAATTACCATCATGGGCAAAACAGACTCAACTTGGGGAAAATTAACTCAATTTATTACCGATCAACCAGAGTAGGGTAATGAGAAATAAAACCGAATCTCAAAACACCTGCCTTCCTCCTCCCTTCTTCCCAGGCACAACTTCACTCCTGGATTCTCTACCTACCCCCCCCAGTGGCACAGGGGGACGGGGAATGGGGTTTACGGTCAGTTCATCACACGTTATTTCTGCCGCTTCATCCTCCTCAGGGGCAGGACTCATCACACTCTTCCCCTGCTCCAGCGTGGGGTCCCTCCCATGGGAGACAGTCCTCCACGAACTTCTCCAACGTGGGTCCTTTCCACGGGCTGCAGTTCTTCACGAACTGTTCTAGCATAGGTCCCTTCCATGGCATGTAGTCCTTCAGGCACAGACTGCTCCAGCGTGGGTCCCCCACGGGGTCACAAGTCCTGCCAGAAAACCTGCTCCGTGGGCTCCTCTCTCCATGGGGCTGCAGGTCCTGCCAGGACCCTGCTCCAGCGCGGGCTTCCCACGGGGTCACAGCCTCCTTCGGGAACCCACCTGCTCCCGTGTGGGGTCCTCCCCGGGCTGCAGGTGGAGATCTGCTCCACCATGGACCTCCCTGGGCTGCAGGGGGACAGCCTGCCTCACCATGGTCTTCACCACGAGCCACAGGGGAATCTCTGCTCCGGCGCCTGGAGCATCTCCTCCCCCTCCTTCTTCACTGACCTTGGTGTCCGCAGGGTTGTTTCTCTTACGTGTTCTCACTGTCTCTCCAGCTTCCATTTCTGTGTCCCAGCAACTTTTTCTCCTTCTTAAAAATGTTATCACAGAGGCGCTACCACTATCGCTGATTGGCTCGGCCTTGGCTGGTGGTGGGTCCGTCTTAGAGCCAGCTGGTATTGGCTCTGTCGGACATGGGAAGCTTCCAGCAGCTTCTTATGGAAGCCACTCCTGCACCCCCCCCCCCCCGCCCCACTACCAAAACCTTGCCACACAAAGCCAATACAAGCATGAAATGCCCCCAAATCCATATAAAAACACAGGCTGGTAAATGGATGGATCTTACTGCAACTGAGTTGAAGAGATACTCCCACCTGAAATTCAGTGTGGATAGTGAGGAATGTGGAGAGGTGGAGTAGCGTTAAGAAACATAATTAGGTCTGTACAACTGTTGCTCATTCACTGGCAGGTTCGGAAATCAGAAAAAAAATGGCCTGAGTGTTGTCTTCTGTACCGTAGCGCAGATGTGCTCCATGACACCTCATGGTGTCCTAACTCTGGGGGACAAATTGCGGTTGCATTCTACCTGCATATGAGCACAAGGCCATGCATTTTCCAATGTGCCCAGCTCTTCTCTGGAAGGAAATGAAGGTGACTGGAGTGGCAGGAGCAACAGTGCACGCCAATAAAGCCCTTTGAGTGCTTGGGGACTAGTACTGTGGGTTCTAGCAGAGCCTAGATATACTTAGTATAGGAGTTTTTCCTTTCTTTTTTTTTTTTTTAATTTTTTTTTTTTTTAAAAAAAAAGGCTGACAGAGTGCTTGAGTGAAAAGCACAGATTCAGGCTGTCGGTTGCCTAGAAGATGAGGTAGGTATCATAGCTGATGGGTAAGGGCTGCTGCACTATAGTAAGCAGGTACAACGCAGGTCAAAGCAAAGATGGTATATTGGATCTTTGTGTGACAGACCATGTATACATTTGCATGATGTATAACTGGGCATACATCCTATAAGTGGATTCTTTTGCAGTTTCTTTAAGAGGATATTCAAGCACCCTGACGAACACTGCAACAGTCATTTCAGGTCCTCTGGTTTACTTACTAGAGAGCTAAAAGTGCTTTGCTGCTTACTCTACAAACATTACACAGAAGGCAGGGCTGATGGACAGCAGTATCTTTCAGCTGTAAGATCATCTGGTTTGAGATTAAGACTTATTTAATTTTGTTTTTAAAATGTAAAAATACATTTTACTTAGAACCAGATTATTAAAGCCTATTCAGACAGAGGACATGGCCACTAACAGCAGGATGGTGGCTGTAGAAAAGAAGAAACTGCATTAGTCATAGTTCATTCTGAAAGCCTGACATGCTCTGAAGAGTTTGGTAGTGTGCTTAGTGTAGTGATCAAAGCCAAGTAGTAATTAAAAAAGCCAGCTGCATTGCAGTCTCTTATCAATGCTCCATGTCTGTCGTCTTTTCATAGTCTGAGTAAACCAAGTATTAGTGCTTTCTGGTTTTTTTGTGTGCACCAAGCACTGCTTTGCGTCCTACAGCTGAAGCTAGTTAGCAGCCCTTAGCATAGCTGCTACATCCTCATGTCTGTTGTGCAGCTGGATACAGGGTCATCTCCTGAAGGCAGGTACATGCAGACACATAAGTCAGTGCGGCATTTGCAGCAACATTGAGTAGAAACATATTGTACTAGATGCTTTGCAGTACTGCACAGGTTAGTATCAGCTTCTGGATAATAGTGCGAGAATGGGACTCCCTAAAGGAATGAGTTACATTGAAGGTGGCAACCAGGGAAGCATTGGGACGTTTATAGGATCTGCTGCCTGTGACAGCAAGATACTGGATGCCATAGCTGAGACTGGTGCTGCCTGAGATGTGCCCCTGCCAGAGAGTTTGTTGTGAAGTGTCTTGTTGCTCTTCAGGCTCAGCTAGATAGAACTATGTATTGGTAGGAACAGGAAGGTATCTTGGTGGAAATAGTTAAGCAGGATGCAAAGATGAAAGCAAAAAATAATTATGTTCAACTGGAGGTTATGTACCTGTTCTTATTCCTGAGGTCTACCACAGGGCCTTTGTTCTTCAGGCTGAGGTAGTGTAAGCAGTGGAAGCCACTTCCGCTGAACTTACTTCAAACCATTCCATTTATGGTACCCAGACAAATCACCCAGGATGCCTGATGCAGATGGCTCCTGTGAGACACACATAGGAGGATGGATCTGTTTAGAGTAAATTCTCCACCTAGTGTGCTCAGTTCACCAGGTCTAATTTGGATCTCTGTGAGCCATTGCTTTCAGACCTTTAATACACAATGTGTTGTCTGTTTAACTAAGAAACACCTCTGAACCCATTAAAAAAAACAGGCCTCAAATGCCACAGAAAATTCTTTTGGAGTCACAGTTTTAGAGATGTATGCTACATCACATTAATGCAGGGACTGTAAACGATGCCATGGAGTCAAAGGTATCCATTGCTGCCTGTAGTATCTCCTTGATGCTTGCCAGGCTGGCTTTAATTATTGTTCTCTGTTCTGACTGACTTACACAAACACATAAACAGGTAGAGGTGTCACACTGTACCAGATGAGAAGGTCACATTTGCCCAGTGAGTGTAGCAGGTAATTACATACAGCCATAGTAGAGGGTAGCAAGCATTAAATGCGTTTTTGCCTATGGCCAGAATTGTTTGAATTTTTTCCTTGGAGATGCTCAGTTTGGTTTCTTTTATGCTACAGACTTTACTAAGGAGTCCAGATCAGATCAGTTACAGACTCTGCTGGTAGTACTTTTCACTTAGCACGTTTTTGCATTGTACGTTTTATTCCAGGCTTAGTATTTACCGTAGGTTTTAAGTAGGGCAAGAATTCTTCTCCTAGTTGAATCAGACCTTAATTAGCTGGATTTCCAGTGACTATTCCCAATACGTAGTTTGCGTGCAGTCACTCTGCTTTGCACTGTGTTTGGTAGTGTAGATGCAGGCTGGCCCGGTGTTTATTTTACTAGGCTAAATGTTGCTTTATAGTTCAGTAGCCCAGCTAGGAGGACTCTGGGATATAAATCTTTTTAAGCCAGCAACAGCCGACCTGAAAAAAAAAAAGAAAATTCAGTGCTGCTCATTCTTCCCCCAGTCTTCTCTTTTTATTGATCACTGTTTTGTTGCAGCATCATTTCAGCTTAGTGACTCTGGCTTCTCGTCCTGAGATGTTCACAGATTGCTCCAGAGGGTGGCATTGCAGCAGTAGTTTCTGATTTACACATCATTGAGGAAGCTACAGGGTGTGCTAGACCCTTGCTCTGTAACTGCAGAGTCCCTCCTTGCTTCTGAGAACACAAATGTATCCTCTAGGGCAGTAGTTCACAAATTCCCCCCCTTTCCTCAGCCTGTATTTTATGCCCTTTCTTTTTTCCTAATCTGATAATTTCTTAACTGTTTGGGGAGCAGCAACAGTCTAGAGGTACAAGGGAAATACAATGTGACTGGGAGAACGGGTCCAGGGAGAGGGTATTTTTACCACCAAGCCCCTAGGAATGTGGCTGTCGGGAACCCGCCCAGGAAAAAAAAAGTCCTTGCTGAGAGAGTCTGGGAGTGGGGCAGGGTGGAGAAGATGGAGCCACAGCTGCTGAGCCCTGGAGCCCCTTCTGCCACCTCTCACCCAGAGGCACCTGCAGTGGGAGCACTGGCTCTCCAGCCGCTTTCCACCTGGGGTGCACCTCGGGCTACCTGCCAGCATACAGTCTGAGAAGAGCTTCACTGCTGTTGATGTCGGGCTGCACTGAGCATTCTGGAGAGGTGGGAAGGAAGAGGGTCTGGTCTGGCCACTAGCACTTAGAATTGAAGTGATCACAGTAATCAGAAATCGGGGTAATTGGAAGAGGGCTGAAGCTCATTAGAGGATTGGGCAGAAGCTTTTGTCAAGTAGTGCACTGGAACTAAGGGAGGAAATACCACCATCACCCCTGTGGTGAGCCAAGTGTGGCCCCAACAAGGTATTGCTAGTCCCACAGTGCTCCTGTGTGCTTGCACCATTAACAGATGCTGCACTGACTGACCCAAACAACTTCATGTTTTTCCTTGGGATTAAAAAAACTAAAACAACATGACCCTCATTTTGGAGGCAAGGGATATAAACAAACACATAAGGTCAGGGGCTACCTAAGGATTCTTCAAGGAAAGAGACACCTTTAACATGATGATAACTTTACCTGCTTCACAGCAGATGCTTTAGTGCCATGAATCCTGCTGTGACAGCTTGAGGGAAGCAGACAATAGCAGTCCTTGAAGGTTATGCTGCCAAGCATCACTAGCAAGAAAAGCTGTATCTGACAGCTACCCATGTGCCTGCATCTCAGGCACCGATGGGGAGAAAATTTTTGAGAAAACTATTAAATTCTTTTTAAACACCTCTTCCAGTAGCCTCACAGATCCCATGCTCGTCTGCTTAACATGGGCCAAGACAGTTAACTAACCAGAGCTGCACACAGAAGCATAGACATGTTTATAGCACAAGCAGCTTATGGTCTAATTTTCTAGAAGTGTCTTAGGGCAGATTAGTTTCATGCCTGTTGTAGGCACCTGTAGCAGGACATCTTGGGAGAGAAAAGAACCACCCCACCCCCATTTCACAGTGAGACAGGACCATTACCAGGACAATGCTCTGCTAGGTAGGTAGAGCAATTCGCCCTTAGCCAGAAAAATAGCTCGTTAAAAAGCTTCAAAAGAGCAAGTTTTTCTTTCCCTTCATGCCACCCCCATTCTCTTAGCATGTGGGTTACTCTTCCAGTGGTTGTCTCCACCTTATAGGAGTGGCATGATCTATTTGAGGACATAACCCCGCATTCCTCTCCCCACTGGAACCTTAACGTTTCACTGTCAGAGCAGATCAAGATGACACATCAGCTCAGGACACATCATGGATTGTCTAGGGAGGAATGTCTGCAGATCCACATACTGCAACTTGGAGTTACTGGAACTAACTCTGCAGACTGGAGAGAGAAGCCTGGCAGCTACTGTGGCAGCCATTAATGGACAACATTCCTGTGATGCTTTAGATCAACTTCATAATTCCAAATCCATCACTATGTAAGGAAACAGTTTGTTTTTTGGGAGTGGTAATGCTAGCATCAGATCTGCTTAGCAACTGTTTAATCTTCCAGTGTTTTATGGACAACCACCACTACAAGACTGTTGATCTGATCAGTTAAAGGAGTTTTTAAACTGTGTTTTATTTGTCCAATGAGCTTCATAAACTGTGAACTGATTGCAAACTGTATGTCCATGCTCAGTACAACACCCCTGTTCCCCTGAAATCTCACTTCTCGTGTGCAGTTTGAAAGGGAAAAAACCATTCAAGATTTAAAAAACAAAACCCTCTCGCCTTTCAATTAGCTCAGCTAAATGACAAAGCAGATTCAGGCAGGAATGTATAATGATACCCCATGAACCACATTTGTCTTCCAGTGAACACTCCTGATCTCTGTGCTTAAAGGTACTAGACAAAGATACTAATTGTCTTTACAACTTTCTTTTCTCTGATGTCTAAACAGCATGTTAAACTGTAAAAAGGTATTCTGTATTAGCCGGACTAGGTATTTACTTTGCTGTCTTTATAACCAATACAAGAATAATTATGTAGCAGCGTGTAAACCCTATTATTTGATCAGCATTTGTAAAGCAAACTCCCCACAATTCAAAGTGTGACCCAAAATACATTTATGGTGTCAAGTCATCAGAGCAGAGTCAACCTGCGTTACAACAATCCAACCAAAAGAGCTTTTCAGTGGCCTGGTTACAGCTGTAAATAAGCCCACTTCCTTTCTTCTTTTTTTTTTTTTATTTACTTTTTTTTTTTTTTAGGCAAGTTCTCAGTGACCACCTTATACTAAAAAAAGCAATTTTTTTCTGTTTTTTAAAACCACCATCAACACTTAAGTTTGCTTTGGAGAGACCATATCAATAGTTGCTAAGATCAGCGCCAAAAATACCAGATCTAGCACACAATGAAGGACTCTACAAGAAGGTCTCAAAGCCAGGGTTCTTTGCAACTCTCTGTTTATTAAAAATATATGTCTCCTTGGAAGAAACACTGGTAACCAACTAGTGTTGTCATGATCGATTCGATACTGTCAGCTATGCCATGGAGTACATCATCTTTTTCTCCATGTGACTTGATGAGAGGGAGACAGGCTATTAGGGGGAAAAAAAAAAAAAAAAAAAAAAAAGACAGGAACAGTGTGACTAGCATCTTTTAAGTAACTTTTGTTTCACTTACTCCACTTCTCCAGGGACCGCTGTTTATAGCAGCCAGAGCAGGACCAGTGGGGCAGGGGGCTAGATGCCAAACGGGAATCCATTGCCAAAGTTCACTCCTTTTAGGGTCAGTCCCACTGACAGCAGAATCCGTCCTGCCCTCCACTGCACTAGCAGCTGCATCTCTTCTGCAGCACTTTCTGTCCCAGGAAGCTTCTCGGTCCCCGCAGGGCTCCTTGTGATGCAGGATGAGTAAAGACAGCTTCTCACCAGACAGTACATGTACAGTCTTACAGCAGTTCTCGTTCACACTGAAAACCGGGGCCTGCGCGCACCATGTACTGACACACTGATGACCGTTACCTTCAGGAAAGGGGACCAGCACCCCGCACGTTCACTTACCCCTATAAAATAGGGGAGAGAGAATGGGCCAAGACTTACCTGCTTGTGCTCATATGGTGACCTCCTTTCTTCTGGTGCTTGGCACTGTGTCCGAGAAACAGCATTCACCAATTCTTTGTAAGGTGGGAGCGCTCTGCTACCTGTATTATGAGTACCCAGCAACATAGCTCCTTCTCAAAGGCTGTGCAAGTTTCCCCCCAGCTTCACAGACGGCTCTGTTCCCATGATGGAGCCCCATTCACGCGTGCAAGCCAAAGTGTCCTCAAAGACATTTCTCAGCTTAGGGCCAACTGTCTCAGCACCAACGGTCGCCTCACTTGAAAAATCCCAGTGCACAGCAGATGGGTGCAACTCTGCATCCCCCTGCCCCACAGACCTGCGAGCACAGGGCACCCAATTCGCTTTTCTAAGGTGACCTTGAGAGAGGGAGCAGAGCCCAATTTCAGAAAGAGGATTTATGCAGAGATGTCAGAGACAGAACCAGGCGAGGTGACCGCCCATTCACCTGCCAAGCCCCAGCTCCCAGAGCAGCAGGCGACGTCCCTGCTGTGCTGGAAGGATGGCCCTTCCACTGGGAAGGCCACCACCACCACCTGCATGCAGCAGAGCCAGGAATTTGGCATGGAGCAGGGAAGAGAGGGAGGAAGTTCTTCAATTGTGTTACTGATTTGGAAAAGTGTGAGTGTCCATCCAAGGCACAGCGTGGGGCTTTTCCTGTCAGTGGCTAACGCAGAAAGGAATGCCAGCGTGCTGCCGCAAGCTAAAATGGGTCATTTCACCTGCGCCCACAGGTACCGGGCCAGCCCAATGTCCCAAGTTTTCCACAGCAACACAGGTCAGCAAGTACATTTGTTCCATGTGACCAGTAGAATATTTCCTAACTAAACACTGCAGATCTAGATTCTATTTACAATAGAGCCAGCTTAAAAAGTAAGTTAAAAAACTGGATTTTATACCCATTCAGTTCATTATTAACAAGAGAAAAATGGAATAATGAAAAAAAAAAGCCAACACAGCAACACAATATGGTTTTGGTTTAAAATCAGCTTAAAAAAATAGAACCAAAAGGAAACCTCTCATGCAAACACATAAGGTGGTGTGTAAAACAATGTGCAATTTAATATGTAGTATCATCCATTCTCTTGCTCTGCAGCCTCCCGCTCAGTCTGTCTCCCAGCCTCACTCAGATCAGCCGCTGCTCCTTGCTGTGTTACTCTGGACCTCTGATCCCTTCTGCACAGGCAGTGTACCAGTCTCTGCTCTGCCTCATAGGCCTGGGGCAGCTGGCAGGAGGCTGGCCCCAACGGGAGATGCTTCCGAAGCACCTGGTACCGTTTTGAGCTCTTCCTGCCCAGGTGGACTCCCTATGCCCAGTGGTTGGGACAGAGAAACTGAAAGATCCTTGCAATAATACAATACCTTCTGAGAGAGGTCCCTCAGGTTTCCTAGTCCACATACACACACATATATATATATAATATATATATAATATCTCTCTCTATATTATATATAAATTACATATACAGATAAATAAAATGCTTTCTACTGCCTTTCTGTCACACTGTTCAGAGCTGCTAGACAGTCACACTTGGAAAAATGCCCCTGGAGCTCTGATACTAGCTCATGTGCTCAGAGTCCATTGTTTCACTTGTTTCTTATGTTAGTCCTTAGCCACCTCCTCCCATCTTGATTCTTGGTTTAGTTAATAATAATAATAATAATAATAATAATATAATAATAATAATAATAATAAAAAACGACCTTGAATGGGTTCTCATCAGTCTCTAATGGAGCAGTGGGAAGGTCCATGCAGGAACGGTGGGAACAGTCACGTGATGAATGAGATGAGTTCATCCCAACAAAAGAAACAGGACTAGAAAACTCAATTTTGCGACGATCTAAAAAAGGGGGCAGGAATAGTTTTCATATCCCTCCCCCTTGGGGCAGAGGGCTTGGGTGGGGTGGGACTTCGGAGATCTTCTGCTCACAGGGAAGCAGGTGGGGGACATCTTCAGAGTTTCTCTGGGGATGGGACCCAGATGTAGTGCCCGGACTGGTCCTCAATAATCTGTTTGATTTTGCTGTAAATCTCTTCAAGAGAGTCTCCTTGTACGATGGCTGGAAGAAGAGAGAACAAGCAAGACCCTGAGCATCAGGCAGCGCTGTGCCTTCCTCACCACAAGCTATGGGAAAGGCCTTCACTCTGCACCGAAGGGGCCAGTGTGGCATGGCCAACAATTAACGAACGAGACAACCTGTGTCAAAGGAGCTGTAACAGGCACATGATGACACAGAGGGTTAACCCAGTGTGTCCAAGGAGATTAGCAAGAGCTGATCCCGAGCTGGCAGAGCTCCTCAGGCGTGTGAAGTGCCGGCCAGGTTCTCCACAATGGGCTGCTAATCAGCTTTGCAAACTGTGTCACGCCACCACGCTGAGGCTGTGGGCAGCTGGCCCCCGCCGCGGTGAACAGGAGGGCCTCAGAGATTAGCCAGTGTGCACTGAGCCCGTACCCCAAGGTGCCAGATTTGTCCATCCCCTCTGGTCAGCTGCTGAGGGCTCCTCGTGTTTATTGCTTCCTCTGCTGCGGAGTGGGAATCGCAGCACCGTCAGGCTGGAGAAGGCCAGCTTATGGCTGTCGCTCCCAGCAGTAACTCTTGCCCGAAGACAAGTGACAGTCTCGCTCCTTACGGACACAACACGAAGCACTTCACTGTGCTTCCTACACTGCAGGGGGAAGATGCACATGGAGGGCCAAAGCTTTCTGGTAATTCAGCCTGCCTCTGTAGCCCAGCCAGGACCATCCTCCAGCATCTCTGTTCCCTCATTGTAAGCTCCTGGCACAGAACGTGCTACAGCGACCATCTCTCTGCCCATTGCCCACTTCTTTCAGCAACGGGTTTCAGCCAAGAGCGTTCCTTCCCCAGGTCAACTTCAAATTCACTGTCCAAGTGCACAATGGCATGCCAAGGGTCTGGCAAAACCGTGGCATGCGCTTCCTTTGCGCTCTTCCTGGAAGCAACCGGCAGCTCTGGAACTGCTGCCTGGGACAGGAGGTCTGGGGAAAGCTTTTACCCTGTTTGTACCCATACATTTTCTCAGCTGAGGTCCATTTTTGGAAAACGTTCTGCTTGGGATTTTTCCCAATAGCTGTTAGGTGGGTAATACGGGGTTTGGCAGGATTGTCAATCCTCAACTTTAGAAGAAAGTTAGAGGAAAGTTAGAGGCAAGTTAGAGGCAGCTTCTCTGCCTCTTCACGTGCCCATGATTTTCCAGACTTAATCATGTTACAAACATTAGTTCCTTAATGCACAAGGATGCCTGTGTCATGAGCAGCTCATCTCTGCAGGCACAAAGTGCCAGGCAGCCCCTGACTGGCTCTTCAGCAAAGACTACTTAGGAAGCCAGCCAAACTTCCAGTCTTTTTTTGGGAGATGTTTTGTAATAACTCAGGACAGTCTCCACCATTTAGGTCACTAATTTTTTATCATTCCTCTTTAAAATCACTCTTTTCTCTTTTTGAAAATGCTCCCCTTTCCCCCATGCAAGGAGTTTTATTTCCTGTAGCCTTGTAGCACCCTGAATCTACGCTGTGCTTCCCCTGCCTCGGGATTTTTTCTTTTTTTTTATTATTATTAAAGTTGGCGATAACCTTTCACAAACTCTGAAAATCCTGCCTGACAGCTTGTCTCCTTCTCTAGAGCTGGTTTACTCTTATCCACTGATCTTGGAGCAGTCCCTTTGCAGAGCCCTGCTGGCAAAGTGCCATTTCTTCTTTGCTTTGATGAAGCTGGACATTTTCCCATGACCCTGCAGTAAGACAGTGCTGGCAGAGAGGTCACAGCTGCCAGTGAGAAAAATAAAATAAATCAGATACAAGCCTGCTCAGGACACTCACCTGTAAAATACTCTCCAAACTCTTGCTCGAGTTTCATGGCTTTGTCAAAGACCTTGTTGGCCTGTTCGTATGTCTGTCTCCGGTTCATCTCCCTGCCGTGTACAAAAAATAGAAACTTAGCTCTTTTTCTTAGCAATGAGCAGAAGCAAAAATAGCCCACGGAGCCAGGGTGCCTGGGAAGCCTCTGCACACCAGGAATGGAAGCTGTGCAGGACCAGGCTCTCAAAGGCAGGACCCTTCCCCACATGCTCTTTGCTGCCTTGGTACGTCATCTCAACTCCCAACAGTTCTTCCCATCACCATCCCCACCCTCTTCACTATAGCACAGAGGTGGACTCAAATCCAGACAATCCTCTGAATTTGCAAGACCACTGGAGAATTCTCCCTGCTTTTCCAGAGTCTGTCACCACCCTCCTTGCCTAGGTTCCCTCATCTTTATTACAACACTCAAATAAGCAATTCGACCCCTTCTGGCTTGAGAAGGGGTTTTCCCAGTCCCCTCAGTGCCAGCAGAGTGTCTTCTGATCTCAGAGTCCATCTGAGCTACTGAATCTCCTCAGAGACAATATTCTCTATCGCTGCTTGGAAGAGATGCAAGCTATCTCCTTTCCAGCCTGTGCTCCCCAGGGCCAGGAGCAACAGGACAAGCAGAAGGTCCCCCTTAGGCACACAGGAAACATCTCCTCCCTGCTCCCCAGGCTCAGCCACCATCCAGCTGTGATCCACTGCTACAGGCTGTCAGCAGCTCTTCTGGCTGGACTCGGGGCCCAGGTGAGCAGGTTACATCAGGCACATTTGGGAGCATTTTTAGATTTCCCATGGATAATCCTTTTTGGGGTGAACGAAGGGCTTTAAGCCAGAGCAATCCATGGAACCTGGATGCACCATGGCATTAGACATGGAGGGACACTACAGAGACAGCCCACCTTCTCTTAACAAGGGACTTCAGCACCTGCAGCAACCTCTGCTGCTTTCTAAAAAGCAGAGGCAGCACACATAAAAGCCCCCAACATGCCAGAGCTGCTCACCCTGGAGAGGCACAGAACATGGCACTGCACTTACATGAGAGCTTCAATGGATTTTGGTTTGATGAAAATGGCAATGGGATAAAGTTGTGCTTGTTGCAACCTCTTGATAGCATTGCCAGACACATCCAGGATGCAGTGTTTCCCCTGGAAAGGAGATGATTGGGATCAGACCTACCCACACAGTCTATTCTGTGAAGAAAACAGCTTGCTCATACAGATGTGCTTACAAAAGAGAGGAGCCACAGAGCTGAAACAGCAGTCCTGAGACACAAGCCAACTCCCAGTGGCCTTATGTTCCCGCCTGCTTAGGGCAGGACAGCAGCAATGTAAAGGGACTGAATCTTTCTCTGAACATGTGAAACAATTTACAAGCCATCGGTACACTCCAGTACTCCTGCGGAGGAAACGCCACTGCTTTGCGGAGGGCAGCCGGGCACCTTTGCCCTGAGAGCTCCCAAGCACGAGGCTGGTGCCACCAATGCCAGGCTTTCGGGTGGAGTTTGGATGACAGAGGTACGACACTGAGGTGGAGTAACGTGGCCGAGAAAAGCAGCCACATGGCTTGGCAGGATTTTGGAGGGAGGAGAGCCTCGTGCCACGCTTGCTTAGTGTGGTTACAGCCCTTTGTTAACAACACAGGGAGAGGACGGGAACTGCTGAATGCATCTAGGTTCGGGCTGGACATGTCCCAGTCTGAGGAATGCCACCTGACACTCACCCTCTCTGCCACTGCCCGCACTGATTGAATGCTGGTCCCATAGAGATTGTCATTGAACTGCCCAGCCTCTATGAACTTGTTGTCCTGGATGTCTTTCTCCATCTGTTCACGGGATACGACGAAGTGGTAGTCTTGTCCATCCACCTCGTTCTCACGCCGAGGCCTGGTAGTGTCTGGAGGAGAGCGGGCATCATGAGCCAACCCAGAGCGCTGTATGCCAAACCTCCTGGGAGGGAGAAAACCCACCCGTGCTCCCAGCCCCATCCCCATGCCACAGGCTAGACCCTGCAAGTAGCAGAGCCACCACTTTCCCCTCCCTCCAGCAAAGGCATCGAGTGCCACCTGGGACTTACGGGGCACGCAGGAACCAAACTTGTGTGGGAATTCGGAGATGAGGTCATCGTTAATTCGGTCCTTTGTTGGCCCCAGGATGATCACCGGCCTCGCATAGTGAACTACAAACAAGAGGCACAACCTGAGGCCCCATCTGCGTTGTGGGCAGCTGACCCTACTGCCACTTTTGGCATCAGACTGCCCTCGTCCTGCTGGCAGTGGGTGCTCCTGCTCACATGGGCACCCAAAGGTGTCTCCTCCACATGACTTTATCTCTTCCTGGTAACAGTTGACATCTCCTTCCCATCTGACCCAAACCATCTGCGCAGCCCCAGGGAAGGTGCTGTGGGTCTCCGGAGTCACGGATCAGCAAAGATGCTCCCTTGCTCAGGGCAGGAGCCAGACAACTGGGACAGCTGGGCAAGGATGCCACAAAGCTGGGGGAGTGACAGAAGCCTAAGAGTCTGATCCAGCTTCTGGCAAGGGGAGACCACCAAGGCTGGGACTATTCAGCCTGTGAAAGGGTCTGCAAGGATTGAGCATCAAGCAGGGTTAAATGCTGAGGGCTGGGGCGGGGGTTGCTCTGCATCAGGGACCTGGCCAGAGGCAGGGAGGGATAATGCTGTCCTCAGCTGGGGACTAAAGCCCAGCTCGGTTTTAACTCTGGCTCTCTCCCTTGGTCTTGCAGACCAGGTCACAAGTCTTTTCTGTTGATTAAAAAGGGGTGACCAAGGCCAGGGAAAGCCCCGCAAGGCGGCATGCACGCCTAGCTCCCCTGCTGCACACAACAGACAAGAAACTCCACTTGTGTTCACCCGGCGTCACGCTGGTACGGCAGAGAAGGGGAGGAGGTCGCACCGGTCACCCTGGCTGTGCCAAGGACACAGGTGCCCACACTGGAGCGGGCACAGACCAGCTCAGTGCCAGGACTTACTTTCTTGCCGCGTCACCGGCTCATACGACAGGATGGTGTCCTCTTGTCCTTCTGCAACAGAGCCAGGGAGAGGCAGGTGAGTGCTCGCAGCAGCTTCCCAGCCCCTCTGCACTCGCGAGGAGCTAGCTCCTGCTCCTGCCCCTGCCAGCCTCCCGCAGCCCTGGGGACACCTCCAGGCTGCCCCCATCACTCTGCCAGCTGACACGGAGCGTGACAGGCATACAGTTACCAGCCCTTGATCCACGTCATTAATTATTCATGTCCCAGCTCTGGGTCAAGCCTCCTCTTTCCCTCCCTGCTGCTGCAGGCTCAGGGCCCACTGGGATGCACTGTCCTCCCTGCAGGGTGGACAGCGGATGTGCTGCAGATATTTAGAGGCCCTGCTGGGGATAAAGGGAGCATTTGCTGCAGCTGGACCCTCATGTTCTTGTACAGGCTTGGGCTTCAAGAGCCACCTATGCTACAGACCCGGCCTTGGCCCATTGCTTCCTGCAGCAGGTACTCGGGATGGGGGACCACCATGGACTGGGAACCCACAACCCAGCCTTGGAGCAGAGCCCTGCAGCCAGGACAGAGCAGGGAAGCAGGCAGGCTCGCTCCTGCCCCCCAGGCCCTGCTCCCCCTGGCCCCGAGGGGCGAGCAGCAGCATCTTGGTGTCACCAGCAGGAAGGACCAACCTCTGAACAGAACCACCACCAGGACAAGACAAGATGGAAGTGCCAAAACATGCACACACATACACACATGCACATATGCACAGGGGCGGGAGAGCAGGCGAGACGCACACTTACTGGAACTGCTCTCGCTGTCACTGGTGTTTGATGTCACGCCCTCTGCAAAGCAACCAGAGAGACCCCCTTCAGAAGGGGTACGGGTGGAAGGCACAGGGGCAGCCCAGCTGTCACCCAGCGCTACTGACCCAGGGCAGGGTAGCACCAGCCTCCCGAAAAACCCACGGCCCAGCACCTGCTGGGACGAGCCTGTGCTGCATGGGCAGGGCAGCATCTCTCGTCCTTTGCTGGGAAACCAGGGACGTGCAGGGGGATGCTTGGCTACTCTGGGGAAGGCAGGGGTGCCAGGAGGGGGCTGCCTGGCAAGCATGGGCAGACGTGCAGGTGCTGGGCTTCCCAGGCCGAGGGAGTGAAGGTGGAGTGCATGGGCAGCAGGGTGCTGGCGGGAGGAACGGGTGCAGCATGCACATGGGGGGCAGGGGAGGGCACAGCTCAATGCCGGCACTGGGATGGGGGACCCTGCCTCTGGGGATGGGGGTCAGACTCACAGAGACAAGACAGTGACAGAATGGGACAGAGTTTGGGGCTTTGCTTGCTCAGGCTGATCCCAGTGCTGCAACCGCCCCACAGAGGCTTGCTGGCGGCTGCTGCCTGCGCCCAGTCAGGCTCTGCACCAGTCAGGGGGCTGCGGAGCTTGGCGGGGGTCTCACACCCAGCTGGGTGTGAGCTGAGGGGCTCCTGCCATCATTGTTTTGCAGCCCTGGGTACATGGTGCCCCAGAGGAAGGTGGCAACACTTCAAAACGCTGTCACCCGCCCCACTCAGAGCAGACCCGTCATGATCATGGCCACCTCCCACCCACACCGGCAGTGGCTCCAAGTCTCTGAGCACTAAACCAGCAGCCAGCTCAGCTAGGAGCAGGAGGGAGAGGAGGATGAGGAGGTACGGCTCACCCCAGGTGCGGCGGGCAGCCCTCAGCTAGGCGCACTTAGGGCACGACCAACATCCCCAAGCAAACTCTGCCGTTCCCTCCCACATGCAGCAGCAGCACCTCCTCAAGCCCAGCAGCCTCCGCCGGCAGACACGACATTCCCCGGCAGAGCAGCAGCACCCGTGGGGCTCCTCCTTCCCCACACCCAGAGAAGCGCAGCTGCCCCGGCCGGAGCCCGGCTGTTCCCCCGGCACCACCAGGCATGCCAGCGACGGAAAGTGAACAATGTGCATTGAAATTCGACTTACTCAGGTTCTTTGCTCCATAATAATCGTCACTTAACCCAGGGAAGTCCTGATTTCACAGACAGCGAGAAGAGGGAGAGGGGGAGAGAAGAGAGCGCGGGAGAGGGCAGTCAGAGGGATGGGGGAGACAGAGCCAGACCAGCATTAGTGACAGGAGTGCAGAACGGCCCAGAGCTGCAACTGCAAGTGAGGTTAAATGTTTTCAGAGCTGATGCCATCAGCCCACTGCCAACATCTCACCTTGTGCGGCTGGACCCCCCCCACCAAGCTCATCCTCTCTGCCAAAGAGCCCCCAAAGGCCACCCTGGGTCTGGGGACAGCAGGGCGACCACAGCAGTGTCTGCTGGCACAGAGCGGTTGCAGCCCCAAGCTGCTGGCAAGCGGGGCTGAGGTGTTTCTCCTTGATACCTCATGGGCTGTACTGGCAGGGCACAGTGGCTCTGCGCTCCCCTGGAACAGCCCGACCGCTCTGGGGGCAAACACAGCACAGCCAGTCCTCTTAACACGCAGCAGGGGGGCACATTTTTCCCCACCTGCATGTGTTAGCTGCCCATGCCCCAGTGCTTGCATGGGCTGTGGAAACATCGGGGAAGGACCCGCCACTGCAAGCTGGGATGGACAGTGGCAGAGCACAGGGAGGGAGCTGGCTGCAGGTCTGTGACACGGGCTGGCAAAGAGCATTGCCTGCCCCATCCCCATGCCATACGTCACTGCGCTGCAGGGCTGGCCGAGAGCAGCGTCGCAGTGAGACCCCAGCTCCAGCATGGAGCTGATTGGAGCCCAGCCACATCCAGGCACTACGAGAGATACCCAGACACACAGATTTAACCTTCACTGCAGGCCAGAGGCTTGTGCTGGCTGCTAAGCTCACTAGAAGCCAGCGCCAGCCTGGCATGGGCAGCAGAGGGATGTGGGCAACCCCTGGAGCAGCCCAGCATCAACCTCCTGCCTCTGCATCATGCCCAGGACAGTGACCGGAGGGGAGGAGATGCGCTTGCTGTGCTGGCCCCGGGGCAGAGACACTGCTCTGCCTTCCCACCTCCTCCTCCCCAAGGTGCAAGGACTGCGGCTATCTGTCTGGACGCTTGCTGAAGGAGTGGATGCAATTCAGCATCTGGAAGGAGAAGGGGCTGGGTTTGGCGAGCAGCTCCAGTGCTGCCCACATCAGGATTTGGGGCAACAAGCTGAATGCCCTGCCTTTACTGGGAGCCCCAGGGTGCTGCCAGGTGAGAGCTGCGGACCCCCCAGCGTCTGCAGCCAGCTACCAAAGATGTGCCTCAGTCGCGGGTGGGCAGCTCCTCCACCAGTGAGGGCATGGCTCCCCCATGCCCACAGGGTTTAACCCACAGGAAGGGCTTTCGGATGGGAATACGTAGCTGCGAGTCACTTCTAGGGGAGATGGGGAGGGCAGCTGGGACCTCCCCAGCCTGTCAGCCCTCACGGGGACAGGAGAAGCTCTGCAGGAGGTGGCCAGCCCCTCGCTTGGAGGGGAGCAGCCCTTGGCAGGCGGAGGGAGGGAGCAAAGCCCGCAGCAGAGGGGAGAGAGCAGGGGGAGACAGAACAGGAGGTCAGGCAGGTGTAAAGTTGGATGAAAGGATGAAGACATTGAACATGAGAGAGAAAGAGAGCACCAGCCCGCAGCCATTGCCTTCGTTTCAAGCTCTGTTTTCTCCCTAGCTGCTGGCACGACTGTGGAGCACAGACCCAAACACAGGCAGATGCCAGGACCCCTGTCTAAGGAAATGTGCTGAACCTCTCCCCGCAAGGCAGGGGACCTGAGGCTCGCACGCTTGCCCCCTCTGGCCAGCTGCTACTTACGTTCCTGTCCGCCGCTCTCCTGGGCCAGGTTCTCTTTGCTCTTGTAAAATGGAAACTTTCGAGAGAGGCGGAAACTCTTTTTACGTTTCGTTTTGATCGACTGAAGAACATGGAGATGGAAGGGAGGACAGAAAAAACATGTGGGAAAAATTAAAATGAGGAGGTAATGAGGAGCTGTGTCAGGGCAGTTACCCTCAAATGAAATCATGGAGATTACATGAAAACTGTAATGCAGGAAAAAAATTAAGCATGGAGAAAAATGTGGTAGGGATGTTGGGAAGCTGACAGGGCAATCAGCAGCTCTGCAGGGGTAGAGGTCCCTTCCTTGTCCGCTTGCTAAGTGCTCCGCAGGAGGGGTGAGGGCAGCTGCCTTCACCTGCATAAGCTGCCTGCAGTCCGCTCCCAGCCACAGACCTCGGTGGGACATGCTCTGCTCCCCCACCACTCCAACCAGGGGTCCTTCCCCAGCACTTTCACACCATCCCAGGCGCCTCTGCTCTCCCCTCGCACAGTCACAGAGGATACGTGCTGAGCAGATCCGGGCCTGGGGCAGGTCCAGTCACACTGTTCTTTGCTTTGGCATTGCTCCAGCCGCCCCACTGGCAGCTCTGGCTGCTGGGATTCATCCTGCCCCCGCTAGCTACTGGCTCCGGGCACCCCGCTGAGCCCCAGCTCAGCACTTACCCTGTTGGACTCAATCATGCCAGTCCTGGCGTGGAACTTCACTGTTTTCAACCGCGCTCTCTCCTTCTTTTCCACCCTGATCGGAAGTTAAAGGGGAGAAAGAGCAGCTAGTCCCATGCGTGCACCCTCCGTGCCACCCATGTGGCTTCGTGCACCCTTGGGTGGTGGCCCCATTGGCAGAGGGCAGCTCCTTCCCAGAGAGGGATGGAGGTGGAGCCACCTGCCCGGGGTCTGGCCAAAGCCAGTGTCTGCAGGAGCAGGAGAGGGGACAAGCCAGCCTTCCTGGGAGGGGTGGGATGGAGCACAGAGATTGCCTTCAGGTCTGCAGAGCCAGCCCAGTGGCAGCCAGCTCCTCTGCTCCCTGTGACTTCCCATCTCATGGGACCTGGCTCACAGAGCTGGGCAGGCTGTCAGAGGACACAGGGAGCAGCCTGCAGTCACTGCTATGACTCTGCTCTCACTTGGAGCCCCAGGCTGGCTAACACTAGCTCTCCATCCCCACAGGAACCACAGAGGGGACCAAGTGCTCCTCTCCTCACCTGGAGTCTCACCCAGCTTTGAAGAACATCTCCCCAAGGAGACCCACACACAGCCCCAGCTTGCAACCAGGTTGCCCTTCATGCTGCAGAGCCACAGAAGAGCTGGTGGGCTGGGACCACAGGGAGATCCCACTCTGAGCTGCAGGGCTCGCGGAGGCTGGGGAGCTCCAGGAGGCACCACGTGTGACAGCTCCTGCTGATGGACACTCACCTTTTCTTGCTGGGTATGACCCCAATCTGCTCACTCTCGCCGTGGGGTGTGACAAGCCTGGCTTGCCACCACTCATCATCGGAGGCATTGATAACATGCAGGATGTCCCCGTAGGAGAAGCTGAGCCCCTGGCTGGGCAAGCAACTGTCCCGGGTCCGGTCATAGTCAAACAGGGCTCTGCAGAGGAGCAGAGAGAGGAGTGATGCCTTCCCTGAGCACGGCCAGGCAGCAAGAACAGCAGCACTGCCAACCTCCTGCAGCACTGCCACCTTCATACCTTAAAGGATTTAAGCCCAAGCTTTGGGGAAGCCTCCTGATGAGGCGAGTGGCACTGCGCAGCCACCAGCACACCTGTCCCGCTGGCAAGCTCAGCACAAGCCCTGAAGCATGCAACGCAGGAATAACAGTGCTGGACCAAAACAACTCGCTCTTGACCTTAGCTGCGAGAGACACGTGAACCACAGACACATTGAAGGCGGCTGTGGTTAGCGAGCAGGTGGAGCTCATGCAGCCTCAAGAAAGCAGCAGCGTACGGGAGGGCAATGGGGAGCTGGGGTGCAGGGCTACTCCCCACCATGCCTCCCCAGCAGCTGCGAGGCCAAGGAGTGGGACAGGTTCCATCAGACCCCACTACTGGTGAGCAGTTGCACAGGCAGAGACCATGGGACACTGAGCACGCACTTTATTTATGTACAGGGGTACGTTAGTCCAGAGCCTATGAACTGGGAATGCATCTGAGGGTATTGCATCTGCAATACCCATGAGAATGCATCTGCTTCTACAACTGATCCTTTTCAGACTCCTAAATACTTCCCAAGACCAGTTTATTTAGTTTAAAATTATCTTCAATATTAAACTAACCAGCTACAGGAAAGATTTATTTTTTTTTAAACTAGGAGTGCTAATATCCTTCCTGTGCACACCTCATCACAAACAGCATTGCAGCTTGTACCCACAAGCTGCTCTCAGTGGCTTCACGTGCAACTCCTACTCATGTCAGATCTCAAACCATGTCTGCTTTGGTATATCTGCTTTGCAACAAACCAAACCAAGGGAACAGTCACTAAAAGCACCACTGCCAGCAGCACAACCCCTGTGTTTGATCCTGGGACATCGGCCCCGCTCACCCCCCAGCCAGACACAAGCCCAGGCACCACAAACACTCGCTGGCTGCTGGTTTAATCCTGGCACTAATGAGCCTTCCTCAACCAGGAGAGACACCTTCTGTCCCGTCATTACCCCCTTCCACTGCGGGGACTCCTAAGGGGGTCTGAAAGCAAATGGCAGGGCCAAGGGACCACACAGCAGGTCCCTGTGGAGTAGCAGGGCTGGGAAGTCACTTCTTCAGCCAAGTCCCTGCTCCAGCGCTGCCAGGGGAGCACCGGGCGATGAAACCTTTCAGGTCACTTGGAACTGGGTCAAGGCAGCTGGTCTCAAATGGGGAGGAGGAGAAGAGGAGCTGCCCCGTGGCTCAGGGAGGGCTCTTTGGGATGAGACCCGATGCAGCCCTATGCATCCAGGTACTTCCAGCTACCAGGTTGCTCCCCCTTTCCCAGCTTGCTTGGGGATGGGGCAGCTCTCGTGCTCAGTCCCTCTGCACCGAAGCGTGGCCCCCGGCACGCTGGAGCTGGCAGCAAAGCACCACAGGGCATTTTGGCCAGAGGAAAACAACCCTCACAGGCAGCTCCTGGCCAAAAGATAAGGCTGTGTGTGGCCAGCAGGCCCCTGCGAGGCCAGCGCCGTCGGGAGCAAAGCACAAGCCAAGGCCCCAGGGAACTGGTCAGGCCGGTTCCCGAACTGAGGCAGGCTGCAGGGCGCCCTGCCCACACCCCGCACCCTGCCCTGCAGAGCAGCGCTGGCCCCACAGCTCCCTGCCTCCTGCAGCAGCCACTGGCATCCCACGTTAGGCACAGCAAGATTTGTGCAAGGGCCAGACACCTGCAAAGCAGAGGCAGGAGGCATTTGCTTCCCCAAGACGCGATGCTCCTGGAGACCAGACCCTGGCTGTGTCGGCACCCAGGGCCCACCGTGGCTGGGTGCTCTCCGGGGCGCACGGCGTGCAGGGGCCGCGCGGCAATACGGTCACTCTGCTCTGCCCCCGGGCCAGCTTGCAGCACATGGGCACGGGCAGCCAGGAGAACAGATGGTTTGGCTGGAGGGCAGGGGAGCAGTGCCAGGGACTCGGCACGGCCTCCTCCCAGCGCCCAGGCACAACGCCTGCCTGACCCCCATCCCCGCCCGGCACAGCCCCAGTGCCGGCGGACTTTGCCCTGCGGCAGCGCAGGCAGGCAGAAGGCAGCGCGCAAGCCTGCCTCGCTCCTGCCCATGCTGCACAGCGGCAGCTCCAAAACACCCCCAGATTGGCTCCGGCAGGCACTCGGGTGCCCGGTTCTGGCCCTATAGACAGCACGCAGGGTGCAACACAGCCTCACAGGGCTGACTCAAGCAGTTGGGTAGCAAGTCCTGTAATTGATGTCCTGTCCACAGCGCAGCAGTTGAGCTGGTTTCGGGTAAACTGTGCTCGAAACTACCCCGCCCAGAAGGGCTGGGGCAGCCCAGATGCCCGGCAGCTCTCACAAGCACATTTGCAGGTGTGCGGCCACCAGAGCCACAGAGGGTCGGGAAGGGCCATGCTGGGGGAAAGCTCTGCCCTGGGATTACCCTCTCAGCAAGGCACTGCCCAGCTCCCATCTGAAGCCACCTGGTTGCATGTGAGGGGACACAGCGCCGTGGAGGCCACCAAAGCCACGTGGAGGGATGCAGCAAGAGATGCGAGATGCTACAAGCAGCCCGGAGGCAGCGGGGAGCTCTCTGGCTTGCAGGCATGCCCCAATAGGTGCAGCACCTATTCAGGCAGGGAACAGGAGACTCACAGGCTCAACTCAAGCTGGACTCAGCCTAAACCCTGCTCTACCCATAAGGGTGTCCATGGGACAGCAGAGGAGTGAGGGCAGGACTAGCAAGTAGATGTTTATCCAACACAGTGCCCAGCTTGTTGCACACCCCCGGCACACAGCCCCAAGGTGCTAAATCAAGCAAGATGCCTGCAGAGCCTCACAGGAAGGTGTGAATTGCAGGAACCCAGAGCTGCAGCTCTCCCCTCCTGCCAGGTGGGGCTTGCACCGGGTCCAGCAACAGCCTGAAGCCTCTCTGCATGGAGCAGCCATGCAGTGGGAGATGCAGGCTGAGGCTGATGCAGCCTTGGTCCTTGTCATCCTTCCCACGGCAAAGGAGAAGCATCCCCTGCTCCTGCCAGGCCCCACCTGCAACAGGCTGTGCAGGATGAGGATTTACAGGATTATTTTAATTACCAAGTTAAAATTACTCATTAGCTGTCACCCCACTCACACTGTGGCAGGCAGTAAGCAGGGGCTGCCCTGGTGGCACAGGACTCAAAGCAGTTAGAGCTGCATGGCTGCTTAACCCCTGCCTGCCCCGTGCCTGGCTCTGGACCAAAAGTGCATTGAGGGCTCAGAGTCATAATCCTCCTAAGAGCTCATCTCCCCTCCAGCCAGATCCTGCCACAGCAATGGCAGGAGGAGATGGGGAGAAGCCCGTTACAGGGAGCGGTTCGAGGAGAGCATCCTGAATGCTGCCTTGAGCTGTCCAGGGCAGAAGCAGCGCTGGGTGCCCAGCATTTCCCTGTTTCCCAGTGGTCCCCAGTGGGTCGGTCTGGCCAGCAGCCACCCAGGGCTCTGTAGAGACACCAATACTTTCTCAAGCGGAGCAGCCCTTGAAAGAGACACTCAAGTGCAGAGCACCCAGCCCTGGCGAACCAGTGCAAAAGCACCGCTCTCCCTGCTGTGCCCTCTGGGCTTCATGATGCATCTATCACACTCGCTTCCCTGGCCTCCAAAACACCCGTTCACAGAGGTGCCACACAGCCCAGGCTGAACTGTCCCACGCTGCATCCTGCCCTGTGGGGATATACCCATCCCACCCGCCTCCAGCTGCCTGGAGCAAGGGGGCAGCAGGGGAGGCTGAGCCTTACCGGACATAGAGAGATCTCTTCTCGCTTGTCCGGAGAGAGCCGGAGCCGGAGCTCATGCTGCTGTTCATCATCTGCTCTCTCAGGTCGTGGATCTTTGACTCGAAGCGGCTGTACTCTGCAGGGAGAGAGGTGGTCAGTGCAGGCAGGAGCTGCTGCCAAGCCACCCCCGCCCCTGCCCTGCACCAAGCAGGGCCCAACTGGTAAGTGCTGAGAGAGGCAATGACAGCCTGTCTGTGGGGCATCTTGCCCATGAGGCTGTCCATCCCTACACATGAGGGAGGATGAAACCAAAGAGGCTGCAGCACCCTGCAGGAGTCCAGCAGGCATCTGGAGCAGGCAGGGCACTTAGCTGCTCCCAAACCCCCGCACAGGCAGCTTGGGCAAGGGCTGTTGAGACCTCCACTGCTACTGAGCTGCAGCTCAGCAAGGGAACAGCTGGGCAAGGCAACAAGCTGCGGACCTACAGAACAGTTCAAAACGTGCAGAGAGTGAGCCCCTCCGGGAGACTGTCACCCACCAGCTGGAGCAGCAAGGCACCACTGCAGCCATGGGGGGGTCCCCACCCACCGCTCTGCAGGCAGCGGAGCCCCTCTCCCCAGCAGGCATGGAGAAGGGGGAGGCAAAGCATGGCCCCCGCCCACAGAAGGGGAGTGGGGAGGAGGAATTCGCCTTTTGCTCCTACCTCCAGTGGCAGACACCCGCAGGAGGAGCCGGGGGACCCTCCAAAAGCCGCCGCCACCGCCACCTCCCTGCCAGGCAGCTGGACGGGAGCAGCCGCCACCCTGGCGCCTGCTGCCGCGCCAGCCCGACCTTCAGCTGGGTGTAAAGGTCGGGCCGGCAAGCAGAGGGTGGAGGCACCGGCCCTGCTTACCCAGGGCCGACCGGGGAAGGTTTGAGGGGTGGTGAGCAACTGTGGCACCGTGGCACCAGGGAAGCTGCCGGCATGGCCACAGCCCACCCCGGCAGTTCTCACCAGGTACCCTTGATTTTTGTCCCCTGGGCACACCCTGCAGTTACATCCCTGCCTCCCGGCGAGAGGAGACCAGTCTCACCTCTACTGCAAGACTTGCCTAGAAAGCCTCGTCCACAACCCAGCAGTTCAGATATGGTTTGGGTTTTTTGTGTGTGAACCGGAGCTCAGCAGTGGAGGCAAGTGCTCGCTGCAGAGTGGAGCCCCAGCAGTGCGGGGGATTGTGCAGGCTGCTGCCTAGCCCGCAGAGCGGTATCGCACAGGGGTAGCGGGAATAACACACTGCTAAGAAATGCACTGCAGGCTGCGTTTGAGAGCCAGCCCCTCGCTGTGCAAAGGGAGAGGTGACTCTTGGTGCAGATGCACAGGGGGCTGGGGTTATGCAGCTGCAGCTCAGCATTTCCTGACCCTACAGCTCTTCACTCTGCAGCCAGACCCTCCTGGGCATCCCCCTCCCGCACCCAGCTGCCAAAGATGCATTTTTACTTAAAGACTGAAAATAAAGGTAATACACACTAAAACCGCCAAGTGGCACACAGAAACTCCACACAAGGCCCCTTCCCCTGCCATGGGACATCAAGAGGTGCCACATGCCAGGCAGGGTCAGTCACTTAATGTGGAGGTCACCAGACCCCCGCTGACCCTGCCTGCCCCATGCTGAGGGGCACCCACAGCCCCTGCCTGCCTTTGTGCTAGCAGAGGGAAAAAGAGAAGCAGCCAGGCGTGGGCAAGGCTTATTTTATAAGAAAACTGAATTCTGACACCAAAACAGCACTTTTGCACTTGCCAACCTGCACCGAGGTTTTACAGAGCTCCTGGCAGAGGGAGGTGAGCTTCATCCTGCTCCACACCTCTTACCCCACACGGGGGTGGACCACAGCATCTGTGGCACTACTCATCTGCCCCAGGATGCCCATGAGCTCTTATATCCCAGAGGAGCACCTGTCAGAAGCAGGTACAGCTGCTCTGTAAACCCTCTTTGGTATGGAAGGGCTCTTTCCCCCAGAAAGCTGCTGAGCTGGGTGCTACAACCTCTGTCCCCAGTCAAGTTGTCCCAAACCCCACTGGGGGCACAGACTTCCCGCATGCCCCGCACCAAAAGAACTGCTGCTCCCCGTCATGCGGGCTCGCATCCCTCCCGTGACACCCTTCTCCACAAGAAGCCCAGTGTGGAGGATGCACTGCCTGGGACTGGGCAGGCAGAGAAGGGCAAAAGCAGGTTTAGCCACCACTGGCATCAGGGCGGGGATGTTGGGAAGGCAACCTTTGGGTGCCACTGCACTGCCAGCGACTGTGTCCCCTGCATGCAACCCAAGGGCAGGGCTCTCAAATACCCCCGCCTCGGCCGGGACGCTCCATGGAAAGGGACTTTCCAAATTTTGCTGGAGTGGCCACACTGCTTGGAGGGGCTGGGAAAAACCCACTGGCACAACAAGAAGCACAAGCCAGGCTGGATGCAGCAAACGGAAGGACACAGGGGCTGCTCTGGCTTTATCCCCCGGAGAGCAAACACAGTCCCGTCCTAGGACGGGTCTCCCAAGGAGCCACCAACCTGTGCTTGATACAACTGGGGGAGGGCACAGGCCAGAGGAGCAGCCAGCCCCAAAAGGAAACCCGCCACCTCCCTCCCAGCACAGGGGAGGCAAGGTTACTCCGGCAGCCAGCACGGGATGCTCCCAGCTGCCACCGGCCCCCCCTTATCTCCGTGCTGGAGCAGCCTCTGAGACAATTACCAGTGGATAACCCCCAGCAAGCAGCGCTCCTGCCTTTGCTCCCTGGCTCATAGCCATCGTGCCTCTGCATCCTGGAAGGAGATCTCCCACATAGCCAAAACTCACCGGGAAGCTTGCCCACAGCACAGTGGGGAGGTGAGCCATGGCTGATGCCCACCTCCCCGGCATTCCCACGGGACCCAGGTGCAAGACTTGTTCAGGGCACACTTACTAAGACTGAAAAATATGCAACAGGTGACCCGGCACCTCTTGCCGCAAGTGCCACCACGGTGCTGCGCCATGCACCAGGAGGGGCAGGACTTTTGCTATTCCCACTCAGCAATTCGATAAAAACACCATTCCACCCTCCTGCCACTCTTCCCTTCCCAGGGTGCAGGTGCCCCTGGAGCTGGGCCTGATCCTGCACCACAGGGTGAGCTCAGCGCTGGGAGCAAGACACAGCCCTGCACGCCCGAGCGCACACAGGTCGCAGACCATTAAGATCAGACAGGGATTGCCTGCCTGCACCCAGGATCCCCAGCACCGGCACACGCTCATGTGGTGCGCCTGCAAGGAACCAACAAGACGGTGGGTCTGCAGCTGATTTCTGGGCACCAGGGGACAGTGCAAGGGGAGAAGGTGCTGGCAGAGAGGGGAGCTGCATTGGAAAGCAACCCCGGAGCACGCATAAAGCCTCGTGCACATGCCCTGCTCTCTTTGGCATGCAAACCTGCCTGCTCAGGGCCAGGCTGGCTCTGCCAGGCCATCAGCAGAGCCCAGGGATGCTCAGCCACAGCCTCCAGCCCAGCCACCTGCAAAAGCTACCCCCAGCTCCATCCTTCCCCTCCAGCCTGGCATCTTATCGCCCTGACCCCACACACCTTCCAGCTGTGGGGTTAAAGTACAGACACCTCCTTGCACGGGGCTCAAGTGCCGCAGGCCCAGGGGAGCGGAGGGCAGCATGGCCATGGGGAAAGCTTGGAGGCTTTTAAAAGTGATCGCATGGCCCAGTCACTTCCCTTTGAGCGGCCAGCTCGGAAAAATGCCATCACGTGAATTTTTGTATTTTCAGGGGAGGAATATCAAGGCTTTGTTGTGTGGGGCATGAGGAGGGGGAATTGCCAAATGCAGGTGCTGGTGATAGCAGCAGGCAAAGGTCAGGGGGAGAAGTGCTCAAAGGGAAGGGACCTCACAAACAGCTCAGAGGTACCATCACAGGGAGCAGCCTCCTCCTCATTGACGGCATGCAGCAGTGGTCAGAGGCGCTGCACCAGGTGCAGGTGCTCAGAAGAAAGGCAGGATGGCAGCTCTTCTTTCTATCCTTCCCTGGTTTTGTCTTTGATTCTTTCCACTCCTAGTGGCTTGCAGGATCCCACAGAGAGGGCACCTCATCCCCCAAGACCTGCGCAAGCAGCCTCTCTGCTCCCTCGGAGCCCCAGCGAGGTCAGATGCAGAGCACACATGCACTCATCCAGCAACCCCTGGGCAAGCCCTACTGCGCTCATGTACAAGAGACACGTGCCATCCTCAGCCTCTATGAGTAGAGAGGAACTTCTCAAAGCCCCCTTCCATCAGCATCTCCTCCTTTGGACATCCTATGATCCAGCTTTCTTGCTCTTTCCAGAGCCATGATCCACATAGAAAAGGCAAACATTTCAGAGCACACATCCCCTGGAGGGGACCCAGCCTCACCCGCACCTGGGGCTCATGCCAGGGAGAGCTTTCTCCTTGGCTCCCAGGCCTTCAAGCCTCCGGAGCGCTGAGGTCAACTCCCAAGGTACAACAGCCTGCATTTCAGAGCAGCAACCCTATGTCCTAGGACAGACGGCTGCAGCCCGTGTGCCAGGTGCTGCTGGCTGCATGTGCCAGGAGCCATCGCGGACCCGGAAAGCCACCAGCTACAAAGCACCGATATTTCAGCCTTAGTCTAAAGGGGTTTCAAAACATTTTGTCCTGTCTGACATTTAGGAACCGCTCTTGGTTGGCGTCTTTGCCAAATCTCAAGTGGCAAAGGGAGCCAGATATACAAGAACATTAAGTGCTTCCTGGAAAGAAAGAAAGAAAAAAAAAAAAAGCCAAAACAAACAAACCCCACACCCACAGCACACCCCTGAGTGGCACTAACGGCTCTGCACCCCAACGGCCTCTGCCATGGGACAGAGGAGAAACAGCGGGCACAGGGACCCTCAGGGCACGGCCCAGCAATGCCACTGAGGAGGCACAAGGCGACGCACAGGCAAGGGGTGGCACGTTGGCCTCGGCGGAGAGGACCAGAGCTGCTGGAGAAAAAAACCAGCAGGGCC
Source organism: Harpia harpyja (assembly GCF_026419915.1). Taxonomy (NCBI): domain Eukaryota; kingdom Metazoa; phylum Chordata; class Aves; order Accipitriformes; family Accipitridae; genus Harpia; species Harpia harpyja. The sequence continues at coordinate 15,466,357 of NC_068957.1, forward strand.
CAGGAGAGACACCTTCATTTGGAGACGTGAATTGCTGCATCCCAGCACCGGCACGGTGCTACTCGGGACATGGTAACAGCGTGGCAGCAGCCCTGGGAGCAGCTCCCGGCCCCTTGCCTGCTGGTGGGATGCCCTCCCCGGTGCTCACCCTTCCAACCCACGGGTGACACTTCGGCCCTGCCAGCCCGGGGAGGGTTTCGGCAGGCAGCTGCCAGCTCCCTTCCCACAGCCATTGGCTGCCCCACGTGGGACCCAGCCGCCCCACGCGGGACCACCAGCCCCCCGCACCTTTGCGGAGGAAATTAAAGGCCAGCGCTAAGGAAAGGCAGTCGTCGGGGTAGCGCGGCAGGCGGGATGCTCAGAGTTGAGGACAAGCCCGCACCCAGCACCGAGGCCTCGGTTCCAGCCCCGCGGCCCCGGTGGTCGCGGGGGCGGGGGGGGGGGTCCCGTAGCCCACCGCGCTGGGGGATGGGGGGGGAAGGGAGCCGTCCCCCAGGACGAAGGGCGATCGCCACACCCGCGACCCCGTCCGGAGCGCCCCCGGGCCCACCAGCAAGGCCCACGGGACCGCACGGAGCGGGGCCTCCTGGCGACGCCCTCCGGCGAAGAGACACCCCCCGCCCCCTCCCCACCGGAGACGACCCCCCTCCCGGCGAGGCCCCCCGCCGGCCCAGGCCCGGAGAGGGCGGCCCGGCCCGTGCCGCCGGGCCAGCCGCGGGGCCGGGGAGGCGCGGGCGAGGTCGGCGGAGCCCCGCTCACCTGCAGGCCGGTGGGGGGCGGCGGCGCCCCCGGCAGCAGCCCCGGAGCCGCCCGGCCCGCACACAAAGCCGCGCAGGCACCGCCGGCGGGACGCCGCCGCCCCGCCGCCCCGCCCCCCCTCCTGCCGCGCCGGCCAATCGGCGCCCGCACCTCCCCCCGGGCCCCGCCCCACGCCAATGGGCGCTTCGCCGGCCGGCGCCCGCACCTCCCCCCGGGCCCCGCCCCACGCCAATGGGCGCTTCGCCGGCCGCCCCCCGCCCCCGGCCTCCCGGCCCGCCCGCTCCGCGCGCCAGCCGACGCCCCGCCCCCAGCCCGGCCCCGTGCCCGGTCCCGGTCCCAGTCCCGGCCCCGCCCCCGCCCCCGTGCCCGGTCCCGGTTCCCGGTGGCGGTACCTTCGGGCCGGTACTGCGCGATGATGGTCACCGTCTGCCCCGCCCGCTTCAGCGCCGCCGCCGCCTGCTCGTGGGTGGCGTTGCGGAGGTTCACGCCGTTCACCTGCCGGGACAGAGCGGCTCCGCTGGACCGGACTGACCGGGGCTCGCACCCACCGGGTCTGCCCTGCGCCCCGGCCCTCGGCACCGCTGCCCCTGTCCCTGTACCGGTACTCGCGGTGCCCACACTCTCAGCCCCACATCACCCAGCCCCTGTGCCCCCAGTACCACAGCTGCTACCAACACCCCCAGTAACGGCATCTCCAGTACCGGCATCCCCGGTACCCGCCCCCGGCCGGCCCGGGCATCGGGGGTGCCCTCCGCCGGCAGGCGGGCAAGGACCCGGCCGGCCCCTGCTCCACCGCAGGATAGATACCGGGCAGGCTGCTTCTCTGATTCTACGCACCCAGGGGCCACGTCCACACCGGCACTGGGGTTGGACCCTGCCAAACCGTGTCCCGGGTGGCAGGGGACAGGTGTCCTGTGGGCGCCCGCCCGGGGCTGGGGGAGGCCGTGGAGGGACAGCGGGCGGCCCCGCCAACTCACTGAGAGGATGCGGTCTCCCCTCCGCAGCTCCCCGCTGAGGTCAGCAGGGCCTCCAGCCAGGATGAAGGACACGAAGATCCCCTCGCCATCTTCCCCTCCAACAATGTTGAAGCCCAGGCCGGTGGAGCCTTTGTGCAGGATGATTTTCCGCGGCTCCCTGGAAGGACAGACACAGGACAGGGAGACATCAGGGTGAGGAGCAGCGAAGCTGATGACAGGGTCAGCTGTGCCTGGGCTTCCCGGCACACCGGCAGGGCTGGAGTCACCCCAAGTGCGACCTGGCGTGACTCAGCCCTCTGCACCAAGGATGCTGATAAACCGGGAGAGGTGCGGGCAGTTGCACAGGTAACGAGACAGAGCACGGATGGAGACAGAGCATCTGCCATGAAATCACGCACAGAAACATTGGACTGCAAGGCAGCATCAGATGCCACAAGCCTGGGTATCAAGGATAGCATGGCCGTGCCAGGAGAGGGAGATCCAGCCCCTCTGCACCCGTGCAGCACGGCAAGTGTGCCTGCAACCCCACGCACCCCCATGCCACAGGCCCTGCACGGCTCAACAGAAGTCCTAAATTTTTCGATGATGACTTAATTCTTTCACAGCTCAAACAATAGGCAGGCAAAGGCAGAAAGACTGCCTAGCATCGCAAAAATCCTGCATCGGTTTTCATCTGGAAAAAAAAATGAAGTCTGATGGGAACAAGAGCAGCTCCCAGCATAAGCACTGGATTAAAATAAGAAGGAAGAAACGACGCCAGACAATTAGCACAGGCTAGCGGTGATTGTCAGCCAACATGACACTGTGGACCATCAATGCATCCGCTGTGGTGACCGGCTGGATCCTGGGTGCTCCAGCAGGTACCGCAATGACCGAGGACCTGCCAGTGAGCTCAGCAGCCTGATCAACCCCACGCCTGCCGGGGAGCTGAGGGAGATCTCCGGGGTGCAGTGGGAGAGATGCTGGAGCCCCAGACATGGCACTGTCCGAGAGCACCCATAGTGGACCCTAAAACTCCAGCAGACTTCTGCTAAGAGGACCCTGGGGCACCGGGGGGGCTAGGCCAGCCGGCCCCCCCCCCCCGCTGCCAGCGACAGCTGGGGAAGGAGCGGGGCTCATGTGGCATGAGCGGAGCAGGGACCCAGGGGAATAAAGTTTGGCCGAGCAGTCAGCACAAAGCCCTGCAGCCTGGCAGCGTGCTCCCAGGCCACTCTTGCAAGAAAACATCTTATTCAGCCCCCAGGGCCAGCCTGGAGCATCACGGCCATCACCTGGGTGGATGGGGGAAGGTTTTGATGCTTTCATGGATGCAGGCGGCAGGATTTACCTCCAGGGACATGTGCCAGCACCCCAGGAAAAGTGTCCCACCATCCTTCCCCGTGGGGGAGTCCCGATGGGCTGAATGTCACTTAGCTTCAGGCAACCACCTTATAAGGAGCAATAGGAACAGGAGATGGACAGACAGAAGTGCAGGATGCCTTGTAAGAAGGTCTTGGTGGGCTCCTGCCCTGCCCAGACCCTGGGCTCAGCACAGCTTGACCCTCCCGGCTCTCCCAACTGCTCCTCTCCCTGTCCCCATGCCTCCCACCAGGCACAGCAGCATCCCAGTCCCCTACCTCTGGTCACACTTGCTCCTGTGGCCTTGCTGCTGCCTGGAAGGGGACAGGGACGGCTGTCCCCTGTAGGACATGGACGATGAGACATTGACGGTGAACATTGTGGCGTGGCAGGCTCTGCTGGCAGCGCTGGCCGGGAGGCGTGAGGGGCAGGAATGTTCTGAATGCATCGCACCACAGCCCGCCTGTGCTGCCTGTCTTTGCCTCTTGCTGGCTTCAGGGCCATCGGCTTCCCTGACCCACACACAGGATTTTTTTATAGAAGTGCTGAAAGGACGCAGCCTTTGGTCTGCTAGACCCTACAGACTTAACTCCTTCCTGCCCCCACAGGCATGGACAGCATGGCCCCGACTGAGGGGAGAACCCAAGCAAAGGCAAATTCGCAGCCCAGCTCCCCACGCCTGCAGCTCCACACACACCATGCATTGCCACAGCCCCTTGCCTTCAGATGCAGAGGTACAGCAGAGTCATAACTCCAGCTACACATTTCTGATGGGCCAGAGGCTGAATCTACCTTGTGACCTTCAGAAAATACCTGCTTTATCCTTATGGCCTTTGGATGCATTTGAGCTTTGAGCTAAGCAGAGCTCAGGACTTGGCTGTACCATAGTGCAGGGCTGGGATGCACCAGGACCAGGAGGAGGCCAGGGAAACTCCACGGAAATGCCATTGGGGTCAAAAAAGGCTCAACCCCAAGTCCTCAGATTGCCACCAGTGCTTGGCTCTGGGGTGGCTGTGAGGGGGCTGTGAGGGCTGCAGCCATCAGTCCCTCTGCAGCAAAGCTATGCCTGGGGCTAGAGCTCTCCCAGGGGAAGAAATAGGTCAGATTTCTGGGTCTGCAAACCCTGCCTCCAACCAGCTGATGAACTTGCTCTGCCCCTTGGGTTTTGCTGCTGCCCAAGCAAAGTGCAGCAATGACCACCCCAGCTTGGCCTGGGGGAAGCATCTCCAGCATCCATGAGGACCAGACGGTTTGGTGAAAGGTAGAGAGACGCTACAGGAACCAAGGAGAGGATATGAAGCCCCAGACAGTTACATTTCAGGTCGTAGTTATGACACGCACTCTCCGCTTCCATCCTCATCCCAGGAGGCAGGACATAGATCCTGAAGGCAGATCCCATGCTGGACGTTGCAGGGTTAACACTGGGATCTCGGCACAGAGCGACTGCAGGGATCCTGTGGGGCTGTGCCGGGTCTGGGTTGCAGTGGTGGAGCTCAATGGAAAACAGATGCTCTGGTCCCCAGCCCTAGGTGCTGCGGGACATGAGGGTCACTGGAGCCACGTCCACATCTGCAGCAGCAGTTGTGCCCACAGAAGGGGAAGTGGCATGATACTGGATCCAGGCCAGGACCTCTGCTTCTCCTGGGGAACGGCTGGCAGGAGCCTCCTGGGAGACAGCTGCTTTTTCAGGGGAGTCGCTGCCTTTCCCACACCAGTAAGATGCATTTGGACCACACTGGTCCCAGTACACAATCTTGGTGATGCGCAAGCCAAAAGATCCACAGCGATGAAGCTGTCCTGGGGGGGGGGGTCGGTGATGCACAGGAGGTTTTCAGTGCTGCCCTGGGATGGATGAGGGAGGTGCTGAGCCCACCGCAGACTGCGAATCCGGTGGGGAGCAGGGAGCTGTGGCTGGGGACAGTGGCTGCGAGGGGCCAGCCTGCCTGCAGCGGGGCCCTCCGCAAGGCAGCACCATCCTCTAGCGGCCACCAGCACGTGCTGCACCAGGGCCACTGCCAAGTCACCGCTGAGCCACTGCCGAGCCATCGCCGTGCCACTGTCACTGGGCTGCGTCCAGCCCGGGCTGGGCTGCTCTCTCTGCTCTCTGGCCCGCAAATAAGGACGTTGGTGCGTGTAGGAAAGGACACCGTGGTGGGACCGGAGTTCCTGGTGAGAGGCAGATGGTGCGTTTTCCGAGCGCTGGGACTCAGTCCCTTCTGTGGTGCAATGTAATGGCAGAAAGCACTACTCCTGCGTGTGGCATTATCTCCCAGTGCCCTGACAGCACAGGAGTTGCTACACCTGGCTCGGGCAGAGGCCAGTGCTGCACAGGTCATGGTGTGCTGAGGCACCTGGCTGCGGCCAAGCACCAAGAAGCAAGAAATCCCTGTGACGAAGGTGAGTGCAGCCACTCTCCAGGAGGACAGCGGACCTGACACCGGATGGCAAGTCAGGGTCTCCCGCTCTGGCATCTGCCAGCACCCTGCAGAACGGGACAATTCCAGCCAAGGCTATGGCATCTTCCACTGCAAACGCAACCCCGAAATCAGCCTGTGACCTTCCTCCTAACCACAGAGACAGCACTAAGCCTAACCCGAGTGTCAGTCCTAAGAATACAGCCTGAGCCCTACAGCCCTGGCCCTGCGGATACTAAACCCAGAGCAGGCTCAGCACTGGCCCCGAGGCTTTGCAAGCAGAGGGAAAGCTGTGAGCTCAGGCAAGCGGAGCAGGACCAACCAGGTTTCGCTCTCCCAACCTCAGCAAGAGGCTTTGGAGAAGTTTTACACCGCGTTCAGGCTCAGAGCATCTCATTTGTGCTCCTCTTTATTTCCTGGGTTCAGGAAAGAAACCTGCTCATGCAGCATAAATGATGCTAGTGGGGAAAAGGGGGCCGTGCAGGAGGCTGTCAAGCCCAGGGCTGGCAGCCGCTGAAATGACACCTGTGTGCAGGTGGTTTGTGATGCCGGGCTCGGGGAGTGTGGGAGGAGAAGCCCCACTTGTACCCAGAGCTGTGCCCCTCCCCCCCACTCCCAGCACAGCTCTGCTCAGGGACAGCCAGCTCACAGCCTGGGAGCCTGTGGCAGTGCTGGCACCAGATGGCACCGTAAGGGCAGGGAACACCTTGTATTCCAGGTATTGTAAAACAGGTAAGAGAACAAAGCAAAGCTCAGGGAGGAGCGGGAGGGAGAACAGGGAAGGGGGAGATGCAGTGAGCCAGGGAGTGACACAACAGGGCTGGTCTCAGCTGGGGGTGAGCAGGGAGCTCACTGTGGGGGCCCCAGGCTTTGCACCATGCACCCACAAACGGGCTTTCGGCCGAGGCTCTGCACTGGCAGCGGGGATGAGGTCAAGCAGCCAGGGACAGAAAGAGAGGGAAGGAGAAGGAACAGGGATTAAGGATGCTCATGCCTGGCACTCACCTGGTGAAGTCCTCGTCCCCAAGCATGTGCCGAGGGATGGGCGAGTACCGCGATGGAGTCACCTGGGGAGGGACGGGGTAGGCAGGCTTGCTCTCAACACTGCCCAGGTAGCTGAGACTGGAGTTATGGCTTATGTGGTTGTCAGCCAAGGCTGAGAAGGCTGCAGGAGAGGAGAAGGGCATCAGGAGCAGAAATCCATCTGCAACACGGACGTGGAGACCAGCCCAGCGTTGCCGGCCGCCCCAGCATGCTCCGTCCCCCCCCAGCCCTGCGGTGCGGGCTGCTGCGCCAGTGGCCGGCGGCGTACGTACTGCTGGCGTAGTCGGGGGGCGCGTACATGTCGTTGAGGTGGATGTTGCCGGGCTTGGCCACTTTCAGGTACACCATGTCAGAGGTGTTCTTCAGGGCTGCCACTGCCTCCTCGTGCCGCACGTCCTGCAGGTTCGTGTTATTCACCTGCCAGAGGGAAGGGGCTGGGTAACATGGCTGCGGGCAGGAGGGCAGGCAGGAGGGCAGAGGCCAATGCAGTCCTGCAGGAGTGGAGCAGTTACCCGCAGGGCAGGTGCTGCAGAAGCTCTGGAGACAGGGTCCCATCTCCATGGGTTTGGCCCTCCCGCCTGCAGCCGGTTCTGTGCCTGTCCCTGCCACAGCACTGTCCCAGAGGGGACCCCAGGGAAGGGGCATGGGGCTGCCAGCAGGAGGGGTGCTGGGGTTCAGGACTGGCACCGCAGCATGGTGGAGACTGCCCACTTCACCTCACGGCCAGCTGTGGGCATGGGGCTTACCGCGAGCAGCCGGTCCCCGATCTGCAGGCGCCCGTCCTTCTGGGCAGCGCCTCCCTCGATGATCTTGGTGATGTAGATGCTGTTGTCCCCGGGGATGTGCTGGTTCCCGATGCCCCCTGCGATGCTGAACCCCAGGCCTGAGGCGGAGTGAGAGGACAGGTGAGGGGAGAGGGATAGACGGATGGAGCCCCAGGCTGGCAACACAGTCCCTCTGCCTCACTGGGCTTCCCACCCTGCCCCAAACCTGGCAGGCAATGGGCCACCCCACTGCTGTGCAAGGACAGCCCAGCCACCACGCACTGCACCATGGGGCTCTCCAACACCCTGTGCCCCATAGCATCCCATGCTGCTGGGCCACTTTGCGGCATCCTGCACCGTGGCAGTGCCACCTTGCATCTCACATCCCCGTGATGCTGCCATGCACCCTGTGGCATCCCACAGTGAGACGTCACCCCACACCATCCCGTGGGGCAGCGGGGCACCCCGGTCCTGCAATCAGAGTGAAGGGTTCACCTTTGGGGCCCTTCATCAGGTTGACCTCCATGATGGTCTCTGGCGGGGGCTGCCGGCGGCGCACCACGAGCCGTACCACGGGGCCCGCTTCCTTCAGGGCCTCCACAGCTTTGCTGTGCACCACCTCGGAGACGTCCACGTCGTTCACCCGCAGCACGCAGTCATTCACCCTGTGGGCACAGGGTGGCCCTGAGCTCCCCTCGGGAATCACCAGCTTGTGCCACCCTCCTCTGGACACCTCTGCCACCCTCCTCCGGCCACCTCTGCCACCCTCCTCCGGCCACGCGGACCCTTGTGTGAAGGAAAGCTGCTCAAGCTGGCCAGATCCTGCCCTGCTAGGGTGAGAGCAGGGTCCCTTCTGAAGAGAGAGGCAGTGGGGCTGGTCCCCACAGTGTGACCCTGGTGGAAATGGGAGATGAGGGGAAAGGCTGGATCCTGCCCCAGGCTGCACGGGGAAGCATGGGAGCTGGAGCCTGGCATAGGGAAGGGAGGAGGGGTGGCTGCAGACAGGAGGCTGGTGGCTGGGGACCACGGGCATCCCTGCACTGAGGGGACCTGGCTGGGGGGAAGGGACCGGGGAGGGCCAGGGACCATGGCAGGGTAGGGGGGCAGGAGCTGCCTAGAGGGTCCCTGGGGAGATTCTGGGTAACACCCTGATGGGGCTGCTCCCCTGGCCCTGTACTCACCCCAGACGGCCATCCATGGCTGCTGCTCCCCCGGGGATGATTTTGGTGATGAAAATACCCGGGTCATCTGGAATGTGGGGGTTGTCGATTCCTCCTGCTATACTGAAGCCAAGGCCGGAGTTACCCTGCAGAAAATCAAACACTGCGTCTTTCCCCCATGGGCAACCACTTGCTGCCGGACCTCCCGAAGCAGTTCCCCCTCTAGCCGTGGCTGCCCGGGGCGTGGGAGCCCTTACAGCATCTGTTGCACCCCAGGGTGCCCGGCTCAGGGGGCAGAGGGATGCGTGGCCAGAGATGAGGCCGGCGCTCATCAGCCGAGGTGCTCGGTGCAGCAGCGCAGAGCACCGAACAGATGGAGCGGGAGAGTGGGAGCCGCTGAGGACCTCCCTCGCCGCCGCGTCTGCACCGAGAGACTCTGAGGCAGGCGGCAAGCTGGGGGAATAGGGGGTGGTCCTTGGTGGAGAAAACCTCCCCTTGCTGGCTGCTCCCCAGGAGGAGACACTGATGCTGCAGCCCGCACAGAACAGCCTGTCTTGTGCCAGTCACCAGCATCCCACCCCTGCCCCCTGGGATGCAGCCCCGGCAAGGAGCCAAGCCAGGGACCAGCAGTGCTGATTCCAAAATTTGCAGGATTGGGTGGAGGGGACTGTCGTAATGGAGCAGGGTATCCAGTTCTGCCTCCTCTTCCTCCCAGACATGCTTTGAGCATCACTTGAGCTTCATCCTGCTGAAGTCTGCCCGGGGGAAATGCAGGGGCTGTGCCACATCTCCAGCTCCATCTCGGCAGCATCCCAGGATGAGCAGCCGTGGCCCCACACCACCTCTCCCGCTTGCAGGATCCCCATTAGCGGCACACTCACAGGTGCTGCTTCCAGCTCCGTGCTTGATGCAAGTGGACAATTCCTGCTTTTTCTGCTCTGCCTTGAAAATCAGATGGCTCCTTGCCTTGTTTTCTCATGCGGAAGAGCTGACAGTTAGTCACATCCTATTGTGCCTGCCTCTTTCGTACACAAACGGGCTCGGGCCAAGCGCTCTCACAGCTGCCCACGGCCCCAGTGCTCAGCGTTAGGTGATGGGGAGCTCTGCCCTTCTGGGGGACCTGTGGCCAGGAGGGCCACACCAGAGGTCAGGCTCCCTGGGACCATCTAGCACCAGCAGCCAGCTGGGGCTCGCGCTTCTCCCCAGCAGTTTGGGATCAGCACCAGCTCTTGCAGCAACGCAGAGGTCTCTGCTCTGACTTTATGCCATTCATGACACAGCACGTGGTATCTCTGGGAGCCACCAATGCCTCTCACTACGCAACGCTCCCAGATGCTCTCCTGCGGGCTGGGATTTGGCCAGCACGTGACAAGGAGGCACTCAATGGTGAAAGGTCTGAGGCTGCTCTCCTTTCTCTAAGCTGGATTCTGGTGTACCCCGTGCCTAGCTCAAACAAGCTGCTTGCTGTCACCAGAGACCCAGCCAGGCCCCAGCAAGGCAGGTGACACTGTGCAAAATGGTCTCCAGCCATTCGTTGTGCCTGTCTGGAAGGGTGTGCTCTGATGCTAGCTACAAAACCTGGAAATGATCCAGGAGGTCTTCAATTTTATTTTGATAAACCTTGAAATGGAGTTCAAGGGATTTCTTGGCTGGCATCAGGGTTGATATAGACACAGGGGCAGCTCTTGCTGTGGACATATGTACGGTGGGTAAACCCAAAGCCACGTCCCTCTGCAGACAGTGTTTCCTCAATTACTGCCCCCAAAACACTGCTGCATTTGCCCTTGTCTTTACAACGAGGATTAATAACAGTGACAGACCAGCAATTCTGGGGTACACTGAGGTCATCTCTGGGAGCCAAACGCCCCAGCAAGGAGACAGCCTCACCTGCAGGCACCAGGGTGCTTCTCCTGCAGTAAGACGGGGATGTTGGATCCCACTGGGGACCAGGTGAAGGGGAAGGACATGGGTATGGCCCATGCTGGCCCTGGCTGCTAAGCACTGAAATTCCCTCATGGTTTCTCACTGCTGGAGAGGGAATAGCTGCCTGAGGCTTTGAAATGGGGGCAGCAATGAGTGCTGCCTCTCCATGCGACCCTGCCAGCTCCCCCCGACTCCCGCTGTGGGCCGAGGACAGAGGATGCTCTGAAGAATCCCTGAAAACAAGGCTTTTGCCTCTAAATTGGGCCTGGAGTGAGAAGCGCTCAGCCCAAAAAGGAAGCATCTCCTGGGCTGGTTTCGTCAGCCACGCTGGGGAAGCGGTGGGTGAGGCGGCAGCCCCAGATAACCTTCCGTCCACCCACCTCTATGATGCAGAGCCAAGGGGAGGAGGGAGATGACTAAAGGCAGAGAGGAACAGAAAAATGAGTGAAGCGTCTTCCCCTGCGATGCTGGCCACGTGGCGAGGCCGAGCAACCCGGCACGTCAGCGAGGAGGAGGCAAGGTGTGCCACGGAATGCTGCGGCCAGCCTCCCGCCCTGGCCGTCCCCACTCGGCAGGGCTGTGCCCACCTCTTGGGGTAAATCTTGGGCCAGCTTCTCCCACTCCTTCGCCATCCCTCCATCCCTGCCACTCCCTGGGCATCAGAGGAAAGCCCTCCCTGCCCTGTGTGGTGCTGGCTCACCCCTGGATAAGCCTCATCCACGGGGGGAGCTAATTTTAGCCATGGCCAGTGTGGTGCACACCATCAGCTCTGTGTTGCCAACAGACAAGAAAAGGCTTGAGCAGCAACTCCCCCCCATTGCGGTCCGGTTTACCAGAAAACCGTCCTTGCTGCTTAGCATCTCCGGGCTGTGTACCTGGGAGCAATGGGGAGTCCAGTGGTGGAGACGCATCGGTCCCCCATGCCCGGCTGTGGGGTGCACCTGCCCACGTGCCTGCATGAGCAGAGCTCCCTGCACCTCCATTTTCCGGAAAAGGCAGTGACAAAGAGCCCCCCCCCAGCTCCGTGCTGGTGGGTTTGTGGGGGCGAGGGTGTGAATGAGGGAGGCGAGGGAGAAGCCCCTCCTCCCTCCCTTCTGGAGGGGTCTGAGGGGGTGGGGGGGGCAGCAAGCCCACCTCTCCCTGTGCTGCGGGGGCCATGCAGGGAAGGCAAGCGCGACACCCCCAGAAGCCTCTGGAGAGAGCGGGGAGCAGAGACCAACCTCTCCCATCAGCTGGCGTGGGGATGCGGGGGGTGCCGGCTGCACCGGTGGGAGGGCGAGTGGGAAGAAGCAGCAAAGGCTGCTGGCGGGTGAGTAAAGAGCACTTACCCTTTCTAAGACGATCTCCTCATATTTGAACATCCCATCACTGCCGTTCACCTGGGGAGAGGGAGACAGCGCGTTATGGCTCTGTGCCAGTCCCGGGGGGATTTGCTTTTCCCCTCTGATAGCTAAATATTGAGAATCCAACCTAAAAGCTGCACCATCACTGCTGAAAAAAACTTAAACGCAATCGCTCAAGCCTGCCCTGAAATTAAACTGTGCACTGCTTTGCTTTTCTTTCTGGGCATGAGCCAAAGCCCACTGACTTTAATGCACTTCAGCGCAAAGCCTTTATTCTCCCGGCTCATTTCTTCAGCCATGAAAAGGAACACAACCAAAGGCACAAAAAGAAATAATGCTTTTGTTACATAGCATGTAATTAACCTTGGGAATTCACTGCTGCAGGAAGGGGTCGGTCCATTTAAAGGAAAAAAAATGTCTGTACATAATAACATAATAAACACCTTTAGCAGCTTATATCTTTTAAATCTTTTAGTAGCATGACTGTGTTAACGGGGAATTCAGAATAATTTATTCTACCAAATTAGTTGGGTGCATAGGAAACGAGGTGCGAGTGTGGGCCACAGTAAGAGGGGAAAACATTGTGATGCCCTTATATAAAAAAATGGTGTAGACTGTCTCAATGCTGTAAACCATACTGATCCCCACGCTTAAAAATCTCCCATACCCAGAGTGTCAAAACAGGGCTCTGGGAAACATAATAGCTTGAAACAAAAGGGCTGCAACTGTAGGCTCAAAAATAAGAAAAGGTAAATGTACAGGTCAAAAACTTCCATTTTCCCCACAAGCAACAAGGCACAGGAAAATAAGGCAGCAGTTTCACTCCAGGTCATCAGGATCAGGCCATAAACAGCTGCCAAGGTCTAAAATTTAGCAAGATTTGCAAAGCAATTGGATATTGGAACATCCAGAGCTGTTACACTCAACAGCAACAGTTTTGGAGAGGACTGGACTCAACCTACAATTTGAGTCACTCTGGGAAACAAGGGACAGGATGCAGCAGGGTCTGCACGGCATGGCAGGGGCGGCGGGACCAGGGCGGCGGGGCTCAGCAGGCAAACGCCTCTCCCATCATGCAGCCCTGCCTCTGCCTGCGGCCCTTGGACAACATGCAGGGTTCCTCACGTGGATTTCACATCCACCATTAATTGGTGGTTTGTGGATTGTGTGGACCCACTTTCTGTACACACTCCGTAACCCAAACTGGAGCTGCTGTGGCTTTGTTTGGACACAGGTCCCCTTCTCTTGCACCAGCACGCCGGTTGTGTCCTGCTTGCCCAGCTCCCTGCTATCCGCTCCTGTGGAGGCACAGCCCAGCCATCCTCCAAAACCCCACAGTGCTGGGTTGTTAGATGTAGAGGACAGAAAACATCATTTATGCTAAAGCCATCATCTGACACCATGGAAGGAAACTCAGTGAGATAGCTGTAAGGCCCTATTTATAGGTAGGAAGAGGAAACAGGAGTTTTTCTAAGTGGGAATAATCACGTGCCCAGGTGGAAGAGCAGTTCTGCATGCCAGGATCTAGGATGGGGCTGTGCCACCTGTGACACTCACACCCTTAACCCCTGCCTGGTTCAGCCCTGGTGAGACCAAAGCAATCCCACACCCTGTTGTGGGTACCGTGCTTCAAGAAGGATGAGGTTGGGGAGAGTCCGGAGTGGAGAGACAGGATGAAGCCTCCAGGGAACACAGGCTGAGAGGGTTGTCCCTCCTCAGATGTGCTCCATGCCTGGTCCCTCTCAACTGTGGGAAGATTTCAGGGCACATTTTGGGGTTGAGACATCCAGATGCTCTAATATTAGGATGCTCTGATCCTCCCAGCACATTGGGAAAGGCTTTGGTCAGCTCTTGAACAGGACCCCTCTGCAGAAAAGCACCAGGAGTGGTGGGATTAACCCACAGCAGGATCCCCGACAGCCTTGTCGGGACAGGGACATGTGGCTGATGCCACCTCCTGCCACAGCACCACCCTGGGCCATGCTCCCACAGGCAGGGGGGGCATTGCTTCCCTCACCACAGGCTCCCTCTCTGCCACGGATTGCCCTTCCCTCTTCGCGTCCTACCATACTGACTAATCCTGAGGGGAGCCAGCTTACTGGCCCGTGCCGCCCTCACAGCCTCCCTCGCCACAGCCTCTGGGCTCATCTCGTCTCCGCAGTTGGTAGCCTGGTGCGTGGGGTGCGGCGTCGCCTCTCCCCAGCTTTCCAACAACTCGGATTCCTGGCACCCTTCGCTACTACACACATTGTCCTCTCTGCTTTGGCATTCAACACAGTTGCCACACAGCCAGCCATATGCACACCCACGGCCGCAGAGGAACAGCACATACATACCTACAGGATGGGGATGTGCAGAAAACTTTGACAATCTGTGAGCCGCAGAGAGAGCCAGCAGTGCGCGAGCCCCGCCAAGCAAGCGGCCGCTGCTGGCAAGCACCCGGGGCGCAGAGACACCCCGGCATGCAACCCCATCAGGCACCCTGCTGCCAGGCAGGTGAGTTTGGGGTATCCCCGCTCCGCAAATCTCAGGGCTGCCAATGCTGAGCGGTGTTTTGCATTGCTCCCTGAAAGCAAGCAGTGTTGGTGCTCACCCAGCGTGGTGTGTGCTGGGAGCAGCCTGCTCTGGCCGTGCACGCCGGGGTCAGCCAGGCCTGACCATGAAGTTTTAGCTCTGATTATGTTTCCAAAATCCATGCAACAGAACGCCAGTTAATTGCATAAGGAAGCCAAATGGAGAACTTAATATATACCACGTAACCAAGGGAACAAGCCAACAAAGCAAACGTTCCAGCGTCGGAAAATTGAATACCAGTCACTCACTGACGGCAAAACCTCCCTGTGGCACCCACCGGAGCTGCTGCGACCTGGCTTTGCTGCAGGCTGTTCCCACTCTCCTTCACCAGTGCCCTGTGCTCCTCCCCAGCTCCTGTTTGGGACCATCTCAGTGCTACGGGCTTGGTGGGGAGATGCCTGGCTCCACCGCACCTGGGCAAGGAGAGCACACCCCACCCTGCTCCCGCCTCTCCATGTAATGCCTGCAGAGCTGATGGGGGTGTCGGGCATTAATTAGCTGTTCCCAGCTTATCCCGATCCTAAGCACTGTCTGATTTCTCATGGAAAAGAGTAAGGGTATTTTTTTTCCAAGCCCTTCCCACGCAATAAGCTCACCTGAGAGCTCAGGAAGAGGCTCCCTTCACTGGCCTTCACTTCCCTTTTGTGTTTTGAGCAGCAAGGAAATAGTTAGCGATGATGACATTTAAATCATCAACAGAAGGCTGCAGAGTTAACACTCATTTGATAAACAGAAGAGCACACACCTTCCAGAGCTACTGCAAGCTGTCTGCCGGCTCCGCCGGCCAACACCGCACCAGCGCACGTGGAACGCACTTTGCAATTTGCTAGAGAGTCAGGATTTGGGTTTTTTTGATTTTTTTTAAATAAAAAAAGGGGGGCAATTTAGGAGACTAAGATGGGGTTCCTCAAACTCAACCCAAATAGCCCACCAGACTGCAAGAGGAACTAACCTACAGGAAGGATAATACTGCCTGCAGCCACTTTTGGAGGAGGATCTAGGACATATCTTGTGGTTAGGACGCGATGGGGACAGGCACTGGGACTTAGTGGTGGAGCAGCTGTGTACCGACATAATGAAGAGAGTGAAGGCTGGAGGGTCAGCCCCCGGTGGTGCCAGCCGGACCTGGGGGAGGACGGCGCCTGGCGATGCCCCACACCTGCCCCAGCAAGGGGAAAGGAGAGCAGCCCCGTGCTGGGGCAGCAGGTGTGATGGGCACCTCCCCGCTGGCACAGGCACGGGTAATGCTGGCAAGGGAGAGCTCTCTCTGCCTGCACATGGCAGGGGGCCCAGAGAAAATAGGTCAAGAGCTCCCTCCCTTCACCTCCCTGCATCTATGCTGTCTTGACGCAGCACCAAGACCTACCAACTCGCTTCCAGCTAACCCCTGGCCTCAACCCCCTTGCATGAGTTGCCCACGGTGTTGGCCCTGTGCTCAGAGTAAATAAATGCCATATTTCTGGCCAGCCTTTTGCCAGAGGGCCATAGGGATGAGTCTGCTGAGCTTGGGCAGAGGGAAGGGGTTTAAAGCCTGACAGCCCCAGCACACAGCTGGGAGGGCTTCGCAGCCATGCCGTCTGCGGGAACTGGCAGTGGGACATGCCACCACCAGTGCTTGGGACCAAAGTTTGAGGGTGGCAGTTTAGTTTTGATTTTTTCTGTTTTTTTTCAGGCTTAAAAGCAAGTTTTGCCCTGCTCAAAGGCACTGGACCATGGTGGCCATCTCTGCTGCACCCCACCAGTGACCGCGGCTGGGGACCCTGGCAGCAGAGTCAGCTCTGCACAAGGAGGTTGCCTCTGTGCTCACCGGTGGCAGAGCCCGGGGCTCCCATGGTGCTCACTGACCAGGATCAGGCCTGGGAAGCACTTGGCTTCCTCAGACCTGGCTTCTAGAGGCTGAGGAGGTGGTGGCACCTCACTGCCAGGCAGTGGGGCACCAAAGGAAGGCTCCAAGGACCCAGGCTATGAAACCTTCAACTCCTCAAGGACTTTGGAGTGACCTACCCTGCTCACTTTGTGACTGCCTGGCAGCAGTCGCCATGCGCCCTGGACAGCAAGAAGTTGTTTCAGCTTCAGAGACGCAGCTCTGAAACGCAGAGACCCCATCTGCCATGGGAACTGTGCTTTGGATGCTCCATCTCCCTGCTATGGACCTGCTGGGCAAAATACACCAAGGGGTGAAACTGTGAGCAACAACCTGGAGCTGGCATGGGTGATCCCCCCTGGCTCCTGTCCTTACCTTTCAAGGGATGCTTTTACTACAGCAGGAATTTTATAAGGATTTATTTGGGGTTTTACACCCTGGGGGTGGTGGGCTCTGCACAAGCTGCAGGCAGCAGAGCTGAGCCCCGGCCCCAGTGGTGAGTGGGACCCGGTGCTGCAGCTTGTACTTTACAGTGCTGCTGGTGCCACATGCTCTTGGGGATGGAGGTGGGTGGACAGAGAGACTGAAATATGGAGCAGACTTCTTGATAAACAGCCGGGGCCAAATTCAGCCCAGCAACTAGTCCAATGCAATCAATGGAGCTAGAACAGGAAGGAACTAGACTACATCCATCTGTTTATCATTAAGGAAAGCATTGAATAGTTAAGTAATTAAAGACTGGAAGATGTGACTTTAACCCTTCCAAATACATACTGTACCAACAGGCTTCAGCTTTCAGGTTTGTAAAAAAACATGCTTCCAGATTTGCCATTTTGGTGTGCTCTTCTGCAGCAAGCCCTGGTGTGGCTCCTTTGCTGACCTGGGAAATGGCCAAACGGGAGGTTCTGGGGTGTTTTCCCTGGAGCCTGAGGAGCCTGGCACCCCAGAGAAGGAAAGGACGGAGCAGGGCTTGTTTCTGTGCTGGTATGATATGAAGTAGAAGGCAAGAGGGTTTCCAGGCTGGAGGCTGAGAGGAATCAAAGTCAGGTGTCTCCCCTGCCCTGGGCATGGGCCCCTCCGGGCACCCCGCTGGTGGCACATCCCTGGGCATGGGGCTGGTGGTCCCTGCTCCGCCCAGCAGACAACAGCCACAACCTGCGCCTTCCTTTTGACTGCCACAGGGCAGTTCCCCCCCGGCATGTGCTGCTGGGGTTGGTTGGATGGATAGGTTAGGTGACTGCCATCCCCAGGGTGATGCTGGTGCCTGCCAGGGGTGCAAAGCACCCCCCAAAACCTGGCCAAACCCACCCCAGGGGCTGCAGGAAGGGATCTCCCACCCAACACAGCAAGAAGGAGCTGCGGCCAAGGCACAGGGAGAAGGGGCAGATGGGGATGTGGAGCTAACCAGGTGGAAGGAAAGGGGGCGGGAGGGATATGGAGTTAATGAGATGGGGTAGGGGGAGGCAGCCAGGAGGGCAGGGAAGTGTCATGCACTGTTATGGGAGGAGGCGGTCGCTGGCCCCATGGGCGGGCTCCCTGCTGCTGGCTTCTGCAGGGCTTGGGAGCCTGCCTGGGGTGACAGAGCCTGTCCTTGGCCCTTGGGCTCACCTCTCACTGCCCTCGGGCACACAGGCAGGGAGGAGGGACAGGCACGGCTGGAGCCTGGCGAAGGATGTGGCGCTGGTGGCTGCAATGGTGAGCAGGCAATGTTCCTCCAAGGGAGGGAGGGTACAAAACAGACGTGAAAGCAGACTTTCTATCCAGGAATACCTCCCTGCCCTGCCCACAGCACACCCCTCACTTGCCTCAGTCCAACCTTGCGGTGTGTCCTTCCCTTCCAGGAGACATCGCCCTTTTTCCAGTTCCCTGTAGAACGGCACCAGGTGGGTGAGTGCAGAGAGCAGGCTGCAACATGGCACTGCCTTGCAGCTGGGGTGCCCAGCACACTGTGAGAAGCCTCCAACCCCACAAACACCCTGCCATGCCACGCGTTTGGAGAAGGAAGCCTTTGGGGACAGCAACGGTCTTCTGCCATGTTCATACAAGGCTGCTGGACCCAGGACCACCACACAGAGAGGCACCACCGCCTTCCTCCCCAGTGCCAGGTGGCTTTGGTTCAGCACGCAAGGCATCATTAAACCATACAGCCAGGGTGGCAGAGGTCTCAGCTGGTCTTCCCTTCCTTTTCATAGCTCTGCCCAACCAGCCCAGCACAGCTCTGATGCACACTGACCCCACCACAGGTTGTGGGCTGAGATCTAAGGAAGGTTCAACCACCAGAAGTCACCTGCAGCCCTCCACCACAACTCCAAAGACAAACCAACCCCAGCTCTGAGTCCTGGTGCCGCTTCATTAATGTGGAAGGCAGCTGAAATTTGCTGCATCAGAAGAAAACCAGGTGCAAAGCACCCAGCCCTGGCAAGCTGTCAACTGAGCTCCCTTTGGGGAAAAAAAGGGGAGCACCCCACGAGCACGGAGCCAGTGCTGCAGAAATTAGCGCTGGCCACCCTGCTCCCTCCATCCCCCCCAGCAGGAATGATTTGCAAATGTTCTGGGAAGGGATGCAGCAGCACGCAAACCCTCTCTGCAAAAAACCAAGGAGGATTAGCTTTATACTACACCAAGAGTGCCAAATGCACTGTGGCTGCAAACACTCACAGTTACCAAGCACTGCTCAGCTGCTGGCAGCCTTCACTGGGAGAGGAGCAGCATCTGATGGGTCCTGCTGCCCTGAGGACCAGCAGGTGCAATGCCAGCAAGTGCCTGGAGAGCCCTGTCTCCCTCCTGAGGGGCCAGGGCCGCCAAAGGGGGCTGAGGCAGCGCAGGAAGGTAAGGGATGCCCCAGCAGAGCCTCACAGCCACTCTGCATGGGACACTGAGGAAATGGCTGTGTTGGTAACGCTGAACGCAGCCAGCCCAGCTGCCCCTGCTCCTCTGATGCCTGCTTACCCCACAGTGTGCCCCTCTGAGTGCCTCCTGCCTTGTACCCTTCCTGTGCTGGAGTCCCCAGCATCACTTGCTGCTAGCCTTGGCTCTGCTCAGCATCACCCAGCCCCAGTGAGGTTTGGGGGTGAGATGTGCTGTGGGGACATGGCGCAGGAATCAGGCTCCTCTGCCACCTCACCAGGGCCTCCTTGGGCTGGAGGAGCCTCTCCTGCACTGCCGAGCAGGGAAAATGCACCACTTGTTCAAAGGAAGAAAAACAAAACCAGGAGACTTACAGAGAGCCCTTGTTCCAGCGAGTCTGTGTTCACGATAATGGGAGCAGGGTTGGCCTGTGAGGAAACAAAAGTGGGATGTCACCAAGCTAAGCAACAAACCCAGCCCTTCGCGGTGCACTGTCTCTCCCCTGGCTATGCCACCACAGACCCTCCGGGCCAGGGAGAAGAGAGTAATTCAGGAAGGGCTCTGCTCTTGTCCCTCCTCCAGGTGCACAACAGCCCTGGGACAGGAGCAGGGCCACAGCATGGCTCTTGGCATTGGTCCCCTCCTCAGGCCTGGTGTGTCCCAAACACCCCATGGCCTCAGCTACTGGGAAGGAGACAGGGAAGGCTGGAAACTCTCCCAGCCTCAGGCCAGAATTCCACCAGCACCAAAATTTACTTGCAGTTCAGATTACTGAGGGGTTAGGAAATAGAAGGAGGGATATATGGCCAGCAGGCCAGCCCTGAGGCCTTCAGGCACATTCCAGCAGCTGCTGCTGCCCCTCCTGAGCATGGGGCCACCATGCCCCAGGGGACGCGGCAGCGTTTGATCCCTCATCCTCATTACCCCTGGGGTAAACCCTCTGCTCGGCAGCCTCAGCTCATCCCCCGCTCCACCACAAGCATCCCCCCTCTCTTGCAGGGCCCCCCATAAACCTCTCTCCGGGTGCCCCTCCTCCTGGACTGCCCTCTGCCCGTTACCTCGTTGCACACGGCAGGAGGGACACACGCGCAGAGGGCAGGCGCAGGCAGGACGAGGCAGGGACGAGGCCCTAAAGGGAGGGAGGCTCTCCCGGGAGAAGGGCACGGCGGAAGCTGCAGCGCCGGGGGCCGAAGGGCCGGGGGCGGCCGGGGGCCCCGAACGCCGCCCGCGGGGTCCCGCCGCGCCGGAGCTGTCCAGCGCCGCAACCTCCTGAAGGCGCGGTGCCCCGCGGAGCGCGCAGCGCAGCCCCTGCCCCCGGGAGCAACCCCTGCGGGCGCGGCTGCTGGGGCAAGGCACCCGGGAAGGCGTTTGTCTCTGAGCGGGAGCGTGAGGGAGAAGCGGCAAAAAGTGAGAAATTTCAGATTAATTACAAGGCCGACGTTCCTCACCCGCACGCGGCAGCGAGTGGTGCGAAACCTGGAAGGTCAGGGGCGAGTCGGGATTTGCATCATCGTTCCAAGGCTCGTGTGGAGAACAACAGCCAGAGCGAGACGGGGAAACGCTAAGAGACGTGAACTGCAAGGGGAGGTGAACCCTCCGCCTTAGGGCATCAGAAACATCAGTCAGGGTCAGGAGCAAGCAAGTCAAGGTGTGGGCTGGTGCAGCAATTAACAGGAACCACTGTCTGTCCAGTAACGTGGGTGGTTGGATTGCACAGCCCAATGGCCTCTGTGAGGCTGTGATATCTTCACAGGAGCAGGCTACCTCCTCATTGCCCTCCTCTGGGTTTATATGCCCCCGACAGAAACCAACCTCCTCTCATAACCCAGCATGGCAGTCCCCGCCACCTCCTGTTTCAGTTGATCATATTTCTCGACTTTCCACTCTCCTCATTTTGTAGGTGGGAGAGTTAGGGGTCAACCGGATTGTGGTTTAAATCTTGCCCTGAAATGTTCTGCTCTCCTATGGATGGAGCAGGAGGTAGTTAATTTGATTTATTCAGCTGCTTTCTGATCTTTCCTGCAGCTGTAACTATTGGTTACAAAACCATAGTTTTTATGGCAATTAATTCTCTAGCTCAGGCAAATATGACCACTTCCAAACACTCCTGCCAAACCCCTCCCCCATACATAAAAAAATCGCAATTTTCAGGTCCAGTGTCTTGGGATCTCCATAGCCCAGAAGCAATGTTAAGCTGGGAATAACCCCTCTCTGGCAGTACACAGTCCTTGTATTTAATCCAGATAATTTGTGAGATAGCATATATTAAACCTGGCACCGGCTTTTATTAGTCCCCAGTGCAATTCTAGGAAGGGATTCCACATTTCAAGGCAAAAAAGAAGCACTTCTACTGCCAGCAATTAACAAACGATGGATGTTTGAACCTTGATGTGCCAGAGGCCAGCTGTTATTAGATGAGTTTCCAGGAAGGATGCAGAAGAGGCAGCCTAAGTGAAGGTAGCCCATCACGTGCCCCATGATTTATGACATGAATTCAACCCCACAAATGATGCTTTGGATCCCTCCCAGGGAGAAGTGCTGTGTATGACAATGTTATAGAGGCTTTTGCAGGTCCAGCCTGAGTCCTCCACTGAGCCCCACTGCAGTCTCTTTGTTGAATTACTAATAGCCCACAAATCACACATCACATTGCCTCGCTCACACAGTGGTGAGGCCTAAGGACATATTTTGTCTAGCCTGCTCACTGCGCACTGAGCATCCTTTGCAGCCATTCCACACTAGTGATTTTTACATCTCAAAATACTGCTAGGAGCACAATTTCCCACTCAGGCTCCAGATGGGACCCAAGAGATGCCGAATGTGAGTGGCTGCTTAAAACAAAGTCACACATGGTCAGGAGGAATTCAGACCAGGAAATCCCTGCTTGCCTCCTGTGGCCAGCTATTCCAGCTACTACAAGAAATGTGTTTGGACATTAGCTCCGACTTCCACTTGCAAATATTCCAACATTTGCACCTTGCCTGTTCTACTGCAGAGTCACACAAGACCTAAGACTCAGAAATAAGCAGAGGGCCTGAAAATGAAAAGCCTCTGCTTCCCTCTGTCAGGCAGGTAGATGTACCAAGCCCTCTGCTAGCCAAGGGAGAAGAGAGAACATCATTTTTTGCTGGGCAGCAGGAACGTGCTGGTGAATTAACCATGCCCTCAATTCTATAGGGAACAGTAAGTAATTTATGCCCTAAGGAGCAGGGGGCTGCTGCATGCATGGAGGAGAAGGAACAGGGCTGTGCATTCAGGTCACATTCAATGGAGGCTGTCAGATCTCTTCCATCTAAGCCGCTTCATCACACTATTGTTATTTACCAAGCCCTGTTTGTGCTTGAGGGGTTTACAAATGGAAAGAGAAGAGGTCCAAGCCCTACGGTGCTCATCCTATGGCAGCAGGACCACCAAAGCCCAGCAGAGCTGGAGGTGTCCTGAACTCTCTCCATCAGGCAGAGGCGCAAGGGGCTGCACAGATCCTTGGGCTCAGGGGCTGGAGGCTGCAGGGAAGGTAGGACTCAAGGAGGACCTCGGGGAGCGAGGGGGGTCACTGCACACATGCAGAGATTGATCTAGGCGCAAAGCCAGCGAGGCAGAGGACAGCTGTTGGGAAAATCTGGGCAGCAACAGGAGTCAAAGGAAATAGCGGTGAAGGGGGGTGAGGTTTGAAGGTCAGGATTCAAGAGCTCTCTGGTCTCACAGGGGCTGAGAGAAGCAGAGCCTCACATTCCCCTGTGTTGAGGCACCAGTGCTCAAGCACTACACGACAGTCCCAGTGGCAGCCACAGCCCAGGTGCTAAAGGAGAGGGCAGCAACCTGCCCCATGCAGCCCTCAGTGAGGGCCTGGCTCCCTGCAGAGGCCCGAGGAGAGCCTCGAGCCCATCTGGGGGCAACTGCCTCCGGGGCTAAAGCCAGAAGGAGGCTGCGGGTCTGCACACAGGGCAGGAGGGACGTCTCCTCCCCAACAGCCCGCAGCCCCCCCCGGGCTGGAGCAATTCCCCTGCAGCATGTGCAGGGAGCAGCAAAACAGCCAGCAGCACTCAGACACACCTCAGGTGTAGGATGCGGCCTTTCAGAAACACCTTTAGATATCACTTCTGGGCAGTCATCTGAGAGGGACCGCCACCAGTTGGGCTGTATGGTGGGTGACTGGCCTCAGCAGCCCAGGGGCACTAACACAGTCACCTGGGGGCAGCCAAGCCCCAGACACCTATAGGTATCACCCTTCACCTCCATTTCTGTTGTTGTCATCTGCTGGGCCAAAGGTAGGAATTGCAAAACATGATGATTTTCCAAAACTTCCAACCAAAAGAAAAGCTGCAATTAAATGCAAACAGAGGAGGTTCGTCAGCTTGCTTCCAAGGGTCTAGCCTTGCCCTGTGGCATTTCCCCAAGGACTGCTCTCAAGGCTGGCACACGGGAGCCGAGTGGGGAGACTCTGAACTGAAAGTTCAAGATATTCTCTCCAGAGCTGAATTCCTGAAGCTTTGCAACAGCTCCACAGAGTCAGCATGGGGGCCAGCCCACAGAGGTCAGGAATTAGGTACCTCCTCCAGACAGAATAAATGCGCTGCAGACATCCCAGGCCAATGGCAACAGGATTGTGCCCACATATAAATCCATTTCCATCTTAACTAGCAACAGGACTCAAACAGGAGCCTCCAGACCTGACAAATACCAGGCCTAACACACAGAACTGGTCTCCGCAGGAGGCCAGTGTGCCCTATGTGTCATGCAGTGAGGGATGCGCAGGATAGGGTGACTATTTGTGACTCTGGGCTAGTGCATGAGAAGCAAAGTACTAACTTAACTCCTTTGTTTCTGCAACTTTCCCAGATTGGATCAGAGTGAAAAGTCAATTTGCCTTTTAATATCCTTTGCTTCGTACCGTCCGAGATGTAATAGTAACGCTCAAAAGGAAATGGCTCTGGAAATAAGTGAAATTTAGTCTTTACATCCTTTTAAAAGCTCTCAGGGCCAGAGGCCAAGCAGGGAGATGCCCAACAGAAGCATCTAAACAGGGTGGACACAGTGGGCTGCTTGTAGCCTGGCTCCATCTGCTTTGATTTTTTTTTTTTTAAAGAGTGTTAAACTGTGGAGAAGGCTGTGCATTTACAGCTATGAAAGCAGCTGCTCTGTGGCAGGACCCCACAGTGGTGGGCACTAGCTGTGAACACACAGGTACCAGCTCAGGGGCGCCAAGGAGTGGTGCAATGCTGCCGTGGCAGCGGCGTCGGCTGCAGGATGCCTGGGCACCAACAGGGTCCCACTGACGGGGCAGGGAGTGGGTTTGCACCAAGCCAATGATTTAATTTCACAGGAGTGAGCCCAGGTCCTGCCAGTGTAGCACACATGGCAAGCCTGCGCTCACCGCCACTCACCCTGATAAGCACCGACACGCTCATCTGCTTCACACCAGACTTCCCTGCCCTGCGCACAGACGCTGGTTTTCCCAGCGCCGGGGCTGCCTCCTGCACCAACGCAGATCCCAACAAATAGCTGCCAAAAACATCACCTCCCAAAGCAGCTCAGATGACACAGCTCCTCCACAGCAACCTGTGGGCATTTCTGAGGTCAAGGCAGGACAGAAACCCGCTCCTGAGGCTCCCTGCACCGAAGGCAAGGGAGGGGATGAGCCCCGGCTCTGCCCCTGCCAGAGGGCTGGTGCATGGAGTAGAGAGGTGCTGGCAGCGTCCCTCCAGACTGCTCTGAGTCCCCACCCCCGATGCCTGCACACCTACAGACCCCCTCGGCTTTCACCTGGCCATGCCCAGGGAAGCCGCTTCACAGACCTCCCATTAAGAAATGATGCATGGCACATCCCCTCCCAGAACGAAGCCTGGCTCCCAGTTGGCCCACAAGATGTAGGGCTTTTCCTACAGCTTAATACCAAATCCATGCTTTGGCCTTCCTATCCCTTCCCTTCTCAAGGGGAGAGGTACCACACTGCTGCCAGAGGCTAGTCCCCTTCTCACAGCTCCCTGCGCTCACCTCTTTCTGCCTTCACAGGCTCTTTACACGGTGGCCAGAGCGGAGGGTACTTGGGAGCATCAGAGGGCTGCAGAGTCCCAAGGGAGAGCTGCATTCCTCAGGGCTCCCACAGGCTGGGATGGGGAAAGGGAGAAAAAGAAAACTGAGGCTGGAAACTTCTGGAAGCTGAAGGATTTCATGGCCAGAGATGAGTCACCCTTCCCTTTAACTGGCTGGACAAAATAACTCTCTTTGCATGTTTTCTCACCCACTGCAAGAGCGACCTGGTGGCTGACACTGTTTGGGCAGGGGGAGGCACACACCACGCAACAGTGTGCCTGCACGAAGGGGAGCGACAGGCTGAGCCTGACCCCATGCCTTCCTTTTGCACAGCTCAAAACGTGGCATAAACAACATAGGAAATGATGCCAGGGCTGACTGTGGAGCTTGCAGGTGCCCAGACACCCTGTGTTGGTCCTGACTAGCCAGGCAGGGCTACTGCCCGTGCCCCTGTGCTTGGCTCCCAGCCAGTGTGGTGGCCCGTGGGTGAAAGCAGCCCTCCTCTCCAGGCTGCCTCTGGGAGACATCAGAACTGGGCCGTTTCGGTGGTGTGAGCAGGCTCCGGGGCCATGGTGGCAGAGCCCCTGCCCCTCAGCTGTGCCTCGGCACTGGCTCAAAGCACCACGGCCATCCGGAAACAGGGAATGCAGGATTTGAAAGGTCCCTGGTCACAAGGATCTTTGGCAAAGCCGCTGAAGTGCCCAAAGTGTAATGTGAACACAAGCAGCTACTGAGGGTTTAATCTTTGTTTTGGTGCCTTTTTTTTTTAAAGAGTAAGCTTAAATAGGGACTGGAAAAAGCCTTCACTCAGTGGAGAAGGAAGAAAGCTTCCCCAAACAGAAGCTCTGTGGAGTCTAAGTTTCCATTTAGAAACCATTAAGGCCAGTGTGTTCATACTTGAAAGTTAGACATCCTGTTCCAGGCTCAGCCCACTAAAATAAGTGACCCAATTTGCAGAGGTGCTGGGCTCCGGTAGCTTCCCTCTGACCTGGTGGTACCAAATAAAATTGACTCAATTCCTTTTTTCACAGGAAGAGTTATTATCATCTGAAAGACTCACACGCTTTTTTCCCCCCCTCTCAGACAAATATATATGTACAGAGAAAGAAAAAGAGTGAATAATGGACAGTGTTAAAATAAAGATTTCTTTGGTCCCTCGGATTCAAATATCCTATTTTCTTCTATTCAGTAAGTTCCAATGGACACCAAGTTACAAAGTGTTAAGAAACATGTTTCTGTGGGACAAAAGCAAACCAAGATCCATCAACAGAGCCTCATACTAAATTCCAGTTAATGCAAAGGTGACAAGAGGGTATTTAGGGCCTGGTCAACGGTGCCCAGAAGCACAACGTGTCCCCAGATATAATTACACCCTCTGAGCAGTCCTTCAGCAAGCCCCATCCAAGTGAGCTTCTGCAGACTGAACTGTGAACTTCATTTCAAATTCACGTATTCTGAACTTGTTAAACACTGTATTAAAAGTTTTCATCCCCAATTCCCCAATACATGTTCATAGCATATTGTTGGATTTGCAATGAGGGCCCTTGAGGGATCCCTGTACCATCCCATCTTTGCATGTGTTAAAACCAGCTGTGAGCATTAGCACAGCCCATTGCACCTGCAGCACTGGCACGACCTTACGGCAAGCATTAAGCCCATTCCCGAATCACAGCTGCAATGCCGAGCCAGAGACGCACCGTCCCTCCTGCCAGCGTGTGGGGATTGGGATGGCAGGCAGAGCCCCCATGCCCCAACCACACCAAGCTCCTCATGCCCCAGTGCAGACTGGTGCTGGACCTGCTCTATCCCAGGACCCAGAGACCATGGTCCCCTCAGAGAGCATCCTGCATGGGCCTGTGCACCGCAGGCACCCAGCACATAGCCATGGCCGTGGCTGATTACGGCCCGATTAGTCTTAATGACTTCCTCTCTCTAAATGAGCATTCACAGCTAAGGAAGGAGTGGAAGATCCTCTCCTCCCATCACGGCATACAAAGCACCGAGGGGCTTACCCAAACGAGGCAACCCTCCAGAGACAACGACAGCTTTTCCTTCGCTTCCACCGCCCACCCACCTCTACACCCAGGGTACCCAGACAGGACCTCTTGGTACGGCCATCTCCTGGGTTTCCTTCTCATGCAACGTCCCATGGGACCCTCCTACCTCGAGCACACCCTGAGGATGGCTGGCAGATCCCCACCGAATCCCCAGCACTGGTCAGGACTGGGCTCAGGCAGGTCCCAGCCATGTGACACCCAAAATCATGGGGCAAGAGCCAGGTGGAAAGTGCAGCCATGGGGGCACTGAGAGCATCCCTCCAGCAGGGGCGAGGGCAATTGCTGCTGTGGTGGAGGCTGAAGGTCTTCCTGCCACCCCCAGGTTCTTCACGAGGAGCCAACTCCTGCACATGGCTACATCCCTGCTGAAACCTGCCCGTGCTTGGCCCTGGCTGCCTCACCAACGTGCTCTCCTCCTCCTTTGGCAATGTGGCAGGGCCACATCGTCCCGTTTTTGGTGGGTACTTTCCTCTTCTTACACATGTTGCACTGATGGGGTCTCTCCCACCTATGTGGCTTCACACGCTGCCTTTACAGCAGTGGCTACTTCTCTACTACGGCCAGTTTGGGCACCAGCTGCAGTGCCTCTCCCTGTGCTGCTCCTGGGGTCCCTCTGGCAGCTCAACACCCCAAAACCAGCAGCAGGGTGCAGCTCCAGGGCTGCGGTCTGTGCATCTGGGCTGGCTGGCAGGCAGCAGTTGGTAATCCGGCCGGAGAGGAGCTAAGCTCAGTCCTTCAACTCCCCTCTCTAATTCCAACGTTATCCCTTACCATATTAATGGGATATGTTGGAAGGGTCAGCAAGCACAAGCGCACAGCCCCTGTCTGAGGAATTCACATGCTCAAGGGAAGGGGGAAAAGTCTTACAGGTGAATAAAGAAACCAAGGAGACAAACGTCCTCAGCTGTCCACTCCTAAATGAACTTGAAATGTTTTGGGAAGGAGCACTAACAACATCTGACCCTCCTCAGCCTGGTCCAGGGGATGGGCGACAGCAGGACATGGGATGCCTCAGGGTGGGCAAGGGGAACTGGTTCACCCAGCATCTGGGTGTTAAGGCATAAGTTTCCCCAGGAGATGCACAGGGAGGAGAAATGACTTTATAAAGCATTAACTGGGCCTTGGTTCCAGCTAGCAGTAGGAAAGGAAGGTCAAGACCATCAGAAATATCGGCTGCCTCCCAGGTCTGTGGGGCAAGGGGCCGAGGGCGGGTGTGAGGCTGGGTTTGGGGGAGGGAGAGCAGCTCAGCGCCTGGTTATAGCAACTCAGCTGGGTGATGACGGCAGGATCACCAGACAGAGATGCCCAAGAAACAAGCTGAGAGGTGAAATCAGATGGAGGGAGATATATTAGGAACAGACACGCAGATTTACACATCGTGAGTGAGGAGGTGACAAACAGGTCTGTGGGATGGGAATCAAACTCTCACAATGAGGGCGTGGAGTGCGATGAGGAATGGTGGAGAGGGAAGACCCTCCCGGGACTCCGGCTGGCAGGAGGACATGCTGGAAGAGATGCTGGAGGTGCAGGGAAGGCAGAGGGGCCACCAGTGACCGGAGAGCAGGGGCCAAGCAGATGGACGGGATCAGGGACAGACAAGCACTGCGTTCAGCGACAGAGCCAGACGCAAAGGGCAAGTTTCACTACAGTTGTATCTACATTTAGGTTGCCAAAAATACCTTTCACAGATTGGCTGTCTTTAATTAAAAGGATGTCTCCTGTGCTCCTGGCACGATGCAGAGCTCGCCCTGCCATGCGGGGCTCTGCGTGGACGCTCTGCGGGGGGGCTTTCCCATGGGGTGGCTTCTCTCTGCCCACGTCCTCCTGTGCCCTGCCAGCACTGGGCAGGTCAGGCAGCGGTGCTTCCCCCAGATGCCCCTCCATGGCCCAGGCACAGAGCAAAGGAGGAAAACTTCACCCCATTCCTGTTTTGGCTTCTCCCCTTCCCTCCAAACACAGAGAACGCCTTCCTCCTCTCTCCTCCTCCACCTTTCAGTGTAAAGATTTAGCTAATTTCTTCTATGAATAGCACAGGAGTAGCCATAGCAACATCACCCTGCCAACCTCACCACCTCCACTGCCTCCGTGTCCCCGGCACCCTGTTCCTCTCACCCTCCCTCGCACCTCCCCAGGGAACATCTGGGGCTTCAGCCATTTCCCACGAAGCAACCTGCGTTTGGCTTCCCACCTGCCCCATTGGCTTCTCCCTCCTTCCTTCCAGCCATGCCTGCCTGTCGCTCAGAAACCCAGCCCGGACCCACCACTGCCTCCCCAAGCTCTTTCCTCCTCCCCGCCCCCCCATGCCCCAAGAGTCAGGAGCCCCAAATCCTGCAGCATCCAAAGGCTCGACAAAGGCTGGTGCTTCCACCAAGACATGCTGCCCTGTGTCCACCTGTTCCAGGTAATTCCCTAGTGCACGGGAGGAACTATAACAAGCAATGTTTGTGCATGGAAAAACACCACCTTCAGTGAAATACTCACTGCTGAAGACAGGCAGGGAGGACCTGTCCCCTTCTTCCACCTGCTTGGCCATGAAACGCTTCTCCCGGGGGGGGCCACACAAGCCCAGCATGCTCTGGGCACTTGCAGGTGGTCAGGGACTCATTGTGGTGCTGGTCTAACCCCCCTCTGCATCCTCCTGACTCCCCAAGAGGGAGAAAGGGGGCACAGGAAGGAGGGGACAGCAGGACAGCACATTTCTGGCCAAGCAGAACCAGCCAACGTGGGGCAGCCCCAGGGGTGAAGGGCACTTCCGAACATGCCTGGGAACTGCACTGCCCCAGGCCTCTTCCCCAGCCACCCCAAATGCACATGAAAACGCTGGTGAGACCCTTGGGACCCTCATGGGGGGCCCCACTCTGGCCACCGTGCCTGGCACCAGGGCCCTCGGGGTGAACTAAGCCACAGGGCTAGACCTTCCCTGCGGGAGGGAAAGGTGCTGGCTGCTGCTGGATCCTCAGCGCAGGGAGCAGCGCTGGAGAAGGGGCTCGGGCACAGCCGGGCAGCTCAGCACTCCTCTCCTGAGAGCCCGTGGGCGTCACTGTGCAGGGGAGAGGAGGGGGTTGAGCGCTCTGCTCCTCTAGTGCTGCGCATCAGGGATGCTTCCCTGGATCGTGCTGCCATTCCTCCCCCAAAGCCGGGAGTCCTCCTCTCACCCCAGTCTGGCAGGGGAGGACTCGAGTCCTCCACCAGCAAGCAATGGGGGACGAGGAGGGCGCAGGGCCGGCCGGAGGGACGGTGATGGGAACAATGGAGGACAGAAGTGACAACAAGTGCAGGGAGCGGGCACTAACGAACAGGGAACATGGATAGATAAGGGAGAAGAAATGGAAGAGATCTCAAAGGGGAGAAGAAAACCAAAGCAAAAACAAATGAGAAACCCAGAGCTCAGAGATTTTCTCCCTCCCTGTGGTCTGGATTAGGGGTTCTCAGTTACTGGCATTGCCTGAGCAAGCTAATTTGTGTCCTAGAGAAGGGGATAAGCAAGAGAAGAGAATTGACAGGGCACCGGAGCTGGGAGGAGGTACAGGTTGATGTTGGGACCATGCTGTGTGTTGGGCAGCACGTGTGGGCATGTCTCGCATGCCACGGAGCTGCACACAGGGTCTGTGGGTACGCGTGATGTCAGAGAACATACACCACCATATGCAACCATGAGCACATTTCCGATGTCAGAGCATCCACACATGGCAGCCACACCAGCACACGCAGGTGGTGCACGCTCTCCTCTGCTTGTGTGAAGAAGCAAGGGGAGTAAAAAGGCTTAAATGAGAGGTGGTGAAGCTCCCCAAGAGGTGAACAGATCCCTGCTTTCCCGGGGAAGCCTCCTGGCCTGCACACCCCTTCCCACCTCTGCTGCTGGAAGTGCTTCCAGGGACAGGGAGCACATTTAAAGGGGCAGCCCTGAAAAATGGCAGCCCTGCCTCTAGCAGAGGCTCTTGAGGACGCAGAGGCTGCCTCCTCAGCTCCTGCGAAGGAGACTAGCTTCACACCCACAGCATCCAGCCAAATCTACTCAAAGTCCAACATCTCCCAGCCTCCCAGAGCCAAACCCATCTGCCTGGGCACAAGCCATGCCCAGCTGTTTCCATTATACCACCTTTTGTCCCTCTGCCCACCACTGGGCTGGGAAGAACAAGGATTCCTGACGGTTCAGGCACTTTGCACCCTCGGATTAGAAGGGGAGCATTGCTGAGGTATTTGATGCAAAGCTTTACTCATTGCATACATTTGCTACACACCACGGAGCAATCCTGCCTGCTCTGATACAGGCAGTGCACATACCACACACGTCATATTCTACATGTGGACCCCGTTATGCTCACGTAGCCTCACACACTGGCATCCTCTGTTGCTTGCAATGCCGTGAGAAGCTTTTGATTCCCCCCCCCCATCTTCAGAAAGGCTAAGGCTGAGCAGAGACTCCCAACGTGGACTTTCAGAGCAGCCCAACCCCTGGGGCTTCATGGCAGCACCACAAAGACACAATGATTTCTCTTCCACCGTTGTAAAAACGTAAAAGGCTCCCCTGCCCAGCCTGCCACGGCAGCAATGCAGCTGGCATCGCTTCCTTCCCAGCCTGCTTGCAATCATCTTATCAGGAACCCTGGGCTGGACCTTTCATGCAAGTAGGAGTGGAAAGGAGGGAGCAGACATGCTTCAATTCCCTGCTCCTACCCAGCTCCCCGAGCTTGCTGCTCCGAATGCAGGGAAGGAAAGAGATAGCAAAGGAAAGATGGGAGAATGCTTGCCAGGAATCAGCAGGCGAGAGAGAGCCGAGGCTGATTTTGATGCAAAGAGTGATGGAGAAAGAGACAGAAAGCAGGACCAGGCTAATAGCAAGGTGGCTGGGTTTTTGGGTCCTTTCTGTAAACATCATCTGAGCGTATCAGCTTTGAATCTAATTATTTCAACCAGAGCTACAGACTGAGACAGTAATGAAGAAAAAACGGGAAGGGAAGAAGAGGGTTGTGTTTTCCGAGGGGAAAGGAGGAGAGAATTCCCATTGATTCCCATGTGTCTGCCTGCTACAGTGTCTTGAAATAATAATTAGAAGGATCAATAAGAAATCATGTGAGGTTTGGAGATAATGAATGAAAGAGGCAGAAGAAGCAAATTGAAATGCCTTTCTCTAAAGCAGGGTAAATTGTTTTTCAGGCAGGGTCTAGCCTCCATTTTAATGCTTTGCAAACAGATCCAACCATTTTCTAAGCTGGCTTGTGGGTTCAAAACAAGACTGGTCTCTCCATTCAGGGGAGAAAGAGAGAGACAGCCTGAGAATGGGTCCTGGAGGAGAACACTAACAAAATGAATGTGTGTGGGAAGAAATGGAAGCAGTGAAATGGGGCAGAATGCACACAGCGTGCCAGCGACCAGAGCAGGGTTACGTAATAATTTGGGGGAGCAGGGACGTAGCAGCAGAGCAAGGAAACCACAACTCAAGGGAGTGCCAGTTGGGGAACGCTGGCAAGTGGCACCGCGAGCCCACGAGGCTGCCCGGCAGGCAGCGTGCCCCACGCCTGCTGAACACAGTATGATGGGATGCCCTCAACACTGCTGGGGCTTCAGGCAACGGCATCGTAAGTGGTGAGGACCTTGGGTGGGGTGTCTGAAAAACATCACGCCTGACGCCCGCCTTGTGTCGAGCGAGACCCAGCTGGCCCCGGGGAGGCTGCTCCGCTGCAGAGCTCCTGCCCTGGGCAAGACCATGGCACCCAGCCCAAGCGACAGCGATGCCAACCTGAGCGACGCCGGCGGCCAGCCCGAGCGACGATGATGGCCAACCGCAACAACGCTGGCGTCCAGCCCCAGCAACGCCAGCATCCACCCCGGCCGCCCGTGACGCCCCAGGGGTGACGCTGCACCCTGCCACGACCCCGCCGCTCTCCCTGGGTTACCCCCCGTCAGCCACCCGCCCCGTCCCATCCCATCCCGCACCGGGGAGCCGCCGCCCGGGGCTGGCCCGTACCTGCTCGTACCAGTCGCGGCTCGAACACGTGCACTCGGGCCACCAGCCCGGGCCGCTCCCGTTCACCTTGGGCGCGCTCTTCCCCGGCGGCGGCGGCTTCAACGCGGCGGGGTCGCGGGCGGGGGGCCCCAGCTTGGCCTTGCCGCGGGCAGCGGGCGCGGCCCCCCCGGGCGCGGGCAGGGTCTGAGAGCCGTAGCCGCCGTAGCCGTACTGCTCGTGCTGCCACTCGCCGTAGGAGGGGGGCTCCATGCGCCGCAGGGCCGCCATCCGCGTCACCTCGTAGCACTCGGGGCACTTACAGCAGTGGTGGTGCTTGTGCATCGCTGCCCTCACACCATAGAGCCGGCAGGGAGGGAGGGAGGGAGGGAGGGAGGGAGGCGGCGCGGAGGGAGGGAGGGAGGGAGGGATGCTCGGGGGGCGGCAGCAGCCCCCGCCCCGCGCAAGGCGCGCCTGCCGCCTCCTCGCCCGCTCGGCACCCCCGGCCCCGCGGGCGGGAGCGGGAGGAGGAGGAGGAGGAGGAGGAGGAAGGGGCGCGGGGGGGGGGGTTACAGCGCGGTGATCTCCGCGGGGGCGCGCCACGGCATCGCCCGCAGGGCCGCTCAGTCCCGGGGCCGCTCCCGGCGCGGGGCAGCGGCTCGGCTCGGCTGCACGGGGCGGCTCAGCCCGGTCCGGCGCGGCGCGGCGCGGCTCGGGAGCGCGGAGCGCGGCACCTGCGGCGGCGCGAAGTATCCCCCGCCCCCGCCGCCCACCCCCCCCCCCGCGGCCAATCCGCGCCAGCGGAACCCCCGCGCCCCGCCCCACCCCGGCGAGGAGCGCGGGGGCGGGGGGGGGCACCGCTCGCCGAGCGCTGCGGCCGCGCTTGCCCCCACCGGCCGGGGCAGTTCCCGGGCGGGCGGTCCACAACCCGCCTGCCAGCAGCGGGCCCCGGGGAGCGCCGGCGCTGTCGCCGCCGCTCCCCGGCAGCCCGCGCTGGCGGCATCCAGAAGGAACAGAAATCCTCCGCTCGGCAGCCTCACGCATCACCTGCGGCTACCCGCACCCCGTCCCCATGCCCAGACGCACCAGGCGGCTCTTGTGCAGCTCCGTTCCTCTAGCCCCTGCACGGCGGTGGGCGGCCCTGCCAGCTTCGTGGCTGACACCAAGGGGGGTTCACTTCGCATCAGCTGAGGTCTGCACTGGCGTATGAAATCATTTTTCCGGACCTGAACCATGGTCACTCGCCCGGCAGCAGCATCTCTGCTGCATCCCCACGTCAGCTCTCACCCTGCTTTGCTGGAGGTGTTGCCACACGCTCCAGCACAGCACCCTGGGGCTGCTGCCGTTGCCCAGTGAGCCAGGGGCGCGTTGGGGGTGCAGAAACCCCAAGGGCCTTTGCTGGGTCTTCCACCTACTGCCATCAGGGGATGGTAAAAGCAGAGTTGAAATGCCTGCTGGTGCAGCAGGGCAAGGGCGCTGCTCCCAGTGCAGCTCAGGCAGCCCCTCACCTCTTGCACCGAAGTGCCAGGCTGGAAGAAGTTCAGAAGAGAGTCACCCATACAAATTGAAGGGTAGAAAG
This sequence comes from Harpia harpyja, assembly GCF_026419915.1. NCBI lineage: Eukaryota > Metazoa > Chordata > Aves > Accipitriformes > Accipitridae > Harpia > Harpia harpyja. The sequence continues at coordinate 15,500,977 of NC_068957.1, forward strand.
AAAAAACGTTACAAAAAACCACATCTGACCAGTTAGAACCTGAAACCGGCCTCCTAATGTTTAAGGGTTGTAATAAACACCAGGGTGGGTGAAGAATTATTTGAAGAAATGGTACATAAATATGTAGAAGAGTAATGAAAGGGGCACGATAGGGCTCCCGCAGGATATGGGTCATGAGACAGAAGTGGGAGGGGGCCACAAGCTGAGCCACAAGATGGGATGGTTCAACACCCCAATTCAGGCTGCAAGATCTGCAGGGTCCCACTGGCCTCATGCAGCCTGCGCAATATGGCTCTGCTCGCAAGCAGGGCTCTGCTCGCAAGAAGCGCATGACGGCCGGTCAGACAAATGCCCCAGCCCACTCATTCCTTGTTTCTTTAGCTCTTTAAATCACAATACAAAATCACTTCTACACTTGACCACTGCAGGCAGAGGTGCTCCTGCAGTGTTTGCTCCAAAGTGGTCAAATCAAACAGTTGCTTCTGGGTGAAGGGGGGGGGGGGGGCAGAAGACACCCCGTAATTGGGATCCATGTTGTCCCCAAGCCCCATGGTCCCCACTGCGGGGTGCAGAGCCTGTCCTCTCCAGCACTGCCTGCGCTTCATTGCCTCTGGGCCACTCAGGTTTCCTCTGTCACAGGATGGATGCTACGATCATGTGCTGCTCTGTGCTTAATGCTACGCAGAGGTGTCGTGGCTGAGATACATTACACTGGAATCTCCCCAGCTGCAAGCTTAGGACAGTCATAATGTTCCCCGACAAGCAAGTCTAGAGAGCCTGTCCCCACCATACTGGCCTCAAGCAGCTGAGGAGCGCAGTGCTGCTGAGCCCTTGGAAACAGCTTCACAGGTCAGCCTCACCCTGCTGCTCTCAGGGGCTCTTGCTGACGAACAGTCAGTTATGGGACCTGGGTGCACTCTGGCACTGACCCAAAGACCCAGAAATGCAGCAAGATGAAGCCAACGGCTGCATATAAGAAAGTGCTTCTACCCTGCAGAGGTCAGTGCCACTTGGACACTGCAGACCCCAGGAGCTCACTAAGGCAAGGCAGGATTGGATGCCTCCATGCAAAGCAAGCTTGTTCAGAGTTATTTTAATCAATGAAAAACTGTGTTTGTGTGCATGGAAGGAAAGCATGCAGTGTTGGCATTAACAGAGAACTTTACACCTCAGGCTTTAAGAAATTAGGATTGTCTCCACATCTTCTACTGCTCCTTGTGCCATCTCCCAGAGCACACGGTGCTGGCCCGGCAAGAGGATGCTGGGCTGACAAGCACTGTGCTCCAGGGAGATGCTGTACCTCCTCAACAGCCAGGGTGGACCAGGGCGCTGGGGGATGTCACCCGTGCAGAGAAGGCATCTTGCAGCAATGAGAGCAGAGGTGGGAACGAGGGGAGGGACTGGGGCAGGAATGAAGCTGAGGTAGGGGATTTCTGCACCAAAGCAGAGCAATAAGCCTTGTAGAAACAGGCAGGTGGCCAGTGTCTCCTGCATGAGAGCAAACGGACATGAACTCCATCTTGGCTACCCACCATCTCCCACACTGTGGCACCTCTGAGATCTGAGTCACTTCATCAACAAGAAGTGCCCAGAATTTGTAACATAACCATAACTAATTACTGCTCCAGCCCAGCTGCAAACTTCTCACTCTAGGATGGCAGAGTTTGGCCGCAGGGACCATGCAGTGTGCAGAGCTGCACTGACCACCCAGTGAGGCTGCCTCCCCCACCATGAGCCTCCTCCAAAGCCATCTTTGGGCCAAGAACGGGCGGGAGACCAGTGTCTGGATGAGGCTGACTTGGGTGGGAGGAGAGCACATGCGGAGCTTGTAATCCCAACTGCTCACATGTGCCCGGCTCCCTCCTCCTTCCACTCAGTCCTGTGGTGGGGGCAGGCAGGGACATGGGGATTTACTTAGGGGGGAAGTGCAAGAGCAAAGGACAAGACCTGTTCAGGAAAAACACTTTAATGAGCTGAGTGAAAAATTGCGAAGCATTTGATTTCCACACTGCCCCCCCCCAGTGGCAGACGGGAGTGTGTCCTCCACAAGGAAGGTCTCTGGTCCTCTCCCTGCTTGGTCTCTGGCAGCCCCACAGATGGGCAGCCACGCATGCAGTGGGCATCCCCACATGGGAAACACCCTTGCCACCAGCCCTGGCGTGCCAGCATCGCTGCCTCTACCGCACCCTGCTTGCCAGCTTGCAAACTCAGGGACAGCTCCACGATCTAAAACCTGCTGCTGCTTCCCCCAGATCCCTTATCTGTTAGTGCCTCATCGCCACCTGCAAATGGAGGTGCCTTGAGCGTCAGCTGCTGCAGCTCTGATAGAGCCCTTCCCTACCCACTTGCGGCTCCCCTCTTGAAAACCCACATGTCCTGTTTTAGCTGCTACGAGAGTTGTTTAATTCCTACTCATTTGTAGTGAACTGCATGTGCTGCCTGCTAGCCGCAATTAAAAGGGAAAAAAAAAATCCCTGGTTGCTGCTGCCTGCTTGCAATGCTCCCTAATGCTGCGTAGGGCTTGGGACATGTTATCAAGCTCAAGAGGAGGCCAGGGGCATCTGCATCCTGCACTTCTCCAGCTTGCTTCAGTGAGTAGCAGCATTTTGGCTACTGGGAGTGGCACTGCCAGAGCCCAAACAGCATGGGCACCTGCATGGGGGTGCCCAGACCTGGGTCTGGCTGGGCAGGCACAGTGCCCAGTGCCTTCAGGCAGCTGTGGGCATCTTGCCCCAGTGATGTGGGCACTGAGCAGGGCTAAAGGAGCTGGGAGCTGATTTCCAGGCAGATGCCTTCATGGAGGGAAGCGATTCAAGGAAACCAAGAGCTCTCTCATCCTCTACCCTCTTCCTACCAGAAGCCTGCCCATCTTATTTGAATTCAGCTTTGGCAGCTGCTCTTTTTACAGGTGCTAATTTCAGTAAAGTGTAAGAAATCCCTGGAGATGGTGCTATTTACATGGCACAAAGATGGCAGGGAGCTAGGTTTTATTTGGTGTTGCTGGCATTTCAGCCCCTGTCGTCACTTCCTTCCTCTCACATGAAGTCCCACGGGAAGAGGAAGGCAAGTGTGAGGGACCAGGAGCTAGGGGTTTGTTGCACCTACAGCCTTTCTAGGAGCAGAAGATGGGGCAGGCTGAAGGCAGCCAACTCCTTGCAGAGACAACGGTCACATGAGCACTGTCACGCTGCTCCTTGACTTTAGCCCAAGCGGGAGCTGGGTCCTGCTGGGTAAATCGAAGCCATGTGTTAGCTCTGAGCCTGGGTGCAGATGGGGAAGGTGTCATCTTTATAATGCTGGGGGAGGAGGTAGGGGACAGTCTTGCATGGGGGAGGTGCTTTTCTTGACCGCAACCACCTGCAAAAAGCCACCCAATGTCCAAAGCCCAGGGGAGACAGCAGGGTCTGCAGCCACCCAGCTGAGAACAGGGGGCAGGGAGCACCAGGAGGTAAATGTGTGTGTGGGAGCAGGCCACAGGGAGATGGGCAGCAAAGGGAGGAACCAACTGAACTCAGCTCAGTCTGTCAGTCAGTCTTAGCACTACCACAGACCCCCATCCAGCAGGGATTTGCAATTTGCTGTGTCTGGGGCTTGTCAAATGAAACTTGAAAAGGCGCTCTGCAGAGCTGGCTGCACAGCTAGTGGGCAAACGGGGCCGGCGGTTCCTGTGAGCGTTGGAGGGTTTGCACAGTCATGGGTGAGTGGGAAGGGGCAGGATAACGAACATCTCACGCTGAGACTGTTCCTCCCTGCCACCAGCAGCGATTCACGCCAGGAAATGTGCAGCTGGGATAATAATAACCAGGCATACCAAGGGACCGATAGCTATAGCTCTCAGCGCTCTCGGGGCAGTTGCCAAAGAAATTATTCTCCTCCCCGGCAAAACTATTTTCATTCTATTAATGATCCCTGATACGTTGCCCAGTGCCACTACGCAGTTCCCATATCCTCACTTGTGGCAGCAACAGCATGAGGGTCTTCAATAAACACCATTGGCTGCTTTCTGCAGTTGAAATTACAGCCAACTAAATGTCTTCCATGGCTGCGCTGCTGGGGGAGAGGAGTGATGGAGACCTGTGGCAGGTCCCTGCAGCACAGCCCAGGCTCCCTTCCTGTAAAGGAGAGCCTGGAGGCTCTATTTAATAGCGAACAACTGCAGCAGGCTTTATGGATTTCCTGACAGCCTCACAACGCCCACAGCCACTCTCCCCATCACCCAGCAGAGAGGCTCCTGCCTTGTGCTGGAGCACTTGAAGCATGGGCTGGCCCTGGGCTGCCTTCCCGTGGCACCTCCCTGGGCGCAAGGGGGGAGCCTTGCTGCTGTGTGGGCATGGCAATTACAGCACTGCCATGTCTTGTGGTCTGTGGGTGCCCCGTCCTTTTGTGTGCCTCATTTCCTTTAGAATAAAGCACATTTCTAGCCTGATGGGAGAGAGAAGGTTTGAAAATGTGGCCAGGGCACAACTTCACCACTCCAAGCCAGAGTCAGAGCAAGGTATATTGGAAGTCTCCCATTTTTAAGAGAATCGGTTGATATTTTTTTGGTCCTGTACCTTGATCTCCTGCCAGTTGTGACTAGTGTGACCCCACCAGTCATCCTGTTTCCCTGCATCTTTCACTAGTCCCAAGCTGTCCCTGGGTGTGCTTACACACTCAGACTTAGCAGCAGCCAAACACACCCCACTTGCGCTGTACAAGGCTGTTGGGGGTCTCGCGGCTGGCCCTGCCTAAGCCGATGTGAGCTTGCAGCCACAAAGCCCCATGAGTCGGCTCTTGGGGGCTCCCCACCAGGAGCCATCCCTGCAGGAACCAGTCCCATCCTCAGAGTGGGTCAAGATGTAGCTCTGGAAGTGCTGCAAGAGCTCAGCACTGCTCAGTTCAGATCTGGGGCTGCCCTGGGCAGCACAGACCTGCCCAGAGGGACTTTTCCCCACATCCAGGGCCCAGGGATGCCCTTTCCTCTATTATTCCCACCCTGCGTGGGGGATGAGAAGGGGAGCTCTGTGGGCCCATACTTTCTCTCTTTTGCCTGGCCAGCCCTGCTCCAATCTGCCCCTTCCAGATGGAGCAAAGCCCATTCAGCAGCTCCCGCTGCCCCCAGCCAGCAGCTCGCAGAGGTACTGGTGCCTTGTCCAGGCTGTGCTACCCCAGGACACGCTTTCCAGCGTGGGAACCTGCCCAGCCTCGGGGAAAAAAATGAATGCTGGTGTCCCTGGGAGCCCCGGGCACCCGCGGTGGACCGGAGATGGGCGCCCGGCTGGCTCTGGCCCTCCCCGCCGCCACTGCCGTGTCCCCTTTAAGGCAGAAAGTGCTGCTCCGAAATTTCTGAATGGATGGCCCCGCCCCCGGCCCGCCTGCCGGCCGCTCGGCCAATCAGCGCGCGTGCCGCAGGGTCTCAGCCGGCTCACGGGCCTCTCTTAAAGGCGCGCTGTCGACACCCCCCCGTCTCCTGCACGCCAGGATGAGACTCGACCGTTTCAGAAGCCCCGAAGTGACCTTCAAACCGGGTCCCAGCCGTGGGGTGAGGAGGTGTTCCCGAGGCGCAGGCACACCCGTACACATGTGTTCCTCAGGAGTGATACACCAGCAACACAAGCCCTGGGGGACGGATGACGTCAAGGGATGACGTGCCACTTCCCTCACCCTGGCTTCAGGGCTTGGTTTGGACATGGGATGGTCAGGTCCCAGGGACTGGACATCCACAGGGGCCAGAGCACACAGCTGGGTTGAGTTTCACCCCAAAGGAAGCCAGGCCATGAGCTCTGCCACCGAGCCACAGTGTGGTGAGGGCAGGCAGCTGGGAGAGCGGTTTCATCACCACGCTCTTGTTCTTAACCAGAGCAGTAATGCGGGAGTGCTCCCACAGCAGCAGAGCCCCAAAGCTTACAAAATCTCCCTGCAGAAACCCCCTGTGAGATTCAGCTATGCAAAATCTATCACCGCACGCAGGGGAAATAGCTGTGCCCTAAGTGCCAAGGGAGCGGGAATGAACAGTGTAGCAACGGGACTCCAACATGCTTGCGAAGCAGCGGGCAGAGCTTGCCCCTGGCTTCAGCAACAAACCCAGCTCCAGGACCAGCCTGGGTCTCCCCCTTGCACCGCAGAGCAGTACCCCCATGCTTGCTCTGCCACAGCTCCTCCCGCAGACTGCTGTAGCCCGGGTTGCAAAATGATCTGGTCTACAAATACCCCTTAAAAGAGGGGGACAGCCTGGCAGGACATTGCCACGTTTCCTGGACATGTGCAGGTGGGAAGCTGGTTGTGATGCTGGGGAAGCGACGCTGGCCAGGCATGATGCTCTCCATGCCAGTGCTTTGGGCACAGACGCTAGTGTGCCTAAGCGGTGCCAGCCCTGAGAGCTATCTAGGCCACAGACTGCAGGAGGCCTTTCCCTGAGCCTCAATACTGGGAATAGTTTTTAGGTGCAACGCCAGCAAGGCTCCTGCAAGGTGCTTTGTACCTGCAGGCTGCAGAGCTCCGGTGGGCGCTGCCCTGGAGCAAACCCTCGCTTCCTGCAGCAGGGCATGAGGTTGGCTTGAAACGCTTGCACTGCTGCAGCCACACGTGGTCTAACCCCCCCAGAGCAGGCAGAGCAAAGCAAGGGGAGGCGGCACACAGCAGAGAGCACCTTTCAAAGGGCTCACACTTGGATTCACAAGAGGGACAACTCCCAAACCCACACTCATCCACTATCCTCCTTCCACTGCAATTTCCCTAGCTCCTACTAGTGCCGAGGATAATGGATCTCTCGCCGTAGCTTGATACTGATCCTTCTAAAGACTAAAAACCTTCATGAGCAGTTATTGTGGCTGCTCTATTTATAACAGTGCCGGTATTGCCTCTGCCACCAGAATCCTGATTTCCGTCCAGCCCAATGCCATTAAGATGCAGTGACGTTCCCCCAGCTCCAGGGCTCCAGATAAAAAGCAGCTGGCCTGCCAGGCTCTGCCTTCAAGCTTGGTTTGTTCCTTTAAAAAATGGTGAGGAGAGCCTGTTTGTTTTGCAGAAGTGCACCCAGATTTGTCCTCAGCCTCCCGAGATGCTGGGGTAGCTGCGAGGGGGAGCAGAGCATGGACAGGGGGAGGTCAGGGTGCCACATCCTGTGCTGTGGGCGTGGAGGCTCCGCACTTTGAGAGCCCGGGTTGGTTTGTGCGATGGGAGATGGGCTCCAACATTTCACTTCAGTTGCAGCAGGAATGTGGTCAGTCACCCAACAAGGCAAAGCAGGAAAGAAGGGACCTGGGTGCTGCTGTGGGAACCCTGCACCGAGGCTGCACCAGCTTGTTTTGGAAACTTGGTGAGCAAAGCAGACAGACCCAGCAGGGCCAGTGTGGCAGCTCATGATGGTCCTGGCCAAGGCACTGATGGGTCTGGCCCCTGTTCAGTCCCCATCCCTCTGAGGTGCCTGTGAATGGTCTCAATTCTTGCTTCCAGAGCTATGCCCGAAACTCATCAATGTGAATCTCAGTGTATGAGTCGCCCCAGCAGCTGTGCTCCCCTGGGGAGGGGCAGACACGTGCACTAGACAGAGGCAAACAAAGCTAGAGCATGAAGCCAGAGGGAGGATGGATGGACTCCAGACTTGTCTGGATGACTCTGGAGCATGGCCATCTGCGGGAGACTCCCCAAAGCCTCCCCCTCACTGTCCCCTTTCCGCCACGGCACAGGGAGCACTGCACGCACTCACACCATCACAAAATAACTTCAAAACAGTGATGATGACGTGGATGAACGGACAGACCAACGGCCCTATGTCCAGCAAGGCTCTCCTATGCCGCACAGCCAGAAAAGCCGTGGGGTCTGCCAAGGATCTTCCTTTTGCTGCTGATTTTAGACAGAAAGTCCCCAAGTAGAGTAGGAACAGGTGGCCTTTGGTTTGACAGCCTGGTGGCTCTACTGGCTTCTTCATCCTTTGTTGAAGCTGTACATTGAACTGGGAGAACTAAGGTCTGAGCATCTCCCTGTTTATCTCTGCAGCAGGAATAGCAAGAGCCTCTAGTAAAGCTGAGGCCATTCAACCCCAAAACGTCCACTGAAGTGACAGCTTTTACTGACACAGCCTGTGCTGACCTCCCTTTGAGCAGCAGCATCCTTGGGACACAGACAGCCGGCTGCCCAGCTGGGTGTCCGTGCTGTGCAGGACTGATGTACGGTTCAGTCTGAGCGCGTTACTGCAGACAGACACCCTCTTGGCTTCAGCACTTTGGCTTTTGAGTCTGCAATGTCGAAACACAGAACTGCTGGGGAGTGTCTGAATGCAGAGCCCTCAAGCAACCTCCAGGCACAAAGAGGCTCAAGTGACAGGGGGGCTGCAGCCGGAGCCTCTGGGCTGTGGGTCGCTGCTTTTCTTCTCTGCTTCTCCTAAAATTAAACATGCTCTCAAAGGTGCATGGGGATGCAATGGGGAGGGGAGGTCCTTCTGGGAGCTGTTTGCTTCTCTGCTCCCATTGCTTGAGTGTTAGCCACTTCCCAGGATTTTGGGATCGCAGGGTGGATGCTGTCAGGCTCAAGCCGCGATAAAGCAGTGGCCAGTCTGGCCTGCAGCGATGTCTTCGGCTGCCTGCCCAGCCAGCCCACAGAGAGGACACGGGGTGGTGGGGACAGCAGGGCATGTGCAACCAAGCAACTTCATGGGGGGCTTTTTGGGAGGGCTGCATTCATTGTCAGACATTCACCCTCATCAGGGACCTACTTAATTTCCCTGATGCTCCTTGCAATAGCAAACAGCTGCTTCATGCTTCCACTCTCACACACCTTGCAGAAAAAATGAAGAGCAGTGGGGTTGCAGCCAGGGCAGGGGGGAGCTCGCATCAGGCGTTTCTGCAGCCGAAGCATCCGCCACACGCCAGTCTCATCCCAACCTGCTGCAAGTGCCCAGAGCCCCAGAGCTGCTCCTGCCAGGCAAAGGGGCAGAGCATGGGAACGCCCTTCTCTTTGGCCAAAGGCAAATCGGGAAAGAGGAAAAAGCACTTGAGAGAAGGATGGGGAAAGCAGACAGCCGGTCGCCACGCTGGCGGCACAGCCTGCCTTTCTCTGCCAAAGTCCCTGGGGAGCTCCACGAACCTTTTTGGCACTTGAGCTGTGGGTTATCGGGCAGACGGATGCATCTTCTTCAGCGGCAGGTGCAGCAGGGAGGGCTCCTAACAACCTGCCAGGGCATTTCTGCAGAGCTGGGTTGTGTCCTCCCTGGGACGCAGGGAGGGAAGGGGACATTTCTGGCCTCAGCCCAGCAGGACTGAAGCACAGCCTGCACCTGGCACGCTGCGGGCACGCTCAGCGGCGTCCCACACACCCACAGCCTGCGGGAGCGGCAGCACGCCCTGCCAGCAAGGTTTCCTATTCACTGGTGATTTCGAAGGACGCACAGAATGTCTGTCCTCTGAAGCAGTCTCGCACTCTCTCTCCATCACGTTAAGACCTGCTGTAGCTCAGTGTCAGCTATTGGGCTAAGCAAGGACAGAGCTGCGGCGTTGGCGTCAGGCAGCGAAGCCTTGGCAGGCAGGAGGGAGAGAGGGAGGGATGCACGGGCAGGCGACCGTGGGAGGAGAGGCACCGCACCAGCGCGATGACAGGGATGAAGTCAGAGAGGCTACAGAGCCATGCTGGGAGGCAGGGGAGGGTGGCAGAGGAAGAGCAGCACTTCCTCGCAGGCGCAGAGTTTCTGCTCATCAGCGGCATTGTTCATCTTTCATTTATCTTTACAGCTGGCTGCTCTCTGCTCCCTGCACAGAGGATGAGAACATCGTTTACTCAGAGAAGCAGCCTTCCTACCAGTCTGTGAGCGCAGGCAAGTGGCACCGGCCACGGGAGCATCCTCGTGGGTCTTCCCATTGCAGATGCACACAAGCCCTGAGCAGCCTTGCTAAGGCCACCACAGGGCTCAGGGAAAGGTTGAAATGGAGGATTCAGCAAATAAAACCCCAGATCTCAGGCAGGATTTGGCCTCTGAGTGCCTCAGAAGGGCATTTCAGCTGGCCGAGTCACTTTGCTCTTGCCCTGTTGAAGGCTGAACATCCACTTTCCCATGGAGGGCTGGTTTCAGCCCACTAAGCCTCGCCATCAGGAAGCACATGTTGCTGCTGTATTTACTGGTCCCACTTCCTTTGCAGCAGTCATTTGCACACTGCAGGGCCACTCGAGTGCGCACAAGTCCTTGCCAGCAGACAGAAAATTTCCTGTTCCTGGAAGCATTTGTGCAGAGAGGCAATTTATTTCTCATGTGTCTTCCTGGCTAAAGCAGGTTACGGTGGCTTTTGCTCTACTATCACTGCCAGGGAGAGCTGCAGGCAGGGGAGAGGACAAAGCCAGGACAACAGAAAACTTATTTACATTGATGGATGCAATAAGAGAATTGCACTTACTTCAGGCAGGACAAGCCAGTTCATCATCTTGCCTTTTACCAGTGGCAGGGTGTCCACTAGAGCTCTTGTTCCTGGGCTGATAGCACCAGGGGGGCAGCTGCTCTGCCCTGCAGCTGGTACTGTCCTGCCCTAGCATTAAACATGACCCATTATAAATGTTTCCCCAGTTCTTCCAAGTGCCATTTGCCATCTCAAATGTTTTCCTGAAACCCACTTTGGAAATGTCAGTGGCAAAAAGCATGCACCAAAGGTTGGGAAGCAAGAAGTCACTGTGGAGGTGGGCAGGAGCTGGGTCTGTAGGTGTTATTCAGCCCCAATGCAGTCCTGCACACTGGGGATGTTGAGAACCGACACGGGAGGTGATGCTGGGTGGGAGCTGAGGTGTCCTCAGTGCCTTCATGCAGGAGCAAGGGATGCAAAGCAGGGCCCGTGCTGTGGTCCATCGGCACAGCCCGCACCCAGGCACGGCCGATCCCATGTCATGGTCTGGATCGCTGACATGGGGGAGTGCTGGAAATGCTCCCGCTCTGCCGGGGCAAGGCCTGTGCTCAGCGATGAAGATGACATCTCAGGGAACATGCTCGCTGCCGTGTCAGAGGCCCCTGTATCCCAGCATGGGGGCTGCCGCAGAGGAGCAGTGCTTGAGCCTGCAAGTCTCCAGCACTGCTTGGTCCCAGTTTCCAGGAAAGCTGCTGGGTCTCCACAGAAAGCTGAGTTTCAGGCAGGACTACAGGCATGGCTAAGCCCAGCACTGAACACTACCACCCTAATGTTTTTTCCCCTCCAGGTCCCTGCTTTGCCTGTGGCCAGGCTGTGAAGTGGCCATCCTCTGGGATGAAAGAGGCTGCAGATGAGAGAGCCCTACCAGAGCACAGCCTTCCCAGAGCCCTGTCCTGCCCACCTGGGTCCCCATTGCCCCCTCCCTCTTGGGGCAGTGATGCCCTGCTCCAGGCCGGCAGCTGTGGTCCCTGCGGGTGGGTGACCCCAAAAGCGCCAGCGCTCGGCAACGAGGACCGGCTCCTGACCCATACCAACACAGGCTAGGAAAGGAGGAGGCTGAAAATAAAAAAAGCTTCGGAAAAGAATGACAGGAATTATTTCAGGGCTGGAACAACCTGCCTCACACTGAGTGAGTGAAGAAGCCAATCTGTTTAGTTTATCTAAGGGAAAGTTAAGAGGGAACTTAGACGCATCTATAAATACCTACATGTTGGGAACATTTCTGATTGCCATGGTCCTTTATCCTAGCAAACAAAGGCAGCAAAATTTCCTGGGGCTGGGAGCTAAAGCGAGAGAAATCCAGGCTCACAGCAAAGTGCAGATTTTTAATGGGAAGGATAAATAACCATCAGGCCACCCAGGCTATGGACACAGCAGATTCCCCATTGCATGAAGTCTTAAAATCAAAGCTAGGTGGCTGCTGCTAAAGGAGACATTGCAACTCAGCCAGACATTTGGGGCTGGATGCAAGAGCTGCTGCACTCCACAGCCTGGGACAGTTAGGAAGAAAATCCCTTAAGACCTGACTGTTCCTGTCTGATCATGCTCTCAGCCCTCCTGGGTTTCGCCCCATGACTCCCCCATCTGCAGTCGTGGTTCCCTCCCACTGGTGAATGGAGACTGGCAGCTGAGCTCATCCTCCTGTCGTGTTCAGAAAACTACCATCCCGCCCTTCCAAAACTGGTAAAGATTTGGTGAATGTTTGAAAATGTAGAGAGTAGCAAGAGGAAAAGGAGAAATTAAACAGTAAGGGAAAAAAATGGGGCATTACCCATTTTATTGCAGTCCAGAATAAGAAGGGAAACATTTAAAAAGGAGAGAAAAGAAGCAGTGCAATTTTCTTCTTTAAAATATTTTGGAAGAAGACTTTGACTTAGTAAACAAGCATTATTTCAAACTATGCCAAGGAAAACAACATTTTCATATCATTTTAAATCTGCGGTGAGCTCCATCCATCCTGGCCACTTCATCCCTCCCAAAAGTGCATTTTGCCCTTCGCTCATCCCTAAAACTCCCTTCAAACATGTAGCCCAAACGATGCACTCGCACCAGGAGGAAGCTGAGATTTACGATGCACATCCAAATAAACGGCGTTTCCAAGTAAATAAGACAGCAGAGAAAAGCTCCCGGTAAGCTGAAGAATGGACCTGCCATTTAAGAGCTCAGAGAAAAAAATACGGAAATCTGCAACGTGGGAGTGTGCCAGCGCTGGGGGCGAGGGGGACGGGGCTGGGAGGATTTCCAGCTCCACGCAGCCTCTTTATTTCTGCACCATATCCACCTGCCCTCTGAGCCCCGAGGGCTGACACTGGGCCATGGTAAAGGCTAACGCGAGGGGATGATTTTAGTGTTGTCCAGCCCCCGGCACAGGTGACTGCTAGATTTCCTAGCCAGAGCATCACCAGAATAGCCATGAGGAAACACTGCCAGCCCCGGGGGAGGAAAACACCTCCCCGGCACCGTCCCCGCGGTGCTACGGGCACACGGCGCCAGTGCTGTCCCCTCAGTGCCAGCTGCCGTCCGGGCTGGTAGGGTGGGATGCGGTGTGGGGCGCACGGAGGCTCACCTGGGGCAGGGCGCTGCGAGAGCCAAGCACCAGGCTGCAGACACTGGCCGGTGCCTCCGTCCTCCGCGCCGTCACCCTCACCAGCCGCGGCGGCGTCCCCGGCGTGCTGTCCCCAGCCCCTGCGGGAAGCCTCTGCTCACCGTCCCGGGACGGATCCTGAAACAAGACAGGGGGTACATGCAGGTAGGGCAGGCCAGCTGCCTCCAGACCCCACCACCAATTCTGGATAGGCCAAAATGAGTTTGCCTCCATGCAAGGGGCTCATACTGCCCTTGGTAAGCATCCCGTTGCCCATGACAGCCTGCCCCAGCACTGGCTCCGTGGGCAGCAGGGTCACTGCAGGCAACAGTGGAGGCTTGCAGGCAGGGGACTCTGGCCGTGCCGCTGCTGGGTGGGGGCAGCTCCCTGTAGCATTTCAGGTTTCAGGAGATGTCTCAAACACATTTTTTGGAGAAAGGAGGAGAGATTTGGGCTTGGGCTGTGTTCGGTGCAGGGAAGCCCCAAGACCGGCTGCTTTGCTCATCCCCCCTGTGCGCAGGGCACTGCGGGGGGAGAAGGAGTGCACCTCACGCCAGCTGCGCCAGGCCCACGTCTGCTTCCCCACTTGTTTCCACATTGATTTTTAAATGCCCTTATTGACTGTCACATCTCCTTGGGGCCCCATGCACTGGCCTGGCCGAAAAGACCAGCGGTTGTTGCCAGCAGACTTCACCGGTGGGTGGATCAAGGCTACAGGAGACCCCAAAAAAACCAAAGCAGGATCCCACTGCATATGGTGTAAGACCCCTAAAAATTCGTTCATAAACACAGACTGGATCTGCAGGTTTGCCTCTAACTAGAGGGACTGTCAATGTCAAGGGGGTCAAGAAAAAAAAATGGGACTAAAATGGTTCCTGAGTCAGAGGGACACAGATATCTCCTGCACTGATTGTGGGCAGTTTTGTCCCCCCTGTTCTTGATGATCGAACTCCTTTAAAGCGCGCCTCCTTAGGAGACATCGTTCAGCTTCATCATCCCTGTGTGCCACTCAAATTTGGTGTCCCCACAGGTATATGATGGGAAGCCAATTCAGTCTGTGAGGCTGAAATACTGTGTTTATCTGATAGGATTATTTCAGTGAAAGGAGGAATCCCTGAATTTTTGCATTTCAGCACAAATATTTCTGTATCCCCAGTTCAGGGGGATCCCACTGCATCCCGTGGCAGGGCACGAGACAGTGAGAGGGGGACGGGAAGAGGGTCTGCAAAGGCACCAGGCAATTTTATTTACCTTGGTGCCTTTGAGATAATTGAGACCCTACTGCTCAATTCCTGCCTCCCCACCTGGTGCTGTATCTTTTAAAAGGCTGTTGAAAATTCAAGAGAATGCAAGAGAGACAGAAGTTATCTGAGAGCTGGGAAAAAATCCTGAAAAGGGAAACTTGAAAGACTCAACCTACTTCACTTATCAAAAGCAGCCTGCGAGGTGGCTAGATCATCAGAGAGCTGAAACGCCTCCGTGGGAGACAGCGTCAGACGGGAGCAACTAATCCAGCTGCAACAGCAGAGCAGGAACCAGAGTGGAGCTGAAGCTATTTGCATTAGGAGTAATTCAATTAACACTTGTGAACCAGACAAGTTGCCTTATTAATGAGACATGCCATGACAGGGGAGGTGTGGAAACACCCTGGGTGTGAGCTGGCTGGGCTGCAGTGGTCAGCAGCCTCCCGCGCCCCTGCCTCCCCCTTGGTGCAGGAGTGTGCAAGGTCTGGCCCCACAGCATCGTGCCAGAGGGACTCTTACCTCAGGTAGGTTTTGGGGCTCTCCGGGTGTGACTGCAGAGCTGGGCTCGCTGGCCTCATGCTGCTGCCTGGCTGTGCTGCGACATGCGTCCAGGCTGGGAGGCTGCAGGGGTGCAGAGCGCAGCGTGAAATCATAGAATTCATGGATATCTGCAAAACAGCATGAGAAACGTCCACAGGACCGGGGAGGCAGCCTGGTGCCAGCATGCTGCATGGGGCGCAGCACCTGTGCCCACCCATGCTGCCCCCAGAGCATCATAAGTCTGAGCCCTCTGTGAGAGGCTGACACCTGGGTGATGAGCTGGGACAGGGCTCTGCTGGCTCCCCACCCTTGCTGCGCTGCCCATGATGACCCTCTGCAAGACAAGAGGTATAGTGGGGTGCCTGGCTCAGTGCGCAGTGCCCCATGGCTCAGGAAGGCATGGGCATTTCCACGGAGCAATGACCACATGCTCCACGGGGACTAAGAGCAAACCGTGTTCAGCAATGTCAATCTGAAACTCACCCCATCCCGCTCTCCTCCAGGCTGTGCCAGCCCCATGTGTGGTCCCATGTCCCTTCTGCTCCGAGAAGCCTCCTGCGCCAGACAGCCCCTGCCTACCTGCCTGCCCTGACACTGCCAGGCTTTTCCCTCCCCATCACTGGTCTCCAGTGCCCCTGGCCTGTGGAGGGGCTCCCTTCCCATGGGGACAGGCAGGGAGAGCACAGGGCACTAGGAGAGCAGGCTCACGGTGTACAAGCTCTAAAGCTGATGACTACAGCTGTGTTACCTCCAGCTCCTTCCCCAATAAATTCCCTCTTCCCACCTGGCACAATACTACCTGTGCATTGCCACAAGCAGATCCCGGGTATCCTCACTCTGGGCTCCAAGGACCTGAGTCTGCTGCTGCAAATCATAGTGGCTCCAGAGAGAGGCATAAGAATGGAGTGTCCCAGCCCTCGCCGCTCCAGAGACAGTTACGGGCTGACAGCAGGACCTGATGCCAGCTGCTGCCCGGGTGTAGCTCCAGGGGGGCTGTGGGAGCCCAGACCCTCTCCTACACCTACCAGGAGCATTTTACCCTCTCCCAGTCACAGATGGAGGATTGCAGGGAGCAGCAAGGCTGCAGTGGGCTTCGCTCCTCCCTAAGGAAGCCCCCACTGCTGCACACTCAGGTACCTGCTGGCCCCCAGCTCAACTCCAGAGCCAGGTCAGACATGGACCTCCAGATCCATTGCCTCCATAGGAGCAAAAAAAGCCAATATACCCATTGCAGAAGTTTTTAATTTCAGAAAGTGAACTATATCGAAAGTGGGAAACTTTTTTACGAAGAAACTGAAAGGGGTGACAAAGAGGGTAAAACATTTGTGGGAGGCACTGAGCCTATTTAGAGAGACCCCACCGGGACATCAGAGCAAATGCACAGTGCCTGGCTGGAGGATACTGTAAAGGCAAAAGGGAGGAAAGCAAGGCTGGACTGCAGGGAAAGGGAGGCTATTAAAAGTGAGAAGACATTCATCTAAACAGCTGAAGCTGTGTGCGAATGAGAAAACCAGAAAGGATGGTAAATGCTGCCAGGTTAAAGGTAAAGCTCCAAAAGGTCAGCCAAAAAAGTTTGGTAAACGCCTTGCAGAATGCTTAAAAAAAAGTAATAAATCCCTTCAAGCACCTGGGAAACAGGAAGCCTGGTGGAGTCGGCAGGGCCAAAAAGTCACAGCAGCATAAATAAGCACTTGGAGCGGGGAAAGCTACAGTGGGAACCTGAGTCCATTTTCTGTACCTGTGTCTGCTGTGGAGGAGGCTGGAGAGCCCCTCTTCTGTGACCAAGCCCAAGGGCAAGCGGTGGGTCTCAGCTCAAGGGGGCTGTGGCCATTCCCCTGGCACTCCCTAGGAGCTCAGGGATGAAGTGGCTGCACCAGCCCTTCAGTGTGCAATTTCTCACCTGAAACTATGCCAGACTGAGGCATCACAGGGTATTAAATGCCCACTTTACAAAGATTTCCAGAGGAAATCTGGTGAGCACTGGGCAGTGTAAGCAGGGACATGCTGAGCACTGCCCGAGGCTCTTTCCCAGGGAGGCTTTCACAAAGCAGGATTACACCTCCAGATGCAAGTCCCCATTCTCTCCCTGTGCTTAACCATATGCCCATGCACCACAGTGGCACATCCATGTTGCACATGGGACAGGGAGCAGCATCGATCCCCATCATCCAGCTCCTAGGGGCTGCCTGGTGACCTACCAGCCGCAGGGAAAAAGCTGCTATAAATCTCGGCTGCGAGCAGAACAGCTTTGTGCCCACAGGGAGCACAGCCAGGCCATGTGGCTGCCCGAGTCCGGGGAGCACCGTCCCACTCCCCAGTGTCGATGCTGCCTTTGGAGCTACTGCTTCATGCTGCATTGTTGCCAGGGTCTGTCCTGTGCCCTGGGAGAAATGGGGCAGCCGGCAACGATGGGAAGAGTGGGAGTCCCCAGATCCACCCACCGCACCTGGGGCATCCGCTCCACAGTGCTCCAGGTGCCGAGCGCACTGCTGGCAGCCCCCAAAGTCCTCCCAAATCAGACATGAGGTCACAGCAAGCAGTCATTGCACAGCCAGACAAACGGGACTTTGTTTTTGTGCAAAAACATCTCTCCCTCTGGTTATAAAAATAATCATTGCGTAACAGGATAGCAGAAGCTCCTGGCTGCGTGGATTACGCTTGGAACACACAAAACTTCGCAAAAATGAAAACAGGATTTGAACAGCCCTGTCGTGGGGATGCACCACTGCCAGCGTCCCTGTTTGTCACCCATCTGCTGCAGGAACACAGCCTTGGGCAGCCAACTGGCAAGGCACATGTGGAGTGGGAAGCTTGACCTCCAAAGCAGTTGCTCTCCACCTCTGAAACCCTCAGCCCATTTTAGATGCTTGCCAGGAGAGGGAATCGTTGTTGGCACCAAGATCAGAGGAGTTTCAGGACTGTGGGACGTGGTTCAGGCAGTGAAGGGTGTGGCCATGACATTTTAGGAGACATGCATGTGGCATTAAAGGTAATTTAAATATATGCTCATTTCCTTCATTTCTTATGGGCATCATGAGTTGCACACAAGTCTGCCTCACCTGCACACTTTAAGAGCAGCACTACCTGAAAAGCCTCAGTAAGAAGACATTGTGGTAGCAAAAGATGATGCTGCATGTTCTGTCTTACAGCCCAATTTCTGCTTGATGACAGTGTAAATCCACTCCGGATCTAATAAGGAAGAGTAACTCAAGATTTACAGAGATTAGAACTTGTCTATCAATTTCCTCCTGGGATCAATATGTCAAATAAATGTCATTAAATATTTCTATAGCACCAGCACCTGAGGGCTAACGCAGCACCCTTGTGCCAGCCAGCACGTGCACTTCCAGAAAATGACATTTCTTCCCCAATGCATGCACCATCATCAGCTGCATCACCACAGATTTACCCCAAGCCTCGCACCAGCCTCCCAGCCATGGCCCCACTGCTGTAGGTAGGATTCACACCTATGGCAACCACAGCAGATCTTTCAAGCAAGCTATGAATTTCCACCCTTGGCTATAGGCTAATTTGCAAGAGGAGGAGTCCTCAGGGCTGGGAATCCTCCAGATTCCTCTAGTTTTCCACCCTGGTTCCTGCAGCCACCTGATGAAGCCACAACCGCCATCCCCAGCAGTGCTGTTGGAGAGCTGAGGTCCTGGCTGGAGTTTTGCATCCAGGGAAGTACCATGGGTCAGCAACAGCCTGCCTCTCCTCATGCCTCCGCAGCAGCAGGGCTCTCAGGGAAGAACCTTTTTTGGGGTAAGAGGAGCTGCAAGGGAGGGTTGGGGGCCCGAGCAGCCGATAGGACCTCATTGGGGTCTGCATCAGCCACCGCTCAGGCACAGAAGAGGAGCCGAGCCCCAAAGGGCTTTTGGGAGGAGCGCTGCCCTTTGGGCTGCTGGCAGCCAGGGTGGCTGAGCGCACACAAACCCTGACTATCCACCCAGCCTCACCCACTGCAAAGGGCACAACGGGCCCTTTCAGCCCTGGTTCCGGGAAGGAAAGGTCAGGGAGCTGCTTCTGCGTGCGAGCCCCTTCCCGGCGACGCGAGATGAGGCCAAGCATCTCCCCAGGGGGCTCCGGGGAGCGGAGGGAAAGCAGGGCCACGATCGCCCCAGCTCAGCCACGACGTCCCTGAGCGCAGGCTCCTCGAGCGCCCTTTCGCCGGGCTGTTTCCCTGCAAATCACACGCTTGGCTCCATGGCCTCAGACGCAGGGAGAGAGGGGCCAGGAGGAGGGAGCCAGCACAGCCTGTTTTCCCTCTGCGCAGCCAAGGAATTTCTTTTGTGCGGAGCAGGGGTTGGCGCATTCCAGCGCAGAGCAGCTCCCGCATCACTGCGCTGCGCTGAGCCAGCTGTCGTGGCACCCACTGGGGCAGGAACCGTCCTGGCAGAGTCAGCATGCCCCAGGGCATGGGCAGCTCCTGGGAGAGGGAGTTGAGTCTGGCACGGCGGTCACAAGGATTTAAGGGGCTGTGCTGTGCTCAGAGGAGTCTGGCAGAAAACGGTGCACGTGCAGAGCAACACTGGGCATGTTCACAGAAACAGATACATCCAGCCCTGGACACCACACAGGCTTTACCTGAACATCCCAACAGATCATACCCTGGAGCTGGGAAAACTGAGGCTTCTGGGGTCCACAAAACAGCTTATTCTTAAAAAAAAGAGGCATATGGGAAGCCATATCCCTGGCATTTTTCATGTGGACCAACTTGGAAAACTCCATGATGTTTGGCACTTCTGGTATCTCTACTATGGCATTAATGCATTTTGGTGTTCAAACTCAAGCCAGCCAATGCATGCCTTAAGAGAGCATTACCTGTAGGAGCATGCGATCTGCGGACAGGGATGTACCATGCTCATGCATTTGTGTTCCCCAGGGGTTGAAAAAAAGCAGGCACATGTTGCTGAAAGGCTGCAAGAGGAGGCACCTCTGAAGGCTGAGACCCCTCTGGAGCCAGAAGCATCTGGCACAGCATGGGGCAGTGAGATGGGAGCCGCTGCATGGGGAGGTGTACCCACTGCTCTCCTGCAAATCCTCTTCCCTCAGATAAACTCTGAACCAGCTCTGTGACTCCAAACAAACTTCAGAGACACAGCAGCCCACTTGGAAAAGGGGGGGGTGAAAAGCAAATAAAATAGAAATGCTCCACCACCCTCCCAGAGCTGTCACCGTGCTCCAGCAGGTCTGGACCATGGACACCAAGTGACCCCAGTGCATGCCAGCTGTGTGCAGGCACAGTGAGCACACAGCCAGACACAGCATCACACGTGTCCATGCAGGGATGGAGGAATTCACAAACCCACATTCCGGGGGGGCGGAAGTAATTAATGCAAATTCCTAGTTAGGTAAACACATCTAGAGAAAGCTCGCTCTGGCACGGGGAACTAATATCCTGTTAAACCACTTGAAAAGGTCACCAGCAATCAAGTGACACTCCCTCGTGCCAGTGTTGACAGGACACCAAGACAGACGGCTTAGAGCAGGGAGTTGGGAAGTCTGTGCAGCGTCCGTGTGCCAGCGTGCAAATCGCAGCCAGCTCAGTGTGCATGCGGATGTGCTCTCTCTAGCTACACTCTCTCCAGAACACTTTTGCACTAATATGAACAGCCCTGGGCTTTGGGAAAGCTGCTTCACTGCCTTCACACAGCCCCAGGGAGGGCTGCGGGAGCACACAAAAGCAGCCAGAGGTATTGGGCTTGTGTCAGGTTTGCCAAGGCAATCACAGCCCTGCTGGGGACCACCGCCTCCAGCATGGGGCTAACCGTGAGCTGGGGACCATTTCTGAGAGCAGGTTGTATAAATGAAGAGGCAAGAAAGGAGATGCATGCTGGTTCCTTCGGCATGGGGGTCCACTGCCCCCAGAAGCCCTCCCTTGCCATGTGTCTCTGCTGCCAATGGTGCACACGTCCCAGTGCAGGCCCTGCACAAGGACACAGGCTGAAAGCCTCCAGGCGATGCTCCGACAGCAAGAACAAGGAAAGGAGAGAATATATATCTCAGGACACACTGCTTATCTCATGGTTGTATTTCGTTTTCAAAGGATAACGTGAAGCACAGAGTTGCTGCTGGCAACTTGGGGCCCTGTGGGCACAGAAATGGGTCTCTGGCTGCAGAGGTGCGAAGAAAAGATGAAAGCTGCCAAGAGAGGAGAGCAATGGTGAGGGAGAGTGCCAGGGCTGAGATAGCCTTGGGTCAAAACTGAGAATGAGGCACAGACCACGCATGGAGCTCTGCACCCCGGGGCCCAGGTCCTCCTCCGGGATGCAGAGCTTCTGGGGTGCTTTCCCTCCCTTCCCAGCAGGGAAACTTGGCTTCTCTCCCAGAACACCTGGGAACAAAAACTGCCAAGGCTGCGCATGCTTCCCCAAGCCCCACAGCAAGTGGGACTTAAGGAGAGGAGCTGAGAGGGAGCTCCTGCCCCTCTCGGCACAGTGCAGCTTCTGCAAATGGTTCTCTGGGATTACCTTCAAAATTAGTGCCCTAAGTGAACCTGCACAGCCAGGATCTGCTCTGCTCTGGCAGGAAATGGAGCTGAGCAACTTCAGAGTCCAAAACCATCGAATTTTGTTTTTCTAAAAAAAAATACTTTGCAAAGAAAGTGCATTTTCAAATGACCTTGTTCAGTGAGATAGCTGTGCATCTTGCACAGAGAAGCTGTGTAGTCTGGCAAGACTCCAGCTCTGTTTGCCTAAATCCACATACAGAACTTTACATTGTGCTCAAAATGGCTTTTTCTGGTGCCCAGCCCCAAGACGAGCCTCACTGTCAAGTCCATTTCTTGTGTGAAATGGAGCTGCTTGCACAGTGTGTTACTTGCAAGTGCTCGTGGATCTAAGCATAAGAAAGGCTAGGATACCCCAAAAGGAGCTGGGTATGCGTGGATTCTCTCTCAAAGATAGAAAAATTTAGTTTCCCTTCAGGTCGGCAGAAGAATAGAAAGTAGCAGGTCGTGATGAGGCTGAGAGGCGCAGGGAAGAGTGAAGCCCTGTGGTGGGGTGTCCTTGGTACAGCAGCAGAGCTGGAAACCGGCGGTGGCTGCAGACACACCACGCCCGCACTGTGCAGAGGGTGCTCACAGCATTGCAGCCCCCTTTAGTGGGTGCTGGATAGCTCTGGCATAGCCTGATGAAGAAGGCTTTACCCCTTGTCCACAATCACCCAACTGAGGAATCCTGTTCATGTCGCGAACACCCAGCAACTGCAGCCCCAACCCCCAGTATCTCCTGCCCAAGCCCTGCTCTCCTGCAGGATTAGGCCCCCAGGAGAGCCCGCTGACCACAAAGCCCCAAGGACAACAAGGCAGGGGCTTACCCAGCAGAGCCTGGAAGAGTTCACTTTGGAAGATGTGCGAGACTTTTCCAATGGAGGCTTTTAGCTCCTGCTCCTCCGGGGACCGCAGGGTGCTTTGATATCTGGTCAGAATTTCCACTGCCCGTTCAGTGTCTGCAGAGATGACACAGGAGTAACAAGGCATTAACACTGAAGGATGGACAGACATTGTCAGGGAAGGTGTGAGTGTAGCCTTGGAGTGGTGCAAAGGGCTCACCTGGATAATGCCTCAAGCTGCCTTCTAGCTCTGTTTTTTTAAGAGTCAGACAGCCACAAAAGCAGCCTCCTTACACTAACCCTGCTGTGAGGTGCACAGGGGCCATGGCAGAGATCCAGGCAGGGGCTAGAGGAGGGGCGGTTCTGCCTGCTGGCCCTCCTGAACTGTGAAAATCAGGGGCTAAACCCAGGTTGACTCAGCTCTGAACCCCATGGCACTGGGCAGCCTGAGCACCTCTGCCACCTCCCAGGCAGAGAAACCATTCAGGAGCTGGACACGTCCTGGTTGCACAGGGCTATGAGTACTACCGCAGGAGTTGCAGTCTCCCACGCGTGGCCAGATGGCTGCAGCAAAGCTGAGCGTAGCCTCACTCATGTAATGCAAGATATTGCAAACAGCGCAGCTATACGCGTAGCAAAACTTGGGTTTCTGCAGGGTGAAGTGTAAGAATTGCTCCACGCAGCAAGCAGCCTTGGGTCAGCAGGCAACACAGTGGGAAAGGAACAGGATGGTGGGTTCAGGGAAGGAGGGGTGCTGGAGACTGCCATGAAGCAATGCTTTGGTTAAAGACTGGGCTCACCATAGCTCACCAAGGACAACCTTGGACCTAAAATAGCGTAGCTGTGATGTCTCTGTGCCAGGACACCTTCATGCTTCTCTAGGCAGATGTCCAGAGCTGCCAGTCCAGCTCCAGCCCCAGAAGGGACCCATCCCTCAGGCGG
The DNA here is from genome assembly GCF_026419915.1 of Harpia harpyja. Taxonomy (NCBI): domain Eukaryota; kingdom Metazoa; phylum Chordata; class Aves; order Accipitriformes; family Accipitridae; genus Harpia; species Harpia harpyja. Next base: position 15,523,980 of record NC_068957.1, read on the forward strand.
GTGGGGGAGCTCCCATGGACCTTGAGCCCGTCCCAGCCCTATCAGTGAATATTTCCCTTTGTCACCCAGGCAGCCCACAGACAAAGAGTGTCTGTGTGAGGAGGCGGGGGAGCTGTCCCGCCACTGCTGGGGACTCATCTTTTAACCCAGGAACTCATGCAGAAAGGATGACCCTGCTCATCCCAGGGCTCTCGGCAGGGAATTCAGGTCATGGAACAAGGAGGCCTGTGTCTGCTAGGGTGCATGCCACCTGCTGTCCCCGCTCGCCCAGCCGGCTCCCCTCCTGGCTCCTCCTCGGCTGAAAAAAGAAGGGGGGTCCTGCCTGTGTCACTGGTCCACACTGACTCATCATGGGAGCAGAACAGAGAAAGGAGCCTGGGGAAGCATGAGTACCTCCTGCTCAGAGCTGGGCTCCCTGCTGGCTCCAGGAAAAGCAGAGAATTGCCCAAGCTCCAGACTTATTTGGCTTTATGGGCATCCCAGCCCTGTGTTATCACTAAGGGCTTCCTTTTCTGCAGGATCAGACAGTGGCTTCAGACACTGCCCAGCATCCTGCGAGCGTGGTTGAGTCATCTTTGCCTGGTCATTCCTGACCTTAACAGCAGAAGCTAAAGAAGCAGGTGGAGAACAGGGACCACCGCACCATGACACAAATAACTGTGAACCTGGTGTGAACATCCCACCCCGGTCCAGGCTGCACAGAAAGAGCAGCATGCGCCCTACGCTGACCCCTGTGCTCCTGGCCACCAGCACTGGGTGACAGCCAGCTGCAGCAGGGGAGCGCTGGCCCCGGACCACCAACCCCAGGGAAGCCCTGTGCCCCCAGCACAGGGGAGAGACCAGAGGGCCCTACCTGCAGCACCAAAGAGCACATGGTGTCCGGGGCCAATCTCGCCCTGCCTCAAGGTGCAAATCCCACTTACAGGAGATCCTTCCTCGCAGAGCCCACACCCCCACACCTGCCCTCCCCACAGCACCCAAGGGTGCCGCAAACAACAGCATCCTACGGCCACCCGTTCCAAGCCACAGTGGCACGAGGACGTGTCCCACAGCCCGGGGAGGGCACGAAGCCAGGGCACCCCGTCCTCCGGTCTCAGCCCCGGGGGTGCACCGGGCAGGGCCGCCCGGCCCGTGGCGGGGAGAGCGGGAAGGGAGGGCGCGAGCAGCCCGGCAGGAGCGCGGGGCACCGGGCGCAATCCCGGTGCCGGTACCGGCGGGGCAGACACTTGTTGAGCGCGGTGGGCCGCGGTGCCCGGCGCTGCGGGCAGGGCAGGGCAGGGCACGGCAGGGCGCTCCTTACCTTCCCGGCGGATCATCGCTCCGCCGCGGCCGGCGGCCGCTCCGGTCGGTGCCAGCCCGCGAGCGGCCGAGCCGCCGCCCGCCCCGCCCCGCGGGAACCGGCCGAGGAGCCGCCCCCGCCCCCGCCCGCCTCCCGCCGGCGCCGCCTCCGGGAGCGCCTCGGCACCCGGAGCGCGCCCGCAGCCGGGCGCACCCCGCGGCTCTACCCCGGGGCGCGGCTGCTCGGAGCCCGCCGGGCTGCCGGGGCGGCTCGGCGTGCGCACCCCGCCCCGGGAACCCCGGCGGGCACGCCCGGCGCGGCCTCCCCTCCCTCCCCGCTGCGGAGGGCCCGGCCCGGAGGAGCCGCTCGGCCCCCGGCACCGCTTCCCCGCGCTGTCACTAGATGGCACGGACGCGCCGCGGATCGCCGCCTGCCCCGGGCCGGTACCGGCTGCGCTGCGCCCGCCCGGGACCGGCAGCGGTCCAGGCAGCCGGGACTTGCGGGTAAAGGTAGGGGGGGTGCAGGGGAGCGGGAGAGGGGAAGGAAGCACTTATGCCCAAGTCACCCCTTCGGGGTCTGTCTACCGCTCCGCTGATTTATTGACATAAATAGGCAGGAACACGTAAAACTGACCCGACCCCCCTGTCCGAGTTCAAGGCCCTGCTGCAAAGTGACCGACGCCGCGTCCCACCACTCCCCGCCCCCGCACACCTCCGCAGCCTTGCAGCAGCAGGAGGAGCTTGACCGTGGTCCTGCCAACCCCAGATACCCTCCACCCCCAGCCCCCTGCTCCCTTTCCCCACCAGAGCAACAGGCACTAACTGCTGCATGGGGTGCCAGCACCCTGGCCTGTAAGCATGAAGCCAACAGCAGAGCAGGGGCAGGACTTGTCCCCAGCACGGGGGTGGGAAGAACTCAGCTCCCCCTTCATCTTGTGAAAAGCCACCCCCCCTTCACCCCCCTTCCTATTCCTCAAGCCGTAGGGCTGGGCAGCCCCCAGGGGAGCAGCACTTTAAACAAGGTTTCCCATCACTAGCTGCAGAGCTGCTGATGACAGGCAGAGGCTGCCCTTTCCCTGCACCGAACAGCGGCTTAAGTCCCCACTAGTCACCAAAGCCCAGGGCAGAGGCCTTGGCCCCAGCACCGCTGGATAAGTACTCAGCCCCCAGGCACAAGCCTGCCCCAGGAAACCCCTGCAAAGGCTCCAGTTCCTCCAGTGGGAACTGGGAACCCAGTTCCAGGTCTTTTCAGCTGAGGGCAGTTGTGCACCACACAAGGAGCCAGGGAAGGCTATGGGGGACAGGAGGCTCAGGAAGGAGTCTGCAAAGGAAAGGAGCCTCAAAGCTGGCCTGAGGAGCGCTCCCCACTTGAGCTGTGCAGGGCTCTGGCTGCCCCATGGCTGATGCAGGCTGGAGAGGTCACTCTTGCATCAAGCTGTTGATCTTTGTGAGCAGCACATCCGTCTCAGACTCTGTGGAGATGGAGAGAAAAAACAGTCACCGCAGGCAGCCACCATCCCACAGCAACAGGTGAAGCAGCCTGAAAAGCAGGTTTGAGCAGACTGGGGGAATGTGGGATTCCCCAGCGCTGTCCCACAGGGCTGTTTGCTAAGTGCAGGACAGGAACTCCCTGGGCTGGGATTCCCTTCCCTCCCCCAGCCATCCCAAACCACCCTGTCATATTCGGCTGGAGAAAGCTGACTGCCTGCCAGGGAGAGTCCCACAGGCGCAGCCTGGCTCTGAGGGAGGGGAGCTCACATTTGTGCACACTCACCCGCTGGCCGTCTTCTCTGGGAGCATTTCCTAGGAGATGGAATAGAATTGATGTTAGCATGTCAGTCTGGCCTCCCCCTTCCCTCCCCCAAGCTCCCAGCTGGAGACTGTGGGGCCCCACAGGACGCACAGTCCCACAGGGATCTGCTCTCTGTGGTTGCAGCACTGGTAAAGGAGCAGGGCCAAGATCCCCCAGCCTCAGCCCACCAAGCCCTGGGGTGCGGAATGAGCTAGTAAGTGTGAACTAAGGCATCCAGCAGCTCAAGGAAGGGTCAGGCCAGATTTTTAGCCTCAGTCTGGTGACAAAAGCTGCCTCCAGACACTGCTGTTTCACTTAGCCAGACAGGAGAGGACCCCCCAGGATCTGAGTCCAGAGAGGGGTGGCAGCAGATGCGACTGGGTTTGGGTATGTACCAGCCACCCAGGGCACACTCCAGCCTCCCCCACGAGACCTGCCCCAGGAGGGCAAAAGAGATCAAACGTACTTCAGCAAGAGGAAGGCCCAGAGGATGGCAAGGAAGGAAGTGCAGTCTACAACAATCCAGATCATGAGATACGTGCTGCTGGGCTGCAAGACAACAAGACAAGCCATGAACACCAGCCAGGGGTGGTGTGCTGGTGGCACAGCCCAGCCTGCTGTGCCAGCAGTCCCTTCTGCAGGGTCACATGTTCCCATGCTAGTACAGCACTGGGCAAAAGCCACCCTCCAGGCAGCTGGCTGCCCAGGGCTGCTGCAGAAAGTGACCCACAAATGGCTGGGGCACAGGGCTGTGGGGCAGGGTGAAGGATGGAGGGGTCACTTACGAGCAGCCAGATGGGGTGTTTCATCTCCTTCAGCACCTGGCAGGCGTTGGTGGTGACAGAGCTCACCCCAGAGCACCACAGCACAGAGAAGAGCCAAGGCTGGTTCACCACATACAAGTTGACAGAGATGTTGTCCTGGCGGTACTGCCTGCATAGGGACAGCCATGGTCAGAGCAGCAGACAGCAGGGTGTTGGCACACTTAGTGTACAGCCAGAGAGGACTGTATATCTGGGATGAGATCCAGCATTTGCAGCCACATGGAGCAACTGTCTGGAGAGCCAGACCCAGGGCAGATTTGCTGGCAAGGCAAAGGACTGCAGCCAGCTCCATCCCCTGCACCAGCCCTGCCTGATAAGGCACGCTTGTCCGCAAGGCTGTAGCACACACCCTGCCCTTCCCAGCAGTGTGCCAGCAACTCAGCCTCAGCTGGCCCTCACTTCTGCTGGCCACGGGAGAGAGCTGGAACAGTGTCCAGGCCCCACAGCTCCCAGGCTCCTGGGCACAGGGCTCTCACCTGATCTCCTCAGAGCTCATGTCCTGGTAGGGCAGATTGACATGCAGCAGTGACTCCTTCTCATTCTGGAGTCTCTTCCGGCCATAAACTTGCTGAATGCCTGGGGCTTGCTGTTTGACCTGTTCCCTGAACCCATCCGGCAGCCAGAGGACCTAGGCAAGAGCCAGAGAGCACATGCAGAGGAGAAGTGCTCCAGAGAGCTTGCTCTCTTCTGGTATTTTCTTGCGGGTCCAGGCACACATGGCCTGCTCAGACAGCTGCTTCCTGTCCCCTTCTTCCATGCTTAGCTCCTCCATGAGGATCTCAGCCAGGACAGTCTCCTACAAGCTTGCCCCAGCCAAGAAGCAAGCACAACAGGCTCCACTGAGGGGAGAAAGCAGTTCCAGCCTAAGGAAGCTGCAGCAGTTGTGTCCTTTCTGGGTCCTTGAATGGATCAAGTAGTGCATCCTTTTGGCCCCAACTCTGCAGCAAGAATGCACCTTGGATCAGCACTACAGTACAAGTCTTTGCTGTGTCCCCTCATGCTCTACATTCCCAAAACACCAAGAAGGGAAAGCGATTTGGGTGCTAATTCATCCCCTCGGGGCAGCACGTGTCCTGTGCTGCAGAGGTTGGATGAAGTGCAAAGGCAACACAGGAGTTGCAGCAGGAGGTGCACAGAGAGGTGTGGCGCAGTGTGGGGAGGTGAAGGCCTGAGCACTGTTTTCCTGCTCTTGCTAGCACTGTTGGTCCCCTCCCTAGACTGAGTCACTGTTTACACACCAGGGTGGCCAGTGCTGGGGAACCAGAGTATTTGGAGCGGTCTGAAGCTGTAGGCATTAACCCTTAATTATTGGCAACTTCTCCCAGCTAGAGAACCCCATGCCTGGGCAGGGTTCCCCAGCAGGGATCACATATGGGGATGTGGTGTATGGGGTGGCAGGGATTCTCAGTGGGGTTGGTGAGGCACGTCCCACCATGGCAGAGGTGTGACAGCAGGGCGGTGGCCAGCTCACCTGCTGTAGTGGGATGCCTGACTGTAAGATCACTTCCAGGGTGGCATTGACGAAGCTCTGGTAGTCACTGTGGTTCTCAGGCCGGAGGTCGAACATGATGGAGATATTGCTCTGCCTGGCTGCCTCTAGCACCTGTTCCAGGGATGGGATCCTCTGTTCAGTCACCTGGTAGCGATCGCCAGCAGAAAGACTCTGCACAGTGGGAAACGGCCTCCGCTGCAAGGGTGCGAGAGAGTTAGTCATCACAGGCAGACCCCCATAAGCTTCCACTTCGCAAACTGGTGTCTGTCTCTGGCTCTCGGTTTCCTACGCTGGCCTCTCCACGTGCTCTCCAGTGCAGGCAGGCACCCGGATCCTTCTCTTGCACATCCACGAGCCACCTCTACCCTTCTCCCCAATAACAGCACAGTTCAAGCAGCCCCAACACCTGTGGGCATTCAGAGCAGCTCAGCAGTTGGTTAGTCACCTTTTGGAAAGAGCCTTGCCACAGCTGTCTCCAAGCCCAGGCAGGCTGTGCAGCTCAGAGCAAACGCATGAGACATCTCCCCTCAAACCAGCCTCCTCCGTGACTCAGCTGAGGAGTCAGAACAAACCCCAGCTTGGGGCATAACCGCACCCAAGGGATTCGTGCAGGCATGGAAGTGCTTCTGCACCCTGTCCAGGTGTCTGCCAGGGACAGCACTCCAGAGGGAACCTCCCCCAGGGCAGCGCTCATACTTTAGCCAGAAACACACCCATCCCTGGCCAGCTACCCCATGGGCATCCTGACCTCCAGGAACCAGCTGCCAGCATCCAACTGCTGGAGGTCTGTCCAGTTGAAGGCGGTGCTGTTCAGTGCAGCCCTTTCAGGGAACACAGCCTGCACGTTGGTAGTCCTGGTAAGTTCCTCGTCATGCATGAGGAATGGGACCCCGTCAGCACTGGCAAAGGAGCAGAGAGGGAAGCTGTGTTGCAAGCTGTTTGTCTCCTATCCCTGCCCTGGCATTTCTATCCCCTCCCAGCCACCCTGCTAGGGTAACCACCACCCTTATGCCTACTTGTGGTCCTCTACACAAAAAGGTGAGTGTCCAGAAAGCACAGAGCACCTACAGACCGAGCCAAGAACCAAGTAGTTCCTTGCTCACTGCAACAGCTGTCCCCATAGCAGGATTGCATGAGATGAACTAGAGCCAGGGTCTGTTTTCCAAGCAGTGCCCCTCCCCGATGGTGCCTCCCTCCTAATGCCCTGGAAGGCAACTTGCACAGGGAGGACAGAAACCCAATACCTCTCCCAGATCATTGTGACACCAAGCTGGAGCCAGTCCCATACTGGGAAGGTGGGAATGGCAGAGCCCTTTGAACAGGGCTGCCTCCAAATGCAGGCTATATCAGTCCTCCAGGTGTGTTCCAGAATGCCCCATGTGGGAAGCGACATCTCAGGATACACAGGCCCCTTCCTCCCTCCCAGTCTCTGCTGCCCCTTTACCTCACCATGACGTCTGTCTCAAAGACTTGCACATCACAGTCCACCGCTTTGTACAGTGACATGAGGGTGTTTTCAGGGGCCAGCTGGAAAAAGAATGGTGTTAGTGCAGAGGGCATGGGCAAGAAGGGGCAGGAGGCAGGCACTCACCCTGCCTAGCTGCACCCAGCAGCTTGGCTGGGCTCTATGGCAACCACAATGAGATTGGAATGACCCTGGTAGGATGGGGGATGGAAAAGGGCTGGGTACAGGCAGCCAGAGCCTGCCAAGTCCCTGCTTCCTAGCCCATAGTACACAGCCAGGCTTTCTGCTGAGAGTCACCTCCTCCTGGTCCAGCAGCACTCAGCAAGCAGCTCTGCCCTGCGGCTGCTGCACCCACCCGCCTCACTCTGTGCTCACCACCCATCCTCCAGCCCTGTGCTGCCCTGGCTAGTTTGGGGACCTCTCTCTACTGGGCTGGCCACAGCTCGTCCAGGCCTGCAGCAGCAAGCGTCTGATGTCAGTGCCCCACAGCCAGGCACAGCCTGGCTTTTGCTGGCAAGAGCAGCCTGCCCCATCCACCCTGACCACTGTGCCAGGACGCTGCCGGTCACTCACCATGGGTGCTCCTCGGTGGCCAACCAGGGCTGGCTTGGGGGGCAGCTGGTTCTCCTCCATGATGCAAGGGGAGGTGATTCCCAGGGGAGCCAGATACAGCGCAATCATCACCGTGCAGTACACAAGCAGCAGAAACACCTTGAGACCTGTAGGTAGAGACAGAAAAGATAGAGGGGTGAGGTACAGAGGAAGTATTTTGCAGGCCATTAGGAATAAGCCAAGGCTGCTTCACCTGGCATTAACTTATGGTTGCCCTAGGTCAGGCATAGCATCCCCAGCCTCAGGAACACTGCAGATTTATTCTTGGCCCACTACGTGTCCTTGCACCCCAACCTAGCACTTCTGCAGGACTCGGTCTGCCATCTATAGCCCTCCTTCAGCTGCAAAGCAGCAAGGGCTGAAGCTGCACCAAGGGCTGGGCATGAGAAGGAGCAACTAAGAGCATGTGTTACTACCAGACTGAGTCCTGGGGACCTGTTCCTGCTGCACTGATACTCTCTGTGCACCACTCTGCCACCAGTGCTGCTCAGTTGGGTGGTAGGAAGCAGGGCACCAGCCGAGGAGGGAGGTGGAGACCTTGGAAGGGGCTTACCTGTGTTGTGGGTGCGGTAGATGAAGCTGGCCAGGGGCCAGGCAAGGAGCGTCATTCCCCCCACAATTCCAATGTGGAGGAAGGGACCTGTTGCCTGGGGAGGCAAAGGCAGGGTGTCAGCTGGCACCAGCCCAGCCCCCGTCCCCAAAACCCACGTGCTCCAATGCCAGGGATCTGCCACTGCAGCCAGCACCACTGTAAGAGCCACAGTGCCAAGGAGGGAAGGACAGGCTCCTGGGGGGACTGAACAGACTCTTTGCTCTGGTCCAGCCACCATTTATCACCCTGGACTGCAAGTGCTCCAGGCAGGACTGCAAGAGCAGGAGGAGCACCTTGCCTGGCCAGGCAGCAGAAGTCAAGGGCAGGGAGCTAACCCTCATGGCATACAGCCATGATAGGGGCTCCAGTCACCACCCTTCAGTTCATCCCCACAGGCCAGGTACTGGGTACAGCAGGGGAGTCTCAGGGAGTCTCTGGTATCAAGGTGACTCACCTGCAGGGAGACACGTGCACTTCTCCACTCCTCCGCCCACTTTATTCCCAGCCCTATGAAGGCTGCAGCTACCACCAGGGCAGTTAAGATCAGCAGGGTCTGTGGGGCAGGGCACAGGGCAGTTAGGGGAGCACACAGCATCCTGCAGGCCAGCTGGGCTCTGCCCTGGCAGGGCAGGCAGAATCCTCCTCTACCCTTCCTTCTGAGCCCCTGCAAGGCCTGAGACCCCACTTCCCCCATCTGTGTTTGCAGCTGAGCTCTGAACTGCATGGTTTGAGCAAGGGGAATATTCCCATCCCAGAGAAGTGTGGCTGGGGCACTAACAGCTGCAGCCCAGCTCAGCGGGGACACACAGCCACTCAGTGGTGTCACAGCAGCCATACGCAGCCCCAGTAGGCTGGTCACAGCTTCCCAAGGTGCAAGAGCAGCCAGGCCAGACCATCTCCCTGCACCACCAGTCTCTCACCTTGTGCAGCCAGTGTAGCTTCAAGGGCTGGCCGCAGAGCTGCAAGCACAAAGCAAGGACCTGTAAGAAGAACAAGGAGATGTCAGAGCTGGGCTGTATGCCACACCTCAGCCCTTTAAGGGCACAGGACTTAGCCACATGAGCTCTGGCCCCCCGACACAGGCGGGGTCTCCGGCCATGCTCAGGCTGACACAGCTCCAGCAGGCTGAATGCTGCGGGCTCCACCCGGCTGTGCACAGGGCACGGCAGCCAGCCTGTCCTCAGCACAGCTCCGTACCCCTACTAGCCCAGGCAGGATCAGTGGGGCTTACCAGCAGCACAGCTGAGTAGGTGATCAGCACAGCCGTAGCTATGAGCAGGAGGAGGGACCAGTCTAGCCACAACTTCCTCTGCTTGAAGATGAACCTGCCAGCAAAGCAGACGGTCAGAGGGGCAGGGGGGACATGGGGAGCAAGGCTGGACATGGGATCTTACTCACTCATTGAAGTTGTGGAAATCATTGAGGATGATGATGGCAAAGTAGAGCCACACCAGTGTGAACAGGAAGACGCAGAAGAGGAAAAGGAACCAGCTGTAGTCGCACTGAAAGCCAGAGGTGACAGCTATGCACACACCTGCAGGGCACCTAGCCCCTGGCCAGGTTGCTGAGACCCCTGGGGAGCAGCCAGCCTGCAGCAGGGTGCATAGGGGTTCACAGGAGGCACCAGCCTCATGGGTCCAGGCACCGAGCTGCCCCATGGAGAGGGAACAGAGCTCTCCAGGAGAGGTCTTTTGGCTGGACCCATGCTACAGGAAGACGGACCAGCATCTCCTACAACAAGCTAAAATGCTGCCTATGCCAGCCTGGGGAGGACAGCCCCTGTGGCAGAACTGCCTCCTTTCCCATGCAGCAGCCCCTGGGAGCAGGCTGGGACTTTGGACACGGGAAGGGGAGAAAGCCAGGTCCTGTTCCCTTCTAGTTGGGTGATCTGTAGGCTGGGTGGAGAGGGGTGCTGTGCCTCAGAGCTGCCATTGCAGCGGTGAGCCTGCAGACTGCTCCTGCCTGCCCAGCCAAAGCCAGGTCCAGCTTCAGGGTCTCCAGACCCCAGCCCCACAAATGCAGGGAGGTGAAGGGTGCCACAGGTGCTGAGCGGGACACCTGGCAGCCCAGACCAGCTTGCGCATTCCAGGCAAGACAGGACAAGCAGCGGCACTGCCACTCCCATGGGAGTTGGAGACCTCACAGAATCCCAGGGCCTCACCCCTCCCAAGTTACAAATTGCCGGGGACACCCCCTTCCAGTACCCCATCGGCAGGGGCCGCACCCAGCCCAGGAACCGTGCCTCCCACGTGCCTTGCCAGGCACTCAGCGCCCCGGGACCTGCCCGCCACGCTCAGCCCTCGGGGAGCGCAGCGCCCTGCTCCAGGCACGCGTGAGCCCTGCCACAGACGCATGATCAGCCGGGCAGGGGACAGCCTCACTGCTGCCAGCATGCTGCTCTACCCAGCGGGAACAGAGAGCTCACCCTCTCACTGCTCCAGGCTAGGGTAGTCCCTGGACAGAGAGGGTGCCAGGCAGCACCCCAGCTCTCCTGGGGCTCAGCCCTGGGGAGCAGGACCAGTGGCAAGGGGTCTAGGCTGAGCCCCCCAGCCAGAGCCCTTCCGCACCCAGTCACCACTCTGAGCCTCCCACGCAGGGGCTGGCCAGCCCCGGCTCAGCATCACCCGTGGTATCACCTTGGTGGTTCTCAGGCCCTTCCTCTTCTCCTTCTTGGCGGTGATCCACTGGCAGCTGTAGAGGCAGAGCAGGCAGGTGGCACAGGAGCGGCAGCAGCCGGGGGGGTCTGCCATAGTACCGGGCTGTCCCAGGTCAAATGTCAGGTGTCCTGGAGGAGGATGCACACAGCGTGTCGGGACAGATCTCCCAACGCACACCGCCCCTCGGCCCTGTGGGGATGGGGCACTGCAGCATCCTGGGTCCAGGTACCCCAGCAAGTGGCTGCCCCAGAGCCCTGGGACATAGTGGGGCTGCTGGCCGTGTCCCCAGGCAAGGCATGGTGCCAGGAAAAGCAGCAGCATGGGGTGCAGCCCAACCTGTTCAGCAGGCTGCCCTGGGACCCTTTGCTCAACGACCTTGAGCAAGCTGGGAGCTGGCAGGGAGCAGGGCCTGCTCCCCAGGCCAGGGTTCGGTGCTCCACCTGGGAGCCAGGGGCACTGTGCAGGCTCCAGGGGCTGGCAGCCTCTCCAGCCAGCTTGACACAACCTTGCACCCAGGCTTCCCGGGAACAGCCCAGCTGCAAGGACCACGCAGCCCCATACTGCAGCCCCAGGCTCCTGCTATGCAGTTGGGGGTACGTGCCACAGCCGGGGAAGTCCCTGTCCTCCGCCCAGGTCCTCACTGAGGCAGCACCATCCTGGCAGACCTCCAGCTCAGCTTGCACAGCAAGGGGTCCCCAGGGGGGCTGAAGGAGCTGCAGCTGAGCAGGCACTGGATGGCTGTCAGTCTAAGCGCTATGGGGGGCAAGGGGGGGAGCAGCAGTTATGGGGGGGGAACCCATTGCTACATTCACGGACAACCAGGCTGGGTGCAGGGCTACCACTGGGTTCCCTACACACTAGGAAGGGGAGAGGGCCAGGACACTTTGGTGTGGTCCCCAGATACCCGGTGCTTGGCTGGAGGAAGTAGGAAGCCCCAAAGAAGGTCTCCCTCTATCCACCCTGAGAAACCCCATGTTTATTATGGCTTTTCCTGCTGTGGAGCTGCTCCCCCTCCTCATCCCAACCTCCCCAACAGGCCAGGCACCCCATGCAACACTATAACCCCACAGATTAAGCCAGACTCATTTCACTGCGACCACTGAGCCAGGCTTGGGAGCCAGCCGACCACATCCTCCCAGCCACATCCCCTCCAATGTTGGGGGCAAGGGTGTGCCTAGCAGGGCCATGTCCCATCCAAACCTGGGCCCTGGAGATGGGCAGCAGAGCTAGCCCAAGCCCTCCCAGCCCCAGCCAGCTACACCAGAGTGGCTCTGCCATGCCCTGGCTATGGCCAAGGTCAGCCTGGTCTCCCCCCGTGACACAGCAGCACCCCAGCATGGCACCTCGCTCCCAAATACCACCAGTATGTTGGTCTCCAGGGCTGGGGTGCAGAGTCTCCCCCCAGGATCCACACAGAGCAGTGGCCACTGGGGCACGCACAGACAGGTACCAACCCGAGAGCAGGACCCCTAACCTGCCCTGCTGGCTTCTGCAGGCTGGGGGAGGTCTGGGGGCTGCCATCAGCAGGTCCAGCCAGCCAAGGTGCAGGGGACAGTGAGCAGCACAGCAGTGCCCACATCCGCTGCACCCTCCATCTTCTAGGGACCAGATCAGCAGCTGTGATCTGCTTTGTGATCACACCAAAGGAGCCAGCCCTAACACAAGTGCAGGAAGCTATGGGACCAGACAGTTTCCCTCCGTGATGCCCAGGGGCTCTGGCTGCAGGCTCATACCCCTGCTGTCACCAGAAGCAGATACACCACTTCCATCAGGGAGCAGTGGGCTCAGCCAGCATCCCCTGGGACTCACCCTGTGCCTCCCTCTGCTCACACAGGCAGAGCACAGGTGCCACCAGCTGCTCAGGGAAACCCTGCCACCCACCCCCTCCCCGCCCCCAGCTGGCTCCCACGCAGGGTACAAAGTACAGTAGGAGTGGCTGTGGGCACCAGCCAAACTTCAGCACTCAGCTGCTCAGAGAGGCTGTTCCTGCCAGGACTTGAGCTTGGCAGAGCAGTGGCACAGGAGTCACCACAAATCTACACCAGTAGTGCTGTCTGGAGGGTTCAGAGGGAAAATGGCACCCTGTTCCCCAGCTCAGAGCAGGACTGCAGCAGCGGCACCTGTAGTTATTGTGCAGCACCCCTGCACCAGGCTCAGGTCCCAAACAGAGCTGGGCTGGGCATGCAGCAGACCCTGCTCAGCTTCTGCTCTAGCTCCAAGGGGAGAGCTGCGCAGCAGGAGCTGGGCGTCCATCAGGGCTGGAAAGAGCCCTCCTTCAGCACCCACCAAACAACCCCCACAGCACACCCCCGGCCCTAGTGTGGGGGGGCACCAGGGGCTTGAAGGGGTGACAAACCCATTGCTACAGTCACCGACATGGCAGCATCTGCTTGCAGCCCTGCAGGGACCTTTGTGCCGCAGGGGTGCTGGCACAGGACAACCCGCTGGCCATGGGCAGGGCAAGATCCCCTTGCCCTCACAGGGCCGAGCCAGCCCAGGCTGGCGCCCAGCCCTGGTGTCCCTTGACCTCACAGGAGGGAGGGCAGAGCTCCTGGTCAGCTTGGGGAACAGGGTGACCCCAAAACTGCAAGGGCAGCACAGCCTGGCCCAGACCCCCCACTCCCAGCCTCATGCCCCATCTCTCTGCCATGCAGTCAGCTCTGGGCTCCCCGTCCCCGCTCTCCGGAGCATGGGAACAGCACGGGCAGCCTCTTTCCTCCCCCCCCCCCCCCCCAGCCGCACGCAGGGCCAGGATGATCACCCCTCCTGGCCACCCTGCCAGCTCTCCTGCAGCTCCCATGGCAGCGCGGGACGGCATCCCCATGGCATGGGCTGCCACCCCGGGGCAGCGAGTCAAGAGGGCAAAATACCTGCTCCCTGCAGACGTTGGGTTCCCGCAGCTGGGACGCCGGCAGGCGAGGTGAGTGCCGGGGCTGGGCTCTCAGCTGGGTGTCCCTGCGCGGCGGAGCCCTGCCTGCTCTGCTCCTCCGCTGCCTGCTCACACCCTCCTGGGTGTGTTTGTGGCCCGGCAGAGCTGCCGATGCCGCCTGCAGGTCTCCACAGGCCGGCAGAGGCGGGCTGCCCACAGCGGACTCAGCAGGCAAGGGCCGGGGGTCAGGGCGGGCCCCCGCCACCGGCTTTGTGCCCCACCGACCCCGGCGCAGCCTCTGCTGCGTGGCCGCTGGGAAAGTGGAGAAGGGGCCCAGGGGGGCGTCACGCACCGCAGCACAGAGGAGTTTGCAGGCAGCCCACGCTCCAGACGGATTAAGGCTCCGGGGAGAGCTCCGAGAGCACGGAAGGCAGATGGAGGCAGAGCTTCGTGCATCGCCAGGCCTTTGAGCAAGGGGCTGTGGGAGCCCCTCCGTCAAAGGGAGACTTTTCCCTTCCTTGCAGAGGAAGCCTGGGACAGATGCAACCCAGGCCACCACAGCTGGCCTAGCTGACACTCACTGGGGCACGCTTTGAAGGCAAAAGCACAGAGCTAAAAGCGGTTTCTTGTCTTGAGCCCAGAGAAATGCTTCAGAGCCAACACATCCAAACTTTGCTAAAGCAGCAGATGAAAAGAGGCTCCAAGACAGGGGCCTGATGCCACCTGCAGATGGACTGGGCGATGCCCTCCATCTCCCAGGCTCCCTCCCTGTGACATGGCACAGCTGCATCCCCCCCCAGCTCCAGGTCTCAGCAGAGGCGCAGCCCCTGGTGAGCCAGGATGCAGAATGGGTGCTTGGACCCTTCCATGTCAGTGACTTGCTCCATCACCGCCTGGGATCTCGGGGGACCTCCGTGATCTCCTGCCACTCGCAAAGGAGCTGAGAAAGCTGATTTACAGGCAGGTGATGACATCCTGCAGTGACACAGCAACTGCCAGGCTAGGCAGAAGCCTCAGCACTTACCCCCACAGCTGATCCTATTCCACACCATTATTAACAGCTTTGGCACAAAATCACTGGACAGCTCCATGAAATGTGCTGATCAAGTACATCTGTGAGTCCTTACCAGTGGAGGGTCTGGAGCACTGCAGGAAGGATTGTGTAATAACACCCATTGCTCTGCACCCAAAGGAGTACGCTGAAAGCATTGCAATAGCCAGAAATGCCCCTGGGATGAGCAAACAGCCCTGCACCCCAAAGTTTGTCAGCCGTGAGCAGCAAGGTTCACCTCCTGCATCTGCGTGCTTTGCCAGCTCCGGCACAGACCAACTGTGGTACCATGGGGCAGAGCAAACCTGTGGGCAGGGGTCTTCCCAGTGGGACTGTGCCTCAGGAGAGGCCCTGGGATGTAGAGAGCCTGTTTTACCAGATTAAAGATGTTTAGTGTTGGGGATAGGGTTGCAGTTTATAAAGAGATGAAGAAGCGAGCACCAGGCAGGGGTGAAGGACCGCTTAAGCCAAGAAACAGCTTAGGCGGTGGGGAAGGGAAAACCGAGCGTGAATAAAGAGACCGAGGTGATACTGGAAGAGGGGAGGTTGCAGCAGGGCTCCGGGAAACCCAGAAGCTGTGGATTTTAGGGGTGTGAGGCAAAGCTGGCGGGAGAGGTGCCCCTCAACCACAGGCAGGTGGAGCAGCGGGACCGGTGGCTCCCCCAGGGACCTCCCTGGGTACTGGCCGCCGTCTGACCGCGCCGGGCAGGAGCGCCCTTCTCTCTTGAAGGACAAACGGTGACAACCCCGGCGCTACGGAGGGAGCGAGGCCTCCGGGGACCGCAACGGGCCCTCGCCGGGGGAGTCCCGCGGGAGACGGGCGCGGAGCCCCCACCGCCTGCAGCGGCCGCCTCTGCCCACCAGAGGGCGCCGCCGCGCTGCCGCCGGCGCGGGGCCTCTGCCGCCCGGGAGCGCCGCCCCGCACTCTATGGTCCCGCCGCGCTGGCGGCGCCGCTGCCGGCTCCCGGCCGGGCGGTGCGGTCCTGGCCCGGCGGCGCCCGGAGGCGGGCAGCTACAGAGAAGGGGAGCGGCGGCGGGGCCGCCGTTCCCGTGAGACCCCGGCTTCAGCCCCGTGGGAAGCGCCAGCCACTTTTTTGTCCCCGCCGCGGGACGGCGGGAGGCAGCCATGTTGAGCGAGGGCAGCGGCGTCGTATCGGTGCCTGTAAGGGGCGGGAGCCATTTTGGGTATTGGCACGTGCGGCGGGCGACAGCGCCGCCCGGGCCCTGCCGCGGCTCAGTGCCGGCGCCCAGCCGCCGCGCTCGGCCCGCGCCCGCAGCGCCGCCTCCGGAGCGGCCGCCCCTGCCAGCCGCTCCCTCAGAAGGGCCCGGCCTCCGGGAGCTGCGTGAGGGCTCTCAGGGCAGCTCGCCGCAGGCCGCGGCGGCCACGCTCCTGCCGGCAGCTCGCCTTGGAGGTTCCTCGGGCTCTCCCTTCCGCAGAGGTGGGCCTAGGCCGGGGTCTCGTACAGCTGCAGCCCCCCCAGAGCACAGCCCTTGCCGAGATCTGCCTGCTGCCTCAGATCGTTTTGATGTTGTAAAAGGCCAATGAAGGTGACACACAATGACATCTAGTTTGCTTCTGCCTGCATGTTGGGTCTTCCTGTAGTTGCTGTTCATGCAACGGGAGTCAGCAGCTCACCAAGCTGAACCACTGCTGCTTGGTGATGAGGAAGATCTGCCTTGTGCCACCTCCATTCAAAGTGAGCCTCACCAGGGGAGCGGGTCCTGACTGCCTGAGCCTGCTACAGCACAGGAGCGCAGGTCAGGGTTTCACCAAAACGAAGGAGCCGAACTTAGGGATGCTTCATGGCCAAGTCTGTCAGACTGCCATAAACAGGGGCATCCTAGGCATACGCTGCTCTGCCAGCTCAAATGCTTGTCCAATCTCCAGGAGCCAAGTCACAGCTGAACAGTTTAAAGCTAACAACCAGAATGCATAGTCAAGCTAGCTTACCTCTGCAGCTGTCTCACCATGAAGTCAGAAGTGCCAGAATTAGTTGGGAAGGACACAGAAAATAATGTCCCTGTCAGCACAGGTGAATCAGCTCATGCACAACATCAAGTGTTGCATTGCTATAAGTAGAGTCTGTGCCCTGCCTTCACTTGTGAACAGTCTCATCTGTAAGTGTTCTTTTAAATTCTAGTAAAGTTATAAAAACAAATGCACAGAGGAATGGTCTAGGTGAGCAGGGAAACTTATGTTGATATATTACAGTTCAGCTGAAGTTATCTCCCTAGACTTTTAACTGAGCAGAGAAGGTATTTTCAACATATGGAAGTGACTTAATTGCTTTATGTTGGGCTCTTGTTTGTCAACTGAACTGGTCACAAACCAGTCTTTTCAGAAAAAGATGTAAGCCACTGTTTCAGTTACTTCTGTTTTTCACTATACTGCATGTAATCTACAAGAAATACGGCTTTTAAGTTTGACTGTTGTAGGGAATATTTTCCCTTCATGTAATCTTCCATAGGACTCAAGACCTGGGATAAAGTGTAAGACAACTCAGGTTTCTGTAACCATTATTTCACACTCTCTCAGCTTGTAATGGACAACAAAAATTCAGTGTATCACCATTCCTCTGCTGTCAACACTTTAAAAGCCAGTGATGCAGACTGTGCTTCCACCCCAGCTAGTAGCTGACCTACATGAACTGATAGGCCAAGGCAAAGATCTCTCCATCATCAATCTAAAAATCCCTACGTGCTGCTAATCTGCAGTAATATAGAACTTGCTACATTTTGAAGCTATCTTGCATAGGCACATTAAGAAATTAAGTTGTTAGAAAGAACTACTCAGAAGGTAAAATGCCTACTTAAGGGAGGGTATATGGATCATGCCACTAGTCTCAATGGTTGGGTTTACTTTTTCCTAAAGGCCAGAAGCTTATAGGGAATTAAAGTCAGTGGTGAACAAACTTTGGATCAGAGATTTTTTTTTTTTTTTTCCCCAGAAGTCGGCTAGTTAAGGAGATCAGGAATGCAGATTGTGAGAATATTGTTCAGCATGAGAAAAACCTCTGTGGAGAACTGTATTTCAGCTCTTACCACTGAGTTTGTATGATAGGAGGCAAATCACTTGACCCAAACTTTTCAGGGGTGGTCCTTATAGTTTTCATTTCCTGCGTACTTGAAAACAGCATGGGGCTGATTTTCAGAAGTCCTAATCATTCATTGTTGTAATTGAGATGAATGCTAGGAGCTCTGAAGATCAAATGCTAACGAGTGTCAAGAGTTCAAGCTGCACAGTAACAGCAGATCTCAGATTGGGCACTGTACCAGTGCAGCATTTAGCCCCACTGTTTTCATAGGAATCTAGCACCCCTCAAGTGTTTATGGAGATAGATTTAATAAATGTACGGAAAACACAGACTTTACAAGAGCACAGTAGAAAAGCAGAAGGTAATCTCTTCAGTAAGCACTATACTGTATACATACAGTTAGGAAATGATTTTTTAGGCACAGTGTCATGGCAATCTAAAGTTGATAATAAGGCAAAGAAGACTTTTCTGGGGCTCCCTGAAAAAAAGAGGAACTCAGACAAGTTTTGCTTTCATTTAATAGAATTTAGTTACCAGATTCTGATATTTCTATCAGAGATCTGTCCTGTAAGATTTACATGCTGTACTTCATGATGATTTCAAGGACTGAAGTAATTGTTTTTGTTTGGATGTAGCTTTTTCTTTCTGGAACTTGAACCAGTTTAGAATTTGAAGATGTTTATCTTTTGCCATTTCCTAATTGCCTTATCATTGCATACTTAACTGAAGCTACACAATAACAAACCAACGACAAGTCTTAAATATTAAAGATATGATAGAAGTGATGCTCACAGAGTATACTCACATGCAGTTTTTGCATATTAAACTACATATTTTTGGGTTTTGTATCATCTACAAAGGAAGCTGACTAATTTAATTATAGCAGAACTGTTTTTCTAGTTAGTCTGTTTCCTTTATAGGGATAGTTAGCTTTACTGAAAGTTAAATTGTAGGCATAACTTACTGAATGGGGTAACACTGATACTCAGCAGATCTGGTTCCACTTGCTCTGCATTGAAAAACATACTTGAGCAGTATCAGTGGTTTATGTTATTTTTCTGACCAATATTTGTGTTTTTTTCCAGAAAACATATAACAGTTCCCTTGTTAGTAAGTATAAAACGTCTTGTCTGCCACTTACTTCCATTGTTCTACTACAGAAACTTTTGTATTTAGCTTTTTTTTTGTTGTTTACTAACTTTTAAGACATACCATTATTTTTGCACCTTGATAAGCCTTTGCTCCCGACACATCTCTAGTTTCTGTTCAGAGTTATAGTTACTGTAGAACACCATTCCCCCCCTCTTTCAGGATATAAAAGCACCTTCAAGATCACTATGTTAAGGCATGCTATGGAACAAAAAATCTGTTTGTTGCTTAAGCTGCCTTTCTTTTGTCATTGTTTCAGAAGCCTTCCATGAAGTCATTACTGCTCACTGATGTTACTGTTAAGCTACATACTTTGTTACAGCATTCCTGAGGAGCTAACAGCAGTCTAGATAGGATAAGACTCTGAATCAGCATTCATGTCAAAAACAAGCTTAAGTACTTGACAAAGAAAAGCTTAACTCTCAAACTATAACAAACACCTATTAGGATACAGCCCAAGCTCCCAAGCACCTAACTTGTAACTGCTTGCTTTGCATTCAAGTATCAACACAGATAGCAGTTCAGGTCAGTCCTTGCTCAAGGAATACCACTTCTGGTCCCCTACTAGCCTTATCACTCATGGGATTCTATCCTCTCTACTCTATAAATCTAGGTAGAGAGAACAAAGCCTTCTTGCATGTCTATTTTACTATCATTTCCGTATTCTCAGATACTTATCCTCAAATAACCTAACACTTTTGAGAGTCATGATGTGCTGCAGCCAGTAATACTCCCATTGTACTTATGGTACTACTACATTTTTCCTCCTAATACCTACAAACTGTTGTTATCAGATAGCTTCACAGAACTATTGAAACCTTTCCTGTTATCTTAAGGGAGACAATTCATTTATATTAGACACTTTTATAGAAGCAACTTTCCCACACATGTAACTTATCTGCATCTTGTGCATCTTGTGTTTTACAATTACTATAAGCTATTAGTTTAAAAACTAAAAAAAACCAAAACAAACCAAAACCAAACCCCCAATAAAAGGCCCCAAACTAGCACACTTACCAGACAGAAGCAGCTTCTTGTTTCAAACTCTCTAGTGTATATAAGCAGCTGCTCTTTGCCATTGCCAAATTTATAGGACCAGCCTCCAGAGCACTGTGCTGGGGGTGGGGTATGAGCGTGAGTAGGTTTATATAAAGGGCCCTTGCTAAGGAGTGATAAGTAATCTGGTGGGGAGGTGGTGTTTGTGTGTCCTTAGGTAGCTGGGGAGATAGTTGTGTTGTGAAGCCAGTATGTAGAATTATTAACAGAGAAGTAGCTTTTATTTAAAAAGATAATGCTTTATGTCTAGAATAGTTAGTTTAACTCTTTTTATTCCCTGTAAATATAATTTTCTGGCTATGTTCATTTATGGTTTATTTTCTTGTGCTTATCTAAGGCCTTTTTTTAGTAATAAATATTTCTGGGTAAAGGTTCTACTGAATTGTTTAGTGTAGCTAAAATATTATAGTAGTTAAGGAAAAAAAGCTTTAGTGCTGTCTACCGTCTGTTTTCTTACTTGGCTGTTATAGCTAGATACCTACTGTGAGTATCTATAAGGGCTCTGTTTTGGTAACTTCTATGTGAATTTTCTTCTGAGCCTTTAACTAGTGCAAAGGGTTGTGGGGGATTTCAAGCTAATAGTCTGGACTTGTATTTTTTCTCTGTATCTTCTCAGAGCTACTATGTAATCAGTATCTGTGGGGCTTGCTGTCTAGCTGCTTGTGGTTTCTCATGTTGGGTGTTTATGGACAAAATGCTTGTGTTGGGGGGGAAAAAGTGCCTCTCAGACTGCAGAAGGTGTTTATACAGTTGTGAAGATAACATTTTCTTGACGTGATGTGTTGGTTGGGGGGAAAAAAAAGGCTTTTTTTGCATGAAAGTTAGGAAAGTGCAAGTATAACCTTTTTTGCCTTGCCTCCTGTGAGACCTTCTCTGGAACCTGGGCTGCAAGAGACACTTGCTGCTTTTTTAGTTGGAGTAGTTGACAGCATGGAGAGGCTTGACATCATGGCTGAGTTGACCTGCTGAAGAGTTGCTACTAGAAAGTGTAGCAGAAAGCTGTTTGGTTTTTTGTTGTTAGTTTTTTGATGACAGAAAACTGAGTTTCCTGTGGTGTTGGAGAGGCTCAGCTGTAAGGCAGAACTTCAAAATGTAAAAACCTTTGGCTGCCCAAGCCCCTTCCGCAACAGTGCTTTGGCTTCTAACTGAGGGACCTGCTGCAAATTACAGGTTCTGGAAAATTAGGGCTAGGTCTTGTAGCTTGTGCAGGCAAATAATTATCTGGAATCAGTGTTTCTCTGCTGTCAGCTTGAAGTGGCTGTGCCTGTTTGAACCTTTAGAATAGCTCAATACCCTTTCCAATGAGCAAAGAGAATGTACCATGGGAATGTATCAACGGCTTAAATGGCTTGTACTGTAGTATCTTGAATCTGTGTATGTATGGGCTGTCTCTCTTGGAGGTGTATTCTTAGCTGCTTGGGAAGTGATTTTCAAGTAGGCATGTATGTGGTCCTGTCTTTTAAGCTTATGAGCTCTCAGCTTATCTGGAAGCCCACCAGCTTGTTCCTGCTAAGTTTTAATTGATGATTGAAAATAATACTAGAATAAAAAAAAGTCATACTTCTAGGTTGTTGTGCTTTTGAGTCAGTAAAAGCACCACAGATTCAGATGTTACTAACACCAGATAAATAGTAACTTTAGAGGTAGTGGTACTTAAAACAGCATGTGTGTATCTTTGGGACTTAGTGGATTCAGGTGGGTAGGATATATAGGCAGCAATATGACATTAATGCCTACCTATAATGAACTTTATGCTTGATTTTTTTTTTCTTGCTTAGCTACTCCAACAGATTGGAGTATTATAAGCAATTAATTTTCCATTTGCATATCTCTTCAAGGTGTTCTTTGGGCTTTCTGAAGTATCACTAGCTTTTCCTTGTGTATTGGCTAGCTGTCTGTTTATTAGGTGGTCATTTGCCTAATTGGTTTTGCTTTCTTTTGTTAGTGTTAATTGATGGCTTACCATGGATTAACTTGCTTCCAGGCATGGATTTGAAGAACTTCTGGGGGATTTCCAAACAATTAGTCATTGTTCTGCACTTGTACCTCTTGAATGACAGTTGTTACTTTGTCTGGTCCTTTTTTCCCCAGCCTGCTTATATTTCACTCAGATGCAAAGCTCATGCAGTTAACTAGCTTGTGCAGTTAAAGGACATGTCAATTGCTTTCCCCCCCAGTGTAGTTTATGATAAAATCTTAATTCACTTTTATGCCTTTTGCTAAGTTATTCCTGGGTTTTGCTGTTAAATTAAGTATTTGATCCTGTGTCCAGAACAGAATGTAATTTGCATTAGGAAATGAAAACAGACTTGTAATTCTTATCTCCCATGTTGCAGCAGACATGCACTAATACTCACTAAGAGCTTCTAGGCATCCCTGTGAAGTGCTCACTAGATAAGATACTTATACGGAGATCTAATGTCTATTCACAGAACTTACCTTTATTTTAAGAAGGTGCTTGAGTACTCAGAAGAGGTTCTGTTCTTGTTTGGCAGAACTGGGCTGGTCCATGACTTACAAGTGCACGATAGGTTTAGAATTTGTGAAGCTCATGAAGAGGGTGCTCTGCCTTCTTGATCATTGCAGGGTGATGCTGATGTGGGAGGATTTGTTGCCTGAAGTCCTTATCTCCATCACTGTGAAGAAAAGAAGCCCACCTGGAAAAAAGTCTTAAGAGCAAGTCCTGAGAGGACCTTCAGTGGTTGAAATGGATATTGAGATGAAAAATGCCACTCTCTAAGTTTGCAGCTGTCATACCTGGAGCTACCATCACAGATTGTACCTCATTGCATTGGATGAAGGTGATTGTTGCCGCAGGTACTTGTGCTTGCCCTGTCAGGTACAGTTACAGACAGATGGTTATGAGGAACTGAGAATATGCATAGCTCAGCATGAAGGGCATTTGTCTTGGCACTCTAGCTGTTTTGTCACTGTCAAGATTTGTTTCTAGGTTCTGCAGAATTATACAGAAGCTGAAAGAATACTGCATGTATTTGAGACAGTCCCCACGTGTGAAGGCTAGCATGGGAGGAAACAAAACATGCTTGTTTGCAAAACAAAAGAAGTGGTGAGGAGAGTACAGGAGGATGCATTCAGGGTGAATATGAATGAAACAAGCCCAAAATAGGGATGCAGCAGTGACGGAAGCTTAAGCTGAGAGTTCTAGTTGTGTGATAAAATGTTAGGAATAAAACTGCAAAATGTAGATGGATATTGCTGGGGCCTTGTGTCCAGACTGAGTTGCGTGTGACACTGGCATTCTGCTCCTGAATGCTGTTGGTAATCAGTGGTTTGAAAAAATAGTGGAAAGCTTGCAGAAAGCTTTTGGGATACTTTACAGTCCTGGGCCTTTTTTGAAACCCAGGATTAGATGCAGCCATGATCTAGCCTGTGGGTAGCAGAGGCTACTGTGTTGTTCCCACTACAGTGTAGTCCAAACTGTCCCTCCCATGCTTTGTGGTGCTACAGGGTGCTTGCTATAAGGTTCTCCTTATCATCTTCATTCACTTTTGTGATCATGAATTGCTATGTTTGAACTGGACAGCTGAATAAATGTTGGGGAGTGTTAGACAGATTAGGCTAAGAGTCACTTAAACAGTGCTAACTGCAAGCTCTGATTTATTCCTGTTCTGCTCTGTTGTGCAAATACTTGTGCTAATTTGCACTGTTTTGACAGTCACTTCTGCCATATATAAACTAATCTTTCAGACGCCTAATTAAATATTACAAGTATCCTGACTAGAAATGCTTTAATCTAATAAGAATACTACTTGACGTTACTGCTACCAGACATGTATTTTCTTGAGTTATTCAATAACTCTAGTCTAATGACATCAACAGTTGGACTGCTAAATGCTGTTAATGAAACCTTTTTTTCTAACTACAAGCATGTTATCACATCAGTCCTACTCTAAATATTGAGAAACACAGACTTTGCAAAAACAGTAGCAGGTGAGAAATTCTACCCATGCTGAATTCTAATAGACATTACCAAAACTCAGTAGCATTATTTGAGAGAATGGGTTTTGCTGCAAAAGCACAAATCAAAGTATTTAATGATGAAAAATGAAGGACAGAAGAGGCTTTTCAAAAGAGCACTACCTGGCACAAGAACAGTCAATTCACTGGAACAAAAAGGTCAGAGGAGTGAGTGGAAGTGATCAATGTCTCATTGCCCAGACTGCAAGTGTCATTTCTTTGGGAAGCAGTACTGTCATGTCCTGGCTGGTGGTGGGGAAAGCTACTCTTTATCTGATTATGGAGCCTTGGAGTATCATTATGGAGGATGTAAGTCTTAACCTTGATTTAACTGGCTGGCATAAATGGCTATGCTGTCCAAAGAAAAATTCCTAGGATCTTGCACTTAGGCGGGGTAAATGATGTAGATATTAGCTATGCATGGCAGTGTGAAATGAGAATTGCAGAATTCTTGGAGGAAGGCATTTGGGTTCTCTGGTTAGATTATGGCTAGCTGTACACAGCAGCAGATTTAGCAGGTTAAACAAGCAAGGTCAGCAGATCAGGAAGTGGCTAGAGGCCTGTCCAGTAATCCACACATGGAGTGAGGATATAAGTAACTTCAGAAGTAAGAACACCACTACAATTTACGATGATAACTTGGAAACAGAAAAGGCAGTAACAAAACCAATGAAGGCTGTACTAAAGAAGCAGGGATAAGAGCATTGGACTTGTCTGAGCTGCTGTAAGAAAGGAACCTCAATGTCCATGATCCAGTGGGTAATCCATTCTTGGGTGACTGTGGGCTGTTTGTCAATAGGCTGACTTGAGTAACTGATCTTGGTTGTCCTAATCCCATGCTTGTTTTAGTCAGTTATTTGCTTTGACAGATAGCTGATAGTCGGGTCTCTATTCCAGCTGAAAGCATTGTGCCTAAACTCCCAGTGGAGCATAGCAAGGCTGCTGTGTACTTGGGGAAAACCCATATAAAGATTTTCTCTAAATTATCTGTTTAGATTTGTAGTGTTTCAAAGTGAAGCTTTTTGTATGTTCTAGAGCAATGAATAAATTTTGGTTTTAATGCCCATCTGTGCAACTCGCCTCCCCTAACTTTGCTGTCGCTGAAATTGCCAAAGGTATTAGTGAAGAGTCCTGAAGAGCCGACAAGTTCCATTGCTAATATTAGAAATAAATAACTGCAAGTGCTCTAACAACTGCTAGGCTGTACTAAGCTTCACACAAATAACTGTCCCAGTTGCATCTTTCTTGTTTCTCTAATAAGTTTAAGTGGTAATTAAAAAAAGATTCCACTAAGAATGCCAGATCTTTCATCCTCTGTGTGTATGTATACGCACACATATATAGGGAAGGAAGAAACTGGTTGAAACAAAGCCCTTTCTGCAGTAAATATTTGGTTTGCCTGAGAGAGAGTTTACCTTGAAGGGCTGCCCAGAACAATGGGCTATGCAGCAATGTGATGTTTTTTGCATGTCATATTCTTTGTTTTAAGATTATTTGTCACATTTGCTTAAATAAAGCAAAAAATGGCAGTTCCATCCCATCTGGCATGATGCATTAATTTTCATGGGTTATATGCAGGTTTCCTTGTACCTCTCTTGCGCTTTGGGAGAGCATGTTGAGTATGAAAATGAGTTAGACTGAATAGTTCCCAGCTGAGAGCAGCTGTAGAGTGTCCAAAAGCTGATATTAACTGATGCAGGAGGTTGTAGTGGAAGTGAATGTGCACAGACTTTAAATAACCTGAGTGTTTCTTCACCCTACGAAGCTGTGCATGCACAGAGGCGATGCCACTAGGTTTTGCTCTTACCCCTAAGACACAAAATAGAGGACCGCAAACCAGCATTCTTGGGTTCTCTTCCTTGCTCTGCTTTCTGGCAGAGGACATCTAGTTTAGTTTCTCAGTGACCTCTGTGGGAAATGGATTTTATATGGCCTAAGTACTCACCTTCAAACATGTCCAAGCCACTTGGAAAGTGGTTTTGACTGGATAAGGAACAAAGCTAAAAAAAGTATTGCTCTTCATCTCACGGACTCCATCAAACTAAAAAATATCTTTCTCAGCAGAAATTCCTGCAGTGTGTGAATCCAGCCCTGTACTTTTGAAGTCCACGCTGCAAGATGTTTTGCATTAAAATATTCTGCTGCTACAGTGGTGTCTTACTACAGTTGAAAATCTGTGCATTGTTTTATGGAAGGAGGAGTCTTGACAGGCTTCTTTCATTGGGTTGTTCTTACTATATATGACATTTCCTATACCTATGAAGTAGTTTATAGTGCTGCCTAAAATTATTTATTAATGTAGCTTTTATGGCCCAAAAGCAAAAATGTGCCAGAATTCTCTAAATAGGTTTGATTCTACTATGTTGATGAATACAGTATGTCTTGTCGATGTATTGTTTACCTTCCCACATCATGCTGGAAGCCTGAAATGTTATTTAGTAGGGAATAGTGTCACATGACTTAATGAAAAAGTAGCAACGTAATATTTACAGTAAAAGATTCCAACATGTTTTTCCAAACTGTGTAGAAAAAAACTATAGCGTCTCTTTAATGCTAAAGTATGTTTCATCTGGAGAGGAAACTAGTTATTGCCTTGGTTTGAAAGCGTCTATATTTAGAGCAGGAAAGAGTCCAATATGCAAATTCTCCCAGAACCTACTATCAACAAGGTGAAATTCCACTTCTTGTTTTAGTGTTGCCATTTGGCTTGTACTCAGGGGGCATTACAGTGTGAAAGCTTTGTGGCTAGAAATGATGGATGGTTGTGCAGTTGGATAAATAATTTTCTTTTGAATGAAATAAAATGCAGTGCTTGTTAATCTAAACAGGTAATACCTGTATGCTAAATAGGATTCGGTCCCTTCTTTACCTTCTCTTTCCTGATGGCAAACGTTGTGGAACAATTAAATGATATGGTCAATTTAGGCAGGCAGAGATACAGCAGGTTTTTAGGTTAACCTCATCTTTAGTGGACTTTCCTGTCTTTCAGTGTAGTAATAAAATCCTTCAGAACTGGCCAATCTGAACAGTGAATCCAGTGGTACGGAGGCACATCTGGCACTGATAAATGTAGCTACATCAGCATGAAGAGGTAAGTTTCTGTCCCACGGCTGGGGAAGATAGTCATCCATTAACTCAAACACAGCAGTAATATCAGTTTGGGCATTCAGGCTCTGTGCACCGATGCTATTTATTCTTTTATTCTCTTCCTTTGTTCTAATCCCTGATCTGAAGTTTGAATTAGTTGATGTTGACATAACTGGTAAAGAAATTACTAACATTGAACTAGGACTTCAGTGTTAAGGGTAACATTGGAATAGTGGAAGTAGAAAAATATTCTACACATATTTGCTTATGAAATCTTACCTTAGAAAACTGAAATGAAGACCTGTGAATGATTCAATGCCTTATGTCAGCAGTGATTGTGTGGATTAATTCAAGTGATTGAGATAGTTGATTGAAGGCAGAGGAGGAGCTTAAGAACTGAAATTCTTGTAAAAGTGTGTGGTATTCAGCCTCTTCCAATATTTGAAAAAAACCCCTCTGTTTTGTCATTTGAGGCAATTTGGTAAACCTTTGATTGAAATACCTCTGCCAGAGCCAGTGCGTTAATGGTGTGCATGATCTAGGACCCATGGTTGTATCTCACAGGAAAAGCAGCTCTTGATGTGCCTAGAGAGAGTATGATGGTTCTTGGATGCTAGGAGGTAAATACATACACTATGGAATTACTTTGCATTTCCAATGTCCCTGGAGTAAAGGTAACACTCAACACGAATCTGTTCAGCTGATCAGTTACAGGATTTCAAGTACATGCAAATGTCAGTGTTTAGCAATTACTGTAGTCAGTAAATTGCCCTAATTGAAGAGGTGTATAAAATGATCAAAGAGGCTATTTCTGCCTTGACTCCTTTAAGGATAGGAGACATTATGTAGGAGGTGAAGATATGGAAGCTAGCTAGGGCCCTCTTAATTCCGGAGACCAGAGATTACAGATCATGCTTGATCTTTGAGTTGGGCTGTGGAGTTTTGCTCATCTGTAATGTTCTGTAGATTGGCATGTTCAAGGAGTTAAAGATCATAAGTATTTAGGTACTGTGACTTATGGGCAATGCTATTTATTTTGAATAAATACTCTTTATGGTATGCGTTACATAAAGTGCTTTGAAAGTTCACTTAAAATTTATCCAAATTTGAAATAAAGGATTAGATTCCAACTGAGGCAAACTGTTGGAAATTCAGCTCTGTGTTGGTTATTGCCAGCCAAGTATCTCTTGATGCTTAGAAAAGAAGATATTCTGGGACAGTCCTGAATACAGTTGCCCCCAACTGAGGATGTCAATCTGTTCCTTTCTCTTTGCCTACTCTAGAAATGAAAGGACTGAAAATAATTTTTAAAAAAATCTATCCTTCCCTATCCATTGTGCTTTTGGAGTGCCTTCCTCTTACATTTCTGAAATGGAAGAGCTAATTGCAGATATACAAAGGAGTCTGCTGAATCCAGCAAAATGCTGTGTTTTAGTGTTGAGGGTGTTTGCCAGGGAACACTTTAACTTCTCAGATCAAGACTCTTGGCTAATGCACATATTTTTAGCTGTTTAGGGGGATTTACTTAAGTAATAATGTATGTTTAACTACTTTGTGTGCATTACGTAGGTGTTACATATTATGTTAAATTCTGAACGAGCCTCCCAGGATGTTAGTCACTTAGTTAACAGAGCTAGTTAAAGTTAACATGACCTTTAATTCTGTGAAATGTTCTAATGACTTGTTTTTGAAGGTTTTTTCCTTTGTGTGAGGCCTAGATAATTGTGTTGCACTTTGTTTCTGTTAAAAAAAAAAAAAAAGTCTCTGGATGCATGTTGTTAATAGGAATGAGTATATCTTACATTTCAGTATTCTAATAGGTATGCTTTTGAGATAAGCAGATGGGAGATGTGTATTGTGAAGAAGTAGGGTATAACCAGAGTTATTTCAAAATGCATGCTGAGCTTTTGTTTAATCTTATAGCATCGCTGCCAATGAAAGATTGTTAATGTTGATTTATATTGCTGATTTGCTGTAATGTTAATACATCTAATCAATAAACTGGAGTCATTGTAGCCTCTTATTCACATAAAACCATTTATAATCAGCAATCCATTTTTCTTGCAGGAATAGCAAGGCTTCTGTGAGCATATTGTGTCTGTACATGTATGTGGGAAAGAAAATAGAAAAAAGCAAAAACTTGGAATATTCCTACCATAGGGTCTTGCTCTAAATCTTTTGTGACTTAAGCAGAGGTGGCAGGTAACAGCCTGACTGCAAATGCTACATCAGGTGATTTTTTTTGTTTGGTTTTTTTTGTTTGTTTGTTTCAAGAACATAGTTGCATTCAGTCACAGAGGGATGAAGCATTTGGAGTAGCTTCCTAAATGGCAGGGGACTGGTAACCAGATGGTTCTTTCTGGCTCTTTGTTAACCACAAGACACTGGAGTAGGAAATTAACGAAGTACCAGAGTTATCCTTTCTTGTTCCCTTTGGAGAGGGGCCTGGCTATCCCTTCTACAAACCTCGAAGGGAATCCTATGGGGAGTGCAAATGGAATCGTTGAACAGGGGTGCCTTTTTTGTACGAGCGTAGGCCATTCTTGGTGGTGTTCCAAGTCAAGGGAGTGTTTTTGCCAACCTGTGTTGGCAGTGAATGCATTGATTTTCCCTTGCTGCCTCTTGAAGGGTGTGGTATGGATCCTGTTTGTGCACCAGGCACCTCAAATCTGTTAGGCAGTTGATTTGTACCTCTGTGTATAAAGTTGTGTGCATGCTTGAAGGCCAGGGCCCTGAGAAGCAATGACATCTGCATGCTAAATTTCAATCTGTTTGAACATATTGGAAGCAACTCACCTGAAATTAAATGGAATGTGAAATAATGTTTAGCTGGGAAATAATGGATTTACTGCTGGTGATCAGAATGAAAACAGTTTCTGCTAATAAAAATAAAGCATCATGTTGAGGAAACTTAAACAGATACTTAGTGATGCTTCTGTATACAATGTGATACGTGCAAATGAGGTTGCCAGATGGCATGAGACAAACTTGCATAGATCCTAGCAAAATAAATGACACTTCCTGCAGTGAAAGTCAACAACAAGCAGAAACACTTATAATGCATTCTTTTACAGTAATAGAATATTCATAAACAAATAATAGATTCCAGGCTAATCTGTCACTGCCAGAGGGAGGTGCCAACATCTCAAGTCATGACAAAACTTTTGTCCTTAGTTATTTAATTTTTCAGTTCATCATTAAACAATAAGAATAATAACTCAAGCCTTTGTTTGAAGGAAGTCGTAACTCCAGTCTACTCTACGTGAACAGAAGCCCTCTAAGCAAACATGGATAGAAAATTTCAGTAACTAGAAAGAAGTAAAGTAGTTTTGGAAAGCTGCCAGGGCCTTAAATTAAAGAAATTAAAGACCTAAGAGACTGAGATACTTATTCTCTAGGTGTTCATACAGCACCAAAAGGCAGATTATATTGATTCTTCTGACTTTGAGAAAACATTTGCTCTTAAGGATGAAATGAAAAATTTTTTTTTTATTCAAAGGTTCTGTACTTCAAGGAGCAGCATGCATTATTGCTTGCATTATTGCTTACATTATCACTTGATTGCACTTGCCTGGAAATTAACAGGATGAAACAATTTAAAATTATACATACTAAGGAGGATACTTGCTCAGCTCAGTTATTAATCTCTGAAGAAATAGAGTATTTTGTATTAAAAATAATCCTGTATCAAATTAATATTTTTTTCACACAGTATGTTGATAGACTGGCGAATTCAATTTGTATTGGTGTGGCCTTTTTGAAAGAAATGAGTAATTGCAGAGGTATTTGGTAGTCTCCTCACACAATTAAAATCGTCCTACACCTTCCTGCCCCATCCCTGCATATGGATGTGTTGCCCCACTGGAGTTGGCAGGTTGGCCCTGGTGGAAAGCAGTGCTGTACAGAGATACATGTGGGTCTCAGCCAATGCTGCTGGAGAAGCAGAAGTTGGGTGAGACTGAAACAGTTCTCCAAAAGGCTGGAGTGGCCTTCAGGCAGGAAGGAGCAGCCTCCTTGGGTAAAGTGTAAGAATGAGATGATTTGGCTGACACCCCAGGGCCAGGGAGGCAGGAGCAGGAGCTCTGAGCCAGATTCAGAACAGAGGAGAGCACTTGCTGTAGGCTCAGATGGATTCTTCTTCGGTCAACCTCTAGCTGGCCTTGATACTCCCATGTACTCTGAGTACTACTTCTTAGCAACTTTGTGAGATGCAACCTCTTCAGATTCATGGAGCATCATCATTGGGGATCTAACTCTCATACTTCCTGAAAATATTCATGGCAGTAAATGCACCTTAAGACCCTTAAATGTGAATAATTTTAATGGAAGGACCCCCAAACTGGAAATAGATTTTGTAGTAGGGAGCTGCTGCATTGGAGACCTCATCAGGCAGTTTTTCTATTTGAGTCTGTTGTCTTAACACCAATTCAGTGTGTGGTCTTTACTGAAAGCAGATAGCTACCTTTTTCATGTGATAAGCAAGTATCTATGCATAAAGACTTCAGGTGAGATAAACCTCAGCAACATGTAATTAAACAAGTGTGCAGGCAGTCTAGAGGATCTTCAACTGCAGAGACCTGCTTGGGAGTACAAGCTACTGCTGGTAGTATGTCCATATGGGAACTGCAGTGTCAGGGGAAGGATACTACTAGCAGGTGCAACCAAGTGTTCTGCTGCAGTGGGCAGATGGTGGCGATTCACTTCATGGCTCAAAGTAACTGTTAGGGATGCAGGCATTATCTGGGATTTATGTGCCAGCAAATGACCAAGCATCTTATCTTTAAATCTGTTTAAATACCTAAAGATCAAGTCTCTCTAATGGGATTTTTAAAAAGCACTTAAGAACAGTGTGAATTTCTTAGTCACTGAAACCAATGAGACCAGTACCTTTTGGTATCTTAGTCTAGTCACTAGGCTGTGCTTTTAGCACAGGACTGTGCTCATTTCCATTGATCACTCTTTGAAACAAAGTGGTGCTTCCCGATATTGTTCTCCTTGTCAGGGGTTGTCATTCTTTTTCCCACCAGAATGGTGTGAGCATGGAAACTCAGTGAGCCAGAATGATGGTACCAACTGAATGTTGCACTAGTGCCAATCTAGCTACCTAGCATTACAGCATCTCAAAGTACTAGTGCAGCTTAGCAGTTTGCATCCTTCTCTTCTGCATGTGCTGTGACAGCCAAAGCCATAGAATGATCAGGCTTGGCTGGGCTTTTGCATCGGAGCTCTTCCATATGCATGGAAGTGTTTCTCCACTGAATACCTCCATCCACGCTACCTAGGAGCTAGCCCCTCCTGTGGAAACTCATCCTGAGATAGCAAAAGACTGAAGCTGTTTTGCATTGTTTCTGGGGAAATGTGAAGAGACAGGGCCAGAAATGGAAGCTGAAGGGTATGCTGCCTGGAGGGTGGCTGAGTTTTTGTGTTTTGCTCCATTTCTCTTCTTAGTGGTCTCTCTTCCACTTTCCTGGTTCCTGTAAGTAGCATAGTCCCAGAAGCACGCCCCTAGGAATAGGGCTCTGTAGCTGGGTTCTTTTGTTTTGGGTGAGTAAAGGTCCTTAAGATCATCCGTATCATCCACTAGAGTGGAGATAGCTGCCAGCACTATGTAGTTGCTTTCATACTAAAAGAGCACCTTTCTAATGCATGTGTATCTTACACACCAAGTAGCATTGCTTACCATATAGATGTGACAGTGTTGAGGGTAAGAATACCTCTCATCTAAAGTTCCCTGTATATCCCTGTTGCTTGAGTGTACATAGTAGGCAAACCACCTACACATAAGTTTTCCTGCAACATGGGCCCCATTTCTGGAGCATGTAGTCCACCTGTCATTAGGAGAATGACATAAGTGGATTCTTAATGACATAAACTACTTTGAAACTAGCTGAGCCCTGAACCCAGTGCAACAGTTGCTATATTACACAGTAGGGTCATGTGCTGGTTTTGGCTGAGATAGAGTTAATTTCTTCATAGTAGCTAACAGTGGGCTATGTTTTGGATTTGTGCTGAAAACAGTGTTGATAATACAGGGATGTTTTAGTTACTGCTGAGCAGCGCTTACACAGAGCCAAGGCCTTTTCTGCTTCTCACCCCACCCCACCAGCGAGTAGGCTGGGGGAGCACAAGAAGTTGGGAGGGGACACAGCTGGGACAGCTGACCCCAACTGGCCAAAGGAATATTCCAGACCATAGGATGTCATGCTCAGCTTATAAAGCTGGGGGAAGAAGAAGGAGGCAAGGGGACATTCAGAGTGATGGTGTTTGTCTTCCCAAGTAACCACTATGCATGATGGAGCCCTGCTTTCCTGGAGATGGCTGAACACCTGCCTGCCGATGGGAAGTGGTGAATGAATTCCTTGTTTTGCTTTGCTTGTGTGCGTGGCTTTTGCTTTACCTATTAAACTGTCTTTATCTCAACCCATGAGTCTTCCTTTTTTTTTTTTTTTTTTTTTTTCCCAATTCTCTTGGAAAGTGAGCAAGCGGCTGTGCGGTGCTTAGTTGCTGGCTGGGGTTAAACCACAACAGGTCAGAACATAGTGGTGAAATACACTGTGTATTAATGTGATGACAGTATAAAGGCTAAAAGTACCTGCAATGTACTAAAACTCATAAAGAGGCAGCAGAGGAAAAGTAATAAACAGTAAAAGGAGCAGGCCCTACTTGTTCCTCTCCTTGGATTTGCTGTCAGGGTTGTGATGAAGCACCAGGGCTGGTACTTACTGTTTTGCCAGACATCAGGCCCATCTGAGATCCCCACTGTTTCATTTTCTTTTCTTTTGGCTTTTAGTTGATTTGCCTCTTAACCTTATACATTACACCTGCTATTTTGCACCGTTGCTAACAATTTACCTCATTTTCTGCAAAATGTTTTGAATTATGTTGAAATTGTTCAGCAAAACCCCTGTGTTTTTTCTTAGCATTTCAGCAGTGCAAGCTGCTCTCTGGTTTGCAGTGGGGAGCCAGATTCAGGGCAGTATTGATATGTTTTTCCATGTTTGCAAGGCAGGGAAGACACAACCAGGGATTTTAACCTCTGTTCTATTAAGCCATTGTGAAATATCAATAGACATTCTTCAAAGACCACTGGTGAGAGTGTCTCAGGACTTTCTGAATGTATTGTTGTCACAGGAGTCTCTTGAGTAAATTGTTGAATAAATTGCATTCCTGCACTGCGCTGCTGGACTACTGAATGAAAAAGCATAACTATGTGTTACTTTGATATTTTTATTAGGATTAGCAGGAGATTTGGGAGCATTTACTTATTTGTCCTTCTTTGTACTTTATTGTATGTTTGTACTGCACTGTACTGTGCTAATTCAAAAATCCCAAAGTGAGTGAAAAATAATGTACTACTTTTGCTAGAAGAGTCATTGCATTAGGTACTGGACTGTTCCCACCTGAGATGGTGAGTGGCTCCGTGTCATGAAATGATAATGGAAATTTGATGAAAGGTGCTGAATTTACAGAACTAGTTACACAGTGTTTATAACACTGTAATTTACAAGCCAGGCTTTTTTCCTCTTAAAATGTATGATAACAAATGGAGAGGTTTTCTTCAGCTCTTCCAACAACCAGTGATTAAACTTACAGAACTGCTTTTACATTTCTCAGCTCTAGCTGCTATAAGAAAATATTTTATCACTGACTGGGTGGTCCCCTGTGGTACTGAGCTGTATGACAGTTTTGAGCATCAGGGCAGCTGTTGTTTTTATTTCAGACTGAGTATTCCAAAGGTGAGTAGTGTGTAAAATTAACAGTTTCCTGTCAGGAAATTTTGGAAGGTTGCATAGGTTTTTATTTTAGTCTTAGGGCGATACATAACTTGGAGTAGCTAGCCTGAGAACTTAGTGATGGACTATCATGATTGATCATAGCTCTGCATCAAGAAGTCTAACAGCTGGTAGAGAATGTGCATACCCAAAAGAGATGCTACTATGTGCCATTAGATTGGATAAGGAGGGATTTCAAGTGTGCATTTTATTTGTATTTGAAGTGATGCTCTTCACAGTTTGCTGTCACTAGGAGGTGTCTTCCAGAGGCTCAAGATATCCCTCAGGATAAACAAATTCTGTCCTATTAATCTTTTTCTTTTTTTATCTAAATAAATTCTGTTAATGAAAACTTCCTTCACCTCATTGTCACATGCAAAAGATAGAGCTTCTGATGTGAGTGTCTAGAAGCTGGTGATAGTGGAGTATAACAAAGCATTGTGTGTAGCATAACATGTTCTCATGCTGCAAGTGTGTGGATTCTTGAGGGACTGGCTGAGTGAGCAGCTGCTCACACAATGCTGTAGCGAAATGGCACTTCCTGGATAGTGCGGGGGAGGAGGCCATTCTTACACTTGTTTATTCTAGCTTTTTCACTTGTATAAATTCTATTTAATGAAGAAGCTGGGGTGAAGGGTGGCTGTAGGAGGAGGTCGAAGCAAGGGCAGTTGTGGCCTGCCTAGCAACTTCTGTAAGCAATTAGCCTATGCTCTGCTTCTTCCACTGCTTTGCTTTAACTTGTAAGCAATGCTTCAGGTGCCTGGGCTGTACCAGGACACCTGAGATCTGGTATGCCCCATCATGTTGTACAGATATAGTCATGACTGTAGGCTAGAGCTGCTCTCCCTTGAATCCTTGCAGGCACTACCAAACAAGCTCTGTTTTTTACAAGGTGAAATACCAGTGGTCAACTATCAAGCAATATCCTGCCTCTGGCTTACCACTCCATCTGGATGTGAACTCAGCAGAAACTTTGTGTCTCAGAGGATCCTGTCTCTGCGAGAAGTGGCTTCTTGCTGCATATGTCTGCGTGGTTCCCTGCCTAGAGAAACTGAGCAGGTACATATTTCTATAAGAAGTGTCTGTAAACAAAGAATTCCCACAGTCTTTGCAGAGGGTCAAGAAAGGTGAACAGGATTATGAGAAACTACAAACTTTGAGCAAAGCTTTGGTCCTGAAAAAGAAGAACTAGAAACTTCTTGGGACTGAGATCATCTTTCAGTTACTTTATTTGGTGCACAATGTCTTTCTCTCCTGCTAACCTAAGGCACCAAGTTC
Organism: Harpia harpyja; assembly: GCF_026419915.1. Classification (NCBI taxonomy): domain Eukaryota; kingdom Metazoa; phylum Chordata; class Aves; order Accipitriformes; family Accipitridae; genus Harpia; species Harpia harpyja. The sequence goes on from NC_068957.1 coordinate 15,559,967, forward strand.
TATAACCAGCTTACAAAAATCCTTCTTCCAAACACAAAAGGAAAAAAAATAACTAAACCCCAATAAACAACAAAAATCCTCTGCTGCCCTTTAAGGCATAAGTGCCCTTATGTCACCCTGAGGTAGTCTGCATTGCCCAACAGGAATCGGTCTGTAGCCAGTCCTTGTGACATCTCCTTACTGCTCTCTCTGTCCTCTTGGCTGCTGGAGTGGGCTAGGAGTTGGACCTCTGGCTGCTCCCTTACCCCTCTGCATTGCTGTATTACAGAGCAGGGCGGATTCTCTGCCAGCTCCTTTGAGGGTCCCTAAGCCCCTCTACACACCTGGGGAACCGAGAGTAGGGTGAGGAACAGAATAGTCTCCTGAGGAACATAACATTAGTCAAGTCAAAGTGTAGTCCTTGTAATAACTGCATTGGGTTATCCTGGTAGACACATGCCTTCTCTGTGTGAAAGATGCATGCCATGTCCAGGAGCCTGTTTAGGCATAACCTTGCTGTTATGCACCATGTGGGGGAAAAGTGAAAAAGTTAAGTCAGTCCAGGTGTGTCTTTATCTAGAGGGTGATGACAGCTTTCTGTTGATTAGTCTGGGTTGAAAAGTGCAATTTCTCACCCACATTAACTGGGGTCTGAAAAAAAATGGCTAAGGCCGGGGGCAAAGCCGTTAGCTATTCTATGACTTCAGTGGGAAGTTAAGGGAAAACTTAGAGTTTGGGCATTTTTCCAGGTAGATTCAGTGGAGACAAACAAATGTGCTCTCTCTTTCTGTAGCAAAGGTTAATGTATGTTTCAACAGAAGACATCTCTCACAAAAGGTAATATATCTGTCTTGTGTAATCAGCAGTTTTGCCAATTATAGCTTGAAACACTTTTCTCTTTGGGGACCCAATTCTCTCTATGAAACTTTTTGTATTGCATATCACCTGAAAGATGAATTCTTTTACAATTTCTCATGCAAAGCTTGTAAATCGCACAAGCAAGAGAAAAAAAAATGCAGATCCCATTCAGGAAATTCAAAGAAAAATACAAATGACCCACATCAATCTCTAGGGAAAATGCTCTGACCCACTGGGCCAGCTGCTAGTGAATGTGTCAGCTGAGCTTACGTGTGTACTGAGGTTGCAACTTGAAGGATGTTAAGGTGCCAGGAATAAACATACATCCATATTTGTGAGAATGGCAGAAGAGAGCTGACTCTTCATAGATAGGAAATCTCTCAATGTCACTTCGCAGTTTCTTCTTTGTTGTAGTACTTTTGCTAGGCCCAGTTCATAGAGTGGTTTGGGTTGGAAGGGATCTTAAAGATCACCTAGTTCCAACCCCCCTGCTATGGGCAAGGACACCTTCCAGTAGACCAGGTTGCTCAAAGCCTGGCCTTGAAGACTCCCAGGGATGGGGCAACTACAGCCTCTCTGGGCAACCTGTTCCAGTGTTTCACCACCCTCACAGTAAAGAACTTCTTCCTTACATCTCATCTAAATCTATCCTCTTTCAGTTGAAAGCCATTACCCCTTGTCCTATCACTACATGCCCTTGTAAAAACTCCCTCTCCGTCTTTCTTGTAGGCCCCCTTTAAGTACTGGAAGGCTGCTATAAGGCCTCCCCAGAGCCTTCTCTTCTCCAGGCTGAACAACTCCAACTCTCGCAGCCTATCCTCATAGGGGAGGTGCTCCCGCCCCCGATCATCTTTGTGGCCCTCCTCTAGACCTGCTTCAAGCAGGTCCATCTCTTTCTTATGTTGGGGGCTCCAGAGCTGAACGCAGTACTCCAGGTGGGGTGTCATGAGAGCAGAGTAGAGAGGGAGAATCACCTCCCTTGACCTGCTGGTCACGCTTCTTTTGATGCAGCTTGGGATACAGTTGGCTTTCTGGGCTACAAGCGCATGTTGCTGGGTCACGTTGAGCTTCTTGTCAACCAACACCCCCAAGTCCTTCTCCGCAGGGCTGCTCTCAATCCACTCATCACCCAGCCTGTATTTGTGCTTGGGATTGCCCCAACCCATGTGCAGGACCTTGGACTTGGCCTTGTTGAACTTCATGAGGTTTGCACAGGCCCACCTCTCGAGCCTCAAGACCTGTGAAGGTCCCTCTGGATGGCATCCATTCCCTCCAGTGTGTTGACCACACCACACAGCTTCGTGTCATTGGCAAACTTGCTGAGGGTGCACTCAGTCCCACTGTCTGTGTCGCTGACAAAGATGTTAAACAGCACCGGTCCCAATACCAACCTCTTGGGAACGCCACTCGTCACTGGTCTCCACTTGGACATCGAGCTGTTGACTGCAACTCTTTGAGTGTGACCATCCAGCCAATTCCTTATCCACCAGGTGGTCCATCCATCAAATCCATGTGTCTCCAATTTACAGACAAGGATGTCATGCCGGACAGTGTCAAATTCTTTGGACAAGTCCAGGTAAATGACAGCAGTTGCTCTTCCCTCGTCCATCAATGTTGTAACCCTGTCACAGAAGGCCACCCAATTTGTCAGGCACAATTTGCCCTTAGTGAAGCCATGTTGGCTGTCACCAACCACCTCCTTATTTTCCATGCGCCTTAGCATAGTTTGCAGGAGGATCTGCTCCATGATCTTGCCAGGCACAGAGGTGGGACTGGCTGGCCTGTGGTTCCCTGGGTCTTCCTTTTTTCCGTTTTTAGAAATGGGGGTTATGTTTCCCCTTTTCCAGTCAGTGGGAACTTCACTGGACTGCCACGACTTCTCAAATATGATGGATAGTGACTTAGCCCCTTCATCCGCCAGTTCCCTCAGGACCCGCAGATGCATCTCATCAGGTCCCATGGACTTGCGCACTTTCAGGTTCCTTAGATGATCTCGAACCTGATCTTCTCCTACCATGGGCGGTTCTTCATTTTCCCAGTCCTTGCCTTTGCCTTCTGTGGCTTGGGCAGTGTGGCTGGAGGACTTGCTGGTGAAGACTGAGGCAAAGAAGTTGTTGAGTACCTCAACCTCCTCCATATCCCGGGTAACCAGGTGTCCCGTTTCCTTTTGAGAGGGCCCACATTTTCCTTAGTCTTCCTTTTATCACCGATGTAGCTATAGAAGCTTCTCTTGTTGCCCTTGATGTCCCTGGCCAGATTTAATTCTATCAGGGCTTTAGCTTTCCTAATCTGATCCCTGGCTGCTCGGACAATTTTTCTGTATTCCTCCCAGGCTACCTGTCCTTGCTTCCACCCTCTGTAGGCTTCCTTTTTGTGTTTGAGTTAGTCCAGGAGCTCCTTGTTCATCCACGCAGGCCTCCTGGTGTTTTTGCCTGACTTCCTCTTCGTTGGGATGCATTGCTTCTGAGCTTGGAGGAGGTGATCCCTGAATATTAACCAGCTTTCTTGGGCCCCTCTTCCCTCCAGGGTTTTATCCCATGGTACTCTATGAAGCAGATCCCTGAATAGGCCAAAGTCTGCTCTCCTGAAGTCCAGGGTAGTGAGCTTGCTGTGTGCCCTCCTCACTGCCCTAAGATCTTGAACTCCACCATTTCATGGTCAATGCAGCCAAGGCTGCCCTTGAGCTTCACGTTCCCCACCAGCCCCTCCTTGTTGGTGAGAACAAGGTCCAGCATAGCACTGCTCCTCGTTGGCTTCTCCATCACTTGGAGAAGGAAGTTATCATCAACATATTCCAGGAACCTCCTGGATTGCTTATGCCCTGCTGTGTTGTCCCTTGAACGGATACTGGGGTGGTTGAAGTCCCACATGAGGACCAGGGCTTGTGAATGTGAGGCTGCTCCTATCTGTTTATAGAGGGCCTCATCTGCTCAGTCTTTCTGGTCAGGTGGCCTGTAGCAGACTCCCACTATAATGTCAGCTGTCCCTGCCCTCCCTTTAATCCTGACCCATAAGCTCTCTGTCAGCTCCTCCTTGTGTCCCCTGCCTGCCCTTCCTAAAGATCCTGTATCCTTCCATTCCAGCACTCCAGTCATAGGAGCCATCTCACCACATCTCTGTGATGCCAGTAACATCATAGCCCTGCAGGCACGCACCCGCCTCTAACTCCTTTTGTTTATTCCCCATGCTACCTGCATTTGCACAGAGGCATTTACGTTGGGCCCCTGATGAATCTGACTTACTGGCTGGAGTGGCTGGAATTCCTTTGTGCTGCTCTTCAGGTGCTCTCTGCTGACCTGTGATCGCTCTCCAGGCTCTGGGCATCTATTGCTGGCATTGGCATCAAACTAGTAGGAATGGGATGGATTGAGGTTCCCCTCCCCCAGCAACTTTAGTTTAAAGCCCTCTTCACCAGCTTGGCAAGCCTATGACTGAAGATTATAGTTGGTGTCCCTTTTCATCTTCCTTTTTTCTTTTTCTTTTTAAACCACGCCCCCCCCCCACCAAGTTTTTCAGGTTCATTCTAAATTTTCTTCCTCTGCTTGTCTCCTTGATTCCTCCCTCTTGACTTTCTGTGCCACTTTGAGGTTAATTGTTCAGGTGAAGCCAAACATAGCTCCTCTTAGCAGTGTTGGTTATTCAGGTTGGCTTTTTCTGATCCTGAAATGTGTGGTGAATCTGCAGCTCTGCTTTGATTTGGTCATACATCTTCTACTTAGAAAAGCTTCATGACTAAAACTTCTCAAGCTGTGTTTTAAAATTTGCATTTTTAAAAAGATGAAATCACAATGTATAGTGAACTGGGTAAGGTGGCTAGGTCACAACCAAAACCTCCCATATCACCAAACGAGAATCTGATTTATCACTGAATATAAAATGCAAATCCTATAATCTGCACAAAGTGTCTCTTACAGAACTTAGAGAGGAGGTCTGTATGGATGTTCAAACTCAGTGTAGTGAATAACAATGTGGGTTTTCTAATAATCCCACTACTTATCATAATTCCAAGCAACAGAATTTCTGTTAGCTGATGGGCACATGAGTGGTTTTTCCTTATATTTAATTGCTTTATAGGGTGTTTAATTCCTTAGGTAACCTGCATATGTGATTGAACAAAGGGCTGAATAAAGGCTTGGGTACATATTTTGTCCCTGCAAGAGAAAATTTTACTACTTTGGGCGTAGAATTTCATACTAAGAATACAGAGGAGAGAGGAAATTGTTTGGAAGGCTTTTCAGGTCTCTCTATAAAAGCAGTAGGATAGCCAAAACTTCAGACAGAAGCCACCTGATATTATATGATTGAGAAGATTTGAGACACCTTTCTTATCTGTGTCCATCGGATCAATGTTTCTACTTTCCTATCATTTTGAAGTAGAAGAATTTTTTTCATTTCCCACAGTGAATTCTCAGTTGTATATTTTCCTACAGTTCACGCTAATAGTTTTTGTTGTCCAGGAATGTGGGCAAATTCACTGTAAAAGTGAAAATCTCGCCCTTACTGATGTCAGTGAAGAAACTCATAGTACAGTAAATGCACCCTGCATTCTACCTGGATACTTGTATACCTCTGTTAAAACACCTCTGTAGTCTGTCTTCAGCCTGCATTTCTACATGAACTTTTTGTGAGATAAATACTCAATAGTTGAACGGTTTTGTTGAGATGCAGAAATCACTTGGCACGTTTTTGTACTCTTGTTTAAACCAATGCTAGGCTCAGAAATGAATTCCCACATGATTTCATGTAGTTAAATATGAATATAGCATTCTGTGACTCACTGTAACAGCAAATACGGCGGAGCAACATTGCAGCTGGCTAACTTGCTAGTTAAACATTCACCAAACATATTAGGCTATAGTCAAGGATAGAGCTGGTGTCAATTTTCATTTGTAATTAAAATATGGTTGTGAACATGCTTACTCAGTGGTTAAGTTAATAGCAGCAATCATGTTGGCTGTGACTCACAGTGAGAGCTTCAGGGGCAGATCTTTTGCTTGCTTGAAACCTGTTGTAAAATTAGGGACATATTGATTAAAGTTCTTATTCCTCAAAGCACTTGAGCATGTGCCTTGCACTAGCCATGTGCATAACTCTATTCTTATTTAGTGTGATATGTGCCTGAGGGAGACATCTCAAAAGCAGAGAGCACAGGCTGCTTAACTGCTCCTTAAACCTATGGAAATTCCTCAAGTGATGTGCTGAACAAGATAGTGAGGTCTGGGTGCATTTATCAAGATCAAGGTTTCTTAGCATGAAGTGGCTATGTAAGTAAGCAGCTGCAGTCCATCAGGTGAGGTATTTCCACTACACTGTACACAAGGATGATAAACTCTAAACTTTAACAGGTACAGAGAAGGATGACCAAGGGAATGGATTGCCTGTTTCATAAGTGACTGGAAAAGCTTGGCCTGTAAAACTTCGCAAAAAGAAAGGTGAGGAATATAGTTGCTTTCTTTGGTACATCAAGGAGTTAAGTACCAGAGAGAGAAAAATGTCAAATTAGAAGACAGCATTTCCACAAGTACAGGTGGATACAGATAAATAAGGCATGATTAAATCTTCTTCCCCTAATAATCAGCCTAAAAATAGATTAGCCCAAGAAGGTCTGGAAAAGACTTGTGCTAATGGCAATGGGGACACAAATTTTAACTGCTTTTAAGATTGTATTTGGATAGTCCATGAAAAGGAGGGTATGATATGGTGCCTGCAATAGCGGGGGCTGATTGTGAAGGTCTGGGAAATTCTGCAGCTCTTTACTGTGACAGCCAGTATCTGTTGGGGATCCGTAAGCTAAATGCTCTCTCTCTTATTTCTTGATCTTTGGATCAGAGCTGAACTAAACTCTTCAGCTGGGGGCTGGGAGGAAGATGTGAAGATTTAAAAGTGCCTTGCAAATGCTTCAGTTACTATTACATGTAAAAGAGGCAGTAAAAGATTGTCAACCACATCTGGCCACAGCAACTGTGGGAGATGCTAATATCTTTCTCATTCCCAATATTTTTTGAAATGCCAACACAAAATAACACTACTTGGAGCTGCATTGTTCCTCCCTCACTAAGCACAGCTGGAACCAGCTGAAGACTTGCTTTGAAGCCAATCAGGCTTGCTGTGTGATGGCCCTTTCTGAAGTTTTGGCAGAAGAGATACAGATTCTGATGTGCTCCCCAGGCTCACACGTGTCCTTTGAGCATCTGACACCAGCACCGTGTGGGCTGTGAGGGCGAAGGGGAACGTGGTGACTTGGCCAAGTGTGCTTACTGCAGCCTGGGGGCAACCATGCTGTCATTGACTGTTCAGGGGCTGTGATGTTGAAGTTGGCCTATGAGTGAGAGATTGCCCCCAAAAGTTTATGGTTGGATGTTGAAATGATCACAAGAAAAGCATTGGCCCTAGTGCATGCAGCAAAGGAAGGCCAGGAGTCCAAGGGAAGAAGTATTCACAGGCTTCATGTATGCTAGTTAGAAATTGGTTCAGCGTGCACAGAGGCAAAGGGAAATGGCCCAAGTGCCAACAGCTCTGGGTTGCAAATGGCTAATTCTGGATTGGCTATGGCTAGTAATGTTTTCTCAGAGCAGTGTGTTAAGGGTAAAAGCTCCAATAGCTTCTGACCACATAGTTGTGCTCTCCAAGGACATGGCTTTCTGCACGGAGAGCTGAAATGTTGAAAATTTTAGCTTTCGTCTGCCAGGATGAGGAAACCACGCTTCCTTAAAAGTGGTTTTGGGTGCTCCCTACCCACCCATCTGTGCGTGGCTTTGGACAAATAAGCACTGACAGGGAGTGTCCTTCATTGTGGATTTCCTGGTTGGCTCCACAGCAATCACGTTTTGGCCATGTTTGCCACTGTTTAATTAGTTCGTTCTTCAGAAGACAAAGATTCTCACTCCTAGCCCAGATGTCTGAATTTCCTTATGTAACAAAAATCAAGCATGGGCAGAGTTGATTGAAGACATCAAGCAGGAAGTAATTTAAAAGTGAAAGGAAAGTATTGATCTACAAGCTAGCAAACCTTATACCGGATCCTTCTTGCTAATGACAAAAACGATTTGGCCTGATCCCATGGTCTTAATTGGAGAAGCAGCTTCATCCTAAAGTGACTTGCTGTGCTTGAGTTCAGTTTAGTCTGTAGCTGTACTGACACCTGCAATGCTGATGGGAAGGAGGCAGGATTATTGGGAGATTGCTGTGGTGCACAGCACAGGACCATGATTATTCACCAGAAGTTGGCTAGGAGGTGCCAGTGCTTAACGCACTTCCCAGTTACTCTATGACAAAAACACAAATACAAAGACTTTGGTTAGTTTAGGTTCCTAAGTAAAAAGCAGGAGTTTTACAGTGGGAAGAGATATTATCAATATAAAAAGCTAAAAAGCATTCCTACGGTCCAAGCAGTGACTTCTGCACAGAGTGGGTACCAAGAACATGGCTATGCTGAATGTGCTGCATGGTCTTAGAGGACTTAGTGACTCTTCGCGACTTTTGGCCCTGCCGATTTTAGGAGCTGAATTATTTATTTGTTATTGAAGGACTTTGTCATGTTTTAAATCTGCTTACAGGCTTATTTTTGATTCAGTGACTTAATTCTACACAATTAGTGATTACATGAAGTCATACCTGTCCTTCAAGGCCATGTGTGACACGAAATTTCTGGGTTTTGTAGCTCAATTGCATCTTAGCCATTAGCTGCATTAAAACTGCATTTAAATATTTAAAGACTTCAGATCCTACTTTACTAGTGAAATGTTTTTGCTGTCTGCAAACACGCAGGTTCTCTGATTACAATGATCAGTCTTGTCTTCAAGAGTAGAAGCTGCTGTTTAAAAAAAAAAAAAAATTGAATATACATACGTATATTCATACACCTCCCCAATTTCACCGTCAGACCACCATCATGAAACCTGTTCAAACAAACGCAGAGGGAATAAGGATAATATATAGATAAGTAAAATTTTTGCTAACTTAAAATTTCAGGTTCATCCACACAAAATAATTTCTTAATGTATAATATCTGTGCTTATCCCATAAAACATGCTTCTCCATGAAGGGTTGTTGCTTTTTTTCTCACAGCAGGTTTTTTCAGGTACTTCCAAAGGGCCCCAAGCTCCCGGGATCTGGCAAGCTGCCCAGTAGTGACATCTTTTCTATTCTATTGAATAAAAAGATATATATTTACTGTTAGTGGCTTTTGCTTCTCATACTACGGCAGTATCAGTAAAGATACTTCATGTAATAGGAATGTTGTTTCACTCCTGAAACTATTTGGGCTCACACACTCCTCTCTTGGCAGGTACACCACTCATGTTAAGAACACTTCAAAATGCTTTGCCAGGATTTGTGTACAATGCCGAGGACGTGAGCTTTCATTTCTTCTTCATGCAATTTTTATTTTCGAATGTGGCTAACATTTTTCTAATAGAAGTGTGTTCATATTGAATTTTGTGCTAAAGAAATCACAGTTTGAAAGCTACAGTGTATTTTTGTGCATTCTAACAACTCTAGCTTTCTCAGTGAGAATAGCAGAAAATAATTAGTAATCAGCAGTGGGAGTCTAACATTATAATTCTCCAGCTGTTGTGCAAAATAACTTCATACATATCTGGTAGAAACAATTAGTGAAATAACAAGGAATAAAAATTATGCACCACAATTGCAGAATTTGTGAACAGAACAGTAGGTGGAAATTGATGGATTCTTTTGGTTTGTTGCTACTCATGTAAATGAAAATCTGAAAAACGTGTCAACGAAAGAATTGTGATTATTAGCCTGGAAGTTGTGACAGGCTAAGTATAATAAGGGAGCTAGCTGCTCAAATGTAAGCAGAAAGAACATTTTCATGGGGTTTGTATGAGGTAGGCTGTTTTAGAAGGTTTAAGCCATTTCACAAAGGGCTGGATTCTTTTTGGTTGAATAGATCCTAATGCTTTGAGCTGCCAGGTATGTGCTGTAGAAATCCCGCTGTGATATGGTGCTCTGTCATAGCTCCTAGTAATGATACACCCCTTGGGCAGCGGATGGTTCTTTTTCCAACTCTTACTGGATATCTTTTGATTTAGTAAAACAGCTTCAGTGGTGCAGCATAATGTGGTGCTTTTTGATTAGTGTACTGGAGGGTTGTTATTGCTTAAATAGATTAAGATACTGTGCTACAGGGCTCCTAAAAACAGCAGTTCTCTCTTAACTCTAAGCTTGCATGTATTGCAGACCTCTATTTAGTCCTCTAGCTTCATGGGAACACAGCTGAAACTCTATTTCAACATAGCTGGTAGTAGTAAAAACCATTGCATGTGTCAAAGGAAATGGGATCAACAAATGAAGTGAAAAATATGTCATTTGTAAACAGAATTGTGGAAAACAACTTGCCTTCTACCTCGTCTGGATTGTGCTGTGGGGGACCATATGTCATTTGACCTTTATTTCTTTGGCTAAATAGGTTCAGTTATGATGAAAACAAGTTCAGAAAATGGATTGGATTGCAACACAGCTTTGGTTAGAAAAATCAACAAACTTTTTGGTTATTCTCTGAAACATTCTTGTAATTGCATTTGTGCTTTTTGCAATACCTTCTCTTCTGTGACTACATGTTTCTGCTTCACACACCTGGAAATTTGAGGTTATAGGTGCATATTGGGCTACTCTGTTAAGTAACTTGGGTTTTATGTGGGCAAAGTGGTCAAGCAGCACCCCATGGTTAGAATCCATGTATTTAGTACTTGGATTATTAAAGATATTTCTACTATGGGATTTTATGGTTCAAACATATGAGCTCTGAATAGCAGAGCAACCACCTGGTGTACCAGCCACTCCTCTCAATTTTGTATCCTTTGCAAACTTGCTCAGGGTGCACTCTGTCTTATCATCCAGGTCATTAATGAAGATACTAAACTCTACTGGCCCCATTATTGGGGCAGTAAACACAAATTGAAATACAGGAAATTATGTTTAAGCATAAGATTTTTTCTTCCTTTTTTTCCTGTGAGGGTAATTGAACACTGGAGCTGGTTGCCCAAAGAAGCTGTGGAGTCTCCATCCTTGAAGATATTCAAAACCCACCTGGACAAAGTCATGAGCCACCTGCTCTGGTTGACCCTGCTCTGTGCAGAGGGTCCAGTGGTGCCCCAGCCATTCTGTGCTTCTGCGATCTTGTCTGCGTGGATACAGCCATGTGCCGAAACTCTCCTGCAAAAGGCAGCAATTGAGTAGGTGCACTAACAGCTCTAATAATCCTGTGTTACAGTGAGTAATCATCTCCACTTGGATTTGTGGCCCTTTATGTTCCTGAGTGACATTAGCCTGTTATCCTATTGCTAATCATTTCCACTTGGTAGGAAGCTATGAAACTTATTTAATTGGTTACCAGTTAATAAGCATTGCAATTGGAACACTTCTAGCAGAAGGGAGCATAGCTTCATTATATATGATTGCAGTGAGCATGCGAAATAAGAATTTCTTGAGATAGGCATGGCATGGAGGGAACTGTAGCTGAAACCTGACCCCTTTGAATTACTGTGTTAATGAATGCTGGAATTGCATTTATTGTTCTTGCTTTCTTTTGGAATAAAGTAATAAGATATTAAACTTATACTTTATACAAGCCCCTTTACTTTTTTTATTAGTAATCACACATTTTTCTGTGCTAGTGAAGAATTTTTCAAGGGCTTTGTGGATGATGAGGAAGGAACTACCACATGTTCCTGGTCCTCTGGTTGTAATTGTAATTGCCTGTGTGGGAGTGTAGACTCTTGGAGCAGGCTGGACTTGTGCACTAATAGGTTATTTCTTATTAAATTAGGCTCAAGTGTTGCAGGAGCACTAGACTAGATGAGATCTCTTGGATTACTTAGTTAAAGCTTCTGCAGTAGTTAGCACCTGTGCTGCCAAGCTGCCTTGTAGAATGTGTGTGTTGCTACCGTGAAGCTCTTTAGTCCGCTGGTACCTCAACTGCAGATGTCTGGGGAACTCCACAACTTTTAGGCTAAATCTGGTTAGTTTGTGTTTGCATAGTTGTCTTCTGTGCTGTTCATTAGCAGAACACTGCTCAACCACTACATTTCCTTTCCTTGTGCTTATCTCCTAATAAATTTAGAGAGGGAAGTGTATTGGGTTTACACGGCAAGCTTTTGCTAGACTGAACAGATTGGTGTACGCTGTTTCAGAAGAGGTTTTGTGGGGGATCTGTACAAAGGTTGCCTTTAATCCCTCTTCCATTGTCTTAATTTCTTCCATTTCTTAATTTCTCCTATAATTTAGTATGTTACTGCAGCTGGACTAGTGCCCCTATAATTTCTCCCATTGTACCTGTAGGTGGACCCACTGTTCAGATCCATTAGCATGAGTTTTTAACAATTCTGTATTCTCCTCTGCCTTCGTCTTTGGAGTTGTGGTGCAGAGATGATCTGGTCCCAGTGCTGAGCCTCGTAGGATTTTGAGCTCTGCTTACATGATGGATACAGTTGCTCTCCCTTCAGCATTTGTCTGTAGCCTTTTCCCGTGTGTGTGTGTATTGTCCTCTACTGAAAATAGGACAGGACACAACTCCCAGGTGTTTGTGTGGGTACGTGTGTGTGCACACATATTATCAAGCTGTGACGATGATTTTCACTGCAGTTGTGAGCTGCTGTGGATGATAATGGCTCTGGTGCCTTTTGCAGTTCTGGGATTTTAACTGAACAGTTAAGGCAAAAAATAAGCCTTTTTTGTTCTTAAAGATCATACTCATTTCCACTGTGCCTTTCCAGTTGTTTTTTTTAATTGCAAATCTATGTTGTTATTGTATCTTTTCTTTTTAAAAATGATTTATGCATAGTGTATTGAAAGTGAAAAGTGATTGCTAATCTTGAAATTATTACTCTAGCTTTTCCATATATTTGCATTAACATTATACCTGTTTTCCTTGGCTCAGGAGCTACTTGTCTGTCTACTTTCAGCACTGGATTTGTGGAAGATCTGATAATTGCATCTTATGGATTTACTCAGCAGTGTGAAGTAACTTAAAATTCTGGGTTCACTGTTCATTTGTTGACTTCTGATCTTTATTTTAAATGAGTCAAGAGTACAAAAAAAAAAATTGTCCTAGTCTTAAATGCCAGGTTTGAATACAATAATTCAGATTTAGTATTTAAATGTGTTAGATGGAGACTTTGTCATCTGTTGTCCTCTAAATTATCTAGGAATGACATGGAAGTAAACCATCTGACTCTCCAATCATTACTCAGGCATTCACAGTCATCTCTGAGTTATTAATTTCATCTGGAAATTGCCTCCTCAATAGAGGTTTTTAAGTAATGCTAATGAAATTGTTTTTGCTGTGTGCTAAATATCATTACAGATTTGAAGCTTGGGCCTGAACTTTCTTTTTTTTTCCCCCATTAAAAGGGACCTTTTCATCTCTCTCAAATGAGGTACATTGCCATCATCCAAATTACATTGGCTTTTAAAAATTATTTTTTAATATAGTGGCTGGATGAAAAGGGTGTTTTACTGCATGTAATAAACAATCAGGAAATACATCAGATGTACATTTTAAGTGTGTTCAGAGTATTGCAAGTAAATACATATGCTCACCTTTTCTGGCAGAATTGATTTTAACCCACCTTTTTAATGAATCTTTACTGCTATTCTTAGCAAAGGCTCAAATAATTGAAAAGTCAGTGAACTTTAGTTAGTGGAAAAAGTCTGCTAAATGCCTCAAAAAGAGAAGAAACCTCCCACCCAACCTAGAAAGTTCCAGTTAATGGTGATATGAGAGAAGACTCTTAACATTGAAAAACGTAATGGTAAGCTTATCTAATTAATAACTTCCAAAAAAGTTTTGAATTTGTTTTTAAAAACTTCCAACAGAGAGGCATTTAACTATTTTAACCGTGTGGCAAATCTTAAACCTAGATTCCTTAGGCAGAATTTGGTGTGTAGCTGAGTGATGCATCATCTACTACTGTACTTTGTCACGCTGGAGGAAAATTAGGAAATGAGCTTGGTGAAGAAACGTATGTCACATCATCTTCATGCTCCTTTGTTTTTGTGCAGGTGCCAGACTTGGGCGTTGCTCTGCTACAGTTCATCTGAGTTGTCTGAGTGATCACACAGATGTTACAATAACCACAAGCACATTCACTGGGCGAGGATTTAGGGATGAATTAACATGCTCACAAGATAACTACCATCCCTCCTCACTGCCTTGGATAATTAGCCTCAGTAGGCCAGAGTTGACGCTGGATGTGGAGATCTTCCTTCTAACCAGGGATGTAACCTGATACCGTCAGATCATGTAACACAGCAGGAAAGCCTGGTTTTGGTCCCTCCTTCGGTTGGGATACAGATCTTGTCCTATGTTAACAAGACTTGGTTGGCGATCTGTTCACAGCTGTGTGTGATCTTTGCTTCCAAATTAGGCTTCACAGTATTTCTTTTAGTATCCACTGAAGCACAAGGAGATAAGATGGAGAACACATCAGAGAGTAGCCCAAATCTGGAAACCAAAGTGAGGCAGGGAAAGGGAAAGTTCTCCAGCAAGCAGGGAATGGCACTTTCCACTTAGCTGAGTTGTGTTTGGAACTGAAGCTCTTGCTATGCTTTTCTACAGCTGGGTGGCAGCATTTCTGCAGCGATTCATGTGTGTGGTTAAGTTAATTGCTCAAAGTTTTTTTTTTTGAGGGATCAGATGTGTTATGTGCTTATTTCTCTCAGCTGTGATTATCCTTTTTAGAGCAACATAAAACTCACCAAATCTTTGTTACATGTCTGTAGTACTGAGTCCTAACAATGTTACTGCAAGTATTGGTAGGTGCAAGATTTTACAAAATGAGCAGGAGTTTATAAAACCGTAGTACAGAGACTTGTCTACTGTCCATCCTCTGTCTCGTGGCATTTGCTGTCTTCCCTTACATTCACAGTCTGTGTTCAGGATTCCCGAACTCAAACACCAGCTTGCTTCATTTACACACATCTGTGAAGATGAATTCAAATGAACTGACTGCCTCAAAGATCTGAACTGATATAGTTGCCTCTGCTGCATTTCCCATTTATCTATGCCACTGTTCACCTTCTGCATTAGCAATTTACATCTTAACTTCAAGGCTGAATTTTGCAAGCTTAAATTTGTTATTATTTGCATTGGAAGGAAAAATTCCTCACCGTTTTATTTACTTCATTGTGAAATTATCATAGGGTAATCACACATCCTTTTTACATCTCAGAGGCTTTTTTGCCCGTCACCATGAAATTTGCTTTTCTGGGTAATTTTTATATCTGTCCATTGAACTCGTTCCTTTGTTCCTCTGTCCTTTGTGTATCTCATTTTTTGAATGGATGTGGTTTTGTAGCAACATTTTACTAGTGCTCTATACGTAATCGCTGTTATTACCCAGCTTTTAATGGTTATTTTCCATTTTATGAAGGGTGCTCCAGACATACCCTGAGATCAGGCTGAGCCAGTTACTGTGTCTGTGCACTGTAATCTTACCACCATTACCTGCTGCTTGGCTGTGTTAAACCAGATTTGGTTGGACTGTGACTATTCAGTAAGCAATTCAGATGGTCCTGTATCAGTGACCTGTCTTCATTTATTATCCTACTGATCTTTGTGTCAACTGCAAACTTTATCAGCAAAGATTTTATATCACTTGTAACAATATTGAACAGCGCTTGATTGAGCACTGATCTCTGGGACAACCACTAGGGATGTTCACGTTAACTGAAGTTTTCCTGTTAGCAACTCAATTAAAAACCTGATACTAAGTCAATTTTTAATCTATTTTATATAATCTTTTAGTACTACTTGTACTTTGTTGAAAAAAAAATTAAAACCCCAAAACCTTGCATTAGGTGGAATTAAATCTAACAGATTGAAGAAATTCAAATATAGTATATCAGAATAGCTACCTTGATCTACCAGATGAGTAATCTTGTCAGCTGCAGCAGGTTTTTTGCAAAGACTTAGAAAGCCGTAGAAAGACTATGAAACCATATTGACTGTCATTAATTGCATTTTAGCTTGGAATTCTTTTTTGTTATGAGACTCACAGTAACTGTTTTGTGGGAGTAATAGTAGTAATACTACTAGTAATATCATATTATCCAGACTGTAACTCCCTGGGTGTCCATCTTGCCATTTTTACATCTTGAAACTACACAGGGAGTCCTTCAAGACTTGTGAAATTCCTCAGTTTATAGGATTTATTAAACATATGAGTTTAGAAGGCTTCTCTGTTTATGTAAGTGGTGCTTTACAGATTCATAGATGCAAATCTTTCAGATGTGCTGATTTGAAAATGCATAGCTAAGTGGGTTCTTTCTATTACAAACAGTAATCTTTGTATTGCGTGTGTGATAGGCAGGATACACGTCCGTTTAAAAAAAAAACAAAACAGTTCATAGGTATCTGCTCTACTTAGTCTATATCCCTGTTTAGGATTTTATCAACTGCATTTAGCAATAAGCTGTGTCTGACTTGAGATTCCTTTTGTTCTCACTGTATTTTAAAATGCTTCATTTCCCTTAACTGCACCAGTTTCATTTTCTCTAACCATATTGGCTATTGACATCTTATTGGTTTGCTTTTATTTCCTGTATTGGTTACATGTGTTTGAACTCATAACTTTTATTTGGCACTGTTAGCTTTCCCATTCCACTGTACTTAATGGGTTTTTATGTTTTCTTTGCCTTTTTAACATACTCTGTCATCAGAAAGACTGAGTTGCCAGTTTCTCTCTTTTTACATTGGTGTTTTCATGGCTTTCTGACCCACTTTCTATTTTTGGGGTGTCCTTTTAAGGCAAATAAATGACTATTAATGCACTGCAGAAAAATACTGAATATTCACAACAAAACTGCTCAGCTGTCCTAAAAAAAATTATTTCTCTTGCACATGGACATATGATTTATTTTTTCTTTTACTAACCCAGCAGGCTAGGATTGTGCTTTCAATTAAAATGGCTTAGCTGAAGTAATTAGGATTTGTTGCAATCAGCAAGGATAAACTTGATAAAGAAGGGAAACTAAATTATTTCATAGGGTTTTGTCTTGGCCATGTTTTTGTTAGCAAATCTAGCTAAATAGCTTGGAGCCATCATGCTGAAAAGCCAGTTAGTGGCTTCATCAAGTTACAACTGAATACTGGCACTATTTGTACAATATTTAATATGCCATAAAACACTGTCTTCTCTGTGGTACACTGGTCATCCCATGGCCTCTGGCTCAATACAGGATACTTTGAATAATTATTGAATTAAATATATGTTTTAGAGTTAACCATTCACACTGTTCCCAGGCTGTGAATATGATTCTTTCTGTCTTGGCAAGCTCAAATTTCTGTTGCTTTTTCCTCCTTCACGCTGGCTGCTTAGGAATGCCCTCTGCTCCAGCTGCTTTCCAGTGATGCCACCACAGAGCAGCTTTTCCTCTGTGAAATGGCTAACTCATTTAACTCTTCTAGGCTGTCACCTTTAACTGCAGGAAGGTGCTGGGTATTCACCATCTGCAGGGCTTGCTGTATCCATAAATGCACGCAGCTCCGTGAGCATGGTGGAACTCCACCACGGCCGTGCAGTGCCGGCTGTGGGTTTCCCTGGGTGGG
This sequence comes from Harpia harpyja, assembly GCF_026419915.1. Taxonomy (NCBI): domain Eukaryota; kingdom Metazoa; phylum Chordata; class Aves; order Accipitriformes; family Accipitridae; genus Harpia; species Harpia harpyja. The sequence continues at coordinate 15,577,374 of NC_068957.1, forward strand.
CTGTGCGGTGCTACTGGGCGGCATGCATAATCATGGCATTGTGGGCCATCAGGAAGATGCCTGGCATAGACTTGAAAAGGTCTGTGTGAGCTGCAGTGATGGCTTCTGTGGAATTCTGGGTACATAGCGGTTGGTGTGGTATGGAATGGGCAATAGAGTCCTATGGGAGCACTGGGCATAGCGGCTAGTCTGCGTTTGCAGGCCAGTGGGAACAGATATGCAGTGTGAAACAACTACTGCTCAGGCCTTGATGTCCATGCTATATGCATTCGGGTTGGTGGTTTTTTTTTTTTTTAACTTCAGATTAGCTCAAGCCTGGGTTTGTGTTGCAGCTGGAGTGGATTTTTAGGCTATGTTCATCTGAAAGGGAGTCAGTTCGTGTGCTCTGAGATGCCACAGTGTGACTCAGAGCACTCTAAGTAAGTGGGGATGTTTGTGAGGTTCAGTTCAAAAGTGCACTCCTGAGTCAAACGAAGCACAAAGGTACGCTCAGTAAAGTTCTTTGGCACTGCTGCAGCGTGAATGATTACTGGGACTAATTTCTCAGGCTATAAAAGATATCTCTAGTACCCCTGTGTGGCAATTATGGTGCAGCACTGAGACTGCTCTGAAGGTTTTTCTGCCAGGGCCAAGTTAAATTGGAGTTTGTATCTGGTTGTTATTGTTTGAGTTCATAAAATCAAATTGCAGGAATGTAAGTATTTGGGTGTTGGGTGGAAGTTCCTCCAGTTTATAATAATATTCTAAACCCATGACAATTAATCTGCTTAAAAACATATTTGCTTCATAGAGATCTCCTATATATATATTATTCTCAGTCCTGCTCCTATAGAGCATCATATCTAATGCTCTCCTTTTATAGTATACCTTAGCTTGCAGCCATGCACACTAACTAATGTGTCATTCACAGGTAGAATAATTGTATAGGAGTATATAACTGAGGATGCGATGGATCCTTTACACAAATGTTATTTCTTGTGTCCTTTTCTGTCATAAATGAGTCCTTGCGTTCAAGAATGTGGGAGAACTGCAAGATGCAGGCAGTGGTAATTGTGCAATAAATTGGAGAATAACAGAGGCCTGAATTCGAGACTGGCTCAGCCCTATGCTTCATTGTCAGAACTGCCATCCTGCTATAAACATGCCATGAGACCTGGGTTATGATGGTGTGGTGGATTAGCCTTGGCTGGGTGCCAGACACCCACCCAGCCACTCTCACACTCACCCTCCTCAACAGGGCAGGGGAAGGAAACAAGATGAAGAAGCTTATGGGTCAAGATAAGGACAGGGAGATCACTCGCCAGTTACTGCCACATGTAAAACGGACTTGACTTGGGGAAAATTAATTTAATTTATTGCTAATTAAATACAGAGTAGGGTAGTGAGAAACAAATACAAAACTAAAAACACCTTCCCCCACTCCGCACATCCTCCGAGGCTCACCTTCACTCCTTCATTCCTGACTCTTCTACCTCCTCCCAACCCGAGTGGCACAGCGGGATGGGAAAGAGGGTTGTGATCAGTTCATAACGCTTCGTCTCTGCTGCTTCTTCCTCCTCACGCCGTTCCCCTGCTCCAGCATGGGATCCCTCCCATGGGATATAGTCCTTCACAAACTTCTCCATGTAGGTCCTTCCCATGGGCTGCAATTCTTCATCAACTTCTCCAGCATGGGTCCTTTCCGCAGGGTGCAGTCCTTCGGGAACAGACTGCTCCAGCGTGGGTCCCCCAACGGGCCACATGTTCTGCCAGAAAGCCTGCGCCTGCGTGGGCTCCTCTCCACGGGCTGCAGTTCCTGCCAGGAGCCTGCTCCAGTGGGGGCTCTCCATGGCTGCAGCTTTCTTCAGGGCACGTCCACCTGCTCCAGCACAGTGGGGCTGCAGGGTGGATGTCTGCTCAGACATGGTCCTCTGAGGGCTGCAGGGGACAAGCTGTGTCACCATGGTCTCCTCCACGGGCTGCAGGGGAATCTCTGCTCTGGTGCCTAGAGCACCTCCTCCCCTCCTTCTTCACTGACTTGGGGGTCTGCAGAGCTTACTCTCTCTCACATTTTTCTTCTCACTCTGCTCTCTCACAGCTGCTGCACAGTGTTTTTTACCCTTTCATGAATACATTAACACAGAGGTGCCACCAGCTTTGCTGATGGGCTCAGCTTTGGCCAGTGGTGGGTCTGTCTTGGAGCCGACTGGAACTGTGTCTGACTTGGGGGCAGCCCCTGGTCTCTACTCACAGAGGCCACCCCTGCACCCCCCTGCTACCAAAACCTCGCCACGTAAACTCAATACAGATGAGAAATATCTGTCGTCATTGGAGAAGCCGCTTGAGGAAAAGAGCATCTTGCACTTCTGTTGATGCAGGGTTTACCATTCTAATCACATATATCCTCAGAGCTGACTAAACCCATATGCTTTTTGTTTTAGTTTTAACAGTGCTTGAACCCCTCCCCTCAATAACATGCCCACATGGACCTGCCTAAATCTACATACAAATACTCCTTAAATGAGGCCATGTTTCTCTCTCTCCTGACTCCTTGCAGGGCTTTGTTTGTGAATTCCTAAATCTGATGGGTGGATGAGAAGAATACTGATTTGTGTTTAATTTATTTTTAATCAGCTGAGGATTAGTTATGCTTACTTGTGATGTTATCTCTCCATGCTCGTAAAGAAAGGATGTCCAGTCTGGGAATTCCTGGTCACTAACACACTGCAGAAGGGAGGATTTGATTTAGTTTAAGTTAATATTTTGGCATGGTACTAAGTGGTTTTTGGGTTTTTTGGTCTTGTCTTTCCTTTTCTCTTTTCTTTTCTTTTCTTTTCTTTTCTTTTCTTTTCTTTTCTTTTCTTTTCTTTAAAGTACCAGATTTTTGGAAATATTGTTTTTGTGACTATTTTTCAAAAGTATGTGGTAGCCTTAGTACAAAGTCCATCTTCAATATTAATTTCCTGCTTACCTAATTCCCCAGCTTTCAGTTTCAGCTGGATGTGACAGTTGCTTCACTTTCAGCTAAAGTTATTGTGTAGTGTTACTGGGGTATTAAATACCCATTTTTACCCCAAAGGTGGCTGGGTTTCAACATTAGGATCTCTGTAACAGGATGTTTTGTTTCTGAAATACTTTGCTTTAATGGTGCTTATGCACCTAAGTCATTGTGTTAAATAAAAATATAGCAGGCAAGTTGTAATAGAATTAGCTTTAGTGATAAAAAAAGTTATCTGTACTTTGATGGGAGATGATATCTAGTCCCTTCCCTCTTTAATGTCTGTAAAATGTAAAACTACCCTGGCTGGCTAGGGAACTGGTTAACAAGGAAAGATTTATGGAATGCAAGTGCTGATAGAATTATCCCACTTCTCTAACTTTTAAGAGTCAGTTTAGTTTCTGTAGGAGTGTCAGCTTTGTCAAAATGTTACATCAGGAATTGATACATCTTTTTTGAATGAGGTTTAATAAAAAATGAAATGAACTTCCAGTTTTCTGCAGTTTGTTTCAGAAGTTGGATTGTACCATAGATAGCTTTAAACTCCTATGGATTTTATACGGAGAACAGAAAACCTCCTTTGCCAGAGAAGACTAAATTCAATATCTCTGCCAGCATCCTAACTTATTTTCAGGTATTGTGATATCTTCAATATTAAAAAAATATAATCAGCACATTGCTATAGTCATCCCAGACAAGCTTACTTTTTAAGAATCAAACAAATGTGTAGTTGGTGTAGCCTGAGCAACATAATTATGTCGCAAATTTATAAGGCAAAAAAAATATATATTGAAAGAGAAATGCAAAAGAAACAATTGAGGTCAGTGACAGCAAAATTAGGACAGGGAGAAAATAGCTCTACTAAATTGTAACATGGATTAAAATAATAAAACCTAAGATCAGTTGCTACCTATTTAAATAAAAAATAGGTGTATGGTGCAAATCTTTGTGATTATATTGGATAGGATGCTCGGCAAGTTGTTGAAATACTCATTCCCATTGATTGCAAAATGAGCAATGAAAACAAAAGTAATGAAGTAAGGTCTCTCCTACTGGTAAGGCTCTAACAAATTTTTTGTTTAATCTGAGAGGTATTTCTGCTTCTTCATTGATGGAAGTGATGGAATAGATATAGAATATTTTGTTGAAGAATTGGATGCTGAACCTATTAACATTCTCAAGCATTCTCTCTCAAACATGGTTTGCAAATGTTTTAAATTAACTACATCACCTAATCCTAACCCAAATATGAAAAACCTGAAGTCCTTTATCCAATATAAATAACAGGGCAGATTCTTCTTTCCCAAAAATGTCCAATAGCTTGACTCTTGTGTACTTTTAAGTCAGGTTTCTCATCATGCTGGTACTTCCTGCACCTTTTATGCAAGGCAGGATCTTCCTGAGGAAAGGGTTTTGAATCGGTGATGCTGTTTTCCCTTTCACAGTTGCTCAGTCATGGATTTTTGAAAGCTTTTTACAGATAAATGTTTTTCGTGTCTAAACTTTTTGTCCTATTTTTGATCATGCAGCTTTCACTGTTGTCACAGGCTATTTATCCACTGTCTTCTGTTATGAGACATCTCATAGTGAAGCCTTAGAGCTGTCACTGAGCAATACCAATTCTTGAACTGACCCTTTCAGCTTAATGGGAGATGCACTTTAACTCATCGACTTTCCAAACTTGTCTCAAGTTTCAGACAGCTACAGGATATTCTTGCATCACCATATAATTAGGATTCATTTCAAAGAAGTAAAAGTATGTAGGAGTTCCTCTTGCTGACGATTTAAAAATCAGAGCGGTAAATTTTATTCTAGTGAAGTGGTTACAAAACCAGAATAAATTTACAGGGGAAAAAAAAAGCATTAAATAAAAGCAGCAGTTTTGCAGAGAATATGCCTGGTATTAAGCTGTTATCTCACATTGTGTTTCTCTGTAGTATCTTTTGGCAATATCTCAGTCTTCTGCCTCTGTGGCTCTGTCTTTCAAAATGTATTCTGCTCTGGTACCCCTCTCTAATTGCACTTGAACGTTATCAGGATGCTGTTGAGCACTAATGAGCCTTCAAAGCAGTATGTAGGGACTTCCACTTCCCTTTTGTTCATGCTAATTAAGTTAGGGAAATTTTGTATTGTGCCTTGATTAATTCTGGGAATTTGTAAGAATGCAAATGAAACACTGTTTATCTGGGACTGAGTTATCTTTTGATACGCAAACACACTTTGGTATGCTGATTTTCATTACCACTATTACCTTCCTCTTTGGGAAGGCAGTTGAATTATTCCATCTGACTCCTCCCTGCACAGAAGATGCGACTTCTGTTGCTCACATTTCATAATTGTATACAAATGCCATGTTGTAGCAGTTATCTGAACAATGTTCCTGTTAGTCTAGCAATATCAGGAATTTTTCTTATTTTTATAAGTCTATCTATGATGTATATTAATAAAAGAGATGACCAACGTAGTCCTGGATTCTTTTAAATGCAGAGTATGATTACATAACTGAGAAATTAACTGATTAATTATACTATGTATTCTTTGCTTATAGTAATATTACTTCTTGGACACCTTTGAGACTAAGGTAACTATGTTCTGCCATGTTCTACAGTGTTCTGAAACAGTAATGAATTATTAAATTAACAAAGTAGAAATGTGGGGAAGAATTCAGTATACAACAATTTTTTTCAAGTTTATACCTCTGAGGGACATCTCTCCTGGAACAGCGGTCTGTGCTTTGCTGGCTGTCTGGACAGTTATTTTTTATGCAGTTTTCTGCACCTCTGAGGGAACATGCCTCAAACCATGGCACTAAGTTCAGAGTATTTTTATTTCTTCCATCCTCATGGTTGTGTGTGGCTCATGCTTTTATTTACAGACTTACTGGAATCCTGATCTGATTTTTTATTATGACCTCAGGAAACAGTACTTGAAGATGTCATGATAGGTTTCACCTGCACTGATTTTAACTGCAATTCTGCTGAATCAGTGTGGTAGGGTTTCTTCCTAATGGTGACTCTTTTCATTCATTAAAATACTGCTGTGCTATTTTTGGCCCAATATCCATCTTGCTGCTGTTACATGAATATGTCTCCTTCCTTTTTTGAAGTCTCTTGCATTTCTTCTTGTACCTTGAACTGTGCTCTGGTTCACTGCTCTGGTGACAGACATGGCTAATGGGGACACAGATTTTCACACTGCCCTTGGGGTACTCATACCTATTTTATATGAGTCTCCCATTCAGCACTCATTTAAGGCAAAGCCAGTTTAAGTTAAACATCCATGTTTTGCTCTGGAGCCAGAAACTGCTGGCTGAGGCCAGCACTGGTGCAGCAGAGAAGTGCCTGGCACCGACAGCGATTTGAGTTTGTCTGTGGAAGTCTGCAAGCCTGAAGAAGTGAAAGCTCTCATAAAATGAACTGAGAGATGATGCTTCTCAAATGGCCCCTCAGGCTGCGTATCTGTGAATTGGAGCCTCGAGCAATTCCTTCTGCTGCTGCACACGTTGCAATGGTGGCTTGAGTGTTGGTGCACTTCCTTCAGCTGCCTAATTGGGTAAAAAGTAAAGTACATGCCTTTAATACAAATGTATGGATGTGCCCTTAGGTCTTGGCATAGCAGGACAGTAATACATAGGTTTGTTTAGAAAACGTTTTTTAAATTTTCTGCAGAGCATCTGCTAATGTCAAACCTGAGTATTTTCTTTCGGGTATTTGCCCTCCCTTTCCTCCTCCACAGCTGTCATGGTTCCAGGATATATAGAGATGATCTGCATTCTGCAGGCCTTCATCTTGACTGGTTCGGCTCAATTATGCCGAAGTCTTAACTCATTTTCTAGGGGAGTCTTTGAGTAAAATACTAAGTATAACTATATTTAGTGAATAAACAGTTTTATAAATGCTTTATTTAGCATATATGTGTTTATTTTTCATGAGCAAGATGCTGTTCAGAGTTCCTAAGGGAACTGTTTAATATTTTTTCTAAACAGATAAGACAGAATTTATGTATGAAAAATATGCACTCATTTGGTTTCTTTGTAGCTGACTTGCCTTTGCATGGTGCTTCTCACTGGAAACACATATGGAGAACTGTTCATGATGCTATTTTAATTCTTGGTTTGTCTTTCAGTATATGTTGAGTGTTCTACTGTAGGGTACAGAGCTAGATAATGTGTTCAGTGTTGTGGATATAATAAAGAAGGATCTTGTAAAGCTTTTGCTTTCTAATTATATTCTATCTTAGCCCACAATGTGTCCATACATCTCTTCCTTATCCTGAAAGACACCCTAAACACTAGAAAGTGCCAAGACAAATTAGAGCACCCCATCTAAGTAAACAACCACATGGTAGAGTCCATATGTTCTAAAATTAGGCTTATCTATGTTTATAACAGTATATTAGTTCTGCATCTAGAAGGGGAAATCAAACCAATTCCCTTGTGTGGAAAGAATCCCATTGCATTTTGAATGACTATTAGCATATTAATCACTTCCTGTGATATTTTTCAGTTTAGTCTTTTGAAGTCACCCCGGAAGAGGATTTGCTCTAAAATAATGGTATCAAAGACTTTAAATGCATACTGCTTTCAATCATGCTGATGTACCTTTTAAACTGGCTCTTAAGTTAATGCACTGCCCCAGAATGAACTCTGCATTTTATAAGAGAAACTGGGATCCAAGCTTTGCGTGCTTTATGGAGGTGACGTGCTACAGAGTATGCTTTGCGACATGATTGATCCCCCATACATTCCTCTCTGTTGCTCTTCAGTCCTGCTGTGCTGTCATTGCTGGCCCCAGACAGGGTTTTGTGCATTTACAGGGGACAAAACTGATGACCAAGAGACCTAAGGCAGAGGTTGATTCTCCTTGTGTCTCTGGGGTTTTGTGACAAGGCACACAAAATGATGTCACTGTGTGTTCTGAGGAATACACTGCATCTTTGAAGGGTCAGGGATTAGTTAGATCTGAGACATGGACATTTCCCAGATGGTGAATCTGTGCCAAACCTCACTGATTGCTTCTGTAATCTTTCTCTGTGGAGTTAAGAACCCCAATTGCTGTACTAGTCCTATATTGGTAATAGCAGAAGAAGGCAAAGTTGGTGTTATATAGGTGGGACTGACGGATGTACATTGGTTTGGAGTCTAGAAGAACAAAAGTGAACAGTGTTGAGAATTTTAGTATTCCTCCTTGGATGCCAAGGACTTGTGTGCATCTGGACTGATAGTAGTTAAATGTGGTAGGGTAGAAAACTCAAGGCAATGAGAAGTATGAACTCGGCTAATTATTTTGACCAATTTTGGGGTTAGGAAGGCTGTTATATTTGGATTTAGTTTGCTTATTTTCATTTTTCTAGGAAAGCAATTTTCTGGCTGTAGGACAGATTAATCCACTGAAGAGCATGACAAGTTTGGTCAGAACAGCTGATGCCAGTGAACAAGTTGAGCATTCTGGGATTTGTAGAGATCTGCCCAATACACTTAAAAAATCTAAACATGTACCTGCCTGTAAGCATTAGCAAAATGTATGGAAAAATAATTTGTGACTACTTTCATTTTATGACCAGTTCTATTGCTGTGACTTCAATGAACAGCATCTACCTTTCATAAGCAGGCTTTTTGGTGCACTGTTGCCCCTTGTCCTGTCTCGCATTATATTCAACTTTTAGGTAGCAAAAGTCTTGAAAGGCTTCAGTTTTTCAAAACACATATACCCTTGAATTGAAATACCATAAATATCTACTTGGCTGTCCCAGTGAAAAGTGTTCTCATCCTGAACCATGACTCTGTTGTCACATTGCTGGCCAAGGTCAGAGAGTAATAACTATAGTGCCAAGGTCTTCCCTCTGGTAGCTTTTAGTTTCAGTAGCAAGTCTGACATTCTGGGCAGATACAGCTGCTGGGCAGAAACCTAATTAGCAGGGCAGTGTTTTATGCTGGGAAAATAGGATTCAGAGAATTGGTTAACTAAAGTCTCCACTTGGAAATGGGAAAGGTATTGCAGTTTTGTCTTCTGATGGCACTTAAAAAGCCAAACTGAAAGCTCTGCTTCTTGTCCTGAGCTGCTTGTATATTTGCTTAAAACTTGTTTTCTCTGAGAAATGTTTACATAATGGGTAAGAAAGTGTTACCTTGTGGGACTCCTGCTGTTCTCTGTGCATGGCAGTAGTCCCAGTAGGAGTGTGTTATAAAAGCTTTAATATCCTAATAATCAGTTTTTCTTTAGACTGGAGAATTTGGATCTGGAAATGTAGTGAAAGGTAAATAAAGCTTGCGGGTCCTAGGTGACAACTTTTGCATTTGGATGAATTACAGTTTCTTAACAGTTAGTGTCTCAGGTGCACACTTAAGCTTTTCCATAAAAAAGTAAGTGTTAAGGGTGATGTCTTGGTTCTCCCATTTTTTCCATACTCTGTGTATTAATTCAGGGCAAGTGAGGAATAATCCACTGCTGGGTTATTGAGTCTTACTTCTGTGAGTAACTCCTGCCTTGCCAAGTCTTTGGAAAGGAATTGAGAGTCCTGTGCTTGGCAGGAGGCAAACAGGAAAACGACATCTGCTCTGCTCTCTCAAATAGGTGATGCTGTCATGCAAAATGCCATTACAGGAAGACTGTCTTGGTCACACTCTGACACAGCTTCCTTCAGTAGTATCTAAGATGATGACTCACAAAGTGCTACATGTTTGAACTTCAAGTATATCTTCTAAAAATCAATTGTTTCTGCAAACAAAGTCCTTCTTAAAATGTTGTTAAGATGTCATCTGTAAACTGATACATGTACACTGAGATGGCAACTGAGGGTCACTGAGAGAGCAGCACGGATGCACTCCAGTGTACAACTTGCACCCAGTCACTTAGATCACACCGATGTAAAATACAAAAGAATCGCTTGAAATAATGTGGAGCCGTTATTAAAAAAGCAATTCATCCTACAACCAAATACCTCTCAAAATGTCCTTTTGCAAAACAATAACATGATACAAAGCAAGAAATACTAAAAGTTATAAACTTTTGATGTCCGTTTATTTTGAGCATGCATTTCAGCTTCTGCTTGAATATGTCTAAAATGAGAGATTGTTTACTTCTATTTGACATACTATATTTTTCATTTTGAGTTTGCTTTGTAGCACAATGTTGTAAATGCAATGAATGACTCAGTCAACCTATACCTGCAAAAAGCTTTTTAGCGTATTTAATCTCTGTCTGTTTGGACGTAGCTTAATTTATGTGCTAAAATGCTTGTGTAGTGATATGAATTATGCTGAGGAAAAGGACAGTGGTTGAAGCAATCAGACTAAAACTTGGTCTGTGTAATGAACGCTCTGCAGAAAGTAAAAAACTGTTGAATATTTATGTGATCAGATCAAGATGATTCTTTCCCTTCTTGTTGAGGGCAGCCAGCAGTACATTTGACTTCATTACTTATGAGATGATTTTCCAAGTGCCCAACAGAGATGATAAAAACTGAAATCTAGCTACATTTTCGCCACCTCATTCTTCCTGTGTATTGTGTTTCCTAGTTAAAAGGAAGGCAAGGTATAGGAACTGTCAGTGCTAGTGACAACAGTTGGACTTACCGCTTAAAGCCAGACAGGCAGAACTGAGTTTCCGAGCTTGAGCAGTAGGTGAGTAAAGTACACAGAGGTGCTTCTGGCTCCACTGCTGCTCTGGCAAGAGGGAGTTACTCTGACCACTCTTTTTCTTCCCCATAAAGCTGCTGCAGCAAAGTAAACACACAGTTACTATGTGAGTAAAATCCCCAGTGGACTGGGTTCTCTTGCCTTGTGTCTGTGTTCTCTCCTGTAAAATGTGCCAGGCAATTGGAGTTTAATCTAAGATTTCTCTTGTGTCTTCATCTACTCATTCCTTAATTGGTCCAGCCTGCCAACTGGATACTCATCCACACTGGCAGCTTGTGTGACATGCATGATTATCCACCAAGAACTAGGTAGAAATTGCCAAATCATTTCATAGAGTTTGCTGATTAGCCACCTGCTTAACATGGCTTTCCTCACAATTGAAATGACTGTGGTGCTGATGGTAGTATAAAAACTTCTGTGGAATAGTGGAGAACACTGCCAGGACTGCTTAGATTTGATCTGCTGAGCTGTAGATACAGCACTGAACTAAAAAATATTTGCTTGATGAATAGCACATATATGTTTTTTGCCACATAATGTTTGCCACTTGTTTATCTTCAGCTGAAAGATGTCAGCAAAATTTGAAGTGGAGACAAAGAAATGTTTTAATTCAGCTCCAGTTCTAAAGCCAGTGTAGGTGCTTCTGGGTTTGAATGAGTAATCCCTCTTGATTGGCAAGAATTTATGTAGTTATGGAGGAAAAAGCATGTTCATAGTCAAACATAGTGTTATAGTGAGCAATGCTCCAACCTCATTTTCTTCTAGTTCGTCTACATCGCAAGACAATCCTTGAGGATAATAATCCAAAAGTGTTTGTACGCAGTCTATTTACAAAAACATAAAATTGTTATGTCTGCAGTGAGTAAAGAAACAGAAAGAGATTCTATTTTATATTAAGTGCAAGAAAGTGAAGTGAAATACTTGGTTGTAGTAGTCAGTATACCAAATGATGCCATTTTAAAAAATGTTGTGATGATTTGAGAAGCAGATCAGCAATACTACTTACGCATTTATATCAGGGAATGCAGGTGAGATGAAGATTTGCTAGAACTGGCAGGCCGTAATGGACGCAAGGAATATCACACCTGATTGCACCACATCACACACCTATTGAGTAAAGCATGGGATAGAAGTGTTTGTTCATTCCTTCTCTAATGGGAGCCTGCTGATGGGGTGCACTGATGTTTGGCGTGGGATTTTTTTTTGTTGCTTCTGAAACTCTTCCTAGAGCCTTTCTGTAGGTTTGTCAGAGCAGTTAGCGGCTTTAGAAGTTTACATGCTATCTCTCTGCGCCTTAGTGAGCCACAGTGTGTTGTTTGTTCCTGATATCTCCCGTCTGCATGCAGGACCCAATGCTGTTATCTCTGAAATCAAAGCAAAAAATTGCATTTACTTTCAAGGAAACAGAATATGGTTCTGCTTTGTTTGGTTTTTTTAGTAATACACAATGTATAAAGCTAAGTGCATATGGAGTATCTTCACATAGGCAAATAAGATTCAAATATAGATTGTACTACAAATAGGACAGCTTTGATTATGAGATGAAATACAGGTAATCTCTTTTGGCTTCCTCTGAAAACTGAAAATGATTGTTCCCTATTTGAAAGGCGTCAGTTGAAGAGCAACCAGAACAAAAGAATTGTTATTCCTGTCTAAAATAGAGAATTATTGTCAGGCTTTTGTGATCATCATGAAAATCTGTTTTATAAAATGGTACAGCTGTCTAGATGATACACTAAGATCTCTTGCTTTGTTTTTTTGAGGAAAGAATTATCTCCCTTTTTCCTGACCACGTTTTTCTTTTTTACAGACAATATAAGTATATTTATCTTGGTTTTGCTTTTTGCCTGTGTTGCAGATGTTAATGGTTTAATTCTGACCTTGCTTAATCTGGTTTTACATAATATTGAGTAGATTTGGTCTCAGTTTACACCTCAGACCAGAAACTCATGAGTGTGTTGAGATCTGCAATTGAGCCTATTGAGAAATCTGAATACTGAACCAGCCACGAAAGCAGCTGCAAAATTCATTAACTCTAATCTAACCAGAAGGCCTCTCAGAGGCTTCAGTAGTGACTGAACTTGTTTGAATTGTAGCAGAAAGTCAGAAGCCTTTCTGAGTACTGTGACATACTTACTCTGTGGTAGAAGTGCTGCTGCTGAACCAGCTTCTCTAACTTGAAAACAAAGCAGAAACATAACCAGTCCACAACTGCATTTTATTTCCTGATCAAAACTTAGTTTTGATGTTTTAAGTGAGCATCTTGCTGCTGGGAATTTGGCTTAAGGTACACAGTGACTTGTAAGTGGGCTTCTCAGGGGAATCTGATGTTCTACACATGAATGGTAAAAATATTTTCGGCGAGTGTTTATGCCAGCACTGAAACTTTTATAGTTTATGCAGTCCTGGAAACAGGAGGAGACTGCTGATACATGCAGTCATGTTCTCTGGTGTGATATTTCACAGGAAAGCAAGAGTGTCTGTTATCTGCTATATGTGAAGTAGTTTAAATGTGGAAGAACTACAACAACCGTGTCTGTAAAATCTCCCTTTATCCAGTTTCAGGAAAGGGAGCATTGCCACCTGTTGCCATTTTGTGCATTTTGGTTGAAAAGAAAATATTCTGTTAGTCTCCATAAGAGCCTGAAACAGTTTCTGAAAACCTGCCTGTCTTCCCTGTGCAGAGAGAGAAGGATTCATTGCTACTGACTCTACTCCTGCTGTGGCTAAAAATTAGTTCTCAAAGTCTTGGTGAGTTGTCTTCAGACTCTTGATCTGCTGTTTAAGTCCCAGTGTTGCAGGGAAGCCTACATTTCCCTCACCTTTTTTCTCTGTCCCAGTGTTTGCTCCCCAAGTTTAGTCCTTGTGCCTTTTTCTCTAGGGATAAAATTTTACAATTCATGTACTCTTAGTGTGAGCCAAGGACCTTGATAGCCTGTGTTGCAGGCAGGAGTTCAGCCAAATCTTGCCTCCCCTGCTTATATCTTTCAAAAAGATTTTGGTTAGTAGAAAATATCTGATCCTCTCCAAAGCCATAAATGCAAGGTATTGTGGATTTTTCATTACCTTTTAAGAATTACGAGCAACATATGATGTTTTTGTGTCTGAAACCTTGCCTGTTGATCCCTTGCAAATTCAGGTGCTTAGACGCTCACATTACATTTCTGTGCCAGATTCGTCTTCCCTCACATCACTGCCAACTTTTTCTTAATGATAGGAAGTCCTTTCAAACCTGGCAACAAATCTTCTGTGTCCCTGTTTTTGAGCTTTAATCAAACTCAGAAAGGTAAGCTAACTTTTTTTTTTTTTTTAAATTGTGACCCTGACATTAGTCTTTAAAAATTAATTGTTAAGGAGTGGTTTGTCTTGAACCTGATCTTTTCCTCCTTGTTTTCTTCCCATGGACCTCTGTTGAGGCACACCATTCTTATAACAAACATTCCATTATTGAGGATAATACAGAGTATACAGGAATTGTTACAGAATATACCAAACCCTATCAGTCATCTTAGTCATGCTATAGTGCAGTTTTATGTAGAACAAAACTTTGTCTAGCACCTTAAAATTAATGACTTAATGTTTTTCCTTAAATACACCTGAGTTTGAGAGTTAGGTTCTCTAGTTTAATTTCATGTCATGTGTCAGCATAACACTATGAAATCTATGTGATGCAACATGAACTAAAGATGACACCATGTTAAATTCAGACCTGTATGTCTCTACATTGGCAGTTTAGCAGGTGCAGAGAAATCTGAATGTCTGGGAAAGTTTCTAGATATATTTTAGTGTAATCATTCTAGTTTTATTTCTGAGATAATAAGTTGAAGTTTGTTAAATCAGTTTTGGAAAATTCAAAGATGGAAAATAGGTATCCCCTAGGAATTTCAGGAGTGTTAATGAACCAGGCTATAAAAACAAGGATGGAGTTCACATCCTATGTTAAACCAACATAATAAGGGGAATTTTATTGTAATTGTAAACTGTTGGTACATGGTTTACCTTAGGACAGAAAATAAAACCTGAAGTGGGGCTACTGATCTTGGTTTGCTGGAAAGGGTCCGCCTGCACGGAATGCAAGACAGGTTAGTAGAAAAAATCCTTTGGTTAGCAAGGATAACAAAGGATAGCGAAGTTATTTTGTAGAATGAATTGTTTTGTCCGTGTACTATAAAGCCTGTTTAAAGCCACTCTTGTGTGTTTTGCTTTTTATGCCACCTGAAATTTTATAGACACATTTCCCACCACTTACCAGTATTACTCCATACTATAGGCTTGCTGTTAGACTCTGAGAGCACAGCAGTGGCAACATGGGAAGGCAGAACCGCTGGAAGGTAGGCTGCTGTATGGAGCTGTATTACAAGTGAGGTGTGCACATGGAGCTGTTGAGCTCCTCGTTGTCCTAGGACATGGTCCTCCTGGGGCAGGGTGAGTCAGGCTGGAGGTGTCTGCTCCTGCGTGATGCTTCCTAGAATTCAGCAAGCCTGTGTTGCTCAGGCTCGTACAGAAGTTTCTACCTGGTTCACTTTCCAGTGGATTTACACAATTTTTCAGTTGTGAATGTCATTTCCTCCCCTGTCAGTGTAATTTTTCTGTAGAGGATGACAGTGTTTAACTGGGCTTGAAAAGCAAAAGGAAACCTACCCTTTTACTGCATTACAAGCTCGTATTACCCGGATGTCACTTGAAATATTTGTGCTTCTCAATAAAATTTTGATGGATGTCTTTGGATCTCCAATTTAGCAACTCCGCATTAGGTTATTAGTCTTCAGATTTTGACAGGACTGTGAATATATTTTACAGTTCTCATCTGTGCTGAGATCTCTAGGGTCCCATGTAATGTCCAGAGAAATCAATAAAAAGACTTTTGTTAATGCTTCCTGTTGGATTTGGATCCCTACATTTGAGCATACATGTATTTTTAAGCCTCATGATTCCTTGTTTTTAGAATTTTATAATATAGGAGTTGTCACATGAGATAAAAACAAGGTCCACCTATCTCTACACTGTGTCTCTAGTGATAGTCAGGACCACCTTTTTGAAGGGAGAATATGAGAAATGTTGATGGAGCAATACAAGAATAGCTTGCCCCAGAGGATTTTGCTTACTCCTTACATCAGTGAGAAGCTGAATAAAGACTTGAAGCAGGAGAACTTACATTTGTCAAAGTTTTAAATGTTCTTATTACTAAAAATAATTTTTTTCCCATCTAACTGGGGCTAGTTTTCCCACTATCCAGTTTCCTCCACTCTTCCCGTGCTGCTAATTAAATCCTCTTCATCTGTCAGCAACAGAATGTGAGTTTTTCTTAGTATCCTACATAAACTGGTTAAATTCTATTTATTTTATACAATGTCCTGAATTGTGCAGCATCATTTGCATTTCTATGTAACTTGTTTTGTTATGCATACTTTCCTTAATTACTTTTCGGGCTATGTATTTTTTTCATAAGCACACTTTTTATACTTCTTAGCTTATATTTACAGAGCTTTGCAAATCACAACACGTTTCATGCAATCTGTCTCTGCTTCTGCTGAAGAACAGTTACTGATTTGATAGGAGGCCAGCACTTTTAAAGTGGGTAATAAAGTCAGGCTCTTAAATCTCTCTATAAACAGGTGAATATAGGTTGGCTAGTTTCTAAGATATTTGTGCTCTCCTGTTGGTGTAGTGGTAGCTCTGGATATATGGAAGTTGAAGGACTTCTGGTCCTCCTGTACATTACAGAACTTAGAGCACAAGAACAAAAATGCCTGCCCTTGGCTTACACATGGCTGTGCTTGAGAAGACAACATTGTGCATTCTCACAAGCAGCTGTGAGAGAAAACTTACAGCTCAGTCTGTGTGCCAGTGCAGTAGCTCTTGTTCATGAACATCAATTGATGAATTAGTGTCCTGCACGGAAAAGACGAAATTTAATTATATGCTGCTTTGTATTTCCAGTAACTGACCTTTGAGAGTGATCTGAATCCCCCATGTGCTTAGTGGCTCAGTTTGCTGATAAACCTAATGAAAGCTGATGAAGGTATGATTCACAATTGTCATTTTTATGCAGTAGAGGATGCTGATGGGAATCCAGTGGTGGCTCTGAGAAGAAGTGAACAATACATAAGTCACTGTTGTGGCCACTGTGGTGTGTTTCAACAGGAGTCTCCCTGCTTTCCGTCTCCCAGAGTGCTGCTATTCTTTGCACAGACCATCTTCTTTCAGATGCTCTAGCAATGGGAATGTGCTGCTCATCTCTTTCCCTCCCTCCTTGCTGCCTGTAGCCCCCTTCTGTGTTCCACTTACTGCCTGTGCTGCCATCTAGCAAGCAGCAATCTAGAGATGAGTCAGTTTTTGCCTTACTGCAGGTTGTTGTACATTCTGGGTATATCTACTCCAGGTCTGCTGTGTCTGATAAGTGCACATCAAAGCAGAGAAATCTTTCTGGTTTTATGTAAACTAAATAATGTATGTGGATTAAGACTTATTTTTTAAGTCTTTTTTAATCACGTAAGAATTGACCACACATGGTTGAATTGAAGGTCGATCTAGCCCAATATCCTGGTTTTTTTTGATGGTATCCAAAAAAGGATGCTTGGAGAAGAGTCCAAGAACAGGACAATGGTGGAGTGAGACTCCCTCAAGAATACCTTCCCTGTCGCTAGAGATTTGTGGCAACTGAGACTGCTAATTAATGGGTAGCCTCTTATTTCTACTTTGTTGATGGTTAAGTTGGTACTATGCTACACACAGAAGTTAGAGGAGCATGGTTTAGCAGGGAACCTCATCATCGAGACTGATTACGTGTACATCAATATACTGGTACTGGTATTTCTTACTATCAAAGGAAGACCTTGTCTGATAAAACAAGGTGTGGTTGTTTGCTTGTTTTACAGAAAATTGATTTCTGCTTCAGAGAAACTTTGGATCATGTATTTTTCAGCTCGTTCAGAACAAATACATCATTATTGTCTTTGATCTTGTTGTCACAGGCCATGCAATTCAAAAAGTGTGGGCTTTTCTAAAGGAGGAAGAAGTTGATCAGAAGAGCCTGAGAGTACTGTTATAAGACAGACAACAATGCTCTAATCGTGTTTTGTCTTTTTCACATTTGGACATTGAATTTAGCAGACACCTGACTTCTTAATCAGAACTAAAGATTTTTTTTTTTTTCAAATAAAATAATGTCTTGGAGCTACATGGCTTCAAAAAGGTCATGTTGTAGAGTCTTACGCAGAACAACCCTCAGCTGGTTCTCTATTCATTAATTCTGCAGAAGCACATTTTTTTAAAGACAGGACAGAAAACATTTTTTACAGCCTCACATCACTGACAGCTTGTGTCCCACAGAGCCAAAAGTGGGGTCATGGAGTGGATGGACAATGCCTGGTGGACACTGTCAGTGGCACAAATATGTTCCTCTACTCTTCTGGTTCCAAATTTGGTTTGCCCACAGTATGCAGCTTCCAGCATTTTCTATGTGAAATCTGTGTGGTATGTTCATTTTTCTTCTGTTTTCTGCCAGGAAAACTTTTCTGGTGAGTCTTGATCATCTCCATCACAAAGGTTTCTCCTTCAGTCCAAGCTTTTTCTGGAGTTGATGTGTGCTTCTGGGTTACCCAGCAGGCATTCCTGGATTGTCTCTCATTTTACACTACTTAAATGCCAGCTGATAACCTTCTTTAGCCAAGTTCTGCTTCTCTTCTGCTGATTTTCAGTCTGCTAGCATTCCAGCGAAGTCTGAAGAAACTTCTGGATTGATCTATTTGGGGGGATTTTCTTTCTTCCTTCTCAGCTTACCCTTTACTGTGTCTGTTAAGAAGCTGTAATTCAGTCCTGTGTCCCCATGCAAAGGGTCTGGCTGCCACCCTGATATGTGTTTCCCACCAGAGGTTTCAGGAGCAGCGATCACACCCCACTTGCATTTCCATGCCCAGATTTCCTGAAGAGATTTCCTGCCAGAGGTACAACCAGGGGATGCAAGGATGGCTTAGGGTTTTATTGCCTCTGAGCATCACACACTGCTCTGGCCAGGAGCACAGTGCTGGAAAGCAGCCCCAGCCTCTGGACTGCCAAATCTCTGCTGGCTGCTCTTAATTAACCTGTGCCAGAGCTGCCAGGTAACCTGCAGCACCTCCCCAGGGTAAAATCTGGCTCACAGAAATACAATATGCTTACCTGGTAATGCTTGAATGGTTAAGCTGTCAATGTACAATTGTTCTGTTTCATTTTTTCCTTGTTTCTTCCAATTTCTTTTACAGAAGCACCATTTGACGGCAAGTGAATGGGGGTTTTCGTCAGGAGCTATTCTTTCACCAGCTGTCTGTGGCATTTTAATTTAGAGCTCAGCCTCATTCAATTCTAGCTATGAGTCCTTTTAGGAAACACTTATCCTTCATTTGCTTTGAATATATCAAAATTATGATGCTGCTGTTTTGTGTAAATCCATGAAAACTGTTGACTTTAGAGGGTCAACAAGGGTCAAATACTGGGCCTGTTGCCTTGCCATAAGAAGATTTTAATTTTATTTTTTTTTTTTACTTTATTGGGGTTTTCCACAGGAATGTGAAGCATGACTTTTGCTTTCGAACTCTATTAGTCAGAGTTTTTTCATTATCGCTTTAGAATTTTATAAGATAGCAAAATAATGTACGAGTAATTTATTCAGTTATCAAGTTTAACTCTCATAGGGAGTTAATGAGCAAAGTCCTCAGCAGAGCTGTGAATCTGTTTACTTTGCAAGATAATAGGAAGAGCAGTCAATATCTTTTCCATGCTTGGGCAGTTTTGATTAGCAGCTTTCAAATGTGGATTACCTGCACTTGACAATAATTGTTTCTGCCTTTTGCCAAGTTTTTGCCCAGGTTCATTGGGCCCTACTTCTCTAATCCAAAGCAAATGGAAGTTTTCAGATGCAAAATAACGTGTCAGAGATCAAATCCCTGAGAAAAATGTAATTTTAGCAAGAAGGAAATACCTGTTGTGACAAAAATTGTCAGCAAAATGATATGTTGTGGATAAAATTGTGTCAATATGTGAAAACGGTATAAATAAAATTTAGTAACACAGCAACTGGTTGATATTCTGTGTTTGATCACAAACATATTTTATAATATTTCCCTTGTTTCATTGCAATGAGAGTATATTTGACTGGAATGCACATGTTGTTTATCACATTTATTTATCATTTCTGGCAGCCAAAGATATCAGTGACATTAAACTGACATGGGTAAATCAACAAGAAATATATCCCTTTCCAAGCAAATTTACACTGTATCTAGCATAAAATAAGATCCTCTGAAGTCTGAGTTGTTAATTCACTTTATTTGCCCCAGAGCTTTAATGCAATTCCTGGTAAACTTAGAGGTGCAAAATTATGGACCACTGTAGAATAGCAGGTTTACTTTAATTTCCTGACTTGTTATGCAGATAACTTAGGGCTGTACATCTGAGTCTGCAGCCATTCTGTGGACTGTATGTTGTATAACTTTTGAACAGAAAATATTTGCACGAAGAGTTAAAAGCAATTGAAAATATTACTATATATTAGTGTATTATCTTTAAATTCATTATCCCAGCTTATTCCAGTCAAGAAAAATGCAATTTCAAGAAATAAAGGCATGCAGTAATAAAAGTATCATTAATAGGTAATGCTGAAAAGTCAAAGTGATTAACAAGAAACATTGACAAATAACAGTTTTCTGTTTTCCAAATTTTTCTTGTAACTTCTTTCTTAAATAGTCAGTTATGGAGAAATGTTCAGTGGCTATGATGGAATATTTATTTATTTATAGGAAAAAAGGTGTTACGTAGAGATAGATGAATTTAGCAGCCTCAGAACACCGTGTACACTGTAAAGGTGACACCAGCTTGATGTACTTCAATTTGACATTGCATGGGAGAAATTTACCAAGAAGAAGTGTTCTGGCAGCTTGCTTAGACACCATGATTATAAAGTTTGAGATTATTTTTTTTTCTTAAATTGGTGCATAAAAGCAATTAATCTCTCCAAGATTTGCTTGTGGAAAAGAAAAAAAGTTTTCCAGTGAAGAAGCTGAATCGTTACAGACTATGGTCTCCTACCTGGTTAAGGGGAGCCAGCATTAATCTGCTGAGAGAGGCCAGTAAGTAGCTTGGTTTGTGTATTAATTTATTTCTTCCAGATGGTTATTTCTTGTCCATTATTCTTCCACAGCAATGCAAAACACCTAGCACAGGCCTGGGCTTAAGAGTAGTCTGTCCTTCAGTAAAAAAAATATTATAAAATAGGAATAGATTCACTCCCTCCCCCCTTTTTTATTTTATGTTACTCGAAAAGTAACTGGAAAATACTAGATACCAGAAGTGTATGAGAAACAGCAAGCTAGAACAGATCTGAGGATGGGCATTCATCTAGAGACGCTGACCCTGCGAAACGTGAAGGGCTGATCACTTAAAATCCCTTCCTGTGCCCCCCCCTCCAGTTTTGCTTGTGGTCTGCAAGATGTCTCAGTGTCAGCATCTAATCGCCAGTGAACACCTTGCAAGCTCTGCAGCCTGGCAAAAGGTGCTGCTTTTGTTTCAGTGACAGCACTATGAATCCTGGGTTTGATTAGCTTCTCCCCCACTGGGAGGACCAAGGCGGTAGCTGCTGGGAGCTGGCGATACTGTCAGCTGCATGAAGCATGCACTGTGGTGAATGCACCCATGCTTTGGGAAGGGGAAGCAGGAGGAGAATGGATGCTGCTCAGAGAGGCATGGTTGGGGTAAAGAATAATTTTCACATGCCAGCTTCCTTTTAAAGGGGGTTTTCTAAATTTCTCTTTCAAGGGATGAGGTGGGTTTGCACAATTCACAGCCAGAAGACCAACTCATTTCTAGCATCACCTGCGCAGCAGAAGCTGGGATATGTCTCCACAGGAGAGTGGTTTGATACCTAATGTGTGACTAGTCAGATTTCTGAGGTGTGGGTTGGGACAAAGTTTGAAAAAAGATGAGTCTTCTGGTCACCTCCAATCAAGTCTGGAAATGAGGGGAAGGAGTGCTATGGCATGGTGGGACTTTGCCACATGTGGCAGCATCTGTATTATACATTGTGTCTGCAAGCTCTGCCACTCCCCTGCTGTTCTGGTTTTGGCTGGGATAGAGTTAATTTTCTTCACAGTAGTTAGTATGGAGCTATGTTTTGGATTTATGCTGAAAACAGTGTTGATAATACAGGGATGTTTTAGTTGCTGCTGAGCAGTGCTTACACAGAGCCAAGGCCTTTTCTGCTTCTCACCCCACCCCACCAGCGAGTAGGCTGGGGGGGCACAAGAAGTTGGGGGGGGGCACAAGAAGTTGGGAGGGGACACAGCTGGGACAGCTGACCCCAACTGGCCAAAGGGATATTCCAGACCATAGGATGTCATGCTCAGCCTATAAAGCTGGGGGAAGAAGAAGGAGGCAAGGGGACATTCAGAGTGATGGTGTTTGTCTTCCCAAGTAACCACTAGGCATGATGGAGCCCTGCTTTCCTGGAGATGGCTGAACACCTGCCTGCCGATGGGAAGTGGTGAATGAATTCCTTGTTTTGCTTTGCTTGTGTGCGTGGCTTTTGCTTTACCTATTAAACTGTCTTTATCTCAGCCCATGAGTTTTTTCACTTCTACTCTTCTGATTCTCTTGCCCATCCCACCAGGGGCAGGGAGTGAGTGAGTGGCTGTGTGGGGCTTAGTTGCCAGCTAGGGTTAAACCACAACACCTGCGTTTGCACAGAGGACAGAGCTCCAGTATTTCTCTCCTTCCATCACTCCCAGTACAAGGAGGAACTGGAGCCAGAGAAACACCTGCACTGCCTCCTGTGAGCCCCACTTTGCCCTAAAGCACAGTGAGGACAGAGGCATGACTTTGACTTTGTGAAGGAAATCTCACCCCCCATTCTAGCCATGGCCCATAAGGCTACAGAAAAGGAATATGGCCTTTTAAACATTTTGCTTTCATTGAATTGACATTTTCTTATGGAAACGAGAAGATTTCTGACTCTCTGTAGTCCCTACTGCAAGCTCGGTTTGCTAACATTGTGCAAAACAAGTAGGAAATGTGATATCTGCTGCAAATGACTTAGCCTCAAATTTAATACAGTGTACAGTGACATGAGTTCATCTCTTAATGTGCTCTGCAGTGCTGAAAAATACTTCAGATGCCTGAATATAGCATTGCAGCAAGTTCTGCTGACAAACACACATTGCTATTCTCATATTTAATCTAATACTTCCTGTGTGACAGAAAGTTGCTTTTCCAAGCTGTGAATCCTCCTGGTCTGGAAGATACAAAAATAATATTTTTATGGGAACAAGGTCTCCAAGACCTGCCAATAAACCAATCGGAAATAGTAGTTGGATTTTTTGTTCTAATACATTTGATCGATGAAGTGGAAAAATTCACTAAGTTTCTGTTTAGAATAAATCATCTTTTCAAAAGCCTGACCTTTCTGATGAGAAGATATTTTATCCTATCAGAACATTCTGTGTAGGTGCAGTCCAAGTGTTCTCAATCAATTGCAGTAGTTTTCTAATTTAATAGACCGTCACTGGGTCAATGTCACATTTATAACCATTATTAATTAGGATGTTTCTTCCTCTTGTCATCAGAGGAAGAAGTTAACTTTATAATATTTACATGATTTAACCTTTTAATTTTTGTTGTAGTAACCCTGGACATTTTACTCCGGAAAAATCTGGGAACTTTATTTTGACTTCTGCGTTTGGAGTACAGGACTAGAGTTGATGAAGTGTTTGAAAATTTTGTGGCAATTGATACAATCTGCCTTGAGGTTTTGTTTGTTCTAGCAGTCTCTTAGTTTTAATAAATCGGATAAGACTGTCTAGAGCGTGCCTGGTAGGGTAGCTCCATCTGCAATGTATCTTGAATGACCATTGCCCCGGGCGTCTTGTGTATCCTAAACAACTCCCTAACAAACACGCGGTGATGCAGTATTGACAACTTTTCTGGTTTTGTTCTCCTGATTACAGGTTTGCTGCATAGTAATTACAGCTTCTCATTGAAATTGTAGCAACTTTGAAAGCAGCGGGAAAATTTCTAGCACTGCCTCGTACAGATCACTGGTGGATTCCTAATGCCAATATACTTGTCTTTGAAAAGAGAAACTTAATACCTGTCTGTAATGCATTACTTCTCAAAATCTCATTTTAAAAGAAAAACATAATGCATTTAACAGTCCTTCCTAGTGTTTTGTGCTGTTAATTATTGGAAAAGCTATGGTTTATTGTAAATCTCTGGAACATTTAATTGTATTCTGTGTTTTTGCTGATAGAGTCCAACAAAACATACGACTATATGCCCCATGGGCACCCCTTGTACCACAAAGTCTTGTGAACATGGTATTATGCTGCAGATGAAATACCATGGCTGTCACCAAGCACGCTAGCTTGGGTTAGCATGGCAAAACATCTTCCAGCTTAGAGCAGGCTCTTGTCCTGCTGATTCAGAGGATGGATGTGGCCCCAAATAGCTTCAGTCTATGTTTGCTATCAAGAAATCTGATTGCAGATTTTTTGTGGTAAGAAAATATGAGTGAACAGAAAAGCATGTAAACATGTGCAACATGTAGGCAGATGGTGTATGAGCTATTTCTACCCCAGGGCAGGAAAAAGCCATATTTTGGAGCATTTCAGGGTGTAGAAGAAAATAATGGCTATTCATTGCCAGAAAAGCAGACACTATTTGAAATTTAAACCAATTCTTCCCCTCTGTTCACCAGCCAAACAATACTCACTGTCAGACCAAGGTGCCTCAGTGATGTAGATGGACAAACAAAACCAAATGAAGAAGAACAAACATTCATGCAGCTGGAAGATTTGGAAGTTCCTGACATCCTGAAAGGAGAAGGGACAGTGTGGTATAAAGTGGGGTGCAATCAATCCTTGCAGACAGGATCCAGCTAAGGCAGAGGAATCATCTGCTGCAAACTGACAGATTGCCAGCTCAGTAATGGGGTTCCTAAAAGTCTTCCAGTTAATACAAGGTGCCAGATTGTTTTAAACTTTGGGAATTGAGAGTCCTGGTTAATTTATGTCTTCTGTTCTCTGTTTCTGAGGACTGTGGGGTCAAAGTACATAATTTTGACAGAATGAGAGGAAAAAAACCAGTAAGATTAACATTCAACACTGGTATTCACAGTATTTAGTACTAGATGATAGATGCTACATGAATGTGTGAGAGCTGATGTCAAGGATGCATGAATTTAAACTTAAGAAGGACAAGGCTTCATTCTAGCACATGTGTGTGGTTCAGCTTTTTCCTCTGTACTGAAGCAGTTGGGAGCAGGCAACAATGAGGACTGGCGAGTGTCTCAAATCAGCACAAATGAGTGAGAACAGATTCCAGCACCCACCTCTCAAGCTTGCACTGAGAATTTAAATAGTCCTGAAGCATTGTTGGGAAAGCACATAAAGGAAAAATACTATTTCTAGTTGTGAAAAACTGCTTTCAGCAGCAGCTTTCCATGCTAGGTGGTGTTAAAAGTCAGTGTGGGGTGGATACTAATTAGGGTGGGGATCACACGGGTACTTGTCAGGGGAACTACCCTAAAAAAGCTGCAGCTAGACAGGAGTGAGATTGTTGGTGGCTCAGGAAAAGTTCCTGCAACTTGGTCTGTCTGCAGTGTTTGTGACGGCTCAAAGGGCTGTGCGTTTGACTGAACATGGAGCTCTGTGGAGCTGGAGATGCATCCCTCAGGTTTGAAGTTATGTGGAGAAGGAATAGGCACTAAAAGCAAGTTTTGGGGGCCTATTTTGCTGAGGAGCTGTTGAGTTTCTTGTGGATGGGGGAAAAGACTGTGTGTGGTTGAGTGACCTGGGTGGGCTGAGATGAGTTACTGGATTGTTTATGGGCAGATTTAGCACTAGTAGAGAACTTGTGTGCTCAGTATCCTGATGTATAGCCAAGAAAAGTATTGAAAGCACCTGATATATTCATATTAACTGAGAAACAGGTTGCATTAACCAAGTATATATGTGATAGGTATTTAGTGAGCTGCTGTATTTCTCATTTAGCCGATTCCAATAAGTTAACCAAATCATTTAAAAGAGTCAGAAAGCAGGAGAGAGCTCATACCTATATTTTTGGGGCTGACTTCTACAAGATGAAGTGTAATGATGGTAATTAACTTAAAGTTGCCTTTTCTGCTTTGCTGGAAGGTTGTGTTCTAGGAGAGGCTATCACACTGTGTGTGTTAATGAATAAATCAGAGCAGAAACAGTTGTACTCTGCAGCTCTATTAAGGAACATGATTTTATGGTAGACTCAAGATTTGATACATCTAACAGCTGCTTTTACTTATGCCTTAAAAGAAAGTTGGAAATGAAGTGTGGAATGCCTCTTTACTGTACCTTAATGCATAAGGTGCATTATCCTCTTCCTCAGAGTGTGACGTAGCTGTGATCTCAATCCCCTGAGCATGAGCAGACATCTAGCATGGAGTAAGTGACTCCATGTTTGTGGATAAGTGTATCCATAGATGCTCCTTGTCCAAGGTCTGTTCGACCTGCTGCAGTTATGGATCATAGTGGAGATAACTGGAGCAATGGCTGAAATCTGCTGGTGCTGGGAGAAGTAGAAAAGAGAATCACCAGGGTCCCTCTCTAAGATCTAAAGTGGCCAAGAAGTTTGTGATGAGCCAAGAGATACAGCATGAACTCTTTTGGGGGGAAGGGTTAAGTTTTTATTCACCTCAGACCCTTCTTCGAAAACAAACTGTCTCTGTGCAAAAGATATGTGGAACAACAGAAACCTGCATCGTATTTTCTAGGCTGGCTTTGTCAGTTTGTAAAGCTGCAATACATGAGTCCATGCAATTTCCATTTTTCTTGAGCAGAATACTGGGTTAAAGACTGCAGTTTTCCTCTGGGAAAGCATGGATGCCTCCTGTGTTTTGCTGTAATTGTAGCAGCCATCTCTGGACTTCGCTGCTGCTGTTAATTCAGCCTTTGCCTGCTTGCTCATAGCTTCAGACATTTCTATCTGAATTAACATTTTTGAGTGAAATGTTTCTATAAATGTCAGCTTTATGGTAAGCAAAAGTATGGACTCATCTGCAGGTGTATTAGTTCAATGCCAGAACTGGGCTATGGAAGTTTTGAAAGCTAAGCATTGCACTTTTCCAATATGTTTTTCATTTTCAAGCAATTTGAATATGTGAAACTAGGTATTGCCTTATTGTTTGGGGTTTTTTGTTTGTTTGTTTGTTTTAAAATAATGAAATTTATTTTAAATTGTTCATTGCTTTTTAGTACCTCATGAACTTTGTCTTGTGGTATGAATCTGTCCTCTTTGCTAACTTCTTGCCTCTTTAAAAGTTTGAATGAAAAAATTAAGAGAAATAGGAATGTTCTGGAAACTATGGTTCTGCCTTTTATTTAAAGAGGGCAAACATATTAGCATGCCCTAGATATTTACTGTTGGTAACTGTAAGCTCAGTGTAAATCTGTCTGTAGAGTGCCTTATGGGACCCTTCTCCCACTTTAAGTCCAGAGCAGTGTAATTGCATAGTAGTACTTAGAAAATAGACAGCATGAGTTGTGATTCTTTTAATTTAATTTCAGATGTTAACTTTATTTCTAACTTTTTAGTCTACTTTACAAGCCCTGTTCTATTGTACATGAAAGATGCTTGATTTTTTTTTTTTAATATATTTTTTTTCTTTTAGTTTCCAGGCTTACAAAAACCAGAGAATTCATTGCTACCCCTTTTAAGCTTTGCTCAGGTCTATGAAAAAAGGTGGAATGGGTTTTCATGACTGAAGACAGTAGTCTTAGCAATAAGAAGGTGGAAAGTTGGGGGGCAACCCCCCCCCCCCCATCTTTATTTGAAAACACTTTAACTGGAAGGCAGCACCTGTTCATTGTCCTCAGTGCATTCCCACTTACTATAGATCATAAACACCAGTGTGTACAGCTTTTGCCAAGCCTTTAACCTGTCCAGGTTGTTATAACAACTGCAGCTTGTTAGTACATTGTAATTGCAGCTGTTTCTTTAAAATTATAAAGACAATAGCTCTTTTGCTACAGCACACAAGCAGTAGCATAAGTATGTATTTTAATGCACTTAAAATTTCAGTGACATAGTAAGCTGAGGTCAAATTAATTTAAATTCTGCTCTTGACTTCAAAAGAAGGACCTTCAGTCCATGAAGTTGTTAGGGATATGTCAGCTGTCTGTGCACTTTCTATTTTGAGTGTCACTGATCCCAGAATGCCTTTAGGATTGGGGTGTTGTCTTACACCCACAGTGGCACCATGCAAGGTACAGGGGAGGCTCAGTGCTGTGGGACCCAAAGGGTGGCCAGGTGTCAGGGTTTAAGCACATCTGGTAATAAAGCACCATGAAGCTGCTCGTTCACTCCCCCCCACTCCCCTGGGCCCTGGTCGGATGATGAGGAGAAAATATAAAGAAAAGCTTGTGGGTCAAGACGAGGACAGGGAGGGATCACTCACCAATTATGGTCACAGGCAAAAGACAGACTCAACTTGGGGAAAAAACAAAATCAATTTAATTTGCTACAAATCAAAACAAGGATAATGAGAAATAAAACCAAATATTAAAACACCTTCCCCACCCCTACCTCGTTCCTGGCTCAACTCCTCTCCTGGTTTTCTCTCCCTCCTCCCCCTGGCAGTGCAGGGGAACAGGGAATGGGGTTTAGGGTCAGTTCATCACACATTGTCTCTGCCGCTCCTTCCTCCTCAGGGGGAGGACTCCTCGCTCTTCCCCTGCTCCAGCGTGGGGTCCCTCCCACAGGAGACAGTCCTCCATGAACTCTCCAGTGCGGGTCCCTTCTGTGGGCTGCAGTCCTTCAGGCACAGCCTGCTCCAGCCTGGGCTTTCCCATGGAGTCCCGGCCATCTTGGGGGGCATCCCCCTGCTCCAGCGTGGGGTCCTCCCCGGGCTGCAGGTGGGCATCTGCTCCCCTGCTCACCTCCACGGGCTGGGGGGGACAGCCTGCCGTCTCACCACGGGCTGCGGGGGCATCCCCTTCTCCCCCACTCCTCCTCCCCCACCTTCTTCACTGACCTTGGTATCTGCAGAGCTGTTCCTCTCACATTCCCATCCCCCTACTCACTGCAGGTTCCCCTTCTTAAATCTGTTCTCCCAGAGGCACTACCACCATTGCTGATGGGCTCAGCCTTGGCCAGCGGCGGGTCCGACCTGGAGCTGGGGAAGCTTCTAGCAGCTTCTCACAGGAGCCACCCCTGCAGCCCCTCTCCTGCTACCAAAACCCCACCACACAAACGCAAAACACCAGGTTTTGCTGTTTGGTCTCGCAATGAGAAAACAGAGCTTGTTTGGTTTGGTTAGTAGTACAGATGGGTGAGCTATTAATGCTGAAGAGTGTTATCTTGGATTTGTAATGAATAATGATATGAAAATGGCAGCAGCACTCAAAAAAGCAAACTGAATGCTAGGATTTGTAAGGAAAGGGACAGAAAACAAAACAGAAAACATTATGCTATTAGTGTACCTGCATCTTGAATACTGTGTGTTGTACAGGTCCCATCATTGTAAAAAGGATATCGTAAAGAATGTGTCACTGGAAGGTTTTCTCTAAAGAGGAGGCTAGACAATGGCTGTCAGCAATGTTATAGGCCTGGGAAATGACAAGGGAAGAGACATCATGGTGTAATTTTTCCAAGTGTCTTTCTACATGGATCCATGATGTATATTACCATTGCAGGGAATTCTCTTAGTCCACTTAGTAACTGTGGTTTTGCTTACCGTTTACAGTATGCAAGTATGCACGGGTATGTTCCCATTCTAAATCTTCCAGGTTGCTTTTCTACTGCAATTTACTGTGCTTCTGTTCTCCACCCTCAGGATTCCCCTTAAAAATCTATTTCCTCTTCAGAGTTTGTAATCCATTGGTTCAGTTCTGCTCTGCTGCATAAGCAAATCTTACCCAGGACATTACTTGGAAAGAACTGGCAGGAAATACCAGTGTAAATTCAATGACCCATTATGTAATTAGCTAAGACTTATTTTGCGTCTGATTTATTTACCAAATGTTAAACATTTTAACTGGAATGAGTGTCTCACTGAAACAAATGTTGCTTATCAGACATTGCATTTGTTACTTTATGTCAAATTTTGATTTTAATCTAATCTGGGACTAATGCTCAGATGAGTGCTTTTGTTATGTGAACTAATTGCTTTAGATTAATTTCCTGTATGTGAAAAGGATCTCTGTATCTCTTCACTACCAACTACGTATCAAGAGCTCTACTATATGTTTTATTGTTAGATGATGTGTGGTATACGATTGACATAAACCCAAATATAGGTTGTCGTGGTTTAACCCCAGCTGGCAACTAAGCCCCACACAGCCACTCACTCACTCCCAGCCCCTGGTGGGATGGGCAAGAGAATCAGAAGAGTAAAAGTGAAAAAACTCGTGGGTTGAGGTAAAGACAGTTTAATAGGTAAAGCAAAAGCCACGCACACAAGCAAAGCAAAACAAGGAATTCATTCACCACTTCCCATCGGCAGGCAGGTGTTCAGCCATCTCCAGGAAAGCAGGGCTCCATCATGCCTAGTGGTTACTTGGGAAGACAAACACCATCACTCTGAATGTCCCCTTGCCTCCTTCTTCTTCCCCCAGCTTTATAGGCTGAGCATGACATCCTATGGTCTGGAATATCCCTTTGGTCAGTTGGGGTCAGCTGTCCCGGCTGTGTCCCCTCCCAACTTCTTGTGCCCCCCCAGCCTACTCGCTGGTGGGGTGGGGTGAGAAGCAGAAAAGGCCTTGGCTCTGTGTAAGCGCTGCTCAGCAGCAACTAAAACATCCCTGTATTATCAACACTGTTTTCAGCATAAATCCAAAACATAGCTCCATACTAACTACTGTGAAGAAAATTAACTCTATCCCAGCCAAAACCAGCACAATGATTAAGAGCTTCTCCTGCTATAAAAGAGGGGAAATAAGGATATGCAAATATGTGCAAGATATGCAAATACAGAGAAAGTGAAGAATGTTGGAAGAGCTGTGATAGCTCTGTGGTAGGCTACAGCCTATCGTACAGCGTCACTGCCAGGGAGCCTGTCTTCATTTCTGGCATCTTGTTGGCAGCCACCTTATTTATGTTCTGTGGTGTTGGTACCTTGCAATAATGTGAACCCATTAAAAAAAATTTCTGTCTGTAACAGTTCTGAGAAAAATCTGGGAAGTATTTTGGGAAGCTGGCAGCTGATTTCTGAGCTGCAGACTGGACTTCAAAGAATTGGCCAGCATGACAAAGTCAATGGGAGTGTTGCCGACCCTAAAAGTGTCTCAGTCTGGAGTCTGCAAAAAGATATTAAGCCATATTCTGCTTCATTTATGCTACAGTAAAGAAGAGATCACTGTGGCTTCTATGAAAATGAAGCCATGACATGGGTGTAATGGGAGAGTCATCACCAGCCACTGCAGAATGCATCTTCTCATCTCTGTGGAGTGTGCAGAGCTCTCTGCTTTCATGCTAGCATCCTGCTTCTCTAGGGGCTGTTTTTGTCTCTGCCTTTGAGTCTCTACCCTCTTATTTTTGCCTTTGATGCAGACCATTTGGACCTACATTTTCACATATTTCAGTGTAGATCCAGCCACAAAGCCTTCTTGGTAACATGGTGTTGAGGAAACCCCATTTTCAAAGTTGTAGGTATGTATCTTAGAGCAAATACTGTGATGCAGCAAGCTGCCATTTGTGATTCTTTGGCAGCAGTAATAAGAAAGGAGGAAGTAGCAATAAATGGATGAAGTGGTAATAATCCTGGTTGCCTCCAAAATGAGAAAGAGTCTAATTTTTTTAGTCCATTCTTGATGTTTTTGTGTCTGGCAGTAAATGGTCACTGCTGATAATCAAACCTCTGACTGTACATCAGTTATAAGAAACCTGGACCTGAAAGAATAGTGATTATCTGGAGCACTGGAGTGACCTGACTGCAGAATGTGATAGAACTCTCGGTTCTCCCTTCTGCAGTCAGAGTTACTAGATTTGTGTGATGTCTTCAGTTATTACACAGACGTTAAAGCCTTTTTTCACAATTTGAAAACCTTCCTCCTTTAGCACGGCTTAGACACTTGCAGTGCCCAGGAACAGTTTAGAAATGATTGCTGGATGGACTTCATCTCCGCTAAGTTAGACATTTAGAAGTGAAGTGCATGTATTTTGGATCCCTTCAGAGAAACATCTTGAACGATTAATCTCGTCGTTGTGGGTTTTGGTTGGTTTGGTTTGGTTTGCTTTGGTTTTTTTTAATATGCATACACTAGAGGATGGGATAAATCAGCCTCTGGAGATTTGGTGTTCCCTTTCAGCAAATTTATTGTTGCACCAGATTATATGAATGTACGATGAGTCACATGTACTATGTTTTCAAGGGTTTTCCATTGCGTAAGCTCTTTATAAACAATAAAGACAACTGTTCCCCTTTGAAAGGGCCTCCTTATGCTGAGTCAGGCAGAAACTTCAAATGCTGTCTGTAAACCATTGTGAGCGATGGATACCCTTCCAGGCAGCATGGAGTTTAGAGGGCTATAACAAAGTCTACTCTTGACCCAGCTATGATATATTCATATCAAAGTTTACTGAAGATGGTCTTCAGTTACAGTAATTACTTCTGAAGTTTTTGCTATCAGCTTTTTTTGTGTGAAGAGGAAAAGGAAGCTTTTACTAAAGACTTAATTTTTTAATTCTATTCCTACTTTGTAATTATTGACAAACTAAATTTCTCTGAAGGTGGAGGTGGAAGTGCTCGACAACAGAGAATGAAATAATGGAAATAAATTTTGATAGAGAAGCTTTGTTGCAGCAAGATGCTGCTTTCCAACTTGTTTTGAAGATTCTGTCTTGAACTGATACATGAAGCATGCAGTCTGCTCTGATTTAGACTCCTGAACTGTCTTTTAAGTGATACTGATGGGCAACGTGAAGGACAAACCAATTTTTCCTACAGAAGTGCTATAAAATGTTTAGAGCTTTGCTGTACTTCTGCTCTTTGTGCTTGAAAAAACTTGTTTGGAGACTCCTTTGCAAAATTCAAAATCAAGTTGCAGATTGGGCTCCGAACTCTTTATTCCTCATCATGAGGTATTCCTGCGTGCACTTCTTCCTGACAGAGGCACATGATGCTCCTGGGATCCCACTGCCTGTAATTTCTTATAGCAAGAGTAAGAAGGAAGAAGAAAATCTTGTTGCTATCACAAATTGTTGCCCCTGTGTGTGGGGAACTGCAGTGTCTGTTGGTTGGAATCCTCTTTTGGTACAGGTGAGAGCCCTTCCTCTGTGGAAAAGTTCGTAGCCAAAATTGTTTCTTGGTTCCATCAAACTATTCCTTTTAAATTCTTCCAAGCTGGAAAGGGCAGTTACTGTTTTGGTGAAAGGAACCTAGAGATGACTCTTGGACTGAACCAGACTTACAGGGGAAGAATAGAAAGGACTGTGGAAATGAGCTACAGCAAAAGACAAAAATCCCTACAAGATGTTTGTGCTGGGGATGGAGGCCTGCCATATGCAAATATTTACATCTTCACAAATCCAAAAAAAGGTCTCTTGCCTGAGAGAGATTATTTGTTAGTTTCTTCAGTTGGCAGGGGGGGAAAGCTGGGATGTGAAGTTTTATTAGAGCTTTTAAATATAGGGCAGTAGTGCCTGAGAACATTATATCTCAAGGACAAATTATATCTCAAGGAATGTTTTCTACTGTTCATCAGGACCTGTCCTGATAACGTGCCAGGGCTGCAAGAGGAGCAACCTTATTGATTAAAGTTAAGAGTGCAATTTTGGTGTAGTGAGTGAAAGCAAGAAATGTTACTCTTGCAAGAACAAGGCAAAGTACACAAATGCGAGCCTGTTGAGGAACACTGCAGACACACAGAATAGAGAGGTATTCAAGCACTGGAGCAAAGTGGAAAAGTAAATGAGGAAAAGAAAACAACAGGGATATAAAAACAGGCAGAGTAACAGTAAAGAGAAGTATCTGGCTCTGCTTCTCTTGTGCACTTGCTGCTGCTCTTGCTCCTTTTAGTTTGGGGCAAACTGAAATTTATTGGACTGCAAGACTGCGGGGCCTCTCGGGGCAACCACTGTGCCATTGCCGATGCAGTAACTAACTGCCCCACGTAGGTGGTCATGTCTCCTGTACATTATGATCGACGCATGGTGGTTCTGCCGCAGCAGTTGGGTGAACCGGAGCAGACCCTACCCCAGCCTGCAAGCAGAGGGGGAAAGCCTCTGTGAGCTGTGATGGGCTCCATGATGGCACACATCTGTGTTGTGCTGGAGATGCTCGTGTGAAACCTTTGCTGGGTTAGCTTGTCCTGTAACTTGGCGCTGGAGGATGCCCAACAGTGTACAGGTGACTGCTGTGCCAGCAGCACCGGTGCAGAGGGAAGATGGGGCAGCTGGTCTCCAATGTGCAGCTCCTATGAGACAAAGAGCTAAAAAGGGGGAATATGTGAATATGGTCAGCAGTGCTGTGGTCCAGCTGCTGTTTGCCAGCAGCTCTGTTGCCTGGTAACCTTTCTGGGAACACTTTTTCTGCACCTGGATTGTGAAAGTTACTAAAAATTATCATGTCAAAGCTGTAGCCATGATGCACTTTCTGACTAGATTTTTTTTTTTACCCCCCTGTGGCCTCTTACTTACCTCCTCTTTAAGAACTATAAATCCTCAGGCCTTTTAGAGTGATCATTGCTCAAAATTGCTGTCAGACAAAAAGCATAGTAGTGATTTCTTCAGAAGGTGTAACCTTTTCTTATTAAATAATAGTCCTCAGCTTTCAGATTAGTTTAATTAAACAACACATTCTAAGTCTAATTCAGCTAAAAGCTGTTTCCCAGATGCTATTTAGCTTGAAACTGAAGGGCTATTCTGTTTTCTGGTTTTCACAAGAGAAAATTCTATCTTCTATTTCCCAAAAAGCTTGAGGAGGTTCCTGGGCTATGTCACCTAGTTCTGAATTTCAAAGTTCAGGCAATTTCATTGCCACTAGAAGTAGCAGCCCTTTTTTGAGTGTATTGCACAAGGAGCGTAGTTCCACAAGAAGTCTTGATTATTAAATCAAAATAAGTTTGTTTCTTTCAGAAACCCCAAGTTGCACTGATATCCCAGGACAAGATTGTACTCAACTTGATAACTGATCCAGGGCTGCAGTGAGACTTTCGTGTACATGGATATTAAATTACATCTGAGCCGTAGAGCTAGAAAGAAGAATGTTTCCGGGTTTCCACCACTAGTTATCACTTTTTGACTGCTTGCTGGCCGGAGATCTGAAAGTATTTCCATTTCTAGAGTGGTGTTTCTTACCTGTTAATGCAGGCTGGAAAACAAATATATGAAAACCATGAGATTTTCTTGATTCACTTCTCCAGAAGTGGAAAAGAAACATTAACATTAAAAAGCATTTAATGTTAGATTCTGTTAGAGAAGGGATTGATTGACTAATCTGCTCAAACGGAAACTGATGGATGAAGGCATCTCTGGAGAAACCTTAGAAGCTTTTGATCAAAAAGGCAGCACTGGCATTCCTTGCCAGGACCCTAGCAAATGGATTTCAGCAGTTTGTATTTGATAGACCTGGGGTATGTGCTTGCTTGGAGGCTTCCTTTAGAGCATTTTCAGTTCTGCAGTATTTTAAAAAATCCAGAGAACTTTCCAGTCAGCAGATTTGAAAGCACAGACCTGGAGTTTCTCAACAAAATGCTTTAAAGCTTTTTTTAAAACTTATTTTTATTTAAGATTTGTCCATATCTAAAGGTCTTTTGCAGAAAAATTCTTTTGCTTACATGAACTTCCCATGAAACCCTGGCAGACTTACTTCAGCTTGTCTAGTGGCCTATGGGTCACTGTTGACACCACTGTGGTCCAGGTCCAGACCTTGACCCAGTCAAATGTAGTCAGAGATCTGGAGACAGCAGAACTGGGAGATGAAGGATGCACTTGTTCTTGGGAGAAGCAAACTGCTTCATTTTCTTGGAAAAGCACCTACAGTTTCCAGAAGAATAATATTCACAATTTTGCTCCTGCAGGAAATAAAGCATCTTTAAGGCCTTATTCTGATTCAGAAATCTTTTGAAATATGAGAATTTCTCTCAGAAAAGAAGTTACCAGCTTTGTCTAGAAGCCAGTGATATTTGTCTGTATGCTTTATCTCTCTGTACTTGGAATAGCTTTGAGCTAGATATATTACTTGGTTTTTAGTCTTACAACTATATAAAATGCTGCCTTAAAAATGATAACTTTCCAGTACTTCTTTCTAGTCCATACTTTGCTTAGGCTGGTTTCATGCTTGTCATAGGACATCAGCCTTATAAAAACTTACGATGCCATAAGAAGCATCTTCATACTGTTTGGGCTTTGCAGAGGTAGGCTGTTGAGGATATGGTTTGTGGAAGAATCAGTGGAATAAAGGAATGGTTCAATCTGATGTACAATTCTTGAGAAAGATTATAAGGGGGGGGGGGGAGCCTAAGAGGGCCTCTGTCCTGAAAATTTTCTCTGATTTGCTTTTCAAAACGAAAAGATCTAAATGCAAAAAAGATGCAGTTCCTTCTAGTAATGCACATTTCATTCCCTGGTAACTGTTTCCAAGTTGTATTGTTAATGATGAAAACCAAATCAAAACTCATTCTAGCCTTTGAAATTACTTAACAGTTTTTCCTCTCCTGTTTTAAAGCTTGTACGGGTGGATTGAATCAGTCTGGATAATGCTTTGTCTGTAGTAACTCCAGTGGCAAGAAGTCTCATGCTGGAATCAGTGGCCTGAACGTGCAGGGACTTCTGGAGCAGGGTTAAACCTATCAATCACAAAGACCAGACTCCAAACAGCAGCAAGCTGTGCCCATTAACTAACTCAAGCATTTGAGTCCCTCTGCTCCCCTGTGCCAGTGTCAGTAGCTCATGTACAGCAGCAACAGAGTAGATGATAGTTGCACAAATTCCCCAGCAGTTTAATGGCGTGTGTGCAGTGAGATTGTAGGGGTTTTTTTTGCCTTGCCTGCTTCAGCTCCATCTGTGTTTCACACTGGAAATCTGCAGCTGTATGGATGTTTGCAAAGAATTCCTTGGCAGCATGCTGTCAAAAACCAGCCAGTGAAAATTACGCTTTGGTTGGAGGAATGGTCCCATCTCTCTGAAATTACTTGTTTTCTTGATTTCATGGTGCTGAGTCCAGAAGGAGGAAAATTAGTGGCTAGCAGTGTTTCTGCTTTAGTTTAATTGAAGAGGTCGCTCAAAAAAATCTCGTTTGCTTCAAATGATTTTCGCATTTAAGTACATCTTTTCTTTTTCCTATCTCCCAAGTGCATGGAAAGCATTTTGAATTTAGTGCCAAAATTTATCTTTTTGCTAACATGCAGACATGCACCTGAAAGTGAGGTTTTTGATATTCTGAAGGGTAAGGTGAGAGTGTGTTGAATAAAGAAAAACTGTATTTGACTGTGGATGAGTGAATTTGCATCAAAGTTGTTTTATGTCTCTGTTCATGAAACAAATTTCCTTTTTCTAAAAGCTGTCTAGATTTTAAAAGAACCTTTACCATCTTCTTAATCTAGTGATCCATGTTTGCAGTCAACTGATAATTATTCACAGAAGAGACTTAGAACACAGACTGAAGGGCTTTTCAAAAGGGAGGCAGGAACATGTTTCTGTCTAAATTCAGGTAAAACTTGAACTTACTGTTATGTAATGGCACAGATATTACATGTCATAGTTATGTAGTAGCAGAGGTCTCTGACGGTACCATGGCACAGCAGAAATCATGATCTTCTGCTTCAAAGATGACTGCAGTTTTAACTTCTGACCAAGGTTTTCTAATGGACAGAGTGACCCTGGGTGAATCACTGCACTGTAAGTCTCACACCTTGGCAAGTCTCCTATACAAAATCTTTTTCAGGAGAAATTAAGTAGAAAAACATGTAAATACTGAGCTATAAATAAAAAACCTTCAAGAACAGAATCTGATTAAAGGTGAATGAGGCAGACAAGCCTCAGTCTCTGTGTTCCCAGGGTCTCCTGAGAGCTGGGTTATGTGATTTTTATCACAGATGGAGGGGAAGCTGCTGGTGTCTAAGCTGTGCTAGGGCCTCAGCCTTCAAGGGGTGTGGGAGCAGGACTTGAGACAAGCAATGCCTGCTGCAGGGGGGGCTGACTCTGCTCCACAAAAAACCACCCATTGCTAATCCCAAATGCAGTTCCCAGGCACCCACAATTCAAAATGCGTATATATAAAAACCTGCAGCATAAGCTGGTACCCAGTCTGCAGCCCAAATGTCATGTTGTCAGACTGATACTGGGAAGTGGATTACTTAATGTGATGTTCTACCATCCCTCATCAAATCAAACATGGAATTTTGTATTTACTGACTGTCCAGCTTCCCTGGGCCGAAACACTCAGCAGAAAAATCAAGTTTAAGTATTCATCTGTAATTGTATTTCTCTTCTGTGCAATTGTGAAGATTAATTGACAATCTTCTGTCCCATCAGGGACACTTCACCCCCTCCCTTTGGGCAGTGTGAATGGGTGAACGGCCCTCTTTAGTCCCCTCACAATTGTTTCCTATGATGAGTGTTTGTGGTGTCTGTTTTCAATCTGTGAAAATCCATGGGTCTTTGAAGTTATAGTGAACAAAGTATTCTGGGACATCAGTGGTGATTTCAGGACACGGGGACATGGGGGAAATCTTTAAACAACGTGGAGTTTTGCTGAACCCCCACCCCCCCCAGTGCTTCAAACTGAGGCTTAAACTGATACCAACTTTTTATCATGGTATGTCATTTGTTTTCCTTGGTGTGGAAAAAATATAAAACCAAGGAGGCAAAGCAGAGAGGAACAAGTGTGATGCTAAATATATTAATACCTACTATAGAAACAGCTTTCCTCCTTCAGGATTAATTTTGCCAAGATGTAAATGTGAAGCACTTGTGAAATGAGTCATTCAATTTGCCCATGCTAAATTAGTTGGTTAAAATCAGGAAAATGCATTTTACGTTTACTAATGTAAATTTACCTATGAAGACTTTTGCTAAAGAATTCTGAATGACATTACTGGTGGCTACTTTGGAAAACATTTCTATATGTGACTTTGAGCTGGTTTTGGCTGGGATAGAGTTAATTTTCTTCATAGTATCTAGTATGGGGCTATATTTTGGATTTGTGCTGAAAACAGTGTTGATAATACAGGGATGTTTTAGTTACTGCTGAGCAGTGCTTACACAGAGCCAAGGCCTTTTCTGCTCCTCACCCGACCTCACCAGTGAGTAGGCTGGGGGAGCACAAGAAGTTGGGAGGGGACACAGCTGGGACAGCTGACCCCAACTGGCCAAAGGGATATTCCAGACCATAGGATGTCATTGTCAGCAATATAATGCTGGGGGAAGAAAAAGGAAGGAGGGGACACACGTTTAGAGTGATGGTGTTTGTCTTCCCGAGTAAACGTTTGATTGTTGTAGTTTAACCCCAGCTGGCAACTAAGCCCCACACAGCCACTCACTCCCTGCCCCTGGTGGGATGGGCAAGAGAATCAGAAGAGTAAAAGTGAAAAAACTCATGAGTTGAGGTAAAGACAGTTTAATAGGTAAAGCAAAAGCCACGCACACAAGCAAAGCAAAACAAGGAATTCATTCACCACTTCCCATCAGCAGGCAGGTGTTCAGCCATCTCCAGGAAAGCAGGGCTCCATCATGCATAGCGGTTACTTGGGAAGACAAACACCATCTCTCTAAACGTCCCCCCTTTCCTTCTTCTTTCCCCAGCTTTATAGGCTGAGCATGACATCCTATGGTCTGGAATATCCCTTTGGCCAGTTGGGGTCAGCTGTCCCAGCTGTGTCCCCTCCCAACTTCTTGTGCTCCCCCAGCCTACTCACTGGTGAGGTCGGGTGAGGAGCAGAAAAGGCCTTGGCTCTGTGTAAGCACTGCTCAGCAATAACTAAAACATGTCTGCATTATCAACACTGTTTTCAGCACAAATCCAAAACATAGCTCCATACTAACTACTATGAAGAAAATTAACTCTATCCCAGCCAAAACCAGCACAATGATTTACAGGGCAAGTAGCTTGTACAAGTGACTGCAAATGCAGGTGATTTTATTTTGCCTTTCTTCCTGACTGGAATAAGGTAACTTTGACTCCATATGACATTGGTTTTGATTAATTACAAACTTTCTATACAGTCCTCCATCCTTGAGACACCTAGTGTGGTAAGACTTTTGGATTTAGTGTGATTGATACCAAAAAATAAGGATGTTCATAGCAGCTTTTTCACTTCAGTCAATAAAATCACACCCTTCCTTGTTCTTCTGCTTGGCTACAGCATGCAGATGGCCTAGAGTTTGGGAGAACTATTTTAGAACTGATGAACATCTCAATTATTCTAAAACAGGGTGTTGTTGCTGTATATCGCTGTGGTTGTTGGGCACGTGACAGTGGTCTTGCAGTACATAACAGCAAATCAGAAGGGTCAGGGAATCAGTGCACCAGGCTGTCAGTTCCTTCCTACATCTGATTAGCTCCTCTTTTCTTCAGGCCATCTCTGTCTCCCTACCATAGCAGCATTCCATGAGCAGTGGAGTTTGTGTCCATTTTTGATTTTGCTGCCTAAGAAGGGAAAAGGAGTAGGCCCTCATCTTTGTTCCTGACAACAAAATAACATTAGCATTTTTGAGATAACTGGCAAAAATAAAACAATGCACTGTCATAAAGGACTTTTTTGTAATGCTTCTGTCAATTATTGTAGAATCACAATATTTCATTATATTATTTCATTTCCAAAATAAAACGGTTGCTTTTTCAGGTTGAGTTCACTGTTATATGAAAAGTGTTTAGCATCAGTGGACCAAAAAATTCATGTAAGCCATCCAAGGTATCAGAATTTCTAGAAAGGAAAATGATTACTAATTGTGGATTTTTCCTAACCTACAGAAAATTCTATTTTTGAATATATTCAACATAATTGCTCACTATGTAAGTATGTTAAAATGTACAACACCCTTATCATGTCATCTTTCATTGAATGTCATGCTGTGAATTACAAATCTGTTAATGTAGATGTAGAACTTGCACATTCCAAAGGCAAAGATCTATTTTCTGTTCCAAGTCTTTTATGAGACCATCTGTGATTGCCAGTTTGTAAGAAGTGGATAGGAGCAATACATGCTTCCATGCAGGTTGTACATAAACTCTGTACTCTTTCTAACTACTGTAACATGCAGTTTGTCAGCTTTAGAATGCCAACCAATTTTTTGTCTTAAGTTATGATAATTTATGCAGTATTTATGTACCGAAGCTTTTCCATAACTGCTTTCTGACTAAGAAACCATTAGAAGCCCAAATTATAAAAATCATAATTAACTGGGTATGTGGTATAAGCTGTCTAGCAGCGATCTCTTTATGCAAGAGATGTGGTCTGTCTTACAAATGAGGATTTAATCATCAACCCTATACTAGATTGGTACAGGGGAGAGAATCTATCACTACAGGTTAATTGGGTGTAATGGGGGCTTTTTGACAATGGAACTGTCTCAGCAAGAAGTGTGGTGATGTGCTGCTGCACGGATTAAGCTGGCAGAAACCCAGGTGTGAAGCAGAGGAGTCCTAGGGTGATAAAGAGCTCTGCGATTTAGTCGGGACTGAATTCAGTTTTCTGGGACTGAAAGGGGTTAATTGGCTGCATGGGGACTGCTGCCTTGCATAACCTACTTGTGCTGCAATTGTTGTCAAGCAGGTACTGACATCAAACTGCTCAGCAACCAGAACTTGCAGAGAAACTGGCATTTTGGGGGGTTTTTTGGTGTGTGTGCGGGTTTTTTTGTGGCTTTTTTCCTTTCCTCTTCCTTTGGAGGACAGAATTATTCTTTTCAGAGTGAGGCTGATGCTACCCATCAGTGTGGGGAGGCCAGTTCAGCAAAGACACAGCTGGAGAAAGCCCTGAGGGATTCTGGCAAGGTTAGACCATGTTCTCTCTGAGTCCATCCATGGATACAAATGTGCTGCTTCTGTCAATTGGTATTTATTTTTTGTCTTTTCTGCTTTCACCACATTACAAAGTTGCAGTGATCCTGTGGATTGTCTTGAATTTATGGAAGTCAAAGTACATGGAGATTTTTAAAGCAAAAGATGGTTTAGGCTGTCACAGCTGTCACCCCGTCCAGCATGTGTGTGTCTTGGGGAAGACCAATGCATGCAGCAGTACCTAAAGCTATCTGAAATTACGCTGTTTTGGTAGTTTGAGGCTTCTCTTTTTCCTGTAGGACAGAACGGTCTGTGTCAAACAAGGTGTGCAACAGCATCCATTTTGTCAGACCTGGACTAAGTATGACATGCTGGTCTGGGACATAAACTGCTGTGTTACCTGGTTGGATGCTGGGGAAGCTAGTGATCCTGTGATGATTTAGGCTTGTGAAGATTGAATGGGTAAATAACTGGTGAATGGGTAGATAACTCTGGTCTGAGGCACATACGTGCCTGGGACAGAGGCAGAGAGCAAAGCCCAGCTTTGCACGAGCTTCCTGATGTCCTGGTTTCAGCTGGGATAGAGTTAACTGTCTTCCTAGTAGCTGGTACAGTGCTATGTTTTGAGTTCAGTATGCGAAGAATGTTGATAACACTGATGTTTTCAGTTGTTGCTAAGTAGTGTTTAGACTAGGTCAAGGATTTTTCAGCTTCTCATGCCCAGTCAGCGAGAAAGCTGGAGGGGCACAAGAAGTTGGCACAGGACTCAGCCAGGGCACCTGACCCAAACTGGCCAACGGGGTATTCCATACCATGGGACGTCCCATCTAGTATAGGAACTGGGAAGTGGGGGCGGAGAATCGCCGCTCGGGTACTGTCTGGGTGTCGGTCGGCGGGTGGTGAGCAGTTACACTGCGCATCATTTGTACATTCCAATCCTTTCATTATTGCTGTTGTCATTTTATTAGTGTTATCATTATCATTATTAGTTTCTTCTTTTCTGTTCTATTAAACCGTTCTTATCTCAACCCACAAGTTTTGCTTCTTTTCCCGATTTTCTCCCCCATCCCGCTGGGTGGGGGGGGAGTGAGTGAGCAGCTGCATGGTGTTTAGTTGCTGGCTGGGGTTAAACCACAACACTGATAAAGGGCAATGAGCAAAACCCATTGATGGACTTTCTGGAGT
The DNA here is from genome assembly GCF_026419915.1 of Harpia harpyja. Classification (NCBI taxonomy): domain Eukaryota; kingdom Metazoa; phylum Chordata; class Aves; order Accipitriformes; family Accipitridae; genus Harpia; species Harpia harpyja. The sequence continues at coordinate 15,620,109 of NC_068957.1, forward strand.
GGTCACTGTTTAGGGCACCAGGGAGGATGGGAAGCAAATCCTTTCTCTGCTGTAAGCTTCTTCTGGGCTTTGGGGAAGTCATTCTTTGTGCTTCAGTTCCTCTGGAACACAAAGAGTGCGGGGCCCTGCCATGCAAGGAGGTCTGCTCAGATACTTGGGTGAGCTGCTGCAGAGTCACATGAAACAATTCTTTGGCATGAATGAGTCTTTGCCAGGCTCTGTCTTGATTCATTGACTTGCTTGGCCATGGCTCTGTATGTAGTTGCTCCTTAAAGTGTCCTTGCAACTCTTTGTGAAACTAGAAGTATAATATTATGGTTTTTTATATATATTTTGTATTTTTTATATGTATAAATCTTACATAGAAGGAAGAAGCAAAGCTTTCCTGAACTGTCTTCTGGCTTAAAAAAAAGAATCTCAATAGAAAATGTGACTTGTCCGGATGTCTCACTGAAATCGAGCATTTTGGTTTTTAATCAGGATTTTTTTCATCTTTTCATTGTGTCTTTTCTTGCAGCTTGAGTTAGAATCTGTTTCTGGTTGACCTTTTTGGTGCCCAACCTTGCAGAGAAGGAGCAATGCCTGTGAGAGACTGAAAGAGTTAATGTCTCAAACATTGTGGTGGGGCAAGTTGTGGTTAAAGACAAACCCTGCACAGCAAGGAACCAAGGTGAAAAGCCCATCAGCTCAGACATCAGCAACAGGAGGGGGAGGGCGTGCTGGAGGGTGCGCAGCTCCCTGTTCTGAGAAGCTGTTCTGATACAAAGATCAAACAATGGCCCTGTCTGCAGGGAAGGAGAAGTTACTCCACAAATGACCCCCAAGCCCAAAGGCTCACAAACTGCTCATTAACCTGACGAGTTCGGGTGCCCGCCCAAAGGAGGGGCAAGGATGATAAAAGGACACCAACTGAAGCCCCGGGTGCGCAAGCCCACCGGGACTGGACCCCTCAGCTGCCTGGACACCTCGGCTGACTGAACCAACGCTGGACCCAGGACCGGTGAAATCTTTCTTCCTTTTCCTCTCTCTGTCTTCTTCTCTCTTTCCTTTTCCTTTTTCACAATCCCTACACCTCATCCATTTCAAGATATAAACCGTTGACCAAGTCTGAGACTAAGAGTGGATCCAGCTACCCCTGGGCCCTTCTCTGAGGAGGAGTCTAGAAAGCAAGGGGGTCTGCTCTGAACCTCGTGACTCAACGGGAGGGATCTCCTTATTCCCTGAATTGATGTATACGGTTACACGGTTTACAGAAGTAGGTTTATGCCAATTCCTGTTGTGAGAAACCCTGCCACCTACTACCACGCCTCCCCAGTTCAGTTTGCTTCTGTCATGAATTAAATCTTTAACTGATCGTTTGGTGTCGTTTCACCTTAATTTAGCCCGACGGAATTTCGAATTAAACAGGACTCCCTGGTCTGTCCAGTCTGGGTCGTGACAACGCCCAAAAGGCAGGCTCTCATTCTGACTTACCAAGATGTCCTGAGTGCGATACTTCTCATGACACAGAGCCCAGCAAACTGAGTAATCTTCTATAAAATAAATGAAAGTCATGAAACTAAGCATCTTTAGTGCAGCTACATGAAAATATTTGAATTACAAGTACACTTTTGCAGAAAGATAAAGTCGGGTGGTTACAGAACACTTGCTTGACCTGCCAGCTGGCAGAAGAGCTGTGTTTATCCCCCAGCCTCTCCATCTGAATGCAAGAGGTCTCTTGTTGCCTATCATGGTTCTAATTTTGCTGGGGAAAAAAAAGAAATATCTGTGTCAATGATGCCATAGTCTAAACTATTATGAACTGTAGGTTTTTTTGAGCATTTCTTGATCAGTGTGGGTTGCCATAGATAATAATAGTATCTTACCACTTTGTGCTGTGCAAGATTGCTGTCAGATTCTAAAGACTGTCTGGTGCTTGTCAGGGGTTAGCAAACAAAATTAACTCAGTGCAGGCTAAGTGAGGTAAAGACGAGCTTAAGGTGCATTTTACTTGAACACTTCACCAAACTTCAGTTAAACCTTTTTAATGATTAAAAAACCTGACCTATCACCCCCTTACCTATTCCAGACCATGTCCTGTCTGTCCATCCAGCAGCAGCTCTTCTCATCTGTGGGAGTGGTATTTGCTCTGCCTTCACCTCAAAAAATCCACAAATGTTTGAAGCGTTGATGGGTTTCTGTTCCTGTGATTTTTTTTTTTTTTAAATCATATTAACTCCTGAGCTCCACATTATAGCCTGTCAATGGGCCTGTCTTCAGAAGTGATTATAAATCATGCATTTATTTTAGCCTCATTTCCCGAGGCAATTAAATCTTATTCAAGCACATTGCCACTCTGTCCCTATGTGTTCACCTGATAACTTTTTAACCCCTTGTTAGATTTTGGTAAAATCTGACAGAGAGATAGATATCTAACTTATGGAATTTCTCCAGATTTTATGAAAACAGATGGCTAATTGAAGGAAAGCAACCCAATTAGTGTCTGGAAGGGAAATGTTTCATCATGTGCTTAGCCCTTGAGTTCTTCAGAGAATTTACACGAAAGAAGTACAAATAACCCAAATATAGAACAAAGATTTTGCTAGTGCCGGCAATGTGTTACACATCAGGGAGTCCAACCACAAGGCACAAACCTACTGGCATCGTTAGTCCTGCAGCTCATGCTTTCTTGTTTCCATTAACTATTTCAATAAAACCAAACAAAACTAGTTAGGAAGTTGATTTAAGATTTGTATTTCCACACCCAGCTGTTTCTTTTACACCATTATTTTTGTATTATTGTAGTAAAAATAAGCTTGTATAAAGAAGTGAGGCAACTAATGTTGTCAACTGTCTTGTTCAGTTTGGGATGGATTTCCTTAGTGTGAGTGTGTGTGGAAGGGGGCAGAGAGCTCTTGTCCTGGGCTTGGAATTGGTCTTGGGGTAAATTCATCTTTGACCCAGCTTTGAGCAAGAGATTGGACTAGATGACCTCCTGAGATCCATTCCAAACTTACATGTGCTATGGATTATAGCTTGATTATTTTTTTTAAATTGTAATTAGTCATTATAATTCTACCCTCTTGTTCCATCTCTTTTTCTTTCTCCCCACCTCCTATTGCAAAAATCAACCTGTGTTTTTCTTCCAACACCCCTCCCCTCCCAACCCAGCATGGACCAGCATCTGTGCTCTCCCAGAACACTTCCATGAAACTTGTGCTGCCAGGCTAGTGCTATTTAAATGACTTTGAAGACTCTGTAAAATTACAAGGTATCATTTCTGATACAGTCGCAAAGACACATTATGTCTGGCAACCACTAGCTAGCAGGAAACAGAGGAACACTTTTTACATTCTTTTATAGCGTGTGGTTTCAGTACTAATGTTTGAACCACCTCTCATTATATTCTTGTGACTGCTCTTGTACGGATCAAGCTGCTTTCGTCTGGGCCCCAGATAAGGAGATGTCAAAGATAAATTAGTCCCTGTAATTAGGTGCTGTATCTGGATGCCTGACCTAGCTGGTGGAATAGTAGCTAATGCATGAGGATTGTAAAAGTGTGTACTAGTCTAAGAAACAAGTTTCTTGATATAACTGCAAATTGTTCACCTGACAGGGAGAGGAGCAGAGCTCAGAGAGGATATTTAGGTGTACTTCTGGGGACATAGTGCTGCACAGCTTGCTGCTGTGCTATTTTGACAAATCACCTATTCAGAAAAGGGTAAGCTTTGAAAATGCTCCGTGGAGCTGGGATCACAATTTTGCTAATCTTATTTATGTTTCTTTGACAGTAGCTATAAAATTACATCAGAAGCCATAACTTTACTTCAGGTTTGGACTTTATAATGGTGATAAGACCAAAATGATGTTCTTTATCGCCACTGAAACAAAATGAAGTTTTTCACAGAATTATGCTTAGTGATTAAATCTCTTTGGGAGACAAGGGGCTTTTTAATTGATGAAAAATATGTTATATTATTTCAGAGAAGGCAAACTGAGTATAAGCAGTAGAAGAACATGGACCATAAAGAAGATTGGGAAATATTGTCTCCCTTATTTAAAAATAATTTTCCAGTATTTGTTACAGTTGAACTGTACTTTTTGTCATAACTTTTATGACATGAAATACATCTTAAGCTCTCTTTCCAGGGCTCAGGAGATGTTCTGCTTGTTTGGTTGGAAAAGTATGGTTAAGGTCATTTTAGACTGATATGGAATTAGTCCATATAATAAAACTGAACTGCTGAAACCATGCAAGTTTTGAAACACATTTCACTATTTTTGAATCTTTCATCAAATGTTGTGAATGGCTTCTATGCTTCACTTTACTAATGAAAAAACCTTTACTTGGGATTGTACTGCCATAATGGCTCAAAATTTGACTCCTGGCTGGTCTAGATAAAAAAAAATAGTGAAAAAGAGCACTAAAAATCTGAAGAGTTTTAACCCATGCTGCCATGCTATCCTTCATTAAATAAACAGGCTTCTAGCCAAAAAAGCACTAAATGGTCCCACTCCTTTTGTTTTCTGTATGTAAATCTATTTCAGAAAGACAAACACAGCTTTTTTTTCCAGCAGACAGTTATTTAAACAAATATCACCCTGGGGGAAAAAAAATACTTTGACCGTTCTCTTGCTGCCTTTACTGGAGAGAGATAAATCCATTAAGAAACATCTCAAAAACAGGGGACTCTGAGAGGATATTTGTTTTAAACAAAACTATTCCTTTCAGATATTTGCAGTTTCATCAAACAGTGCTTAATCTACATGTCATAAATATTATAGCTTTGCTTCTTCAGGTCTCAGACCAGTCTCTGGAACAATGCAGTTTACTTATCCACCACAGCTACCCAAATCTTGTACCCCCAGATGCTATTCAGTGCCCTTTGCTATTCTGGGAGGTTGGGTAGTAGTTCTGCACTCCTCATGGCCTCTGCCTCAAATAGAGGCTATTTTGATAGAGAAGGGAAGGAAAAGTGGCACATTTGTGAAAGTGTTGTTCTGTTTCAGATGAGAAGGCAGTAAGATTGGGCAGTGAATTTAAAGAACAGCAGCATTATCTGTAAGCACATATTTTCCAGTGCAGACTGTGTGTGACAAAGGGGTTCTGGAAAAAAGTAATTGCCTTGCTTTTCTTCTTAGCTCCTCATACTCTTTGTGGAAGAACTAGTTTATTTCTCTCTCTTGTTGTCCACTGAAATAGGTAGTGCAAAGTCTCCAAAAGAACTCACAATAACTCCATCTCAGAAAAGCCTTTCTGCCCTGTTCTTTTACCTGCTTGCTTCCTTTGATGTATTTGAGCACAGTTACTGCTTCCAGATCTTGTCTTGGTTAACCACCATTGGATTGTCATTGCCTGGTGTTTTCTACTTCCTCTTGTTCTCTCACTGCCTCTACCTGTGCTGGATTTTGGGCTTTCCTGAATATGAACATTTTTTTGTTCTGTCTGCATCTTGTGTTGTGCATGATTATATTCTGTATTACAATACAAATAAACAGAATGTTAATAATTACATTGGAAGGAGCCAAAGAAGAAGAGGTTGTGAATAGGACTGCTTATTATCTTTCAGCTCTGTGATTTTGTTTCTTTTCTCAACCTACAGAACTACCTCTGCAATTAAAGCAGCCACTATATTCAAGAAGTGTTTGAATGGAAAATATTTTGGCATGTCATAGGAGAAGTGACACAAGTGCTATGAAAGGTTTGATGATGGTGCTATTCTGCAGTGTATTCATGCCTCCAAGGACCATCAATTTCTCTGACAAATATTAGAACAATGAGCCTGTCACAAGAGGCATGTGCAGTGCTAGCAAAAATATTTTTCATCCTAGGGTTGATGTCTTCAGAAAGCGTTGGTGTGTCTTGTGTTTGACATACTTCACTGTTTATGATGTGAGTATGCATAGATTGCATCTTAGGTTAAAAGAGGCTGTTGAATGTGCAAGTGTTTTAGGCACCTTGAGAAAATTGTCTCCAGAGGTCTCCACTCCAACTTCCAGCCCCTGCTCCTCTAGGCATGATGCTTTCAGCTCTGTTTGCTGTGTATGCACCCCAAGTCCCAGTCAAACTGGTCATTGCCATCAGCAGACATTGCCAAGCAGGTGCAGGAGAGAAAAGGTGTTGAAGGTGGCAGAGCATGGCTTGGAGCCAGAGAGAAGAGAGAACAAGGATGATATGGAGGGACCCCATAATGTCCTGCCATTGCACCTTGAGGCTGGAGTGATTTCCCACGAGGTCCAAATCTGAGGATAGTTTTGTGGTATGGCTGTCCATGACTCTACTCAGTCCCTCCATGCCACCTTGCACCTGTCATGGTGTCCAAGCATTGGTGTCCATTTGCTGTAAGCAACCATGAGAGCTTGTCATATGGCCTGCTAATGAGAACAGTGTCTGGGGGAAGAGCAGCTGGGGCAGAAAGAATGTGGCTTGGCATTGAGAACAAAAAGGATAACTAAACTGAGGGTAAGGTTGTAATCTGAAAAATCAGGCTTTCATTCCAAAAAGGTTCTCGGAAACATTCACATGTATGCCATTAGTTTACTAGTATGGTACTTGTTGGGCAAAGGCAGTCATGCTTTCTATACTGTGGAGGACTACATCTTAATATTGCGCTTCCCTTTGAGAAGGCAGGGTCCGAGAAGGTAGCTTGTAGGTATTGCCGGATCAGATCACCTGGAATTCACCTGATAGAGTGTCTTCTTTCCAGGAAAACTGTAGACAAAGAGGCCTTGAAGCCTGGGAGCTGGTATTTTCCAAAATCTGTCAACATTTGCTGGTTTAGATCTTGCTGTTCTGGTGATCCTTCCAGTGCCCTGTCTCTCTCTCTCAAGGTCTTTTAAATTTTCTAATCTGAGTGATATCTTGGGATAATGAGTTTCACCGTTAAATTGCACTGTGTAAAGCAGTGTTTTTGTTTATCAAGTTAAAATTTCACTTTGAATGAATGTCACGTCTCTCTTGAGCCCTGGGACCTGAGGCACAGAAGACATTCGTCCAACAATGCTTTAAATTGGCTAAGGTGATCTAGAAGTCATGAGAGCGAGCCTCTACAGTTACATGCATTAGTCACCTTTTGAAGTGCTATTTAGGGAAATTTACTTTTATTTGAAATCCTGCAGATAATGCTTTAGCCAGCATCTGATTTCTTCTAATTATTTTGACTAATGACAACACAACGGGGCCTGTAGGATAGAATAATGAAAGCATCTTCCAGCATCTGCTATCTGTCCCCTGCTTCAATAGCATGAATTGATCATGACTCTTTTGGCAATCAGAATTGCAGCTCCTATGTAAAATCAGAGAGTGGAAAGTTGAGTTGCTCTGTTGCTGCTTTGTTTTTTTATTTTCTTTTACTAGCCTGATTCCTGAATCAGCCAGGGCCACTTCTCTGCCATTTTCATGTCCCTGTGCCAAAGGCAAAAAAAGATATGAAAGTGGAAGCTGTTCTTTTTCAATGTATAATCCCTTAATTTGGATGCTTTGCACAGTTTTGAAGATAAAAGGCTTTAGTGCATGTAAGTATCTTGTTCTAGGTTACTCTGCTTTTTGGAGATTTCATTAAGTAAGTAATTACATTAGCCACAGGTCTCCTGACTCCTGTTTCTGGCTCTGTCACTTTTGCATCTAGGTAACAATAGTGAAGAATCAAAAAATAAACATAAAGATAAATTTATTCCTCTCTTGATTTGTTTACCCTACCATAAACATGTGGAAAATTTATGGCAATTAATTATGGTTTGTTTGTTTGTTTGTTGTTTTTTTTTCTTGTCAAATAGCTGTTAGCACCCATGAGTTTGATCCTTTTGTAGATTTCTTACTGCCTGTGAGATTTTTTTTCAGGTTTTTTTTCCAGTTTTTTCTTCCCTTCTCTTCTGACATGTGGTAGTGCAGAAGAATGGTTTAGACTTAATCCTAGTTATTTTCGCAGTTTGAAGTGAACACACATGCACGGAGTAACTGCAAACTGTTATGATGCTGAGACTCCTCCTGTCAGGGTGGCTATTTTAAAACATGAGCCATAATGGCAACGTGGGCATCAAACAGGTTGGGAAAGAGAATTTCCCATGAAGCTAGCATCGTTGTGTATTTTGCTTCTAACCTGCCTACGTAAAATACTTAGTTTTTCTGAGAGCGCTGCAAGATGAGCCTCATCAGCTCTGAAACTTCCACCTTTAAGAGTTTATGACGGGCCATTTCTTCCCATCTAATTAACAATTCTGTTACCTCAAACTACTCATTTTGCTTTAATGTTTATGTAAGTCAATAGTACACAGGAGCCAGAAACCAGTTTATCATCATTGCTGTGCTGTATGGCTGCCTGAAGGTACAGAGCCTGACAATCAGTCACTGCCTGGGGACAAGATTTCACATAATTTTAGAAACACAGTTTTAAGGCATCACAGTCCATAGTTGTTGTGGGGATCCTAAAACTAGCTTTCCTGCAAAACCACCGCAGACTCCTATAGGGTTAGGAACTGTATAGAATAACTGGGAAAATGGATTTTCATTATGGCTGTGAACTCACTGGTCTAAATAAATGTTAATACCCAGAACTACAGATGGAGTGTACAGATTTTTTAGTAGGAAAAGAAGATATACAGCCAATATTGTTGTTCTTAGTGGGCTTTTTTTTCATGGAACTTCTTATTAAAATAATTTAAAAAATAATTTTACCATGGAAAGCTAATAGCTTAAAAAAAAAAAAAACCCTACACAAACCTCCCCCCCAACCAAATATTCAGTATCTTCAAAATAACTTCAGTCAAAATTTAGATTTAAAAGTATTGTGTATAGCCTCTCAGAAAATGTTTAAAGCATAGTGTCAGCAGATTTTTATTCCACAAAATTTCACTTATACCATAAGAAAAACAGAGCAGTTTTAAAATGGAGAAGTCTGTCAGCTGAACGATGGTGGTGTTTGACTCCCCTGACTGTACTCTCTCGCTGGTACTCCCTGCCAAGCTTATGTGCTCATCTCTTAGACTCCTTGTATTTTATCTGTCTTTAGTACTTCTGTATTGCTATCCACTGCATCTTTCACAACCCCTTCTCAGGCTAAGAGTTTTCATAGTTATTTACGTGTCATACTGAAAAAACAGTACCTACGCCATGTATGTCACCTGGGTTTATTGTCATTGATTTAGGTAGGACTGTGCTTGAAGGAGGGTATTACTCAGATATTCATAGATTAATGTGATGTTCTGTTTTCTTCCTTTGTTGCATGACCCTCGGGAGAAGGCCCATGGGGTGATAGCCAACGTTTTTGGGCTCAAATGTTATGGCCAATTATCTTACATCTTCTGCGAAGTATGTGATAATATTCCACTTTACAGAGATGGAAGTAAGTACCTGTTGGTCTTGCATCACCTGACCTACAGCATCCCTCTACTGCAGCAATTTGTATGTCATTTCACTCACCTGAAGCTCAAAATTAACATAAAAGTAATTTTCAGAGGTTGGTGCCCTCAGTGTCAAGCTTTATATCATCGTTGCAGTAGTACAGCAAAAAATGGGAACCTGCCAAAGTGAATTATCATCTGAAGTTTATTCTTTATAAATGAAAAACAAAATAAAATTCTTAATCCCTTAACATTGTTTCTTTCTACCTCTGTAGAATCCGTGTGTGTTCTTTAAACATCCCGATGTAATGACTTTCAGGGCTATTGGATTTTTACTTTTGTAGTTCAGTCTCAGGTGAACAGGAAACCCCAAGTCTTCTCCAGTCCTTAAAGCAAAACCTACATTAGAAATGGTTTTCAAAGACTTGCAATAGTGTCCCTGTTGCTGTATTGCAGAACTGTTGTGAGCAAGGAACCCTTGACCTGAAAGCGTCAATGGCTCTGAAGTGTGTCTGTTGTAGGGCATATATATACCTTGTGCACATTGCCCTTCAGGGATTGTGCACAGTGACAAAGAGATCATGCTATTGGGTTGTTTGGCACTATACAGAGAAGGTGCACAATATATGTTTTCTTTGTTGTTGTTGTTCAGGTACTGTACTATACTTTTTCAGCTCAGCTGCAGGTTCTGATGTGACTTTGGACACATTATTTCTTCTGTTCCTTCATGTCCTGTCTATAATGAAAGGGTGATAATTCTTCCTCTGCTTATTCACTTAGTTTGTAAGCTCTATGGGGAAGTAACGGTGTCTTGCTTTGCATGAATATCAGAGCAGGGTTTTGGTCTCACCTGTGACCCTAGCTGCCATTATTAAGTGGTAAAAAGTACAGTCTCTATTGCAGGTGCTTTGCTTTATTTTTTTCTTTATTTTTTTCATAAAATTTTCCAAAATGTATCAAGGGAAATCAGGAGAATATGAAATGCTTAGTAACTATTAGAGTATTGGGGGCTATGATGGATTCTCTCTTAGTACGTATTTTTAAAAGGATTTTTCTGAAACAGTCTGATTCTTTAGGGAGTTTGGTCAGGAGGTCTGATGCTCTTCATTTGTTGCAGAAGCTGAGGCCAAGAGCTGATGGTGGTGCCTTTTGGATCTATGCCCTGCGAGTTGGCATGCATGGCAGCACCAGAGGCTGGATGGGAGGGATTATTTAGCAGTGGTTGCTCACGTATGCTGCCATAAATACAGGCTGGATTCAATGTCACAGCAAATTCTGCTATGCTAATCCAACTAGCTATCCTGAACATCAGAGCTTTGGGGTAAATAAGAACTAGAGATGACTTGGCACTGTTCCTGAGGCATGTGAAACCCCCAGTGTGTTGCATCCAAAGCACTGTGTTAGAGGACTAGTATTAAGGTTCCTAATTCAAGCACTTAAAATTTAGTAAATGCCTCCCCCTTGTGCATGTGCATTAGGATACAGCTTGTATTGTGTGGTCTCCTGCTGTGTTTTGCAGAGGGGCAGTGTCTCACTCCTTGCTCAGGAATGAGTTAACTTCATCTGGGGCTGAACTGGGGTTTTGCAGGAGTCTGTGGCTGCTGATCCTGAGCTTCTGTTGTTGCAGAATTCTGAAGGCATCAATGACTGCAGAGTTACAGGAGGAAAAGGGAGGATCTCAAACATCTTCTGATCTGAGTTGCAATTTTTTAGTTGCCCTGAGATTTCATCGAGAGTTTGTTATTTGGGAAACTGACTCAGCTGATATTTGGGGAGTTTTTAAAATATGGAGAGGAAGAAAAATAAAAGATAAAGAGCAAATCTCAGCTCTTTTTTGTTCTTTTTTTCTGGTAATATATGGCACTTTACATTGTCTGGGTAGAATACTTCTGTTTATCTGGAATAGTCTTTATCACAAGGATGCTACAAATGTCTACAGAAGGTACTTGAAACCAGATCATATTACTTCTGACAGAACAGCCATATTTCTAGAAACCCATAAATCTCTTTAATAGCTGTGAATGTTCAAGGCAAGTGTTATATGAAGACAGATCTAAGTCTGGCAAGCTCACCAGAGCCCTCCTGGATCAGCAGTGGATACCTCTATTTTCAGGGACAGCTGAATACACCCAAACACTTTTGATGTTTAAGAAAACCTATGCTTTTCCACCAAAAGCATGTTTAAGTAACTCTTGTGACAGCCCTTTAAAACACACTAACCTTTACTAAGAACTGAGAGGGCCTGAGAGTTTCTCAAAACCACTTTGGGTATAAAAAAGGCTGCCTGGTAAAACCCACCTGCTCCTCACCAGCCACTCTTAGCTGTGGCCCATGTGATAACCCTCGCTCAAACCCTTTGTTCTGGCCCATTTTCCTCTTTTAGTTTTTGTTCTTAGAGTTAAATGAAAACTCTCTGCTTTTCACTTGCAGAAGAGAGAGAGAGACTAATCTTTTCTGTATGCCCTGCTGTACGGGGCTGTGACTGTGGCAATAATCACATAGTTTTACATTTAGGGGAGCTTCCAAGACCTTAGAAATATTTTAAAAGTCTCCGGGCATCTCAGAGCTCAGTCTGGCTCTCATGGTGATATGGATTCCTGGTAACACAAGTACTGAGAAACATGACTGACAGTGTTACAAATAGCATTGGAGGCTTTGATTTCTGCATCTACCGAATCCCCAGTACTAGATGATATTTAAGTTAACTGCACACATTTTTAGTGTGCATGCACATGTGTCGTAATGCAGTGAAATGTCCTAAATAAACCAGAACAATATTTTGTGCTGTTTCTTCTACAGTGATCGTAAAAGCTGTTTCTCATGGTCTAGTCCAGACATGGATTTTTATTCCTTTACCTTACTTGGCTCGCCACCATCACTGATCGCTGATGACCAGTGATTCAACTCAAATGCTGAATTCTCTATACCAGTTCAAAAATCCCATTGTCCATGATAAACTGGCAGCACTCATGTCCAGAAGAGATATTACCATGTGGAAATGTCCATTATTATTCTGACTAGCATAAAATAAGGATTTGAAACTTTAATGCAAACCCATTGTTCAGATGAAAATCCCTCTACTTGCAGCAAGATGCCGAAATGCTACAGCTGTTAGTTTATGTAGTCCCCTTCTTTCTCCTTTGCCTGATAGAACTGTTGAAGCTCTTGGCTCTGCCCTTTATTCACCATTTCTACTAGTAAATTTTATGTGAAAAAAAACCAGCCCCAAACATGCTGTGTGTTTGTGTAGAGAATGAGAGTAATATTTTCTTTTTTTTTATTGTCTAGCTAGAGAGATGTATTTCCTGTCACAACTGTTTCCAAGGAAGAATATGTTTCCATTATTTGCTCATAATTTCTATTACTTCTATGGGACCTGTTTGTACTTCCAGATGCTTAAAGGTAAGTTGGAGGTCTTTGGTTCTCAGGGCTGAAATTTCTACATACCTATTACACACACACAATCTGAAACTTAGACGTGTTGATAGAAAAATGTATTCTGAAATAGAAATGTACTTTTTGCAGCAATGCTTTAATTTAGAGAGTATACATTCAAGTGTTAAAGATACTTAAAGACATTTTTCATATACCCTTGAAACACTTTTCTTGTAACTGAAAATCTCACCAGAGTCAAAATGAATACAATTTAAATTCCAGAGTACTTATGTCATTACATAAATAGAAACTTCCAAACATCACTGAGTTTATACTGATTCCATTTTTCTGAGGATTGCATTCACTGCATTAAAACTTTACAGAAGAAATGATTCATTTTTTTTCGCTTATAAAGAGTCTTTTTAAATTAGCTTTGTTTTCAATGTGACATTAAGAAAAGACGTAGTTTCTTAGCTGTTTTGTAAAAGCTGTTGTGTTTTCTTACTGTGATCTTTTCATAAACATCAATTGGGAAGGGCAAGAGTTAAATTGAGATACTGGACTTTCAAAAATACACGACAGACTTAAATACATCCCCCTGAGCTGTCCCTATCCCTTGTGTGCACCAAACTCCTACTTTCCTGGAGTGCATAAAAGCAGAAAAACATGTTAATGAGCCTGTACCAGTACACATGTATGCTTCACGATCATTACTAGTGGTGTATCTCATAACTTAAACATCATTTTTAACCTTACATCTAGCCTATTAAGGGGGAAAAGTAGCATTTCGTGTAGCTATTAACTTCTCCCAATGCATGGTGACATTGTGGAATTTGCATGGCAAGCTGATCAGGGCTATTTTGCAACAGATTTATCTATTCTTATCCCATCCCCTCCACTCCATTTTTTTTGCTTCTGTGGGGCATTTAGAAGAATTGCATAATTTAGGAAAAAGGAGCCTTGATGAGAAGCTACATCTCTTAGCCATCTATCAGACAAGTTGTTGCTGTCAGATCTTGTCACTAGATAGGAGGGGCATCAGCACAAAAATAAGTCTTTGTACCCCTTGACCTCTGTGTTAAGAAGCACTTATGCAAGAATTAAGCTTCTGCTGCAGTGAGCAGAGCTGATGTCTGTGTTTCCATTTATTCAAAAAGGGATTTCTTGAGATGCTCACATCCTTGGGAAGGGCAAGTGAGAGTCTCCAGCAGCTATTGTCCTGTCTTTAGCGTTGGACTAGTTATATTCTTGGGAAAAACTGTAATTGCCACATAAATCATTCCAGATGGAGTTCAGTCCAGTTGCAGTAAGAAGCCTGATGACTTTGTCCTGACCTTTGGTAGTCTCAAGTACATATATATTTCTAATAAAATAAAAAAGATGCCCATATAGGCTTTTGGCTACTTAACATATAATTCCTATTTCAATAGAACCCAGAAGCACTAAAGTATTAAAAGGGCTCTACTCTATTTTTCAGATAAATGGAATTGTCCTTTTTTTTTTTTCACTAGGCTGAAAGCTCATTAATAATAACCATCAGCACTGAGATTTCATAGCTCACCTTGGCTGAGAACAAGAAAGTCCGCAGTTGTTTGAAGGTCTTTAAAAATGATGCAAATTTGACAGAAAATTCTTTTTCTAAGCATTACAAAATTGCATTACTGTTCCCTTTGGAAGAAATCTTTCAAATATATTATATAAAATATGATCTTAATGGTTCATGATATAATTAGGTATCAAAATAATAGAAATGAATGAATATCACTCTTTCTGGGAATCACTCTTGCTAGAACTCAGTAACTCACAGCTAGAAGAACAGACTCTACAGTTTCCTTTTAATCATGGTCTACTAGCAACTTTAGCTTAGATGCTGCAAAATGTATCTTTCTGCATCCTATTCAATCACTTTCTTAAATTCTTATCCTAAATTTTACACTCTCAAAAACAGAAGAGAATTTTCACTAGTTCATCTGTGTCCTGCTTTTTTGGTGGGACTATAGCTTTACTTACTATGCTGTTCTTTTCAGTGATTTTTAATACGTTGTGTTCCATCACTCATTTTGCCACTTCCAGTGTTCTGGTTCCAATATATATGGTTTCCAGTGTGTGCTGGTTTTGGCTGGGATAGAGTTAATTTTCTTCATAGTAGCTAGTATGGGGCTATGTTTTGGATTTGTGCTGAAAACAGTGTTGATAATGCAGACATGTTTTAGTTATTGCTGAGCAGCGCTTACACAGAGCCAAGGCCTTTTCTGCTTCTCACCCCACCCCACCAGCGAGTAGGCTGGGGGGGCACAAGAAGTTGGGAGGGGACACAGCTGGGACAGCTGACCCCAACTGACCAAAGGGATATTCCAGACCATAGGATGTCATGCTCAGCCTATAAAGCTGGGGGAAGAAGAAGGAAAGGGGGGATGTTCAGAGAGATGGTGTTTGTCTTCCCAAGTAACCACTAGGCATGATGGAGCCCTGCTTTCCTGGAGATGGCTGAACACCTGCCTGCCGATGGGAAGTGGTGAATGAATTCCTTGTTTTGCTTTGCTTGTGTGCATGGCTTTTGCTTTACCTATTAAACTGTCTTTATCTCAACCCATGAGTTTTTTCACTTTTACTCTTCTGATTCTCTTGCCCATCCCACCAGGGGGGAATGAGTGAGTGGCTGTGTTGTGCTTATTTGCCAGCTGGGGATAAATTATGACACAGTGCTAAAATGCTATATTGCAGTTGATTGGCATTCAACACTAAAGAGCTAAGTGATAATTTGCCCACTTCTAAACTTCAATAATATCCCTTCGATGCCAGAATGTTGTTTGATAGGATGAAGCATTGTTTTTCCATCCTGTACAACAACAGGACCTGAGATGACAGTTTCTGTCATTTTATGAAATACTATGGATACATTTTGTGAGATCTCCTTCCCTGAAGACACACTAAGATCTATTTTATTGGGCAGCCAGACAGCTGGCTTTTATTATTGTTCATGGTCTCTGCTGTGTATGTTTTCTAAGATAGAATAATATAGATTTCTGATAAATCTTCTTTGCATGAGGAAAGTATTTTACTAGTTGGATGCTTTCAGATATAAACAAACCCATCTGTTCTGTTTAAAGCATAGCGGAGTTCAATTTTTTTTATCAGAAATTGTGTGGCCAGCAGGACTAGGGAAGTGATCATCCTCCTGTACTCAGCACTGGTGAGGCTGCACCTCGAATACTGTGTTCAGGTTTGGGCCCCTCACTACAAGAAAAGACATTGAGGTGCTGGAGTGTGTCCAAAGAAGGGCAACGAAGCTGGTGAAGGGTCTAGAAAACAAGTCCTATGAGGAGCAGCTGAGGGAACTGGGGTTGTTAGGCCTGGAGAAAAGGAGGCTGAGGGGAGACCTTATTACTCTCTATAACTACCTGAAAGGAGGTTGCAGTGAGGTGGGTGTCAGTCTCTTTTCCCAAGTAGCAAGTGATAGGATGAGAGGAAATGGCCTCAAGTTGCACCAGGCGAGGTTTAGATTAGATATTAGGAAAAATTTCTTCACCGAAAGGGTTATCAAGCACTGGAACAGGCTGCTCAGGGAAGTGGTTGAGTCACCATCCCTGGAGGTATTTAAAAGACCTTTAGATGTGCCACTTAGGGACATAGCTTAGTGGTGGACTTGGCAGTGTTAGGTTTATGGTTGGACTCGATGATCTTAAAGGTCTTTTCCAACCTAAATGATTCTATGATTCTATGATTAATTCTTCATTGTGAGTAAAAGCTTGTTGCTACTATAGAAAAATGTATTTTACAGGTTAAAATAATTTAATTGCAGGCAAATTCTCTGATTTGTTTGTTTGTTTGTGTTTCTTTGTTTATCCTTTCATGTTTGCAGATTCTGTGCTGTTTTAACATTCATCATGCACTGCAGGACAATAAAATATCACATCTTCCTCCCAAATAACATATGGCAAAGTTATGTTATTTACCAAAGTCTACTGAAGTTTGTGAGACTAAAATCGCGTAAAGAATTCAGTAGCTACCTTTTCAGCTTTTTGGGTGAATTTTCATAATTAACTTCTCATCACATGGTTGAAGGATATGAATAAAGTAATCTTGTCTTAGCTGCCAGCATGTGCATCTTACAAACTTTTTTGCCTTTCTGTGGACTCTCTTTAGATCAGATTCCCTTTTTGGTTGCCAGCTCTGACAGCCTCCAATGCTGTAGTCACAGCTATAATATTTGAAGTCCCCAAGAATCTGTACCACAGCTGTGCTCTGATAGCTGATTCCTATAAGCATGCTTGCAAGAGATACCAAAATCCTCAGGTGGCACCTATGGAAATTAGTGGATGTTTCAGATGAGCATCAGCTTGTCCTTTCACAGCAGCAGGTGCAGTAGCTGCTCAAAATCCATTGTTGATGTCGTTAACCTGTTATTTTGGAGAGTCAAATCTCAGTGGTGTGTCCTGAAAAATATTACATATAGGAGAGCTATGAAAGAGCAGGTGGGAGAGCTGCACCTGCCTGGTATTTTTAGGAGAACTGGTTTCCATCTAAATTCCCTCCCAGCTACTCATGCAGTCCATAACCTCTCTGCTGCCCTGGAAGCCAGGACAGGGAAACCTCTGTTGGATAGGAAGGTCTCAGATCTCTGTAAATGGGTGAACTATGGCAATGGCTACGTTCTTTGATTAAGATGTTGGGCAATATGAAAGACTGCATGATAAGAATAGTCTAGATGTGCATGTATGGCTGCTACACATGAAGATGTGGTCATGAAAACTCACTTTAAATTAAAATTTAAGTTGTAGCATCAAGCTTTAGAAAACACCCAAATCTTTTTGGCTTTTGTTTGCATAAACATTATAATGGACTGTTTAACCCAAATAGCAAAGAAGCTATTTCCAAGATAAGAACTTGGTTCTTTTGGAATAAGATTATCCTGCAGTTCAGCATTTCCTTTGCTACTACAGTAACAATGAGATGTCTTGTCTTGTTAGCTTAGTGACTTGGTGCTTAATGTACTTTTCTGTCATGGCAGAGAAACAACAGCTTAGCTAAAAACTCTCCTGCTCCAGGTTTTGGTAGGCACTGCCATAATGTTCGCTGGACACTAATTCAGAAAAATCTATTGGAATTGTATGCACTGCACACCTGTGAACAGAGCCACCACTTGTTTTTGCTGTTTCTATAGTTTTACTAATGTTACTGGTGAAAAGTATGTTAATAGGCAGCTCTGCTTCTCATTTCTGGAAATAACCAGCTCCTTTTCCCCACTTATGAGTTGGAGCTGTTAAACTGCCTCTTGGATAAGATTTCGCAGTCTGAGAAGAGCTGCAGTCAATGCATGCGACAATAAATAAGTGAGGAAAAAACAGGTGGGGAGAGAGCAGGCTGCCAGTCTTATGCTCAAGGCCACATGTTCATGCTTCTAGAAAACAGGGAGTTTTGCTTTTCTGTAGCAGACTTTCAGCTGAGGCCGATTGCACTGGTGCCTGTTTTCACTGTTGGTCGCCTCTGTGCAGCACTGTGATGGCTGGGGACTGAGATGCTCCTGGGGTGCTCACTGCTGGCTGGGCTGTCCCAGACATGCTGCCAAAAGGTGCGACTGCATTTCTGGTCAGTGTGCTGATTGTTTTAGTTTTGGTACAATAAGAAAATGACTGTGCAAAGGCTGTGGCTCATAGGTACAAACACTTACCTTGCTGGAGTCCTGCAAATGATCTGAAACCAGGGTAATTGTACTGACAGATCCTTCTCTTAAAATGTGCAGTAAAGCAAACCATATCCATTGTTTTACACTTTTTTTTTCTGATCCTATTTCACTTGCATTTCTCCTTAAGCAGTGTATCTGCACACTTTATTTTTATAGATTGGCACTCTCACCATGTATTTTATAGCAGATATCTGCTTCTGGCCATTTCAAGACAAAACTCTGATGTCCTGCATTGCTGTGCATTACTTAGGGCATACAGGGAGCAGCTGCTGCTTGCTTGAGGTTGGAGGAGAAACACTCATCTGATGAAAAAACATCTCTCATGCCCAAAAGGCATGTGCTGGCCTGGGGTTGTTTTGTGGGCTGGAGTATGTTCCTGCACCCAGGCTCCTCCATGGCAGAGGGCTGTTGGGAGCCACAGCTGGGGGGCATGGGGCAGAGCTGCCCTCGGGCTGCTGTTGTGGTCCTGGATGGCCTTTGAGTTGGAGGGAATAGGCTGCTGCCCCAACAAGATGTCTTGGAGAACATCTGCTGCCTCAGATGTGTTAAGCAGTTAGTGTGGTGAGCAGTAGCAGTTTGTCTGTTTGTTGTATTAAGCCCTGATGCCCCTGGGGATTAAGAAAGAAACCATTTGTATGCCATGAGGCATCAAAGCCTTCTCCTGTGCTTTAGCAGACTATCCTCTGCCTTCTGGCCCAGCCTGGCATTGCTGGCAGCACTTTACTGGCTTTACATACACCAGGTAAGTGCTAGCAGAGGTTCACTGTTTTGGAAATAACATATGTTTTGGGGGATTCAAAGGCAGCCACCTGCATCTTCAGTATCAAGTTGTGAGTAATAATGTAGTAATACCTGCCTAATAACTGCCATCTGCATAGGCTTATAAACATTAATATTTAGCTTCCTTATGTGCAGGGATTTCATTTCCTGAGAAATATTCTAGTATTGAGTGACTAAATGGGTCTGAGTGCAGGAGAATACTGCCACACTGCTCCCCAAAGCCTAACCCTTGGCAGAAACTCTTTGCTAACATGGATGAGCATCTTGCTGAATGGAAATCTGTGCCGGCAGATGCAAGGGATGTTTCAGCCAAGGGTGCTTGATGGGGCTTTTCTCTTTCCTTCTCTGTATTCAGTGACAGATACTAGAGCTATTGGACTCCCTAACCACTGAACATCCCCAGGGACCTGGCCTGTCACAGTCTGTGTTGAGGTTGTTCTCTGAGAGCTGACTTCCACCAAGTGTGGGAGCATGCAGCCCTCCAGCCCCGTGTCGGTACAGGGTCTGCTCCTGTCGCAGCTTTCCTGGTAATGAGCCCCTGCTGCTCAGCTGGGTCTTTTTTCTTTGAGCGCTCCAGCATCTTCAGCAGCTGAAGAGAGCAAGTTATCAATAATGCATATTAATGGTATTGTTAGCTGGGGCAGGTCTAGCCAGCACGTTCATTAAACAGCTCTGAGGTTTTCTAGGGCTCACTAAAATTTCTTCCTGATTAATAGTGGAAGTTGGAGCTTAAGGGGGCTCCCCGAGAGAGCACAATTTCTTCTCCTGAAGTACATGAAGGTCATCAGATTCCTGAGGCCTGATCCAGAGTTTCACAGAACGGCAGGAATTGTTCCAGGGATTCCAAGGGGACTCCTCAGCTCTTGTGTTTGCAAGTTTAGAGCGTTGCGTCTGTCAATCAGACAAAAAAAATCATTTTGATATTTAAGGACTCACAAAACATAAGTATCTCAAAATCTCACATCCTAAATTCAACTAATTTGCAAAACTCGTGTAGATTAATCTTCAGTCCAATTCCTTTTGTGAATTTAAATGTGCTGTGTGCCTATTTTTTGTACTGTTTTTAGATAAGAAGTGCTTGCTTTCCATGTAACTGAGGCTTATTATACTCTCTCTGCTGACTGTACTTGTCTATCAGTGAAGAATCAGAATGAGGAAGTTGAGGTGGTTGTGGTGCCATAGACTATTTCTGCTTCCCTGCCCCCCCCCCAACTCCTTTACTTCTATCAACGTCAGTTATTTTGCCAGCTGCAACTTAAAATTTCTGACAGTAGTGCAAGTAGATTTTTTTCCTTTTGCATACCTGCCATTACAGGCCTCTAGGACATGTTTGGGAAGATGATGAAAAATAAACCTGGAGAACTAGTGTAAAAGAAACTTATGAGCAGAGGTTCACAAGGTCTTGGAGTCTCATAACAAAAGTGCCAGATTTTAGAAAGCATTTGCTGCTCTCCTACCAAAAAAGGTAAAACAAACACATTGATTAAATGGCATTGTACTATTACAGCATCATTACCAACCCAAAAGGACAGTTAATGAGTGCCATGTACGGCACCATCATAATTCGGGGAGGATGTTTATATGCCTGTAACCCTGTCACGTCTAGAGAATGATACTTCCTTCAGAAGTCTGTGGGTACCATGATCCTTGTTTGAGGATATCTGGGATGATTGTGGTCAATTAACAAAACAAAACAAACAAAAAAGGTGATAAATCTGAGACAGAATCTAGACCATTTCCTATGAGAAGCCTTATGGCTTGCAAATTTTGCAAGTGTTTAGGGACAGATACAGCATTTTTCATCAGAACAGTGCATCTGCTTTTAATGAAATTAATTCCATTTATGTATGTGCATAAGTGTTTGCAAGATCTGAAGGTCTTGCGGACTGTATGTACACCATCTAGCATCTTGTCTCCATATAGAACTTCTGCTATAAAAACTGCCAAACAAGATCTATAGTGTTTGCTTTGGGTGAGTTCCAGTTTCCTTTCTACCCTGAAAGCAAGATTCCAGCATCATGCAAGGAAGGGAGGGGATTGCATAGCAAATTAGCACTTGAAATGCAGTGATTTGTAGGTCACTTTACCACCAGGCAGTCCTAATATAATAACTTGCTCCTTTAAAATTATTTGTACCAAGGGATCCAAGCTGTGAGATGCATGTGATATATAGTACATCTCACAAAACTAAGTTCAATCTACTTGACCTTTTCCATAAAACAGTTCTTCACAGAGCACTTGGTTTTAATAACAATCCAAGTCACAATGAAGAGTCAGTAAACCTCATCTGCTTTCTCTGGTATTTCCTCGTAGCACAAAATAAAGTGTTCATTGCTTATTTATTTTTTGATATGGAGAGACAGAGGTGTGATAATATGTCTTGGAGAAGTTTTAAAAAAAAAATCAGTTGAGAGTGAAATTATGAATCTGTTACGAGATTTTTTCCAGTTTTATATACATACCTGCTGGGTACGATATTTTTTTTTAACTTATAAAGCAGAATAAATGTTACAACTGGATTAGTGTTCTTGCACTTCTGTTGAAACCAACAAACTACCAATTGTGCTTGGGGACAGAAGCAAAAATAATTTTGAGCAGCACAGAAACTTCTTGTTCTGCGTGCAAATAGCCCTGTACCACTTAGTGAAAAGTCTGTAGGCACCAAAGGTCCATGTCCAGAGAAACTGGAGGCAGAAGCTGTCTATGGGGACCTGGCAGTGCTAAGGGTTACACCACCGCATGGGAATCCAAACTCTAATTTTTCAGCCTACTGCTGTGCTGGCTTGCCTTTATAATGTGCCGTAAAAACCTCTTGGCATGGTGACTGTTTTCTTTGGTGTCAGTGGTCTGTGAGCTTCAGTTTTATCTTTTCCCAGACTTCCGCACTGTGGATTTTGGATGTATGGGATCCTAAGTCATCTATGGCTCTGGGATGCTGTGAATTCAGGTTGGCCACAGCCCAGAAATATGCTCAGGCATGTCATGCCTGTGCTTAAAGCTAATTCATAGCTCTTTGCTTGCAGCAGAGGAAGACCAGGGCAAATCCAGAGTAGATATTTGGGAGTGTTGCAGAACAGTCAGAACTTTCCTGCCTATGCCAGAAGTGGAAGGATGTGACTTCACCACATGCTGGTTTCAAGGAAGGAGCATCCTAGTTTTCCTTCAGAGAGTGTCCAAACTTCTCAGGAGCTGTAGGTTATTTGAAAATCTGCATAAGTATCCCAGAAGGCTGCAGTTCTTTGCCAGCACATGAAACTTGTCATAGAGCCAGGGGCGGCTGCTGCCGCCATTGCTGTTCTGCCAGTGACGGCACCCAAGCAAGCTGAATTTGGGAATCAGTTCTGCAGAGATGTCTCCTCTGGTCCATGCCATAGCATGCTTTTGTCTTTGGAGACAATGGAAGCAAATTCTGACCTTATCTGTAAGTATTGCTACTGCTGAGTGATTGAGATTGATAATAAGAGCCTGACATCTTTTCAAGGTTAATTAGTTGAAAATGAGAATAGCTCTTGTGTTCGCTGCTGACTATCAGAGACAATAATTACAAGAGTATTTTGTATGAACAATCCATATCCTGTTCGCTTGGGCTGGTGCTGCTACCCAGCTAAATGTTTCAGAAAAGACTATTCACTTTTCATGATGATCAGTAAAAATAGATTAATGGGAGAGTTCTCTTCAAAGGGTAAAAGGAGGGCAGGGTCCTCTGAGCAGTGCTTGTCAGATAAGTGCATATGCTGAGTGAAGAATGGTGCACATAGACTGGGTGTCGCTGCCTTTCTAGCTTTGTGTTCTGAAGACTTCCTTTCCAGAAGTCATACTGCAGTGCCGCAGCAATTCCTGGGTGAATCACATGTATGTAATAGATGAAGCCCTTTTTCTCTTAATTAGATGAATGTTAGACTAGGGCTGCCAAATTTCAGGGGAGAAACAAACTTTATTAACTGGGCAAAACAACAGATGTTAGACCCTTTACCTATAAGGGAAAAGGAAATAAAGCACAAAATCTAAAAGAGAAGGATGCAGTTTTCTATCCAGTCATGCATGCTTCCTATTACCTAATTACTGAGATGAAGATATCAAAGCATGCAAATGAAGTGAGCTTCAGTATGTGCAATGATATACTTGTGAAGGAAAACATACCCTGGGAAGTTGCAGATAGGATCTGTGTAGCAGTGTATTTTGACCAGTTGCTAATAAGTGTCCCAATATTGGCATAAAATTAATGTAGATTAGCTAATAAGAATATATTTTCCATTCCCTGAATTGCTTCCCGTATGGTTCCTGTGAGTGGTGGGTCTATTTATAATGCTGTTAAAGGACTCTCTAAAATGAGGTATTCTAGAAGAGGTTTTGGTGCCCAGGGTTCCTGGTAATGGAAGTAACTTCTGATAGAAATGCCATTTTACTCTGGAATAGGTCTCTTACATTATATAAACAGCACCACAGAGGGTCAGCAGTTTTAGTTGTCTGTAAAACGGAAACAAAACTGTCAATGTTTTTTATCATTGTCCAGCCGGCCAAAGGTACAGGCATATGAGCTGTGATCATTCAGACATATTGATTGACCCTGTATTTGTGCAAGAAAAAGCTGATGCTTGGGTGGCAAGATGCCTGGCTGCTGCCTTGGATTGCTGCAAACTTCAATGGGATACCTGGGGGTTCATGTAGCTGCTGCTGCGTTGGTCCATCTTGGCTTGGTGTAACATCAGGGCAAGTGCCCTGGGCAGCAAGAGGACGTATGTTTGGTATCATGCATGGCTCTGCCAATGTGTCTGCACTGTGTGCTCTCTTTGCGTTCCAGGTAGTGCTAGCTGAACTTTCACCCCCCCTTGTGAAATTTCTTGTTATTTGCTACGTCTTGCAACAGCAATTTCTTACAGAGAAGTCACAGGCTTGCTAATAGTTACTTTCTACTATGGCATTACGTTTTCCTGGTTTTTTCTTAAATATGGCCAAAAGCTGGAGGAAATGGATGCCTTTTTAGATTGTTGAGCCAGTTTCAGCCCTATTCTGGTCTTCACAGAAGAAATGCTCCTTAAACTATATTGTATCCTGAAAAAACCCTGTGTTTTGATTTAATCTAGCTTTGGGGAGTCTCTGAAAAGAGGAGTACCTATGATACCTTTGCATAGAATAAAGTGAGATAGCTGGGAACCATTGCCCTTCGAGAAAGGAAGAAAATGAAATATTTGCTTGCAGTTCTTTACTCTGAGAGATTCTGGGATTAGGGTCTTCCAGATAATGAGAGATCTGGGAAAAACCAGAGAATTGTAACCATCAGAGGTATTTTTCTCAGACTTGTTGCCTCTCTGATTTCACATAAGCCATTATCACAAAAACTAGAAGAAGGGTTTGCAGAAAAAAAAAGAAAATTATTTTTAAAGACAGAAAAGGCAGATTTCTTGCAGATCTCTTTTCCCTGTCTCCACATTTATATTTGCTTTTCTTGGGGAAGAAATATAGGTGAGAGCAAGTGGAGAAGCTTATGTTTTTTAAGCATTTGTGAGTTAAATTTCCTTGTGTGTATGTGAGTCTTTGGTTTGGTTTGTTTTTTGAAGAGAAGGGGCATAATCTGTACCAGTTATTCAAAACATACCATGCACTGGTCTTCAGCCTATCTGATATTCTGGATAGCTAAAACCCACAGGTGTCATTTCGATGAGAGTAACTTTGAAAGGAGTCCATGAGACATAATATTGTTTTGCTCCCGTTGTGAATTACATCCACTGTTTTCTCAACTTCCTTCCCAGTTGCAGACCAAGCTGGGACACAAAAATTTGTATATCAAACAAGCAGTTTGATATACATCTTTCAAGTAGTTCTGTTCACTTCAAAGTGATCCCATGGTTGGATTTGACCCATTTTTCAGTTTTAAGAAAAATATTTTTTTGACTCCATCACAAACTGTCAACTGGTAGATGATGAATGAGTCTTTCAATTCTTTGTTAATAACTTAATAAATAAATAAATAAATACGTAGGAAAGGTCAAGGCTTTTTTTTTTCCCTCCTCCTCCTTTTTTTAAGCGTAGTGTTAAGAGAGTTCTCCATGTATTAATATCAAGAGTTGACAAACAGAAAATTTGTCAGAGCTGGTTTTTTGGAAGAGATCCAGGAACACTCTAATCCATTTGATACGTATTAAAATATACCTGTTCACACCAGAGTATCATTTATTAAAAATAAAGGATTGTATCATTCTTCATTTTTCAGAATTACATGTGCATTTTATGAACAAACATGATTCAATGTGAAATACCTGTGTTGGGAGGTAGGAATGGCTTAGAATTTGAACAGAATCCTGAAAAATGTGCTCTGAAAACCTGTACTCTGATGTCCTTTCCCTGGCTGCCAATCTTAACTGTAGAGAGAAGAGAATCCTTTAAAAGTATTTTAGTATTTTATTTCTCAGACTATGAAGAGTCCTCTGAATATAATAAAAAAACTTCATTAAGAGCTGAACTGAACTTATAGAAGATTGTGTCTCTGCTGATCAAGTTAGGTTTTTTTTAAGTATGACAGCAGTTCATTGTATAAAGTAGCAATTTCTCTTTGTATCCTTTTCAGTGAGGCATTTGATATAATCCCTGAAGGCTAGAAGAAAAAAACCAGCAAGTGGGGGAGATGATAGGCAGTCCTTTTTCTGCAGCTCCACAGCATCTTGGTAATCTTCTTTTACACTCGGAACAGCCCAAGGATTCCTCTAAAAATTCAGTCTTAGCCATTCATATTTAGGTTTCAATTTCTAGAGCTGTAGAAATTCTGGTTTTATCCCTCTGAGGTAGTGCTGTATGCACACAGCAAATGCATTCAACTAGATGTGATTTCACTGTTGATTGTGCTGTCTTGGAGAGTAGCCTCAGTGGCCAAGTGTCAACTTGCTTGGGTGGGAGTAAAAGTTTACCATAAATTGCCCTTCTGGTTATTAAATCCAAAGTAATTATACGGCAAATGCTCTGGCCAGTAAAACTCCCTCTTTAAACGCAGCTGGATGTTTGTCTTGTTTTTGAACACCAGTCTCTGCTTTCCTGAGATCTGGCTAATTTCTGAAGATGAGATGTGTCACGACCCAGACTGGACAGACCAGGGAGTCCTGTTTAATTCGAAATTCCCTCGGGCTAAATTAAGGTGAAACGACACCAAACGATCAGTTAAAGATCTAATTCATGACAGAAGCAAACTGAACTGGGGAGGCGTGGTAGTAGGTGGCAGGGTTTCTCACAACAGGAATTGGCATAAACCTACTTCTGTAAACCGTGTAACCGTATACATCAATTCAGGGAATAAGGAGATCCCTCCCGTTGAGTCACGAGGTTCAGAGCAGACCCCCTTGCTTTCTAGACTCCTCCTCAGAGAAGGGCCCAGGGGTAGCTGGATCCACTCTTAGTCTCAGACTTGGTCAACGGTTTATATTTTGAAACGGATGAGGTGTAGGGATTGTGAAAAAGGAAAAGGAAAGAGAGAAGAAGACAGAGAGAGAAAATGGAAGAAAGATTTCACCGGTCCTGGGTCCAGCGTTGGTTCAGTCAGCCGAGGTGTCCAGGCAGCTGAGGGGTCCAGTCCCGGTGGGCTTGCGCACCCGGGGCTTCAGTTGGTGTCCTTTTATCATCCTTGCCCCTCCTTTGGGCGGGCACCCGAACTCGTCAGGTTAATGAGCAGTTTGTGAGCCTTTGGGCTTGGGGGTCATTTGTGGAGTAACTTCTCCTTCCCTGCAGACAGGGCCATTGTTTGATCTTTGTATCAGAACAGCTTCTCAGAACAGGGAGCTGCGCACCCTCCAGCACGCCCTCCCCCTCCTGTTGCTGATGTCTGAGCTGATGGGCTTTTCACCTTGGTTCCTTGCTGTGCAGGGTTTGTCTTTAAGCACAACTTGCCCCACCACAATGTTTGAGACATTAACTCTTTCAGTCTCTCACAAGATCCTCCAGAATTTCTTGCTCCCTTTCGTAACAGAGAAAGGAAAGATGACAGTAGGGAACAGGGTTTTAAAAACTCTTACAGTATTGTCTACAGCTGTATCAACTAATACTCGGAATGTACAAATCACACAATCCTCAGTAGAATATATTTGTCACTGTTGGCTGTTCTGCATCCACTCAGCTAGTGCCCTTCATAATGTGCTGCCTAGATTTCCATGGTGATTTGCATTCTGACTACCTATAAGCAGTGATGTCAAATCTTTTTCTTAGCTTTATCTTTTTGGTGGACGTATCAATGTCGACAGACTGTAGACACAAAAACACACAGATGCATCTCTGGAGGGCCAATTCAGAATTGAAGGACAGCTGTATGGCAACATACATCCTCCTTTGTAATCACTATTGGACATGGAAGGTTTTAAAATGTATTCTTTTTAAAGTAATTTAGAAATCAATAGAATGGAATGGAAAAGCTCATTTCTTAGCTAGAGTCTGAAGAGGTAGGAATTTGGGGACAATGTGATATAAGGCACTGAGAGGCAGAGATGGAAACTTATACTGCATCTGTGTGGTAGGTTGACCCTGGCTGGAGGCCAGGTGCCCACCAAAGCTGATCTATCACTCCCCTCCTCAGCTGCACAGGGGAGAGAAAATATAACGAAGGGCTTGTGGGTCAAGACAAGGACTGGGAGAGATCACTCACCAATTACCGTCACAGGCAAAACAGACTCGACTTGGGGAAATTAGTTTAATTTATTACCAATCAAATCATAGTAAGGTAATGAGAAATAAAACCGAATCTTAAACCACCTTTCCCCCCACCCCTCCCTTCTTCCTGGACTTAACTTTACTCCTGATTTTCTCTACCTCCTCCCCACCAACAGCACAGGGGGACGGGGAATGGGGGTTGGGGACAGTTCATCACATCTCTGCCGCTCCTTCCTCCTCAGCGGGAGGACTCCTCACTCTTCCCCTGCTCCACCATGGGCTCCTCTCTCCACGTGTCTGCAGGTCCTGCCAGGAGCCTGCTCCAGCATGGGCTTTCCACAGAGTCGCAGCCTCCTTTGGGCATCCCCCTGCTCCGGTGTGGGGTCCTCTCCAGGCTGCAGGTGGAGATCTGCTCCACCATGGACCTCCATGGACTGCAGGGGGACAGCCTGCCTCACCATGGTCTTCCCCATGGGCTGCAGGGGAATCTCTGCTCCGGCGCCTGGAGCATCTCCTCCCCCTCCTTCTTCACTGACCTGGGGGTCTGCAGGGTTGTTTCTCTTACATGTTCTCACTCTTCTGTCCGGCTGCTGTTGCTGTTGCACAGCAACTTTTCCCCCTTCTCAATATGTTATCCCAGAGGTGCTACCACCGTTGCTGATGGGCTTGGCCTTGGCCAGCGGCAGGTCTGTCTTGGAGCCAGCTGGCATGGGCTCTGTCAGACATAGGGGAAGCTTCTAGTAGCTTCTCACAGAAGCCCCCCTTGTAGCGCCTCTGCTACCAAAACCTTGCCACGCAAACCCAATACAATCTGCCTCATAGTTAATTTTCAAACGTGGAGAGAGTTAACTCATTGTGTGTCCGCTTTGGGCAATGCATAGGAAGCCAGTTTGTGTGTCTGTGCTGGACTGATTGCTCTATGAGAAACCCCTTGGTGATAGAGCAGGAGTACAGTACATGCAGAGCATTGCCTTTGGGCTAAGCTCGACCTTTATTTGTGCAAGTCTGATGTTGGAAGGTTTCAAGAGTTATCACTATGTTTAGACTGGGAAGTTTGTCTCATGACTTCCCTTATTGCCAATCTACTGAGTAAATGTTACTGACAGTAACAAGATGACTGCATATATTGCATGCAAACGTGGAATGAATCTGTACAATAACTGCCTGGTGCCCCAGAGAGGGCTGGTGGGTCTGACACCTGCTGAGCTCACACTTGGCAAGCGGGTCCACACCTAAATGGGGTGATGCTCACTCATGTGGAGTTAGAACTTCCAAAATCAGAACTGCAGAAGGTTCGCCTGTAGTTATTTTCAAGCTGATGCTTGCAGGGAGGGCTGAAAATGTGATGTGACTTACTGTGTGTGGTGAAACAGCATTACTTTGTAGGAACAATATGTTTTGTGGGAATCCAGACAACCTGAGGGTCTTTGGGAGATTGAGATTTGGAACTGCTTTAGGGCAAAATTACTCTACTTGCTTAGTGTTTCTAAAACTAATTATTATTAATCACCAGTAAACAGTGTTGTCAGATGCACTGAAAATCCTCTGGATTACAGAAGGCTGTAAAGCCTTCTCTCCATTTCTTGCATGCCTACAGGTATAAGTTTAAGTGCTTCTGAGGCAGGTTTGCCATGTTTCTGGTTGAGGGCATTGCAGTTCCCTAGCTATCTGTTGCTTTGACCTTCTTGCTGCCTCTCCTCAAAGCATCACTCTCAGACCTTCCAGTGCCACTTCTCTCATTGGGTGGACTCTTTCCAGCAACTCCTTCCATCCTGTGCTTTAAGATGGAGACTTCTGGTGTTCATTGCAGTCATCTCTGCGAGGATAGCTGTGCTGCCTTTCTGTAGGGGCAGTGATGCAGTTAGGCAGGGACAAGCCTATCCTGATAAAGCACTGCTCTTTATTCCAGACAAACATATTTAGGAGGAATGTATCTCAGAACCAATAAGCAGTTCATAGATATATTTAGGTGCCAGACTGCCATCCTTATCTCCACTGAGAATGGACAAATTTAATGTCTTTGCTGCGGGTCTGCTTTGGACTTCTGTTTCTCATTTCTCAATTCAGACATGAAAGAATCACTTTCCCAAGTCCTGTTATTATCTCATCTCCCTTGAATCAATTCAAACTCAAAACTTCCCCCTGCTAAAGGGGGAAGGGCATAAATTCCAGGAGACTTGCTCCCTGCTTTCTATCAGTATGTGGGATTAACATTACTTCTCAGTGACATTAATTACCAGTGATTTAGGAACACAGACAGCTGTGCACCGACAATGATAGATAACGTATTTCAAAAGTGAATACAGTAATTCTTGACTCCTCCATAACAGAGAACATATTAGCCATGCTGGAAGTCCGTTGTCATTTTTAGCCAGCAGTTGTATTAATGAATGACTGGAATAAGTATACTTATTGAAAATTCAGCTAGGTTTTTTTATTAAATAATTCTGCAAAGTCTAGCTGCCCCTGCATCACAAATACGGTTGTGTTTGGAGCCCAGTTTAACGCAGATTTGTAGATTCCAGGTTGCTGTGTCCTACAGTTTTAAGGAGTGCTATGTACTGCCCTCCTTGCAGCACTTGTATAAGACTTATGCCTGGATCCCCTGCCAAAGAAAGTACCTCAGTAACCTCTCTTGGCAGTTGCAGATCTGTATTCCCTCCACCATGCCTCACAAAGGCAAAGTCAGTACTTAGCCCCTTGGTAATAAAGGGACTTAAGTAATGAGATGGTAGAAAGCGTGGCAAGGACTTCACTCTGGAGGCGTGTCCAAGCCAAGAGGGTTAATTGCAAATGCTAGTGCTTCAGAGCAGATTTACATAAAACACCTGCTAAGCAATTTTTTAAGTGTGTATAGAAAATTTTGTTGGCAAAATATTTTTCTAAAAATTGTGGTAGCTCTGGATGAAGATGACCCAGATGTTCAGGGTAGGACTCCTGTCAGTCTCAGTCCTGGCAGGTGTCCTGGCTTCCAGCTGCTGCTTGAAAAGGCTGCAGATCTCCTAGAAGTCCTGTTTCCTGCAAGCACCATGCAGATGTCTTGAATACCATAGGAAGTCTCAACCAGCACTGGACATATGTTGACATTTGAATTTTGCCCACAGTTTGATCCAAGCATGTGGAAAGTGTTGCTGGAGCTTTCTGCCTTAGCTTTGGAAGCAGAGCGTTGTTAGTGGCACAGATTAGCTGGTATCAACATTATCACTTGCTAAAAGGTCTTGGATTAAGATTGTTACTTGCTAATACACTTGGGTTAAATCCTGCCTAGATGAGAGTGCCAAGGTCTGAAATCTGCTCCCAAGCTGCACACGTTCTGCCTCTATCACAAAAAATCTCCCTTCTGCTCATCTCTAGTTCTTGTTTCACTGCACTGTGTCTCCTGCAATTTATTTCTGGTGCCTTCATTGGTGATGTGTTGTTCATTTTGGATGTCTGTGGCAGATTTTCAGCTGCTGAGCCTCTGCCCAGTTTCTTGTGTTTTGGAAGCTCTGTGCCGTCTTGTCCCTTCTTTGATTTCCTGAAAGCCTTGAAGTAGGGGGCACTGGGGACGTTGCTTAATGGTCCTTGGATGTGCCTTTCCTCTGGTAAGGAAATCCTGCACTGCAGAGGACTCTGGCGTGCACCCTACCACTGATATCAGGTGGATCCCTGACACTTGCTATGGTTCTGCATTGCCACCAGGCCAGTTTACTGCTGGTCTCTACAGGAGTCCAAAGCCATGTTCAGCACTGAAAACCTTAGTGACAGCAGGGGGTAGGGGTGGGCATGCCATTTACTGTAAACCTGTTGCTGACCTAGTGTAGATCCTCTGACTTCGACATTGGAGTTTGTTGTGCAGTCACATTGGTCACAGTTTCTGTGTTGGCAGCTTTGCACTGAATGTAACCCAGATCAGTGCAGAGTTGGGGTTTCCTAGAAAAACTTGAGTCCTCCCGTAAGACCTGGCCTGAGAGGCCAAGCTCTTTGAATACCACTTTCAGTTTTGCTTCCCTGAAAAGGCAGGGATTGCTGTGAAGCTGCTAACCATGTTGCATGACTGAGCCCATCTGCAGCATTACCAGAGATACGGTTTTATCCTTAGATTCATACAAAAAATGTTGGTAGAAGCCATCAATTTTCAGAGAAGCTGGACAGGAACCTACCTTAGAACAGTAAATCAAGGTGCCAAGTGCCAAACTCTTCTGAGTTAGTGTGTGTATCTTAGAACGGAGTAAGTAGTCATTAAGCAGAAATGATTTTTCAATGTTAGCTACAGCAGAGCTAGCGCTTTCCTGTCCAAGAATCTTGCAGACCTTCTGGCTGCAAGGGAAGCAGGGTCAGGGAGGCATCAGTGCCACCTGCCCAGCAGCAGGTGGACAGCCCTGACCACCACCTCCATCAGCCCAGCTCTGTGGTCCCCAAACAATTTTACTGTTCATGCCATTCCTGGCATCATCTCAGGAAGAATGTAGGATTTCAAAATTTGGGCAGATCAGTGTTGAGGATAATACACAAAGGCCAAATATTAATGTGAATCACAATTATGACTAAATCTGGGCATTGACTCCCATGTAAATAAGCCAAAAGATCTCTTATAACTGAAGGGAAAAAAGAGAGAGCGAGTTGGTTGGTTTGGTCATTAGGCTTTGTCAGATCGTTTTCAGTAATAAAGTTGAGGAAGATGTCTAGGAAGCCTTAAAAAGATGATTTCAAATTTTAGCAACTATCTAGAAAGCAAGGAGATCAAGGTTGTTATTTGAACTGTACTTGCAGCTACTATATTTGTGATATGGAAAATCTGTCAGTCCTATACATCTGCCTGGAATCCTGTTTACAACAGTGACAACAATTTTCAAGCTGAAAAATTCTTGAAATTCATATATATCAGAAAGATTAGGTTGTAGTTCTGACTGCTCCCTGACATCATTCTTTCTCAGTCAGAAGTTAATTGTCTCTAAATCAGATGCTGCTTCTCCTGCTGCCTTCAAATATGAAGGATTATCAAATTGGATGTCCAGAGATTCTGTGCTGCACTAATAATGTTTCTGTGCAAAATCCTAACAGAACTTATTTCTGATTATGAAAGTTACATATCCTTATTATCTAATCCTTCAAACTAAATAGCTTCAGCTAAAACCTGTTCTGTAATACCAGGCAACAGGATGGTCTGAGCATAAATGAAATTGGAAAGTTACCTACTGCATCGGTGTAAATTCGCCTACTATGCATCATGGATCAAGTGCTCTGAAATATCACCCCTGAGAATGAATGAGCTGAAGTCACTGTGCCAAATTCATTCTGGGTACAGCATCACATTAGGTTACTCTCATTCCTAATGGAGCAGTGAATTTTGCCCAAATCGAAAGCCCTATAAATCAGAAGGAACAGAAAGGACAGATGCTGTATCTTGAAAGATACACTCCTCTGGAAACCGTAGCTCCCTCTCCTGCCTTTTCATCCCAAGGAAGCAGATGGTTTCTCATTCACCCAGCTATGGTGAAAGCACAATGGGTAAAAATAAAAGCAGAGGGCCGGATTACTTCCTTGGTTAATCTGCATGTGGTCTCATGAACCCTGGTGGGAATGCAGAGAATGGAAACGAGGGTGAAGCACAACCCAGAGACCTACAGGAGAATTTGTCTAGCATTCACTCAGAAGAGTGAGGGAATATACATGTGCTCAAAGAGAGACATGAATACACCCCACTCTTACCATCTTCTCACCACTCTGTCAGACTGCTGGCCATGAGGAACAATCCTCAGGAAGCTGTGATTCTCTAAATGCTATTCTTCCTCCTCCCCACGAATAAAAAGGAAGCTCGCTAGCTCAGATTGTAATTAACAAGAGATTTCATTAACATTTTTGGCCTAGGCTTTGGTATCTGTGGACATCCAGTTTGTAGAACAATAGGGGGAAAAAAAGTCTGCTTAGTCAAAGAACAAACCAGCAAAGAAGGTACTGTCTTCCTCATGTCCTTCATTTCTCAAAAGAAATATGAAGAGCATCTGTTAGTATCTGGTGACTGACAGTTCAAGGACAACCGATGCTGAAGTGACCCGCTTAATTTTTGTAGGATCTAGAAAAAAAATGTCTGTGGAAGCTTTCCTAAATGCTTTTTGTGAGGAAATAAATTTCTTTTTAACTTCAGCTTTTTTGTTCCACTTCAGTGAGAGGGGAAGTAAATTTGTTAATAATAATATAGCAATGATTCAAGTAAACTGCTGCTCAGTACAGTTTTGCTTTCCTGTTCTTCCCCAAAGCTAATCTGATGAATTTGTTCACATCAAAGTGGGGTACATTATTCATGTCATCCTATGTCACATCATGTATAATGGCATGTGACAACTCAAGGTAACGCATCAATTAGGACAAGGCAGGAGCAGAGATTTGTTGATAAAAGAGGGAATGTATATCCAGCTTCGGGCATGGCTGTTTGGTGTTTGGGGGTGACAAGAAGGCTATTTTAAAACTTTAGAACTGAATTTGGAGATCATGTGCTGTAATTTAGATTGTCTTTCAGCCCTTCTGTTTGTAAGTATACTAATTGACAT
Source organism: Harpia harpyja (assembly GCF_026419915.1). NCBI lineage: Eukaryota > Metazoa > Chordata > Aves > Accipitriformes > Accipitridae > Harpia > Harpia harpyja. Next base: position 15,654,423 of record NC_068957.1, read on the forward strand.
ACCCTAATACTCATCACTTACTGATACATGACTCAAAGCCTTTTAATTATCCCATCTGTCAGTAGTCCTGTTCTGAGTGCACTTAGTCATGCTGTTTAACATCTTTGTTGGCAACATGGTCGGTGGGATTACTCGTGCACCCTCAGCAAGTTTGCCGATGACACCCAGCTGTGTGGTGCAGTCGACATGTTGGAGGGAAGGGATGCCATCCAGAGGGACCTTGACAGGCTCGAGAGGTGGGCCCGTGCAAACCTCATGAAGTTCAACAAGGCCAAGTCCAAGGTCCTGCACCTGGCCTGGGGCAATCCCAACACAAATACAGGCTGGGTGATGAGTGGATTGAGAGCAGCCCTGCGGAGAAGGACTTGGGGGTGTTGGCTGGCGAGAAGTTCAACATGACCCAGCAACATGCGCTTGTAGCCCAGAAAGCCAACTGTATCCCAAGCTGCATCAAAAGAAGCGTGACAAGCAGGTCAAGGGAGGTGATTCTCCCTCTCTACTCTGCTCTCATGACACCCCACCTGGAGTACTGCGTTCAGCTCTGGGGCCCCCAACATAAGAAAGAGATGGACCTGCTTGAAGCAGGTCTAGAGCAGGGCCACAAAGATGATCAGGGGGTTAGAGCACCTCCCCTATGAGGATAGGCTGAGAGAGTTGGAGTTGTTCAGCCTGGAGAAGTGAAGGCTCTGGGGAGACCTTATAGCAGCCTTCCGGTACTTAAAGGGGGGCTACAGAAAAGATGGGGAGGGACTTTTTAACAGGGAGTCTAGCAATAGGACAAGGAGTAATAGTTTTAAACTGAAAGAGCATGAATTTAGATTAGATATTAGGAAGAAGTTCTTTACTGTGGGGGTGGTGAGACACTGGAACAGGTTGCCCAGAGAAGTTGTGAATGCCCCATCCCTGGAAGTGTTCAAGGCCAGGCTGGATGGGGCTTTGAGCAAGTTGGTATACTGGAAGGTGTCCGTGCCCATGGCAGGGAGGTTGGAACTAGATGATCTTTAAGGTCCCTTCCAACTCAAACCATTCTATGATTCTGTGATGATTCTATGGTATGCAGGTGATGGGAGTGGGATGGGGGCTGAAAGCTGATGAAGGGACGTGATGTGAGGTACTGCCGGCAATTCAGTGCAGGCATGAAACTGGAGTTTGCATGAGTCTTCATGCTTCTGTTGGTACAAAAGGGATCCAACTTGTTTTGAGCTGCTGGTGACAGTCTATGATATAGTGCTTGCTTTCATCCTTTTATTAGTTGGTAGTAGTGAACAAAATGTTAAATCAATAGGTTACTGCTTCCAGCAGGTCAAAGGTTTTTGTATGGCTTTTGTAAGTTATTAATATACAGAGCCTTGGTTTAAGAGTGAAGCATGAGCCTTTGTTTTCAAGAGAGGTATAAATTTGCAGGGATTAGGGATCAAGACAAAACCCATCAATCTTCAGGAATGAGGGGTTTCTGGGGAAAGAAGCTAAATTCTGGCTGACACCTGGAGGAATAGGAGCAGGGTAAGGAGCAGGGAGCAAGTGCTCAAATGATGGGGCAGCACAGGGGCTCTGCATCTGCAGAGGTGGTCGAGTGGTCCCTGGGAACAGCATCCAGCCTTCTCGCTCCCCTGCTCTCTTGGGAACTGATATCACTTTTGGAGAAAGTTGGGAGTCCTTTAGGGCATGAAAGTGAGGACTCTTGCTCCATCTACAAGCTCCCTTAAGCTCCGCTGGTGCTTGGAGCATTTGCTGCTGAGACAGCTGTCACAACTGGACACAGCATGTTGTCACTCCGACATACAGCAACAAGATGTGAAATGAATGTGTGAATGGAGCAAGAGTCCTTGCTTTCATGTCTCCATGAAATATGTCCAAAAGGCTCTCCACAAGTCACCTATCCACCCTGAGCAGGGTCATGTGTAACTATATTCTTTCAAACAGAAGTTTTGCTAGCCTTTTCCTAAGGACCTCCAGGGTGGAGTTTCCACAGGATCCCTAACTGCTTAATTATAATTAGTCTGAAAGATCTTCTTAATATCTGACCTAATATAGATATTAGCCATTCGGAAGGGATTGTATGTATGCTGGAGAATAGAACCAGAAATCAAAATCATCATGGCAAATTGCAAATATGGTCCGAGACTGGGAAATGCAGTTTGGCAGGGTGCCATACACTAACGACGGGCAGCAACCATCGGCTGCGCAAACGCAGGCTGATGAGCAGCCGGTGGGGCAGCAGTGACAGAGATGGGGTGGGATGAGCAGAGTGGGTGACAGCTGCATGGGAGCCCGGGTGCCTCGCTGCTCTGAAACAGGCAAATGCTGTGCTGGGTGGATAAATGGAAAAGTATCCTAGATGATAACAGATACGCTCCAGCTGTGTGTACCGTGCTTCGAGAATGTTGGGAGCAAACTGGAAGGGGTCTGGAAGGGAGTAATGTGAACTGGCTGATGACTAGGAAATATGACTGTTGGGGAAAGCTGAAAAAACTGGGCTTGTTTAGCATCAAGAACTGAAAATGTGTCATGTGGTGATACTGCTGGTTCGAAGAGGAGAATACTCTCCTCTCTGTGTTCCTTATAGAGAGGTCTTCAATTGTGACAAGGAAGATTGGGGTTGGATGCTAGGAAGAAGCTTCCTAAGGGAGCAGTACTAAAGCATCAGAATTTATTGCTCAGGGAAATTTAGGGACTTCATCGGTGAAGGTCAAGTTAAACAAACACCTCTGGAAAAACAGATGTACTGAGGCAGGGAGCAGCCCTTAGCCCTCTGAGTAGTGCCTTCCAACTGGAATACTGTGCGCTCTCTGCAGCAAGCAAGGCCATTTTAGCACCTCCTCTCCCCAGTTGTCTTCTCCCCCAGTACAGCAACCCATGTTTTCCAGTCTTCCTAGTAAGTTAAATTTTTTACTTTTCTGGCTATTTCCTCTGAACTGTTTTCCATTGGTCCTGGTTCTTCTTGAGCTTTGGGTGGTCTAGTTGAGGCCTTTCCTGAGCAGAGCAGAATGAAAGGATTGCTTTTGGTGTCTCACCTCTGTACACCTGGCTTCTCTGTACATCTTGGCATGCTTTGGTGGGAGGGTTTGTTTGGGTTTTTTTAAGCAGTAGTATAACACCACTTTGTGATGATCTTGTGGTCTATACATGCACAGTATAAAATGCAAATTTAAGAAATAGTAAGTGGTGTGCAAAAAGAATCTTGTTTGACTTTTGCGTGTGTGGTATTTTTTTTTAATGCAGTATGATTTCTATGCAGGATCAAGTCTAGATAGCAAAGGAATTATACTGCGTATGTCAAATTTCCTCCTGGGCATATTTATAGAGATATTTCTGAAGCAGAATGTCTCCAGTCAGGATATTTAAAACAAAGCAAACATCTTCATTGAGGATTAAACAGTAGGATATGTGGACTCACATGTGTGCACGCACATACACACAGAGTATTTTGAGACTGGTTCATATCTCGTTTAGGGCTGTGTTAGCCTTCATGGAATATCCTCTTGTTTGGCAGTAGTCAGATAAATAAGAAATTAAATAAAACTGCAGTTTTGAAATATTCCAGTACTGGTGTTGAAGATTTTATTAAATTCAGAGTGCATTTAAAGATCAGTAGAAAACCTCAGGCATTTGCCAATCAAATGAACTTGTGAGAGTGCCACTGCTCTGCTTTCCTCTTTGGAGGATGATAGGGACAAGCAAAGGCAGGTGAATTACCGACTTTGGGAGAACTAAATTTATATTGCAATTCAGAGCTTGGTGGGTGAGGAGAGAAGATATAAAATAATTATTTTCTTCAGGGTGTTGGCTAGAGGAAGACAGATACAGAAGTGCAATGAAAGAAGTGCTCCCAGTCTTCCAGGAGACACATGATATTTGAGTGTATTGATTGGTAGAGTTTAATACCAGACTCAGTAATTTCAACTTTGTGACACTGTTTTTTTCCTTTGCTTTCTCTGCTGAATTACAGAAGCTGTCTATGTCGGTAGTTAGACACGTGCATGTTTTCTAAGAAGGTTGTTCATGCACTTCTACAAGTCACTGCTTGGTATTAGTTTTTCTGTAGAGAAGCTCTTTGGGTGTCTTGCTGTGAAGCATAGTCTCTACCTCTCAAATGCTTTTTGGCTATTTCTATGGTTTTTTCATGTTCCATCATTCTTCTAAAACTGTGAACTTCCCGATATGTGTGCAGCATTCCAATAGTAGTTTCAGTGCTCTGATGTAGGAGCTAAACCCAAATGTGCTCCTGGGCTTCCTTTTAAAACTGCCTTTCTTCCTTGAGAAAGAAACTTAACGCAGCCTGTGCAGTGGAAGGCTGTTAGTGCTCTGCAAGCCTCTTCCCTGGTGTCCAGATACAGCCTCCAACTGTCTGTCTTGGAGAGAGTGAACGTGCAGTGCCAAGCAGATCTTCCCGGTGGGTGGTGCTAATGATTTCAGTGCAGTTGCATATTTGCTCATGATTTGAAAAAGAAAGTGAGATGGGAAAAAGAAAACTTTCAGCATTGGCAACAGAAGTATTTCTGGAAACTCTCCGGTAGTTGAAGTGTCCTCAAGATTCTGCTACAGCTTTAGCACAGGTGTGTGCCTCTTTTAAATATTAAAAAGAGAAAACCTTTTCAAAATACTTCAAACTACTTGATTGTTATTGCAAAAGAAAATCACTTTTTCCCAAATGTCATTGTAATTTTCTATTAATTTCATATGGTACTGTCTGAGTAATAAAGTTATTAAATATTGACTGATTCCCTGCTCTCCCACTGCTCTCAGCATATCTACGAAGGGTTTCCCAGAGGAGCTTCTGAGAGCCTTTAAACAATCAACCATGACAGCGTGGAGGAAAGAGTATTGTCTAGCTCGCTAATCTCTTAGCTCTTGTGGTTTCAAGGCTATTTTACTGCATTTATCAATGTGTCCTAGTTCCCGTTTCCCTTTATAAACATCGTGCTGGTTTTGGATGTTGACAGGCTTTGGTACCTCATGGTTGGATGGTCTGACTTAAAAACCCTGAGACATCTTGTTCACCAGTCAGTACTCCTGCAGAGAGGTCCCTACTAGTTTCCCAGGGCCATCCATACGTATGTATGTTTTTTTGGTTTTTCCATTATTTTGGTTGGCTGTATTTTTCATGTTCCCATTCTCCTCCTCCTAACACAAATCTGCCCACATTTCCTTGGAGGGTTGTCTGCCTTCTGTGGGAGGACTTGAATATTAGTCCTTCATCTTTTCTGTGTATCTCTACTTTTATTATTCTCCCCTATCATTGATTTATGACATATGTGTAGGCCAAGATACAGTAAAGGACATAAGTCATATAAAAAGAATGCAAGAAGTTAATCACATTATTTTTACCTGTCCCCTGTCTAATATCTCGATAAAAATGCAGATATTAGACTGGGTGCTTGCAAGTGGAAGTATCTATCTGTGCTTTGCAAAAGGTTGCCACACCTTAGTGGAAATAATTATCTTCTGCACAGTCGTAGTGATAATCATGTGCTATTACAAATGAGTGCAGTTTTCTTGGAGTTACTATGTTTAGCAACAGCCCTGTTTTCTTCATCTTCCTAGATGCAGCTGATTCACATTGATCTATTTTTCTTACAGGGGTTAACTTTGGGGGAAAAAAAAATCCATAACTTGAGATGTTCTACAAATTATGCAGTCAACTTCCCTGTGTGTGGGAAAATCACAAGGTCAGAACAGCTAGAGTGCGAGGGATTGTTCTCACCCTGGGAAAAACAACTTTCCGGGCATGATGTCTACCCTGCCAGACTGGTGCTTGATTCAAAAAAGCAGTCATGGAAATATGTAATTCCAACACTGCTTGTATGCTTTATTTTCAGTGTCTTAACATTTTTTGGCTAGCCAGTTCAAAATTAATAATAAAAAAAAGTAAAAAAGAAAAATCCTTCCTGGCTTTAACTGATAAAAGCCAAAGGTGAAGAAAGGGCACTTTTCTGTTCTTTGTTAGTCATGGCAAAATGCAAAAAACTTTTTCTGTAGTAAACTTGTGCAATAAAATGTATTGCATAGTGATTTGCTAGCATTACTATTTGCTAGTAAAATGTGCTGTTGTCCTTACAATAGCAAGCCTTAGAAGAAGGACTGAGCCTAGGAAAAAAGAAGTTCTAAAATATTAACTCTGAGAGTATTAGGTACATCATTGTGTGCATTTTAGAAAACCTAACAGTTTAAAAGAAGAATGACTGAACAGTATGCTTTTCATGGTCAGCTGATCTCCATTCCATCCATGCATTTATTAAATGCTTTTTACTTTATGCTTCATTTGACAGTAGATTTCAGTACATTGGATTAGGTAATTGTCTGGATGCAGTGTAAACCTCGGCATTTCAAAGCAAGCACTATATAAGCTCTAAAAAGTCTATGCTACCATTTCTATTAGCCTTTAGAAAGTCTTCTGATAAGATCAAGATGCATAAGATATTATATGTTAAATTATGCAGCCAGCTGGCTGATAGTGCTGCTGAAGCTGGGGGACTGACAAAAGCTATTGTTAGAGCCAGCCAGAGGTGCTCCTTCCAAAACCGTCTTTTCTGTTGTTGCTTTTTGAACTTTGCATATTAAAAGTTTTTCTGTTTAGTCTCTCCCCAAAGGCTGGATTTTTTTTTTCCACAGGATGATTTCAATGAAAGCACTAAACCAATTTAAAATAAAAGAAGCAGTGGACAGCATTCCCAGAGAATTATTTTTCTTGGATTTTATGCTTCTGTGGTGTCAAACAAGCTGAGTTTTGAAACTCAGTCAGAAGACAATAATCATCTGGGGCACTGTTTGAAGGAAAAGAAAAAAGTGCTATCATCTGAAATCTGGGGGTTTTAGTGGTAATTGAGGATCTGTAATGAAAACACCTTTTATTGCAGCAGCTCTGAGTGGGGATTTAAAAAGAAATTGGCAGTGGAGGAAGAGTGCATTAACATGAATGTAGCAGGAAGCAAGGAAACGAGGCGCACAGTGAGGGTGCCCTAACACAAATTCGTTTCAAACTTTATTTTGTCTAGTGCAAACTGAGTCCTGACTGCTGTAACATACAAAGTTGACTGACCAGCTACATCTTTTGTTTGGTGCTAGAGTCCTTTGTGGCCACAGCCCAGGTCTGTAGCTTCTTTTTGGCACTACTTCTGGAGAGGAAAGCTTTATTCTCTGGAAGCCACAGTTCCCTTCCTACCTCAATACTTCATCCGAGGTCTGGGACTGAACCAGACTGAGACAAATAAGACTCCTTTAATGTAATGTATACTGAAAAGGAAGCGCTAAAACTCTTCGAATGAATCTCACTAGTCTGGACTCCAAAGTGTGGAAAATGAGATGGCTTGGGGAGGGATATGGCAGAGGAGTATAAAATCACATAAGGAGGACAGGTAGGGATTGATGGTGTGCTCTTTCAGGCAGTGCTGATCCAAGACTAATACAGTAAAGGTATCAAGTGCTGGGTTTGGTGTAAGCAGAGGAGGATCTTCATGCAATGGATAGTCAATCTGGGGAGCCCTTGCCACAGAAGTTTGCATTGATTCAGAAGAAAATGGAACAAGATCCAAAGAAGTTTATGAAATAAGTAGAAATGATATCTGGCTTAGAAAACTGCTGGCTTGAAAATGGTTGAATGCCAGTAGAGTATTAGGGGGATGTATCTGCTTTCCCTGCCCTATGCACTGTCCTTGACATCTGCCTAAGCTAGGTGAACTTTTAGCTTGGCCCAATATGACTGTTATGTTCTTGGAGACCTCAGCACAAAGAAGTAAAAATGCACGTGTTCAGTGCATCTACTTCATACCAGAAGCAAATCCTTTTTTGTCCCATGTACAAGTAATTAAGTGAATGCTTCCTAAGTTATGTTGTGTTAAAGTACTACTGATGTCTGGGATGCTCCCTATCTAGGGATGTGAATGAAGGAGAAAAATTCTGTGGAAAAATGAAGTAATGAGTCAACAATGCTCTCCAAGGGAACGATGAAGGTGTTGTGGCCTTCCAGATTTGTCTTGTGCATGTCTGCTGGCTCACACCTAGAGAACTTCTTGGTTGAGCACTACAAAATTATGCAGCAGGCTGAGGTTTCTGTCCTGGGCCCGCTGGATGGCTTGAAGGATTAGTGAATAGGAGGTAGCCAGAACAGAACAGGCATCTGTTACAGGAGCAGTGGCAAGGCGTTTGGGTAGAAATTGTAGTCTTGGGCAGTTTGCATACAGCCTCTCAGCTGGGTTATTCAGAAAGGGAAACGTTCGTTCTTCCTCTTTACTGTCTGTGCAGCCCTAATCCTTCCTTTTTTTCAAATAGTTCATTTCAGCACACAGTGTGGCTTAGGCAAAGTGCTCTCTGTGCTAAACCCACCTCCCTTTGAAACTTAACAGGGTTTATGTTTTCTGCTTTGCTACTGCTGCACATGAAGCAATAAGGTCCACTGCTCTGGGTCCTGCAGCTTCAGGCTGGTGTTTCTTTTCCTTGAGGACCGATGCTGTTGTTTGCTGCAGATTCCCTCACGTCCTGCCTGGCTCCCTAACCTTGCAGCACATGTTTTCCTTTGTTTACTGCCCGCTGGCACCTGGAAAGCAATTATCTGTTTCTGTCCCCGGAGTGCCTACAAGCCCCATGCTTTCTTGCCTCCCACGGTTGACTGCTTTTAAAAAGAGAATGCTGTACCCATCAACAGGTGTTAACAGCATCTGCTATCAACATGGCATCACCCTCTCAGCCCAGCAGCATCCTGCCAAAGAGCTGGCACTCACTTCATTATGCATGCTCCCCATCTGCATGCAGATTCACTTAGCACCTCTTGCCCTAGTGGAACTGGCACGTGTCTCAGTGTGGGCCCAAAGCCACCCAAGCATATGGGCTCGGTCTGCTCCAAGTGTGTGCAGCAGAAACGGTGCATTTGTAAAACAGGAACAGGATTCCCACATAGGAAAGGTAATGCAGCTTTTGGGCCTGGGGCTTGCTTTTTACATGCCTGTGGGTTGAGTGTGCTCTGATCTGTGTTTCTCTGGCTCTTTTGGTATTATTCAGTGCTGTGACAAAGGTCTGTATCAGGTCTTTTTCTCATGTCTGCAGAAGGCCTAATCTTCAAAATGGTTTTTCTATTTGGTTACATTTTTTCAAATGAAAATATTAAAAATCTGATTGCTAATAATGTACCTACAGAAGAGCCTGTTTCCTATGGGTAATATATTATACTGCAGTTGCGTGATGGCTTTTGTTATGTTTCTGCTGTGTCTTTGTTGCTATGCTGTGTCTCTGTATGGCTGTTGCAATTGCAAAAGTCTATGGAGTCATCTGCTTTAGCCTGTTTTCCACAAATCCAAGTAACTTCTGCCCATCACTCTCCCCTTGCCTGTGGGTTTCTCAATGCATCGTTATGTGTTCCTAGATCCTCAGTTTGGCCTCTAAGCAGAAGTGCTTGAACTTAGTACTGACCAGGGTTGCAGTGAGTCTGGTGAGACTTAAGTTGTCCTCTGGATGTCCCTGTTCTACCCCTTGTATGGGGCCATTCCAGTCCCATCTGAAATGCCTCAGCTGTGAGTGTATTTGTCATCTGATGCAGAAAAAGTGGAATGATCCTTCTCATGAGAAAGCCCATTGACTTAAACCACAAACCACTTGAATGACAAAGCCCCAAGCCCATGGAAAGGACATGCAAATGATGTAAACTTCCTATGATGCCCTTAAATCTTCCCAGCCTTTTCTGACTTAGAGAGAAGCCAAAAAAGAGTATGTCCCAGACATCATCATCTGGCCCATAGGACCAGCCATTTGAATGGCAGTGAAGTTTCCTCTGGAATTTGTGACAAAAAGACATTGGAAAATATCCCCTGAATGATTTGTCTTTTGCTTACTCACATTTGGATGCTCAGCAAGGATCGATTCCATCTGAACAACTAAGCAGAGTGTACAGAAAATCTGTGGTGCAGGGAAGGCTTCCTTTCTTACTTTAAAGGTAATTACCAGCAGTGCTATCCCTCGTTAGCCCTGCTAGAAGGGAAGTTGTCCTGTTAGATGCCATGGTAATCCCTCCTGGATTTCTGTAGGTAAGTGCATGGCTTACCTTAGTGCTTATCCCTTCTCCAAAACCTTTTTTGTCTATTGTCAAAAGTATTGTTTGTTGGTTGCCAATTTCTTTTGTTACATTTAGTGCAGAGCCAATCACAAAAAATTAGGCAGGTTATAGTAGTAGTATTATGTCTGATTGCCTTTTGTTTGGAATTAGTATTCCAGGAATCCTGTTTTAGTGGTTGTACTGCTTAGCTACTGAGCAGAAACTTTTAATGGGATAATATTGATCCAGCTGGGACCAGTAGAGCTTGCAAGGTACGAGTCATTAGGCAGCATTTGCAAGGGGTGGCATGAGCACTTCTATTGTCCAGGCAATTTTGGATCAGTCAGTTGGATTTCTGCATTGACCTTTAAAATTGTACTTGTATTAAATATCCATCTGGGTTCTGGTAGCATGATAAATCTGGAGGACTCTAATACACTTTTAAAATATATGTGATGCATAACAAAATGTTGCCTCCCCTCTCAGTTATTTGTAAAATCTTTTGCATACTTAGTAAATGTACCCTTAAGAGATTCACCGAAGGCCATATTTTTTCCATGGGAGACTGAAATGAATTAAATGGAAGCATTAGTCTGAATTGCAAAAAATGATGAGTTGATCAAACCGAACAGAAGTGACCATACTTAATCCTGAATGATTCACCAGTGCTAGTATAAACATTCAATGTGCTAGGTGGAGCTAGCATGTCATTTTTAAAGCAGGAATAGAGAAACCCAGTCCCTCTATAAAAGGACAACATGTGTATATATTTTAGAGCATTCACTACTAAAATTAATGATAGGTTTCACCCCACCTGCCAAAGCTTCTTAGTAATTTTCCTTCTAGCCCCAGTTCAGATAAACCTTTTTAGTGCTCTTGGGTTAATGTGTTCAGGCTGAGCAATCACAACACACTAGTGAGTGTCCTGCCAAGGGACTGGGAGTCAAAGTCTGCTGCTCTGCCCAGCTGGAAAATGCTGGATTGACACCTCAGCCCACGGCTGGAACAGCAGCTGTGGCATCCTGGCAGCCTGGTGCAGGGCACTTGTGTGCTTGAACAGCAGAGATCAGGACACTGTGCGCTGTGTAAATGTGCTGACCATCGGGCTCCTCTGCAAGGTTTCCCCCCATCTCACTCTGTTAGCCACTGGCTAAGAGAGGGTGAAAGGGGAGCAGAGGAGAGGACGGGGCCCCCCAATATATCATGAGTGAAGAAGGGGACAGTGTCCTGCTCCCTGTGCTCCAGGAGGGCCCTTGTATGCACACAAGCTCTTGAACCTCTGAAGAAAAATGGAGAGTGTGCAGAGCTGTCTCCAGCCATCCAAGCTAGGACAAGGCTGAGGTGAAGCTTGCTGAGCCATTTCAGAGCAAGGTTTTGACAGCTACTGTATGAGAAACTGTCTCCTCAGCCCCAGGAGGTGCAGGAGGAACAGGTCCCCCTTCAGTGCCGTGGTTTCTGTTTTGTCAGCTCTGATGTCTCGCTCCTCTCTCACTTTCTCCACTGGGGTTTCTGGACCTTGCTTATGAATCCAGGCTTAAATAACTGACTCTTTTATGCTCTGACTCCATCAGGTGTGGCCCGGAGCATGGATGGGCTCATGCTGCAGCTAAGAAGCAAAGGTACATCCCCAGCATGCAGGTTCCTGGTGTAATTTTGTGTGAAGAGAAGGCCCACTGCTTCCACGGTCACCTAATGGCTCTCTGGTGTTAATATTGGTTCAGTTTTCACAAGGTCCTCAGTGCCAATATGTGAGACCCTGTGTATGGAGAGGTCTCGTAACTGGTATTTAGGGCAGCAGATTCCCAGGGGAGGGATGCTGTGTCTGGGAGCAGCAAGGTAGGGAACAGCAAGGCAAAGGAAAGGTGGAGATTGTGCTGTGGTGCATATCAGAGGTCTCCAGAGGTGGAAGAGGAAGGTGGAGGAGTGAAGCTAGTGGTCCAAGTGTGGGCTTGACAGGTCTGTTCCATGTTGCTCGGTGTAGAGCTTTTAATAGAAACCAGACTTATCAAATTTTGGCAAATGTATGGGCTAGAATTCTTTTAGAATTCTTCCAGAACCATAAATGAGAAAAATGGGTATAAATAGAAAATTGAACTTGGATATAAAGTTTTATTAAATTATTGACAAAAGGAAGAATTTCATTAGGAAGAAAATCCCTGGAAGGAACATGAGGTGGGAAAGGGTGCCAGAAGGCCTCCAATGACTTTGGTGTAGCTCACTGTGCTGGTGCGCTCCCATGGCTTTGTGGGTCCTGAGCCTGTGCAGCTCTGATCTCTGCTGATGACACATGAGCTCATCATTTGACACCAACTGCAGTGTTTCTTCAAGAGCTCTGTTCGCAATATTTCCACAGTATTTGTATCTCCCAGATGACCACAGACCCTGGTCATCATGGTTGCCTCGACAGACCTTTCTGGTTTTGGAGTCTGTAATACTGCAGGCAGACACCAATGGGGTCTACGTGGCATCGCCATTTTCCAAAGCACCTCCCAAATGTGTATGGAATTGTTAGGGTTGTTTCAAAGCATGGGTTATGAGCTTAAATGGTTAGCCCAAAGTAATTCATCATGCTGGCACCAGAGGTAGAGGCAGAACCCATGTTTCCCAGCTTCCTGGTAGCATTACTTTCCTGTTTGCTCAGCAGAAGAGGCACAGGCCCTGGAGCAGGAAAGCCAAGAAATCTAAAAGTAGTGTGTTCTTCCTACAACTTACCAACCATTCACAGCACATATGGCCAGAAAGGAAGTTTAAATAATTCAGTCTCACTCCTTTATAAAGCAGCTCAATTTAACCTGGTTATCCCTACAGTAAAGCTATTACCTGTGCTTACCTTCCTAAAATACTTCTAGCTGCAGTTTGCCTGCACCAAGAAATAGAGGATCTACTGCTTGCAGTTTGGAGTTTGTACCGATGTTTAATCATTCTTGCTGCACCTGACTCTTAGGAGAGTTTGTCTTCCAATGCTCAGGAGGTCAGGCTTGCCATACTTTGCTACAGCCTGTTTTCCATTTGGTACCTTTTTGGCTTTTTATTCATAGTCGTTACCTTTGTTTTGTCACTGACGGAGGAAGAAGCACCACCAGTCAGAACCGTGGCCCCCAGTTGCTGAATGATGCCTTTTCTTCTTTGAGAACTCCATTTCGGGATAGATTGATTTGTACTTGTAGACACCATAGTTGCTTGTAGCTATAGGGTTCAGCCCAGATGTCTCTGACTGCACAGGTCATTCAGTATATAGATTATTGTCTGATGAATTATTCCTGTGGTCCTATTTTAATGTTTCATTTTTCAAATACATTTGAAAATTTCAGAGAAATCAAGACTGACTTCTCAAAAATAGTTCAAGAAGGAAGCCTCAGTGAAGGTGAAACCAGCAAGCTTGTTAAAGGCAGCTGGGGGGACTTTCTAATCCCCAGGTTGTCCAAACATGCTCTTTTGACTCTGTGCCAACATATTCATTGAATTTTGCAAACTCTTCTCACAATGCAAATACTTCCATTTCTAAATCACAGACACAAGGAGGACTGTGAAATCTAATTTCTAAATACAACAGAGTATTTTCAAGCACAACATAAATACTGATTAAAAAAAAAAAGCAATGCAATGCTGACATTTTAAAGATACGTAAACAGTTATATCTGCTTCTAAACATTCCAGGGCACAAGGGAATTTTTGTCTTGCAAATATGGTGTTTGAAAGGGCATTTAGGTCTCTGATGTCCCTAGCTTTTTCCTTCAGTAAACTGTCATGGATCTCCTTGGGTAAACACTGCAGACTGGTCCTGTGATGTTTCCCAGTGAGGTGCTGTAGCCTGGCAATGTGGCTTGGATTTTAATGCCTTTTTTGAAATTCTGAAGTTTTCCCAATGTAAATAAACCTCAGGATTGTCGGCTCACCATGCTAATATGTGTGCAAGTGTTCAAAACTGTATATGCTTTAGTTGCTCCTTTTGTTAGCTTTGCTGGGAGTTAGTTTCCAAGAAAGCTGTACATTAAAGCTCAGTGCCATTACTTCTCAGCCTCTGTGCTCTGTGATCAGCTCTTACACCTGAATCCCCTCTCCAGCCCTCTCTTCTGGCTGGAATCCCCTTGCTATCAATCCAGCATTTCCTAACTGTAGACATCTATGGGGTTAGGGTAAGTGCTCGGTAGCTGGTTACTGGTAAGGGTCCATGAGAAAAGCTGAAGAGTCATCGGTGGCACAAAATGTTTGGGACCTGCTCTGTTAGGCAGCCTGGAGAAGAGTAAGTGCAGAGAACCCTGGGGTGAAAGGCTTGGCATATCCCAGAGTCTCCTTAATTTATTTGTAGCTAAGACCTTGTAGGGAGTACAGAATTGGGCATTGCTCTTTACAGTTTTTGGGCATGTGTGTGAAATGTCCTTCTAAGAGAAGCTTAGCTATATGGTATCATCTCACCATTTGGCAAGATTTTTTCTTGGAAGAAATTTTCAGTTCATGGTCTGTACAGGAGCTATTCACTAAACTGAGTACAGCTCTTACTGCATGTTTCAAAAGTGGATGCAAGGCTCAGGAGGGACAGTCTCTCTGCTTGCCACTTACACAGGGCATCCTGGCTCCTTGCAGTGCTGCTTTTGCCATCGTTATATGCAGGAGTTCAGGTTCTTGCCCGTGGCAGTGTACGTGGTGGCCCTACACAGTCACTTCGGTGCACGAAGTGCACAAGTGAAACTCCAGCTACCCCCCATCACCCTCCAGAAGTCTGAAATGATTGTGCTGATATTGATTTTCAGTACAGAAGCCCTTTCCTCCCACTTCTAAGGATTTTCTTACACATCTTCTGAAGGATGTGCTGACAATAGTAATCGTTTACTTACCTGTTACAAACCAATTACTATCATGTGCAACTTGGTAACAACAGATTCCCTAAAAAATGGACAAACGATTTCTTAGAAGATGGATTAGCTTTCATGCACTATATAAGTATAGTAGAAGAATAATTATAAAGGGAGGTTAGATGTTGAATTTCAGGAGTAGAGCAGGTTAATTTTGTAACATGAAGAATATTGAGGCCAGTATTCCAGGATTTCTGAGGAGAGACAGCCACAGTATTTTGCAGGACCCATGCAAGTGAGTTACTGGGTACAGCCTGATCCTGCCAGGCCTCCATCTGTCTCCTGTCCCTGCCTATTTGTTTGTTTGTTTGTTTTTCCCAAAGTAGCCATTTAAACTAGTGTTGTTATTTCTTATAGAGTCCCAGTAGGGTTGGCATGCTGGATACTCTCGAATGTGCCTGCTGTCTCATGGATAGTTGCTTGTTTTGCATGCTAGGCATATCCTTCAGCATGGACTCATCTACCACCTGAGAGGTTTGAGTTTCAAAAGGTTTTACAGTTTGCATCATTATTGCTAGGGTATCAGGTAGGAATACAGTTTAAAATATGTTCCTAGAAGTTTTGAATAGTTGTAGTTAGGTTTCTGACTTCCAAGGTTCTATTTTTTAAAACCACTGTAACAATGGCTGTGCTTCTTTAGGTTTACATTTATTTATTATGCCTTTAAAGCCTTTGAGAAGGGTTGTTTCTGCAGTGTTTTTCTTTTTGTGAAGAGCTGTGTACTCTAATTGGAATACATATTTTTGGTGGAACATACAGTTTAGTACAATTGCAATATGAATTTTGGGTCTTGCAGTTGTTTGTAGACATCATTAATGATTCAGCTTTCTATAGTATGACACTTCACGGCATGATGTCTTTCTTACACTCAAAATTTTTTTTAAATGAAGTCTCATATTGCCCTGAATCAAAGAGATAATGTACTCACTGCAGCTAAGTGTGGCCCACTTCTACCCTCACACACATGTACGTAATTCTCAGTGACAGATCTGGTAGCTGACAGTAAGATGTGGCCCTAACTGCCTGGGTTTTTCACACCAAACCGCTCTATTGCACACAGTGGAATAACTCAAGTCAGCATCTGATGTTATGAATTTAATAGGCAGCCCTTTCCACTGAATTTAATTTTGATTGATCAGTCAGGTCTTGCACTTTAAAAAAATGGTAATGCCTGTACTTAGAATATTTCTGTTCAATATTGCAGGGGACTGCTACATTTCAGGACAGGTACTTGTAGCAATGTGATGGTAGTCACTGTGCTGTGTTTGCATACTAATCAGATGAGTTCATGAACCATTATACTTGAGAAATCCTCAGCTATGCTCTGTAGAACAAATTTGATCTTTGATACTCAGGGGAAAAACTTCAGGAGCATAGAGCCTTACGTGTCTCTGCTAGCATTTTGATTACTACTTATACATGTTTTGTAGGTCTGGTGTCAAAAATACTTTCTTTAAAACACACAATGCTTAATAAAGACAAATTTGAACTAATTCACTGTGGTATTTTTGCACAAAGCTACGTGGCCTGGAAGCAGTGAAATTTGCATTGCACTCATCTCATCAGGTGATCCCGTTTTAATAGCCCCTCTGTACTAGCATTACAGGAAAGCAGGTATTTATTATGCTGTGATGCACATTTGCATCAGTGGCAACTCTTCACTGATTATGTGTTAATGGTATAAAGTCTGTACCTTTCCTTTGCTATTTTTCAGAAAAGCCTGAAGTTAAACTATGCTTAACTTACAGCTTCTTCACCATAGTAATTTGTTTTGTCACTGGGTGCTCAGGCTAAAATGTCCACACTGCTAATAACTTCCCTCACAGTGATGGAGGCAGGTATCAATCAGGTTAATTTTGGTGCCTCCAGTGGGCTTGGAGAATCAAAGGTGTTAACGTGACACTGTGTGATGCAATGCAATTTAACAAGGTCCAGGTCTTCACGCAACCCCATCCTGCTCCGAAAAGCATGTTGTGTACGGCAACAACCACTACCGAGAAAGAAGTAGAGATTTTTAATAAGGTAAATTTGTCTAACAGACTTCTAGAGGGTGTTTCAGATGCTAGCTGTTTGGGGGGAAGGGGAGGGAAAAGCCCGATGTGGGCTGGAGTTATTGGCATTGTTCTTGTTGAATCTGAGCTGTGACGTACTGAAGGACAAGCCAGAGTATCCCAAGATACACAGAAGAGGGTATTGGGAGAAGCAAAGGGAGAACATGTGGTTTTTGGCTGGTGCACAGCCCACTGGCCACAGGCCTGTGGCAGGAGGGAGGTGGCTGTAGCACCAGATGCTATAGCTGGTCTGAGACCTGCTGAACTCATCACAGCGTTAGCACATGCGGCACATTGAATTTCAGTGTCTCACAGCTCCTGGCTCTGAGAAGAGTTGTAGAAGGGATATCATTTCTGGGTAACATCAGGGTGCAAAACAGCACCTGCTGCTGCTGTGGTCCTGGCCAGCATCTCTGCCGGGAGCAGTGCCACTAACCCAGCTCTCCTGCCAAGCCCAAAGAGGGCCACCATGCTCCTGAGGTGTGCCAGGTCCTCCTTGCCTGCCGGAGATGATGGCTGGGGTTGTGTGTGGGATATGGCGTGGCAGTGACCAGACTGCCCCAGATCTGGCTGGGATGCTGGTGGAGGGGCCAGTGATGGGGGTAAGCATTCAGGCTGGGTGACAGGGACTTGGTTTGGCTCCTGGGACAGTGGTGGAGATGTGGGAGGCCTCACTCCCTGATGCGGGGGTTCTCTTGCTAGTTGCCCCTTCCCTTCCTGGCTCCTGGGGTGCTCTCCTTCCCCTGACCTGGACAGGGCTCCTGCCTGGGCTTCTTGGCTGCCTGCAGATGGGTGAGACGCTGGGGCTGGGGCTGTGGGTGTTTACATCTCCAACAGGCACATGTGAGCAATGTGCCTTTAAGACTAGCAGGAGAGCAATAGTATCTCCCTCCCTCCTGTTAATTGTAGCATGTTTTTCAGCCATGCTTTCCAGTCACATTCGCAGGCTGTGAGAGAGCGCAGCGCTGAAGCTCACCGGCTGAGTGCCGTCCGGACAGCTGCTTGCCCACGGCATGGGTGCCCACCGGTGACGGGCAGCGCCTGGGGCCGGAGAGCTTTGTGCCGGAAGCAGGAGCCCTGTATGCCTGAGTTTCGGTGACGGTGCCGGGCTCATCACGTCACCTGTGCCCCTCACCTGCGTGGCTGTGGCCTCCAGCCGCAGGTGCAGCGTGCTGGCCACCCCACACCCGCGGGCCCTCGCAGGGGCTCCCGCACGAGCTAAGAGCGGTGCTTTGCTGGTGCCCGGGGACCTGCAGTGGGTGATGCAGCGGGAGCCGCGTGGTGCCTGGCCGGGGATGCTGTGGGCTGCCGTGGGAACGCCTGGCTCCCTGAGCGCAAAGTGACTGCAACTAACTCAAGGTTGGGACTACTTCTCGGAGGATGCCCTGGGTATCTCCAGTCACTCCTCTCTGGCCTCACTGCAGAATATTTGGAGTTGCTTGCTTGCCCCTGCTGAGGGGGGACAGAGGCGTAGGCCTCCAGAGGGTTAAGAGCATCTGTCTTTACGCCAAGTGTTCGAGCAGGAAATAATCTGCAGAGATACATGTGCAGCAATTCAACTGCTGCTGCTCTCCCAGGCTGCCGCTGCTGCAGTTCGGTGTGTGAGAGAAGCCGTGCTGCTCACAGAAGATGCTTTCTTGGTATGTCCGAAACACCAGGCATGGCAGCAGAGCCCCCGCTGTCTGAGCTGGGGTAATTGTCTCCATCCAAGAGGAATTATGTTGACTTGCTGGCTGTGTCGGCTCACTGAGGTAGGTGCTGCTGTCTGTGCAATATGCCATGATCTTTGTCGGGGGGGATACAGTCCTCTCCTCAGCCTGGGCTATAAAACTAAAAAAATCTTTCTGTGGGAATGGGGTTTTATTTGCAGCCTAATGCCAGACAGAAATATGTGTGTGTGGTTTTTGTGTGTGCAGCAGGGAAGAGAAAGCAAAGGATACTTAAGTGATACCTTTCATGCCTGGCAGTAAAGTTGTTGCACTTAATTGGAACAAACTTGCCTTGGTATCTGTGGAATACACCTGGGATCTTTTGCTTCTTCCTGGCATATGACCTTTTGAAGGGGTTGGCTGCAGTATGCTGGGTTATGCTTTGGTTCAGAAACAGGGACACAGTGCACTCTACAGGTCCCTTCATTCTGCTCCCGTGGATGTGGGGAGGACAGAGGACACCCACACGGAGAGAGAAAATGCTGCAGACAGGGAGGTGATGTTTTTTGGAGGAGTGAAATTACACTAAAAGGAAGAAAAGAGGTGCTCTTCCTTGAGGAAGAGGGAGTTTTAAGGTCCTAAGGGTTGATCTTGGTGTTTGGAAGTAGCGAAGGAAATTTGTTTTAGAAGCAGCCTGTGTATGAGTCTGGGTTTTGTGTTTTGCTTTCCCAGCTCTGTGGAGAGGAGTTTTGTTCATCTCTGCTAACTGCTTTGCCACCTGCAACCTTTGCTTGAGGATTTTTTGCACCAATACCTGGGAGATAAAAAACTGCCTGTGCCATCAAATTTCCATGGGCTTATTTAGGAAGGTGCCTTCTTGGGAAATCCCTAACAAAATCTGTAGCAGCTAATGCTGTTCCTTTCTCACCGGCAGGGCATGCATTTTTGGTTTGTCTTGAGACCTCCAGTGGGAGCTTTACTCTGTAAAGATTAATCTGAAAGGGAAGTTTTCAAACAATTTCCCCCGGAAAAGCAGGGTGGTGGGCATTGGATATCTATTTGATCTGGTTCTCCGTATGTATGTTTGCCTGTTGGCTCCTGAGCATATGAGCGCAGACCCTGCCAAGGAAACCTGGCTGTGTAGAATAGGTAGGTGCTGCCTGGATTACATGCCTGGATCACATGGACAGAGGTTTGTGCATGTTTCTGGCATTGCAGATCTACTGAAATAGCACAGCCAACAGTGCCATTGCTGTGTAACAGTTTCAGAAGTGTTTCTGTGGCATCCTGGCAGAACAAACGTGTCATTCATAACTTCGCTCTTCAGGAAAAAGAGCAGGACTGTCATCTGCACTGCAAATGTTTTTAGTCAGCTTTGTTTTCTTTAGTCAGGGATTCCTGACTGGAACGTGTTGCTACCTGAGCAGTTTGGTGAGAGCATTTATTATTGCCTCCTCAACTTCTCCAGGGCTCTTGTGGTATGCTTGACTCAGCACTGACATATCTCATAGGGAAGGCTGGTGAAGAATCGCCCTTTTTAGCTGTAATTTGGGCCCAAATGCAGGCAAGAACATGTTTCCTTTTGTGCAAGAACGGGACACTTGTGCATCCTCCTTTGGGATCCTGTAGAGAAGACCTCTGCTGCTCTGCAAGACCTCTGTGTTGGAGGTGGAGGAGCAGAAGTGGGTCTGGTGGGTTTGCTGCCGTGTATGGATCAAGAAGCTACAATCCCTGCCAGGGACGGAGGCTGTGATGATGCCTGGGGAGTAGCTGCTTTTCTCTGTCCTGGGAAAGAGAATCCCTTCTTACTCACACACTAGGTAGAGCTGGGCAGCAGTGTTCCACAGCAACACTCATGTCTCCCACAAAGAGGAGAAAAATCTCTTCACTTCACTCAGAGAGGTGAAAACATAAATGTATGGAGTCTCACCAGTGTAATACTGGTGTAAGGTCATCTGAATGACTTCTCTCTGGAAGAGCACTTATAAAAGGTGGTGAGCGTTAAATAGCCAATTGCCTGTGGAGAAAACACTAGAAAAGTTATATGGTAGTCATCTCATTTACTGCTATTTGCACACAGGCAGAATGGTGATTAGATCTGGCTGAATTAAAGTAAAATGCTTCTCACAAACATGATTTCAAAATTCAAAATTAATTTGGTGCTTGCCAGCCAGCAACTGTTTTGGTCATCTTTGTGCCCCTATTCCAGCAAGTGAATTGTTCGAAAAGTACTTTTGCGAAAACAGCAAAATGTTGGAGCGTATTCATGTGTGATGTGGTCTGAAGGAGCGGATGGGAATACATGCCTTACAGCCATACTCCCATCCGCTCAGGAAATCAAACCGGTACATTTGAACTACTGATTATTTCTAAGCAGCCTTTCTGGTCAGTAATAAAGTTTTGCATTAAACTCTAATTATGTGGAAGTCGAGAGCTATTTGCTAGAGTTAATAATGGTAATTTCTAAAACTGTGATTTATTAAATGGGGGCTGGTCACCATTGTGTGTCACACATGCTGTACTGATACCTTCCTCTGCCTGAGAGTCACATAACTGCCCATCTTGTAAAGCAAGGGTAGGGTGCTCCTTGACATGCCCCATGGGTGCTCTGCTGCAAGATAGGGCTAAGCTTGATGTTCTTGTGGGCCCAGGGGAGACCTGGCAGCGGCGATGCTGGAATCCCTGCAGGGTTTGCCTTTCTGGAGACAAATGCCTGGCCTTATCCATCAGGTCCCACGCCTGGCGAGCCACACTGGGATGGCTGGCCAGTCATGTGCTGCTCGGCAGTCACAGGTGGTGCAGGGAATGGATAACAGACAAGTGCAAAGGGAATAAATTGAATCTTCAAGAACTATTTGCTAGGGAGTGATTTCTCTGCTTTCTGTGGAGAGGTAAATGAAGGCCAGTCATTAGGTGCCTGCACTTTGTCAGTGACCATTGCATCTTTATGATTTGGATGCTGCTTGTAAACCAGCTACAGGTGATCAAAATCAAAGCCTGTGGTCCAGAAACTGTTGAGTCAGAGATAAAACCGTGCCTTTCTGATAGTGCTGGAGTATCTTTAAGAGACTGTGCTATTGCATTTGAAATCTATCTGGCTTTGTACCACCTATAAAATGCATTCACAGTAGGTGGTGGCATCAGCCTCCTCTTAGTGAATGCAGATATTTATATTATGCAAAAGCTTTTTTCACTTTGCTGCATTCAGATGATGACTGGAGATACCATTCTTGTTATACAAAAAATTGAGTCTGACTTTAGAGGTGAATTCAAAGAGCAATTTCTATTTAATATATATAGCAACAAACAGGAACAAAGCTGCTAAAAGATTACTTTAATGATGAATCATTATATGGCTCTCACCAGTCTGAAAAGCAATAAAAGTCAAAATGGAGTGCTAGGATTTAGTTGCTTAGAAAATGCGTAGAAAGGGACCTGTATTGTAGAGAGTGTTTTACACCACATCAAAGTAAAAATGTTTTGAGGTGCAAAAGTATCAAGTGACTTTCCACCCCAAAGATAAGAGGCAGCTGCTACCTATTGTTTATTGTTCCAGAAGGTTATTTTCTTTGGTTGTTAGTCACTCTTAATATTTTTTTTTTTTTTTTTAAGCTCTGACTGATTTCCCACCCCCCACTCTGTTTCAGGGCAGATGCTGTCGTAATACTTTTTCTTTTGAATGCTATCATTTTTTATTACTAAGCCTAATTAAACGCTGTAACTTTTGAAAATCAGATTAATTTGAACTATCAGCCCAATGCAAATGCTGTAATCATCAGAGATCATAAAATGTTCAAGGGACTGTAATTTTACTACAGAGCTGCAGTGGCATGTGTCCAAGGAGCTTGCTACCTTTGTTCAGATGACATGGATTGTAATGCTTGTGCTTCTGTGTAGTGCAACATGAGGAGAAATGATACATTCCTCAGCTGTTGGATTGCACATTCTGGCCATAAGTCAACAGACAGTAGAGAAATGACATCACTTCTCCCATCACTGAAATACTCTTTCTTCACTATAAATATTGTGTGAATTCTATGGTTTCTGCACAATAGGTAAGGGGGCAGATAGAGCTGGGAAGTTGTTGCACACCAAAATTGCACTTTATTTGTGAGCTAGGTAGTGGTGGACGTGATAGAGGCAGCCCCACTGTCACCCAAAATGTTTCCACCCTCGGGCCACAGTCCATGAACTCAGGTTGCACAGAAGCTACTTCGGCTGGCTTGATCTCCAGCCAGGACACACATTGATCATCACTTCAGTCTCCTGGGCAGTGGGACAGATACTGTGAGGTTCTGGTAATGTGGTTCCTTTTAGACCAATTTTTGGTATTTTGGTCTTTTTTTTGCCACAGATGTTAGGTAGCAAATAATTAATGTTGGTTCCAACTCAATCAGTGGCAAAGTTGGTCTCCCTGCTCTGTCCCAGCTTTATTTCTGAGGTGGTAACATTAGGGAAGATCTCACTGGTCATTATGGATGTAATTACCTGGCCCCAAAAGACAGAAAGCCGTTAATCTGACAGTGCAAACATTTACACTGGAGTTCGTTGTTTAGACTTTCTTTGCAGCAGAGGAAAAAGGCACACTGAGGGAGCCATTACCCTACTTATTTTAAGAGTCTACAGTAAGATGAGATGAATCGCAGACTGGAAATGCCCAGTCCTCTCTAGTCATGCAGATGGAGTGTGGCTGCAGCAGTGGATGAGATGAACCCCACCAAGCAGTGGCGGGTGGTATCAGTCCTCATCCAGCAAACTGCTCAGCTCCACCTGGGCTGCTCCAGGCTCCTTTGAGGGGTTTGGTGGAAATGAGAGGCACGGTGGAGGACCTGACCGTGCAGGTTTAACTCTGCCTTACTGAACTTGAGTCGCTTTGTCAATCCATATTATCAAGAGTGGCTGTGAGTGTGTGCTGCTGTTTGCCACTGAGCATCCCAATAGCAGATACCACTTATGTTTCTGCTCACTGAGACCTGGTATTGCTACTTGACTGTAAATACAATCTCTTTGATCAGTACTACAAGTCACGCTTTTTTCCCCCTGTTAAATAGCAATAAAATCTTCCAGACTTCTATGTTCCAGGCTTTATGGTGAAACCGAAGTGGGAAAATCTGTCAGTTTAGAGACTGATGTGGAAGATACATGTTTGTGCCAGTGGGCTTTGCGGACCTCCTGCTCCTGCCCACTTCCCCACCACCTTGATTGGATGCAGGGAGTTACTACTGCAGAGAGAAGACTGGTAGTATGAGACTTGTCCCGTAAAACATTTTATATTCGGGATTTACCCAGCAGGCTCGTTTCAGCCAAAATATGGAATTCAGGAGTGTGTTTTCATGCCAAGACTTGTAGCATTTGACCATGAATGCCTAGCTCCATTCTTTTTCAGCATATGCGACATTCAGGAAGCTCTGGGCAGACATGTGTGATTTTGTAACAGCTATTGCTTGCAAAGGAAAAAATAAAAAAGATTGCAGGAGCATATTAATTATCCACAGTTTAATGTATATAGTGGTTTGCAAACAGATATTGTGGACACTGTTATCTGAAAGACTGTAATTTTAATGGTCTAATGGGGGCTATTTTAAGTCCATTGAAACTCTTACAGTTATGGTTTAATTTTAATATGGAATCTATTTGGAAAAGCCTGTATTTTTAGATTTTATGGTACCCAGTTTTATGTGTTGGCTTATGACGATAAAATCATAGTTGAATGCTGGAACGAATGTGAATATATCTGTATCAAAGCGGTCTCTTGTCTTGATAACTTACCTATTTTTAAATGTTAATCATCACCTTCTCCATTTTCTAAAATTGTGCGCAAATATAAAACCTCATGTAAGCTTGTAAGTCCGAGAACTGTGGTGTGAATATGGCAAATACTGTCTAGCAGTCCTCAGTTCTGTAAGGCATATGTGATTGTTAGGATAATGTTGTTTGACCTCCTGATAACACAGGCTATAGAAAATTTCATCCAGCAATTTCTCCTTGCCTTTCAGAAGCATATTCAGCCTTATTTAAAGAGTGCAGATAACTGGAACTCAAAGGTGTCCTGAGGGTAGTTGTTTCGGTGAGTAATTATTTCCAATGATTTAAAAAAAAAAAAAATCCAGTCTGAGTTTATTTCCTTGTTCCATATGTTGAATCTTCTTCTTCCCTTGTTGACTTAATTAAGAAGACTGCTAGTAATGGAAATAATTTCCCATCATGTGGAAAAATCATTGTTCAGCCTTCTTTTTGCTAAAGTGATCATATCTTTTAAACTCTTTCCACACAATCTGTTTTCAGGCCCTCAAAGTCTATGCATTTGTCTCCCAGTTTTTCAGCATCTTTTTGAGCTGTGGACGTCAGAGGTGGTTGTTCTGGGACAGCAGAGCACCATATTCTACTGATATTCTCACTAACACCATAAGCAGAAACAACATCACCTTTCTAACCTTCAACAAAAATACCTCTCTTCAAACATCCAAGTGTGTCATTAGATCCCGTAGCTCCAGCATGGCCTTGGGACCTCATGTTCCGTTTATCTGAGCTGACTCCCATATATATTTTTAAGTCTCTGATTTCTAACATACAGTTCATCCCTCTGTAAGTGGGGTAGATCATTCAGTGTTGCATTCTTTGATCCTAGACAAGTAGACTGGTGTTTTCCTGTGCTACAGTGTCTGATCTTTGACAGGGCCGAGCATATGAAGGGGACTGAGTTGTTTGTCTGCAGTCATCCAAGTTTGGCAATATTTATCACTTAAGCCAGTTCTGAGTTGCATTCATTGGGCTGAGAAACTTGTCTCTGCAGGCCCAGTTAAAAGCACTTCCATTCACTGATGGTTCCTCATTAAAATTACATCTTGTCGATTATCAGTGATTTTTAAAGTGTTCTGTAGTAATTTCATGTAATGATATTCTTACAGTCAGTATGTGGTGTGTCACTGAGCTGTTTGCGAAAAAGAAGCCTGCAGTGCTGGCACAGCTGCTATCCCCCCCCCTCCCCAACCTGCGTTATTAAGTGTATTAAAAATCATTTCAGAATTATCCAAGAGGGCTGACTGAGGTTCCCATCACATGCAGTCACAACCATCTCTGCTGCTTTCCATTTTCTGATGGCCATTGATTGGGTGATGTTTTACAGGAGAGACTGAACAGATTTCTGTTGCTGTTGAGGTATTCATAAAATCACCCAAGACAAAGATAAAGCAAATTACAAATTTGGTGTTTGAGCACTCTTCTGTTTCCCCATACTTTTTGTCATTTTTGGGTTTCCTGCTGGTGTTTAATTTAATTACTTACTTTTCGTTCCTTAGGAGTTCAGACCTGTAGCAATTGCTCTGTGATGTTACTCTGGGGCTGGCTAACCATCCTGACTGCTTACAATTGCTGGAGTAATATATCCCTTTGTGGTCCATCAAAAACTCTCCTGTTCAGCTCCTCACCTCACACTGCTGGCATCCAGGTCTTTTCCTTAGCTTGATCATCTTTTGCATTGCTCCTCCCTTGAGATACTTCCCTTCCAGCCAGAATATGGAGTAAAACCTTTCCTCCTCTGATTGCTGTGGTGTTGCTTGCTATTTCCCATCCCCTCAGTGCTCACCCTGGTATTTCTTATTCATTTAGCACCCCTTGTCCATATCTCTGGGAGTCTATAATTCCACCTTGATTACTTTTTTCTCTCTCTTTTTGCCATCTTAAGTTTTTCACAGTTTTTTCTTGAACAGTCCATTTGTTTCCTTGACATAACAATTACTGACAGCCTGGTATCCTGTCTCCAACAGTGGCAAATAGCAGATGCTTAGAGAATAATATAAGAAACAGGGTGAGAATATAATAACCCTAATATATCCTGCCAGCAGTGATCAGCATCATGTATGCCTGACTGTGTTGTGAATGTGTTTAAGCACAGCCCAGTGGGGGACATAATGCCTAAAACCATGTGGGTGAGGAAAGGATAATTTTACAAGATGGCAAATTTTCTTGCATAACTGCCTCTCTCCAAAAGCGCTGCCCTCCCCTTGCCTGGCGTTGCTTTGCTTAGCACAGAAAGCCATGGCAATGCCGTGCTTGTTTCTGAGCCAGTCCTGGGGTTCATCTGCAGGGCTCCTTGCTTCTGATTGATTGAGTAGGACTTGTGTTTCTCTCTCTTGGAGGCTCCTTGAGGAGATGATTGCAGTGTGGCAAGATGAAGGGAGAAGTCCTTGCGTTTGGTTATGAGCCCTTATATGATTGCGCTGCCTGACAGATTCCTCTAGCTTTCAAGTTCTGGCTAGTCGTAACACAAGCTGACATAGCTGGAAGTGTGATGTTGCAAAAAATTTTGTGAAAATCACGGCCGCATGGGGGAGGGAGAGACCCAAAACAGTATCCCTAACCTCCAGAGAGGTTCCAGGTGTCTGTCCTGCTTGCCCCGTGGCAGGGCAGCCCAGGAGCACTACCAGCACGCACACAGTGGCCAGGCGACTGGCAGCACGGGCTGGGCCCAAGCTGCATAGCTGCTCTTCTCCATCAGTGATTTGGAGATGCAGGGCTTCACATACAGCACGTGGGAGGCTGTGAGCATTACCAGAATGTGGACTTTGCTATGGTGTGACATTGAGGTGTATTACAGCAGCCAAGGTTGTAGGAAGATGTATGTGGGGGACTTGGGGGGATTTTTCTGTCTGCATCTTCATGGTTACTTTGGGGTTCATTTTTTATTTCCAGATTTTTTGTTTTCTGAAAAATTCTCCAATATTCCTTTAAGTCTGAAACAAGGCCTGAACTGTGTGAGGCAAGTAGAAAAACATATTTGGATTTTTTTAAAATGCTAGGTTTGAAGTTGCATTTAAAAATACCTCTATTAGCAAGTAGAATATATTATCCAGGGCACTGAGCAGCTAAATCAGAGGTGTGATGTTGCAGGCGTTAGACCTCTAATTACTAGTTCTTCAGTTGCACGCTTCCTCTGTTACCATCACTACTCCTGCAGCCAACACGCTTACCGTAGTTTGATTTATCCTCAGCTGGTGGTCAGCTTTACTGATAGGATGATTTTGTTTCAGAGTCATGTTTTCTTCACGTGATATATTTTCTTTTGTGATTGTTGCTTTGCTCATTACTATCTGCAAAATTTTTGGAGAAGTCCTTGGAACTTCCTTAGGATAACATAAAAAAGACCAATGGGAAGGCAGAGGCACTTTATTGACATGACTGGCCTTCAGTACCCAGCTCTTCACTGTTTGACCTCACCAGTAAGCATAAGGGTTCTTCTGTTCATAAAGGTGAGTCCATACGTCCCTACAGCTCTAACTGCTCCAATGCATGCCATGTGATTGTTGAATAAGATTGGGGATTATTCTTCCTGTCTATTTTTTTCCCCCTCTTCTCCCAGAAGCACAAGAGTGCCTATGAGGTATGAGCTAATGAGCTATGCCAAGTGATCCTAGCAGTGGCTTTAAGGGATGTTCAGGAGAACAGGGTGAAGCACACAGTGCGCCTTTCCCAGATGGAGGTTTCCGACTTTGTGCAAAGTTGTGCATGCCAGAGCTCAGGAGTGTGTGCATATGTAAATTGGCTTGTTATAAATTCAGGGCAGAAAGGCACATAATTCCTTTGATGCCAAAGGGAACTGTATCTAGAGACTCAGAGTAGAAATATGCCTACCGATATATGTTTTAGTTCTGTATAAATCATCTGTAAGTATAGCACACTCTATTCATTTAGCTAGTGACAGTGTTATTTAGAGGTGATGTGAAACAGTCACAAAGTAATAAGGACTGCCTGAGAAGAAAATATGTGCTAAAGCTCTTAGGTGTAATGCTAATTTAAATAAAATATGTGCTCTATTGGGGCTGTAGAATATTTCTCTTAGAAATCTTAATAAAATTCCAGTCTTGGATGCTTAAAAGTTGGTTTTCTTCAAAATGAAGATGCAATGATTATTTAAGAATGTTTAGACTCATTTTTAGGTTGGGTTGATTCATTCTTTTCTTAAAAGAATGTTTTACGGGTATCTTAGCAGTAGGGACACCTGTGCTTATTTAATGTATGTAAATGCAGTCCAGCAGCGTATACCCCTAACCGCAACAGAAAGCACGGAGAGCTAACTGCTCATCATGCTGCCAAGTCAGACCATGTTTCAAGTTAGGCTGATAAGCAAGGGCATGTTAAGTGGATATTACTTTAATGATTGTTAATGTTGATACAGTGCATAGAAAAGAGTGTAACTCTTCCGAAAAGCTGAATAAAAATAAAAGTTGCAAAGAGAAATCTCCTAACTTTATATTAAACCAAATCATAAATATGCCAAAGGGTAATAGAAAGCCATTCTACCTGGGGGGGTTTATTGTCCCTGCTCGTTATTTCTCTAAAGGTTATTCACTGTTTGTGTGGACATTATACTGTAAAATCTTTTGCTGAAGGGATAACCTTGTGCTACTTGCAAGCAAAGTTTGGTTAGGTTGGAGTTATTGCTGCCATCTTGCAGTACGGATGCTTTCTAGTGATGGCACAAATATTAGAACAAACAAGTCTTACTAACTTTAAGTACACCTTTATATATATTAAAAGTGTGCATTTTTAATGTTTTAACTATTGGAATGTGGATTAGAACAGAGTCATGATAAAAGGTTGCTATATTGACAGTATCAGCCTATGGTAGTGCTGGATCAGGTCCCCTTTTCAGCCTGAGAAGCAGTATTTTTTTCCAAGGTGAGATGAAATGTTTTAGTCTGTGGTGAGCCCTGAAAGTAATAGATGCTGTTAACTGGAGATTTAAACTTTGTCCCTGGCTGCTGCTGGCTGTAGATTTTATGGTAGTTCTCTTTTTATTTTTCCAACTTGTGTTGTATAGTTTGTGTTGATTTAGTCTATCAAAGTAGGCTGGAGAAACTTGGCTCATCTTGGGCTTCCAATTAATTTTCTGAAGAGTATGGTAGACCTCCTGTGCATTGGGAAAGAGCAGATGTGGATACTGTGCTAATGATGCGAATTTGGGAGAAGAGATACCCAGGAGGGCAAGTTTCCTCCCTCCCTGCTGAAGCAGTAAGCTCCATGTGCTCACGGGGGTCCCTTCCATTGTTGTTTGGGCTACTTGGGCTTATGGGACTCCTTTTCTCTCCTTCCTCACCTCTCAGAAAAGAGAATTTCAAAGGTCGCAGGTTTTTTTTAATGTATATCTTAGGGGGAGGAGATGGCTTGCAGTGATTGTTTTATTGTCCTGACATGTAAACTCTTCAGTAAATGCACATGATGACGTGTGTGACAGGATGAGAGGCAGTTCTCCTGTTGTCCCAGGCCATGAGAAGACACCTGGGCATGGATAAGCAGACTAAGCAGGATTCTTATTGTTTCATAACTGGCATCACACATTTTGGATTTCTTTTTTTAACCTGACATTTTTAAGTCTACCCAGACTTTAGGGTGGTGTTTCTACAGTAGACTGCTTAGCATTGCCACTCTTCCTGAGTGTACAAAGAGTTTAACTACCTGATTTTTTTTAATTTTGAAATACAGCTCTTTAATGTTTACAAGTATTTTCACATTTTTTATATCACTGTTTTTACACTATATTAGGAAAGTTCATACTTCACTGATGAATGCAAAGTTCAGCATGTTGACATCTAACTGTTGTGTAGTGACTTGCAGAGCAGTGCAAAATGACTGTGCTAATCTCACAGGGTGTTTATTGCTTCTACAGTACTGGTATTTTGTAAGGGGAAAAAAAAGAAAGGGAAAAAAAAAGATTTTTGTTTCATGCCATGCAGCTGAGCTAATTATTCTGGTGGCAGGTCTCAGGTGGCTCTCTGTATTTCCTTCAAGTCTGCTACCTGTTGGATGGCATGTTGGCACATGTTTTGCTGAATGAACCTTCCTGACCAGTATGGCCAGTGAGGTCCATTACAAACATCCCTTGACAGTAGCACTGGCATACGTAGAATGGCATGATGGAGAATTGAGCTGGTATCTGTGCCTGTCTCAGCAACTGTTATCTGTTTAATGTTCATGAATTTCACTTTTCTGAGCCCCTCCTGAGAGGGATGAAGCCAGGAGAAGTTATCTGCCACAGCTGTAAGACAAACAAACACTTAAGTTTTTGTGTGATGCTTTCCAGCATGCCTCTACCGTGCTGTCCAAAGGATCTCTTATTAAGGCTTTACAAGCTTAGCTAGTCGTGTAGCTTTAATGCTCTGTTTGTCATCTGGTTATTAGCTGTGGCTGAAGGAAGAATTAAATCCAGAATCCAAATGAAAGACTCTCAGTGTATCTGTAATAAACAAACAAAGAAACAAGCCCCAACCTCTTCTTACTCTCTTAAATAGTGTCACTCTACAGCTGCATCAACGTTTTTGTGTATAGGCTGTGTCCTGGGCCATGGATTCCAGAAGATAATTTTGATCAGGAGATGACTGTCAGCCACATCACTGCCCCAAGCAATGATGCATTCAGACCCCTCTATAGAGTTTGCAAGTGGGTTTAGAATGTTGTCTTACATTGATGTAGAAGACTGCATCTCCCAGAGATGAGTAAAAAGCTCGCTGGAAACACTTTGTGAATAATAATTATAGAGCTGTATTCACCTCTGATTTTTGTTTTGAGATTTGTGGGAGAAAACTGTGCATGCTGAGATAGATAGAATTTTCTCTTTCACTACATGTTGCTCAGAGAATTCTTTTTTGCTTCTGGCTGATTGAGGAAAAATGAGAAAATACTTAAATTGAACACTAGACTTCCTAATAGTATGAAAAGCTTCCTGAGTGGCTGAATGTATGTTGTAATGGCAGTGGTTTCTTTGAAGATGGGTAGCTGAGAGGTCAAGCTTGAAAATGTTGATATAATTTTCTAAGATATTTTAGTTTAGTCAGAATGATAGATTTTTGACTGGAGAGGAAATAGAAGAAAAGTGTGAGGCGTCTTTTTTTTTTTTTTTTTTTTTTTTTTTTTTTTTTTTTTAATGATGATAGGAAGAGGTAGCTCCTTTTGGACAAGAGGCCATGTTATCCCCTTCTTGTTTTGCACAAATGTAGATGCTGACTCTGGAAAAGATGAAGACCCAAGGGCAAATTACTGCCTGGAGTTGTTGCTCCCATCTTTTATACTAGCTGTTGCTGTACTGCTATATAGAAATCCATTGCAATGGCAGTGTTGAGGTATATGTAATTCTGGAAATGCATGTGTTTTTTAATGACTTCTGAGGCTAAATTACCTGTTTGTTAACGGTTCTTTGGCTGTCAGAAAAGCATTTGAGAGTGCTCAGTGTTTACAGATTCTGTAATCTGTTTCCTGGAGTTTGGGGCAGTTACTGCTCATGGCAGAGCTCTGCAAAGGGTTGACTTTTTGGTTGGTATGGTTCATTTCTGTGCAATGTCTGAAGCTTGTCATAGAATATAACATCTCCAGATTAAACATTTTCCCAAGTTAGTGACTTTTATGTGGATGGTGATTGCAAGCAAGGAGGGAAGGATATTACAAAGGGAAGTTTTATGTGGATTTAGCAAATAAAAGCTACATTATATTTATGTAGCAGCCACATCCTGTTAAATGCCTTTGAATATCATATGCGACAGCATCTCTCCAAATACCAATTAGTGTTTCACTGTAACTGCAGTGGCTGAGGTGGATTGTGAGTCCCAAGCTACTGAAGGGTTCCTTAAATCAAGACATCGAGTCTTTCAGAATAAATATTTTACTGCTCAGGTTTACACTGTGTGATTATTAACAGCACTGAATAAATGTGTGAAACCCTAGAAGCTGTGTGCAGTGTCTTACCCAGAAGAGTTCCTGGTAGCTGTGAAAACTCTGTCGACAATCAGCAAGGGGTTACGTCCTCAGGATCCACAGTCTCCTACCCATTATGTGAAGAGGAGGAAGGAAAGAGGGGCTGACCCTCAGTGCAGGAACCTCTGAAGTTTGCAGCTGAATACCTACCAGAGCTGAATGGAGAAATATCTCATTTGTCTCAAATTTACTGAAAATGTCCCTCGAAACAGCTCTATCCCACTCTGCTCTATATTCAAAATAAAGATAATAACTTTGTTTTCTGCCTTCTGATTACACTCAATGAAATGCACAAATGCTGGCAGGATGAGACTGAATATCATGTTCTGAATGTGCAGTAGTCTTTTTTTCTGAGAGGCTTTATTTTATGATTTAATTATTGCATGACAAGGGTTCATCTGTGCTCATAATAGGAAGGCAATTTAATTGAATTCTTAATTTTATAGGCAGGATCTAAAGAATTACTAGAAGGTGTTTCTCATAATGTTGACAATTCTCCTTTTATAACACTTATTTATAGGCATTTCGTGGCTGACACAGATGTATGTACAGAAATAGTACATATTTATAGACTAAGCCTATAGTTTAAGGCAAATAAGCAGACCTTGCCTTTAGTAGAATATTCTCCTGCATAAGGACTCTGATTTTAAATAGTGTGGATAATGGTGTCTTTGCTATCTGAGGAGTGTATGGGTATGACTCATAGTGTCATAAATACTATGGCTATTACAGTGAGCATCCAAGTGAAATTACACAAAATTATATATTTGCCAGGGTTCTTTTCTCTAACAGCCAAACTTCAAAATAGAAAGCTTTATTATGCATTTTGATGCATTTGAACTACTGAATGTTCTTGCTGGCCCACTAGACAGTTTAATAGGGCTCCTGAACATCATCAATAATTCATGCATCTCAAACAAGGATGTGGTACTTGTTGTTCAACTATAATCTGAACATACGATATTGTGAGCTACCATAGGATGCTCAGAGGCATGCTAAGTGCTGGCCCTTGACCTTATAGAGGTGCAAGGTTCTTGGATTTGAACTTACTGTTCTTTGTCAGGCTTCTAAGAAAAATCTCATGCTGACTTCCTGAGTTCTGTATTTGCTATCTGGATAACAGCCAGATTGTGCCCCATCTTTGTTCAGGATGCAGAAGAGTGTGAAGAACTCCATGGCTATGCAGCTTTCAGGAGTCAAGCTACAATCCCCAGGCAACTGTGAGCTGTGTTGGTTTGAAAACAGCTTTTTTGCACTAGCTTAAGGACTGGTAATGCAGCACAGTGGTGCACCCTGCCAGTGTGATGTCTGTGTTCAGTAAGCTGGGGAGCAGCAGGAGTCTGTTCAGCTCTGTGCCATCCTGACATTGCTTAGGGGTTGGGGAGACGCAGTTTCACTGGCACTGGTGCTGTGTTCCTTATGCCTTAGGCACAGGGCTTCCAGCAAAAATGGTCCGGAGCTCCCATTTTTCCATCCAGACTGCAATGAGGTTAGTCCTAACAAAGTGCAGCTCGTTCTGGAAATAGTTTTCAGGTGGTGGGTGTGTTTGAAAAGAAAGATGATGGTTCTTCACTTGCTTTTGGCTGTAATGATGGCATTAAGATTTCAACACTTCTCTCTTAACAACTGCTGCATTTCAGTGATCCTTTTCCTCTGGCTGGCTGGAGTGTTTGGGCTGAGATGAGAATTCTGGCTCTGTGGTGAAAGAGCAAATGATGAAAGTGGCCGACAGTGATTACCAGCCATCTTGCGCTTATGTCTCAGAGCGTTCGCTAGTAAGAAAAGGCTGGTTGTTCCACACCAAGAGCTACTGCGCTTGCTTGTCTGGGTTGTCTGGGACGTGCAGCCTGAGCAAACCCACTTTCCCATTAGGCCGTCAGCAGGGCATCTGAAAGCATACCTCGTGTACCATGCAGGACAGTGTTCGTCATGCGGAAGTTGGAAATCCTAGCATTTGCATCTGCAGATCAAAGCTTGTTTCTGAGATGTTTGAATCTGACATTAGAGGGCTGTGAGTCCCCACTGATTGTGGCTGAGCTTTGAGCAGTGCTGCCTCCATTGCCTGTTACATGTCTGGAGCTGC
Organism: Harpia harpyja; assembly: GCF_026419915.1. Lineage (NCBI taxonomy): Eukaryota > Metazoa > Chordata > Aves > Accipitriformes > Accipitridae > Harpia > Harpia harpyja. The sequence continues at coordinate 15,688,823 of NC_068957.1, forward strand.
TGCTTATACAGTGGTACAGGTTGTGTTGCTGTTGCCCAACTGCTCATCACCAATGAAGTAGCTCTGAAATGTGACAGGATGATACCATTTCATAAGGAATTATTTTATCCCTATTTTCCTCTCTCATTGCTGTGACAAGTGCTGGAGTCCCTCCAGACTGTCAGTGGGCTACAGCCTGGGACCCTCTTTTCAAATCTGTTTTGTGCTTTATTTCTTGGTGTCGTGTTTTGTTTCCATGGAAACTCCCCAACCTAACTCAAATTATATGACTGTCAGGTGCATAAACAATGCAGTCATTAAAGAGCATTCTCAGCTCTGGACAGTTGCTCGTCATGTGTCCTACCAGGCAGGCAGTGTGGTGGCAGGAGAGGCTATGTGGCCACCAAAACTTGGTGGGAGCCTGCAAGGCTTTGGCAGAGCTGGGGAAGCCAGCTGCTGCACCCCTGGAGAGGAGTTCCCTTTGGCTGGTGTTACTTGAAGCTGTCGTGCCCATAACAGTTATATCCATAGGAAAGGAGGAATATTTTGCCATTATCAAAAGGATGTGCTTGGGTTACATGTAAAAGCTTGTCTGCAAAGTTCATCTTGAAAAGAACAGATTTACAACAGTAGTAAAGAAGTTAAACAGAAAATATGTTGTTTCCAGGAAGAATGGGTTAACCACAAAGTGTACCTTGGAGTGAGAGGTTAACTTCTATCACTGAGCATGGAAATATGCCTGTGAGATATCCAGGCAATTTTTGTGTCCATAGTGCTGTGATGAATAAGAATGGCTGATTAACATCAATATTTCCCATCCTGCTTGCACCCTGGCATAACATAAACTGCTCATGGCAATATCTTCCTCCTTTCAGTCCCACCCCTACTGTTGTCACTGAAGGAGAACATCAGTAACAGAAAAAAGCTTACTTTAATGATGTAGAGACAAAAGCACTGTGCCTGAAAGAATAGTTTTTCCCTTCCTGTCTTTGTGAAGCTATACAGATACCATTATATTGGTAACCACTTTTTGTAAGTGCCACATTAGCAGGACAAAAACCCAGTGCACAAGAGAATTTGCAGCCCTTTAAGGAAGAGCCATTAGATTGTGAGATAAAATGTGGGTCTGCATCTCTAAAAATAAGATATTTGCATCTGTATAAGGACTTCAATTTTGGTAGCCAGGAATAGTCTAGGCATCTTCATTGTAATTATTAAGAATTACTAACTTGCACAATTACTGCTTTGAGAGAGATGTGAATGTACATGGTATTTCAGAGGACATGGAGAAGTGAAGAATTTATTGCTATTTAAAAAAAGCTGGAGGAGTTTACTCGTTTGCTAGCAAATAGTATAGGAATTCAAAAATTGCCAGGCTGGAGAAGGCTTCAGGTCCGTCTTGTTTGGCGTCTCAGCTCTGACAGACGCTAAGGTTTCAGAGGAAGGGAGGAGACCTGTCTTAGGAGAGGTGAGAGAATTTCTTCAGCCAGTGAAAGCCAGTAGGTGGAAGAGGGAGGACAGCAGAGATGCAGAACGGGTATTAATTTTGTTATAACATTTTTTTTTCATGGCTGTCACTTTACATTTGAAAAACCCTAAAAGAAAATAATCTGTTTGGAAAGTGGTCAGTGCCAGGAGGTTGTTTCACATAAATCAGCAGCTACTCTGGTTTATGAACATGAGATTTTGGTGCTCAGAAGCTCCTTTACATTGCCAGTCACACAGCCATAGCCTGAGGACTGCCTTAGGGCCCCCTGAACTCAGGGAGGGGGGCTCAGTATTGATTGGGTCTTGGATCATGTTCAAAGAGCAGAATCGGACCCCCAAGGCCTGCAGCCTGGAAGTTAGGAGCAGCAGGAGTTTCTGCAGTGTGGAGTGGGGCAGTCTGGTCATGGATTTGCTGATCATCTGCTTATATGATACAAGAACAGTAACCTTTTCTGGAGCTATTGCAAAATGCTCACAACTCTGCATCTTAAAACTGTTTTGACATGCCAAGTAAAACTGTTTTACATTCTTCTTCTGTAAAACTGTAGCCGTGTATTGTCATTCTGTAATGGGATGGAATCTTTCCATTCGGCGGTGTAGATCAGCTCTGTTCTTCTGCATCCGCTCCGTAGCGTGTTAGGTTTTTGTCTTGGCTTTTTGTTTTTTGTTAACTTATTGCATTGATTAAAATAGATGAGATATAGGATGTACTTTTTGCATGAACACTGCCAGAATGCAAAGCCTAAAATAGGGTTGTACTAACAGGTGCAGATATTCCTTGTCAACAAATCGGTGTCAGCTCACTATTCCCGATTGCTTCTTTCATCGGTTGGGTTGTGAACACTCCTGCTGGGTCTTGGTGCAGACCACCATTTGGCTATCATTTTGGCCTCAATAAGTACTTCCCGCTGCAGAATGCTATTGGAATAAGCTCTTAACATGCTTGTCTTATGGTCCTTGGAAAGCCCCATTTTTCACAGCACATTTTCTTTTGAAGTCTGATTCAAAGCCCATTGTAATCGGTGTAGTCTTCTATGCATTTTAATGCAGCCAAATCAATGGTCATGCATTTAGGAACAAAGAATATTGCTTGCATCTGCAGGGTGGGAGGATTCGATCTTAGCGTGCCGTGATGTTGAAAGGGACTCGGGGCGTCATGCTGAAATGCAGCCACGTGTGAGCTTTGGCTTTGTGCGACTGAATGTGGCCCTTGGATGTGTTGCGGAAATCCAGAATAAAACTTCTTAACAACAATGAGAAGTTAAGAAGCAGGCACTCCTTTATTGCAGCGCTGGGCACACGGGGGATTGCTCCACCTATCGTGTGCACCTGTTTAGTCTAACTGTTCAGGTTAAATACACACCTGTTATACATATTCACTAAGTTTCTGGGAAATGTTATACATAATCATCAACTTTCCAGTAAATCATTAGCATATGTATAAATCTCTTTACGGCAGTGAATGTCTCTGGTGGTCTTCAAAAGCCCTCTGGTGGTCTTCCATAGTCTTCCTCACTTGTCCGCTTCGCGACCTCTTTCAAGTGATTCTGCGCAGTACGATTCTCATCACTATCTATATTAGTTTGCATAAAAATGTATACTATGTTCTCTTTTGAAATCTAACCTTTTCAGTGATTGGTCTTTCGGTTACACTATCTTAATAGTACTGTCAAGTTAATCCTTGATATCTAAATCAAGATGGATAAGGGAGCAAACTGGTGTTCATGACGACCTTCTCGGCTTCTTAAAGTAAAACAATATAAATCAACGAGAATCAGCTAAGACTTCTCTGGTTAACTAACTTTAAACAATACTCTGAATGTTTGCATGCAGTACAGTACAGTACAGCACATTCTTTAAGTTCTTAAACTACTATAGTTACACTATAACTTTATATTCCTAAAATTATAACTTTAATCAAATCATCCTAACTTTTATATATAATCAAATTTGATTTCTTTATCAAAGTGTATGTAACAGATGTACCTGTGGGGGGAAGGATTATTGCTACCATACATCCTGCTGATGACATGGCTGCCTAGACATTCAGCCCCACTCCGATGTTAACAAATTTTAAAAAAGGATTATAGCAATTTGTAGAGGGTTCAGAAAAGTTCTGCAGAAATGACTGGATGTCTGTAAAACCTGCATTTTTAATGAGAGGCTCAGTCTAGTTAAAATAAGGTTAAGAGGATACGTATCAGAACTGTATAAATACTATGTTGGGAGATTTATGGTCGCGGGAGGCTTTTTAAACTAATAAGCAAAACTGGAACTCTATAAATCAGTGGATGGAAGCTAAAATTAGGCTAATCATGTTGGAAGAAGTGTAACCCTAAAAAATCTTACCTAAGAACAGAGTGGATCTTTTATCACTAGAAGTCCTCAGGAATATACCAATTTTGAAGGTAAGCACATTACTGACTTCCAGGGTAGCTTCAGGAGACTCTGATTTAAGATTCCTGGGTTGTACTATGTGCAAGACCACATTAAATGTTTAGACTCTCTACTCTTGACCTTGAAGCCTAAGCACTTGGCAGTCACTAGCATGAGTGAGCTTTGGAGAAAATTCTTTCAAAATCACACCATTAGGTACTAATACCCAGAAAGATCCAGACTCCATTGGGCAGGATTGCTCTGGGACACAGTGATTTTAAAAAGGATTCTTTTTCTTTGCTGGTTTGATTTAATTTTTTTGTTAATGTCCGTTATTTTAAATTGATATTTCTTAGCATATCTTTTTGCTGGAGCAGCTTTTAAATATAGCTTTTTAAACTATATATAAAATTATCTTGCTGATGCTTATGAATGTTTTCTCCCAAGAGCAAAATCTCTAGCTAAATATTCTGGGCAAGTAATGAAACTTGAAATTATTTAAAAAAAACCCAAACACAAACCTTTGAAATGTACATATTAAGTAAGTGAAGAAAGGAAAGATGGGTGAAGAATTTTTTTTTCTTTCACAACTTTAAGCTGTAGTGATCTTAGACATTGCTCACAGATTTAATAGATATAAAATTATCAGAAAGATTTCCTTTCCCCCAGATTTTACTTCCCTTTAAACAACTGTAATTAGATTTACAGGTGACTGTATGTTGCAAATAGGATTTTATACTAAGATCACAGTTTTGAGATTACAGCTACTTTTTTTTATACAGCATTTATTATGGTAAGACTGAATATATGTTCTATGCATCAATGTCCTTTGAGTAGCACTCTCCATTTTTTCTGTTCTGTCAATACCATGCTCAGCTGAAAGCACCATCTGTGTAAGGGTCTTGTTCCAACTCTACACAGACAGATCGCCACCCATGACCATGTGGCATCAGTTTATGATGTCGTGCATCTTTCTTACTTAACTGTTTGTAAATTATATGCTTTGGAAAGCAGAAAGTGATTTTGATTTTGAAATAGAATGTTCTCAAGACAGACTTGCCTTGAGAAGCTGTAAGCTGCATTCTTGCCTTGGAGATTTTTAAATTCACTAAAAAACTTAAGCTTCAGTAGAAGCAAAGGACGTGGGTCAGTGTGGCAGCGTCACAAAATCCAAACAGATGACATTTTAATGCCAAACAGAATTGTACTTCTGTAAAATAATAACAACAGTACTTCACCCTGCTTGGTCTGCTTCAAAATGTTTCATTTGCATTAATAAAGCTTTGGGACATCCTTGTATAGTTGATGCTATTAGTATTGCGGACCAATGCTTTTAACAATAGTGACATATCTGTTGAAGTACAGCATACGGGTGATATAGGAGTAAGAATAATGTAAACTTAACTAAACTGGCTTCATGTGCTCCCTCCTGCTGGAAAAAAACCAAAACACAATAAGCGGAGAATGAGATGGAATGAAGCAGCAAAGAAGCTCATCAGATAACAAAACCACAACATGCTACATGGGTCACGGGGCCAGAGAATGAGGCAGATGCAATCCAAAAAGGTAAGTGGGAATAAAGGAACCTGTGCATTTAAGAGAAAATGGCAAGCAGAAATAAATCTTAACAGATGATGATGATGATGATGATGATTATTATTATTATTATTATTATTATTATTATGTTGCACACTATATAGTGTAAAGCTGAAATACAGCCACTGGATTACCTGGAATGTATCTGCATCCTGAACAACAGAGTGGTGCCTGAGAGCATCCATGCTGCCCTGGTCATGACTGTGCTGTGTGACTGAATGAACTTGTGAACAGGATCTTTTTCAGTATTATTAGGAATGTTTAGTTATTTCCTTTTCCAGTTGCCGTCCTTATACTTTCCATTATGTTTGGATAAAACCTGCCCTTCCCTTGACAAATGTTTGTTTCTTATGTTTACCTTGACTTCTTTCATAGCAGTTATCACTCTTGCTGTTTTGCTCAAGTATGTGTTGCAGGTGCACTTCAGGGATTGTGTTGTTTGGGAATTCTTTTGAGGCTGAAGAACTCTTTCTTTCTAATGTTTGTCTGCACTTACCATGCTAAAATCTTGGGAGATTTCAGTAGGTAATGGTAGCTTCTGCAAAGATCAACAGCCATTTATCCAATTGCATTTGAAATCTGATTTTTCCAAGATTTTTATAATTTAAAATCTGAAGCATCTAAAATATAGAATTTTGGTGGGTTTTTTTCTTCACAAAATTCTACTTTTTTTCTACTTTACAAAGCTGTCTTAGCCTTCTGGGAAGATAAGATTTGTGTGCCTAGAATTGATAATATGTGATTCCCAGCAAATTTCAGCTCCACTTCAAACAGAAATCCTTTTGATTTGGGGTGCCAGTGTAGGGCTGTATGGCGCTTCATCCCTAGGGTTATCTGTATTGCAGACACCATGCAAACATTTATTTAGGTTAGTGCTAACACGGGCATATTGTCCTATTGCTGGATTTTTTGTGCACATTTTATAGCTAAAGCATCTGTCTGAAGTCCTTGCTGCAGAAGAGAGCAAGATAATTTTCCCTGGTTTGTGTAATGCAATATCCTTCCATTGTATGCTCTGTTCTTACTAAGTCCACAGCTTCTATTTGTCCTTCATGTTTTGCTTTTACCCAAGTACATGAGGCATTTCTTAGCCTGCAGACTTTTTGCAGCTGCTGTTCTTCAACTGCTGTTTTGTCAAAGGGACTGAAACACAGAGTGTATTTCTACTGTCAAAAAATAAGAACATCTTCCTACCATCAGTCACTAATATGGTTTGCTTTGTTCCTGAAAGTACATAATTCAGAAATTGGAGTCGTGTACTTCTACTTCGGGGAGTGTATTTTGCAGTTAGAAAAAGAAAAGCCTTCTTGATTATGAACGTCAATCGTTAAAGATATAGGATACCGCTATTCCTTTATTTTGAAAGCCTTTTTCTTAGAAAGAAAAGTTTTGCAGGTGATTAATCTAGTGTGTATGGCGTTATTAGCATCATACTGTGTGTGATACTGTCGGGCTTGTGGGTTTGTAATTTTTTGGAAGAATATGAGAGTCAATGTTCAAATGGCCATTTCCTATAAACATAAACAAATAAAATACCTCTGAAGAGGGCAGTCCCAGGCAGTACAGTCCGGGCCTTATTCTGAAGTCTTGGCAGAGTAAAGAAAAATGTGATTTCTCAAATCATTACTGTTTTGTTGGTATTCTGTTTTATTCTCATTCAGTTGTTCTTTAACAGATAAGCTCTCAAATAATTCCTTACCTTGATTTGAACGAATCATCTGTTGTTGTGGAACATAATTGCCGACATACAGTGTAATGTGTAATACTGCTATTTATTTTTTGTTTCATCTTTAAATAACATAAATGCCACCTTCTTGTGACCAGCTGAATTTCTGGCTATTCGCTGACAGCATGGCTGTGGCATGGGGAGCGCGCAATGGCCATGGCCACCATGGGAGCTGGGCGCTGCCTCCCGGACTGTCTGCTGCATTAACTGGGGCTGAGACGCTTGCAACAACTTGCCAAAGACGCAGAATAACGGAAATAATTTCTGAGGTTTTGAGTCTATTTATAACTACAAAAAAAGTGCTTTTTAAAGACAAAAATTGCATGAAATGTCTCCTGTCAAAATCTCACTCATCAATGTCAAATTCTCATGACATTGACAAAATAGCTATTTCTGCATGCAAAATGTGACAAAACTGAGTTTTGAATTTGCTGCTGACTTTTGTATCCGCTGCTTTCCTTGGACTTAGCTCATTTCTCTGGGAAGGTGTTAATTTTAAGCTAACAACTCTAAAAATGGGTGACTTTTCCCCTCAAAGTAATCTTGATGCTGAGTTTTTATTAAAACTGTAGTTTACTCTTTATGAAATACATATCACAGGAGCTAGGAGGAGAACTGTGCATAGCAAATTGTACAGCCAGGTATACAAAGCAGTAAATTCATGGCCTCTTCCATGACTCTGGCCCTGGAGCCCCTAAAGATGTCCTCAGCCCCAAAAATGCAGCAGAAAGGAGAAGCTGTTGCTGTATGCTCTGTGTGAGGAATAAGGCAGTCAGTTTGTCATGAGAGTGTTGCCCAATACATGATATGCTTGTACTCAAAAGACTTTCTTAAGTCTCATGAAAATTTCCATTTGTCTTGCTCAAGGGTAGGGGAGAATAAGTGTGAAGGACAATGGAAACCAAGTATGTATGAATGTTCTGTGGATGTGGTCCAACTCTGCATTGATAATGATAAAAAAAAAAAAAAAGTAGGTTATAATCCTGACAGACAGTAAATTACAGGCAGCTATTTGTTTCTGAGCCCAACCACTTTTGCATTTAATTTCACATCCTAAGGGAACATCTATACAGCACATCAAAAATGTTCAGAAGTTAATGGTCCTTCATCTGCAAGATCATTTCCCTTTTAACCATGTACCAAAAGCTGCCCCTTTGGGATGCGACATCCTTAGCTTCTGTTTCGGAAGTCACGATGTGGAGGGGTCCAGGCCCAGTTTCTTGGATAAAGAAATATCTCAGGACCTGCACAACTTTCTGCTCCACTTCCTTCCCATGTTCCCTGGAATCAGCTGCTTCTGGCTGACGTTGCTCTCAGGAGAGGCAGGACCTGCCAGGGAGCTGTTTGGAGGCTCTCCCATGCTCACTCTGAGACTGATTTTTATCCTTCCTTTGTAGACACCTGTCTTTACTTGCTTGTCTCACAGGTCCTCTTCAGAAGCCTGCTTTATTTGCATATATGTATTTTTTTTTTTTAAATGCAGGCATTGCAATCTGTATTAGTGGTATTCTGGGTTTCTTTTTTCTGTTCCCTCTCTTTCGGCAACAACCCCCTCCTTTCAGTGAAAAGAGTGCTTCATTAATATTTGTCATGTAGATCAGACAGACAGAGGGGTGAGAAAGGTGGCTAAACGTACCTTCTTCTCCCCAGTAACTGTGCATGCTGGTGCAGGCTCTGCAGACTCAGACTTAGTATCATGTGCTCCAACTGGGGCTGTAGTTATAGCCCTGGACCACCAAAACCCACCAAGGATCACGCTTGCAGTGTAGGCGTTGTAATTTTAAAAGCTGTGACCCTGAACATCTTGAGAGAGCATGGCAAAAGGCAAATGGAAGTTATGTTTTGGTGACAGTGTTGCTAAGATGGCTCGTCTTGTCCTTCTGTGTGTGAGCAGAGTAGGATGGAGTGGGAAGGTGGTAGAGGATCATTAAAAGGGTGCTGCTAACATGGCATTAGCTGGTTCCTGAAGGAGCTACATGGAAATTAATTCCTGGAGAGTAGGTTTGATAAGCATCTTCAATTCTCCTGCGCTTGACGGGGAGCTGGTGATATTTAAGTATACCACTGAGAGGTTCAAATAAAGGTTTGTCCCTTACACACCTTCCTGTTACATGGGTATCTTGTGTTTTGGGGCTATCAGTAGGAAGAAAGCAAAGCGAGCAGATGATGCTGAATTATACAGGCAGTAGTGCATAATCATATTTCTCATTCATGGTGGAGGTGGATGGAATGTCTGTAGAGATATATTTGAAGCCCTCCTTAAATATTTTTAATAAAATCATGACTTGCTGGTTTCAAAGCAGTCAGTTCCTCAATCTGTTTCATTACATGTGGCAATACAGAAACCAGGACAGTTTCAACATAAAAGACTGCATACAAGTTTTGCATCTCCAAGGTGTATTGTAAATAGCATAGAAAAACAACAGGCATCTTGGTATGTGAGTTAAGATGCAATCCTTCTTTCTGCATATTATCCATTCCTTGTTGATTAATTTCTTTTATACGAGGAAATCCCATCTGCTGCAGAACACTGAATCCCAGTAGTAATAAGTCTGGTACAAATATGTCTATCTAGCATCAGCCCCAGAGCAACCTATAGATTTTTTTATGCTGTAATAAAGGCAACTTTAAAAAAGAGGAAAAGCCAAATCCTGTAATCCTTGGTTCATCTTGAAGTGAAATTCTTCTATACTCTGTGTGTGTGAGAGAGACAGCTGCTCCGTTAGGCACTAAAGCTTCATGTGCTTCAAAGGAGGAAGCGCAGAGTAAATATTTGTAGCTGCCAGTTGAGTCCTGTTTGTGTGCAAACATCCCATGCCGGGGCCTTCCCTGCTTGTTTTGAAACTTCTGGGCTGCATGGATCCCAATGCGCCTGGCTTAAATATCCCCCAAGGACAATATGAACTAACCTCTAATTTGAGGTCCGTGGTGCTTTGTTTTTGTCCTGGTTTCAGCTGGGATAGAGTTAACTGTCTTCCTAGTAGCTGGTACAGTGCTATGTTTTGAGTTCAGTATGCGAAGAATGTTGATAACACTGATGTTTTCAGTTGTTGCTCAGTAGTGTTTAGACTAGGTCAAGGATTTTTCAGCTTCTCATGCCCAGCCAGTGAGAAAGCTGGAGGGGCACCAGAAGTTGGCACAGGACACAGCCAGGGCACCTGACCCAAACTGGCCAACGGTGTATTCCATACCATGGGACGTCCCATCTAGTATAGGAACTGGGAAGTGGGGGCGGAGAATCGCCGCTCGGTTACTGTCTGGGTGTCGGTCGGCGGCTGGTGAGCAATTACACTGCGCATCATTTGTACATTCCAATCCTTTCATTATTACTGTTATCATTTTATTAGTGTTATCATTATCATTATTAGTTTCTTCTTTTCTATTCTATTAAACCATTCTTATCTCAACCCACGGGTTTTGCTTCTTTTCCCGATTTTCTCCCCCATCCCACTGGGTGGAGGGGAGTGAGCGAGCGACTGCGTGGTGTTTAGTTGCTGGCTGGGGTTAAACCGCGACAGTTTTACTGATCCAGTTGCTCTGCAGGTTTGTCTTCTTCCCAGTTGTTGTCCTTGACCCCCTGCAGGCATTTGCAGACCACAAATGCAGATCCAGTGGTCTTTTCTTTGGCAAACTGAGTGACTTGATTGGAAGGTAGAGTTCCCATACACAAGACAGGTATAACAAGATAAGCAAGCTTGTGGGTGCCTTTTGCATCATACGTGCTGTATCATAGTGCCTTCATACTCACTCTCTCATAACATGGCAAGGCTAGCGTCACCATCCTACTAAAGCAGCAATGAGAGGTTGAATTAGTTGCCCAAGTTTGTGCAGTAGATCTAGGACAGACTGTAGAACTGAACTGGCTTTCTTCCATGGCTGCTGAAATGGCAATGAGCAATGGATGCAGCCCGTTCCAGGCACTGAGTGCACCCAAGGTCGCAGAGCCCCTCAGCAGTACAGCTTAGTGTTGCAGCAGTGCCAGCTGAGTTGCCTCGCAGTATCCAAGATTGGAGCATCATAGGTTGACAACTGTCTTTAAGGGACATTGGATTATTGGGAAGTAAGGATGTGAGAACAAGGAGTTTGTGCTCCTAACCTTCATGTTCTGATGTAATTTTTTTTAGAATTTGAAAAGGGTGTAACCACACTAGGAACAATTTACCTGTTCAGATGGATTGTGTGTCAGATGTTTTTATAAGATAGAGAAATGACTTCTTGTCCCTTGTGTGCAGTGGATATTACATTCGTGTGTGTCATTTGTTAGTTTTGCCCCACTCGGTTTATTTATCCCAGTGATGGGTCTTCTGTTGCAGTCCTATAAACAGTTATAGGTCATACAGAACTTTTCATATGTTTTTCATATTTGTTATCAATGAAATACAGTGTATGTTTAAACAATGACTTTAAATCCATTGTTATTTTCAAGATAATTGTTCTTTTATTTTGGTGTTATCACTTTTAATAATGATACAGTGTAAAGCTGTCCCTTAATTAGGGGACAGCATGGTAACTCAGTTGCCACACAAAAGTTATGCTGATTTTTGAAATATGCTTCACCCCCCACCCCCCAAACTAATTTGGTACAAGCAGCGCTCCAGAATAACTTCACTGAATGCTGTGGACTTGAGCCTATAAAAGCTCATCTTTTATAATTTTTAGAGCAATAAAAAGCACAGCTAAGCACAGCTAAACACCCGTAATAGAAGTCATCTTCATGACAGAGCGGTAAAACTTGCTAGGACTTCTCCCACTGATGACTATATTTAAATGGGTGTGCCAGTGCTGGGCATTTAAATGATGGCTGGCTGACTGTATATGCTGCCAGTGCTGGGTACCGAGGAGTTCAGCTCTAAGTATGAAGTTTCATCCACCCTGGTATTCGGTTATCCATTAAAAATCAGATTTTAATTGACCTACATGTGAACTGATCTTTAATTGGAGTTGTGTTTTTAAGGAGAGAAATAATCACATTCAATATATTTCAGTGTGGCTCATCTGTTGCCTTTCCAATTTAAACCCTAAGCTTTTCAGTACAAAGATGTTTAGATGTCTAAGAATGTGTCCATGCCTCTGGCACCAAGATCCTTCCTTTATTTGCTCATATTTACAAAAGATAAACATTTATAGATCCTCCTGGAAGATATTTCCATATTGCAGAATGCTATGATATTGTCTGTGTGAAAATGTGTGTTTGGAGTTCTTTGTGATGACAAGTTTAAAAATCAAATTACACAGTTGTGTCCATCTCTACAAAAGAAGCCTTGACAAATTATTCAAGCCTTTCAAAATTAGTGTTTAATAAATACTGGCATATTCTTGTATGAAGTTAGTTCTCTTATCTAAGGTTAATCTATAAAAGGATATAAAACCTTGAACCAGAGTAGAACTGATGCATTCATAATATCCACCTTAAATGCTAGCTCAAATTTGTTGAAGCTGTTGTGCAAAATATGTTCCTCTTCAATGATACTTGCTCTGAATTTGAGCAGCAGCATTACAAAAGCTTGCATACCCACACCATTAATAATACCAGGGTAAAGTGAACATTTAATAAATCAACCTGTAAGGCTAAGAAGGGTCCACTCTCTCTTTTTGTATGGTTTCTTGAATATTGGAGGCCATTATGTTCCATCTCCAAGGCAGGAATCCCCATATTTGGAAATGTCAGAATTGAGAGATTTTGATGCTTCTTTTGGGAGTTGGTTTCAGCAACTGGTTATCAGATTTTTTTGGAAGGGAATTCCACCAGGCTGGAGGTGTGTGTTTAAATCCATGTACTTGTCAATGTGTGAGTGCTGAGCCAGACTCAGACTGCACAACAGCAATGAAATGGGTTTGGGACAGAAAATGGAAGTGAGGAAACGAACACAGGAACATAGAAGAACTGGGAAGGGAGAGCTCCAGCATATGTGGAAAACCACATATCTATCAAATCTACATTTCCACTTAATGGATAGTCAACAAATCTGCGTAGCTGCAGCACAAGCTGGGCATGAGAAAGATGAGACCAGGAGCCTGATTGCAAGATAGCTCCAAGCACTCAGGAGTCGGGGAATGGAGTACAGCCCTGCCTCCGGCTTTGTCCCACGGTGGCTCCGACAGCTGGCTTTGTCCCACAACCAGCAGATTTTGGGCTGAACGACTGGGAGCAACAGACTCCAAACATGGTAAACCCAAGACTGAGGAATGAGAGACTGCTGATTCCAGTTCATTTATGTAACTCAAAGGCCTCATTCTCAGCATATCATGTTGAATGTTTTGCCTTCTTAAATGTCCATGGAACAACTGGGCAAATAGCTGGCTGTGTGCCATTCTCCATGTGCTGTTCTACCATAATTTATTTTGTTCGGCTAGTCCTCTCCCTAGTACTTTTGCTCCATAGTTAACATCTGTGTATGGAAAGTTGAAAGAAATAATACATTGCAGTATGCCGGATATATAAGAGAAAGTATTGGCAATGGTTATGGGACCTGAATTTCATTAATATCCCCTTTTCATCCTTCCTTTTTCTTTGTTCAGATACTATGTAAGTGGACTGCCAGTCTTCGGAAAATCCTTTTTCCCCATGCACAGTCAAAGGAGCTACCAGTGTGGTTTTGAATATCAGCAGGTAGCCCCAGTCTTCCTACTACTATGGGGAATGTCCTGCCTTCATGATGCTGGAGACATGGTTTTGTTTTAATAGTTGCACTATGTCACACTGCTGACTCTTTCTCCTTCATGTCGATGTTCTTGCAGTCATGGCTCATCTGTGATCCATCTGATTGAAACGATGAAAACACCTAATAATCTAGAGTCCCAACCAGTCAGAAAGTACAGTAACAATCTGTATGCATTTTGTTTCATTATTCTTCAGATCATTACCTTCTTATTAAATTCCTTACTGAGGAATCTCCTCTTCTTGATATTAACATAAGTTAGCAGAATAATAAAAGGTCAAAAAACCCCAGCTTGGAGTGGCTGCTATCTATTTTTAAATTGTGTTCTATTCCTCCTTTCTTTCCTAAGGCTTTCCTTCTCTTTCATCACTGTAATACATTGAAAAATACAATGAATATAAACAACTGCATCCAGCACCGCAATGAATATATCCTGATCATAGGAATGCCAGTGTTTTAGGTGAAAAATAAAATAATAAGCCACATGCATGTGTGAGGTATTAAAGTCTTTAAATGCTTTATCTTTTGCTCTAAAATGTATTGCTTTCTGTGGTACACTGAAGAAACCCTTGCCACTTCTATGTGTTATATTCTGCAAAAGGAATTCAGGGAATAAAGTTAGTAACAGTTTATCAAACACTTATGTCTTTCTTTCTGGACTACTACAAAAGTGCTTGGCTTTACTTGCAAGAAATCCACAGTAGCTTTTGGGGAAATTCTAACAAGTTAAAGTGATGCTGAGGTCTATTGCACAGCAAATGATGTTTGCTGAGGAGCTGGTGATATCTTTAAAGTGATGAAATAACTATTAAGCTTTTTTTTTTGGATTGCTAATGAGATATACATTCACATGACCTATAACTTAGTAGCATTTTATTTTGTTATGTGTTATTCTGGTCTTGTTTGCTAGACAAATGATTTTTATTTCAGATTGCTCAGCAATAATTATTTTATCTTTAATTAAACAGATTTTTTTCTTGTCTTTGCTTCTTGGGTTCAACTGGAAAATTGAACAGCTGAAATGTACTGATCAGATATTCTTTGAGAGCTGAAAACATCTTTATTTTGGCTGCATGCATTTTTTATTAAATCACTTAGGACTTCTTCAGAGCAATGTAGTAAGTGTTCACTTTCAATTTGTCCTCTTTATTCCATCACCTGTTTGTGAGGGAAAATGTCAGCACAGAATTTTGTATATAGATTTATTTTCTTTGAAAGAAAATGTTTTTTTGGAACAGCAATTACTTTTGTATTTTAAAAACTTCTGGCCTTTCCACTTCCATCTAGACTGTAAAACTCTGAGGTTATGGCTCATTAGATATCATCAATATCTATTGTTCCTTCATTTGTTTTCTTTTGATGTTTCTGATATGTATAGGTGGTGACCATGCAAAATTAAGCTTCAGAGAATGGGTAAGAGAAGCCAAAGCTGCTGTCAGTGGATGTGAGATCTCTGCTCCCCTAGGAGCAATGTGGGATGCAGTAATACTGTATATGAGCCTTTCCTCACTGCATCTTTAGACTATTTACTGGAATAGATGTTATGCATAGATGCAATAGCATCAGTAACTTCATCTGAACAGGTTGTAGCAATCAAATATGCCTGTAACATCCACATTTAAAATCAGCTTGCTCATCATTACAGTCATGATAGCTGTGTATCTGCCTTGCAGCTCTTTTGACAAAGGGAAAAGGGAATGTGTTGGTGTCGGGAGTATTGTGAGCACTCCTGTGGTCTAACTGAGACTGGATCGTTAGGAATCAATTTAGCTGGTGGAAAAAATACCCTCAGTGTTTCCTGGAGTATACCCTAGGTTCCTCTCAACAGGTTACTCAAAATATAAGGTAGGAAAATTTATTAGTCCAGCATCTTGTTTGTGATGGCAAGGAAATTCTTTGAAGGGACCTTTTGGATCGATCTTGTATTGATGCAGCAGCTTTGCAGAAGACCTGGTTAAATGCAAATAGAAGGGATAATTTCCAAGAGACTAAACAAGTATTGAGAAACTGATGTTATGACTTTGGGCATGTTCTGCTTTGTAGCCGTTGATATACTGCACTATTTCCATAAAACCTCAGTGTTTCCTCCCCTCTTACCAGCAACGATCCGATAGCAGTATGTTTCAGTATTGGGACTGAAGTGGGTTGACCCTGGCTGGACGTCAGGTACCCACCAAAGCCGCTCTATCACTCCCCTCCTCAGCTGGACAGGGGAGAGAGAATATAATGAAAGGCTAGTGGGGCGAGATAAGGACAGGGAGAGATCACTCACCAATTACCATCATGGGCAAAACAGACTCGACTTGGGGAAAATTAATTTATTACCAATCAAATCAGAGCATAATAAAGAGAAATTAAAACTAAATCTTAAAACAGCTTCCCCCACCCCTCCCTCCTTCCCAGCTCAACTCCACTCCCGATTTGCTCTCCCTCCTCCCCTCCAGCAGCACAGGGAATGGGGGTTGGGGTCAGTTGATCACACGTTGTCTTTGCCGCTCCTTCCTCCTCAGTGGGAGGACTCCTCACTCTTCCCCTGCTCCAGCGTGGGGTCCCTCCCACGGGAGACAGTCCTCCATGAACTTCTCTAGCTTGAGTCCTTCCCAGGGGCTGTAGTTCTTCACCAACTGCTCCAGCGTAGGTCCTTTCCACGAGCTGCAGTCCTTCAGGCACAGACTGCTCCAGCGTGGGTCCCCCGCAGTGTAACAAGTCGTGCCAGCAAACCTGCTCCAGCGTGGGGTCCTCTTTCCATGGGGCCACAGGTCCTGCCAGGAGCCTGCTCTGGCATGGGCTTCCCACGGGGTCACAGCCTCCTTTGGGCTCATCCCCCTGCTCCAGCGTGGGGTCCTCCCCAGGCTGCAGGTGGATATCTGCTCCACCATGGGCCTCCATGGGCTGCAGGGGGACAGCCTGCCTCACCATGGTCTTCACCACGGTCTTCACCACAGGTTGCAGGGGAATCTCTGCTCCGGTGCCTGGAGCACCTCCTCCTCCTCCTTCTTCACTGACCTTGGTGTCTGCAGGGTTGTTTCTCTCACATATTCTCACTCTTCTCTTTGGCTTCAGTTGCAGTTCCCCCCCTTCTTAAATACATTATCCCAAAGGCACTACCACTGTTGCTGATGGGCTCAGCCT
This sequence comes from Harpia harpyja, assembly GCF_026419915.1. NCBI lineage: Eukaryota > Metazoa > Chordata > Aves > Accipitriformes > Accipitridae > Harpia > Harpia harpyja. Next base: position 15,705,779 of record NC_068957.1, read on the forward strand.
TGGCCACCGATGGGTCCAACTTGGAGCTGGCTGGCATGGGTTCTGTCGGACATAGGGGAAGCTTCTAGTGGCTTCTCACAGAAGCTGCCCCTGTAGCTCCTCCTCCAAAACCTGGCCACACAAACCCAATACATTCCACCCCTACTAAGTTTGACGTTAATTTATATGAATAATGCACATTTTCTGATACATGATACTTGCTTATTCTTTAAACAGCATCTCCCACAGGTATCTGGAGTAAGTTCTGTAGTAGTTCTTGAATACACTCATGCCTTGAAAGCTGGGAAAAACATTCCCCTGGCATTGCTTATATTTAGTAGAATTGTTCACCTCTGAATACTTTGTCAGCAGGCAATTGCATTCCCTTAATTTAGGGAGGTGATTGTACTGTGCCTGATCCTGAGGTCTCCATTAGAACAAAGGGACTGTTGCTGGAGTGGTGAAAATGTGTTCATTTGCACTCTGTGCATGTACAAATGAGACATGCACAAAGAGCATTCCCATGGGTGGGCAACTAATCCAGGTCTGATTCATTGTCTGCAACTAGGAGAATTCCTAGTTTAGCTTATTCTGAGGAAGATACATGAAAATAGTCCAGATATCCCCACAGGTACATCGTTACTGCCTCATCACAAGATCATTGTCTATTTATGAAACTTATAGAGAAAATATTAACACAAAATAGAAATTTCCAATATGATGTTAACTTCTGCTACCTGCAAAACTATGTAATTTTAATTTATTGTTCCTCTGATTTCTGTTTTCTAGGGGAAGTACTAAAATAAGATAACATGTTGTAAAGTAGATATATTTCTATGCAATACAAATTTCCTTTCCTTCTCACTGAGCCTATTATGTATTTAGCAATTTACCAGTTTTTCATAACAATGAACACATTGTATAGTATGGATAATTTTACTGCCATTGTATTAAGTTTTAATAATACTTTAAAAACGAGCATTTGTTATAACATATGTAATTTCAGTGTCCCATAAAAACAGTTAGGAGAATAGAACAAATTAATGGTGCTTACCAATAATGGATCTTGTAAAAATTCATTTTAAAATAACAATGATCATAGTAATTAATTGCAATGAGTTTCTTGTGTCAAGCACTCTCTGTGCAATTTACATTTGATAAGAATGACGATTGTTCATCAGAACCCGTCTTGTGATCTTGCCTAGATTTTATCTTTATTTACCCAAATAAATGTGAAAGTCCACAGAACCAGTGGATAAACCCCATAAAGTACAATAAACACAATGCTTATATAATCAAATCCACCTATTAACAAGAACATTTTAAAAAAATCAAATAAGTATCATCCCCAAGAGCAAAAGGCTGAGACTTACACTTTATTGATTATTGAGATCAGCTGAGATTTTTATATTGATTCCAAAACTCGCTTGCTTTGCTAATAGCATGAATTATGAGTGTGGTCTGTTGAAACACAAACTATACCTCCTCTTAATTTGATTGCTGCAGACACTGTGCTAGGTTCTGAGAACAAAGTGCAGGTAAAATAGGGTGTGGATGTGCAGCAGTGACTATTATCTGTGTCACTGCTTGCATACATACTCTCAGGGCTCAGGACAGCTATTGCAATGAGCAGCTAACATGCCATAAATCTACAACTTAGTTTATGTTGCACTAATTTACCTTGTGCTAATTTATACCTCTAGCCACAAAAGAAACGCAGATTGTGTTGACCTAGTCTACAAGCCAAGGTCTGAATGGTATCTCCTTCCCATTGCTGGTGTCTTGTTTGTTGTGCGTTGTTGGTCAGTGTACTTCCCATTTTGAATCTAGGACTTTGTAAATCAGCATTTTGGATATCTTCTCAAAGTTCTGCTGTAGCATCTTTTTTTCTTTTTTTAGTTGCCTCTAATAAGCAAACGCCAGAATCAAGCTTGCGTTCCCTAAGGACACTTCACTTTTTAGAGAGGAAAAATGAATAATATTCAGCCCACCATAATGGCAGTGGTTCTCAGTGGCACTGGAGGTCCGATGCTATCATTTTGTCATCCTGGCCGGCTCAGTGGCTTGCTCCCATTTCTTCCTCCTGGGTACAGTGCTAAAAGCTCAAGGGAAATTCCTGCTTCATGGGCAATTCCTTTTTGCCACTCAAGCAATGCTTTGCTTTTTGTGCTTCCTGTAGAAGAAATGGTGTTTAAATCTCATACTTCATAAAACAACTGGTTAACAGCAAATAAACTTGCAGCATTTTGCCTGTGGCATGTATAGTACTGTAAGGAATAAAGATACTCTTCTTCTGTAGGCCCTGAAAGAGAAAAGCCTCTTGAATTAGCAAATACAGAGAAGTTTTGTGGGGCAGAAACTTTAGTGCTGTGCTGGCATCTCACAGGATCTCTGTTCATGTCTCCGGTGCTTGTACGGCAGACCTGGAGAGCACTGAGCACATGTATTTTTTAATGATGGATATTTTTCATAAATAGTTATCTGGATTTTAATTTTTATATGTTGAGAGATTTTTTAATTTTTATTTTTTATTCTGCAGAAATGTTACATGTGCTGTTGTCATCCAGAGTGTAGTGACTAGGCACAGAGAACCGTTACTCCTGGGCACTGCAGGACACTCCCCTCTAGGGAGCTGGTGTGTAGGGAGGAGGATGTGATGGAAAGTTGGAGGCAGGTACTGAATAAGTCATGAACCTGCTGAGAAATTTATTGTTACCAATTAGTTGTTACAATTATCGGTGTTTTGCCACAAATTTAAAATTACAGTTTCAAGTAATAAGAAATTAAATTCTCAGCATGTTTGAGAGAGTAAGAACAAACCAACTGTATCACCTTCCAGAAATGTGGATATTTGTCCACATGCCAGACTTTAAGATGTTTTAAACTGAATGTATTATATCCTAAAGACTTCTGGAGAACTAATCTAACCACATCATCTATTTCATAAGGCTGGTGTTTAAACTTTAAATCACTGTTTTCAGGTGTTGTTTGTTTGGCCTTATAAATTCAAATGGCTCTGAAACTTGTAATGCAAAATCCAAGTCTTAAAGCAATTCTCTGCACTGAAATCTTACAAAATAAAAAAAAGTAAGTAATTTTCTTCTGAGATGTTTACTATGAAAAGAACAGCTTGTTGCTATAGAATCAAAAATAAGTTTTTCAGATTTGATTTTTGAATGGCTTTAGCTTTTGCAGTTAAAACTGTGGAATGAATTATATTTCAAACTGGAATATGCCGCAGGAGCAATAAATCTAAACTACCATTTTTTAGAAATGAATAGGTACTGTATTAATGCACATATTAGGTCAATCTCTCATTGTCTGTCACAGTAATTGATGCACATTACCTCTCCCTGAATGACACAATTGTTTTAGTGTACTGTGTGACACGCAGCAGGAAAATGAGTTAGTCTTCTTGAGGAGACCTGGTATCATCCTGGCTGCAGGCTCTGGTGAAAAATGAGGCTTTGAGGAAGGCTGGAGGGTGATGGAGCTCACGGGTCAGTCTTGAGGAGCTGGTGCTGAACTGGTACTGGCTGCGGACTCAACTGGACCGATGGCTCAGAGGAAGCAGCAAAGGTCCCGGCACAGTGGTAGCATGCACTGCAGGTATAGCTGTTTCTTCTGGAAGACATCAAAACCTGAGACCCAGACAGTGGGTAGTTATTACAGCTTTTGTGATATTCTTTGGCAGTATTCACCAAGCTCTTATTTAAACCCTGATATTAATATGCTAATACAAGTACTCTTGCTAAATCCTAGTCTGCTTAATTATATTCTGCTTAGCTACTTTTCCATTGATACAGTTTTATTCTGCATTTCTTACCCTAATTTGTTGTATTGCATGAGATCTTGTAGCAGACACTGAGTATTCAACCTATCTTGAGAAATATCATCTGACTGGTATGTGAGACAGATTGGGATTCTTCTCCTGTAAGGAGCTGCTGGACAGAAATGTAAGGTTTTGCTGTAAGAAAACTCACCAAAATTTATGACAAAGGAACATTTTACCTCCTCTGATGCTCTGAAAATTCATTGCAACAGATGGCCCCGTGCTCAGTGATTTCTACTCTTAACTTTGATGTTGTTTACATATATAATTTTTAATACCTAAAGAAAACAAAAATCCAGGTCTTTCTGCGCTAAGATGCAGGAGTGAAGTATACTGGTAAATGAGTTATTGATGTGTCTGCTGACCCTAAAAACATCATCACTTACATCTTCAAAATAGAAATCACAGTAAGAAAAGGGCTGAGTACTTGAGGAAATACTAAAAAAGGAGCTGTCTTGGTGATCAATGGACACTGCTAGCTTTGGCAGAGCTCTTCAGAAGCTTAATAGTTTAACAAAAGCATCTTAAAGGAACTTCTTTTTTAAGAATCTTTTATATCTACTTCATAATAAATCAGCAAGTGGTTCATGAAACAAATACGGCTGTCTACAATAGATTAATTTTTCTAGCCCCATATTTTTTGAAAAGTTGTGAGTTGTGTGAGATAGAGGTTAGACGTGTGGAACAGGATCCATTTAGCACTGTCTTTGGATATGTGGGTGCTCTTCCCACTGGTTTTGCTATGAGAGGATGGAGTTTTTAACATTTGTATGGTTCTGCAGAGATAATGTGAATTTTTTGCCAGTTCTTGATATCAAGTACTCAGTTCCTCACAGCAGCATGGCCCTGCTGCAGTTGTTGGCTTTCTGCGAGAGGTGGAGCAGGCACCAAGGGCTCTGCAGAACACCTTGGCCAGCGATGATGGTCCCGCTTAGCTCACTGCCCAGACTGGCACTGGTGGGAGTAATCCTGCCCCAGAGATGATGGGAACAGCCTGGCTCAGCACTGGGCTGGGAAAGTCTCAGGGAGGCAGGTCCCATACTGTCTGTATTACAGTTTTCTTGCAGAAGTGTGTAATGAAGGAGAACTGAAATAAAGTAGCATTCTCTGCGTGGATTTTTACTTTATAGATTCTACTCCTGTTGATGGTGTTTCCAGCCATAAGTGTTGCTTTCCCATTAGTGTAATTATCTCATACTGGTAGAGCTACAAACAAGTCAAACAACCCAGTGTAATTAAAGCACTGATGAGACCTGAATTTGTGGCTCTCTCTACAGGGTTATGTTCTTTTTTAGATTAAAACCTTTAGGCCGATTGACTGAAATTCAGAAGGAGCTTAGCATTGCTGTGCAAGATGTCAGTGATCCCTCAAAGGACAGAAGCTGCTGAGGAGCCTCAAAGATGGGCGGCTGCAGCCTGGCTCAGAGCAGCCCTAGCACCCGTAGCAGATGTCAGCCTTAGAGGGGCTCATGCTGAGGGTTTCTGTTTTTATTTATTTAACAGCAGGCAGGAACTTGAATTGAGGAGCAAGCTGGATTTTGATAGGCACAGGAAGACTTTTGGTGGGCAATGCACTCTGATGGGGACTTTGGTGCACTTTAGGCCCTTGTGGGTACCAGGACCAACCGAATTTTCCATATGGCAGGTCCCTCAGCTCATACAGTCCCCAGTTCTCTGCAGAGCGCTCCACAGCAGTTTTTTGTTTAAAGGAGTAGTTACAAAGCACTGTTCAGGAAGATGGGGTGCTCCACCATGTAGTGGGAGAGCCAGAGATCGGCAGGTGAGGCTCATCGGGAAGTGAAATCTGTCTGCGCAGAGACCGGACTGACACCCTGCTGCTGGCTCAGGAATTGAGACAGGTGCTAAAGAAATTGCCTTGCGAGTCGAAGTCCTGTATTCACAGAGGATGTAGCACTGACAGGTATTTTTTCCCCTTCTTGTTCTGTTCATGTCTTTTGGCCCTGACTTCTATGTAAAGGTGAGCAGGTATTTAATTTGTTTCCCTACCTGCCTCTGGCCTCCTGCTCTGCCTGGTGTGGAGAGGGTTGGAAAGCATATTTTACCTTGATTTGTGACCCTAAAGTGATCTCTGCTACCTCTGGCCTGGAGTGGCCTGGAAACGATGGGAGGCAATAGGATGACCCATCACTTCCACCTCTGATACAGTGAAACCTAGTGTAAAGGGCTGGCTGAGCATCACTGCCTCGCAGAAAGCGTGGTGAGATCATGCTGTGCTGACATTCTGGGATGGTCTTTTAAATGGGATGATGACGAGTAAATGTGGGTTATCCAGGTTTCTATTTAATTCATTAAATTTCTTAAGAGGTGAATCCTCTAGGCAAGATTATACATTACTGCAGCAAATTATCCAAATGTACAAGAGTTATTGAGGAGTTAAATGCATCTGAATTATGGAGTGCCAAACATCTCGGGAACAGACAATTCTGATAATGTCCTTTGATTGTGTTAGAGCCATTTTATGGGTAATATGTCTGAATAAATCTGAAAATGTCAAGCCTATACATTAGCAACAGATTTGTCTTAATGCTCCGCACTACTGAACAGTGTACTGCACAAAAATTGCATTTGGCAGTGCAAAGTGCTGGGGATGCAAAGGAGAGCTCATTCGAAGGGACAGCACTGCTGTGCATCTCTCATACCTCTGCCTAAAACTGCTCCAACCCATGTCTCTGTGTGTGGGGGTGACTGTTGTGACCCTGCTGTTTTCTGGGGAATGTTTTAAAAATGTTCCTGTTAGTCTGAAGGACTGGCAAAATGAGTAATGCAGTCAGTTGTAATTCACCTCTGTGCTGTCTTTATATTCCAGCTACACACTGCAACTCTCATGGGCTGCTTACCTTATCTCTGGTTATTGGAGCATCAGGATGCCATGGAAAACAGAGCTAGTGCTCCTGTCTTCATACAGATATGTTGACACGTGAATGCAACATGTGGTTGCTATTTGTCTTTAATTTAAATGGAAGTGACCATTCCAAATACTAGCAAAAATGAAAGAAAAAAAATCTAATTAAAAAAAGCAATCAGCATACTATTTTTGTAGGTGTGTCTTATTTTGGCTTTTTTTGTGTAGTTTTTCTTTTGGTGTTTTTTTTTGTTGCTGTTGTTGGGTTTTGGGTTGGTTTGTTTTCTTTGCTTTAGGTTAATATCAATACAACTGCGCCTGAAGGAAAAATTAACCAGATGGACTTCCAACAACTACCTGAACTAACAACAGGATAGCTTTGCAACGGAGAAGCTGCTCGCTGCTTGCTGGTGAGATCTAAAGAGCTCCTGGCTCTGTGGGAGTGCTCCACCAAAAAAATTAGCCTTCTGAAAGGACTGTTGTATGTGTGTAAGTCATGTCATCAGAAATACTGAAAAAACCTATAACACTGAAATATTCAGTGTCCCTGCTGTTTTGGGAATAGGTAGCCAAGAGAAAAGCTGGATGGCCTGTTACAGAGAGGCAGGGCAGTTCAGGAGACTTTGTAGAATGAAACTCTCTGATGCCCCGTAGCCTTGATGTGGTCGGAAGGTACATATGGTAAGGTCTATCCTGCCTGCAGGGCAACCTCTGAACAGTCTAGTTCCTGGGGTATTAAGCAGACTTTGCAGCACATAGAGTTTCTGCCACACTGTTAAGTTAATCAGGCTGTAGATATTATGTGAGTGCCTCCTTATGAGAAAGAGCCTGTGCCCAAATTGCATGACAACTTCACTGGTATCACTCACAGGTATAGATTTGCAAAAATGCTAGTGACAAGAAAAAGGTACAGGAAACACATCTCTGAGTAGAAACGAGAGAAGCTATGTAGGTGATTCACCATCTCCTCCATTACAATGCAGAACTTTATAGAAGAAGTTCCATCCTGGACTATTACATACATGCCACTAGAAATTCTTGCCATACTATGCTACGCTGCAGTATCTAAGGCTTTTAATGAAGTTATTTGCCTTATGGGTCCCCCTTTTTTTTTTCATAATTGTAATTAAATAGTGTAAGCTAAGAAAAAAAAGTGTAAATACTTTTGGTGTGAAAATAATAGAGATAGTAGCAAGCCAGTGGGGAACTACTTTTGCTTTAAATGAATAGCAGATCAAGTCACCAAATTCAACTGGGCTTGATGCGTGTCGTGGTTTAACCCCAGCCAGCAACTAAACACCACGCAGCCGCTCACTCACTCCCCCCCACCCAGTGGGATGGGGGAGAAAATCGGGAGAAGAAGCAAAACCCGTGGGTTGAGATAAGAACGGTTTAATAGAACAGAAAAGAAGAAACTAATAATGATAATGATAACACTAATAAAATGACAACAGCAATAATGAAAGGATTGGAATGTACAAATGATACGCAGTGCAATTGCTCACCACCCGCCGACCGACACCCAGCCAGTCCCCCGAGCGGCGAATCCCTGCCCCCCACTTCCCCGTTTCTGTACTGGATGGGACGTCACATGGTATGGAATACACCGTTGGCCAGTTTGGGTCAGGTGCCCTGGCTGTGTCCTGTGCCAACTTCTTGTGCCCCTCCAGCTTTCTCACTGGCTGGGCATGAGAAGCTGAAAAATCCTTGACATTAGTCTAAACACTACTGAGCAACAACTGAAAACATCAGTGTTATCAACATTCTTCGCTCTGAACTCAAAACATAGCACTGTACCAGCTACTAGGAAGACAGTTAACTCTATCCCAGCTGAAACCAGGACAATGCGTTTTGTCTAACAACGTATATTTGCTTTTACTTCTTATCTGTATAATGCAGCCAAATGCTAAGATGTGCACCATACACAATCTAAATAAGAAACTGTTATGGTTTCAGCCCAGCTGGTAACAAAGCACCATGCAGCCTCTCGCTCACTCCTCTCCTGGCCCCGGTGGGATGAGGAGGAGAAAATATAAAGAAAGGCTTATGGGTTGAGACAAGGACAGGGAGGGATCACTCACCAATTATGGTCACAGGAAAAAGACAGACTCAACTTGGGGGAAAAGAAATCAATTTAATTTACTAGAAATCAAATCAAGGACATTGGGAAGTAAAACCAAACCTTAGAACACGTTCCTCACACGTTCCTCCCACCCCTCCCTCCTCCCTGGCTCAACTCCACTCCCAGTTTTCTCTCCCTCCTCCCCTCCAGCAGCACAGGGGAATGTGGAATGGGGGTTGGGGTCAGTTCATCACACATTGTCTCTGCTGCTCCTTCCTCCTCAGGGGGAGGACTCCTCACTCTTCCCCCGCTCCAGCGTGGGGTCCCTCCCACGGGAGACAGTCCTCCATGAACTGGTCCAGCATGGGTCCTTTCCACGAGCTGCAGTCCTTCAGGCACAGACTGCTCCAGCGCAGGCTGTCCCACGGACTCACGGCCATCTTTGGTCAGGGGCATCCCCCTGCTCCAGCGTGGGCTCCTCTCTCCCCGGGCTGCAGGTGGGCATCTGCTCCCCCATTCCCCTCCATGGGCTGGGGGGGAACAGCCTGCCGTCTCACCACGGGCTGCAGGGGCATCCCCTCCCCTGGCACACCTCCTCCCCTCCTTCTTCACTGACCTTGCTGTCTGCATGGGGGTTTCTCACCTTCCACTCCCTTCTCTGCTGCAGGTTTCCCTTCTTAAATACATTATCTTAGAGGTGCTACCGCTGTTGCTGATTGGGTTGGCCTTGGCCAGCGGTGCGTTGGACTTGGAGCCAGGGAAGCTTCTAGCAGCTTCTCACAGGAGCCACCTGTGTAGTCCCTCCCCTGCTACCAAAACGCCACCATGCAAACCCAAAACAGAAACAGATGAGGCAGTTCAGAAATTATTAAGGGAGTGGTCAGCAGTGGATGGCTTTGCAGAATTACTTTTTAGGGCTTGAGTAATTCAGCAGCTTCTCATAAAGTAACTCTTGTTTCTTAGGAAACCCTAAGAAGAGGCTAGCAATCCAAAGGTAGGTTTCATTTGAGGTTCCTAGGCTTTACTGGCTCTTGTAAGAGGAAACAGATACAAACTGCAGAATGTTTGGATTTGAACCCCTGCTCTTAGTGCTGTTTAAATATTTAATTTCCTGCACTTAAAACTTGCCATCAGATAATTTTTTGTTTGTTTAAATACTTGTATTAACAACAGGCTTTTCACTGAAATGTATCTCCCATAGAAATAAATGCAGAAAATATTATACATAGATCTATGAAGGAAGGCTACGCAGATAGTGTTTGTATTGCTCACAGAATTGCAACTGCACAGTAATCCTTTTGCAGTGCTAATGGAGAGCTGCTTACCCAAATAATTTAAAAACAACCTCCTGCACCAGGTTGCAGAATCCCCCTAAGGAGATATGGACAGTGAATATCAGAGACCGAGTAACTGATGGCACCACGCTCTGGGGACAAGAAATCAGAAATGCCTGGGTTGAGGTGCTATGCCAAGTGGATAAAACTTGTAAGAGAAGAAACTTATGATGAGTGAACTGTAAACTGGGGACAAAGACAGTAATTTTTGTTTGTGTTTGTAAAGTGCTTAGAACTGGAGCCCTACTACATGTTGGTGACTCTGAGGTGCTGTGGTAGTACAGATACTTACTGAGAAAGATGATGAATATAGGAATTCATGGTTTTGACTAATTATGGCAATATAACAGCATTTCCTGTAACACTTTGGATGTTCTTATATGAGTGTTTGGTTATGTATTTTAGACTCTCCTTTGTTAAAGGGAGTCCTTGAATAAGTAGCAATATTTAGAGCATAATTTAGAAAAAAAAAAAGAAGCCTTCACTCTAGTAAATATCTGCCTGTTTACGGATTTAATTGTGCAGCTAAATAAGTGCCCTCAACTTAAACAAAGACTCTGAAATGTGTCAGGAAGCTTTGCCAATGTGGAGTCACAACATGCAGAGCTGTGATCCGTCGCTTGCAGAGCAGCTGTAGCATATGCAATCCCATTCATGTGTAAGAGTAACTTTGCGTCTTCTGAATGAAGATGATGTTGATTCTTAAAGCAATCCTCAGTGGTTCTGCTTTCCAGACTAACACAATACAGGCTTTTTTTGTCTTTTGGGGGGTGGCAGACCTACCTTTAATTAGAAGCCTATTTCTGACTGAGTATCCGTCAGGTCTGTTGGAGAATTGTCTTTCACTAGTCCAGAAAATGGTAGAGTATGTTGAGTCTTTTTTTCCTTTGCTCTTGTTCCTGTTCTAAACCTTTTTTTCCTGCTTGTCTGTTTTTGTTTAAGGCTGATATGCAGGGAGCAGCAGCCCACTGAGTAAATTACAGGCTCTGCTGAGCCCCTCTCAAATGTCCCATGAAACTGCCTGCCCTGCAACAGGCTCCCAGCCTGTCCCACTGAGGCAGTGGGAAGGTCCCCACTCAGAGTGCAGCTTGGCATTGCCCTCCCAAACTGCTCACCTCTCGGCTAGGACCTGTAAGTGCACCTGGAAGAGCACCTCTGGAAGGCTTGTTGTATCTGTCTTGGACATCCACCTTGGCAAGGGATAGATTGCCTTTTTCCTTGCTGATTGTGCAGTAAGGCTAGAGCACCAATACAGATTTGGATGCAAGTGTTTCTCCTTTGGGCGTCCTGTTGCACCACATTCACTAAAGCGAAGATAAGCAAGTGATAGCATCGGGGTTCAAACCTAGAAAGGGTTGGCTTGCACTGAGTTTGGTTTGCTTTAACTACCCTTGGCCCTGGATTCTGTGTTCCAGTCCCACTGCTGAGGAAGTCCAGTTTCCTGTGTCCAAAGTTTCCAAAGAGATACTGAGATACTGCATTTTTCCAAGTAATGACAAAATTCCTACTTTCTTTCATACCTTTTTTTATTTGGTTTTTCTTCACCTAATGGGAAAATATGAAATACCTCAGAGAAACTTCACTGCTTTTCATTTCAAAAGCTTTTTTCAGTATGTTTTCTACATGGGAATAAACAAAAAAAAGCCATGAGAGTACTTCAGCACTTGCTTATGATATGCAAACATATTTGCATGCTCTTTTTTTAACCCTGTTTTTAAGCCTATTCTTAAAACATCTGATCTCCAACAGAAATTAAAGAAAAATTTAAAAATATTGAAAGAGGATGTAGAAATGCAGTTGCTTTTCTTTTTTGCCAGGGCAAGATTTAATTCCTCTGAAGACAGAGAGTAGGCGATGGTGAGGACAACTGTAAATCATTCATCGTTGAGACCCTCAGTTGTTTGAGGAGATGCAGGGCCAGCACATCTCAGCTCATGACTGATCTTATGCCCCAAATCTCCATGCTCCAGGGCAGCCTGCACCTTGGGAATATGAACAAGGAGTAGGTTCTTGAGGGAGAAAAGCAGCAAAAAACCTGCATCTAGTTCAGGTTATCTGTGTCAGACCTTTGTCACCAGGCTCTCTGAGAGAAGGATAGCATCTAGCAGATTTCTTGGCTAAAAAAAATGATAAAAATAGGCCAAGACCATTTTTTTTTTTTTTAAGTAATTATATGAGTCGGCAGAAACCTGGAGTATCTGCCAGTTTGCAAATAGCACATAGAGTTCAGCATTTGCCAAGGCATTTTTTTTGGCAGTTCTCTGAAGCTGGATGATTTGTATCTGAGTCTGATCTCCCTTAGTGTCTGAAACGGCAAAAATGCATCTGACTAATCGATGACATTGGGATGGCCTTCTTGTGCTTATGAGTGTATCAAGGGACTTCATCTCCCCGGCCTTGGGATCTGCCCATTCTCCCTTGTGCTGGGACCCTCATTGTTTAGATGTATTGTGGAGTTGTTTCAGTGCCCACAGGAAGCATCAGAATTGCAAATTCTTCAACTTAAAAGGTATCTTAAAAAAAACCCAGCAACCAACCAAAGAAAGCACAAGTGTAATATGGTTTGGTTTTGTTTTTTTTTTTTTAACCAGAAATCATAACTCTTCTCAGAACCTGAATCAGACCTTCTGACCCATTGCTCTTGCTGTTTATGTCCTCTCATACCACTGTACCTATCTGAACAACCAGTTAATCCCATCACATGCTGCTTGCTTAATTTTCATTTTATTGGGCAGGGGATGTTTATGTTCCTGTGCATCTTCCCAAGCAGAGGGATGGGAGCTGTGAATCGTATGCTGCTCAGGAACAAGTCTTCTGGATATGGCTGTGCATGTGCTCTAGCTCATCCTATGGCCAGTGCCAAGTGTCTGCATGCTCCTTTGCCTCTCCCCTGTGGTCTCCGAAGGGCTCCTCAATGTGCAGCTGCAGAGGTTTTGACATGCTTCCTCAGTCACTGGGCTGCTGAAGTTGGGAATGTTTTGTACGGCGCTGTGCAGTGTCAGGGCATCCATATGGAGAACCCCAGGCATCATGAAGTATTATTTCTGAAAGTGCGATAGAAATATCTCTGCCTGGATGGCCCCTGCTTCTGCAGCTGTTCTCCAAGCTGCTGAGACAGTAAGCAACTGGGCTTTTGTTATCAGGATAGTGGAGACTCTCAATGTCTCCAGAGTCCATAATTACACTTTAGAGCCTAGCCACCTTTGTGGGAAATCCCCACCAAAACCATTAATCAGGCTGTAGAGTGAGGTTCACAATGATACTTACTAATCTAGCATAGTGTTTCCCATTGCTAGCACTTCATGCCCTGTCTCTTTAATGGCAGTAAGCTGTCAGTTCTGCTTCTGTTAATCTTTCTGAGAAACTCAAAGGAAATATTTCCTGATTGAGGCAAGAGGAACCATTTGGGCTCACACGACCTGCAGCTTATTTTGGATAAATAGATACAAATTCTGAAGTGGCTCATTCATCCCATATTAACATTTTTCCTGAGGCTGGACAAACTCAAGTTATTGTGACCCTAAACCACTGAAATGTTCTGGAAATGCAGTGCCCCCAAATACGTATGAAATTGCTGTGTGGTTTTGGGGTTTTGTTTTTGTTTTTTTAAATTTGAAAAGTCCTTTCTGTGCCAAATATGGGTGCTGCAGTGTTGAAGTGAGGCTCAGATCTGTGCTGGTGATAGCTGTAGCTAGCTTTAAAGTATAAACTGTCTGTATTTTGTATATTTAAAAGAAAATTATCACAGTTGTGTTTCTGTGTATATGGTCAAAGGCAGATTCTCATCACATGCTAATGTGATTCCATTGACAAGTATGGAGTTACTATTGCTGTAACTTCAAATGTAATGAGACCAGGGCTGGGCTCTAAGTGTTCAAGTGAGTTCACAATAACAGACAAGCTGTGTGTGCCTGAAGTGGCACGGAACTACCTTCTTTAATTAATTGAGTGACCGTCTCTTGTGAGCAGTGTCACCTACCGCTGCCTCACCTCTGTAATGTAGGATAAAGCACAGCTGCAAAGGCCTGAAAAATCGTAAATCCAAATTTGTACCTGTACGGTTACAGGGCATAATGGATAAGTTAAAATGCTAGATATTACCGAGTGGAATATCTGTAGATCTATGAACGGATTAACAGTCTCCACAAGGCGCCATCGATATTGTATGGAGGAGGATGTGCAGACAGGGAGATGACTAAATATAATGTTGAAAGATGCATAGCGTGAACTAAATGCATAGCACTACTAACAATTTGAGTTTGCGTGCATACTTACCATATGGATGAAACACTCATTAAAATAAGTGCATGATAGATACCTGATAGAAGAAATAACGACAAGTGCATGGTATGGTGTATAAAGAGTGCATATAAATGCTTGTAAAGGAGAGAAAGGATGCTTTGGATAACGTTCACAGTGGTTTTGCCTTTTGATTAATGGCAGACCAGTTTGGTACTGCCCTAACAAAGCAAGCTGAAGTCTGCAATGAAGGCAGCTAGATATGGTGATTCTGGAATCAGTACTTTATAGAATTTAGAGGAGCCAGTTAAAATGAAATACCAGCAGCCAGATTGTTTCCCTTCATGTAAAGGCATTGCACACTGCTGAGCATCATCTTCCCAGAAACCTGGGCAGGAGAGGGAGGTGCAGCAATTTGTTGGGAGCTGAAAATCCTGGGAGCGCTGGCTGGCAGGAGGAGTCAGGAGGACTGCACTGATGAAACCCCACATTTTTGTTGGTGTATGTCATCACAATTAGTCAATTAGTATTTGCTTCCTCCCCCATTTTAAGGCCTGACCTAATGCATACTTAGTTTAAGCACTTACTAATGACTGGAGTATGCTCTGCAAAGTGTTCGTGTATATGAATTACTTATGCATTCAAGTGCGGTTTCTTTTATCCTACATAGATCTCTTCAAGACTTCCTCACTGGATGTTGTTGGTTTCTTTTTCTCTTGAGCGGACATTAGAGATAAAAAGCAGTGCTGGATCTTACCTGTAGCCCAACAGTTTCTTGTCTGCAGTAGCCACAAATGCAAATTAGATGGTTTATCAGTAGCTAATTTGCCATTCTTAATGTCATTCTGCAGATGGCTTCAGGAAAAGGGGGTTTGTATACAAGTAACACCTACATCTTGATTAATTCTAGATGAGCTCAAACAAAAGCTACTCACCCTTTAATGCTGGGGGGGGAAATAAAGCCATGTCTTTAAGCTCAGCAGCATATGCATAGCTTGGGGACAATGTGTGTGCCAGGCCTGTATGCAGCAACAGGACTGTGTGAGCTGGCACAGGCAGGACACAGGAACCACCACAAAACCATGGATGAAATGCAAAGAGCAAATTATTTTCTTTAGCTTGTGAACCGGGGGATCCTCGAAGCAGCACCTGGGCAGAGGCACAGAAGTGGGAATGTAGGCACCGTGGAGCTCAGTCCATGCTAGAGAATCGCTGAAGCTGCTGTTTTTGCCTGTTTTTCAGGGATTTGCACAGGCGTAGATTGCCACTGTTCTTTGATCTTTCCCACAGCAGGGCAGGAATCTCAAGCATGTTCAATAGGCTGCCTCTAAGTCTATCACAGGCCTATGTTGTCTGAACACAGATGTTCTACTTGTCAAACACACAAGGAAAGACAACAATTAGTATGATATATGTATTTTTCTCCACCCCAGCTGCAAGTCACTTGAGCGTGTTAACAGTCCTCCTCGCCATTCTTCCGTTATTTTCCCACAAGGACAAAATCTTCTCCCTTCATGCTGTGAGGATATTGGGGCCCTGTAAGGTGGTTTTCAAGTACTGGGAGAAAGTGCTGAATGATGAGATGGATAGAGAAGATGTGGCACAACTTCTGCGGTGGGACAGCGATGAGGCAGAGGTCCCTGGGACACCTGAGTAACATGCATGGGGCAGGGTCCAGCGAGGAGTGGAAAGGCACAAGAGAAATCCTGGTCCTGTCCCCCACCCCATATCTCCCAACCACTCATGGGCTGCTGTCCCTGTCCCATGGACGTGCATGATGCCCTGGGCTGGGGCTGCCCCTCGGCCTGCACTGCTCCCTGGCTGGGGTAGTGGGAACTGCCAAGGCACCCAGGGAGCCTCCAACCCTCGCTGCACCCAGACAGCAACTTCTTTTAAGTTGTGTTTGTGTCTGTAACTAAAACTCTAAATGATTTCTGGCTCTTCATCAATGACAGGATTTGAAAAGGAGAGAGAAAGACAACTTGTGGAGTTTGGTATGAAAACTTCAGCTCATCTTGTACCAAATGTAAGATCGGATAGGTCTAAACCTGCCTGATAGCTTTGAAGAAGCAATAGATAAAAACATCCACAGTTTATTTGAAGAAGAATTGCCATGAAGAAGTTACAGTATGGCCAAGACAAATAAAATTATACTTTGAAAGATGGTGTAAGCTAGAGGAGAGAGGAAGGAAGAGGGGTTTGAATGCCAGAAGCAACCTGTGGTCCTATTTGTGAAATCTCTGCAAAACCATAAGGAAAATATAAAGAGATGAACTCAGAACAATGTCAACTGTCTATGAAAAAAAGCTTAGAAGACTGGAAACATTCAAAGGAAAACAAGAGCAAATCAACAGCGCTAACCAGTCTGGTATGTAGTGATTGACAAGAACAGGACAGAAAACCCTATAAACAGTTTTTATTTGGGATTATGCTTCATGTGGTATAACTGTTACAAACAAGAAATATTACTGTTGTTTGACAGACTTGCCATGTAGCAAAATACTTCCCAGCATATGAATAATAGCTTAGCAATGTGCTTGTGAATGAACGAATCAAGGTGATGTGGTAGTTTTCCAGTGAAAGTAAAAAGAATGTTTCTGGAAAACCTATTGAGTTCAAAGAGGCATCTTTCTATGTTGTAATTTCTAAGGAAAGCTAGCTTAGCAACATGGTTCCCTCTTGCTAAACAGCAAAAATGAAAATAAAAACTTGATGGCTTAAAAGGAAGAGGCAGGCTTGCTCTCAAGCAGAGGATACACAAGGAAGAGCCACAGATTTGTGTGCGGGGGCACCTGGCCAAGTTCAACTGGTGCCCTCACAGGGTTTTGACTGATCTGTTGGGATTGTGCTTGTGCTTCTTCTAGCACAAATGTTCAGGAACTAAATAATTTGTATAGCATCAAAACTGGAGATGAGAAAAGACCTTTTGGTCTTTCTCCTGCCGGGTAAAAGGCATATCTCTATGTCAGTGGGTTTTTTTCCTGTTCTAATTAGGGACATTATTTCACCATTTCCACTGAGTGTCTCTCCCAGGGATGGGAAGAGATAAACCTCTGTGGCTTGCCTGACATTCAGCCCTACATTCTTCTTTGATTAATTTTCCCCAGTTTTTTCATCTCTTATGTATTCTAATTCCTTTCTGCAAAGCCCTCAAAGCATTTAACATCCACTGCATGATTGCTTGGTCCACATGTATGTGCTCTGCTTTCTTTGCATAGTAATCTCTATAGCCCTGTAATCTCTGTGGCTGCCTAAACTAAACAGCTAATTGTATTCATCTGCAAACTGCTCTGATGACTTGGTCCACTGAAAAAGAGCATTAAGAGCAGGTGGTGAGCTGTGATTGCTGCTTCTGATTGGAGAAGAATTATGCATGGCTTTATTTTTATTATCTCTTTCCTCTGTCTTCCCACCTGCTGTTGGGTCTGGTCTTAATGCTGCAGCAGGGCCTGCCTTTTTTCCCCTCTCTGCACTTAGACATGGAAATAATGCTACAGGGGGGCCCTAGTTCTTGGCTGCTGTACTAATTGTACAATTGACATTGAGGTACTAGGGCAAAATGTTGACTGAGAACCAGGGGAAGACATAATCGAATGAATTAATGATGGAGGGAAGGATTAAAATTGTGCACCTAGCTTCCAGCCATGCAAAATATTTTGAGAGCAGTATTTTAACACGAAGAATGAGAAAAAATACTAAACCACTAAGATGCCCAAAGGGCTTGGTGGTTATCTCAAGACTGGGTATCGTCCTTTCCTTAAAGGAAAGCTCAGCTCATTGGGCTGGATTTCCAGTGTCACCTGTTCCAAGACGTGAGTGGACAGGACTCACTACTTCAGAGATTACTTGCTGGGATACTCTAAATCCACAGCAGAGTAAAAGGTCTGCGTTCTTCATACTGCTGAGGTTTGGCACAGAAGAGTCTGCTAAACAGAGGTTTGGCCCTTGGTGTGCCTGCAGCGTGAGGAAATCCTAGTTATCTGTGGGCCACCTGCAGAGTGCAAGTGGGAATCCTCCAGAAACAGAGCTATTAAAAGCCAGAGGTTCCTGATGAGAATATAATAATTAATAGTTATTATGTTTCCTTTCATGGAAGTACTGCCTTATGATCTGGCTCAGTCAGTGTGAAGAGGAGGGCCACGGCTGCATTCCCGTTGGGTTCCTTACGTGCAGAAGGCCCAAAACGTAAAACCTGTGAAGGGCTTTGTAACATCTCATTGCCTTTAGACCTTGGTACAGATTATGTCAATTTTCTAAAGGGTTTTAGCTTACTTAATCAACTCTTCTGGAGTCTGTTACACTGTAACTGTTTGCTGTTGCTTCGTGAGTCTGTGTTAAGCTATGAGAGCCACAAAACAAAAATTACACTTAAGGGTTGAAATCTATCTTACTTTCCATAGGGTTGAATGCATGACCTGGTGTTACAGTTTTAGCTAGGCTTAGCTCCCCAAAATTCAGGAACACTTGCATGCCCAAACAGGCTGCCCTGATCTGCACTGTGTATCCAAGTAGGCTCTCAATGGCTGTCTGGCATTGTTGTCCCCAAGTTTTCTCTTTGTGAACAATTCAGCTCTGCCTCAGTTCACAGTTTGGACACCAAGGACCTAATGCTGGACTGCTTTCAAGTTTTCCTCTGTTGTCTGATTCGGATGTAAGTTGGGCAGTCCATTTTCAGGCAATGAAGCCAAAAATACAGGTGGCTTGACTTCATTTTCTCTGCGTTCCTTTTCTGAAGTGCATTTTTATCTTCAGAGAGAGGGACACCTTCATGCTTTAACAGCACCACAGAACGTGTTATCAGATGAGTCTAGTTACAGAACAGATACCACTTAAGAGCTGTTGCTTGACATTGTCTTGCACTAATATGAAAAAGGAATGGTGAACAGTGATAATGAATCTATTCACTAGAAAATAGTGAATATTTTTTTTAAAGTATACAAAAGCATCCCACTACTGTTTTAAGCTGAGTACTTACAGCATTCAGTGAGCTCTGGGGAGAGGAAGAGCTTTCCATTTATAACCACATACAGCCACTTTTGAGCTTTTTGCATGAAGTCAGGTAGCTGACAGAAATGTTTTAGTCCTTTCAAAAGGTGAGCCAAAGTCCACTGCTCTTTGTTGCAGTCTCAACTAAAATAAGCCTTCTTTTTTTCCTAATAAAGACAAATGTGTTCTAAATTAACATAGACTGTAGTAACTACGTTCTTTCCATGAGGGAACAATCAGGAAATTGCAAATGAAGGTAGTAAAAGAAAATATAGTAGCTCTTGCATACCTTGCAAATCCAATGAAATTAATTTTACTGGTTTCAATTTTAAAACACATTGAAAGAAGAGCTGCAGCAAGACTACACCGTGCATCAGGAGGAAAGGCGGTGGTAAATCTGAGCTGCAGAAACTTTAATGCTCTGGTCCCAGGAACAGGGCTGCATGTGGCAAAGCATTGGCTTGAGTGGACCTTGTGTAGGAGACTGGTTGCTTTTCAAATAGCTGTTTGTGTCTTGTATAGCCACAACGTGTAGCTACACCTGGTGGTACACAAGGAATAGGAGGGAGGTTGTGCTACTACAGTGGGCCAAGCGATGTCAGCTGGAAGCCCTTTGTGAGCAGAAGAGCAGCCTGGGTAAAGGTTGAGCGATGGGAGAAGGAGGAACTGGACCCTGTACTGCGGCTGGGGGACTGGCAGGCAGACTTGACATAGATCAGGGGCAGTGAGATGGAGGATAGCTTTTCCAGGAACTGAGAGAAGTCAAAATTCCCTGGGGTCCTACCAGAGAAAATGACCAACTAAAAAAATTCCTGAACATGTGCAGCTCTTGCTGCTGGTCCTTTGGTTTGGGAAGCCAGTGCTTGTCACTGTGTGCACAGTTACTTTGCACAGTTGGGAATCAGAGAAACGGAGGGGCTCTTGTTGGAAGTGATAGTTTCAGAGTTTTTTTCTCTGCTTGCTGCCTTTGTTTTGCTTCTGTTTCCAGTTGGTGTGTGCAGAGGATGACGGCGGGGTGCAGGGCAGTGAATCCGTGAGAAGGGGCACTGCAGGTACCCTGGGGCACCCACAGCCCATGTAGCCCGAGAACATCCTCCAGGCCTCCAAGGGGAGGCCAAGGGAAGCCTGCAAGTATTCTGCACAACGCAATCTAAGGATACAGTAACACCAGTAGTGAAAGGGTTTTCTGAGTCAGAGGATTATGTGTAATCCCAGTTTGGGACTGTCATGGATTCAGCCCAGCTGGCAACAAAGCACCATGCAGCTGCTCGCTCACGCCTCCCCCTCCCAGCCCCGGTGGGATGAGGAGGAGAAAATACAAAGAAAAGCTTGTGGGTTGAGACAAGGACAGGGGAGGGATCACTCACCAGTTATGGTCACAGGCAAAAGACAGACTCAACTTGGGGAAAACAAAATTGATTTAATTTACTACATATCAAATCAAAACAAGGATAACAAGAAGTAAACCCGAACGTTGGAACACCTTCCTCCCACCTGTCCCTCCTTCCTGGCTCAACTCCACTCCCAATTTTCTCTCTTTCCTCCCCCTGAGCGGTGCAGGGGGATGTGGAATGGGGGTTGGGGTCAGCTCATCACATGTTGTCTCTGCTGCTCCTTCCTCCTCAGGGGGAGGACTCCTCACTCATCCTCTGCTCCACCGTGGGGTCCCTCCCATGGGAGACAGTCCTCCACAAACTTCTCTGGCATGGGTCCTTCCCACAGGCTGCAGTCCTTCATGAACTCCTCCAGCGTGGGTCCCTTCCATGGGCTGCAGTTCTTCAGGCACAGACTGTTCCAGCGCAGGCTTTCCCATGGACTCATGGCCATCTTTGGGGGCATCCCCCTGCTCCAGCGTGGGCTCCTCTCTCCCCGGGCTGCAGGTGGGCATCTGCTCCCCCATTCCCCTCCATGGGCTGGGGGGGAACAGCCTGCCGTCTCACCACGGGCTGCAGGGGCATCCCCTCCTCTGGCACACCTCCTCCCCTCCTTCTTCACTGACCTTGCTGTCTGCATGGGGGTCTCTCACCTTCCACTCCCCTCTCCGCTGCAGGTTTCCCTTCTTAAATACATTATCCCAGAGGCGCTACGACCGCTGCTGGTGGGCTTGGCCTTGGCTAGCGGTGAGCCTGACCTGGAGCTGGGGAAGCTTCTAGCAACTTCTCACAGGAGCCACCCCTGCAGCCCCTACCCCACTACCAAAACCCCACCACACAAACTTAAAACAAAGGGCTGCTGTGGGTGCTCTGGGACAGAGCCACGCTGCTTTTAAGAGCATGGGAGCTGCTGAGCTGGATCAGATCTCCGCTCAGCCTGATCCTGGTCCTGCTTAGTGTCAGAGACCTTTGCTTCAGGGGGAGTAGCAAGAAGCTTGCTGCAGGTAAGGATGAAACGGATGACTTGAGACTGAGCTAACAGTCCCCTGCAAGGAAATCAGGGGCTTGTTGTCATTGGAGAGTCTTGTTTCTTCTACTGAAATCTAGCTGTTCTTGTAAGCTGATGTCAGTGCCCTGTCCTGTTTTGAAACCTGCTTCAATCTTAACCTCTGGTGTTTGGCACATGGCTGCCGTGGATTAGTTGACATTTTATGTTTAGTTTTAAATTGCTGGCCCTTTACCCCTCTGACTGTTCTGCCATTTCACAGCACAAGGAGGAGAAGCCTAGACATTTTTGGTCTAGTGTCTGCAGGCTCCTCACTGCTTTATTCTTTTTTCATTGCTGTTTTAAGCTTTCAAAGCTTCCTTAATCTTTTTCTTTCATGTAGCATTTCCCCCTGGTTTATGTCATTATTGTTGCGCTCTCTGACCTTCATCCTCTCCATCCCTCATTGTAAATATTTTTCTTTATAGTAATTTTAGCATTACTAAGCACAGTTTCATTGGGTGTATGATTGGATTTTTATAATGCAGCATATTAATGAATGTGTATTACTGATGTCCCTAGAAACTGTACTCTTGAACAAAGACCTTATTGTGCTAGCAACTTTATAAACGCATGCTGGAAATGGCCTGTGCCTGGGAGAGCTAATAACTATAAGTCAAGCTGGTTGCAGGCGGGGGCTGCAGCAAGCAAGGGGATGGGATCACTCACAATAACAGGGGGTCATCAAGCCGCAGCTGTCGCTATAGCTGCCTGATTTTGTGATGGAGGCGTAACAAGAAATGGGTGGTGAATGATCAGGTATGAGTTATGAAAATATGAAAACTTCTGGCTTGAGAGACATGAACAAAGGCAGGAGTGCTCCCAGGTCTGTACCTTGTCCCACACAGCAGGAAGTATGGAAACAATCTAGATGAGATTGATCATGTGCACGTCTTACTACTGCTCACTGTCAAAGTCAGACAAATGCACCTTCTTTTATGGCATTCATCAGACATAGTAATATTCAAGTTCTGATTTATTAAGTTAATGTGCTTTGTAGATAGATGGTGATCTACTGAATAATGTTGCACTCATTCTCCGTTGACTCATGCTCAAGAAAGAAGTTTCTCAAACTTTTGGGGGTTTGCTTCCTCCGATTCATTCATTGTATCTGTCTACAAGAAGAAATGTCTTTTGTTTGAATTACAAGTGTGCATATCTTAGCTGCTGGGCTAAGCAGGTATTTTTGCTATGTTGTGAGCAGTGGGTGTAAAGAGGGTTTCTGCTTCAAGATAAGTGTGAGTATGTGTGTCACTAATTTATTAGCAGTTGGTGTCTTCTCAGTTCTGATTACGGTGATCTAAAGACCACAGTTAACTTCTGAATCAGTTTTGTATTGGACAGCTGATTTTTGCAGTGTCCTTCAAGAGAAGTCTACAGATGTGAATAGCGTGAGATTTAAGTAAAATGTCTAGAAATGTAAAAAATGAGATGCATAGCATGTGCAGGGTGGGAACAAGCTGAGAATGAAACTGGCTGAACAGCAGAATGGAAACCTGGCACCATTGCTGCCCAAGGAAACCTTGCCGGGCCACTGCACTGATGTGAGCCCAGTCTATCCTCTGGTGTTTGGAATTTTTTTCTGTCTAGATCTGATGTAAGTAGGGAAGATCAGGATTCAAATGCTTGTGGTACCACATCTGTCTCCAAGCGGACTTTCAGGAAAAGGCCAGTGACGCTGCCTGTCCCATAAGCTTTTCATTAGCTGACTCACTTAGCACTGGGACTAAACAGGAAACTGAATCAAGCTGGGCCCGTCTTGGACTTTTCCCCTGAATCCTATTTTTAGCTACAAAAATGCAAATCAGAAGTACTTTGCTGAAACTGGTGAGGTACTTTATAATTTATTTGTCAAATTGTTCTGAAATTTCTGAAGCATGCAGTTCCAAAAGACTAAGATCTGTTGCTGTAAAATGTCCATTCCCCCTGGACAGTGAAGGCTATTCAGCTGCGCCTGAGGATGCGATGAGCTGCTGGGACTGGGAACATCAGTCAGCAATGCAGACGTGAATGGTGTGTGCTTTCCATGAAATGTGAAGATGATAGAAAATATTTAGTATCATTAAAAGAACAAAGTTGACATATTAAATAATCAGCTTAGTAAAATCCATTTTACAAAGGGTCTGCTTCTGGAAATTAGGTGTTAGCATTTGGTAATAAAAGGCTAAATATGGGAAAATTGTGAAAAATTGCTGTGCATGTTATGAAAGAAAAACAAGCAGTGTCTGTAAAGTCAGCTACAGGCTATAGGTCAGCACTGACACTGAAATAAACAGTCTCGATATCCTCAGGTTTTCACTCCTGTCCATGCTGTACTCCATCCTGTGTGCTCACACAAACAGCAAACTGAATTGAGAAGCTGATCAAAATAAAAATAACTTTTTTTGCCATGGGAGGCTTGATTGGTTTTAGCTTACTCCTAAAACTCAGAATGAGCCTCATACACATGGTGCATAACACTGTGTATTTTGGGAATGCTCTTGGCTTTATACTTTCATATACAGGTGTTTTCTTAGGTGTTTGGCAGATGCCTGGCACTTGCAAACAGTGCTTGTTTCCAGCACCCCGTGCCTTGCTTGCCTCCCTAGCTGCGGTTCGGAAGCTTCTCTAAATATCCAATAGCTTCTACTCTGTTAGTGAAAGGGAGGTTGCTCTGGAAAGCAAATTGTGCCATGAAATAATACCTCTCATAGCAATCCTCAGTACGAAGCCTTTTACAAGCTGTCAATATGTAGGATTTGTCTGTATGTGGAGGCTTAGTTTTATCTGTGAGTGAGGCCAGAGATGAAGAGAATTTGTGAGCAGAAGAAAACAAGTGGACTGGCTTGTGTGCTCAGAAAGCTCCACAGTGTCCGTCCCTGCTCCTGCTTGCAGCACAGCACCAGATGAGGGATGAGGTTTTCCCTCTGTCCAAGGTGGTTGTAAAGATGTTTCAAGATGCGAGTTGACTGAAAGAGGAGGCAAAGCACAGGCTAGTGTAGCACAGAGGTTAGCAATCACCTGCTCAGGATCTAGATCGGTCACGGTATTAGCTCTCCGCCTATGCCTGTGTAGTTTTAACATGTGGAATAACTCCTTTTTGGGCTATTGATTCATCTGGGATTTTTGTGGTACAAAGTTTGGATTAAGAATGGAGAAAAGACGACTGACATCTTTCTGTTTGTAATTCCTTCTCTGCATCTACTTTTATGTCTAGCTTTCTGGTGTTTGAGGTCTTCCACCTTGATGTGTAACCTGCCGCAAGTAGCCCTCCTATTTAGGCTTGCAACTGCAGGGTTACCTCGGTTGAAGAGATGTGTGTAGAAATGACACCGTCCTGAATTCTGCTCTGTGCAGAAGCTCAGTTTCTCTGTCTTCATCCCCTGGTTCCTGCAGGCTGTGGACTTAGAGCTTGTTATAGCAGTATGAGGGCCATGAGCCTCAATGGGATTTGGGGTGGGACATTGCAGCCAGGAGTGTAGCAACATCATCAGTTGTGCTAAATTAGAATAAGCCTATGAAACAGAAATTCTCTGTGAACAACCTGCCCTCTGAATTTAACTGTTTGAGGGCTAACACCTCTCACCTAAGAGATCAATTTCTCTACCTTTGGTTGAGCCTTTCTGGCTTTTTAAGGTCAGTCATTGTTTACTGAAGTGTCTCTTCATCATCTCCTGTCAGTTGTGTTGTATTGTTTTATTCGGGTGCATTTCTGACAGTTATTATACCCAGCAAATGCCCTTGCAGTTATTAATTTGGCTCTGTATCTTTCAATCTTTCACTGCTTGCTGAAATGCTGATAACTTCACAAAGCCTGTACTGTCCTCTGCTTGCTGCATCTGTAACGTTATTCTTACTGCCTTTTATAGTATGTGTGCTGGTGGCCTTTTGCTAGAACACTGGTACTGACACCTGGTGAAACAGGAGAAAATAATTACATTTCTATGAAATAATAATGCTTGGTTTATATTTCTGAATGTAATATACACTTATAGGCCAACAGTAGCACTTTGCCTACTTATAGTTGATGGCTATACCAATTATGGCTGCTTTTCATGTGATAGGGAGAGATTAATTGTCTGTTTGTGCGATATAGTACTGGAGACTGGGAGTTACTGGGCTGCAGGGTAAAGCCCAAACAGGGTAAAGCCCAAACAGGATTAAGCCAAACAGAGTGAAAAGTTTCCTGAGGATCTATCAAGGGGAGCAAATGTGGAGGTGGGAGGGGTGGGTAAGAGTGGAAAGATGCATAAAAAGTTTCTCATAGATCATCACTTGCAGGGATGGCATCTGCACATATCCCGTCTCTCTTTTTGTTTTGTCACTGAGGTGTGGGCTTAAGAAAGGACGCGCTGTAGTAAAGAGCTGTGCTACAGCTGGAGGGCTGCGTCTGTAAAGCTTGCAATGGAGAGAAATCCACTTAGAAAGGTAAAGGCATAGCTGTGTGCCCTGCACCTTGGGGAAAGGCTGTCAGTTTTGAGGTAACTTGTATTAAAGTATCTGTCAGAAAAAAAGCTGAAGCAAAACTAGAAAACTGTCCAACCTGTCTGAATGCAGCCCTATATGAAAAGCAAAACAAGTGTACTGTTTTAACAAGCGCTTTCATGACAGGAAGGGAGGGTTGATTAACAGCAGAACATCTGGACAAAGACCACAGACGGACCTGACAGTGGTGCTTCCCATGGTTTACAGAGGACAACTGAGGCCTCCAAATGTTTACAGAGGTCTGGAGGTATGTAACTGGCTTGGCACAGTGGATATAAAAATAGGAGAAAGGCTATGTCCTGAAGATAAATTACTTTTCATTGTAATAAACCTTGCTTTATTAAAAAATGTCTGAAATTTTGTTCATCGTAAAGATACATGTTACGAGACATGCCAATGCTACATCAGGGATGCAACCTCTGCATTGACAGCTTTGACAAGTGATGAGCAGCTGCCTACACTGATCTTCTGTCTGAACAGTTTGTGTTGAAATGGGTGAAGCAGCACATAGTGAGCTTGGTTAATAAAAAGGAAATGATCCAAGCTGAGCAGGCTCATTTTTGCTGGAGCAGTTTAAGGAGTGTTCATATAAACAGCTCAAATGGATGGAGAAGAATATAATCTCTAGTGGGAGGCTTGATGACAAGCTGTTGAGGCAGTGCTGGGGCACAGCTTCAGGTGGGAGAGGACATCCCTGTACTGTCAGAGAAACTGGATTATCGAGTGCCATTTCTGTGTTCACCCTGCTAATAGCAATCCTGTTTGTAGTGTTCCTGCTGCTAAGATTACTGTTTATCACAATGATGTTAGTGGATCCTGGATGCAATTCTGCATCTTATTAGAACAGGGGTTAGTGTCTTTTTGTTGTATTGCATGTTTAAGCAGAAGCTCCTTATAAGTCACATACCCTTCTGACATACATTTCATTGCTTTTGTTAATGCTCCTTGAGAGAAGTCACTTCAATTTCACATGATATGTTGCAGACTTAGTATAAATATCCGTATCAGTCTGCGTGGTTGCAGGAAAAAATGAGCTGTAGAACCTCTGGGGGAATACAACTCCATACAGATTCAGAGTCAATATTTCTTGAAGCCCATAGTTATTTGATTGCTCTAATCTAAGACTTTCATCTCATAAGTTTCAATAGTTATGCCAAAAAATCATAAATCAGTGTGGTTGTGATCTCCTTGGAGTGTCTTCTCTGGCCTGTTGGATAAGAAGCAAGAAGAAGATGCCAAGCATTAGTATTTATAGCTGTCATGTTAACTTGCTCTGTTCTTATGGCAACTTCAGCACTGCTGTGGGATCCTTTTTACGCGGTGTTGGAATATCTGCTGTGTAGCACTGTTTTGGGTTTGTGTGGCAGGGTTTTTGGTAGTGGGGGTAGGGGCTGCAGGGGTGGCTCCTGTGAGAAGCAGCTAGAAGCTTCCCCAGCTCCAGGTCAGGCCCGCCGCTAGCCAAGGCCAAGCCCATCAGCAGCGGTCATAGCGCCTCTGGGATAATGTATTTAAGAAGGGAAACCTGCAGGAGGGAAGGAGATTGGAAGGTGAGAAAAATCCTTCTGCAGACAGCAAGGTCAGTGAAGAAGGAGGGGAGGAGGTGTGCCAGGGGAGGGGATGCCCCTGCAGCCCGTGGTGAGACGGCAGGCTGTTCCCCCCCAGCCCATGGAGGGGAATGGGGGAGCAGATGCCCACCTGCAGCCCGGGGAGAGAGGAGCCCACGCTGGAGCAGGGGGATGCCCCTGACCAAAGATGGCCGTGAGTCCGTGGGACAGCCTGCGCTGGAGCAGTCTGTGCCTGAAGGACTGCAGCTCGTGGAAAGGACCCATGCTGGACCAGTTCATGGAGGACTGTCTCCCGTGGGAGGGACCCCACGCTGGAGCAGGGGAAGAGTGAGGAGTCCTCCCCCTGAGGAGGAAGGAGCAGCAGAGACAATGTGTGATGAACTGACCCCAACCCCCATTCCACATTCCCCTGTGCTGCTGGAGGGGAGGAGGGAGAGAAAACTGGGAGTGGAGTTGAGCCAGGAAGGAGGGAGGGGTGGGAGGAACGTGTTCTAAGGTTTGGTTTTACTTCCTAATATCCTTGATTTGATTTCTAGTAAATTAAATTGATTTCTTTTCCCCCAAGTTGAGTCTGTCTTTTTCCTGTGACCATAACTGGTGAGTGATCCCTCCCTGTCCTTGTCTCAACCCACAAGCTTTTCTTTATATTTTCTCCTCCTCATCCAACTGGGGCTGGGAAGGGAGGAGTGAGCGAGAGGCTGCATGGCGCTTTTTTACCGACTGGGCTTAAACCATGACAAGCACCTTAGCTTTTATTTTTCCCAATGACCTGTTTTTTGCTTGTCTGCATTTACTGCCTAAAATACTCTTTAGTTACTGTAATTCTGGCTGACTTTTCCTGCTGCTCTCTGGCTGTTCTTTTCTCTGAAAAATGTAATGCTGAAACTAAAATTCATCATTTCTGCTACCTTGGGGGGGTGGTGTTGTGAGATACAGTTCTGAAAGTAGTAGTGGAAGAAACTGTGCCTTTTTATTAGGTCTGTATTGGCATTCTGAATTAATTCTAGCAACAGAAATAAATGAGCATGTCAAGGATCATATGCCCCTCTTGAGCTGGGTTGTAGAAGAGGGAAGAGCCTGCTAGTGCTGCTGGGTGACGGTTATTCTTTCTGTGAAGGCAACCTGCTTTTATTTCTGTGTTGAATGAGAAGACATTGCTGAATGTGCACAGTTGAGGGTGAATGAGGTAGAACAATTCTAGTTAAACCTGCTGGTTTAAACCTGGGGCAGGCAATGGGTATGGCCACTGTTTTCACAGCTGCCACTGAAATAGAAGATCTAGGTTTCCTTCTTGGCTTCCAGCAGGACTTTGCATGGCTGCCGGCAAGTGTATCATGTTTGAACTGGATGGTCTATGACCACAAAACTTTATAATACAGCTCTGTATGGTTGGCTGAACTTTATGTAGTTATAGTTGGCTTAACTTTACATAGTAAATGTTTCAACAGTGTCCAAGAGGTTAGTACAGGGCACAGCCTGCTGTAGAAGCTTTCTCCAGGGTGAAATGCAATGTTTGTCCAGTTACCGATGTTTCTATCTTGTTGTTTTGGAATACCAGGACTTACGCTTTGGCTTACAGTACTCCATGAGCCACAAAAAGAAAGCAATAGAACAGCATGTATGGAGCTGCAGTAGGAAGTGAGGCCATCTGCAGAGAATCACATGCTTGAGTAATTCATTAGGTGATTCATCCTGTGATGGTTCTTTGGATCTGTAATAAGAATTAGTACTTCTCCTTATGCAGAGAAGGGACAAAGGAAAAATTAATTCAGAGTTTCTAGCAAAGCATAAGAAGTGACTTGAAGCCTTGTCAAATGTTCCTATGATTTAGGGATCCAGCACATGGGGGCAGTTTATCAGTCTGGGCCAGCTGAGGGACTGCCTTGAATGAAGTTATCTTGATCAGCACTGGAGTCTGCTGATAGAAAGATGCAAGCAAAGCCAAATAGGTGCCTGCTTCTAGTTTCCTCTTTGATGCTGGCTTCAGTAAGATGCTCAAAAAATACAAAATACAGTAGTCCTGTTTGTATTAAAGCAGTCAAAGGATGCAGGTTGACTTCAGATAGTGACCTCTTCAGCTGCTGGAAAAAGACGTTGCATTTCTTTACTAGAACAGGCAGCAAGGTAGATCAATTCAACAGAGCTCTCTACTTCTGTTTAAAAAGCAGAAACTGTTATGTGCACAAGAGAAAATCTTTCCAGTTCATTACAAAGAAAGAAGGGACCTCTTGGTCAGACTGTTGGATCACTCCAGCTAATATTGACTCTCCGTGGTACAGATTGGGGTATGCTGTCCTTTCATCCCTCTTATATCAGATCTGTACTTTCCTCCTCTGCCTCAAGCCATGGTTCTAATCTTTCTCACTTTCAGGAGGTTCCAGCAGAATCCTCACCATCATTTCAGGTACTTTTCTGACATTACTTCTTAACCTGTCACTCTCCTCCACATACACAGGAGGGTATCAGTGCTTGTTGTCTTGATTTCCCAGTTTGAGACCTAAAGGGTTGTAGTTTTTGGAATACTGCCAGTGAGGTAATTGTGTGCTTGAGCAATCATTTGAAAATATAAGTCGTCCTCAGTCAGTAACTGTGCACATGCTTTTTGTAATATATTTGCAAAACAACTTTAAATAATCTAGCCTCAACAGTCTCAGGACTTTAACACGCAATGAACCTGAGTGAGTTTGGTCAGTGGCTCTATAATTTTATAGACTGTTTTTCAGCCTTTTCTTTTTTATTTTTTGGGGTTGTTTTTGTTAATTTTTGTTTGCTTGGGTTTGGTTTTTTGTTTTGGTTTTTTAGGTTGGTGTTTCTTTTTTTTTTTTTTTTTTTTTTCTTTTTTGAGGGGCTGTCCATTTTGGTGGTTTATCCTCCACTTTTATTCCTAGAGAGCTTTATTCACATCTGCAGCTTCTTTAGCTGTTTCTGTTCTATGTCTCCTCTCCAAGTGCTGTCTGACACCGCAGGGCATCCCCTGTCAATGCAGTGAATGCAACACTCCTGCTTCCTTCCTGCAGCTCTGCCTTGGTGCTGCCTGCCCTAACGGTGCAGGCCTCCAGCCTTGAACATATGTTGGTCCTGTCTGTTCCGAACCAGTATAAAGAGGCAGTTCCTGAATCCTCTTGCTTCTTCAGAGAAGCCATGACTTCTGTTCATCTTCAGGCTGCTCCCTGCAGCCTGAATTCCTAGCTATTGCCCTGCTCTTCACCTCTTCTGCCTCTGCCATTCTTCCTTCATGCCCTTTTCTGCCTCTGTCTTCCCCTCTCATGCTAAGGTCCTTCATCTCTTACAAGTCCTCCAGGAAGGCAATGTGTTGGGCTCCTCAAATATAAGTGAGTCCATTGATTTTTATTTCTTTTTGGACAAATGTTCATTCCTCATCCTCTTCCACCTTCTGCATTTCTGCTCATCTGTCCACACCAGGCCCAGGCTTAGAGCATGTGTCAGAGATATCCCAATCCTACCTCAGCCTCCTTGCCTGAATCCCAGCATACCTGTTGCACTTCTCTCCCCTCAAAGCGGGGGTTCCTCTGACAGGGAGTTGTGGTGGTGTCCTGTGATATAATTCATTATGCCTTTGCATTCACATCTTCTATGGAGAGATGCTATCTCTCTCTGTTGCATGATGGTATATGATGCATTGCTCTCACCATAAGGCAGTGGTGGATGTTGCTTTCAGGTTTGGCTAAACCTGTTTGTTTTGGGCAGTGTTCACTGGAAATTGTGTGGTCTCAGCCAGCTTCCCCACCAGTGGTAAAAAGTCAGCACACTGCTTGAACAGCACAGTGTGGTGGTGGGTTATGACTGCTGGGATCGGCTCTCTGATCTGTTCTGAGCATCCTTTATCTTTCTAAACCCAGCCAGTCTTGTGTCCTGTTCTAATGAGATTTGGGGGAAAAAAAGAAGAGGTTTTATAATGAGGATTTTGAGGTATTAAACATATTAACACTGGAAACATTTTGTACCTGTTCAGTTTTTGACCTTAGGGAAAATTTCTGATGTTAGCTATTTGTACAACAAACTTATGATGATAACAATTTCTTACCAAGGAGGGAACAGATCTAATATTTGCTGTCTGTGATTGTAACTCTGAGTGTGACTTGCATTAGATTTTGGTGCAATTTGGCAAGTTTTATGCTGATTCACTTCACATACAAGAGGGCTGAAAACTATTCATGCCAACCTGAGTGTGCAGGATGTGAGTCATTGCCTGATGGTCATTGCGTGGTCTGGCTAAGAAGGATATTTTCTATGAACTAAGTCTGTGGATCTTTGAAAATTACCTTTTTACATATTAATGAAAATTTACCTAAATTCATTGCAGCTTTCCACTGAAAGTGAATTGCATCCTAGGAAGTGCCATATGGCCTGTGCTTTTATATTTAAGCAGTTACTGCATCAGAAATATAAAGCCCCCAAACCTGCTCTTGAACTTTTGGAAGAATAAATCATTTAACTGCCACTGTGGACATGTAAGAGCTGTCTGCAATCCCTTGCAGACTTCTTGAAGTCTCTGATCAGGAACACATCAACATGTGGTCCTGAGCTGCTGTCTTTTTTGGATCTTTAACCCATTTCTGATCACCTTCCTTGAACACTGGTCTGAGTGTAAGGAGCAGAGTGGGTCAGTTTGATTTTTGTGGAGAGCCAAAGTGGGGGTTGTGTGATGTTTAATGATGGGCCAGTTCTGGGGATGACCTACTCTGTGACATGGGAGCCACTTATTGCCCTGGAAACAGCATCTAAATCTATCCCCTCTGCTTGCTCCACACAGTCCCGCTGTACTGCCAGGCAAAGATCAGTTTTAGCATGTCCAAGCCATGGGCAAGAGCCTCTCAAGCCTCTTCTGGCTGCTTCGAGTAGGCTGCACACAGAGCTTTTCAGAGGCACAGCTATATTAGCCATCAGAGAATATTCTGCCTCAGGGATAGAGTTGAAGTCTCCTCCTGATAGGCATGCAGCAATATTTTCTCACAGCAAGACTATAAACTATATCAACACTTGGCTGGAAAGTCACCATGATAGATACTGCTGTATATTCAAATGTGCTTGAATTTAATTCAGACCTTGCTGGGGTAATAAACATCATCATCCCTAAAGAGACACTAGACTATGAAACTAGTTTCCCTGAATGGATTTAAGGGAGCTAATTTCTTGTTGAACATCTGGCCTTTTAGGTGACTGGCAGCGGTTAACCATGATGCACTGGTTTTCAGCAAATACTGTCTTCATAGGACGTGTGGAGCTCGTGCAAACCTGCAGCATCAGGCCCTAAAATAGCATTCCTGTTCTCTGGTATAGAAGTGAATATTTTGTAATTGCAGATTGGCATGAGATAGTGCACTTTTTTTTTTAACATTAAGGAAAAAAAAAATCATATACCTCTGTGTTGAGAGGATTAATTAGTTACTGGATGCAAGCCATTAGTGTAAAATGCTAAATATTGTTCTTCTGGAGAGTATGTCAGCTAGAACTGGCCAAGTATTGGAGTGTATGTTTGCTTCTTCTCCCATGGATTAATTCATTAGAGTAATTACTGTTTGAAGTCTCCTACAGAGATATGTACATGGAGGGGGAAAATAGGGCTTTGGCTAAAAATTAGCTTTATGGAAATATTTTTTCCAGCTGGCTCTATTCTCAGTTCTTCCTTCCACTCAGAGTTGTTTCTTCCATTTCACAACTGATACTGGTAAATCGTTCAGTAAAAGCACTAATGTTCTGTCACAGCAGAGACAGAAGGTGAGAGAAAGGATGTTTTTGCCTCTTCCTGCTTATCTCTGCTGTTGCAAGCTAAATAGCTGCATCCTTGCAGGCATGCAGGGAGCTGAGGAGAAGCGGGAAGGGGAACCACCACCCGGCATTCCCACTGCGCCCACTCAGCATGGGGTAGGTGATGCACAGCTGCGAGCAGGGTGTCCTCCTAGTTTCTGTTTTCTCCTGTACTGGCTCGGGATGGCTTGTGGCCACCTCTCACATGACTCTCCCAGCAATTAGCTTTGTCTGAAGCTCTTTCCTGGGGCCAGGTAGCTGTTTCTCCCCTTGAGTTTTGCTAAGTAACTAGCTCCCTTTCTCTGTCATCCCTGCTCAGCTGTGGGAGATGCCTCCCCAGCAGCCCACTAGGTTGGCATGGAGTCCTTCCGTCCACTTTGAACTGCAGCTTAGAAGATGGAGTGACCCTACAACATCATTTAAAGGATATAAGGGAAATTTATGAGTCATTTTTAGATTCTAAAAAACTCACCACAAAGCCATCCTTGGTGAGACTGGATGTGACAGTTGTAGCACTCCAGAGGGGATGGATGGGATTGAAGTGTTGCCTTAGCACGAGCACCGGGACAGAGTGGTCTCTGCTACAGGGAGAGATGCTGCTGTTGTCTCCCAGGAATGGCTCTCCACGTGTGCTGTCGCAGTGAGAATGTGTGCTGCTCAAAGTGGTGCAGGGGCCATAGCTGTGGGACAGGCTGTACTTATATGTACTTATATACCATCCTCCTCTAGCCTGCAGACCAAGGCAGGGCAGGATCTCTGGTCCCCTCTTCCATGTCCTGATTTCAAATCATGGTAAGGGCTCACTTCTGTACTGCAGGTTTTTCTGTTTATATTTGTCTGAACAGCTTTCTGCCCCTGCGATCCTGGAGCTCAGCTCAACTTTCCCACTCAGGGATGGGGACTATTGTTTGGAAAAGTTTTTCCCTCCATTTCCATTGTGCTTCAGACTGGCTGGAGATACCTTCTGCCCACTGCTGGGTGAGGTTTAGGGGGTGAGGACTTTGTGCCCATGCCAGCTGCCTGTGGTGGTATGAAGGAGTCTGTGCCCAGCAGTTCTCTTCTGTTTGCTGGTGCTTCTTTGACCCAGGAGGCTGCATGCAGTGTCTTCGTGCCCTGGAGCTGTATGTACTCTTGCTGGGACACTTCCCTGTCCCTGCTCGAATTGTGCCTCTGACAGACGGTGGCAGCAGCACTCTGTTCTCCTTTCTGATGACATCTTTTTTTAAGCTTGCTTCACCAGTTCTGACGCTCTGAAGCTGAAATACTTGGTAACAGGCTATGATGGGAAAGGGTCATGCGTCATCTTTCAGTGGCATTTGCACAAGCTTGAAGTGATCTCTCCTGAAGAGACTGCCAGGGGTGCAATTCCTTATGCTCAAAAGTGTCTGCAGCTACTGTCTTGTTGATATAGATAATCGTGCCATTCTTGAATGTGTCTCAGTTCAGCATAAGGGAGTTTAAGTCTTAAAAATAGCAGTAATAGGCCATGGTTGGCTTTTCCTCTGATCCAAGCCAAAGAAGGACCTGGCTCTGAAGACAGGGGTGATGTGGGGCTGTCTGCTAACAGTGCTAGGTGAAGTAAACCCTTCTCTAACATGGGCTCTACTTCTGTTAACGAATGAGTCTGGAAGATGCGACTTCACTTTAAGCTAATTGATTATCCTGAGGGCTGCAAGACTCTGAGCTTCATTTTACAAGTTGGTACTAAGGAATTTTGACCCTGAGAAGGAGGCAAGAAGCAAAAGAGCTTATTTCTCTACTTGTCTGCCTCCCTAGACATGCAGGCACATAGGAGGCTCTCTCTGCAGGAAGAATGCTAAAAGGTTATTGTTTCAATTTAAAAAAACAAAACAGCTTTCCTTTCCTGCTTTCATCAGACTACATCTTTTCTTCTCTGGGATGCTTAAACTGCCACCTAAAATTGCAAATGCAGCTTGCTTCTGGATTTTCTTCTGTACCAACAACAGCCTGGTCTGCAGCAAGTCAGTTTTCGGCTTGTTACAAATGGTGTTCAGATGTAAATGCCTGGGTAAGTGAAAACATCTGGGCAGGTGCTTGGGCAGGTAACTTGTATTGTCTGTGAGTTTGGGTTTGCTCAAACCAGCTGCAGCCGTGCTGGAAATGCCACCAGTGTGTGAGAGAGAGGCAGAGGCTACACTGAAAAGCTCACAAGGACATCTGCATTCAAGATGCTTTGGGCATGAGGAATGGTTAACCACAAGCAATTTAGGAAGAAGAGATTTGCAGTAACATACCCAGCATCTAAAATGGTGGATCAATATGCAGGTATCTAAAGGTTTTTTACATGCTTTCCCCCCCAACTTTGTGTATTCAGATGAGTAGCAGTAGCAAAGCTGACTTCAGCAAAATCCTGTACCAGATCTATATGATCCATATCAGAACTATTTTCAGTTGTGTATATTATTTTCTTGTGTGTGTGCATCTTCTTTGCCTCAGTCTTTAATAGTGAGTCCAGTTATCCTCCGGGTACTCAGCCCTCTGAGCTGGAAGACAGGGATGGAGAACAGAGTATACCCCCCATTATCCAGGAGGAAGCAGTTAATGACCTGCTACACCACCTGGACACACTCACAAGTCTATGGGACCAGATGGGATCCATCCAAGAGTACTGAGGGAGCTGGTGAAGGAGCTTGCCAAGTCACTCTCCATCATTTATCAGCAGTCCTGGTCAACAGGGGAGGTCCCAGATAACTGGAGGCTTGCCAGTGTGATGCCTGTTTACAAGAAGGGTTGGAAGGAGGATCTGGGGAACTACAGGTCTGTCAGCCTGACCTCGGTACCAGGGAAGATTATGGAGTGGTTCATCTTGAGTGCATTCACACAGCATGTGCAGGACAACCAGGGGATCAGGCCCAGTCAGCATGGGTTCATGAAAGGCAGGTCCTGCTTGACCAACCTGATCTCCTTCTATGACCAGGTGACCTGCCTAGTGGATGAGGGAAAGGCTGTGGATGTTGTCTACCTGGACTTTAGTAAGGCCTTTGGCACTGTCTCTCGCAGCGTACTCCTTGAGAAGCTGGCGGCTCATGGCTTAGACAGGTACTCCTCTCTGGGTGAAAAACTGGCTGGATGGCCAAGCCCAGAGAGTTGTGGTGAATGGAGTTAAATCCAGTTGGTGGCTGGTCACAAATGGTGTTCCCCAGGGCTCAGTTTTGGGGCCAGTTCTCTTTAATATCTTTATCAATGATCTGGACGAGGGGATCGAGTGCACCCTCAGTAATTTTGCCGATGACACCAAGTTGGGCAGGAGTGTTGATCTGCTTGAGGGCAGGAAGGCTCTACGGAGGGATCTGGACAGGCTGGATCGATGGGCCAAGGCCAGTTGTATGAGGTTCAACAAGGCCAAGTGCTGGGTCCTGCGCTTGGGTCACAACAACCCCATGCAGCGCTACAGGCTTGGGGAAGAGTGGCTGGAAATCCGCCTGGCGGAAAAGGACCTGGGGGTGCTGGTTGACAGCCGGCTGAATATGAGCCAGCGGTGTGCCCAGGTGGCCAAGAAGGCCAACAGCATCCTGGCCTGTATCAGCAATAGTGTGGCCAGCAGCAGCAGGGCAGTGATCGTCCCCCTGTACTCAGCACTGGTGAGGCTGCACCTTGAGTGCTGTGTTCAGTTTTGGGCCCCTCACTACAGGAGACATTGAGGTGCTGGAGCGTGTCCGGAGAAGGGCAACCAAGCTGGTGCGGGGCCTGGAGCACAAGTCTTGTGGGGAGCAGCTGAGGGAACTGGGGTTGTTTAGTCTGGAGAAAAGGAGGCTGAGGGGAGACCTTATTGCTCTCTGCAACTACCTGAAAGGAGGTTGTAGTGAGGTGGGTACTGGTTTCTTCTATCAAGTAACTAGTGATAGGATGAGAGGAAATGGCCTCAAGTTGCACCAGGGGAGGTTTAGATTGGATATGACAAAAAAATTCGTTACTGAAAGGGTTGTTAGGCATTGGAACAGGCTGCCCAGGGAAGTGGTGGAGTCACCATCCCTGGAGGTGTTCAAAAAAATGCGTAGACGTGGCACTTCAGGACATGGTTTAGTGGGCATGGTGGTGTTGGGTTGATGGTTGGACTCGATGATCTTAAAGGTCTTTTCCAATCTAAACAATTCTATGATTCTATCTCTTTATTGAATATCTCTTAGAATGTAATGATTAGGGTTGAGGGAGGGAGAGGTTTTGAATATCTAATGTGGGTTAGTAATGAGGACTGAAGTTTCTGTTGCTGCTCCAGCAGTGGTCAGACACCCTATGAACAGTTCTGGAACAGCTCCATGCTGGGTGAGTCCAGGTCTGCACTTGGGTCCCATGTAAATGGTTTTCTGCTGCAAAACCATCTTTTTGTTTGTGTTACTGTTACTTTTTGAGACTATACGCCCTAAACAAGCTAAATCTATGTAGCAAAGTGAATTCAGGAAGTTTAGTGCTTATTGTGTTGGAACAGTGCTAAGATTAGAAAAGCCTTTTAGTGGATAGGCTTGACAGGAATAGTTAGTTAATATCTGCCTGTAATTTAAAATTTCACCCTCCTCTTAGGTGAGGGATTTACATAAGTATTAATGTGACACCATAGCAGGGGAGCAGCAAAATACACAAAAGTGAGTTGGTATCTTTGCAGCAACCCCTAGGCAAGAAGTTTTGGTGGTATGAGGTGCTGGTCCTGTGGGCACCACAGGCAGCAGCTGTGGCAGAGCCTGCCTGCAGAAATCGGCCATCGCCCCTGACCTGCTATGAGGATAAGCAGGCAGATGGATCTGCAGCGATGGGCCTTCCTCACCCCAGACTTCTGCATTTGCAGGTCCCACAGCATCCTTAGGAACCTCTTTAATCATGGAGCTATTTTGTACTTCAATCAACTTTTCCTTGCTGCTTGGAGAGCAGCAGCTGTGGGGGTTACTCACTGAGTGAATCATAGCAAAAATTAGTAGTTGTCTTTATGAATTATCCCCTCGCCTGCTTACCAGATTTCTGGTTGGGTTTTTTGTGGCTTTTTTTTTTTTTTTGGTTTTGTTTAACACTAGGTTTTAGCTTAATGTGAATGTCTGGGGAAGTCCTGGTGATTTAGTTGCTTGTATAATTTGACTCTCCTCTGGGGTACTTCAGCATTTTGTTGAGTTATTGTGCAGTGTTTAAATGAAATGTGTTTGGGTTTTTTTTAATATAAAATAGACTGTTCTGTTACAAGAAACAGGAGCATTGCAAATCATTTTTCTTTGTAACAACTCTAATTTTTGTCAAGCTGTGGCTGCATTCCTCGTTCACCCTTACTTTTTCCTACCTGGCAGAGTTGCATTTAGACCGGGAGCAGACAGTAGACTGCCTGCTACTCAGGTGCTTCTCATTCTAGTGGCAGATGATGATTTACATTGTTGAAGGTGTAACTTCCCATTCCTGCATAGCCACAAGAATGGACCTGTCTGATGTTTGGTATGATCCTTCAAAGTGAGCACTTGCGTTAGCAGAGGTTTAGTGTGCCGTGTACCGCAAGAACTTCTCGTATGTTTCTAACAGGGAAATGTTGCTGTAACAATGTGCCAACTGAAAAATTTCAATGACTTGATATTGGCCAGCTGGATTTTTGAAGAGCCACTGCCCTGTGGCTGATGGTTTCCAGACCTGAGGTCTAGTGCTTGAAATCACTAGATGTGAAAAGAAAATCAAACACCGATCGTGAGCTTATATAGGCTGGCTAAATATTAAAAGCAAAAAAAATTTTTTTCCCATTACAAAGAACTTTGAATTCCTGCAGGGCTATTTTTGTTCTTTTTCTTGCTTTACATTTTTAAAATGTTTATTCTTTTTTATTTATTTCATTTTTAAAGTACATTTGAAAGTCTTGCCCTTGCATTTTTGCTTCCTGAGTGTTGCTGCTCTCCCTTCCCAGATCCATTAGAGCAGTGGCATTTCTGGCTTGAGTTGAACTGCTGCCACTGCTTCCTTCTCCTCCTGCATCAATGGGACTGCTGCCTTCCCCTTGCTGCCATCACCTCCCTTCTGTCTCTGCTGGGGATGACACAGGCCCAGGCAACAAACCTGGCAGAGCTGTTAGCCTGGATGCTGCTCTGTGCTCGCTGGAGGAAGCTGACTTAAGGAGAGAGTACAAACAAGTGGGATTTCCAGTCAACAACCTGCACAGTCTATTTCCGTGGGTCTTGCTGGTAGTGGTCTTATCTGCTGCTGAAATGTTTAATTTTCAAATTGATCTGTGATTCAGTATGACAAAAGATGCCTTCTGTAAGAGGTTAATTACCTCTTACAGCAGAACGTGCCATGCCAAGTACTACTCTGGCTGTTTCCAAGGATCAGTTTTGGTTTACCACAATCTCTCTCAAAGTGAGAGGGATTAATGAAAACAAATTAATTTTTTTTTCAGGATTTGGGCCACACAAATAAACAGTTAATACAGCTTTTCTGAGAAGTGTGAAGTGATGCATTCACCTTCCCCTGCAAGTCTTGAATGTCTGGGATGTGGATTAGCTCCTTTTACTGAACTCTGAAGGAACACAAGTGCTTCAGGAAATGTTCAAAATGTGGCGAGCCGAGTATTACCTTTATCCACTCTGAGGGCTTTAAAAAGTGACTCTCAGAAGTACTTGTCTTCACTGCCAACTACCTAAGCTGGCAAGATAAATGTAACCTTTTAAATGTATCTTGGTTTCTTTTGGGTTGATGGATTAATTTTTTTGTTTGTTTGGTTTTTTTGCTTGTTGGGTTATTATTTATTTATTTTTAGCAAGGGAAAAATGATGATGCTAAACTAATTGGTGGTTAATGTAAGTAGCTTCAGGAAGAAACTCCACTACTTTGAATCTCATAATCTTGCAGCAGGACACTGAAGTTTTGCACATTCTGCAATATGGGACAACTGGAATTAAAAATATCTGATTAGAACCTAGAATAATACAGCACAATAGCAAAGAGGCAGCTTCTCACAAACCACAGTGACAGCAATTCAGATTTCCTTTTCATTCTTATCCATGGGGTTGCAAAGTAGAGGAGTGGATCTGGAAACTTTCCAGAATAATTTGTAAATGAATGAGGGGTGCAACCCTGCCTTCTCTGAAGGGGTCCTTCACCTGCCCCTGTTCTGCTACCATGCTCCCAGTTCCTTGTGTGTCCCCCAGCAGATGGGCTTGCTGGAATACCTCACTGGGATTTCTCATTTGTCAGTAAAATAGCAGGTCCCTTGGTAGACCCGCTGTCTTTTAATAGGAAGATATTTTCCCATTTGTCCAGATGTTGAATACATTTTTATAGACAATGCCTCTATGTTAGGATTTTTTTAAAATTCAGACAAAACAGTGGAAGGTGATCTGTTGCTTCTCAGTATTACAGCAGATGGGAGGAGGACAGCGCTGCCGCAGTATGTTTTGCTACTTTCAGAAATTGTCCTACCACTGCAGACACTGCTGTAGATGCTGAATGGATGCACAAACCACAGACACTTACACGATAATGATGATCTTTTCACCTCTTATCCTGGGCTTTAATCAAACTGAGTATATGTGGGAAAGCACTGGAAAGGGATAACCATGGAATCTTATTTTTTTCAGGTTAAATTTCCAGGATATGAAGGTAGAGAGCTAGGATTTTCTGGTTCCACTATTTTCTTCTTTTGGGTGCTGGGGGGCAGAGAGGGGGTGTTCACTGCCCTGCAAAATTCCTCTCAAGTGTGCATCACAGTTATGATTTATTTTTAGTTACACTGATACACAGATTAAGTCAGAACTGGTCCAGTGCTTTTGCCTTTAATACAATTATTTCTATACTTTGAACAATTCATAATGAATTCTAGAGTAACTTAAAAACTTTAATATGTAAACCAAAAAATATGGAACAAAATCCCAATGAAGTTTTGAGAGAAAAAAATGATGATGATTGATCATTTAAGTTTCAATAAACTTCAGCTATTTTAGAAGTTTACACACTAAAAAAAATAAAGCAACAGAATTGTAAAGTTTTTAACACTGGGTTTTCTACATTCAATCCCACTAATTTACCAAATTTACAAAAAGCACAGGACACATCTGCAAAGCTTTCAGTCCCTTTGTGTCAAAAGATGGCCAGTTAGTCAGGCATTAGTTGTTCCCTTGAAGTGACTAGATGCGTAAGGGTTTGGATGTCAGCCTGGGAGCTCTGAGATCCAGAGTCAACCTTCTCTTTTGCAAAAACCTATGTGCATGAACTTGAACAAGTAGCTGAGTTGCTTGATAGCTCGTTCCCCATCTGGAAAATAGGCATGATAAAAGTTCTCCACCACTCAGCAGGGACAAATTGCAGAACAATGTAAGCTGTTGCAGAAGGCAGAAGATCAATATGTTCCACCAGTTTGTGTCTTTCAGTTCAGACCCTTCTGTTCTAAACTTTGCTTAAAAACAAATGAACAAAACTGTTGTTCGGGGAGAAAAAAACAGAGAGGCAGAGAGCAGCAGGGCAGGAGCAGGGTGCATGGGTAACTCAGGGCTTGGTGTGCATGGATGGTTCAGCATGAAGGAGCAAGCAGGAGATACATTGGCTTCTTTCCCAAAGCTCTGGTGATCCCAAATCCAGGTGATGCACTGTTGGGTTTGCAAACTCGTGGGTAGGTCAGTGCTGTGTCCAAAGTGCTCAGCAGCTCTTGCCCCATCATACACACTGTATTAGGGACACGGGTCTTGCTGCACATCCCAAGCCTATTTCATTTTACATTGGCTTCTGTTGTTGTAATGAGGTACTGGTGTAACCACTCAAAATCCATACAGACAGATTTTCCAGCAATGTTGGTGTTTTCTAGTGAAAAGGCTGGAAATCATTATTCTTTTTGACAGCCAAACTTCTTCAGAGAGTGAATAGGAGGCATTACTCTTAAGTAATAAGGGGATTAAGTGAAATTTCTTGAAGCAATAATATATTCAGCTCTGGATTTGAAATGTTCAAAATGCTACTTTGTGACTGCAAAAATTACTTTAGCCAATGAAAAATGCCAGGGAAATTCCACCCTGGATAGTTTGTGATTTGGGGAGAGAACATCTCATCTTATACTGATGGTGCTCTCTATTATTTTTCTTTTTTTCCCCTCTTTTTTTTTTAAAAAACCCCTCAAAAGTCAAATGCAACTACTTTCAGTAACTGGGAAAACCAAAGATCTGCCTTTATTTTGGGAAGATTAGGATCGCTCTTTGTTCTACAAGTAGCAGAGAAAAAGCAAGCATTAGAGGATGGTGTTAAAATTGTACCCTGCACCTCTCTTTAAGAATATCAGAGTCTTTTCTGCTATTCAAAAGGGAAGCAGAGCAAAAACATTATGGGCAATATTTTATAATAGAAAATGAGCTTGAATAGATAGATTTTTTTTTAAAAATCCTTGTTTCATAGATGTTTAAAAGAATCTTCACAGATTTAAACTTATTTTTTTATTATTGCTTTCCTTATTATGTACCAGCTTTTAAGTTCCATGATAGCACTGCGAAAGAAATAAAATTTCAAATGTGAAGGATGTTATTATCAGTATGCAGTGGCACTTTTATATACTGATTATAATGAAGTCTCCCCACATCACTTTCTTTCATGATTTTTATTTCTGCACCTAAAATGAAGAGGAATAAATGTACCTCTTCCTCAACAAATATTTTTATATGATCAGCAATTGATTGCCGAATGTCAGGCTGCATGGGTTCTCCTGGACATACCCAGTGATGTATGGTGACTAGTGGAGAGCCACATCCCTCTTTTTTAAGCACATCCGTTCTCACAGAGGCACCTGTAAGGAAACTGGGCATGGTGTGGTCAAAGGGCACTTGCTGCAATGTATAGTTTTCTGGTGTCACAATATTCTTCATCCTTTCCCATTCATCTTGTTGTAATAGTGTTTGGTTTAATGCAGCTACAAACTCCACTGATGTTCTGAGACTGCAGAGTCTTGGGAGTTCTTGAGTGGCAACATTTAGCATTTGTTTTGATGATGTTGGACAATGTTAAAAACCAAACAGCAACAGAAAAATATACTGCCGTTGAATATCTTCAAAACGGCATGTAATGACCTGCCACTGAATCTTGCATGCAAGTCTTTGCAGAGGTAGTATAGAAATCTGGCAGAATGGTGGGAGAAGGTTCTGCCATGGAAAGCTGTTTCCCAGGTACTTCAGGGAGTGAGTAATCCCTTTTAGCGACGTACAGTAAATGAATGGTCTAGCTTTGTCTGCCTACACTTTCAATCTGATTATTTCCTGTAATTTACAATGTTGTGTTAATTGAATTTTCTTAATAGTAATAAATAATATCTAGCCATATGTTGACTTTCACAACTTTATTGTACAGTATGCATTAATGCAGCATAGCTGATTAGAGCTTTCGTACGTACCCCTGTGACAGAGTGTGAAGCTGGAAGAGTAAAAGTAATGATAGTTCAGCTCCTTGTGCAGTCTTCTATGTTATAGAAAGATCTCTTTGAAACCAAAGTGGGGGTATTTCTGCAGTTCTAAAACATGGCAGGTACTTTCAGACATCCGTTTCTGGCCTATTGCTTAGAAACAAACTTAATAAATATAAGTGAATTTGAGCCTCACGCTTTTGGCGGGTCCGAACTACTCCCTCTATGACTATAAAGCTGGTTTTGCCATTCCATATCCCCTAATTAGAGGGACCAGAAAGGCTGCAGAGTCATCTAGCTTTCAGATTAGGACACATCATGCTTTCCTTTTGCAGGCTGAAAATGGTAACGAGACTTGTTATTTACCATTCTTTCTTGGGGCAGAGCTGTGCACTTGCCATCAGAGCAACCATGAGCAGTAGGTTTGCACTGATTTCTCAGTTTTTTTCCTACAATATTTTAATACTAGGATTGTTAGGGGGTGGTATTTATTTGTTAATTTTTAATGCTTCTGGCCTGTTTTCTAAGTGGAAAGGGCGGTCTATCAGCTGGCATGAAGCATGCTCACAGTATCAGGCCCTGTGCTAAAACATCACATCTCTGGGAAGGGGGGAGGTGGGTACCACCTTGATCCACGTTAGGTATGCTGCTTTCTTACAGCCACTATAAATACTGCTTTGATTGGCATGGTAAAGGGTTGTATTTTTGGTACTGCAGGTATATACAGGGCTGCAGTTTAACATAATCATGTGCTGCTGATTTCCAAATGAATGATCCTCACCTTGACATTTTAGTACCTGCAGCACAGCTGCCTGGGACTGCAGGAATCACGGTGGATGGCGGGCAGGTGACTCTTCCACGCTGTCCCTGCC
Source organism: Harpia harpyja (assembly GCF_026419915.1). Taxonomy (NCBI): domain Eukaryota; kingdom Metazoa; phylum Chordata; class Aves; order Accipitriformes; family Accipitridae; genus Harpia; species Harpia harpyja. The sequence continues at coordinate 15,750,513 of NC_068957.1, forward strand.
CGCCTCACCACTGGGACTGGCAGAAGTGAAGGTAGGGAGGCTCCAGACGAGGTATGAACATGAGACAAGATAAAAACCTGCCTGTGTGGGGGGTATGTGCTGGAGAGGGTGCTGCTTCTGCAGACTGTCACTTTTGCTGCGCGGGGTGCCCTGTGTGCCTCCTAGCAGATGAGCACTGGGAACAGAATCAGAAATACTGTCTGCCCAGCTTCATCTCTGTCTCACTCTGTGTATCCATCTCCTATTCTGTGTTTAGTTCACTAATCTGGTTTATCAGCTATCTCCCCGTAGAGTACAGGATTAACTTTTATGTAGTATTTTGAGCATTATGCTCTACTTATATTCAGGATACTTTGTAAGGTAAATAAAGCATGCTCCAATATCAGGTATGCATTAATAGCCCCTGGTGCTTTTATCTAACAGCTTTTTCTGTAAAAATGTTTTTCCACTGCAGTTTCAAAAAAACCTTGTATTTTGTACCGCTTTTTAACATGGTAACTTTCAAGATGTAGTTCTGGTTTTTATTTCTGGTCGCTAAGCTGCGTCTTTGACAGTTTCTTTCTGTTTGTGATGAGAACGTATTTTTCCACAAGATCGAGTTGACTGAAACAGTTTCATGTTTCCAGTGGTGTAGACATGTAACAGGCTGCAGATTGCTTGATAATTCCCTTCTGAGTAAAATTAGAAAGAAAAAAACATTTGCAAAATTAAAAGATAATTTAAATTATAGTCCTTTGTTCTACCTTGTTAGTTAACATTCCAAACAGTGCTGTACAAACTGCATAATTTGGTTTTTTTTGCTAAAATGTACCCAGTGTGGAGCCATCTGTGTAATAGTTGACATTATTTATATTCGAAAGGGACATTGCGATAGCTGGAAGAGCCCCTACTCCCAGCTAACCATCTCCAGTATGACTCTAAATTATTGATTTACATTCATTCTCTATTAACCTATCATGAGTTCATCTGCCGCTTTCAGCAATCTTATCATGTTGATGTTCTTCTAATTTTCCAAACTGAATAGTGATTTACTGCAAAGATGTTGGGATGAACTGTTCTCCAGTGAATATCTGAAAGCCTCTTATGCCCCAGATATCCTCTTTCATCTGAAACCTGCATTGGGAGCTCTGGTACATAATAAGGACAGCAGCAATGCCTTGGCAATCCTGGAAATGTCCTTTTCATAGAATCATAGAATGGTTTGGGTTGGAAGAGGCCTTAAAGATCATCTAGTTCCAACCCCCCCTGCCATGGGCAGGGACACCTTCCACTAGACCAGGTTGCTCAAAGCCCCATCCAACCTGGCCTTGAACACTTCCAGGGATGGGGTAACCACAGCCTCTTCAGGCAACCTGTTCCAGTGGCTCACCACCCACACAGTAAAGAATTTTTTCCTAATATCTAACCTAAATCTATCCTCTTTCAGTTTAAAACTGTTACCCCTTGTCCTATCACTACACTCCCTGTTAGAGTCCCTCCCCATCTTTCCTGTAGGCCCCTTTAAGTACTGGAAGGCTGCTATAAGGTGTCCCCGGAGCCTTCTCTTCTCCAGGCTGAACAACCCCAACTCTCGCAGCCTGTCCTCATAGGGGAGGTGCTCCTGCCCCCTGATCATCTTTGTGGCCCTCCTCTGGACCCACTCAACCAGGTCTGTGTCCTTCTTATGTTGAGGCCCCAGAGCTGAAGGCAGTACTCCAGGTGGGGTCTCATGAGAGCGGAGTATAGGGGCAGAATCACCTCCCTTGACCTGTGGTCACACTTCTTTTGATGCAGCTTGGGATATGGTTGGCTTTCTGGGCTACAAGCGCATGTCGCTGGGTCATGTTCAGTTCTTCATCCACTAATACCCCCAAGTCCTTCTCCGCAGGGCTGCTCTCAATCCACTCATTGCCCAGCCTGTATTTGTGCTTGGGATTGCCCCAACCCATGTGCAGGACCTTGGACTTGGCCTTGGCCTTGTTGAACTTCATGAGGTTTGCACGGGCCAACCTCTCAAGCCTGTCAAGGTCCCTCTGGATGGTATCCCTTCCCTCGAGCATGTTGACCGCACCACACAGCTTGGTGTCATCAACAAACTTGCTGGGGGTGCACTCAGTCCCACTGTCTGTGTCGCTGACAAAGATGTTAAACAGCACCGGTCCCAATACCAACTTGAGGAACGCCACTCGTCACTGGTCTCCACTTGGACATTGAGCTGTTGACTGCAACTCTTTGAGTGCGACCATGCAGACAATTCCTTATCCACCAAATGGTCCATCCATCAAATTATGTCTTTCCAATTTAAAGACAAGGATGTTGCGCGGGACAGTGTCAAACACTTTCCTTTCTGTCCTTTCTGATCCACTGAGTATATGCTTGTATTTCCAAAAGGAGTATTTATGAGATAATGTGCTTTTTTTCTTTGGAGATGGAATGACCCCTCTAGTCTTTCTGGGCTCTGCCCAGGATGCTCATGGGCAGTGTGATTTGGTTTTCTTGTCTGCTTAGGAGGGACATTCCATCTTCTGCAAAGTGCTTTGTACTTACTGGTGCTGTATGCTATGCAATTGCACTTGGCTTTTTCATGCTTACTCTGCCTGATTGAGTTTTGTTCTATTCTAAAATATGTCTTTGCATATTGTGCAACCACTAGGGAAACCATATACTAGAATGAACTGTCCTGGTTTCAGCTGGGATAGAGTTAACTGTCTTCCTAGTAGCTGGTACAGTGCTATGTTTTGAGTTCAGTATGTGAAGAATGTTGATAACACTGATGTTTTCAGTTGTTGCTCAGTAGTGTTTAGACTAATGTCAAGGATTTTTCAGCTTCTCATGCCCAGCCAGTGAGAAAGCTGGAGGGGCACAAGAAGTTGGCACAGGACTCAGCCAGGGCACCTGACCCAAACTGGCCAACGGGGTATTCCATACCATGGGATGTCCCATCCAGTTTAGGAACGGGGAAGTGTGGGGGGGCAGGGATTCGCCGCTCGGGGACTGGCTGGGTGTCGGTCGGCGGGTGGTGAGCAATTGCACTGCGCATCATTTGTACATTCCAATCTTTTCATTATTACTGTTGTCATTTTATTAGTGTTATCATTATCATTATTAGTTTCTTCTTTTCTGTTCTATTAAACCGTTCTTATCTCAACCCACGGGTTTTGCTTCTTTTCCTGATTTTCTCCCCCATCCCACTGGGTGGGGGGGAGTGAGTGAGCGGCTGCGTGGTGTTTAGTTGCTGGCTGGGGTTAAACCACGACATGAACTTATTGCTAAATGTGCATTTTCTCAGTTAACTTACATAGTAAAATAAATTTGGAGAATGTTTGAATTGGAAGCTGTGACTTAGAAATAATTTTTGACAAAATTATAAAGCAATAGTAAAGTGAAAGGCAAAGTTACATGAATGCCATGAGAGAGCAAAATTATATGTTCTAGGATTGGCTGGTTTTGAAGAGATCTGGTTTGGTCAGTACTGAGTACAAGAGGGTTTTTCATCTTTTCACTGGAATTATAAAAGTATCACTCTGAGACTCTGCTCTGTGTTGTTGACTCATTAAAGATGGTTTTACCAACACCCATAAAAAAATGCAATTAGTAGCTTACAGCATCTTGAAATGACACATATAGTTGTTGTTGTTATAAGTGCCACAATTGCATGGTAGATGAGTCGAGATGAAGGACCCTTTTCCATCCATGCTCCTGCAGTGAGCTCAGTGCTGCAGCATAAGTGCTGCCTGCCACGTCTTCAGTGAAATATTTGGACCCTCAGCTGCCAGCAGCAGTGGCTTGGGTATCCAACTATAGTGCTTTGGTTTCTTCCTACAGCGCTGGTATGGTTGCTGTACCGTGACGAGAAGAGTCAAAGTTAAAATGCAGGTTTTGTGCTTTGAGGAGTGATAGCTTGGCTCACAGGGAAGTGCCTGGAAAGCCTGTTCCTTCAACTGGGACCAGTCCCGCTTCCTTCTGGGATGAGGCCTAACCTTGCTCTGGAGTGAGGGTGCTCAGCCTGCAAACTTCCTTTTTCCTCATGCTGTTTGGGGGTGCTAGCAGATGAGCTGCATGATTAACTCACCATTTAGCACTTATTTCCTGGCTGAGCCAGAGCCCGTTTTTGTGGATGGCCTCGTGTTTCTTTTTCCTGTGGCTGTGTAAGCCACTGTGCTGAAATTGCAGCAGTTGCTTCCTGTTATAAGTTTGGACAAAGGTCCAGGAGTCGACTGTGGTGAATAATTAGAAGTAATTTATTAAGCAAGTGGTAAATAGGTAAAACAGCGCTGGGTGGCTGGGGAGTCACTGTTCTACTAACGGTTCGTAACCTCCCTTCCTGTAGTCACAGTTCTTATAGTCTTCTATTTTCGGTATATGTGTCATTTTTGGTATACGTATCTTCTTTAGTGTACTCCGCGTCTGCGTCGATCTATTATCACACTTCCTAAAGTGGATGATGCCCACACGGCTCCTGGAGGGGATCCTGCGGGTTCTGTGCTGTGATGTGGGAGGGCCCTGGTGACATTAATGGTGATAACCGCCTCTCTGTGTACCCACAGGGGTGTCAACTGGCAGCTGTAAATGGTGACATGGGATAGTTGTGCAGCAGCGTGCCGCACTGCCGCTTCAGGGTGGGGAGAGCCTGCACTGGGAATGCTGGTGGGAGCCTGGGATTGACTGATCCTGGTGAGTCCCTGCAAGCATGACTGCCAAAGCAAGCAGGCTGCCAAAGCTGCTGGCTCTGTGGCAGACAGTGCTTCCAGGCTCAAGCTTTCCTCTGCATGGAGAGCTCAGCAGCAGGAGCAGGGAGACCCTGCGATTCACCAAGATATGGTCTCTCCTTGGGGCATATAGAGGCTTGGTGTGTTCAGCCAGGAGCTGCTGGGCTCACCAGGGGGTGGGTGGGGGTCTCCTCTCAAGGCGGAGCTCCTGCTGAGCCTAGCCCTGTAATCCCATGTTCTTCTTCATTTCTAGCCTCAAGCTCCACATTCCCCTTCTTGTGTGTAGTCACCAAAAGTTCCTCGATGCTGCTCCCACTGTAGTGGTGGTGCTGCTCTGCATGAAATCCCTCCTGGCTGCTGCCGCTGCTCAGTCTGACTCGAGGCTGGTTTAACCTGCTTATGTGAGGAGACTGTGAATCGGATCCTACCGTGCAACCGCACCAGAACAGAAAGTGTTCAAAATAAAATGTGCTCAGCCTGCTCCTCCCTGCCTCCCCTATCTTCACCCTGACCTCCAGGAGCACCCTGCAATGTTGAAACAGTCTTTTGAGTGGTCAAATTGTGAGAAAAGGATCTTTTCCAAGTACTATAGCACTATATAACCTAACTCAAGTATGTACTGTAGATCAGAGGCAACATCTCAGCTTGTTCTATTAAAGTATAATTAATTACCATTTCAATAATGCTACTAGGTGTACACATTCATCCAGTGCATTGAAAAATAATAACAAAGCTTCTTATTATCTCACAAATGATGTTACACATTGTGGATGCAACCTATTAATATGGAAATACTGACACATTCATCTGGAATAATTTGCATGGTGTATTTCCTGACCTAATAATGAAAAAAGTAGGTCAGCTTCCAAGTTTTCTGAGATGGGAATTAAAGCTTTATAGCAAGAAAGTCTTTGATAGTTTTACACAAATAGCTGAAACTTGCAAACCTTGCATATTCAAAATGGTTTGCCCCACAATGATGACTTGGAAATATTTCTAATTAATTGTAGTAGTATATCAGCACTGGATTTCCTTGGCATTCCCATTATCTCACTGTTTTTTTACAATTTAATGAATTAAAAAGCACTGAAAGATATGGCTTACCAAACATGGTGTCATCTGAAAAAAGGTTTTCAAAGGAGATTTTATAAAATGTAGTTTATGGACGCTTATGCAAAGCAGTCTTTCTTCTTCAGGAAGTATTTAGTTCAGCACTGAGCATTCCAGGTGCTTTATTGTTGCTAAAGAGTATGTAGTGCATGGTGCCTATAAATATTGAACTGCTAGGTCTTAGCCTGGCTAGCATTTTGCAAAAGGTGTATTTGTGAAGTAGCTAGTGTATGTATGACCATCTCTAAGACGATTTTGGTGTTTAGTCAGTGTCTACCCTAACCATCAAAATGACAATCTTCTTTCTGGAGCTTTGATTCTTTGCTATCCTAAATGAGAGATGTTGAGATGTGTTTCAGGAATATGAAGATTGCCATGTTGGATTAGAGTTGACGTCCATCAAATGCTGTGCTTTTAGAGTGCATCTGCACTGCAGGCAAAGGTGTGACTGCAGTGCGTGCAGGGATACTCCATCCACTTCAGCTAAAGGCCCTGTGCTGTGGCCGCTCTGCCAGCCCCCTGCCCGTCTTTCCTTCCTTAATGAGTGTCATCCAGCTTCTCCAGATCACTTGTCCCACCTCCACGTTGCTCTGGCTGTAGCGTGGTGGCAGATGCAAACTGGCAATGAGAAGGGAAAATGGAAAGACCAAGCTTTGGGCAGTGTTGCTGGGAGTTTGGTGACTCTTGCCCCAGCCTTTGTGACGTTTGGGGAAAGGCACTGAGTATTTGGGCCAGGCACCTCCATCTCTGTGTGGTGCTTTATGCTCTGAAGAAAGGCATTTTTGGTGGACTTCTTTTGTGCGGTGCTTACTGTCATTTTGAATTGTTCGGTGAAAACACATGCTCAAGCTCTCCTGTTGTGCAGGAATAAATTTTTTTGAAGATTATGCACTTCCCCAGTGCTTTCACTATTCTCTTCAGCTAAATTTCACAGCTATGGTCTCTCACCCAGCAGATATCCTGCCACTAGATGCTCAGATACTAACTTTTTAAATATAGCACACATTGTTAGTAGCTGGTTGTCAGAACAGTCATGCTCTGTAGAGTATTTTCTGAAAGAATGTGGATATGAAGCGTTATTCTAGGTTTTCTGCTGTTTTGCTTTGCCCATTTAATATCTGACTGCCCTCCACATGTACAAGATGGCATGTAGGTTCTGCTTGAAGAGCAGAGACTTTGTTTTTTCCTGCTTCTGGTCTATTAAAGCCTTGTCTCCTGTACTGAAAATGGAGAGTACTGTAAATTCTGAGTCCCTTTGTTTTGACTCATGAATGCCATGATCCATGAACTGTGCTGAATCTGTTGGATTTTTTAAAATTTTTTTTGAGAGCAGTAACTTCTGATAGTCACAAGCCATATTTCAGATAGGGCCTGAGCATTCTCTAGTCCTGTCCATGTGCATGTTTTTTAAGCTGGGAGAAACTTTTTATCATGGGCCTGTTTGCTCCCTGTTTGTAGTCACTGTCTGTGAGAAGTTCTTGGATTTTTTTTAGAACAAGAAGTGTGGTTGAAGAAAATGAAATCAGAGCATGAAGAACATGCTGCGATTGGAAGGAGTGGCTGCTTGTATTTGCCTGGTGATTTTGTGAGGCTTTATAATGGTAGTAGAAATGTTGGGGGCTGGATAGGCCTGGTAGCGGAGCAAAGTATTTTAAATACTTGTCTATTTTTAGGAGCAAACTCAAACTGATGCTTTGTAGTATGATGAAATTATTTATGCAAAAGTTGCTTCAGTTTTAGGTCTAATGAAATCCCAGAAAGAAGATGAAAACTATTAGGGACCTGGCTTCTGTGTAATTTCTAACAAGGCTTGATAGCACAGGAGTTTAGGGAAAAAAAAGTTATCTGAAATCCTGTTTAGTCATGATAGTCTGTTCAAATTCTGTTGCAGAAATGAGAATTGTTTTAGCATTCCCAGTCCTCAATTTTTAATATTTGTTTGCAGAAAGAAAATTAGATCTATCTCAGAATAATCAGTTTTCTTTCTATTTAATATGACAATATTTTCTACGTGAAATTACATGTTTTCATAAAGGTAGATGTTGGACTACTCTGAGTAGTCACATCTCCTAGAGGACTGTGCCACCTAACACGTGTGCAGGCAGGTAAGAGAACTGCAGAAGTTGGAAAGTGAAGAGAGTGAAAGTGTCTCCCCATCCCTGCTCTCAGGTGATGGATGGAGTGCTGTGGGATGGAAGGCTGCAGTGCAGCCTCAGGGCACGGTTAAACTCCTCTTTTAGGGGGATAGCTGGCTTGCACTCTGCCCCAGAGCAGATGCCACAGCCCAGCCCTCCAAGTAAGCCTTGTACTGGTTCAAAGAGAAAAAAGTGCTCCCCTAAGCTTTGGAAACCAAGCGTGTCCATCAGAGTGAGTGACAGGCTGGGCATGACCTCCTCTTCAGAGCCAGGTTTGGGGATTTCTGTTGCCAGGATGCTTTAAAGGGTAAGGACCATTGCTGCTCATTAATTAGTAAAATTGGTGGTGGTTCAAGTGGTGCTTGGAAATATTAACTATTAGACTTTGGATTCATGCCCTGGAAGAAAAGTGAGTTTTATGTTAGTTTTCCATTAATAATTCTCCTTCTCTTGAAATAATTCTTCAGTTCAGGAAGTATGAGCAGATTTAAGCAGATGGACCACTCTGAAGGTCAACGCTGTAAAACAGGAGTCTTTTAGGGCTGTATTAACAGTGCAGTGTAAGTGCTGGGTCTAATAAAGCAACGTGGCGATCAGTAAGGGTGAGTTCAGAAAACCCTTGGGAGCCCATATCACTGCCGTCGCTGCTCTAGGCAGAAGATCAAAATGACCCACTCCTGATGGTTTTCTAAATACTGTACTCCAACAGCCATCTCTCAGTGGTCATCACCAGCAGTGAAGCTTTTGCTGGCAGCACCCTTTGTCACCTTTGCCTTGCCAGACTGTATTTTTCTCCCCGCATCTTTTCTTTCACCACAGGTGAGAGATCTCAGCCTTCTCTTGGCTTTCTGGACCCTTTCAGACATGCCCTCACACTACCAGTTTTTTAGGGGTGCTGGAGCTTTGACTTTCAGCTCAGGGTTGGGGTGTGGGTCTGAGATACCACTTTGGACCTGTCTGTAACCCAGGGACCCCTCTTCAGTTGCTCTGGGTACAATTGCTCCCTGCCACTTGCAGTTTGAACACAGAAACCTGACAATGTGCCACATCTCCAGTTTGGGGCTGGTAAGTCTCTACTTTCCAGAGGCCAGTCATTGGGCATATACCAGGTGTATATTGGCACATGTTGATATGCAGTGGGCTGGAAGCCTTTCAGGTTTTTCCTATTCTATTGAAAAAAATGGTCAGTGTCCCTGTAACATTGATAAAGCTGTTCAGGGAAAGAAACTGTGTGAGTGCCAAATGCTGTTAGCAATCAGATCGTGTGTGATTGATGAACAGGTTTGAGAGTAACAGAATGGTTAATCTGCCCTGTAGATGGATATGCTCTTTAGATATAATAAGAAGACCTGCCTCTTTTATAAAATTAGAAACTAAATATGCATAGGCATTATATAACTGAAAAGCTAATACTGTATATGGCAACATGATGGATTAATATACATTGAAGTCCTTGATTTGTTCTCATTTCTGTCCTTCTGGTAGTTTATGGAAACATACAAAAAGTTTTTGAATGACCTTTAAAATTAGCTCCTAACCTATATAGTTTATCATCATTTTCTGTTCCATGAGCCTGAGGTGTTAAAGGATTCATAATTCAGTATTTCAAAAATTGTCAGTGGCTTCACTATATGAAATTTTAAATATTCTGAATGTACTTATGGCATTCAGTGGTTGTATTTGTTCATTCGAATGTAATGGATACTGAATAGGACCTATTATCAGCTTGATATAGAAAATATATTTGGGTAATTACATATGCCTACACTTGATATAAATTTCAATCTTTTTCTGCCAAGAGGGCTGGTAAAAGAGAACACCATCTTTTTTGCATTTTATGAAGATGCAGTTCAGAATTTTTAAATTCATGAGAGGGGTTCCTGGGGGAAAGAGGGAGCAGCTTCCCTGGTGCTGGCACACAAAGCAGGGTATCAGTTCTGTACTTCTAGCAAACCTTTCTGCGCACTTTGAATCATCTTCTATATTTTACTGACTTGCAGAGATTGTGGCGTCTGTTTATTATAAGCATGTGAGCCTTTTTCTGAAGGATATACAGAAATGGATGATGTAGATAAGAATGGGTTCTTTACAATTTTTTTCATTTTAAGAGTATGGATGTCAGCTGCTGAATTGATCTAATATAAAAAATTGGCTACCTTGTCTGATAGTATGACAGGTCTGTATGGGACTTTGGCATTATAAAGGACAGATGCTCTCTGGTCTAAATGCTGTGTGCTACTAACAGTTGTCTCTGCAGTAAGTTGGTTCTCTCATTACACGGACCAGGTAGGTAACCATAAGGATCAGTAGCTGCAGAAAGGAGACTCCATTTTGGATTTTCTATTTTCTGCAGCCCCTGACAGAGGCTGCCTTTGAACCAAGAACAGGCATGGTTCACTGACCTAGTGAAGGGTATCAACGAAGGTAGCTATTTTGCTGAACACACAGTACATTTGAGATTGGTTGAAATTCCAGTGAATGTTATTTTTACAATGGCCAAGCAGTTCCTTTAGGTCAAGAATAGGAAACTTGCACTTTTTACTCTGTTTGGTGTGAATGGAAGAATTTAAATCTGAGTTTATTTATCATTTTGTGAATTAATGCTTCGAAAAAAGAATTGCGTTTTGGAATCTGACCGCATTCATAGAAACTGCTATACTGTATCTTTTGCTGCCATAGCAACATATGAGTGCAATGAGTTAGAAATCTCCCAGTTATTAGAAAAACTGAATTAAACCAACTATTGAACAAGATTGTGTCTGCATAGCAAAGCCGGGTTCTGCCTTCGCTCCTGCAGTTCTGACCTTTTTTCAGGTAAAGGGGTATCCTTGACTCTCGAGAAACAGGCTCGATTGAGATAAACAGTTTATACTATGAGGAAGAGTATGAGAATAGACATGCTGTGTTATCACATGGGGACTCAGCTGAATGTGCTTGAAGCTATCTTGAAGAATATTAAAAAAGGTAGTGATGAATGGTAAGAAAAATTCTCAAGCTTATATTCCCCATTTGCGAAATAAAGGTGCTTATATATTTTTAATTTATCTAATGACAGATGAAACAAAAAATGGTATGAAAAAGGAGATTTCTGGAAGGCGAGGAAATAGCAAGAACCTAATATTAACTACAAAGAATCTTATGAATTGTTGTTCATTTCTGACCTGCTCTCCTAATATTTGAGGAGAGGACTGAAGCTGGCAACAGATGATGGTTTTGAAAATATTGTGAGGCTAAGAATACTGTACTGCGTTCTATATGACATACCTCTCTGTTAGGACAAAAAAGAAGAAGACTTCCTAGGGAGCGTTAATAGGAAGAAATTTCTGGAAAATACTTCTTTTATAAGGGTCATTTCGTTTGGAAACCACCCTGCCACTACCCTAATGCCAGGAAGAACAGTTCAGGGAGACCTCAGGGCATGCGGAAAATCTCATCTTTCTTGTGCTGTCAGTGACAAAGTGGGAGATGGAAGGAGGAAATGCATTGTGGTATTGCTTTATTTTTAATCTTATTTTTGCTGGTCTTTTTTATTTTAAACTTTATTAATGTACCTATTGCATTTTGATCTTTTGTCAGAGATTGCTAACATGTCTCTAGCTCATCTTTTCTGCTGTGATTTTATAAATACCTAGTTACAATAACCACAAAACCATCTGTGGGCTTTAATAAAGAAAGTTTTATAGTAAGCCTGGAGCACAAAGTTCTGAAAGTACACTTTTAGCACTGTTTTACAAAAAGTTTTGAAACACTTTGCAGTTGACAGGATCAGGAGAATTTTTTCGTATTTTGCAGTGTTCCTAGCAATTATCAATAATGTGTTTTTAAAGATCCATGTAGTAGAACAAGTGTTTAAAAAAAAAAACCAAAACGCAAGTGCAGCCATTTTTAAAACTTCTGCTTAATGCACTGATAAATCTGTTGGCTTCCAGTAACACTGCAGAACCATTAGACTAATATGTTGTTAATTGCAATTAAACTTAGATTATTTCCTGTCCACTTTCTTCTTACAAGGCTTTTTGATGTACTCCCTTTCTTTAACTATTTCAAATCTGGTAAGTTAACTTTCCTCTACATGGGACTGCATTTGTCTGCATCAACCCTTCTTCCAGTAGAGACCAGTTCCCAGCACTGCCACGGTGCTTGGGCCACTAGATGCTGATTTTCCTTTATGAAGCAACTTGCTGTGACCTCTCTGCTCTGGTTCTATAGTGTCCTCATTGTACATGCTGTGTGTATTTGTCACATACACAGCGCATGCAATGTGGACATAATGGAGCTCAATTTACGCCTGGTAAGGAGATAAAGAAATGTTGTGGTGTTTTGGGGTTGGTTTTGTTGGTTTTTGTTGATTTTTTTTTTTTTTAGGATTTTAAAATTTATTTATTTGGTGTGTGCGCATACACTAATCTTGTGTATGAGATGGGGTCCAGAAATTGTGTTGTGGATACAATTAATCAGTGAAAATTAGGCAGTGCAAGAACTCGCAGGGTCATTGCAGTTCTGCAGACCTCCACAAAGACATGTATTAGTAGGACTTAAATAGTGCAGGAACCTAATTTTGGGCCCTGATAGTGAGGTGATTAATTTTAGGTTCATATATTCTATTATTGACATTCTTGTTGTGGGTTGTTTTGGTTGGGGTTTTTTTTTGGGGGGGGGCACATTCTGTGCTTTGTTATATCACTTAGAGTTGGGGGGAAAATTGCCTTTTTTTCATATAACAGAAAAAAATGTGTAAATCTTGTATCAACATTTATGGTGTTTGTTTTTTTTTAAAGCAAAAGAGCAAAGCAAAACTGAATCTTCTGGTTTTGTTTTTAATAAAAAACCTTATTTTTCTTCTAGTGTTTTGAAAATGTTATTTCATGAAAAGTGCTTTAATTGTTGGTTTTTGTTTTGGGCAGTCTCCCATGAGAGACTAGTCTCTGCCATGAATTGGCACTTTTAAATGATGAGGTTTTTTCTTAAGTGATTTTGACAAACTGAATGTTTGTGTGAATAGTAGTTAGCCTCATAAGTGCTAAAACATAAGGAATTAGATATTTTAAAGCAAAAATTGTCACAAAGGCAAATCTTGCACCTAAAGTGACTTGTGGAGGCTGCAAAAATCAAAGTCCATTCTCAACTGGATGTAGTCTGAATCTGTAATGGGCCAAAACCTGCTTTCTAGACCTGAAGCCCTGTTCAAGAACAGGAATTGCATTAGAAAACTGATTCTTTCACCGCACTGAAATTAAATTTAAAAGGGTGGGGGGAGTGGTATGGGACATGCTTTCAGTGACGGTGAGGAAATGCTAACAAACAGCTGTCTCAAGGGAACTGCATTATGTATTATTCCAGTTGCTACTGAAAGTATTATTTCATTTAGTGGGGGTTTTCAGGAGCTTTGCCTTTCATAGGATTACTAATGATGATGTTTTGTATTATTACTTGTTTGTTTTACACTGGGGAGAAGACTGAATAAAATGGCTAAAACTACTGGCTGCAGGAGATGTTTTTCCTCCCCTAGAACTGATGTTACTTTTGCTGGTGTGCAGTGGGCTGCACGGTGCCGTCTTCATGTACAGCCATGCTATAACTAAGAGTGATGAAATGTACTCTCCTGCATTGGATTTATTGCATAAATGATGGTGATGATAATACGTAGTGTTTTGTTTCATTTACCATGCTTGCAAGGCGCTCCAGGAGCCGCAGACCTAACGAAGCTTGCTTTCCTCTGAGTTAGTTCTGTGTCCCCTCATCAGGCTTGGTATATGGTGTGCAGAGACATCAATGTGAACAGAAAGAAGAAAAAATGAAAGTTTCCTAGGCTACGGAAAACTCTGATGGAGCAGTAGTTATATTAGAAGATGGTGGTATCAGCTCAGTAGCCTTATCTCATTGCTTGCCCTGAGTCTACATTAATACAAATAAAGACCTGACATGAGATGATGAAAAATAGTTTCTGGTGTTTGAAAAAAAGTGTATCCAGTGCAGGGAGTACTGTGAGAGCAGTGCTTTACTTCCAGGTATTTTTCCAAGTGGACCTGGGACGTAACCCCCTCAAAGCTCAGTCCCGCATGTGTTGGTAGCAGCTGGCAGGAGCTGATGAAGGTCCGCTCTGACCTTGCTCTGTGAGTCCCGCTGTAGCGAAGTGCTCCTTGGAGGCTGTGGCTTTCCTCTGCTGGGGCGGTTTTGCTTTCACTGGATTATTTTTTTTTCCTTCCTTTAAATTGCTATTTGCATTAATCCAATTGCTGGAAAAGGATTATAGGCCCAGAATAAAATCCAGTCGTAATTAAAAATGTAAAAGCAGCTTATGTTTTTAGGCCAAAGTTATTAGAGGAAGCTATCAACATACCAATATTAATACCCCAGTCTCAGCTGGGAGGCTGTTATCGTGATGAGGGTGTCTGATAATGGGCTGGTTACTGAATATTTTATAGTAGATAACTTCTGCTCGTGTTTGCCTTGCGTCTGCGTACGTCATAAGCTACACACACCAGCCTGCCTCTCACAGGCTTTGTGGGCATCCTGTTTTTTTCATATTTCTGGAAGACTGTTTTTGGGGAGCTAAGGTATGTATATTGCAAAAGCAAGAAGAGTTTGTGTAGGGATGTTCAGGGCACAAGGGCTTGGGAATTACCCTCTGTAAGAGGATTGGGGCATATTCCATTCTTCAACATCTGCATCTTAAGCCATCTTTTCATAATGAGCACTCCCTTATCAAATATCCTGTCTGCATTTGTAGTTTCCATCAACCCCCTGTCTGGATAAAGAAAAATTGGCAAACTGGAACAGCTCTCAGCCATCCTATTATTTATGCCATGTGCCCGACTTTATGGCATGCAATTGTCTAAGTATTCAGTTTGCAAGCCTGCTTTGTATGTCTTTATGAGTAGAGCACTTTTTAATTACCTCTTTAGAATTAAATCAATGTAGGGGTTAGAGATACTTATTATTATTATTATTATTTTTAATCCACAGATTGAAACTTTTTCACCTTTGCTTTCTTCAAATAGGAGGTGTTTCATTTCATCTCTGTTGTTTTGAATTAAATGAGGTTTCTGTAAAGGAAAGGATGCTGAAAGACTTATTCCCCGATGAAAGATTTAGATGAAAAGTTATGGAACCGAGTGGCTGTCAGACTGCATTGGTCATGATCTCCTCCACCTAGATTGTGCTGAACTTCCCAGACTCGAACATCTTTCACTTGACAGTGCATGGTGTTTGGTCCTCTGACGGCAAATGGGGTTTACATCTGAAGCAGTGAATGAAGTCTTCTAGAGCATCAGTGCTAAACTGCTAGAGGAATAAAAAACAAATGTACTCCCAAATGTCAATTTATCAGCCTGTGAGCTACAGAGAGTTTTCAATGAAGTAAGCGCTTTCTGATGTTTCTTTCTGTTTTAGGTATTTTGATGTTTCAGGTTTTTGGGGTTTTTTTTTTGTTTTTTCTTTTTTTTTCTTGATTTGCTTTCCCAGTTCCTTTTCAGGAAGATGTTTGGATCTTTCCTCCCAGTAACAGCGTATTTGTGATCTTTTTTCTCCTCCGAGTGGCCCCATGTGTCTTGTGCCTGATGTTTTTGGATGTCAGAAGCAATGCTGACTCCCCTCTTTCTTGTTTAGGGAAACTTTCTGTTATCTATCCAACATTGTCAGTGTCCCAGGTAGGTGCTGAGGTACAGGCTCCTGTGTTTTGTTTGGTTCTTCTGGGAGCTTTTGCTCCATGCTGGGGTTCAGCTGCTCACGTTCAGCCTGGCAGTGGTGGTTGTGTTCTAGGGTGCCTGATGGCATCGCTCCAGCTGTTAGTCCAAGTTATTTTGAAATGTTTATTTACATAAAATAAATTTAGTCTCTAGGTTGTGCTGAGGAATTCTCTGTATCTCTAGCCTGTGCTAGCAAGAAAGATGCTGTGCCAGAAGCTCAAAGATTTCACAAGAGGCAGCATTAGAGGACTACATGCTTTTACTGCTGTGCACTGCTGAAGAATTCCAAATTTAGTATTGTCTGCATGTAGTGGAAAATACAAACTCAGGAGAAAAAGACTAAAAAAAGAGAAATGTCAAGACTCAGAGCTTTCCTTCATGTATTTCCACTGTAAAAGCCATGAACCTCAGTGAAGTGCTGATTTTTTCCTCTGCTAACACACTTGCAGCTCTACTGTGTACAGCATAAAATTTGCTTGTTGCTGTCAACAGTCCCGATCAGTTCTCTCTTGTTTGTGGTAGCAGCAGCATTTCGTGTGTGTGAGGCTGATAGGGGAATGAGTGCTGGGAACACAAGCCTGTTATAAGGTGTCTCATACAGGGAGCACTTGAGACTTTACCTCTTGCCCTAAATAAGCACTAATGAACAGGATTGCAACTATCTACCTTTCAGATGTTCCCTAGGGACTCTGGTCCCCTTTCCTAAAACTGGATGTGGAGTAGGCATCTGAACTACCAAGCACCATAGGTTTTCATAAACTGCTCCCCTTGTAAATCACTTGTACTGGGAAGTGAGACATGCTGCCCCGTGCCCTGGTTCACAGGCAGCTGGCGGTACAGGCAACGGCTCAACTGATGCAGCAGCATTTTGCTTTCTCCCTGTGCTCTGGCTGCTGCATTTCTGCCAGTGAGCCCTCTACAGAGGGACAACTGTTTAAACCTGTCATGATGGGCCATGCTGGGTGGTTTGTGAGTGCGCGCATGTATGCATGCCTGCTGTTAGGAGTCCTTCATTCTGCATCCTTCTAATTGCTTTCTCTTGCTGAAGATTTGCCCTGCTTTGGTGGCCCAGTGGATCAGGAGTGCTGAGCAGAGGAAGGTGGGTCTGTGTGAGAAGGATTTGGTGTTTGCTTGGTGCTGGTTACTGCCCTGTTGGTGTCCGAGAAAACAACTGTGGAGTGGTGTGGTGGTGTGCTGGTAGGAGGGGATGCATTTCACCTTTATAATGCTATACTTTTTTTCGACATAAGCCAAGCTCTGAAGCACATATGTGCTGTAAACCTTCACTCTGTACCAGTTCCTGAGCATTAACTCCCACCTTGGGTGCTGTGGAGCCACGGTCTGCCCCTGAGTCCCGTTTGCAGTAAATGAAACTTCTGCAGGTTCAGGTTGCAGCATGTGGCTGTGTGATGGATATGCAGGCAGCTAAGCATGGTGCAGGATCTGCTTGGAGGGATGGCACTTGCTATAGCTCTGCCTCCTCGGACTGGAGGCTGGAAGGGTTGAAGCTATCTTTCAGTATGAAGGATGGAAAGAAATGAGCTGCCTCTGGGCAGCTGCTGAGGCTGATGTTGTCTAGTAATCCTCATCTCCCCAGGAGTGTCTTCGGGCAGCATGGTCTCCCCTCAAAGCAATCCTCGCTGCCCCTTTTCCTGCCATTGTGCCTCGTGGATCAGGAATGGCTGGGGCTGCCTGAGAAGGCACATGGGTGAGGGACGGGGTCTGGGGAGACCCTGGCCTCCA
Organism: Harpia harpyja; assembly: GCF_026419915.1. Taxonomy (NCBI): domain Eukaryota; kingdom Metazoa; phylum Chordata; class Aves; order Accipitriformes; family Accipitridae; genus Harpia; species Harpia harpyja. The sequence continues at coordinate 15,767,877 of NC_068957.1, forward strand.
GGGCACCATCCCACAGCTCTGTGGAGGGCAGAGCTCTGCATTTGTTTTTTCCTCTTCCATTATTTTTTTTCCAGACAGTTTTCCTTATTATTTTCTGTATTTTTCTTACAGTGCACTTTCTTTCCTTAGTTTGGCTCTTTGTCTGTCATTTCCTTCTCACTCTATAGGATTATGCTTTGCATGAGAACTGTTGTGGTAGAACTACCAGATATTTTTGTTTTGAGCTTTTTCCTATCCAGGCTGTAGGGTTTATAATTACTCTGACACTGAGGAACAAGGTTTATTTTGGTATTTTTTGTCATGCTTCCCTGAATACCTTTAAAATATTTTAGTAATTTTGTAACTTTTACCATGCGCTTTTTTGCATTACGCTGATAATGTGGATTTGATGTTGCATAGGTATATTCCAAAGACTGTGCTATTGATGGGTATTCAATACTGATAAAAATGGTGACACTGAAAGTTACATGTTGAAAAAGGACGTAGCACAAATAATTTAAATATTTTTCTCATGTTTGAGTATATTTGTGGTGTCTGATTGAGCTGGTTAGCAAAATAAAGACAGATGGCAATGAATTCATTCCAACACGTTTTCATTATGGTACAGCTATTCCGACTTCTCACAGCACTTGTACAAATGATTTTCTTTTTTAAATTTCCCTTGCTGCTGCTGTCCACACCGTGTTCAGGGAATTCAGATGTAGTGTGCTTATAATATGGATTGCGAATTGATTTTTATATGCAAAATAAAAATGAAAATAACTGGAAAGAGGAGCTGCCTGTAATTAACCCATATACTCAGTGCTGTGGCGAGTAAGAATTTAACTCCTTCTCCTTTAAAGTCCATACCAAAACTTAACAGGATTAGAACAGAAATTATCATAGTTGAATTTTAATCAGACGCCCTTCAACGTTTGAAGATGACACAGTGATTCACAGTGCTGTCTTCGTTAGGAAGAGTGAGAACATTGCTATTAATACAAGCAATGGGCAGCAAGACCAGGCACCTGTCCTGGTCTGCCTGTGCATCCATCCCCCAGCAGCTCATGTGTTTGTCGGGACACTGCCAGGGTGATGCGACCATCGTTTCTGTGTGCATGAATGGTCAGCAAATATGTTTTGATGAAAAGTTTTAACAGTTTGTAGGTCACAGCAGAAAAAGAAAAGGGGAGGAGAGGGAATGCCTTGCAAGGACTGTAACCACTTGTAATTGTTGCTTTGTCTGATGACTCAGGTGTTCTTGAAGCTCCTGCCCCAAATAAATACAATCTTTAATGTTTTTATCTTAATGCAATAATTATATTATCTAATAAGCTCATCTATTACTTTAAAGAAATTCTTGATGTTTCAAGAATTACAGTAACCTATCAGCATATTGTCTCGTTCCTTTGCCGTATTTCAAAGGTGCCCATTATCTTGGTACTTTCCATATGGAGAAGGTACTAAAATCCATGTATATTGCTGGAAATGCTGTACTCAATGTCTATATGAAAAAGTGTGCAGAAAACACAATAACAAAGTAGTATTCATTGTAGTATAAATTGTTATTTTTTTGAGATGTCTGCACAGAATTTGCATAACTGCTCAATTTGTTTGGTTCTTCTGTTCTTCCATGTAAAGTATTGCTGCTATTGGTTTTGTAGATCTGAGGCAACATATGCCTTGAATATAGGAGATTAAACTTGTTTTCCCTTGCTGTTGAGCATCCTAACAGTGAGTGTCGTGTGGATATGCTCTGCTGTTACCCCTCCCAGGCCACTTCTCCATCCACCTCCACTGCCTGTGATGGGTGCATGCATGGGCAGAGTGAGGAGGGGACAGGTCTAGCTTAGCACTTCTCTGCTTCTCACCTTTCTCTACCTCCTGCGCTCCTGGAGGACACTGTACTGTCTGCTGCTGAGACAAACTGCCAGCCCTTAGGAGGGAAGAACACCCAGAGGGTGTAAGCTGTAGGAGGACTGTCTTACTAGGGCTGCTGAAGATCAGGGATAGTGCCCTGTGCCCATCTTATAGCATTGGAGTTGTGAGTGAGGAGGTGTTAAAGGAGAAGGATATTAGTCTTCCTGTGGGAACTCTATCCGTCTGTGCTAATAGCTTCCCGCAGCTCAGCACAACTGTAATCCTGGCAGTGATGGTCGGTTTTGCCACTGTCTTGTTAGTGCACGTACCACCCCTAGCAGGGCTCTGGGTGCAGCCTGGGATTTCTGCAGCAGCTTCCCTGTAACCAGGTCTGGGCTGGCTTTTACAGCCTCCACAGTTGCAGTCTGTCCTGAGCCAAAGCAGTGCTTAGACTACTCTTAAACAAAGGTGGCTGTGGGATTGTGGTCACAAAGGTCCAACTGAGGTGGCTGCAAAAACATGGTGCTTTCCTCAGTGATGAAGCACTAATTATCAATCCTGACCATCTTGGCTTTCAGCAGGGCTAATTAGCTCACAGCAGTGTCAGGTTAAAATAACTGTACAGTAGTGTGCAGCATGCAGTGTACTAGCAAAGGTGGAGTAAGACAGCGTAGACATGCCCAAGTGCCTAAAGAGTGGCACAGCCACGTCTGAGCAGCATCAGCATCAGCCAGGGCACGGGTCATGGTTGCAGCATCTCTGCCTATCTCAGGCCAACGCTTTTTCTGCTCCTGAGGACTCTGTTCCTATGGTTTCTCACTCTGCACCATGCTACGCATGCACATATGTGCGGTTTTTTTCCTATTTAATGTAGTTTCTTTTTGTAGAAGAGTGATACTGTAATGAGAATTTGGCATTCAGGATACTAAAATTTTCTGACTCTGAATTAACACCACATCCATTAATGAAAATGTTTTCTCCCTAGGCATAATAGACCAAACAAAAAGAAAAGCGTAAATAGTGAGGTTAAGTACTGTGTTCTAAAAATGTAGCGCTGTTCTGTGCTGGAGGTGGTGAGAGGACCAGAAGTAGTTTGATAGAAGGAAAGAGAGGTGGAAATTTGAGAGGGAAAAAGAATTAAGGGCTTGTGCATATGCATCATTCTGTGGAGAGGGTAGGAGGGAATATGTTGTCATCTGGAGACAAGAGATGCAAACTAGGATTACAAAGAGCCAAGAGGAGAAGCATGCTCAGGCTCCAGCAGGTATTTTGGGAGAGAGGAACAAAGTAATAGCAGTTCAGGGTGAGGCCAGCCTTTCCAGCAGCCCTGGCCACATGGCTCCTCCTCAGCGATGGTGTAGGGAAAGCCCCTTGAGACCTCCTTGGGCATGGGGACAGCCCCACTTCTGTCTCCTTCTGCTAATCTGGAGATCAACCTGGATGCTGGCTCCCCAGTTGAAGCCTCCAGGGAGGCCAGGAGGTAAAAGCCACCAATAAACCCAGGAATCTAGGGGAATGTCAGCCCTTGGAGAGGTGGTGGGTTTGTCATCTCTGAACACATTTTAAAGGGAAGAGCTGTGTTTGTGGGAATAAGAGGGTCTTCTCTGGGGCTGTTGCTGGCCTGAGGGCTCTGTTGCAGAGCTGGTTTCTTAGCTGTGCACACGGTCTGTCCCAAGGGCAGTTTGTTCAGCTATGTGCCTGCAAGAAGCTTCTGTCCAGTTCATTCTACCTCCCCACTGATAACGTGTAGCTGCCAGTTCGGAGTGTGCCTCTCCCTGGTGGTATTTCATGCTGGGAAAAGGTGATCATGTAAGAAACGGTGTGAAGATGGCAGGCTGGTAATGTGCTCCCTACCTCTCTGGGGTGCTTGGAGTGCCAACGCATTTAACTCTGACAAACCTAAGGCCCTGACTTCTATTACAAGTCTAGTTTATGGAAGAAATAAGTTTTTCATTTTTATTTTTTTTTGTTTGCCACCAAAATAGCATGCAATTAAAGGGGAGCGTGCTGTATTTTTGTATTTGTCGTGGTTTAACCCCAGCCAGCAGCTAAGCACCACGCAGCCGCTCACTCACTCCCCCCCCAACCAATGGGATGGGGGAGAAAATCAGTAAAAGAAGTAAAACTTGTGGGTTGAGATAAGAACAGTTTAATAGAACAGAAAAGAAGAAACTAATAATGATAATGATAACACTAATAAAATGATAATAGTAATAATAAAAGGATTGGAATGTACAAATGATGCGGAGTGCAATTGCTCACCACCCGCCGATCGACACCCAGCTGGTCCCCAAGCCGCGATCCCCTGCCCCCACTCCCCCCAGTTCCTGTACTAGATGGGACGTCCCATGGTATGGAATACCCTGTTGGCCAGTTTGGGTCAGATGCCCTGGCTGTGTCCTGTGCCAACTTCTGGTGCCCCTCCAGCTTTCTCGCTGACTGGGCATGAGAAGCTGAAAAATCCTTGACTTTAGTCTAAACACTACTGAGCAACAACTGAAAACATCAGTGTTATCAACATTCTTTGCATACTGAACTCAGAACATAGCACCGTACCAGCTACTAGGAAGACAGTTAACTCTATCCCAGCTGAAACCAGGACAGTATTCTCTGTATCTGTCACATTTTTTGGCATTTACTGTAGTGCTGTAGCATGTTCAGCACGTGGCGTGTTCTCATTCAGTCCCATCTCTTCTGCATTTCCTACAGTGAAATGGTATCATTCCCTCTTTTCTTTTCCCCCTTTCCTCTACTTTTCTGTGTTCTTCTCTTGCTTTCCATTCCAGATACTGATTCGTAGGAACTTTTGAGAGAAGGCTTTCACAGAGGCACGCAGCCTGCATTTTGGTTTGAATTTAATTAGCTCTTGTCACAGCCTGACTTGCTTATAGGAAGAAATTGTGTTGCCAGGTCCTAGCACTGACAGCGCTAGAGAAAATTTTCACAGATAGAGATAAGGAGTATGTCTGTGGCAAGTAAAGACCTATATTAGACTTGTTCATGTCTTAAACAGAACAGCAGAGTAACATTTCACCATGTGAAGATAACCAAACCATTGTCCTCAGTGCAATAGAACAAACCCAAGAGATTAAGCAGCTCCCATTTCACTTTGTCACCTTGATGCTGCTATTACCTGACAGTTACCCCATTAAAGCTTGCGTAGGGCAGCCAAAATGTGCCATGCTCATGCTTCTCTTACTGCAGGCAGTTCTGATTCTTGTGTCTCTGCTAATTGTCATTTTTGTAAATAGAGTGGAGGGTCCCGAGTCATTTAGGCATGACATCTGAAACATCACTGCTAATTTATCCTCTTTCCATCACAGATCGTGGAAAGACCTGGTCATGTGTTCTTTTAGCTCACTTATTTGTAAGTTCACACATCACGATATTTCTAGCTTCTGCTGAATACCCTCTGTTTTTGGGGCAGGTTAGTGCTAACATAAAGCACCTGTGCTGGTATTAACCTGGTTCATGTGGCTTTGTTGCAATATTGTGAGTTAGTCCAGGAAATGTTCTTCTTTCTTACTGGTTCATCTGGGGAGAAACTACTGGCAGATGCGACTTGCTCAGTCAGCAAAGTTTGGTGGCAGGCTGGTCCTGCTTACACAAACCTCCTGGACCTGTCTTGGCAGGTCTCTGCTCCAGTGTGGATTGCTGCAGAGTTAGTCTAGCTTTGTAATGAGCTCTCACCCACAGACAGATAATACGTTCTTATCCATGTTCATGTGTTGAGGGTATCAGTTATGTAAAAAAAATCTTAGCTGTGCTGCATGGTTTCCCTCGCAAAGGTTATGTGGTTTAGGTAGGTAGACTGTGTTTGAGTGTTTACTTGGAACGTGTGAAAGATTTCAGAGAAGTACAACCTTGCTGTGCAGCAGGATTTCTCAGTGAAAATGCTTTCACATTAAATAGCAAAGAAAGACAAGAAGTTTGTCTGAGGGCCAAATGCGTGATTCATATCATTAGGGTGAAGTTCAGCACTTCATTTCATCATCTCATGCCTGAGAGTGAGCTTATGCTTCTCCCTTGGAGCCACGATTTACATTTTTCTGGCCTCCTCTTTCACCTGCTCGCCAAAGGTTCCTGATACTTGCTGCCGAGCGCTGATCGGTGCATATAGAGAAGCCCCAGAGTTGTCACATCACCCGCAGGTGGCTGCGGCCTTTGAGGATGGTAAGAGCTAGAGCCAAAATTTGTGCCTGAGAAGGTTTGCTTTTGGCTTCGTTTCTTCCTCCCCCAATCTTTCTATTTTTGATTGTTTGAGGGTGTGGGCTGGGGCAGGAGGGGAAATGGATGTCTGATTAGAAGTATGATTTCAGAATATTATATATGATAAATGTAAAGGATGGAGGATAAACAGCGTGTCCTACTGAGCTGCTTGTATGGGAGAGAGCCTGCAAAGGGATGTGATAGAGAGCCTGGGTCTTCAATCACTTTTGGAGAGATGAAATCTTCTTGGTACCTCGAGGAAGCAGGGTGAATATTCCTTTTTATTACTCAGTTATTTGGATTGATTGAAGCTGTAGAAAATTTGCCATCTCAGGGATGTTTTCAATAAAATTTCACATTTTAATAGGCGGATGTTTCTGAGAAATCTTATTCTTCTTTATATTGATACAATTCTGAACTGGAACAGACAAAAAAGTATTTTTGTGGAAATGCTTACAAAAATACTGCTCTGTGTCTGGACCAGATCTATGTAACAGTTGCTAGGAGCCAAAAATGAGTGTGGCACTTCAGAATCTGACTTGATGTGTGGGAACTAATTTTTATTTAGAAAAAAAAGTAAGATCACATGGATGCATGGATATTTTGTTTGATTCCTTTCCCCCAGTTCTTCTTGCCAACTTGGGCTGAAATTAGAACAGCGTAGGTCACTAAATTCCTGCAAGAAACCCTGTTTTTTTTAATAGCTCTGACTTAGCAACCTAGAATTAAAGTTCATGTGTGTCAGATGGCATCTAAATTACTGAGGATGCTTTTTTTTTTCCCCTCCTTTCAGCAAAACTAAACTTTTAATTTTCAGGGCAGGTTGTTGCCCCCACTCATGCGTGTATTATTTTTGCTGGCTGATGCTTGCCCGGGGTAGCAGACCTCTCAGTGAGTTTGCTTTCCTGCTTTCCATGTGAAGGTAACCAGTTACTATGCACTCTGCGCAAAAGCATGTTCAGCAACTGCTCTGAATTCTAAGACTGATATTAGAATTAGAAACTGTTTATTCCTTGTCACAGGGTGTGGTATTAAACACAAGCACTTCCCTTGTGCATGTCAGAATGTGTCATTTTTTTATTATGAATGATATAATTACCCATGGTAATTGTTTTTCTGAGTTGTAAGAGGCATTGTTATGTTTCAATTTCTTTTGGAGAAGAGATGTTGCTTGCTTGGAAAATCATAGTCTTTATGGGGATTTGTAAGGAGAGTCAATGCATGGGGGAAGTCCTAGTTCTTCCTTGATATAGCATGTTTTTCCTTCCTGACATAATGTTCTGTGTCTTCATACAAAGTGTTATCTATCCTGTGCAACTGTGTCTGGGGGAAGCTGTCTAATGAGGGAGGGCCCTTGTTTAGAGACAAGACTGGGCAAAGATTAGGATTGTTTTGGAGATTGATAGGAGGGGAGGGAGGTGGCACCCTGACATTCAGGCACTTGTGTCTAAGTCAGGAAGCTGATCATCTGAACTAACTCAGCTGTGGTAGTGAAGAAAGGCAGGGACCTTCAGAGAGCGATTTGGAACCCCAAATTAGGTTCCCGCCTGCATTGCCCTCTGGAGGAGCATCTTCTCACTGACTGTTTTTGCCTGTTGGCTGTCTGCTTGTGCATATAGTCTTGTCTGTTTTGGATGTCACCACAAACATTTTGGACCCTGAAGAGAGCGAAGAGAGAAGACCATGTCTGGATGGAGATGGGAAAGAAGGAAATGAACACCATTCACTTCTGACCTGGTGAATTTAGAGCAAAGCAGTGGAGGCTGCCATGGGGCATGTTTGTGCATCAGCTATCAAAGAGGCTAGAAAATTGGCTATGATGTATCCGCTGCCTAAGCTACTCACTCCCTATGAGTTTGGTGAAAACCTGTCTTCTCTGTCCTGGGTGTAAACTTGGGAAAGCTGTAGGAGCTAAGGAACCACTGAGGAGCGTGCAGGTGAGGTATGCCATGCCACCACTGCAAGGAAGTGGCCAGTAACAGCAGAGCCAGCCTTCTCGTCTGTTGTTTCATAGCTCGGTTAACTTGGCAGAGATCAAACCCTGACCTGTTTCTTCAGGAACAGGAAGGAGTGCAATTTAAACGTTGTTGCCACCAGCAAAAATGATTTATGGGAAGATAATTTTCTAACCATCTATACTTGTTCCAGTCTCTTCGAATGGCATCCTGCCCAATGGTAAGTCAACTGGAGCATGTCACAAGGGCACGAGTACCAAGCAGCAATGTGCTTAGACAAGCCTCCTCACCCAGGAGGTGCCATCTCCATGGCAATCCATCCTTGGGGCAGACAGGGAGGCGCTTGCCTTTCCTTATGCTTCACTGTACCTCTGACTTCCCTGTGATGCTGCTCAAATGCCTCTGAAATGAAGATAAAAGTGTGAATGTCACAGAGCCTTGTGGTTGCCAAGAAGAAAATTCAGATGTTGCAGGCACAGGGGAAACTGTGAATGCAGGAAAGGATCAGGAAATCATTGGCTGACTTGCCTGGAGAATTAGGACACCAATAATATAAGATGGTGACTGTCAGCAGCCGGTGTTTCACAGCAGTATCCATTGCAAAGAATGTACATGTGGTGCAGCTGCCCCAGTGGCTGGGAGTTTCAGCACTTTCATGATTATATCTGGTAAAAGCCCACCAAATATGCATGGCAACGTTAATTGGGGTGCCGAGCAGTTGAAAGGTGTTAGTTTAAAGGCTTGAGTGTCGTCTTGTCTTTAATACAGATTCTTGCAATGGTACCTCATTTAATTCAGTTGATCACTAAGTGATGTAGTTATGCTGTTACAGTGAGCAATAGATTTCAAAGTACATTCTTTTGATGAGGAGAATAAATCTTGTTATTCCTGTTGTACACAAGATCAGGGGCAGAACTGGAAATCTGTCAGTATTTCTGGTGCCTGGTCCAGCTGCTTTTGCTCCTAAGCACCTAAGGATGCTGAAGCAGAGCTGAACTGTCAGTGTGTTTGTGCTCAAATAGCAATATCAAACTGATACAACCAACTTCAACCCCTTTCACAAAGCTGCTTTTTAAAGAGTAAGAAATTGAACTTGCTACAGACTTTGAGATTATTTAAGGAACTGAATTTTTCATTTAAAAGTATTAACATAATTTATTTAAGCAGTAAACAGAAAGCTGGAAAATGAAGCATCATCAAAATATTTAAGGTTTTTTCTTACTACTATGGAACACTTTGTAAGAGGGATTTTCCATGAGATGATAAAATCTTTCTGTGTGATCCTGCTATTTTTCCTTGAATAATAATTTCTAGCTCCTGACCTTTGTTGTTTAGCTCCATTACTCTTTGCCTCAAGGGTTTGTATCAGTGGGTTTCTCAATTTGTGCAGTAAACATCAGAGTACCAGAGACTATTTCCAGAACCACAGCAGTGTAGATCCTGGAGAGCAAATGTCAGCCCACCGGGATTACACTGGGACTGCTTATCCCAGTTCACTGCAGGAGTGAGTGCTGGGGCTGCATGTGTTGAAATAGTCTCAAATTATAACTTTTTGGCAATGGATCCTGTGTAGCTGACAGTATTGCAAGTGCAGTACAGTAAGTTCACATCCAAAAGCCCATCAATATTCATTCTTTCTTCTGTACCAAACAAACTAAAGGCGCACAACCTCCTGTTACACTAAGTAAGAATAAGCACTGTTAGTTGGTTCAGACTCTACAGGAGCACCAGAACCTGTATCACTAAAAAGGTACTTTGCAAGCTAAAGATTGTTAGAAAGAGAAATTTCTTCCTTCTAACATATATATGGGATTGATGGATTATATTTTACTTCTTTAATCAAAGACAGAAATTTAATTTTCAAAGGTTTGAGATGGACATGGTGAACCCTCTTGTACAAGTAAAGTATTCAGATACTTATAGGTAAGATGATGAGTCTAGCTGGGGCACAAGTGGTTAATAAAGTGATTCAGCACTGCTTTAGCATTTATTTTCATGAGCTTTTTGTGCATAAGAGCTGGACAGACTGTGTTTTGCCTAAGTGGGATGTGGAAAAACTCATGTTTTTGTGCATTTTGTTTCACTGTATCACTGAGCCCACTAAGAGCAAGAGGAAGTGCCCAAAATAAGGTTACCGGAGTATGCTGCAAATGTAGTAATAGCTTTTTAAATCCTTGGTCCCACAAGTCTTTGTTTTTTGTCATGTTGGATGGTCTGGTGGTGTCTCCTGGTATGATGCCTCAATAAAATAAAATAACTCGCTTCTATGTATTTCAGGCATGCTCAAATATTGTGGGTTTGGATTGAAATCCTTTATAAAGCTTCCAGTTCCGCAGGGACTTACACTGGTGAGAACTGTATAAGCTCACAGCTTTTATAACTACGGTCTTGTTAGTTAAAAGGTGGCACGCTGATAGTTTCATTTCACAGTTGAATTTTTTTAATTATCTCTGAAGATGGATTTTAGCTTCTCAATTTTGGCCATCAGGTAGCATAACCTACAACACAGTATGCAGAAAGAAACTTCAAATTGAATGTGCTTCAGGTCATCTTTTAGCTCTGAAGCTATATTTATCTGCACAAGAAAGTTTTAACTTGACCTAAGGAAAAAAGAACAAATCAATAAATCCAATGAGGGTTTGCAATGTAGCACTGATATAAAATATGATTTATTAAGTCTGTAATAGCAAAAATCTGTTATATACTGCTGCCTCTGGGGGAATATAACAGCTGAATGGTTAAACACAACCTGGTTTAAATGTTTTGTGTTTTGGCTCCACCATAGATGAAGGATGATATTGAGATTGATATTGAATTGAAATATCCAAGCAGTAACTTGTTGGATGTTTTTATATACATACATCTATGTATGTATATATATTTAAATATGTGAGATGTATTTTACTGCCCATATGTAAGTGTGTATATATGTATGCAAGTATGTATCCAGTGTTCCCTTTATACGTATCTTTGGACAATTCCTCAACGGAAGACCCAGCCTCCTGGATATTCAGGACTCCACTCACTTTGTTTGAGGTATCCTTACCTTCAGCCAAACCCTTCCATTTGCAGGTTAGCCCTTAGCAGTGACTAAAAGACTTTCAATTTGGCTAATTACTTTTGACCTCTGAGAACTAGATAATCTTGCAACACTGGGACTTTCCTGCTGTCATTTGTGTTTCCCTTAAATAGGGAGAAATTTATGTTCCTTTTCCCCCACCAGAGTTCTATCCTGCCTCCCTGGCCAGGTTGGTCATTCTGGAAAAATTCCTTCTTGACCCTGAAATGGCAATCCTGGCAAGCTCCATAACATGAGGTCCTTCCAGTGGGCTGACCGTTAGCAGCTGGATGGGGAGAATCACCTGGTTTTGCAGGTCTGGAGGAAAAGGTGGTAAAAGGTACCTGTAAGAAGCTATTAAACCTCCTTATGAAAACTTTATTTGAGAAAAGAGCAACCTTCACACAGAAACTTCTGTTAAAAAGGTAGATGCAAGGAAGAAAGAGACTTTTCTGCTCCAGCTTTCTGTACGTCTGGGTATGTCTGAAAGAGAGACAAGGAGCAGATAAGCTGAGAAACCGGGAAGCACCAGGGAAACTCCAGACAAGGGCGCTCTCTTGTATTTTCACTTTAGTTCTTGAATGACTGTCCTGCCTAGGACTATGAAATATAATGAATATCAGAAAACTGAAAAGCAAAACAACACAGAAGTTTTAAGATAGCAGTGGCCGTCGGTTCACAGGAAACAAAGCGAGAGCTGATCAATGGGGGACAATTACAGACCCTTGTCCCAGAGTCTCGGAAGAGTGCCATGCAAAGGGATGTTTCAGCAAAATGGAACTAAGTGCTTCACGTCACTGAGAATTACTTGTTTCTGGGCTCAATAAATATGGTATGTCAGTGTTCTGGCTGGGAATGGTCTATCTCCAGACATCTTATGTTACCAGAAATAATAGAAATGAGTATGTTTTTGGATGGAAAGTTGTGTAGGAATTTACTGCCACATGTCTGTATGCTTTGAACCAAGTTTTCAAATGGTTCAGTAAATGGTATTTCCATGTCATGTTAATTTAGAAAACCACAGACTTTCCAGAGTGTGCTGTGTGTTCTGTTTAATGTTTAATGCCTGTGTATTGTATACAATGTTTAGGGTTAAATGCAGAGTTCGTGTTGTTGGAGTAAATGAGGCATGGAGAGATTGTAAGAAGCTCTAGGAAAAGGTCTTCCATATGCTTTGCTGGCTGACCCTAAAACGCAGAATATCCAATCATATGGCTTTTACATACAGTATGTTTGGTTTTGAACCCCAGGAGTGAAACCCTTGCCACTTTCTAAGCTGCTTCCATGAATTTACCAGCACTGGGCAGGTACTTGATATCTAAGCAGACAAAGGCTCTGCATGGATGTTCCTGTGCAGCTTTACCCCTTACTCTCTGCACTTCACTGAGTTTCAGAAAGAGTACATTTATTTAAAGCCCCCACCAAGGGATCCAAATTCTTAGATGGTGTCATTGGTTCTTCCTTCAGGATGTAAGGAAGGCAGTCTTATTCTAGATGCTGAAAAAATATTGCAGTCAGGTGAGACAGAGGGAAGGGGAAAAGCAATATATTGCACTTTGAAGATTTCAAGCTTACTAGGTAGCACAAGATGTCAAACTACTGCTTTAACTAACCTTAATGAAGGTTAACTTCCTCCTCTTAAAAAACTTCAAGAACTTCAGATATAGTCATTACAAAGGGGCCTAGTTAGCAGAGAAACTAATCAAGGCACTGTGTTCCTACACACTGCTGTTGTGAGGCTCTGAAAGATTGCTAGGAGGAACTGTTGCAGTATAGCTGTATCTGTTGAATTAAGCGGCTGATCTCTGCAGCCATGAGATCTGCAATCCATTAGACCCAAGACATTCATGTGTTTGACAATTTTTTTTTTCTTCTAACAACATGGAAATTGCAGCAACTGCTTCACCTAAGAACTGAGAACATCTGTTAAATAATTTCTGAGACTCCTGGTAAATATAAACTGTGTTTATTTTGCCTCCCTGGGTGATTGATTCTTGGAGCCTCCCTATGGGCTGACCCTAAGCACTGATTAGGTGATTAGGGTAAAAGACATATATATATGAGAGTGCTGTACAAGGAGGTGGTATGTGTCATTCCAGAAAAGCTCGATCAGGGTGCGATCTCTGGAAATGCCTGTCACCCACCGTTTGTTGCAGAAGCATCTAATCCTGGATTTTATGAAATTTTTGAAGACAGAGATCAAATGGGTTAGGCTGAATGCGTGTTTAAGAGAAGATCGTTGAACACAGAGTGGGAGCAGGGCCATATTTCCAAACTGTTGGTGAGGATTTCTTTTTGTGTTGTTTTTGCCAAATTCTGGGCCACTGCTGAGTTTTAGGAATATCTTCAAAGAACAGCAGTGCGACTTTACAGAGATAAATGTTACTTTTAGACTTCCTTGGAAGAAAAGCTGAATAAAAAACCTGTAGTGAAATAACAACTTGTTCTCTTCACTATTCTCCTGTCCACTCTTTTGTCATGTATCTTCTTTTTTTCTCTTCTTAATGTCCCACTTACGCAATGTGCTGTAGGGCTAGTACCTGAGCAGCAAATGAACTGGGTGGACAGACACTTGGTTTTTCTGGATAGTTATCACCTTACACCCTACTTGGACTTGACAGCTTGCCCTCTCCAAACTCATGAAAACCATGGCAGTTGCATTTTCTTATCTATTTTTACTGAAATGCTATTTTGCTTCTGTAACTTATTGTTGGTCTCATGTATGCTTAAGCCATAGGGCTGCGAGCTGTGTCTTCTCTATTTTACATACTGCCAAGCTTGGTACAATGAGTCAGTAAATAACATTTTCTCCTATTAGCTAAACAAGCTTTTGAGGAATTGTGATGCTACTGAGATTGGTGGGAAAATAATGTGCTGCATAAATAATGCTGAGGAAAGGGTAATGATTTTAAGATGTCCAGAAATAAGGAGAAATAAAGTAAACATCAGTGCTATGTAGTGGCTATCATTTGGGATTATCTGAGTAAAAGAATAATTTAATAGAACTGAAATCCAAAATATTTTATAGAAAATCTGGGAAAGTCTGACTTTTTGCTGATTGTCCTTGCAAATGGTGAAAGGTGAACCATTCACTCTGCTATTTGTGATACCTGGTCTGTTGACGGGGGTGGTTAGCTATGGCCTTGCTGTGTTTTCTGAATGGCGTGAGTTGTCACCAATGCTGTCGTGGGTTTTTTAGTCTCTTCTTCATTTTTGAGGAGAGAACATAAAATTCTTTCATGTTTAGTTTTCATGAATTTAGTAATTTCTGGAATAGTTTGGGGGATCTGAACTTGCAGCTTGCTAACATTTTGATGCAATTTCATAATCTGTTAATCAGCATTCTGACCAAGTGAACAATGAACATTTTGTAAGTATTTTTGAGCCACTGTGAATTATCCCAGATTATTTTAAGATTTTTGTGTGTGTTTGCTCCTGCCTGGGTTTATCACTTAAAATAATTTATTATCTTGTCATTCTAATCTTCAGAAAGATGTGTTCTGTTCTGTCAGTTATCTTGGAAGGTTTCTTGGCTTTGGCTTTAATTTATATATTGTTTATAATTGCAAGATTTTGCATCTTGGACTTCTTCAAGTTATCTCTGAAAATACATGGTTTCTCCCAGCTTTTGGAGTGTCATTTCAAAATGAACGGCAGATAACAACTACTGCATATTGAACACTCTCATGCAGTGTGTGTTTCCCACTGCAGTAAGTCATAACTGGTTAAATGGCAAGCCCTGGAGAATTTCTCAATTATTTCTAAGAAGTTCTAAACATCAGTAATATGTACAGAATTAATGACTTATTTCTGCTCCTGAATATTTAAGAAACTCCCCTCCTGTGACTTATAGGACCTTGCTCTGATAACTGGAATTGAAATGTATTCAATACAGAGTTATTGTTTTCAATCCTGAGTTTACACTTTCGTAAGTTCTATTTTTTTCTGTTATTCCTCTTTTGGATCAGGGCAATTAAATGCAAAATCATATGTCTGAATTCTCTGGGAGGATGTCTGAACATCTGCTAGGGAGTCTGAGAGCATCACTGTGGCTAACACTAGCTGTGGTCTCCTCTGACTTCAGTACCCATGAAATGCTTCAGCACCTTCAGCCTCATGAAAAAGAGGATGTCTTGTTCACTTGTAAGATGATTTGAAGGGAGTTCCAATAACTCATCACCTCTTTTTTTTTTTTTTCTTCTGATGCTGATATGTCCCCTAAAGAGTGAACAAACAGTGCTGTATCAAAAGTGGCAGATTATAGTAAATTAGATGCCTTTCTAAATGCTAAGGAAAAAATTCAAAGGTACCTAGAGAAATTCCAAACACAGCCAAAAAACTACTTTGAGATTCATTCTGTGACAGGACAAGCTAATGAATTTAGGGCTTGTAATCCAAGATAAATAAATCAGAACTGAGAGGGGGAGGCTAGTAAAGCTCTGGGAAATGTAGGGGTAATAAAGGACTAACAAATAGGCATGACTGCATGGCATGATGAGGCAGCAGAAATGACAACGATAGTAATGTGTCAGTGCTGAGCCCTGGAAGAAAGGAGCAGCAAAACAGTGCTTTCTGTGATAGCAAGAGTGGATCTGGAATAGCAGTTTCATTTTGGGGAGCAACATTAGAAAAGTGTTAGGGAAGACATGGGAGTTAGGAGGAGTTGTGATGACTCTGGCACGGAGGCATTTCTGGGGGTGGTATGTGTGGGTGTACGAGCAGATAATGGCAGAGCCAAGGGAAGTGCCTTAGAGAGGAAAAATCAGGGTAGAGGAGGTAAAAACTATATGGTGAAAAAATCAACAAAAATGAAGCTGCTGACCACAAGGCATGTTAACTTTTGGAAATCCCTTCAGGTGTGAGGGCAGGACTTCTCCTCCCTGCCTTGATACTCAGCTCTGGAAAGCATGCTGCATGCTAAGATACTCCATTTAGATTGTGATTTGGGAGAGGTATTGACTGAATGCCCTCAAGGGTCTATTCAGTCCCAGCCAGTAGATCACATAAAAGTCAAGGAAGGAACAAGTGTGAGTACTGTGGCAATGTGATACAATTTGCTGTTACCATAGATACATGTGACTATACATAAGCATTAAACTGGTGTGGCTTAGCTCTGTGTGAAAAGCTGCTGTGGCTTGATTTACTCTTTGTGCAAATGGCTTGGAATACTGGAAATTATTACGATAACTTGTTATCCATATAGCTTACCACTACAACCATCTCATAAAATTAAGGATTGTAGCTGGAAGCAAAATCCCGTAAGAGACAGAGGGCATTTGTGTATTGTGTAATAAAACTAAAAATCAGATTTGCCAGACGCATGCAAGCAAAAAATTGCTAAGGTAGGCAGGCCTGCATTCTTGAAATTACCCATATTTTACCTCCTCATGACAGACAAGTCCCTTCTTTCTCTGAGCCATCATTATCTTGTTGATGTGGACCTTTTTTGGTAAATTGCTTTGAAATTAGCTAATGAAGGATGATAGACAAGAGATTATGATCTCTGTCAGGAAATGTGTGTTTTAGCCTTCAGTAGGTGGGAGGTGTGAAGGGAAGGTTTACAGCAGTGCTATGAATATGTTCAGGATATGTGTAGCCTGATCTTTTATTACTGGAGCGGGTAGAATAGGAATTGTTTTGATTGCAGTCATTTCTATGGTAGTTACAGAAACACTGCTACAGGGTTAAGAAAGGGAAATGAAAATTGTGGTGTATTATGGTGAATAGAAGGCAGGGGAAGAGGTGGGAGGCAGGAACAGGTAAAATAAACAACACTTTTTCTTGATGTAGAAGAGAAGCACATTAGCCCAGAGTGGTGGACCTGAGGGACTTCCATAAGCAAGTCACACTTTTGGCTCATGATCATAGCCTAGAAAAACATAAAAAAGGTAGGTATTTAGGAGAGGATACAGCTTTCTGCATTTATGAATTTGGTCCCTGATAGTGCAGGGAAACAGATTTCACCTTTCATACATGATCGATTTCCATCGTATGTTATATTTTTTGCCCCAGCTACTATTTTTGCAAGACTGCTCCTGCTGTGATGGCTAGAAGTTTTATTCTGGTTTTACTGGTCACTAGTAGACACTCTGGCTACTCTTTGCCCTCTCTAAGATTGTTGAAACTGCAGTCAAAGAGAGGAAAACAGAATCCTCCTTGGCTGGATGCTTAACCTCCTTGCTTGCAATACACAGTATCTTTGATTTTTTTTCATGCCTTTCACATCTGATATAGACTGTCTGCAATATGAAGTCAGACCACGATCATGGTGGCTGCGTCCCTCCCTGGATCCCCAAGGACTGCTGTCTTGGAATTTGACTGTACCTGTTCCTTCCCTTCAGGGGATAAGCATCTTGTGGTGGAAACGATCTCAGTGGGTAAGACCAGACCCTGGTACCTCGTGGCAGTTACCTTGAAAAGGACATATATGCCCTATAAGGCTTCCCTTACTTTGCTGCAAGTATTCTTTGGATTTTGCATTGGGTGGCTGTTCTACTAATGCTGACCCTGGCCAAAGGTGTAAGACCCAAGCAGGGATTTCCCTTTATGCTCTCTTAAGATTTTCAATTATTAGAGGATGCTGAACAGCTTGGGATAGATAATGTTACAAACAATGAAATTATTTTTCCCAGCCTGAAGAAAGCAAAACAGAGTTGTGAACAGTGTTGGATGGTCTTAAGGCAGCATGCTGCCCATAAGCCAGTGGGGACAACAGTTCTCTATTTGTAGTTGCTAGTATTTGTGGTTTGTAGGTCTCTCTTATATCTGAACACTTAAGTGCCAAGCGCACTGCTGTGAAGATTCATGAAAATGCCTAACTTACTGCTACATCCAGAATGCATTTGTCAGTTAAGAAAAAAAAACCCAAAACCCAACTAAGCCTTCCATGTGGAAACATTATTCTTCTCTTTTCATGAAAACCAGTCTGTTCAAAAGTGTTTCCCTCTAAGGCAGAGAAGCTGATAGTCTTCAGGACAGGAAAATTATTTTTGTTATCATTCAATCCTAGATGTTGAGGTCTGTAAATGTATTGTCTTGGTGTGTAACACTGAGCTTGCTTTATATTTTAATAATGTAAGCTATAATTTTCAGTGTTTGGAAGTCAGAGACTTTGGAACTGTCTTCAAGGATATGTAGGGTTTTTTTCCTTCGGTAATCTAAATTATTATTTTGCCAGTTGTGGTTTGTGGCTGGAGCTCCAACCCTTTTGGGGAGGTAATGTGTGTTGTACTTGGCCGCAGGCTGTTCAGTTGTTTGCCATATCATGGTGAGTATTTCTGATACTAGCTGTAAAATGTTTTGAGATGAGATAGCGTAATGTTGCCTTTCTTGCTACAGACCAACTTCAGAGGGAGGGATAGATGTTATGAAAATGGGCTCTAGGATTGCAGGTGCTTTTTAACCCTTTGTAGACTTTGATGCTGTGGGAATACTGTGTGAGCAGAAGCAATGTGCTGGACAGAAGGTCACTGCACAGTCGGGTCAATTTAAAATATCCCAAACCAATGATGGGCAAGAGGTGCAACTTTCCACAATGGACTTTGGTGGCATCATGCTGAACACAGGTTGCATGTGGCATGGGAGGGATCTGAAGGTGCAAGGCTTGGGGAGATGGTGTCACAGCAGTCTTCTGGGCTGGAGGGAGCACCAGGGTTGGTGTGGAAATGTCTACAGCATCTGCCTGGAGTCAACCCAGGCCAAAAGTGCTGCCAGTTGTTGCCTCCAATGTAGGAGTCTTTGGCTTATCAGTGGAGGGAGCTTGGCTGCACATGTGTGATTTTGAATAGTAAGATCACCAAAACAAGACAAGTAGCAAATGAAGTTGGCAGCACAGACAAACAGCACGAAAATCCCTATAGAAACTTCTAACGTGATTGCAAATGTGAATGAGAGCCAGGATTTCATCAAGGTGTTTTGTACAAAAGTCAATCTTTTATTTAAAAGGGAGTGGAATCATCCAGCTCTCCTAGGACTGTGACTAAGAATTTACTGAGAGAGGGGGGCATGAAGCCTTAAATCCAGATGTTATCCTACTTAAAAGCCCAAATGAATAAAAAGAACGAATGCGTGTGGAAAGAATGAAAGCAAAGCAGGCTGAGATTTAGTCACTTGGGGCCGCACATGTTCAGGGACTGACTCATAAAGTTCCTGTTACTTCTCTTGCTGCTGCCGGGGCAGCCTAGAGCCTCTGATTTTACCCGAGTGGGGTGGGCAGGGGGGAAGGTGTCTGATTTAGATGCTGAAAACCATTTTAAAAATCTAAACCTGCACATTTCTGTTTTGCTTGTAATCGTGGTAGCTTGTCCTCTTGTTTGAGTATGCTTTTGACGAAAGCTAGCTCTTTCCTTTTCATAGCCATAGCAACGAGTCATTGCTATGGGTTTTCAAACTCTGCTGTAATCTCTGTTTTGGTCCAGAAGAGGGACCTAAGCTTGCACTGGAAGTGACCTTTCTGTCAATCAGACCATTGGATGGCACCTCTGATAATACATCTCTTTGCTCTCCTTAGGTCATTGCTTTTTATTTCTTTTATGTCCTCAGAGACTGCTGCTAATAAGTGGTAACCATGTATTATTATTCTCTCTTTCAAGGTACATACTTTGAAAACTCTGCTGTAATTTTAGTGAGTATGGACCAAAACCTTCTCCTTCTTCCAAGTCATGAAAGAGATTAATCTTCTCTTCTGGCATTTTAAGATATTGGGAAGATTTTTTTTCCACTGGCCATTTATATTTGCTTGTCCAATAACGTTTACTTGATAACAGCATCATAGGTGTGGGACTGCTTTTCTTTGTAAGGCAGATGCAGGGCCAGCATAAATGGTCAGGCAAACTCAACGTCTGTAGCGCCTGACCTGGCATTTGCTGCTGCATGGACAGAAAAGCCTCCATGTAAATGCTGGAAGGAGTGCACAAGGAGGCTGCACCTGCATGGGTGAGCCCTTCTCCAGCAATTATAGGGAAAGTCTAGGCATTTCTGGGGGAAAAAGGGTGTGAGCCATTGTTTGAGCCACACTTGCTAGTGGTTGCATATGATTAAGCCATTCCTTTGGCCAGTGTGCTGGGGATGGCAGAGAACCTTGTAAACCAAGCATGGACATTTCACCTCCTCAGTCCTCAACGGGATGCTCCCATTGTTGGAACTTACACAATCTCTGTCCTGCTGTCAGTCACCTATGAAGCACACAGGTCTGTTTTAGCAGCAGTAGAATGGTGCTTATGAGCATACCTGGAGCTTCAGTCTGAACTGTCTAAGCACAGGGCAGGTACCAAATTTCTCCTGTCTGTTAATTCACTCACCTGGTTCCTGGAGAAGGTATAATTTCATACAGTAAATTCACTCTGTTCGCATGAAGAGAAATGTTTTCAAAAAATTGGATTTATTACAGGGCAAGACTTTCCTTCTGAGAGCATGACTTTTATAATCTTACTCTTTGCAGGTTACAAGCAGTGCATATTCCCTGGCATTTCCATTATTTTCTGTTTTCTTCTCAGTCGCCAGGTTTCTTACCTGGGGCTCCCCTTCAGAAGTTCATACATGTGCTGGGCTTCTGTCATCGGTGATCTCCTGGTGTGAGATGGAGCTCAGACTCCCACTTTCTTCTTTGGAAAGGCAAGCCTGGTTTGCTTTCTTCTGAGCAGCTCCTTGAAGTTTTGCTCAGCAGTGAGTAAATCCTGGCATCTCTAGCTCAGAGCATGTGGAGGAGAAAGGATTCTGTGGCCTTGTGGCTTGAAGACCAGGAATCTATTGGAATAATAAATCTAATTTATATGTGTGTATAATAAATGCTGAAATGTTCACTCTTACTGTTTATTTAGAAGTTTTGCCACACACAGTAATTTTAGGCTTTTCAAAAGTTTTTGTTAATATTTCTAATGTCTTGTAAAAGTAAGTCTTAAGAGGAGAAAAAATGGTTGTTTGCTTTATTATGTTAATTTAATACCTACACTAAATTAAAGACCACCAAAGAACAAAACCAAATCCATTAGTAATTAAACTGCAAAGTACAATCTATTTAAAACTATCGCCATTTTGACAAGTTGAAGGGAAACTCATTTAAAGGAAATGCCATCTTCATGGCTGAATTTTGATTAGCTTCCAGCTCATGTGAAATGTTGAAAGTCGCTTTCTCCTCCTTCTCTTGATTGGGTATTAGACCTTTAGCAAAGGCCTTGGGATATGTGTGACTCTATTCTTGATGACATTTTGGATGACAGTTTTGTAATTAATTTCCCCAGGTTTATGTCAGTTCTTCAACCATTTCATTTTTGCATCTCACTTAACACCATTTGATTTCCTCTCTTCTGTTTCTCAATTCCATTGGGACATATCAAGAATCTGCAGAAATTAAGGTGAAAAAGGTAAATTGAAACACAAGTCAGTGAAGCAACAAATCGGTCATCTGTGTTTCTGGGAGATACATGAGGACTGCAGTCCCTCACCCACCATAAATCCATGAGCCCCACTGGGTTGCATTGCTTTGTCTTCATGCTGCTGAGGTCCAGGTAAAATAATTATCCTTTGCTTATTCACTAGCAGGATGCTCAATTTGGGAGGTAAAGCTCCTTCTAGGCTCCCTGAGACAGTTTCCTTCATAGCTCTAAATCAGCCTTGATTTAGAGATGGTGAAAGGTGGCCTATTCCTCACCATTGCCCATAGATAAGGCTGAGGGTGATGCATAACTAGTTTACTGTGGTGTCTGGATGGTGACTCATTGCTGCAGTGAAGGAAAGAGCATTTTCATTTAGTCGTCTCCCAAAATTATAAATCACGTGCTTCAGTTGAAGGAAAAATGCGTCCTGAGAGGTGCAGGACTGGTGTCAGAACACTGTTCTTACTGGGCTTCCTATACTTTATGCAGTCATGATTTTCAAGAAAATGACCTTCTAGTCCCTTTTGCAATTTAGTGAAGTGTAGAAAAGAATGAGGAGAGATTTAAGAACTATCTAGCCTGCACAGCAGCTACCTTTCATTTACCTGCTGCTCCTGCAGGCTTCAGAACTGTCTGCTAGTCTTAAGAGCTTATAATTTATTTCAGCTGGAAGGTAAGTAATTATATTTCTCGATGTGCTGCTACCTTTTACTTCGCCTTGTTCTAAGAGAGTGAGTTGGCAGATTAAGGGTCTTTAATTTATGTTCATCAACAAGTCTCATCAGTTTCTCTATCATTTTCTCTCTTGCACTGGTAACTCTGAGCGTGCATTGCACCCTTTGAGCAATGAGGGAGCCTAAATCACTGCAGCATGAGCAGTGCTATCTCCCTGAGGGGCTCCAGATCTGTTCTGCAAAAATCTGGTCTCTCCTAAACCCAGCCCATGTGCTTGGAGAGCAGCTAGCTAAAAACTGAGTTGCCTCAGAGGACGGTCCCATTTCCACTGAAATTTCAGTGTTTTTTCTGAAGGTGGCAAAACATGCGTCATATTCTAAGTACAGGTTTAGGAGGGAGAAAGAGAAGTTAAGTTAGTGCCACCTAATGACAGGTAGCCATGAACAGCTGTATGTTCAACTTGCTTATTTTTCCAATCCTTGTTGGCTGCTTTCTTCCTTTGCCTTGTCCTTTGCTTCTGTTTTGTCCCTGACATATTTATGGATGTGATTTTCCTGTACATGCATGGGTGGTGGGATCTGGGTATATTTTTAAACTGCCAAATGTAATCTTAGAAATGCTCAAGTGCATTACTCAATTCCAGAATGACTTGGTGTGAAAGACAGGTGGCCATGCATAATTTCCTTGTTTAAAAAAATATTATCTTTCCATAAATACTTGTAGTAGCTTCACAAAACTCACTTGTTGAAGTCTCAGATAAGAAGGGATCTTCCTGAGTGTGCAAACCCCTGCCATCGGTTCGTTTAGCATGTCAATTTTTGGTTTTTGCCCTGAAGTTGCCTGGTTTTGTAGCTGCATAGTAACTTCAACTGGTTTTGAAGTGACACAGGAAAAAAATAACTGCATCTTTCTCCATTTTACGAATGCCCTCTTTTTACTAGTGCTTCCCCCTTCTTTGGATACTGTGGCAGCTGTGTGTGTAAATTTTGTGCATAAACCAGCAACTGGAGCCTTGTATTGTCAGGTGAGAAGGGCACAGTTGTTTCTCCTGGATCACTATGTATTTGGTGCTAGGATTTTATACCATTAAAACACTTTCTCCTGGGAAGCAAATAAAGTTGTTTGTCTTGCTCACCTACTGAAGTTGTATTTAAGAAGTTTACAGTGTGGAATGCCTTTTCATTTTTGCTTAAAATTACTTAACTTCATTCAGTTAAGGAATATATGTCTGTCTTTGAGAACAGCTATGGCAAATGGGCATTTGGGACTAGTGTGGAGGTTGAAGAGGGAGAGAACTTTTAATAAAGAGAGCCCTGTAATATATATTTTTAAAATAAATTTATTTTGTGATACTGGAGATGCTCTTCCAAATCAGTATCTTAAAATTTATTGAGGAGGAAGGTGCAGTAATGTAATAGGATTCACTGCACATTAGGGGAATGTCTATAAAGATCTCTATTATAGTATGCAAGGTTTAGAGCTTCATGAAAAGTTCATGTGCATTAAAATCGGCTGTAAACTCAGCAGGTATGCATAGTGGGGAATCCTGCCAATGGTAATCGTATTGACTACCCAGCATGGGGCTCCCATAAGCAGGGACTTGACTGACTAGAGTGAAAAACTTTTGGTTTTTAGGTCCACTGACATCGTGAATGCTGTGCAGATATAAAGGAACCGCTTCACGTCGCCACTAAAAAGCTTAGAGTGGTGACCGCAAGAGTTTTGACATTATCCTAAACAGGTACAGTTTTATGCTTCATCTTTTAGAAATCTGCAGACAAATGGAAGTGTCCAAAGGGTGGAGGTACGAGAGATACAGAATATGTGACTGGTGAGGACAGGCTGAGGGAACTGGGTTTCTCTAGACTAAAGAGGGCTCCTGTGACTTTGCAATATATAAAAGATTGTTATGAAGAGAATTTTCATAAATTATTATCTGGCTGTTGCAGAAAATAAGAGAAGTAAATAATGAATTTTGACTTAGGAAATATTTTCAAACTACAGAAACTGTGAAACATTAGAGCTGGCTGCTTGTGGAAGTTGTGAAATCTGATTTCACTGATTAATTAACTACAGGTTAAAACCTGGTTGGATGATTTCTAGTAAAGGAAGATTATATATGCTTTTTATCCTGCCTCAGAACAGGAGAAAAGAGAAGACAGCCACTTGAAGTCACTGTCAGCTCTTTCGACTCATCTCCATCTGCATATTAAGATGAAGAATAGAAATTTACAGAATTGCTGTAGGTTTAAATACCGCTACACAGGGTATCATTTTCTTGCCCCTCTGTGTGAGGGCACTCGAAGATGACACCAGAGCTTCTCCAAAAAAGCAAATCAGTGTTAAACCTAGTAGTGAATACAGGCCAAAATACCATTCTGCAGAAAAGACAGCTGTAGTCTTATCAATGATATCCTACAAAAGTAAATGTATTTTTTATCAGCGAATGTCCAAAATAGGAGAAAATCAGAGGGTTTGGATTGTGAAGACCCTGGCAAGTATAATACAAAATATATCAAGCTTCTTACCTGAATCAAGAAGGACGTAAATTTGACAGAAACATATAAACCGGTGTCACCCAGTGTTTGGAGACCAATGCACAGGGTCTTATTTGTAACTTAAATGGGCTGATCAAGTTGGGAGTGGAAGCAAGATCCCAGCTGTAGCCTAGAAGTGGACTCCAGATGTCTTAAGACTTGATGTATTTCCTTACTTGGTGAAGGAGCTAGATCCTAAAAAGTGTTGAACAATTTACTTTGTTGAAGTGCATGGAAATTTTGGAATCCCAGAAGAGATTATTCATTTTATCCAGCCAAGACACTGCCCTTGCTAAACCAGGAAACGATCTGTGGTGTTGGTGCACCTTTGTCAGAAACTGAACTGTGCCCCTATGGAGAAATGCTTTCTGAACCAATTAAGAAGCCAGAAAAATAAAAGCTATGTGTTGAACTCGTTTACTGCTTAAAATCCTTCGAACAGAAAAAGCAATTTAAATCACTTGGTACTTTAAAGATAATTATATCAACATGAAAAGGGGCTTTACTTTGGGACTTCTTGTTAAGAAACAAAGCAAAACAAAAAAACAAAACCAACCCCCCAAAAGACTTTTGTACAACAAATGTAAAATTAGTAAGTGTGTTGCGGTATCAGATAAACTTTAACAGCTGCATTAAAAGATAACCAATTATTTGTGCATTATGTAAGATTAATACTGGCAGTAAACCATGATTGGAAGAGTAAAGTAGCTCTGACAAACTGCGTAGGGCAAGGAATTTATGGAAAAGGTAACTCACAAGCTTAATCTCAAACACTTAAACATCCTACGTTGACACACTTCCATTTTCATAAAATAGTCATTCGTTGCATTAACATTTTCTTTGTGCTTTTACTTTTCCTGATGGCCTGCTGGGAGTAAAAGAGAGGCTAAAATCAGAGATGGTGATGAAGTGTTTCCTTCCTCCCTCTTTCATAACTTTCAGGTTAGTTCTTCAGCATTTAGCCATACAATGTGTGCTGCCCCAGACTGGGGGTAATTTCAACAGAGCTATGACAGGCATGAACCTGGTCTACCATATGTTGTTCCTTTTCAAAACCTGAAAGTAAATTAAATAATAGGCAAGGTCTCTTTTAAAGAAAGGATATTTAAGGGTTTTTTATTTCATCTGGAATACCCCTTTCAAGCTCACTTTCTCCTGCTAGGCTTGTTTTATATTTGATTAGTTTTAGGAGATGGATTTTGACATTTAAAATATGTGTAATAGGAAGAGAATAATGACATAGTTGGGCTTACAGAAAAATATTTGCCCTTGAAAATGGTAATGCATTGTTAAATACAGGTTGCATCATATCTGAGTATAATAAAATAAAAATGGAAATGTGAATGATTGTGTTGGGAATGAATAGTCTCACAGTGTGACAGAGGAAGACAGAAGAGGGGACCTTGGCAATTCTAGCAATACAGCACAACTGAAAATGGATTTTGTAGCATGGGCTCGTGTTTCCAAACCTGATGGTCTATATTTTAGTTTAAAAAAGCCCAACATCCAAAAAAAGGGATACCTGAATTAAAAAAAAATAAAATTAAAAAAGGTACCTGAATAAAATATAACCAATGGTCTTCCAGTCAGTTCAGACCTCACACAAATCCTTGGAGAAGCTTCCCCTAGGTGCCATGGCATGTTGACCCCTCAAATGAGGGGTTTGTTTGTGTGACTGTGCTGTTAATGCTGCTGAGGGGTTAAAAGTAAAGTTTTGCTGGGATGAGGAAACCAGACATTATTCGCAGGGTGCATCATTGCTCATTTGTAGTGTGGCTCCCATGAGAACTGTGTTGGCACAGTGAGGGTGAGCTGAGGGCTGGAACGGGAGGCTAGCACATGGGAGAAGGATGGGAAAAGATTTAGCATCTGTTTCCCATGATAGCCAGAGTGTCATCTGCAGTGGGTGCAGTGTAGGGGGCTCTGAAGCATACAGTTCGACGGTTTTTCCACAACTCCTCTCTTTCCTGTGTAGCAGTGTGCAGATGTATTTATTCCCAATTTTCTGGTTAGGGATAAACTGTGCTGAGACTAGAAAATTTGGCAAGGAGTCCTTTGGGGCCATTAGAATCGGTCAGAGTTGTTTTGGTTTGTAGGTGGTTGGGCTATTTCATTGTTTTTAGTTCAAGTCATTAATGTCAGTTGTCTGGGGAGTTTCTGGCAGGGTGTTAGTTCCCAGATTGAACTGGTTGGCAACCAACTGCCATAGCTGGTGCCTATGCTGGGGCAGCAGTTCAGTCTCCTTTTGTCAGCCACTAAAACAGTTAGTTTTGCCTGTCTCTTTATTCCTATTAATGATCCTTACCCTTCCATGTAAACCAAGCTCTGGGGTCTTTGCTGTGGTTCTAATGATTGTTTATGAATGGGCTTGGCCACCGTCTTTTGGGCTGAGCTGTCTTCCAAATTGTTGCACACCTACCTGGGAAGCAAAATTTACAATGTAAGTGCATGAAGAAAGATGCAGACATATGCAGCAACGTATTTACTGATGATCTGCATACTTTTGCGGAGTTTATTGTATTAGATGTCAGGAGTACAGTTTTCTTGCAAATCTGTTTGGGTTTTTTTTTTCCTTTCTTTTCCTATCCTTTCTGTTTTTTGGCTGACCTTAATTCCTACTGACAGTAACTGGCTCGAGTTCTGTTCTAGTTGTGTTTAAAGACTAGAAAACCAAACCCTAGGAGCAAGGAATTACAAGCAGTGAAGACTGCTCTAGCTCTCAGTTCCCCATAGCCCACCACAGCTCAGTTCTTCATGCAGTTGTTAAGGGTGGCTCTCAGAATACTGTTATTAATACAGTGTTCTGGCTGGAAGGAAAATGCAAGAGTCCTTTGTTAAAAATTTTTGGTCAAACTGGAGGAAATCTGGGCTTGATTCTTTGTATCTAATCTATGCACTTGATTTACTTATCTGCTCTTGCATTTTCTCTAGCCTCTGCCATTCTGCTATCTATGTGCTAATGGAATTTGCCCTGTACCTCTCTACTGCTAGATTGCTGCTCCTAGCAGAGACATCCCTGGGGCTCATAAAAATACAACTGTGGACAGTTTATGTCATGCCTCTGGCAAGCTTAGGGCTGCAACAAATGCAATGCATTTAAAGAAATGATTGCCTGTTTGTCATGCTGTAGGCATCCACTCCTGTTTTTAAATATGACTTCCTTGTTTCTGAGGGCTTCATCCTTGCAAGCCAAAGCAGGAGCTGGTTGTGAGGGTATGCAGCACAGCTACTACCAGCTTGTGCGTGACGTGCTCCCCATCTCTAACCTGCAAAATATATAAGAAACTCCATATTCCTTTTCCTTTGTGGTGGAATTAGGAATTACTCATGACAAAAGATGCTGTAGCCCAGTTGGGTCCCTTCCCTATGTGGTGGGTTGACTCTTGCTGGACACAGGGTCCAGTGGGCAGGTTAATACATATGTATATATAGTATATATATTATATATTATATATGATGAATGCTCAAAGTCAGTGTAGGGAGTCTGCAGTGGGATGTGGTCCTGGGAAGAGCCAAAAGAATAATCTTTAGAGAATAGGGAGCTGGTTGGAATGAGCTTGAGGCTGTTAGGAAATAAAGCTAGTAGGATGATTGGGAGGGACAGGAAATTAAATCACATAGGAATTGAGTGGATGGTGATGCCAGAGAAAAGCCTAAACACTAGAAGTAATTGTATGTGGGCTGTGGGATGGATCTCTGAACAGACACATTGGAAGGCAAGAGTTAAAGGACATGTTTAGCATCAGGGATGGCAAAAGTGACAGGTGGTTGAATGTGAATTTAACTTGGGTATTTCATTCAGTCCTGCAGAAATGATGCTTTTAAGTGCAAAGTGATAGCATCAGCTATATTGGCTCAATGTGGACAAAGAATATTATGCAGCAGTAAAAGATGGATTGTTAGACTAATAAAAAATAAATACATGGTGTAAGGGGATACCTAGACTAGGTTGAATGTGTTAAATATGAACAAGCAAAACAGTGCCCTTGCTGTGGCTTGTTGGCTCCAGTTTTGTAAATGTTCCAACTATTCTGGACTGTTTATTTTTATGTAAGGCTTGCACTGGGATGTTGATCAGCACATCAAGCCATTAATCTATTCTATAAGATCAGCATCACTGTTGTCAACGTCTTTAGAAGTGACAGAGTCATAGTTGGGACTCTACAGTTACTTCTCCATGGGCTCAAATGACTTGCTGCAAAAAATCAGATATATTGCAAAAGATGCTGATGGTGCTGATACTGGTTTAGATTATGGTGTGGTCAAAGTGATAAAATTGACAAACTGCAGGGAAAATGCAGACAGATTATCCCCTCGTTTCTCCCCAGCATACATTCCATGCTGTTCAGAAAATCTATGCAAACGTCAGTAACATAGAAAAGAATCTGTCCAAAGTCCATTTAGATTTTTTTATATAATGTTACTTTTTGCCCCTTATGGATTCATTTGTGCTTGAAAATTCAGGGAAATTAACCGCATGCAAAATGACTATTATGTATTTGTTAGATCTGTGCTTTCTCAATGGGTCACAAAGGAGCTATTCTGCAGAAAACTCATTCCTAAGAACTGACTGGTTTTGGAATGCTCTTCAAAAATAAGTTGTGTTTCACAGAAAATGTTGTTTCCATTTTCATAATTCTCCCACCCATCCCTCTCCTCAATTAATTAAACCTTTATTAAACGTTTATCAAAACAAAACAGTTTGACTACTTGGAAACTATTTGTCCAAACTCTAAAGAGGAGCTCGAGGGGCAGCTTGGCACAAGCAGCAAAGCTGTAATCCCTGAAACTGGTCCCAGCTGACTTCAGCCAGCTTGTGTCTGGGAAGTTTATAGCTTATCTGTTAAAGTGGGGCAGAGTAAGATGGAGAGAGAGAAAGCTGAATGCAAAGGGACAGAAAGGAATAAACTGGCAGTGAACCAGGCTGGATGCTCCAAGAGGGAACAGCTAATTGAGTGTCATTAGTACCTTTCAGATACTGGTATCCACACACCTGAAAAATATTGACTGCCAGTTACAGCAGTCCTGGCTTATTCTGCCTTGTGGCGTGGTGGGGTGGTTCCTTCTGTCTGAAGCACAGATTTGCTTTCAGACCTGTTTCCCACCCAGCATGGTACCCTTGCTCAGTACTTTGCCATCAGGCATGGAGAGAGCGCTTGCCCTGGACAGCTTTAGGTTTCTAAATGTGCTCTCTGATTCACTTAGATTATGGTTTTGCCCAGTTCCTTGTAGAAAAATTACCTTTGATATAGAGGAGAATTAATAAAAAATCTTCCACCATACCAGAGGAACTGTGGGAGAGAGACTGCAACTAAGAGGAAGGACTTTAAAGTAGGCGCTTAATTATATTTGGGGCTTTTGAATGCAGTGCTGTAAGTGGGAAAGAGAAAACTGTTTCCCTCTTGGTTTTTCAATAATGAAGGAATAAAACGTCTCCTGTCTGCTGTGAGCCTGCTTGTGTGGGAATGTTAGAGGCATCACTGGAGTCTTGCCTGAGTAAGAACAGCAGGTTGAGAGCCCCATGGAGCAGCACTGATATGCAGCTGAAAGAGATAATGGAAGAGTGGAAAGTAGTGTCACTTAAAGAATACATCATGAAGCAGTGTCAGGAGGTGTTTCTACAGATAAAGATAAATTACCAGTATGCAGTCATCCCATCAGCCAAGAGGAAAAATAAATTTTACTTATAAGAAATAATAGACCTGCCTTTGTAGGAATGGTGCAATGCAGAGAGTGAAGTGGTCCTGATGGACTTCCTCCAAACCAGAATGCAGCTGTGAATTTATAAAGGCAGCCAAAAAGGTGGTTTTGGTTCTCAGTTTCTGTTTCACTGTTGTTTCTTTTTACTGTACAAAGCAGTCATAATTCAGACTTGCCATAAGTTTTCAAAAAGTGTTGATCTTCATTGCCCTTGTTTTTGAACAACAAATTAATGGGCATTTTGGGCTTGCACTACAAAGGGTATTTTAACTGTTCAATATGGTGTGATTTCAACTCTGCCCTCAGCTGAACATCTTTGGGCTCCCATGCCAGTACACCTCAAGTGAGGCTGGAAAATGAGCTAGATTTTGGCAGTACTGTGTTGCAGGTTTCACTTCCCTGTTTTCCCTTGGTTTTGCTCTGTCATTTCTCCACTTTGGCAGGCACTGCTCTTCCTGCTACACTCCATTTTTTTCACTGGCTCTGCACCGTCATTCTTTAATCAGTGCAATGGAGAGGGATTTTTGGAGACATGAAGCAATCTCAATGCTTACTTCAATTTTTACTAGGTCTTAACTTCAGGTTTTTTATTATACTAACAAATGGAAATCTCGAAGCCATTAGAAAAGTAGTAACACTGAAATGGCCTCAGATTCACCCTTGATCCTCTAATTATGCTTTCCAAGATACTATCTCATTATCTAAAACTCAACTGTGTCATTAGTTATATCTCATTCTTGTAATTACAAGCTATATATTTGTCATATCTATGGAAGCAGAAAACATTAACATTATAAATCTATGGTTTATGCAGCCTCAGCAGGAATTGCTAATGAGCAAACCTTCCTTTCTCTCTCTTAAATTTTTTTTCCAAAAGCTTTTCCAAAGCAAAGTCCTGTAAATGGAGATGGAGCCTGAAAATTTAAATGGTGAAGTGTCCCCCTTAGGCCTTCTTCTTGCTTTGCTATTGAGGTATACGTGTCTATATTAATAGACCATGGTAATAAACTGCCTGAATTTGTTTTTTCTATTCTGAAAATATGTCATTCTTCATCTTGGTTCCACAAATAAAAATGTAAATGTAAATTTCAGAGTAGAAGATTACTGCAACTAAATAAACAATAATCTTAGCAAGCATCTGTTGTCATAGGAAAACTTGCACTGTGGAGGAAAGCAAAGCTCAAATTCAGAGTCTCTCTTTTCTCACAATTTCTATGCATTTGTAGTCTGGATAGTTAGCGAAGTGGTCAGCAAAACTTAAGTATTACGGCTGAGTGGTGAGAGTGATGCGTTTAGATTATGCTTTTCCAGGTCAACGTCTAGAGTTTGGTGACTTGGTATTTGTCAGCTGTGGTCTTCTTTCACATCTGTATTATACTATTATATGTTGTAAAGTCACTATGGGTGTCTCCATGAAACCATAGCCAAACTCCAGTGACGGTGGAGTCTCATGCATGGCAGATGGTCTTCCCTACACTAAGAAGGGTTTCTCTATGCTTCTGGTGCCCTCCTAAATCATGTTTTCCCAGTCTTTCCTTTTATCCTGTGTGCTCTGCAGATTGATTCCACCCCAACCCCCAACCTGTTGATCTTGATTTTTCTGCACTGCTATTTTGTTGAATTTAGTTCTCACTGCTGCCTAGGTCTCCATGCCTGCGATACACTCTCAGCTCCACCTGGACTTCCATGTGTGCGTGAGCTTTATTCTGCAATAGGTCACAGTTCTTGTTTTAAGATCACTTTCTGCTTATCTCTGAAGTACACATAGTGAGGCATTTTTCATTCATTTGCATTTTTCCTTATTCCTGTGGTTACTAGAAAGTCAGTAATTTAAAATCTTGTATTTCAAACAAGTAAATATTTGGAGTAGGGCAACTCTGCGAAAGGTATGCTTTCAGTTCAGGTTACAGTAATAAATTGTAATACAAGATTTCTTTTGCAATTGAGTAAAATCTTTAAACAAACACGCAGAATACTTTTAAATTATCGCTAAGTATCTCTCAGTAGCATAGTAATTAAAATTCATACTCCTTTTCCTGAAATTCATGCTGGCTGTAAAGAGTAATATTTAGATCACTTTTTATACAAATATGACATTGACTTTAAAGAGTTAGTGGATTTGTTTTTTCTGGAAGTGATGATGTATTTCATTTTCGCTTGGCAAAAATGGTGACTGCAATTTACTGGATTTGTTGCTTTTATGACCTGTAGATGCACAGTGTCTGTGTGCCAGCATACATAACCCCAATTTTATTCTTTTTATGCAGTCAGGGTAAGAAAAAAGATTTAATGCTTTGATGACATCCACACCATGAAGACTTGCAATGGTAGGAAAATGGCTGTAGCCACCTTATGGAAACAAGGAACTTCAATGCACCAGCAGTTGCATATGACCATAGCACAGTGCTGCTGCAGATGAGGTTGGCTTCCCTTTTTTCTCTTCAGAATTTCCAGCTGACTGTTTTTGCATCCATTCACATGCACTGGATGAACTTCAGTCGGCAATCCTGTCCACACTGCTAGTCATCAAAGAGAGCAACACAGATGCATGTGGTGTAGGAGCAGAAATAAAGATGTTTGAAAACTTTGCTATACAGTCTGCCTAAGGAACTGCGTAGGGTTGCAGGATTTGGTTGGCGACATAGTGTGCCATTGGATATAGCATGTCCTGAAGCATAGATCAAACAGTTGTCTGGTGGTTTCCTAAGGCGTCATGAAAATGCCTTGCAGTTTTTTAGGTGTTTCCATTTTGAGTATTGCAGTTAGTGGTTATTTCCCTTCCAATCAATCTTTTTTTCTGGCTGACTGAATTATGTCTTTCAACGGCATCATAATTAGCAGTGCTGAAGTCATTGATTTCATTCTGAGGTAATCTTCTGTCTGTTTTCACAGCTTACCTTCCTATCGTATTCTGCGGTGTGCTTTGTGTATGGAGGTAACACCAATATTATTCCAAGAGTGTTCAAATGAAATGACAAAACATTTTAGCATTTCTATTTGCCTGAACCAGCCAGATTTTCTATATCCATAGAATTGAACTTAAGTTTATATTTTTCTAAAACTAAAACCCTATTCAAATAATATATTAAATTGATCCAGATGCACAGTGTTGCTTTGCTAACAACAGCTGTCTGTTCTGGAAACAATATTGGTGTCTAATTAGAGCTTACGTTGTGAAAATTGTGTCTAGACTTTACAGAAGATATTATGATTTCTACAGAGATGGAACAAAGCTGTAGAGGATATTCATACTGCTTCACAGGGCCTGAAAAAAGCAGACACTATTTCAACTTCTTGAGTTATTGAGATTAAATTGATGCCCTGGTTTCAGCTGGGATAGAGTTAATTGTCTTCCTAGTAG
Organism: Harpia harpyja; assembly: GCF_026419915.1. NCBI lineage: Eukaryota > Metazoa > Chordata > Aves > Accipitriformes > Accipitridae > Harpia > Harpia harpyja. Next base: position 15,801,584 of record NC_068957.1, read on the forward strand.
CTGGTATAGTGTTATGTCTTGGATTTAGTATGAGAAGAATGTTGATAACACTGATATTTTCAGTTGTTGCTAAGTAATGTTTTGACTAGGTCAAGGATTTTTCAGCTTCTCATGCCCAGCCAGCAAGAAAGCTGGAGGTGCACAAGAAGTTGGGAGGGGACACAGCCAGGACAGCTGACCCAAACTGGCCAAAAGAATATTCCATACCATGTGATGTCAAGCCTAGTATATAAACTGGGTGGAGTTGGCCGGAGGGAGTGGATCGCTGCTCGGGAACTAACTGGGCATCGGTCGGCAAGTGGTGAGAAATTGCATTGTGCATGACTTGTTTTGTATATTCCAATCCTTTTATTGGTATTGTCCTTTTATTATTGTTATTATCATTATTAGTTTCTTCCTTTCTGTTCTATTAAACTGTCTTTATCTCAACCCACGAGTTTTACCTTTTTCCTTCCAGTTCTCTCCCCCATCCCACTGGGGCGGGGGGGGTAGGGAAGTGAGTGAGCAGCTGTGTGGTGCTTAGTTGCTGGCTGGGGTTAAACCAGGACAATCAAAAACTACAAAAATGATATATTTTATACTCTGCAGGCCCCCACTGGGCTATAGGTTGTTTCTAAAGGTCATGCCATGCCAGGTCTCCGGGGGGACCTTTGACGGCGCTCACCCCAATGGCCAGAAGCCAGGCAAGGTTCCATGTCGCTGGCTGTCTCTTCCCTGTCTTTGTGCCCCTCCAGTCTCTGCAAAGGGCAGGCTCCCCACAAGGCAAAAGAAGAGCAGAGTCTGACTTCCAGCTTGTTTGACAACGGATCTCCCCTAACAGACTGTCTGTGCCAATGCTGGCACCACCAGAGATTTAAAAACCTGATTCACTCGTGCCGGTGTAAATCAGGAGTTGTTTTTATTGGAGCTGGTGGTCTCTTGCATGAAGCTGATTTGCTCCATTTGTGACACCCCACAGTGAGTCTCTTCACCCGAGGGCTTGGAGGAGCAGGCAGTGCCATGTCTCACATGCAGCACTGCTCTGCAGAGGGACGAGGCTGGGAGGACCATGCGGGTCTTTGCACGCGGGTATTCACCAAAGCAAGACGTGTCAGAGTCTGTCCATGGCCCTGGGAAAAGCATAGCATAAAGTGAATGTATTTGAGGTTTACTTTGCCGGGCTCATTCACTTTCATATCATCTATCTCCTGTCTTTTTAGAAAGAAATCTGCTAAAATAACTGTATTTTGTGACATCTTTTTTTCATATAGATCTATAGGGAGCAAGGTCTTTTTGTATATTTTAATTCAAATGAAATTCATGTTTAAATCGTTCTTTTTAGCTAAAATGTAAATTCAGATGCTAAACTGAACCAATCTGTCTGCTGCATATGCTTTATCATCTAACTGTCTTGACAACTCTTGTTAACATTTACATAGACTGTACAAGCTAATAATAATGATGATGATGGAATTAGCTTGTTACTATCTTATTTTTGTTATATAATTTTAATCTCTGTAGGAAGGAGAGCCACTATATCTTTTGAATTACTCAATGACTCTGCTTTACTATTATTAGTTATTTGTATGCATTTGTTTCTCTAAATAGCACAGAAAAGCATGCTGGTTTCCTTGCAGGCTATGTAGAAAGCTGTCTGTTGTGCTTGTCATCTAAATTATTATATTATTTAATAATGATATTTTAGCATGTTTAACTGACCTTTCTCTGAAATGTATTCAGTGCTGAATCTGGTTGACGGTAATTTGCAAAGTAATTGTGGACAACATGATCACGCATCTCATCTGCTCTATATAAATTTTTTAGAAGTCATATCATGGACTTGTGCAGAGAAGTTAGTGAGTTGGTGTTGAGCTGCTGAGTAGACAGTAGAGCAAGGTAACAGGTTACACTGTGTGTCCTGGAGGAATGGGACAACAGTCATCTTACAGCCTTCGAGGTCCTGTGTTTTTTCAGTTCCGCCAGTCTCTTTGCTCTTTTCTAAGATATGTAAGTTTGGTGGTTAATATATTTCTGTATTTTTCTATAGTGACATACAGGGTTTTTTTTCCTTCTGCTTCTTATATCAGTAATATATAAAGGTAAATATAGGTAATTTTAATCTTTTCTATTTTGAGTATGAACTGCTTAAAATCTCTAGAATGGTATTTATGAAAATTTTAGAGAAGTAATCACGATTGTTAACCAATGTACAAGAAAGAAAAAACATCAATTTTAAATGGCTATATGAAATATATATACACTCAAGAACACAGTTTCACCATGTAAAATGATTTATTGACCTAGTTTTAACTTCCTGTTTAGGATTTTCACATGAGCAATAACAGCATATAGTTTTGCAAAAAAGCTCACTAAAAAGCTAGTTTGACTTTATTTTAAAAAGGATCAATTTAGAAGAGAAATGAAAACTAATGTGAGGGAGCGAGCCATGTGACTGGCTGAAGCGTGAAATATCTGTTTTATAATTATAGCTTTTAAATTATAGGAAAAAGGATAAATTCCCTTTAATTTTAACCTTTATTTTTATGTGTAGGGAGCAACAATCAGTAGTGCCAAAGCACAGGATTATAGCAATATATTACTAATAGCATGACATGGTATTGTCATGGAGGGACTTAAAGAAGAAATAAAAATTTGAAAAACTCCACTGGCCATTTGGAATGGTGCGAAAAAGATTTTCATGCTGTAAATTCTTGCATACCATACTGACTAGTTTTGATTTGTGCCTTCAAGGTTGTATCGGCCATGCTTATTCTTTTCTTCTTTGCCTTTGTTGAGGACCTTCAAAACCATCAGTAGCCCTTCAGCCAGGAGGCACAGTGAGCTTGCTCCTCATGCCCTGTGTCGGTGCCTCCAGCTGGTTCCTTTCTAGGAGTCTGCTCCCCCTTTCACATGCTCTGGCACAAGCCTACATATCTGAGACAAAATGTTGCCATTACATAAGGAATGTGACTTGTACAGTGCACAAGTGGTGTGTGGGTGAAGGCACATCTTGGGGAGAGTGGAGCGATGGGCTGTGTAAAAATAGGATTGCAGTACATGCCAAAATGAGTAAGTTATATTGTCGACTGAACAACTAAACCTAATCCCCCTTCTCCTGCCCACTTTCCTCCTCCAGCTTCTAATAACTGTAATCCAATAAAATAAATGACATGAGCTGAAAGGAAGTAGAAACTGGCTTAATTTCTGTCACTTGTCAAATATTCAATCATTTTGCCTGCTGTGAATTGCGTTGCAAATTGGCCACTTTTTTTTGAGTTTGTAAAAAATTTTAATGGGCAAACAGAAAACATCGGTCAGTCCTCTGTGTGTGTGTGTGTGTATAGGTGTATATAAATATATATATACACACACACATAAATAAAAATCTACATGAAGGACCATGCTTCACTGGCTTATTTAAAGATCATTCAACTGCTTTTAAAAATGTGTTCAATAGCAAATGGGGTGGAAGTTGCGAATAGAATGGTTAACTGTGATGAATTAGTGTCAAAATGTGAAGTTGATTAGTCATTTTATATCAGCTGTAATTATGGAACGTTACTGCAAATAAATCATGTACACTGGGATATACCAAAAGGTAATGTTATTGATTGCACCTGACGTTTAGATAATAAGCTCCTATTGAAATCATACAAAAGGTAATTTTAAATCTTATGTCTTTGTCAGAGTTATGGTTTTATGGTCAAAACATTAAATTAGTTAGTTTTATACTACAGCTGTGATGCAGTTTAATTTTGCAGTGTGGAAAAGACAGGGCTATGTATAAGAGGCTAAATTTGAAAATATTTCTTATGGTGCACTGATGTGGGCAGCCACCAAGTCAGACCTTCAGATGCTTCCAGGGCTTTCAGGTGCTGATATCTATCTTTTAATATCGCACTGGTTGGCAAAATGCCTTTGAAAATCCAGTGTGTAGGGACATCCATCTTGGAGAAATCTAGAAACCATTGATCTGTGCTTCACCTTCGGGATTTGTGACATCTATTTTCTGTATACATTTGACTTAAAGCCAAAGGAGACCTGAAACTTTGCAAACCAGCTGCCATGCTACCAGTCAGCTCTGGCTCAGCCTTTGAGTTTGTAAACAGAAAGAGGCTCCTGTGTGCCAGGAGTTACCAGTATGAGTGTGGGTTGATTGAGAGAAGTTCACAGTGCTAGGAAGGGGGCAAGGATCTTGTTTTTCTCCTTAAAAAGGGTGATTTGCTAGGATGGGTAACACCATCCCAATAATGTTCTTGTTTGTCCTCAAGTTCTGGGTGGCCCAGAGGAAACCTCTTACTGGATGTACGTGAAGAACGGTTTTATATTGCCTTGGCAGCCACTGATGGATGCTTGAGGCAGTTGAGCAACACCCACCTCAATTTATAACTCTCCTCAATTTATAACTCTGCTTTGCTCGGTATTTCAGAGAAAGGCCAGCAGTCTTGGTGAAAACAAGGGAGTTGGCGGGTCTTAGCTTTCAGCAACTTGTGAGGTGCCCGCACCTAAGGAAAAACTTTGAGGCACATGATAAAGAGATGTGTAACGTGTCTGCTTTGTGAAAAGACTGTGCCATTTCAGATATGTACCTTGCTGAGCTGCTTGTTTTCTCTTGTGCTGTAGGGCCTGCTGACCTGCAGGGTTGTTGCTATGATGGGTGAGCTCTGTTTCTCTAGCAATTAGAAAAATCTGCAATTTTCTAATTAGAAGTGCAATAGTGAAAGTTTTTTCTGAGAGATAATATCAGTATAGGTTAATTGTGCTCAAAAGACCTGTGTGTGATTACATAAATCACAAATTACTTAAAATGATGACTGTGATTTGATGAGCTTGACTATTGAGCATCTTCAGGGATTGAGGGAGACTTTCAATGGTTTGTTTGGCATAAAGAAGCTTAACTCTAATGCTTTGCTGTTCATGTTTGTGATGCATTCGCCTGGTCTCTATTTGCAAAATCAGAGTCAGTGGGCCAACACTTAAAATCTTTGAGATCCAGGCAAATTGCTTTTAAGTTTATGAAATCTTAGTCAGAGAGGCATAAAAGGCTGCATGAAAACAAATACAGTGTCATGGTGTAAGCCTGGCCGGTAACAAAGCACCACAAAGCTGCTTGCTCACTCCTCCCTGCCGGCCCTGGTGGGATGAGGAGAAAATATAAAGAAATGTTTGTGGGTCAAGACAAGGACAGGGAGGGATCACTTACCGAGGGCAAAAGGCAGGCTCAACTCGGGTAAGAAACAAAATCAATTTAATTTACTACAAATCAAATCAAAACAAGGATATTGGGAAGTAAAACCAAACCTTAGAACACCTTCCCCCTACCTGTCCCTCCTTCCTGGCTGAACTCCACTCCCAATTTTCTCTCTTTCCTCCCCCTGAGTGGCGCAGGGGGACGGGGAATGGGGGCTGGGGTTAGTTCATCACACGTTGTCTCTGCTGCTCCTTCCTCCTCAGGGGGACGACTCCTCATTCTTCCCCTGCTCCAGTGTAGGGTCCCTCCTATGGGAGACAGTCCTCCACAAACTTCTCTGGTGTGGGTCCTTCCCACAAGCTGCAGTTCTTCACAAATTGCTCCAGCATGGGTCCCTTCCACAGGCTGCAGTCCTTCAGGCACAGGCTGCTCCAGCGCGGGCCTTCCCATGGAGTGCCGGCCATCTTGGGGGGCATCCCCCTGCTCCAGCGTGGGGTCCTCCCCGGGCTGCAGGTGGGCATCTGCTCCCCCATTCCCCTCCATGGGCTGGGGGGGAACAGCCTGCCGTCTCACCACGGGCTGCAGGGGCATCCCCTCCTCTGGCACACCTCCTCCCCTCCTTCTTCACTGACCTTGCTGTCTGCATGGGGGTTTCTCTCACCTTCCAATCTCCTCCTCTGCTGCAGGTTCCCCTTCTTACATCTGTTCTTCCAGAGATGCTACCACCATCACTGATGGGCTTGGCCTTGGCCAGCAGCGGGTCCGACCTGGAGCTGGGGAAGCTTCTAGCAGCTTCTCACAGGAGCCACCCCTGCAGCCCCTCCCCCACTACCAAAACCCCACCACACAAACCCAAAGCAGACAGTAGTTAGTTAACCTGTTGTTTGCAGATTGAGTCTGACAGCCTGGCCAGAGGCTTGCACGTACCTAAAGGCATTGGAGAAAGCATATCCCTTACCGACTTGAACTTGCCAGCAGAGGAGAGGACTCGCACGTGCCATGACTCACATGTGACTTCTCCCTGTTGTAAATATTGTGGTCACACTGGCATTTTTTTTCTTAACTCCTCTCGATGTTGTCTTGGTCAGAAGCACGCAACTGACTCATTCCTACATCTGGGCATTGACATCATTGTGATGCACTTCTCATTTCTAGCATGAATGTTCCAGTCTCTCCAGTAGGGAATTTTAAATGAATACATGATGCCGTTTATTATTGATGAGAACTAAATGAATTAGAAAAATGACATTCATGGCTTTCCAACTCATTATCCATTGCGTTGAACATATTGGACATCAGAGCCTGTCAACACAGTCATCTGAAAATGTCTCCTTCAGTGTTTCACTCCTAAGAGCCTGCATTATTCATCAGAGATTTTACTATGTTAACACATTCTTATGATCACATTGAATTTAATTCCAGTGCATGAAAAAGCAAGTTCTATGTTTCTGTTTGCATAAAAACAGATAAATGTATTAGTACTTTATCAGCCACCCTTCTAAATCCATCATAGTAAGTCAGAGCAGAAGAAAGCACAAAGTAATATGTCAGATCATGTAAAATTAAAATGTTTATAATAGCCGAGGTGATAATGAAGCACTAATGAGGAATTTTCTAGTTCTTGGATGAGTGGCATGAAATAACAGATGTCTGTATTTAGGAAGTTGAAGTGTTTTATTCTGTGGAATTGGGTGTCTGCAGCGGGATGTCCTCCGTGCTCAGGTCCACGTGTGCAGTGCATGTTACAGCACCATGGCATGGGGAGTTGGAAATGCCCTGGGCAGGATGAAATACTTTGGAGTGCAACAGAAAGCAATGAAGACCTGAAGTTCTGATTCAGTTACTGCTTGGTAAAATGGTGGGAGGTTTATTTTCTGGTCTCTCTTTCTTTTATTTTTCCTCTCTTTTTGGAGACAAAATAAACGTATTCTAGAGAGTTTCTCTGAGCTGATGTTCAGGGGCATCTTTATGACCAGCACTGTGACAACAGACATAGCAAAACCAAATACATTTTTGGGGGGGAGAAATTACATTCTGTTGTGTCAGTGGCCAAAAATGCACTGATGACTTTTTCTGAAATCTGATCAAAAGTATTGTAATTATAGGGCTATGTACAAGCTTGAAAATAAGTTTTCAGGGTTAACGTTTACACATGTACATAACTGTGGATGATAATCATGGATTTAGTTCTGCATATGTAGTATTGTTTAACCTACAAAGTGGAGGTTAGCATGCTGGAGCAAAGCTCTGAGCCAGAATCCATGCAATTCATCTGCTTCGAGTGCTCACTGGGAGAGAGAAGATGATTGTGTTTCTATGTGTTCAAAATGTTTTTTTTCATGTAGCCATAAAACATCATGATGGTCGTTTCCCCATCAGCTCAGAATTGACATCTCATGTCAAGGAGTCTTGCGGTCCTGCTGAGGTAGCTAACTGCATGCTTACATAGAGAACAGGAATAGTATTTCTGACCATTTGTATGCTCTTATGTTCAGGGAGAGGACCAGTGCTGTGGACAAAGCTAAATATTTAGAGATAGCGTGAATAGAGTCCAGGAAACACATTTTGAGTCCTAAGTGCCTCTCAAATGACTGAACATTACTACTTATGCAAAAAAGCATCTCTTAAAATTACTGGCATTATTTAAGTGTGGGTCAAGTATGAATTTATCTTAGATACTAGATTGAAAGATAAGCATAAAGTAGGCTAAATAGCAGGATTGTGGGTTGTGGATTTTTGGTTTGGGTTTTGTTTTTCGGGAGTCTCTTTTGTTCACCTGGCTGTTTTCATTCTTTCTGTTGGGTTTTGGTTTGAATCAGACTGAACCATATTTTTAAAAAACTTTCATCATTTGGAATTGCTTAGAAAAGTTTATTTAAGAAACCCCAGTCCACAGGCCTTCTTGAATAACATGTATCCAGTGACTCTGCTGCTGACACAAAGACAGTTTAGAGAATGTCAGCAGAGAGAAAAGGCGATGTGTCAAGTACAAATTATCTGACACCACAAGGAGCCAGGAGTGTCTCTTGTCCATCTGTCTTTTCCCTGATCAATTTTAAAGGCCTCTGCAGTTGGTCGTATGAATCCCACCCACAGACCTGATGGCCTGGTTAAAGTCTGGGCTTTCTAGTTCACAGCTGGAGCAGGATTTCCTTAGCTGCTGGCTGCCCAGGAGCCATGGGCAAGAGATACTCATGTTTCCCCATCTGGAAGCAGTGGGTGAGCCCTGCCGGAGCTGCCAGCAGGAGCCCTGACAAGCTGAGCAAAACTGAACTGTCCAATGTTCTCCAGGGTGAAATCTTATTAGCAGAACACTGGCTTTTTCCACTAACTTTTACTAGACTAAGCAAATCAGCAGCATGGTAATTATGATCTATCTATCTGTGTTGAAAACTCTTTATTAATCTCTTGCCACTCAGCAAGCATAGGCTTTTGATATGTATATTGAAAACATATATAAGAAGCATTAGAGGTGTTTGCCTGTCTAAAGTATGGCCATTCAGTTTGGATTATTAAAGGAAAAACTATTTTAAAATTTGCTGCCTAGGGATACGTGAGTATTTTTGTACCAGGAACATTTATGTAAAACCAACTTAATTTCAAATATTCATATTTTGTGAATGTGAAATTCAGCATATGTATTTGATTATTGTTGGGAAGAGGTGCTGTATTTTGCTGACTGCTAATGATTGCATTGGTGTTGCATCTCATTGGTAACAAAATCATGACAGGAATGCATTCCTAAAAGTTTGAATGCTGCATATTTCCACCTAAGGTTTGCAAATGCAGTCCTATCAAATGTTTTGCAAAGAAATTAATAAGTGATGCTGAATTTGACACCTTTTTGCACTAATCCTACCTATTTTGCAAGCAGAAACAAGCTAAATTCAGTAACGAAATATTAATTGCTAGTTACTGCTTAAACCTATGTGACCTTAGATTTCTTCTGGTATTTAGCTTTGGGCAAATTATTTAAAAAAAGCAAGCCCTCGATATGTCTTAAGTTACTGTTGGTAGCACATTTTCACAAAGTTTTGAGAGGTGTATACAGACCATGAATGTATGTGGTGTAAAAGAGGTGGAGAAAAGGCTACAGTAGATTTCATAAGACCATTTTGTGAGGAAAGAAGGCAGTAGGCAGTACTGAAGCCTTATGTCAAGTAGAAGCATCAAAGCTTCAAGCCCTGTGTGGTGTGACTTCTGCCAAAGAAGTATGACGATTCTCAAAACAAAGCAGCTCTCCTCAACGTATGCTTTGGATGTGAATATCACATCCGTGATGCATGATGACTTGTGAAGGTCACTGAAAACACCCTTTTCTCATTTCAATGAATGCTTTTTGGCTTTATATTTTCTATTTTTGGGGTTGGAAATTGTTAGTTTTCAGTTCTGCCCTGTTCACACCTGACTTCTAGTCTGCTTGCAGACTTTCACAGCTTGAACTGCTCTGCCACTCTAATCTTTAAGATAGTGGGTTTTCAAAGTGTGGTTTAAAGGCTGTCATGGTTTAACCCCAGCCAGCAACTAAGCACCATGCAGCCGCTCACTCATCTCCCCCCCACCCACTGGGAGGGAATCAGAAAAAAAAAGTAAAACGCGTGGGTTGAGATAAGAACAGTTTAATAGAACAGAAAAGAAGAAACTAATAATGGTAATGGTAACACTAATAAAATTACAATAGTAGTAATAAAAGGATTGGAATATGCAAGTGATGCACAAGGCAATTGCTCACCACCCGCCGACCAATGCCCAATAGTCCCCGAGCGGTGATCCCCGCAGCCCCACTCCCCCCCAGTTTATGTACTAGACATGACATCACATGGTATGGAATACCCCTTTGGCCAGTTTGGGTCAGCTGTCCTGGCTGTGTCCCCTCCCAACTTCTTGTGCCCCTCCAGCCTTCTTGCTGGCTGGGCATGAGAAGCTGAAAAATCCTTGACTTTAGACTAAACATTACTTAGCAACAACTGAAAACATCAGCGTTATCAACATTCTTCTCACATCAAACTCAAAAACATAGCACTATACCAGCTACTATGAAGACAATTAACTCTATCCCAGCTGAAACCAGGACAAAGGCAATTGTTCAGCTTTGACCTTGTGCATGAAGAGTTGCTTCTTGTCTGTAGACTTTCACGTAGTATATTCTTGGAAAAGAATGAGAACCAGCAGTATCTCCCCTTTAAAACTGTTCCTTTTTGCAAGGTGAAGAACTGAAGGCACCAACACCCATCCCCTTCCCAAGGGCCAGAGTTCAGCCTCAGGATGGGAACAGCTCCTGGAACAAACTACACGAGGGCACTCGAGGGATGCAAAAGCCAAAGAGAGCAAACCCAAACTCAAAATGAACACATGACCAAAAAGCCCCCTGTTCTTAGCTGTCTTATCAGCACATTCCTTTCTAGGAATTTCATCTTCTGCACTTTGCTTTGTACAAGAATAACCAAGTCTTGCAATAGTTTTTTTTATGTATTGATTTAAACTGCACGTTTAATATATAACTAGTGGATAATATATTCCAGGAATATAGTGTTATGCTAAAATACGATTGAGAACTGCGGTTTGATGCATAACATCTATTTAAAGTAGCCATGTAATTTATTGGAGCCGAGATTGTACTGAAATAGTTCTGCAGTTTCATTATCACTTCTGTAGGCAGACCTCTGATCTAGATAACCAAGTGAGTGCTATTTTGGAAGAATATATTCTAAATGCTTTACTCTTTGTGAATTACAGAGGGATAAAAAGGGAATACTTCCTTTGTGAATCAAAGGATGATATTTATTTCTCAAGTATTCCAGGGCTTGCTTTTTTTGAAGCTTAAAATAGAACTTTCAGAGTTTTTCACCTTAACAAAATGCTGTTTCTAAAAACTAAAAGATTTCTGATCCCATGTATTCTGACAGTTTTCTTGTAGGGTTATTTTTGTCCAAACTGTGATTTTTTTCAGCCCATTCTGTAAATGTGCACCAGACCTTTTCTGCAAATCCATAGTGCAGGTTTAGCATTTCTGAACAAAGTATATGTCTGTAGGCTCTGCATTGTGGTAGTCCTTCACAAATCATCCTGATATCTTAAAAGCTGAGTTCCGTTTCTGAAATCCCAAATTGTTGTTTTTTATATAGAGACTTTTAAAGCTGATTCAAAGTAGCTATAAATCAAAGCCACAGCCTCTGAGTTTCCCTCTCAAAGGTAGCTTTGGAAAGCACCTGCTCGCAGTCCTGGCCTTTCAGGCTCCAGAAACTGCAGCAAAGTATTGAGACTTGAAAACTGCCATGAGCACCTTGGCTCTGCATCATAGCAGCAACTCACTGATGCATGTGATTCTTTGTTTACCTGCATCTGCATCTACATTAGTCTATGGACAACTCTTGGCTACCTCTTTTCTATGGCTCTCTAAAGGCCTCTGAACACGCAAGGAAAGGTAAGCAGAGAGGTGGCAGTGAGAGCTGCTAGAGGTCTGCTCTGTAAAACACACCCCTGCAGGGTGGGTTAGATACAGGATCGGATCTTGAAGCACGTACAGCTATGTTCCTGGGTTTCAGAGAACCACTAAAACTTCTGCAAATAGTTTTGTTTGTTTGGGTTGTTTGGGTTTTGGTTGGTTTTTTGCGTGTGTTTGTTTTGTTTTCCTTAGCACTTCATATGCTGCTATTAACAGGAGTCAGCAAGCTGCTGAGTTCTGCAGCATTATTTTGGCAGATTTCCTTGATAGAGGTTGAAAAAGCTTGAACTTCACTCTACGCCTCTCCTTCCCTTGGTAGCAAAAAGACAGTTAACCTCTTATATCTGTAAATGTTTTAGCGAGAAATAATTGGGGAACTTGCCTAAAGCTCTAAGCCATGAGAAAGCTTCACTGGGCAAAGTAATCCAGCACGTGTGGGGAAGGAAATGGCTCAGACTGTAGCTGAGGTCAACTGCAAGTCTAATCCTGGTTCTGACTAAAGACAAAGTTTCCATTACATGATTATTTTTTTCCCTAGTAAAAGACCTGATTGCTGATCTCTCTGGCATGTTTCATAAATATCCATTGCATTTACGTGATCTGGTGGTTTTGAGGAAAAATATTCTTAAAAGCTTTATTTTTTTGTTAACAAACTTTCTGATTAAAACTTTTCTACAGAAAGATGCTTTCTGCTACTTTTTATTTTGGGGGAAGAGGAAGGGAATAATCGTTGCATATTGTATTGAAATAAGCTGAGAGGGGAAGACAAAGCTCACTGAGAGTGTTCACTTTAGTTCAACTGTTTTAAGAGTCTCAGCCATGTTATCGCCAGGACCATCGGGGGCACTGCCCATGAAGGTTTCATGAATCGTTGCAACAAACCCCTATATCTCTGACTTAAACTAGATATGTGTAGGTAGTGTTAGAATTTTCTACTTTTTTTTTTAATTTTTAGGCCATTTCTTTTTGGCACTGTGGGAGCATTTAGACCATTGTTTTCTTTTAAAACTCTCCAAGCAATAAGTGACAATTTATTTATGGTATGCCGCTGCTAGCTTTGTAGTCTGGGAGAAATTTGAAAGCTAGGGAACACTATTCATAACAACCCAGTGGCGCTCTGAATACTATTATTTATTTCAATAGTAAGATTAGATCTTGGAAGATTCTTAGGAAATATGTCCTGTAGTTTGGAGCTGGTTAAAGAGGAGCTGGAAAGGAGGGGGGAGGGAGCTGCAAGGTCATTTGATTGTGCTATAGGCTTTAATATCTCCCTGGCCTTATTTCATGCGCTTGGAGTCACACTTTGCTTGCTCAGCTAATAGTACACAAAGTGATCATTAATCAAAGTAAATAATGTGGCCATACCAGGAGACATAAGGCACTGAATGCAGAGAGAGTTTGCATTGATTCCAGGGGATTTTGGACAGAGGGGCATCATCGCCACAGTGTAAATAGGTAAGGTTTCAGGTTCATGATTAGTTTTACAGTTCACCATACATCACCTGAGCTGTGAATGGTATATGAGCCCTTAGCCTCTGGTAAATACTGCTGTTTTTTAAATGCAACTTTAACTCTCTCTTCTCTTTACTGCAGGCCAAACCCATGCATTCACACAGCTACCATTACTCAGCCCCTGCTGGGCTGCAGGGTGTTAAGCTGCCGTGGCTTCAGTGCATGTGTGAAGGGTTCCCATGAGGAGTCTGTATATCCAAGACTAGGAAAGGGAGGTGCTGTCACACAAGGTCTCCACTTGCCAGTTTCACCAGATCATCATTGGGTTTTATTTCACGCTTACGGAAAAATATTAGTGAAGAATCTAATGAGGTGATTGTACATTTAATATTTCATACATGATGCATAAATTTTATCTGTTGTCTTTGGAAGGCTGCACCAGAAACAAGCAATTTGAAGCAGAGAATGTGCTAATTAGCAAGCAATATGTAAATAAATGTGCAGGAAGGCAGGCAAGCAGGTTGCATGCAGTATCAGGGCAGGCACCGCAGGTACCAGCCATGGGGGAGGAGGAAGCTCTGCTAAGCCAGCAAGAGATGTTCCACTCTTGAGCTGAGAGCATTGGCACCTTAACAAAGAAATCCTGATTTACCTCAATAACAGTAGTTCTCACATAACCACAGAGAGCCAGGGCTGTGAGCTAGTTGCTTTAGCACTGAAGGACGATTTTTTTTCTGTTCTGTATCAATAATGTTTTCTCCTTTGCTCTCTTTACAACTTTGGAAAAAAAATGTTTGAAGTAATGCAATTTTTTTTTGTTTGGTGATGGAGTTGGTGGGAAATTGCAGCTGCTGGGCACTCCTCACTCCAGGATCTGGTGATTCATAAACCTGGGATACTGGGACATCTTAACTCTCCAGCTCCTGAGCTCCAGGGTAGGAAGCGGGTAGTGCAGTCAGAGTATATGGGCTGGCATAAGAGCTGGCTTTGCAGTGAGGAGAGGAAGGCAGTGAATGCTGGTGATGGATGATAGGTGGGAAAGCTCTGCTTTGCTACGTGGTGTGGGAAACTCAATCCCAAGTGAGTTTATGGCACACTTGGATTTAAACCCAGAATGAGCAAAATCCAAGCACTTGGAGCCATAAACTCCTGAAGTAGTTTAGGTCAGACAGGACCTCTGGAGGTCTCTAGTCCAACACCCTGCTGCAAGCAAGGCGAGATTAGATGAGCTTTCTCAAGGCCTAATCCAGTTGAATTTTGGGTTATGTCCAAGGCTGGAGAGTTTTACCCTTCATGTTTTCATGTTTATATTGTATAATTAAAGAATCTTCCCTTACCTTGCCCAATTATGGAAGTTGCAGAATTTTACACATACATCAAAATAATGCAGGTAGGATTTGATTATTAAGTAACAGCTTAACTGGGAAGCTGCCTAAGTGTTATTTTACTACCTCAGGACTAGTTGAGGCAAATTATACACCTCTTGAACTGAGCTGCTGACCTGGTTGAGGCCCATGTAAGGCAAAAATTGTTAGTTGAATTGTCATGCCTGGGCACGGCTGGGAGAGTTTATACTGAGGGCTTCTGCTGCCATGGGGATCAAAATGAAGACTAGTAAGGTTATAGTCCAGAGAGAAAGACTCGTATTTCCCCCTTTCTAGCCCTGGCATCAGTGGTTTTTTGTTTTGTTTCCTTTTGTTTTTTCCCTCTGGATAGAAGTTTAATTCTTCATTCAAGATTTTTTACCTTCAATTTTGAAGTTGTTGCCCAAGAACTGGATTGATGTGAGAGAGAACGGGGTGCTAGGTAAAACACTTGGGCACCAAAAAGGCCATGCACAAGCTAGAGTAAGAGGAAAACCTGGGGCTTCTTTTGTCCTCTTTTTCTAATCATCAGAACAAATGACTTTGCTAACATTTTCCTTAGATTAGCCTCATGTGTTTTTATAAACATACATATACTTGACAAGAATTTGGGGCTTTTTCCTAATAGAAAAGCATCTTAATTATTACCTTTATAGAGATGCATCATTGTGTAATTTGTAAGGAGTTTAAGGGGCTTGGAAAATGTTCCCTTTGAAACCTGGGCTGCGTTTTGCCCGAAGAGTTATAACTTTCTGTAGCTGTGTGTCCTGGCAAGTGTTCAGAACATTTCTGTGACCATTTTGCTGTATGGAAGTATTGCAGATCTGACCATATAAAGATAATCTCTCCTGTAATACCCTACAGCACCATAAATTCTTGTAGACCTGATAATCAAAAGTTACCTAGTAAGCTGGCACCCAACTTGATGGGGGACCGTGAGCCTCTAACATCTGGACGCCTGCAAGGCATTTCAATTAGGTGCATCACCGTGGATGCTTCATTATCTGTACACATTGTATTTGCGTGTTGCGTTGTATGGCATCTTGGTTTAGATGAAGCTGGATCCCCTTTGCAGTTTTTCCCTAACTGTGTAAGACTGAGCAAGTCCTGGTCATCAAGGCACAAGGCTGAGAGCTGTGATCTGGGTTGTCTCCCCACCTTTGAGACTGGCACTGTGGATGCTGAGCAGGATGTTTGATTTTTTCAGTGCTGTTGTTTCCTTCCCTGTAACCGTGAAATAAATCTCTGTTGCTTGCAGAGGATTTTGAGAATGCAGATATGTTAACATTGACTGGCTCAGATCCCTTTGTAGGAAAACCCTTGGAAGGGCTATACGCAAGTTTTGGAAGACTGCAGCTGGTATGGCTCCATATTGGGTCCAAAAGGTCGTTTGGCACAGACCCTGATCTGAATGAGCAGGAAGGGCCCGTACAGTGGGAACTGGGTTACAAGCCATAGAAACTGCTCTGCTCCCCTGGGTAGTGCTGATGGGTGGATGAAACACTTTTGCCCTTTCCTCATATAAATCTGCAGCTGATGCCCTCCTTCTTGAGCCTCTCATGCATTGAAAATTATTGTGATAGTATGGGTGGTCAGCTGAAAAACCATGGCTTTTGTGTCTAGGATTTGCTATTACGTTTTTGATGCTCTATAACGCAGCAGTATTGACTGTTAAAAATAGTTTCAGCCTTCAGCACATGCAACTGCCAAAAGGCCTGTGCTTTCTGTGGCAGTGAAGTGCTAGGAGGCTGCTCTGGGAGCACAGCACTATTCACATGCAAATGCTCTTTGTCTTACCAAACTGGTACACTGAAACTCATCGCTGAAGTAGGTGTAGCAAAAAAATTTGGCATGCCCTGTGTTACATCAGTAGAAATTCGAAAACTAACTGTGTATGTAGAAGTAATAGTATTATCAAGCAGTGTGAATTCAGTGGATAATACACTGAGGAGAAATACCTAATGACTTATTTCTAAAGACTGGGCCTGAGAAAATGTCAATATTAAATCACTTATAACACAGACTTCCTAGCTGCAATGTACCTGTGTTGGAGCACAGACCTTCATTTTGAAGAGTACAAACAAGCAGATAACAGAAATGGACTGGTGTCATCTCTCCAAGTACAGAAAAAAGATCTCAGGATCTGATGAGGCTGCAAGGAGGTGGCTTTGGTGCCGTAGAAATCAATGGCAAAACTTACATGGACTTCAGAGGGAGGGGCTCTGAGTGCAAATGGGCATTTGCCCTCCCTTCCTGTAACTCAAAAGTTCTTTATCTTGGAAATTGTTGAGTGTAGTTATGTAATTGTCAGTGTGCTGGTGAAAGAAACTGTAGGAGGAGGACAAATAGTAGTAAGGAGGTAGGAATGGAATGAATTCTGAGATCAAGGGTGACATTCATGTGCCAGCCTGTCAAATTAATAGCAGAGACAAAAGCTAACACAGAGCACTATACAGCAGATTAAGTCATCTGAACTGCTCTGGTTTACATATGGTGCCATGCAAAGTGACTTTGGAAATGATTTAATTTTCCACTGTGCACACACAGGGTCCTGAAAATAGCACAAATACTTCAGCAGATTTACTTAAAAAACTGAAAATTTTCCCTTCTCAGTGAGCTCCTTTGGTTGTTGTGGTTTAAAATAAATCACATTTCCATGCATTTTGACTTCCTTGGGCATTGTGGGAGATTATAAACTACTTCATATGCAGGGTGACATTTCAGATGTGGGTGTATGGGGCCCTCACATACATTTTGCAGCTATTTGTTTTATCACTTACTTCATCTGTATGTGACCTGTCTCTATCAGTGGAACTTGACATGTTCTGCGAAGTTCCTGCAAGCTCCAGTTTGCCAAGAGGATCTATTTCTTCATTAAACTGTAAATATGTGGGCGCTATCACTCAGCTTCTCGGCAGTAGCTGCTAATGCTGTAAACACTCTTTGGGGCTTTTTGATCCCAAACCACTCGGGGACTCTTGCACGTCTGGTGGTGGCTGTAGTTTAAACCAACCAACCCAAGGAGGCCAGATGGGACTCCCTCAGAGAGCCTTAAGCATGAGGCCTGTAGTAGCATCCAAGAGGTGGTTAGAGTCAGAGCTGTTTTAGAGACTCTAGGATAGCTGAGGATTTCCTGTGATAGACAAATAGTTAGCTCAACCATTTTTGGGGTGCCTTTGTGGCATTGTAAGATGCATCCAGTGGGATGTCTGATTTGTCTTGCTGGGTAGGGCAGAGGAGGCTGGGAAAAGAGAAAAATGGCCAAAGGAGTAAAGCAGAAAGGCTGAAGGGAAAAATGAGAGGAGAACTTTCTCCCAAAGAGACCAGGTGCCAGAACTATGCAACTGAATGTGGCCCTTGCTTGCTTGTGAAGTACCACCAAATACCTCCCAGCTGTGGTTCTGGCAGTGGCTGGTAGCAGGGAGAAATGTGATTATTTGGAGTTGTGTGACTGTAAGAAATGCTGAGACCCTGCAGATAATGCTGACTCTGGAGTGTCCCCATGTGCAGCTGACTCTTAGCAAATGAAGCTGCCGATCCTCTAGGTAACAGTCAGTCATGGAGCAATACCTGGAAACTGGTTAAATGTCACAGACAGCACTTAAAACAGAAGTCTTCCACTGTACATCTCATAACAGCAAAGCCAGCTTTTGCAATAATGTCTAGCAGTAAGTGATAAATGCTCTGTAAACACAGAACAGCACAATTACACCTGCTGTGTGCTTTATGATCAGATTTGTCCCAGTAACACCTTGCTCCAAGGTATGGAAACCTGAGACTGGGATTTTTTTTCTGCAACCTGAGAATAACTTTCATATAACTGAAAAGCTTTCTGGGACTACCAGGGAAAGATATAATTTTAAATTAAAGATTGAGATATTGATAAAAATACAGTAAAATACAGTTGAAAGTAATGAGCAGTAGCTGCACGCGTCCAGCGTGGATCCTGTTTTCTTGTTTGTAGAGGTTATTTATTTAGTCATGCACTTGCAAAACAGCCCAATTATAAAAACAAGCCCTAGCATAACTTTTTTTTTTTTTTCTCTCTGAGTATTTTAAACTGGGGAACTGCCTGAGTAATTTTCTTCTGAGTAGAAGTAATTACCCAGATTTGTACTCAGTGGCTTTCCTTTTATTAAGGTTTAGAAACAATACCGTATTTTGAATCCCATTATTCTTTTCATCCCTAGCATTAAGCACAATGTTAGTGAGCCAGCTAAGGGGCATAGGGCGAGCACAAAGAGGTTTGCTTTGCTTGGGGAGGAAAAACATGACTGATATTTATCAGTGTTTAATAAATTCCGTGGCTAAAGTCAATCTGCAGCAGCAGCAAAGATTGTTTTATAATGCTATTTCCTCGGTAAGTGACGTTATAGAATTTCCTTGATTATTCATCTTTCTGGTTTTGAAAATTTCTAATTTATTTTGGAAGTCGGGTGGTAATGAGCTTGCAGGCAGCTTATCATGTAATTTCCAACTGGCAACACCACTGGTCTGTGATTGTATTTTTGCTTCTGATAGTGTTTGTTTGCTTTATGCTTTACCAAGCATTAAGGTAAAAAATACACTTTATGGTAATTGGGAGCCCTGCCTGTGCTCCACTGGAGGGAAGATGAGTTTAGAGGTATCTTATCTATCAACATCCGCCTGAAAACAGCTATGAGTCTCTTTGTGAAACCCTTGCAGTGGGAGATGGTAGTGGAGAAGTGGCTGCATGGCTGCCATGCATGACTATATGATGATGAATTCCCATTGGTGGCAAAGGGATTGTCTTCATCCTGCACAGTATTTCTTTCCCCACATCAAATGGACTTAGAAAATGAACACCACCTTCTCTGCTCCTCTGTGCTGAGGCTCCAGGGCCTGAAGAACTGGATCTGGAACATGAAAACTTGTCTCCTGGGGTGCAGGGACTTTCCTTCCTGGGGTCACAGGCTGATAAATCCAACCCAGCAAGGAAATTGGAGTGGTGGCACTGAGCCTGCAAACCAGGACACGTGGCCAAGGCTCCCGTAGCTCCAGGAGGTTTCCTTCCTGGCACCTGGGGCTTTGCAGCCCCCTTCACTGAAAGGAGCTCATGGTCTGACCATGGCAATTTTCTGGAGAGCAATGCACTCACTATTGTAGTCGGACATGGGTACAATACGTGTCTCTAGAAATGAGCGCTTTTCTATGCGTTGCCAGTAGTGTTCCCAAATGGTCTGTGCTAAGTGAAATGTATTGTTTTGTTGATTTAGCTTTTGTCTTAAGAACAGGGTTTTCAAATAATCATGCATCAAAAAACATTGTATTTTGGAAAGCATTACACTCAGTAAAATAAGCAACTGAAACATCATCTTCCAATGTTCTCACAGCAAGTACATTTAAATTTCAGGTTGTGTTGGGGGCTAACACAGCAATGAATACCCTGAGACAGGATTGAGACTAGATTTTGACAAGTCAGAGGGATTAATCCCAATGCCCACAGCAGATTTAGTCCTTTCCATGTAGGGTTCAAACGTTGCTGCTCCAAAAGAATTGGCACACAGACTACAAACTCAGCATGTGTTACACAAGATAAAAATGGACATTCATTATAAATCATGATGGGTACAAAAATGTATTATTTTGAAAACTTAAGGGAACTATTATAAAAGCTTATACCCATTTGTTTATGAGCTCGCAGAGGAGATATGAGGTTGAGTACACAGCTCATGCAGGCTCTGCTGTTTTAGAGTTCGGGTCAGTTGCTTGCTAACTTGGCTTCCTTCTCCCAAAAAATTCTTTACTGTCAACAATAAATAGACATTTTTTGTTGGACTTCTTCATATACCTGCCTTTGCTGGTGATGAGAGGTGCATGTACAGAGTTGTATCATGCTGTATGCCAGAGTGGGTACTTGTTTGCCACAGCTAATGTCTGAAGCAGAAAGATGTTGCACCATGAGGGTGTTGTGTTGTTTTTTGAGCCTTAGGTTACAGATGCAGAAAAGTTTGGTTTGTTCTGGATATTTGTAGACATTTATTTACATGAAATTACACTGAATTACTTCTAGTAAGTGGGCTGTTTTCTCCCTGCCTTACCATTTGAGGGGTCTGATTTAGCTAGTGAAGGCAGGAGACCTTGGGCTGTGCTGCAGTCAGCAGCGGAGAAGGATGTCCCCTGGGATACAGCTTGGCATGTCTGTGCATCTATCTGATGCCTAATAGCCTTAGTCTGCTCCATTGCCAACAACATATCTGAAGACCTTTCTGATTGATCTCTATGCCTAGCCATTGAGGTATACGTATACAGATATATGTAGGCCATTATAGGTTATAGGCTCCTGGTTGCTTTAGAGAGGACAACACCGGGGAGTGAGTCCTTATGTGGGTATTTCTGCAAATGCAGAGGTATAGCATCTTTTCAGCAGGTTTACGGCAATGTATGCAGTATTTTCTCCTCTGACTGTGACAAATAATTTTGAAATAATAGCAAAGAGATCTTTCAGGTATAAACTGAAGAGGAGATTAGAAAAGGAAGAACAGTTTTTTATAGAATTCTGCACCTCTGTGTAATAAAATATAGAATGTTATGAAGTGAATTTAGCCTCATGAAGCAAATTCAGCCTCATTTTTAGTCCTCTTAAGGTCAGAGGATGATAATGTAAAGGAAAACCTATTCTAGACATTTCTTCAGGCATTGCGGTTACTTCATTAGCCTTTATTTCTTCTCACTTCTGCTCTCTGACAGCTTTTCAAGTCTCAGGTTCTTCCTCTTTGAAATGCTTTGATGCGCTCATCTGTCTTGACAAACTGTTTACGGTCTTGATCTTAATTTAACATTTGTAGATACCCACAGAGAATTTTATTAATTAAGTCTTTAAAAAACTAAATAAGTTCTAGTTTTCTTCATGAATAAAGTTTTATCCTTGCCATTATCTTTCCTTTAGAATGATGTTCCTATTTAACATCTAGGAATTTTTTATTCCTACAAAGCAGCAAGGGGCTTTTAGGGCTTGGGATGTAATTAAATGAGGATTTTATATTTCTTCAGGGGCCCTTTTGTTAAAAGAATAGGAATACAACATAATTGAAAAGGTCTTTTCAATGAAAACAGCCTTTGATACTGCAGAAGCATGAGAGCAAGTGTTTGCCCAACCTCAGATTAGGAGTGCTCCTGTAAATTGATGCATAGTATACGGTTTTCTGGATTGAAGCTGTGGTTTTCCCTATCTCAAATTTGGTGTAAGGTAATGAAATTGAACTGAGGGTTGCTCATAAACGATATGGATTAATTTTGGAGCTACTGACAATGACAGCAATCTGAATTCCTGAGTCTGTAATATGGGACTGACAGGAATAATTCATTGCAGTGTTGTAGCCTGATTTGGCATTTTAGATCCATAATATGAGACACAGTGGCTATAAAAGCCTCCTTGAGGCAAAAGGAAGAGACATATATAAGAGGAAAAGGTTGACATTAAGAGGAAGAAAATGTTTCCAAAAGGCCTGTGAAAAAAGGAAGCCACGTCTGCCTTATTGTTAAGAATATCTGGGGCTATTATGGGAGCCCTGCTGCGGGTACTTAGGGACCCATTGCAGCCTGGAGGAGAGACTGAACCAAGAAGAGCACAGAGAGAGGAACACATCCACGCTGTCCTCTTTGCCTTCACTGACATTGGCATATGCAAACTTTCAGTGTAGTCTGAAACTGTTTTCTCTTTGAATCACACAGAATATTTCTTTGCTAAAGTAATGTTTGCATTAAAAAAAAAAGAAAATCCGGTAACAGCTTTCCTGGCAGTGTGAATAGCATAAATGTACCGCCAGTTTTAATGCATTTGCCATAACCTTGGTCACAGCAGACTAGTCAAAATGTGATCTCTTTCTGAAAAGCCAAAACAATAATTTACTTTTTTTCAACAGGAAACTTTAGGGAAAAAAATACTTCTGGAGCATAGAATTTGCTATTGCTTTTAATCTGCCAACAACTGGCAGTGTTTTGGTTGTTTGTTTTTTGGTTTTTGTTTTGTTTTGTTTTCCTAAGTGCTTTCCCTCACAAATGAAATAAATTATTTACATTATCTAAAATAATGTAAAGTAATTCCATTTGCCTAATGTGTTGATTCTTCTTAATTTGGGAAAGAAAAATATTTTGCCTCTGGTAGAATTTAAGACTCAGCATGCACAGTCCTGCCACTAAAAGGGAGACCTTTAAATCCTAATGCAGGCCCATTCTTTAGACAGGGACTGAGTGATCTTTGAAAGTGAGAAAGCTGCATCAAGAGGTTTGACAAGGTTCATTAAAGTCCAATTAGAAAATTCATTTTAACGCTAGGCATCTTGTCCTTTTTATCTCCCAAGGAAAAACAATAAAAGTTTCATCACATACAAGTAAATACGTATTTAAAATGTATTATGGAAATAAATAATCTTCATGTTTAATTCATCTCCTTGTATAATAATTGATGTCCATTAGGGATTCTGACCAGGCATTAGGTAGGACCAGCTTCATCATGATGCAGTGTAGCACTGGATGTGCGATTCTCAATTGTCCATAGTGGGAACTTATTTCAATTCTCTTGACAAATTTTTATTTTCAGAAGAGTTACGAAAGATCTTCTTTAAAGAGTTCATTTGTTTTCTGAGCAGTGCAGTCCTGGCACATGCTCAAAAACCCATGACTCAGCACCTTTACATTGAGGGATTTCTAATGGTTCTTTTAACTACTTCTGTAAGTTTTATTCATTTTAGGATCATATTATTTTCAGTTGTTGGTTCTCAGCCGTGGGGAATAACCTCCTCCCCCCTGCTCGCAATATTACAAAAACTGAAGGTTCCACTTGGTTGTTTGATTGTAGGATATGAGTTTTGTGACTCACAATGATGTGGACATTTACAAGATCAGTAAATCCAATGTAAAATTCAAACGTTAGGTAGCTCCTGTGTCCTATGGCTCTTAAGGCTGCTCTTAATTCCTTTTTTGCACCAATGAACCTGCCAAGCATGCAGCATTTGTTATGCTTGTCTTGTGGAGCCAGCCCTTTTCCCCAGTGCCTGCCCTTTCCCTGGCTCCGCTTCCTCTGCAGCACGGCTTATCTGTGCGACATTGTGCAGCCTTCTGAAATTGTGCAAAACCTTTAAATAAACATAGTATTTTGGACTGAATGCAGGCGTGGGGACTGGGTGATGGCTTTTCAAAGTGCTGGATTGTAGCTGTTCAAACACCATGTTTGAGTGGCCCATGCTGCAGAGCAGGTACTATGTGCCTGCAAAAGTATTCATTAGAAAATGATTGGGAAAGCTAAATGAGTTCTGTGATGCTTTTTTATTGCATTTATTACAATTACATACAATTCATGTAAAAGGATTTCAGGAATCTTAAAACACTGAAAGCAGACTTTCATATGAGCAAATCATATGGAAGGTAGTGGCACATTTCAGGGACAGAGATGCCCATCGTCCTCTCACTCTGTCTTGGCCATAATGAGTTTAGGAGAGTTTTTAATCCCCAAATTGGTGATGTTCAGAACTTTGCTGGAAGTTGCAGCTGCTCAGTTCTTAGTCCTGTGGCACAGGTCATTAGGGACTGCAGCGTTTTGGCTGCCCCACAAGAAATGTATTTCCATGAGTTTTAAATATTATTTGCTGTTACTGACCTTGCAGTAACAGTATTTCCCACAGGAAACTGAAGTTTTAAGGCTTCATAATTTTCAATGTAAATCACTCTGGAATCCTGCATGAAAGGGGAAAACCCTCATAAGAGATATATTTCACAACTGTAATTATAAAAATAATGTTCTAATCTGAAAAAAAAAAAAGACTAATAAATGGGAAAATCCGCAGAGAACCCCTTAACATCTAAAACCAAGACAGCCCACTGACTCAGATATTATTAGTTGTTGTTGCTTAGTGTTCTTAAAGAACTTTTTCTGAGACTGTCTTGAAAGACTAATAACTAAATAAACTAAACTGCACTTTTCCTGTCTTAGGTAGACTAGGTCTTAAAGTCAACAGTGCAAAATGCAGCCTCATAGTCTTTAAATATTAAATAAGCATTTTGCGAAGGCAGTGGCTGTAGCAGAGGCCCTAGTATGTGTTTCTTCACCCCTTTTGTGAGCACTTGGCCAATTATTTTGGTGAGTCCCACCTGAAGGGACAGAAATAAGCACACCCATTTTAGTAGAAATGGCTCAGTAATTTTTAGATGGTGACAAAATTAGGCTTGTGACTATGAACTCTTGGGGTAAGTACACTCGATCATTCTCAAACAGTTGTCTTAAATTCGACCCAAATGTTTCCTGCTGATAGGAATGCCACTTCCTTCATTTTGCATATATTCAGAATTGGTACTTTATACATTGTCTGCAACTTGGACAGTGCATGTCATTCTATGAAGAAAAGAGCAAGCTAACATGGAATTTGTTCTTCCCAGTGGTACTGTTTGGAGGTTCAGCTCTCTTTTTGCTACCTGTACTGCTATCACCCAGGATTAAAAGCTGTAGATATCCCATGGCTGCAGCAAGGGCTTTCAGTGACTTGGATGAAGACTGCAAAGATGCATCAGAACAGCGTGGGCAATGACTTCTGGGAAGATCATGAAAAAATAAAGTATGGCTAATGGACCTGTGTTCCTCTCTCCTCCCTTTTGGCAGTCGTTCATGGTAACACAAAGTAAGTATAAAGCCTGGTGCCAAGACAAAAAGCTAGTGATTTATAGTTGCTTTAAGAGATCCTAAAGCCGGGAGGGATTTTTAAGGGCTTCCCTGAGTTAATTCCCGTTTGAACTAAAGCTCGAAGCTTAAGCCAGACCTTGCGGGACTGCAGCTGCCTGCACCATGGCTGTAGCACCAGGTAGCTGAGTTCACAGACTTTGTCGCAGGGCTTGGGTTCAGCTGGGCACATGGGCGAGCCCGCTGGCAAGCTTGTGGGATGGTTTGCATGCTCAGACCTGAACAGGGGGAGTGCTTTGCTGGATGGGGCCGTGAGGAGCTTTCTCCTGGGCTGCGCTGCAACTGCTGGCCTACGGGCTTCACTGCCAGCTAGAGGGATGACATCCTGCTGTGTGGGGATGAGCCTTGCTGAACATCTGGACCCTCCTGAGACCAGCATGGGTCACGTTTGTGATCCTGAGCAAAACTGACGTGGCAAAATCGCCAGGGCAAGTAGCATGTGGAGAGTTTTCCCACTTTGGCAAGCGGGTCAGTGGGATCCAGTGAAAAGCAGGGACTGAAGGAGTGGGTGTTTGAGCCTGGTGATGAGCTGAGATGTGCCTGACATTCTGTTTAGCCCAGGCACTGTCTCCTATTTTGGATAAGATCCCTTTGCTCCTGTGAATTGGTTGTGTGGGGGTGCTGGACTACATTTCCTGCCCCAGCTGCTTCAGTGCCATTGAGGATTAAGTTTTTGCATCTGCCCCATGCTCGTTCTTGTTGATAGCATCCTTCAGATCAGTTCCATCTCCAGGGGGCGTGAAGTGTTGTGGGGTTTTTGTTGCAGGTTTTTTTGTGTGTGTTTTTAACTTAAACCTGGTATTTCTATTTGAAATCAAAACATTTGAAACAATCCCCTTTAGAATTAAAATGACAACTCACCATTTCTGTATTAAGATTTAAACCCATCATAATATCTTAAATTTACATAAAACCAATATTTAAGCATTAGATGTTTCCTATTAACATGTAAAGAAAGCTACAACCCAGGGAATTCTCTGGCTAAACACATGAAATTATGCTTAATTACAAACTATTTTGGTTCAGAAGAGCAGCTATCATCAATCCTTTCTTAGGCAAAGGTGTAGGTGAGGTGAGGTCTCTTCTAGCCCTTTGATCGTATTATGATCAGCAACAATTGGCTGCAGTCAATAATTATGGAGATAATTTTCTTCATATGACTTTCATTTAAATGCGAATCATGTTTGATGTTTTCTTTTGTAATCAGTGCACCTATTAAAATACTTTTTTTCCGTATTGTTAATTGAATTCCAGCTTCAATCCTACAGCATTTTGACACAAGTTGCAGGTAAAATTAATCATCTAATAAATAAGAAATGTAAAAATTAGGAAAAAGTATAGTTGCTAACCATGGTGTGCTATTAGCATAAAAACCCCTTGAAGTTACTGTAATGACACAACCAGTGGTAACTGTTACCAGGCAATCTGAATCAGTCTTTTTCTTTGGGGGAAGATTAGCAGGTAACTAGGATTATACAATAAGGTTAACATCAGTTACTTAAATGAAAATGTTTTGGCTGCAGTCTGTGGCTACTAGGTCAAAATTCTATTTAGATCATGCTTCTGCTTTGCATAGCGTTCCCTCTAATGTTTTCTGCTCTTTAAATGCCCAAGTTGGGTTTAGCATGCATTGCTTTGGAGGTGATGGGGGGAGCTGACGCCGCTGTCACCCTTCCTGACTCCAGAGCAGCAGGTCCCCTTCCCTCCACCCACCCCGACCCCAGGGCTGGGGGTGGTGTGTGGTTCATGGGCTGAGGTGTTGGGCTGAATATCTGGTCTAGGGCAAGGGAGAAAACAACCCCAGCAGTGCACCAATGCAAATAGCTTTGTCAGTAGTGGATTTGGCTCCATCTTTTCAAGGGGCAATTTTTTGCTCTGTCACAGAAAAGGATCTAGACTAAAGACACTTGGGCCACTTCTCTGTTGGCCACAGGTACTTGTGTGTCAGGGCAGAAAGCAACTCCTGACCTGGTAAAATGTGGGCAGTCCGCTTGAATCTCAGTGGTAAAGAAGGGATGTCTTCTGCTCTAAGGAATTTCAGGAAAGGAATGTTGTCTCCTGTTATTTAAGAAATCCATTCCCTTTCTTATGCAAAGCATATAGTAACAGTAACAGAAACCATCATTAACCTTCATCTCATTTGGGGATGAACTGGTTGACTGCACTAAAATTATTATGAGCGATATGTTGGATAACAAACAGGAATGCTAATTGGAGACAATGTCAGAGGAGAAGTGTCTGAGGGACAGAGTGAAAGGCAATACTTGCATCTGTCTTGTTCTCTGTGCAGAGGTCTGCAGTAGAAAGGAAAATGACAGAGGGCAAAGCTGAAGCTGTGTAGAATTGCTGTGGGTTTAATGTGTTTGCTGTACCCTACCTTGGTGGCAGAGAACCTGCCACTTTGCACCCAGTTTAATTTTAGCCCAGGGCCAACTTCCACGGGATGAAAATTTGAGTGTGGTGGAGAACATTATTGCCTGCTTTTCCTGGCTGCAGAAAAGCTTAATCATTCACTCTTTGCTCTCCTCTATTCTATTTTCTTTCCTAAGAGTGTTCCATAAGATCTACATATCCGAAA
This sequence comes from Harpia harpyja, assembly GCF_026419915.1. Lineage (NCBI taxonomy): Eukaryota > Metazoa > Chordata > Aves > Accipitriformes > Accipitridae > Harpia > Harpia harpyja. The sequence continues at coordinate 15,829,286 of NC_068957.1, forward strand.
TTGCTCATGCTGATTTTTTAATGAAGAAACGGTGATGTGCTCGTACCTTGGGACTTTGGGTGTCATCAGTTGAATTGGTATAACGGATTGAAGTTAGATAGATGGCATGTTGAAAATGCTCTCTTGGTCTGTGCTACTCTGAGTTGCTTAGTGTCTACTGGAGAAAATGCAGTTCTGTGTCAAAATTGTGGTCTTTCTCATCAAAAGATCAAAATGAGAGTTAATGTTCTGCCCTCTTGTGAATGTGTGTGTGGGAATTGCTCTGTTGTGGGGTGTTGAGTTGGGTTTTTGTGGTGGGTTGTTTTTTTCTAGATCACCAAGTGTGCTGTTAGTTATGAATTAGAGGTTTTAAAATCAGGCCTCTGGAGATACACAACTACCTTCTTACATGCCATGAAGCCATTCAAAGGAAAACTGAAAGCCATTTTCTGTAAAATAATAATTTTCTTTTGCTTTAGTTAGTAACATCCAGTATTACTGAAACTGCGTTTAAATATTCTTTCATTCTAGTTTTTGGGGGTTCTATTTGCTGGTTCCCGGTTCAATCCCATTTAAGCAGTTTTGGGGTAAGGGGCAGGTATAGCCCATCCCTCTGCCTCTGGCTGTCTGCCTCAAACCAACATGCAGAGAAAAAGTTGTCCAGTACAGTGTCTATGTTGTGGTCAAAATGTAACTGCAGTCTATGCAGTCATACTTTCAAAGATCAGAACAAATAGAAGAAACATTTTAAATTGTTTGTGGACTAAGAGAGAAGAAAACTTCAGTTGAAACTGAGTTTTATAATCTTTGCAGTTCATTCTTCTCTAGTTACTTCTTTCCGAGATCTATAACCACTGTATTGTCCCCGTTTCTGTCCAACGGTTAATTACATTAGTTCACTGACAAACTATTATTAAACAACTGCAGTCTACTTTAATAGCTAGTTTTCTAATTAAATATCTGTAATGGTTTTGTTCTCAGTCCTGGACTTTAGGCATCTTATTTGATCCTATCCAGTGTCTTGCATCTTTTATGTATGTTTTTCTTTCTCAGAGGTCTTTGTGATGGGAGGCCTTTTCTCCAGCTGTCTTACAGTAGGGTTGGAAATGCTGGGTATAAGGCTCTTCCTTTCTGCAGAGGAAGCAGGTGTGTGTTTTTACCATATCCAGTAACACACAGGAGTTGCCCTGGGTGCATTCAGTTTGACTACACCATTCTGCAGGGTCACCTTTTGCGGTGTGGACAGCTGCATGCTGGCTTCATCACATGTCTTATCAGGTTGTGTTTCCCACACGCAGCCCGTAGCTCGCAGTGCCCTCCGGTGAAGCCTGGTTCAGTAACCATGGACATTTCTGCTTCTTGCATGCATACATAGCTTGAGGAGGATGCTCTGAAACAGGCATCCTCAGTGCGGGTTCACTGTGCTGGGGACATGGTCTGAGGTGGATGGGCTACCCTTCAGTCTTCTTGGATTTACTTACTACCAGGGGAGTCCATGGGTAGGATTCAGATATCATTCCCTCATGCAAGCAATAAATATTTTTCTTGAACAGTATTGTAACTATCTTGTTTTAAAAGAATAGCGTGAAGTCAGCATAGGTGACTTTTCTTCCTAAAGCCATATAAATCTCTGTGAGGCTCCTTCATGAGACCCAGAAGAAATCCAGTGGGCTCAAAGTCATAGGCCTAGAGTTTTGCCTGTGGAAGGAAGTTCTGGAGAAACTGGGCTTAAAGTAGAAATACAAATGGAAAAAACCTGAGTAAAACCCTGTTCTGTGTCTCAGTCACAGCAGTTTAAAGTTTTGAGTTTTCAAATTTTTTTGTAATTTTTTGGTTTTTTTTAAAGATGCTTCTAAGTAGTTGTGTAGCAGCTCAACTATGGGGCTAAACTCAGCCTGCAATACACAGAAAAATGTATTAATAATGGTACAGAATTTTAAATGCCCTGACATTATCCTGCTACTGCATTGGCTTTAAACATTTACACATTTCAGGGGAACAGCAACTTAATTCTTAATTAAAATCACTAAGCAAATGCAGATTATATTTAATTTAAATATTTATAGAATTTAAGCTTTCAAAATAGATTAGATGTTGAACAGCAAAACTGCTAACATCTGAATGATAATTTTACTTCTGAGCCCAATTAAGAAACTAGTCAGGAATACAGCTAATAAGTTGCTGTGTTTGAGGAAATATTTTATAATGTTGTATGTACAGGGGACCTTTAAAAATGAGCGCTCCCAAGTAAAAGGGATAGTTTACAAAAATTTTATTACTTCTGATAGCATTTTAAAATCTTGCATCATCTCTTTGCTTTCTGGGAGTTGCGGTTCTTCCCGTTATCCTGAATACAGCTGCAAAAATATATAGTGAACCAAAGAGAGATGAAAACATACCAGCATGCCAATCTACTTGATTTTTATAATGCTAAACGTTAAATTGAAGCACATGATTATCCCCGTTGATTTTAATTAGTCAACACATATAAAGTTAAGCTTGTACGTAATTTTTTTCATAGTAGAAGTACAAGCTTGCATAAAGAACATTTTTACAATCTTAAGGATGTTCCTATCTATAAAGAAATTCCTTGTGTTAAATTTTATCACAATAATCCCCCCAGCAATATTGTTTTGGTGATCCAGTATATCCTTTGACACAGCATTTTCTACAATATGGTTCAGCCACGAGTAACAGACCACCAAGGCTTTTTCAGGGACAGGTTCAAATCTTGGCTTCTCACTCTTCTTCTCCTCAAAGCCAGTTTTATTCCCTGCTACACCTTTTCATTTTGGGAGACACCTTCCCTATTGCATTTATCTGTCACATACCTAGAGGCGATCAGATCCTACAAGCTTTAGGAGGATTTAATGTAACTGTAGGTTTCATTTTGCAAATATGTTAATATTGCCCAAATAAGCTGATATCTATGAAATCTTTCAGGATTGGGTTTGAACCTTCTGGAAATCTGTTTGGCAGTGTCTCACAATTTTCAGTGTGGCAACGAGTGCTCCTGAGATTGAAAGGCTCCTTGTGCCTTTGATACAGATGTTTCAACAGTACCTCTTAACTTGCCTTACAGTCTTCCATTGGTTTTTACTCTGTATTATGAAGTCTGTAAAAGCTGTAAGATCTCTTCTGGTTTTCCTTTATAATGCTACTAAACTTTATGTGAATTGTTTTAGATTGCATTTCCTGTCTATTTGTACACTGCTGTTTAGGCTGGAATATAGCATGTGTTTAATTTTTTCTTGGCCTCATTACAGTTCATTCCTTGCTTCACTGCATCATCTGTCTTGTTAGTCCATAAATATGATGTATTCTAATCACTGTAAATTCTCTGTTTCCTCTATCTGTGTGTCACCAGCAAGACTAGTTTGGAAATTACATTCCTGAAAGGTCATTTTCTAAAAGATACAAGAAAAGGCATTGTGCAATGCTGGTGCTTAAGGCTGGGGGCTTGTCACTCATCTTAACCTCAAAGCAGCTGCTGCAGTCTGTTCTCTGTTCATAGGCTCATCTCGGTAGCTATCACATGCAGAGATGGTCACCCAGGTGAGTGCCTTTGGCCTCAGACTAGTAGCACAACAAAGTCTTCACTGGGATTTGTGATCTGTATGCAGTATAAATTATGTCGTATATGTAGGGTGGGCTGGTAAAGGAGAGTAAACAGTTCAGAGTCACTTTTTGCTGGAAAAAGGACTTCTTAAAGACAGAGGTTATGTGGTACTTAGAAACAGACAGTGGTGCAGAGCCAAGAACATGCAATGGCTGTTCCACCACAGGATCCTCTTATACAAGAACACACTGTGCAAGCCTCCTGTGCCTCACACTTGGCTTTCTGCCCTCTTCTAAGAGCACCAATGGGTTGGTACTTGGTATGTTGATATGACAGTAGGTCTGTGGTTTAGCTGAGATCAGTTACATTCAGTAACTTTCCCCTGTTTTCCATGCTTATAGATGTCAGTGCCTCCACTATGCTCTTGTTTCTCTGCCAATCCTGCTTTGGGGCTGGTTTGATGGCACAGAGACTGTGTGCTACAACCAACACACATCTGCTAACAGCCTTCCTTGTACTGCTGCTGCTTCTCCTCCTCCTTCCCACTCATTTAGCACTTCTGCATTGTGTTATATATCCACAGAAAACTCCTGGGCAGATTTTTCCACCTTTCTTGGGTGCTTGTACAGCCTCTAGCAGAATGAGCCTTGGCTGGTGCTGCTTTGAGGCTCTAGGGTCTGTGTGAGCGTATAGGGTGCACTGTTGAGTTTTGTCACTTTATTTTCTTAGGCTGTGCAGTAGTGATGTTTTGGAGCAAGAGCTGTTCAGTTCCTCAGACTATCATGCTCTTTCCTGGCCTGGGCTCCCATGCTGGACTGACTCCCCGTGCCAGCCATGCTGTGTTCCATGATACATGTAGTGGCTCATGGCTACAATTCACTCTTGCAAAAGGATACTACTCACTATCTTGGATAAATGAGTTTGAGATTCATGAATGAAAAGAACAGGATGAAAGTTAGATACTAGTATTAATTCTCTTGAATCCCTCCATCCTGTTTTTCATGTCTTTCTGATGTTTCAGATGGGTATATGATGATACTGTAGACATAACCAGTGAGAAAAAGCAGAGATGGAAACATGCCAAGTTTTGGTTGGATTACTGAATGGCAGTTTCCAAAGCCATGTGATACTACTACAGCAAAATTCAACTCTGCTGTTTCTTACAGGTTTTAATTAATTAATGTATTTATTTAATTTTGTGAGGTTTAGCAGCTTTTTAATGACCTTTTGAATTTGTTTCTGTTTGTGGGTGACTTGGATTACTTACTTTTCTATCCCGGGGATGCTGAAACATCATGTGTCGTGCTATACTGGCTTTGCTAGTCCACTGGTGACTGCAGAAGGTAGAAATTCTCCCTGTTGCACAGAAATATGCTGGTATATCCCCTTCTGCTAATTTGTCAGATAAGCTATTTTAATTACCAAAGTTAATGCTTAGGGGTCTGACTGCTGAAAAACTTTGGTGACAGATTAAAGTTTTCTGGCTGGAGCTGGTTTCTTGTGTTTGCAGAGGAGCAATTCAGACAAGCGCGAGCTTGTGTCAGTTGAACCCAGAGAAGAAATTCAGAGGTAAACCAGACTAAATAAACAAGTAAAGTGGAGTACAGAGTGGTGTGAGCCCTTGCTGGTGTTTGTGTGATGAAAGCTGCTTGTATATGAAACTTAATAATGGGCAATTTTTGCTTGGTGTTGTGAGGTTTGAATTAACCAGCACTATGTTTGATGACAAAATACTAAAACCACAACAAATTCTGAGTAGGCCACAGCTGACCAAGTCATCCGATTAATAGGATTTTATCTAATGGAATAATTTAATGGGGATGTTTGAAATGTACTGTGTAGAAGCCACAGATAGATTTAAATTTCAAGGATGAACATTGTTCTTCATTCCTTCTCTCTCCCTCTCTCTCTCTTCCCCCAAAGGTCTCCCTGGTGTATTTGAGTCTCCTCTCAGGTGAGCCCTTCAGCTCGGAGCCATCCACAAGTGCAGAGTGCTTCGAAACAAGCCCACTGAGGCATGCTAGCAAGACCCTGAGTCACAGACGGAGCAAACTTTCCTAGCTCATCACCATTCACTGGCCTCAAATCCTCTTTGGAGTAGCTACCAGAGGGGCTGAACTTTGCTGTTTTCTGCTGTGCTGCCCGGGATCTTTTCCATGTTAGCAAAGGCTGATGGAAACCTGTGTCTAAGTGGTACCGTGTGAGAGCAAGATACTCACCCTGTTCCCTCACAGCCTCTCCCTGCTTTTGTCCTTACCAGCAGCCCTGCATCACCACGCGCCAGATGTGCAGGCAGCTGCAAAGAGCTTCCCTCCCTGAGTGCAGGTGCTGTCTTTCAAGAAACAAGTAAGTGTTGATCAGTAAATGCTGGGTAAATGTATTATTTTTTGTTCAGATAAAAAAAATGCTGCTCCTTGGGGGCAGGCGAGGGGGAGAGGGCAGTCCAGAAGTCTGGCAGTGGCTGGGTTGGCTGGATTGGGGAAGTGCCAATGCCAACCCACTGCCCTTAATTTGCCTGGCAAGGCAGCTCTCCCAGATGAGAGATTCTCTTCAGAAAGGTTTACTTGGTTTAAAATGCTTTGTTAGCAAATGCTGCTTCTGACTTCTTGTAACTTTTAACTAACCCCAGCTTATCTCTGTCTTTATTTTAAATTGAAAGGTACTTTACCTAAAGTGTTCTCATCACCCAAAACACTGCTGGGTTCATACACAGAATAGTTTAGTGTTCATCTGTCTCATTGCTTTACTGTCCAAGGTGAATCTCAGGGGACTAAAGCTCTGAACCAAGTAGCTTCAGGCTATTCATCTGGAAAACAGAGCCACTTAGACCTTTGTAAAGAAAATAATCTAGTAATCAGTGCAAGAGACCTGTCTCTAAGCCAACCCATTTGGAAAAATTGCCAGTGTAGTAATTACAAACCTTTTATCACAATAATACTGATGATGCCTTTCCATTATTGCCAGCATTTCTTCTTCCCTGCAACTACAGGACTGAGCTGGTTTTGCATCCTCTTCTGTGATCCTGCATTTGAAATGCTTTTGAATTTGAGATTGACACTGCAGAGCTGGACATTGAGCAGAGACATTATTCTGAGCGTTTCCCTGCAGACCAATGCAGCTAAAACCATTGGGAATTGAGGAAGACATTGCTGCCATGCTGCTGGCAAGGCAGCAAGTGTTGCCTTCCTAGCTCTGTACATCCTTCCTCTGGAGCAGGGAAGGAGCCAGGTCTCTCTGCTCTCTTCTACAAAGGGGAAGAAGGGGCCAGATAAGTGTGTGTTTGCCTGCACCCTTCTGCCTGCCAGCCCGTGCAATCAGGTTGTGGGTGTCTCTGGGAACACACCAGTGCCAATGGGATGGCACTAGTCTCGTACCCTGCCCTCCAGATGTGCTGATTCTAGGTAATCTCACTCAAACACAGAAGTTTCTCACTCTCCCATGAAGTATCAGTGGATCAATGTTTCTGTGCATTCTGCTAATTAGATATGTTTAGTGACTCTTAGAACTTTTATCTAATCTCAAGCTTCAGGCACTTATTTTATAGTTTTTCCTCATTCTTTTTGCAAACGAGAGAATACTTACTTGTGTTCTTGAACACACATTTAACAGTGCAGTTTCTGTACCTTCCAACCAGCAAGGTCCCATGATGCTGGATATTGCACAAACACAAATGATACTGCTTTCTATTTTGAAAAGTTTACTGGCAAACAAAATTTGGGATGAAATACTGCATAAAAACAAAGGGAAGGGTAGGCTCGTCTGTAGTTGCAATGTTAATCCCAAGGTCTTGGCTGTGTGGTTTTTAGCTTTGCTTTTGTTCTGATTATCAGTTGCTTATAATATTTTGAAAGCATAAGTATTACGGTAAGGATCAAGTTCCTGTAGCTGTGCTGGTGAGGTGCTCACTGCTGTTCAGCAACAGCAGCAACATGTTATTTAGGGTGAACTCCTGCAAAAGTTTGCTCACTTGACTTGGTTGCTGTGGGCTGCTATGTGGAAAAGAAGATGTGGGGCAAAGCTTCCCTTGAAGCTGGGAGCAGGGGGACAAGTAACACGGGTTCTCCTGTTTCAAACTCGGGGAATCTCAAGGCACCACTTTTTCCTGCAGTTCACAGCAAGGCAGTCCAAGCCCAGCACACATATCACATCTAATGTTTTGCCATCTTGATTTCATGCAATAAAGGTTACTGCCTATTTAAATTAATAAAATGGAAAAATACAACGAGGAGCAGAAGTGATGTGCCTTGAGGAGCTGTGCTGTTACTTGTAGGCATAGAAGCCTTTTTGGTGCTTTTCACAGGCTGGATTACATTGCTGGCAACTTTTCAGCATTGTTTTTAGTGAGGAGGGAGCAGAAAGAAAATGATTTTAAATTGATGAGCCCTAAAGGTGCATGTAGAAGATTTTCACTAGCTTCATAAAAGCTCCTGTAGACTTAATCTAAAAAAACTATAGCAAAGATGGTTTATCTCCTTTTCATAGTCTTGTCTTTAAGCCTCTTGACTTTTAATGTACTACCCTTGTACCTTAAAATCCAGAAAAGTGTTTTGAAGTTTACAAACTACAAAACTGGTAGGTACCAATCTTGGAGGACGTTTTGAGCAACACTGTAGCAGGTAGCAAGGAGACAGAGGTCCACACACAAGGACAAGACCCTACGGGTGTCTCACTGGTGATGTGAGACTTCTGAAGTCTCAGTCTGCTGCAGCACATCCTCCTCTGATGCAGGTAGCGGTGGGGCGTTTTTTGCCCCAGCACTCTGCATCATTGCTAGTTTTGTCAATGAGTCCTTGATGCTGTAGAGATTTGTGGAGCAACAGATCCAAGTGGCCAGTTTACTTTGAGAGAGAGTTCTCAAGAACAGGTAGGACAAGAATCAGTGACGAATGGGCTGGCATTGGCAGCAGAGGTAACCAGTGAATGTTTCAAAAGCCAGACTCTTATCTTGTTCTTTAAGAAATTCCTAGTACTTGGACAGGTCCATCAAAGAACAAACTTTAAAAAGATGTTTATTCCAGAAATGACATTAAAGAGGATGTGGAGACTGTTATGCAAGTTCTACTCAAGGAAAACATTTGGTTTTCCTCTCCTGGCAGGAGTGAAAATGATTTGTTAGAATTTGTCTAAAAATTCATGAGAAAATAACTTTCTGGTGGAGAAACAAAAAAAGCCTTAACAGCACCAACCCACTATTGCTTGTAGATTTTGATAGTGAAGATTTGTAATTTTGGAGAGAGTAACTATTTCCATGAAAAATCCATGGTTGCTGTCTAGCAGTAAAAATGCTGTGAAGAAGCACACAGGTTGTTTCTGGGGTAGCATTTCTCCTTGTGATGGCTGCAGCAGAATTGCTTTGTGCTTCTCTCAGGAGACAAAAAGCCCCGCTAACCAACTGGCATGCTCCATGCAATCATCTACAGGATTTACCAACTGCCCCGCTAATCACCCAGTGGTATAGGTTAGAATGTCCTGACGTCAGTGTTCAGAGACCAAGAGGAGGGAAAGCCACCTCCAGATGGATTTTATACAGAGCTATTTGTCTCCAAAAGTGCCAGCAGATTTAAATTACTGCTGCTGTTTTCAACAAGTTCCTCCTGCATGTTCTGTAATGATTAAGGTCCTTGGAGGTTTTGGATCACTTATGTTTCTCAGTGTAGCTACAGATTGTGAACAAAAGGGTTGCATCAAGTATATTGAATAATGAATTGAAAGGCAGAGGTTCCTTTCCTTCTGTGTACTTTGGGTAGAAAAATTCCTGCTGACTCCACATTTCTTGCTACTGAAAAAGATAACCTGGTCAGGTAGCTAAATGTTAACTTGAAGTTTGCCAGCTTTTACACTTGACATAAAATTGCTCTTAGAAACAGCTGCTGCCTTGCTGCTACCAGTGCCAGAGAGTGTTCTGTTTGATGACTTAATCAGAGTGTTGTTCTATCAGGAACCATTTGTGGATTCAAATACAGATGTAGGATGGTAATTTTTGGAGGAAAAAAAAAAAAGTTAATTTCCTTGAATTCAAAACATGCCCATCATAAAACAGCCCATGTCCTATTCCTGATTTGCTCTGAAGCCAAGTCTAAGCAGGTTGTGCACCTAGTCTGAACTATGCAGAGCAGTGACTTCACTCTTATTATTTGCAGCAAATTTCCCTAGAACATGATGGCTAAAAAAAATGAGGCCAGCTTCTTTTTGAAAAAGTTAAAACTCTATCCATACCTCTTTGCAGTTTATTTTTTATTGTGTGATTACTTTCTGTACAGACTGAACCATGCAGCAGCAGTTTGAGGCTCACCTTTCAGAAACCCGAGAGTTAAAATGAAGTGCCAAAGCCTTAGATAGGCCTGGCTAATATGGACAAACCGTAGTGTCTTCTGATCTAACTTCTAGTTAGGGCTCCTTAATTCTGTCCTAAAAAAGAAAAAATGAAATTAAAAAAATATATATAGTCTTGGACTTTTCTAAAGCAATTGCAGCTGAAGGAATATCTATATGGAAACTGGTTGGGGAAACTTCTTGTAACATCACAATTTTGGAAGTATATGGAGCAGGAACAAAAACCTGTGAATGATGGGTCCAGTCCTCATGCTTCAGTGGAGTGATGCTGAAAACTTTTAGCTGGTATGTAAGTCATCCATTAAACGCAAGGGGAAACAATGGACACTTGGAGTTTTCATTTCCATGCAACAATATGAATTAGTGCATGGAAAAACCCAGCAAAACATAATATTTATTGCTTCTTTGTCTACACAACCCATTTCTGATGCTTGTGAGATTGATCTGAGGTTCCTACTCTGTTCCCATCCTATTCTCAGGCTAAACATATTGTTGATTCATCATTAGTTGCTTCATTATATGAAGTTTCCTGTGTTCTGCCAAGCAATGGTGGTAGGAAACCAGCATTTCTGGGGAACAGAAGCAAGATGGAAATGCTAATCCCTTTTCCTTTTCCTCCGTATAACACCCACAGGTTTGCCAGTTTCTTTTTTATCACCAGGTACGTAGAACCAGCCGTGTTATTAGGGTGGAGCAGAACAAAGAAAGTACAGGCCCTGCCTTCAGGTCATGAAATGTCTAGGTTTAAGTCTTCAGGGAATCTGGACAGTGCTCTGCTTTGCCAAAGAACAGGTCCTAGGTATGATAAGCCCATTACCAAAGAAATCACATCCCTCTGACTTGTACCTAGCTCAGCGTGTGGTTTAACCCCAGCTGGCAACTGAGCACCACACGGCTGTTTGCTCACTCCCCCCAAGCAAAACAAGGAATTCATTCACCACTTCCCATCGGCAGGCAGGTGTTCAGCCATCTCCAGGAAGGCAGGCTCCATCACGCCTAACGGTTACTTGGGAAGACAAACACCATCACTCTGAACATCCCCCCTTTCCTTCTACTTCCCCCAGCTTTATATGCTGAGCATGACATCATACGGTATGGAATATCCCTTTGGTCAGTTGGGGTCAGCTGTCCCAGCTGTGTCCCCTTCCACGTTCTTGTACACCCCCAGCCTCCTCACTGGTGGGGTGGGATGAGAAGCAGAAAAGGTCTTGACTCTGTGTAAGCACTGCTCAGCAGTAACTAAAACATCCCTGTATTATCAACACTGTTTTCAGCACAAATCCAAAACATAGCCCCATACTAGCTACTGTGAAGAAAATTAACTTTATCCCAGCCTAAACCAGCACATTCTCCACCCCTTGTTCCATACCATTTACATCATGCACAGGTCTCACACTATTCAGTACATTCTCATTACCCACCCCCACTCTTCCCATCCTTTGATATAATAGAGAGATATCATTCCCTTAGTCTATGGACCACCCCTGTGAAATGTCTGTGAATTGTCCATAAATTGTCCACTGAGTTCATTTAGTCAATGACTTTGGGCTCCATCTGTTATGGTGGTCACTCAGGACAGGAGAGGTGGTGTGTTGCGTGGAGCTGCTGGGCACCAAAGCCAGCTCAGGTTGGGTCACTGCTGTACTTGCACTGCTTCTTGTAGGGCTTGTCCTCCACTGGTTCAGGTGGTTCCTGCTGTAGTAATCCCTATAACATACAACTCAAATGATGCGTTACAACAATTTAAAGGTATTTCCGTTACAATCTCGACTCCTGGACCCTTTGGGCCAGGTTACAGGGTTTAACTTTGCAATGAACTCCTCCCCTTGACCCTGCTCTGGCTTGGATTTATTCAGACTGCAGTCCCTTAGGGGTGTTCCTGCTCCCAGTGTAGCCTTATCTATGAGCCACAGACTCTCCAGGGGTATACCTGCTGTGGCATAGACTTATCCACAGCCACAGTCACTTTGAGGTGCACCTGTTCCAGTATGGCCTTCTCCATGGGCCACAACGCCTTCAGAGATAGACGTGCTCCAGCGTGGCTTTACCCACAGCCACAGTCCCTTCAGGAGTGAACCTGCTCCAACACGGCCTTACCCATGGCTGCAGTCCCTCCAGGGGTGTACCTGCTCTGTTGTGGGCTTATCCATGGTCACACACTGTGAGTTGCTCCAGCGCGACCTCATGCACAGCCACTGATGCTTCAAGGTGTACTTTCTCCAGCGTGGACTTATCCTTGGGCCACAATCCCTTCAGAGGTATACCTGCTGTGGCACAGACATAACCATGGCCACAGATGCTTCGAGATGTACCTACTCTGGCATGGGCTTATCCACGGCCACAGACACTTTGGGCTGTCCTGCTCCTGTTAGGACCCATCCACAGGTCACAGTCCCTTTGACTCGAGTTCACACTGGAGTTCCAGCCTGTCCAGTACAGCAGCACAGAAACAGCAGTGATGCCCTGGCCATCTGCCAGCCCAAGTGCATCGCCATTGCTGTTAGCAAAATGTTCCCAGGCAGAGCAGAATAAGATGATAAGCAGTACAGCAAGCAGTGAAAGCAAAAAGCAGCCCCTAATGAGCACAAGACTCTAATTTACAGTAAGGCAAGCAAGCCCCATGGCAAGCACAGGAGCCTGCCAATTAATAGCTAAACAGCAGTAACAGCTATAAATTCGATCTAGTACATTCCAGTCGAATTTGTCATTATCCCGAACACTTCAAGCCCCATGTTGGGTGCCAAAAAGGCCTGAAAGATGCAGTCAGACCCCATTATTCTCCCTCGATTTGTGTCTGTGCTCAGCAGTGCGGATGGGTAGTTTCTCCCTCTTGTCTTTTCAAGAGTTTATGGACTGCAGAATAGCTGTTGCTTGTCCACTGTGAAAGCAGATGAGCTAAACATTTACCAGTGCTTTTTTTTGGTACCATATAGTGCCTGGAAATGGGCTACTGAGTTTCAGGTTCGTTTTGCGCCCTTCCTTTATTCCGTCTCCCCACTGATACCAAGGCCAAGTCAGTCAGAGCACTGAGAGGGTTCAGATTACTAATGTGCTCAGCATTTACAGAGCTTTATTTCTTTGAAAAGAGAGAAGCGGATGACTCTTTCTGCTCCATTACAAAGATCATTGCTTTTTATGCTGAGCAGAGGTTTGCTTGTTTGTTTTTCTTTCTCTGGAAATAAATTTCATTGAATTAAAAGCTTCTTCTATCTATAGGTATTTTGATAATATTGCAAGAAGCCAGTATCTGGTGACTTCTAGAGGAGACATTTTCATCCAAATGTGGCTTCTGCAGTTCTTGATTCTAGCTGGTATTAGACACTTCAATAGATCCAGTATATTCAGTGGTTTTGGGGCAATGTAAAAAGGTACAGTTAATGTTGTTGACCTTTGATTTGGGAGGGCATGTGGGTTAGATTACCTGTTACGTTTTCTTTTGAAAAGCATTGCAGATTTTTCCTTTTGCTAAAATTCAGGTGCGACAAAGTGAAAGTCAGCTTTTCATTTCATATGAGCCTTTATTACCTGGGCTTGCTTCTAATCTTGTTCTTTCAGTTTTTTGTATTGCTGCAATTCCATTGTACTTAGAGTAAGTGGGACCAAACCCAGGACTATTGTGTTTATCCTGAAGACCTTGATAGCAAGCTTGCTTTGCATGTCTCAGAAGAGTTAACAGTTCTTCTTGAATCCTGAGCTGTACGTACAGTTTAAGTACTAATTTAGCTGCTAGACTGCCCCAAAGCTTCAGCGTTAATTCAGAAGATAATCAGTAATCCTGGCTTTCACAAACTTTCATAAGTTAACAGAATTATAGAGCTTTCTCTTGCAAGGAAATTTCTTGATCTTATTAACAAGGAAAACAAGCAGCTTAAAGCTGACACAAAACCAGGTTTATTTTTTTAATTTCCAGGGTTTGATCATAGCATGCTTCCTCAGTTTGCTAGCAAGAACATGAAATGCACCTCATTCACAACAACAGCAGATTTGCTCCAGCCTCTGCTGGGGAGACTGGTCATCCTTAGATAGTCATGTTTCTTTTCTCCCTTCTTTTCTCCCTAGTATCTTCCTGACTAGGAGTGCCCAATTATGTCCTAATTGTCTTCTTTCTTTTTATTGACCAGCTCTCCTTCTGAGTGGGGGTCAATGCTGACCTGCTTTCTCTGCTGGATATGCTTGCATATTTTTGAGACAAGCTATTAAAAGAAAGAAAGAAATCCTAATTTATCCGGCTTGTGGATAAGCAGGATTTAAAATGCTGCCATTTGCTTCATAAGTCCCTGTAATGAGCAGGCGGAGGTACCTACCTATTTTCTTAAGCTTAGCAACTCTAGTGTATCCTATATGAACAGGGATGTAGCTATTGTTCCTAACATCTACCTTCCTCTGCTTGTTTTAACACTTCCTGGATAGGTTAACCAGTAATTTTAACTGCAATACGTGATTATGACCTGCAGTCATCTAGTAGAGGTTGCATAAGGATGTGTTTTAAGCTAAAGCAAGGGTATGGACGCTGTATCTTGAGAGATGTTTCTTTCAGCTCACTTCTTAGCAGACCTTTCCGGAGGCTTTTCCTGGTTTATTCTTAGCTTCTCTGGACACCCACAAATGACTGCAGAAAGATGGGTTATCTCCGTTGCGTAACACCTGTCAGCAAGCAGGACTCCTTCACTTCTTTGGGCCAATAACAACAGGAAAACAGCTGACCCTCACCCATTTTTATTCCGAGTGATGACGCTGACACGTGGTGCTCTGTAACCTTGTGGGGGATTCTTCCATAAAAGCAGTGATGTATTAGGAGTAGAGGTAGATGGCATTAGAGAAAATAGCTTCAGCTGCTGTGAGTTATTTGTGTCCTTTAGCAATCTGCTCTTATCCTCAGTTAAACACCACGTTGGTCTGGTGTTCTAGCACATGCATTGCTACCCAAAACAGGTATGAAATAAAACCTTCTACATTAAAGGAGATGCGTGACCACACAATAAGACTGTTAGGTGTTTAGGGAGATGACCACTGCAACCTATTCTTAAACATACTGATTTTGTAACTGGTACTTTGTACAGGCTAGGGAAACTGGGAGCATATTCTCCCTGTCTGACCTCTTTCTGGGTTTGGGAGAATCTATTTTACATTGAATCTCATCAGGGTTCATGCCTTGCCATTTCCACGTGGTAGGAGGAGACATTAGAAGATCCTACCTCATGCCAAAGCAGCTGGTAGCTACATAAGGCATAACATTATGGAGCAGCTTGCTATCATCATGGGAAAATACTAAAGGCCTTATTTTCAGACCTTGCAAAATGTCTTTAGTTTGGCATCGTGAAAATATGAGGTGATATCTTTGGTGGTTCTCACACAGTTATTTTGGCTTTATATTGCCACTCAGCAGGAAAACGTTGAGGGGACCGAGCCAGCTCAACCATGTCTTCACTGTGGCCTGGTGGGGTGGCTCATAAGGACAATCACAAATAAGAGATCTGGCTCAAATCCTGCAGCTGAAGTTGCAGCCACTTATGCAACTATCCATCACCCGCCACCATTCTTTGGCTCTTTATGTGACGTTTTCTTATGAAAATCCATGTTGCTATTGTGTTTTAGTAAGAAGTAAAAAAGGACTCCTGGGCTAGAGACAAACAACTCCCTATGTCATTTGGCATGAGAAGGACACCTGTGCTGGAAGTGAAGAGTGCTCAGTACTTAAGGCTATGTTTAATACCCTGCCCGGTGACCTTTTATAAGAAGAGATCTGAGAGTGCTAATGCCCAGGGTAGTCTGTGAAAAGATACGTGCTTTTAATCAGCTTCCCAATAGTAGGATAATAAAAGCAATAATCCTTTCAGTATTCTGTTTCTATTACCTCTATCTACGTTTTCCAAGGTCACTAAAGCAGTAAGCAATGGGGGAGATAAGCTTCCAAGGAGTTGAACTGTAGAGCAGTGAAAAACATCACACCCAGCAGTATGGATTGTTCTCTTGCTTCCAGCTTGTGGTGAGGGAGTCAAACCATGTAGAGAACAGACTGAGTGGTTTCCCAGGGCACTGGTCACAACAGATTTCTAATGTAGCATGGGCTTCATCTTGTGGTCTCCAAGCATTATTTGTTATAATCAGACTAAGAATTTGGACTTTTTCCTCTTATCAGGAGACCAAACTATTTGGCCTTGGGGAGGGAGGGAAATTATTTTTATAGTTGAGGGCTTTGATATGTTTGGCTTCAATGAGCTTGTTTAGTTTCTTTAAAACAAGAAAAGCCACTCCACCTGCCCCCAAAAAACTGTCATCCGCTGCATGTACTGATTTCTTCTGGTGAATTTTTTAGCATAATAGCTTGGATGCAGTAACAAAAAGAAGATGTCATTTAAATGTTCAAAGTGTGCTTCTGTTCTCAGCTGTGGTGAACTCTACCCCTAGGTAGCAGACACGCATTTTCCCTTGACTTCATTAGACTCTGTATGCAAGAACCAAATCTGGCTGTTTGTATATTAAAGCAGCATAATATTGAGTTGCCCATCTCTTGTGAGCTCTTGGCATTAGAGTGTCTCTACTGGGTCAGTCCAAAGGTCTGTCCAGCCCACTGGATGTTTCCGTGTTGGACTGTTTCCAACAGTGACCAGTAAAAACTGCTTAGGGAAGAGCACTGGGCCAATGGCAAGCACACAGTCCTCGCCACTGCGGTCTCCCAGACTCCAGCAACTTCTGCTTAGGTATTTCCTAAGCCAGATCTGGTATTATCCTGTTTAATAGCCCTGAATAGATTTTTTTTTTTTCCTCACTGTTTTGTTAAATTGCTTTTTGAACTCATCTAAAATTTAGTATTCATGACATTCTGTGGCAATGAGTCCAATAGCTCTAACAGGGCATTTTTTGGAGAAGTATTGGAGGATTTCTGTAGGTTACTGGAGGATTTCTCTAGTTTACCATCATGTCATGGTATTGGCTACTCCTAGCTTTTCACAGGAAAATATAAAACCTTTGAGATGAACAGTTATTTACTGAATTTTCTAGAGAGAGAAATGTATTCTTTGGGCAGTCAGTAGTGTACTGCTGTCATTAACTTAATAGTCACATACCATATAACTTGTGGTAGTTTTAACTATGGATGATGTAACTTTTGCCTATATAGATGTCTTTTGAATGCACCTCTTACCTCTAAATTAGTAGTATTCTATGCCATTGAGCAGCAAATTTTATTCTCCTTCATAGAAAATGCACTGCATTTTTGTTTAGGCCTTAATTTGTTCTTTCTTCGATGTTGCTTTAAGTAGAACAAGCAAATTTTGTCCTAGAATACTAAATAATTATTGTACTGTAGATTTTTTGGTTAATTAAAAGATGTAGCCAAGCCCCAATTTGTAGTACAAGATTTATTTTGATTGCCAAACCCTTGAGCTGCCTTTACAGCAGAGGTCTTGTCCATACCCAAGTTTTGTTCCTTATGTTGTTCATGTGAAGCTCTGCAGGCAGTTCTGGCTCTGTCAGCTGAAGGACTCCCCGTGGTGGACAGGGTATGTATGAGGACAGCATTGTAACATACGTGTTGTGTGTGTACATAGGTGATGGAGAAATGAAGAACAGTCATAATAGATTATAAGCAGCAGGATCAAACAGTACTTTCTCATGCCCGAAGAAACCTTGTCATCTAATCTGACCTTTTCACATCACATAAACTATAAAATTTAATCCCTTGCATTTCCAGCCCAGGAACTTTTTTTTTTTAGGTGCTGGCCATGTACCTTTCCTCTCTATAGCACTACTGTGATTGTTAAAGCCCAGTTTTATTGCATACTGTGGCATGGTAATGATTTTCTTTTGTGTACCATGCTGTAAACATCCAAGCCAAATTGTTGACAGTCTCAATGTGTTCTGGAGCAAATGCATTTCCTGAGGTACGATGTGTTCCACCTTAACCTTTAGTTAATATATCAATTCTTCTGCCTCAGGCAGAGATGCTCAGGCTTGTGTCTCTTGGTTGTTGCTTTTAATTTGAATTCAGTTATGAGCATTGGAGAACTGTCTCAGACATTACAATTGCTTTAAATTCACAACAGAAATGGTCCGTGAGCCATCATGTGGTTTTCAGACATTCTCATGCTGCTGAAATTCAGGCATCTAGCTTAGGCTGTGCCGGGCAACTGTAAAGAATATATTTCCATGTTGGTTGCATAGAACAGCAATGATACTCAAGTTACATTAAAGTTGCATAAGATAAGTTGAGCTCCTCTGCTCAACTAACTGCTGAGCATCTAACTGCTCTTGAAAGGAGTGGTCCTGCTCAGGTTTCCCCACCATGCTTTCACTCAGGGCTGTATGTTCCCAGCACTTCTCTTGCATTAGTTCTTGCCTTCACTGAACCCATTAGTAAACTAATTCAACTGGAAAAAAAAAAAAAAAAAAAAAGCTGGGCAGGTGAACTGATACAGCTTACTTCCAAGTGGTGAATTTCAGGCATGATGAATAGCCAGTCCAAAACATGCCCAAAGTCATGCTTTCCCTCAGGTATCTGATGGAACAGCACTGAAGCATGAAAGTTCTGTGAAATACATTCCCGACTATCTTAATTTTATCATCTCTCTCTATTTTCTGCCTTTCTGTTACTGCTTGTAGTCTGGCAAGCAGAGTGGTTATCAAAGAGTTCCGGTTTATACAGAAGGGTGTGCTTTGCTCTCATGGCTGAGAAAAAAAGCTTGAAAACTTCGAGTGTGTGCAGTGCAGGCTTTCTGTAGTGAGAAATCAGGGATGAACCCAGCTGGGGTACATTGTTTGCTCTACTGCTGCTCTCAGATTTTACTTCCAAGATAGTGGGTCTTGATTTATCTACTTGTAAAGTGAATATAAGTGCGTTTACCAGTGTTGTACAGACAATGTGTGGCTGAAAGGTTGTCTGAGAGTCTGCGGATAATTGAGTTGCTGTGTAAGCACTTGTAATGAAGGAGTCCTGCTAAATTAGCTGTTGGTCTTTCTGTAGAATTTTTCCTGTGAAGATATACCAATATATTGGCATCTTAAGGATGCTTTGAAATATGAGCAGGTGAGTTAGTTCACCTAAAGAAGGAACACGTCTAAATTATAGTCCCATTTCTCTCTGTATCTGACACAAGCTGGTTTCTAAGACTGCAAAGCCAAAAGAAACGCAGGCTGTGGTGTTCTCCATTTTGCTCTTTCTTCCCCTCCCATTTTGGCAGCTTGCACGGCTCCTGCCACTGACCAGGTATGTAAGTGGAAACTTGGCAGTATTAGCCACAGGACACCTTCAAGCCTGGCTTAAAGCAAGACCTGCTGAGGATCTTGTGGGGAGGTTTCTTCAACATGACTCTCCACCCTGCTGTGCAGTTCACCAGTGTTGCCTTGGGTCAAACCAACCCATAGGCAGAAAAGCATCAGTTTCAGTAAGATGCGGAGATGACCTTATTAGTCATGTTGATTTACAGCAATGACTAACTGATTGGTGAACTTCTGGGTGCAATATGAATTTCGGGGAAGGCTGTTTGCTCTGTGACAGTTCCCTGGTTTTGTTTATGATTGAAACAGAGTGGCCTTTTATCTCAGTGTTTGGCAGTAGGTGAAGCAATTGTACTATTTTGGCTGCCCTCTGACAGCTTCTCATAAGGATGCTGGGACTTGAGACAAGCATGAATCAATTGGCTTCTCAGAAAAATTCTGAGAACTGGCTCTCTGCCTGGAAATGGGACAAAAATAATGTCATTGCTCCGTTCTTTTCCACTTTGCTGAAATGCCCCAAAATCCTCAGGCTAGAAAAATGGTCCACAAAACCAAAAAAACAACAGTGTGTTTCTCTTGTTAATAGTGACAGGATTTAGGATGACTGAAAGACCTAAAGTACTCGGTGTTGCTTGGTGATCTGAAGCAGAGAAATACGTATTGAACAGCCAAGTGCTAATCTGCAAAGAGCAAGTGGTGTGATTTTGCCTCGGGAAGAAATCATGCTTGGGTATGAGTGATGCACGGTGTGGGAGCAAGGCTGGAGACTCCTGAACTAACAGCACGAGCTGCTCCCTCTTGAGCTGAGGAGCTTCACTCCCCAGTTGCACATCGTACCCGCTCATTCTCTGCAGAGCTGCCTCAGATTTAGGAAACCTGTAAGGGTGGAATGATGTTGCTTCAAAGACATGGTATCAGAAGATGTTATTGTGGTTATTTAGTCTGCCTTCCCATGTGCGGAAGATTGGAAAATGTAAGGGCAGGTGATAAATGCAGCAGGAGTTATTTGGGGAAATGCTCATTTGTGGTTTTAAGGCTGGGAGCACACCTGTGAAGGGCGGATGTCCCATATTATTTGTCACAGGGGAAGATAATTTTCTTTCAATAATGCAAACACACTTTTTAAAAAACAATGTTTTAAGGTTCTCAGGATCTAATTAAGGAAGTGTGTGCAATAAGTAATGGAGCTGGCCCCTTCCCGGAGCTGGTGTGACCACGCGGTGCAGTGTCCCACTTGCCAGGCTCTGACACTAATGCTGTTCCTTGATACCTGCAACATTCCCATCTCTGGAGCTAACCTCTGGCAGTCGAAGGTCTATGCATCTTTCAGTACCTTAACTTTTGTCTCATTTGTTGTCAAGATTAGTATGTTCATATTTCATAGCATTTTTGAAGATAAAAAAACCAGGCTGGCTTCAGTGTTGTCTCTGGAATGTTAAAATGCTTTTGTGTGATTTTGCAGGTTCTGTTATACTCAATAACGCAATTTGCTTTTTCCATTCTTGTTTAATTAATTTTGAATTAAAAGGATATGTCTAGAATTAAGCATGTTCTTGTCAATTTAAGATCACTTATTAATAATATATTTGGACCTTGAACAGAGATCAAAATTTAGTATATTAGTTACTTTTAGGCAGCTTAACATTTTTAATAGAGAGAAAAATCCGTGTTATGTAACTAAGCCTATAATTCTAAATGAAACTGATTTAGCTGATCTGATAAATAATTAGTGAAACTGGAAATTAGATAAATTCTGATTCATTAGCATCTGGTTTTAGAATGTGATCGTAAGGAAACATGAATGGGAGGAGGGTGCCAGAAGTGTATCTGTTGGTAAAGTAATAATTAGAGAGGACAAAAGTAATTCAGTCAAGATTTAAGATTGCCTTAACTGACAGTACTCAATTTTTTCCCACAATGAAACATAAAACAGTGCTAAAGATTTCTCTGTTGTTATAAAATTGAAGTGAGGGTCATCAAAACTACTATGAGGACCATGAACATATTGAATAAACTTAGATGAATCAGTAACTTGTATCGAGTAAGAAATAATATATTTATCTAATTGATTATTTTCTGGAGTTTCATCTGGGGTTTATGGGATCGCGGAGTAGAACTGGTGGGCTCAGGATGAGGCAAATGAACTGAAACACAGCAAAAGCTAAAGAAAAAGCTTATCCCACCCACTTCAGGGAAGAACCTCAAAACTGAGCATTAATTTGTCTTGATTTGATATATCCAGTACCACATACACTGCAGTTATGTAGCTGTTTGATATGAGCTGTTGTTAGATGGTGCTAACACTTCTTCAATATGCAGGATTTTCTTCAGCTTGTTTGTGGACAGCTGGTGGTCTGTGAAGAATTGGCTGTTGATGTGGCTTCTGTTCCTCATTTCTAATCCTAAAAGTACAGGAAATACTTTCTTCATCTTACTCTTCCATGCAGCAGAATTGCCCCAAGACTAACCATGCATCTGTGAAGTGTACGAATGACAGGATCCACAAGACAAAGTGCCAGGTAGGGGTTGATCTGTGCTAGGGAAATGTCTGGGAATCTCGTATGAAGCACCAGAAGGAGTCCAGTTGCTTTAAAGATTTTAAAAAGTCCTGGATCCACAAGAGACTGTTATTGCCTTCAAACCAGCATCTCTGCCGGTTTGAAAATGCTGTTTTTTCAGTGCTTGTTTTCCACATATCACTGTGCCTTAGATAGCAGAGAAGCACATTGCTCTCATCTGTTTGGAAACATCTTTCTTGCTGCTGGTGGTGGGGTAGGTCCCTAGGTATTAAGCATAGGTCCTCCCTACCCTCTCTGTGCCCCCAAAAGCGTTTACCTGTACGGTGGTTATTCCATTCTCTGACATGCATTTTGGTGAGCAGCCAGAGCTTGTGTGCACGTGGAAGAATAGAGCTCTAGGTGCCAAAACAGATTTTGGACATGCCGAGGTGCTTCACAGGAGTCTCTGAGCCCAAGCTGGAGGTGAGGGATTGCAGGATGGATGGGCTGAGAACTCAGTAATGCATCCTGAAAGTCCTCGAAAAAAGGGGTCAGAGATACCATTGACTTAAGATCTGTGTGAAGCCCTTTTTTTAGCTCTTGCTCATGGTGTTTTCATAAGTTACAGATAGCTGAATTTTTTGTGCTCTGCTTTGTATCTAGTATGCAATGAGTAGTTTCCTCAGTCTGTAGTGAGACAGTGAGCTGTCATTGCAATGATTCATTACCTCACTATCATTCTGTACACAATTTATCAACCCCAAACCAACTTTTAGAAAATGCCTGGTATGTTTCCATTATGGGAAAAATACTTGATAACGGAACTGGCTCTGTGGATAATTAGAGGTTGGGGGTCAGGACCATAGATAATACATTATTGAAATGGCCAGTTCTATAAATATGTTGGTAAAATTCAGAAGTACTGGAAAGCAAATTAACAAAGAATAAAGGCCCAACTGTTCAATTGGCCCCAACGTAGCCCCTAAATCTGTGTGAACAAATGTTTATGAGAAGAATTAGCCCATTTGGCTATACAATCTGTGCGTTGTGTACTTGCTTTCATTTGCAGTAAATGTGAACAAAAAACTTTATATTCAGTGTTATGTATACAAATCCAAGCCCTGGATCTATAGTATGTTTGGTGATGCATAGTGTACCTTGGTGCAAAGGCCAAACTTTAGACCAGTTCTTGAAAAGGCAACCAAACCGGTGAACTACAAAACTGTGCTCAAGGTCTACAGTTCTGGTTTCAAAAATCAAAGTCCCAGAAGGACACTCAGCTTTCTCCTTCTGATGCCTACTTTTTATTTTCAGCACCCCAGTGCAGAACTGGAAACGTTTGGAAAGACCTAGACTGAGCATGCTTTCTTTTTCAAGGGCTTTTTTCTTTTATTGTTGCTTTTATGAGTAACTAAATATGATATAATAATACACTTTTAGTAGCCCTCCGACAGAAATCTCTTTTTTTTTGCCTTTCTTGCAGGGTAGGTAGGTTTTTTCATTTTTTTCAACACGCTCAAGAAAAAACATTCACAAAGTTTCTGAAATAGGTGTTGTGGTTTGTAATTGGCAAACTAGCCACCCAGGCTAAGGTTCATTGCTAATACTACTTTGATGTGGGAGTAATGTTTTGTTCAACTTCAAGCTGTTCTGCCAAGTTCAATTTTACAGGTGTGCAAAAATCCAGGAGATTCTTGAGTTTTCCTCAGCTGGAAATCTGAGACAATGTTTTTTTTCATTTTTCTGCCCTGTCTGCTTCCATCCTATCTGAAAATCAAGACAGGGATGAAAAAGGTACACTTTGAAATTTCAGAAGAATGCCAGCTTGGATTTATGCCTAGTACAAGGGTAAAAGTGTTGAGCATTTTCTAACTAGGATTGTCATTCTCTAGTTTACAGCACTACCGTGGACTCACTTCATATAAAAAGAATGTAATTCATTTTATTTTGTAGGTACCAGAAAATAATCAGAGAAGTGACCCTACTGGGTCATGATTTTCTGCTAGTGATTCACACAAGTTGGTCCCCTGGCTGACTGTTCTTGAGGATGATCTTTCTGTAAGACAGAAAAATCTCAATTATTGCTTTCAGCAGAAGTTAAAGAAGCTGCCATCTTGAGCAGCTTGGAAGTAATAAACTGTGCTGAACTGAGCTCAGCTACAGGCATGCATCCTACACAAGGCTCTGGCCCTAGATGCATACAAACTACTAGCTATATTCTTATGCTCCAGGGACTATTAACTTAAGAAACATTTCCTTTTGTACAAAAACTGTGTGAGTGATATATGCCAAAATGACACACAGATTGTCACATATTTGGGCTTTAATGTGTTCTGTTTTCCAGGGAAAACATCAATTACAGGTAGATTGACAGCCAATGCACCTTGGGCACTAACATCTGCAATCTCAGTGCTGCCACAGAATCAGGCTTGCAGAAAGGCAGCCCCAAATCAACACAAGTTAAATAAACTTTTGAAAAGTTCTGAGGACTCCTACTTAGTTGAACCATAACTAACAGCAACAAATTAAAAAAAAAATTATCAGGTAATTATTAGAGAACAATAACATTGTTAGGCTAACTGGGCTATACACCAAGGGGCTGTCAATCACGGTTGTTATGAAAAGCAGAACATTTAGAGGCTGTCAATCATACCTGTTTGTAAAAGCCGAAGGACTTCAGGAATTGTTATGCCTGAATTTACCAAATGCAGAAGTAACAAAAGCACCTGAGTCTCATGCAGACTGATATTACAGTTTACATAGAATCTTGCATAAGTTTATGCCTTTATTCATCCAAAAATATGACACTGGGAACTTGGAAAGGTTTATTTTTCAGCTACCTCCTTTGTATCACTGATTTTTTTAAGGCTGCTTAAGTGTGTCAAATCTGGTAACAAAAAAGTAACTTTTGGTAAATTCTTTTGCTGCGAAGCAAAAATGTTGGAGTTAGTATCCAAATAGCAGCAAGCTGGTGCTGGAGCCCTTCAGTCTCTTGGGGAGTTTCGCACATTTCTGCAAATCCAAAACACTGCAGCAAATACCAGCTGGAGAATTTAAAAGGACTCAGAAAATGTTTAACATGGAATTACTAACCCATAGATGCTATGAGAAATGTGGCCCATGAGACTGAAAAAACCCCATGGAACCTTGTGTCTGTTTATTTTTAAAAGAAGCATTGAAAGCATGTAGTCGCCTGATTTAAACTAAAAGAAGTAGTTAGTCGTTTGGCATTTTTTTGTTTGGTTGGTTTTTTTTTTTAATCAAATTGAAGAGGTTTTGTGAGAAAATGGCTTTCTGATGCTATCTTTCTGCATCCAAAAAAAAGGAGTTCCCTGTACTCTGCATCACCCCACTTGTGTCCTGGGTGTCCTGAATTTGTAAATCACTGCATTTCATAACTGAGGCCAAGTGGAAGCATGTGTCTGTGCATTCAGTGTTTGCGACGCTGTTTGAAAACCTGTTTGTTACTGAATACATCATTGATTTCTACTTCTTTGAAAGGTTTCCATCGAGGAATCGGTATCGTTCAGTTTTATCCCAGAAGACAAAGTGCTTTCAGCAGGTTTCTTGCTGCTCTGGGCCCTGTGGGAGTCCTGGCATGAGTAACCCTGGCATTAAGCCCTACCTAGGCATGAATTTTTAGGTTAGTTTTTTCTCATATTGGGAGCTTCACTTTACCAGATACAACATCAGGAGCATGTTCCCTGAGTACTGAAACCTTCCTTCCTTGCCAGCAGGTATTACTGCAATGATGACCTCGACGTCCTATTGTATTGGGCACTTTATTAAGCATGGTGGGACTGAAAGGGGAGAAGTCCCAGCTCCAAACAATTCATGGCCTGACCATCCTAAATAGGTTTAGAAAGGAAAAGGGGTTAACCTGCTCAAAGTCATCCAGTGAGCCAATGGCAGACCCAGAGGTAGAAGCTACATCTCTTTGACATGCAGAGGAGCTTCTTAGGTGAACGTGGACCACACCACATCCCCTGGTGGCATGCCCATGTACCGCAGCAATAAGCATCATCTCGCCAAAGCAGTAGCTGCACTCACACAATTGGTAGTTAATTCAGTGTATTTTTAAAGCAAATGTTAATAATTAAACTCAAGTGGTTAATGAGTTTCTAGAGAAAAGATTAAATTATACTCTTCAAACATGGAGTTAGAATTTTGTCTAATTAGAAGAAATATGTTTTTCCCGTGAGGGGCAGTTGCTGAAGTGACAGTTTGGAGACTGTTGTGACAGCATTTGCAGAGATGGGTGCCAGCCAAAGAACAGAGCTTTTTTAGTATCTCTGGTAGTGTAGTAGTTTCTTTTGAAGGCATAATTATGTTGCATTCTTTGCACAGTTCATTAGGAAAAGAAAAACAAAGAACTTGTATTCCATGTGGTTGATGTTCACACATTTTTATCTTAGCATGATAGAAGAAGTTGTTAGATCCAGAACGTAACATGGTGTCTCTCTCTCTTTCACTGCTAGCCTAATAGCATAACTAGTGCTAGGTGGAAAACAGCTTTTCTAGCCCACAACTGTTATTCAGGAGTCCATTTCTTTTTTCCTGTGTGAAATCTCAGAAAGTGTAAAAATGTCAAAAGGCCTACATAAACTAAAAATCTTAACAAGAAATAAGTTTGCATCAATTTGGGTCATTCTGATGTCTTGAAATCTTTGATTTCTATATAATTTTTAATACAACTCTTTTTTGCTACTGCTTTGTTAAATATAGAAATGAAAAAGTAATTTCAAACTTCAGGATTATTTTTGTTTTCAAACTGTAAAAATGAAATTTTCTCAACATTTTTCCCCAGTACTTTCTGTTGAGAAATGCATTGAAACTGTTTCCCCACAAAAAAGTTTCCATGTTGACTTAACACATTTTTTTGGCAAGAAAAAAAGTTTTGTGGAACTATTCCCAACCAACTCTAGTAATAAATATTCTCTTCATTACATCTTACCATTTGCAAGCAAAACAAGTAAACAGGATTGCTACAGAGCCAGAATTTATCAGAGGTGTCAAGATAAAGCAGATTCATTTTCTTCAAGCATACATAAGGCAGTCTTCATGGCACAAGAGCATATGAGAGAATAAACAATCTTTACTAGTCATTAAACAGACATAGCAGAACTGAACCATCTCATATTTCCAGAAGCTAGCAATTACTTTTTCACACCTCTGGTTTAGTCCCTTTATACGAACGAGAAATCCTAATAAATACAGCCCAGTACCTATAACCTACCTGATACCAACACAGCCCATTGAACTGGTTACAAATGGCTTAACTCACATTTCTGCTTAGTGACACCTGAACTGTCCTGATATGGTGGGAAATTAGCTCCATACCCTATGACATCCAAGCCTCGGTGTGGAGACTGTTGAGCAGTGATGCCTGATCTCCTCAGATGGAGAGAAGGGTATTTTTAATGTCAGAAGGAGTAAGGGTCTACAGTAATGGCTTGTGCACTTGCTAGCCTTAGTTTCTGCATTTTGAAGAACCCCAAATTCTGCAGGTAAGAAGATGCAGAAAACTAAAGTAAAATGTAATAACTACTAAGTAACTACTACTAAAATGAATTAAAACCACGCTAGTATACTTACAGAAGTGGCTTTTATCTGCAGTTTCCCAGCTTGTTTCTCTGAAATGAAATTGTTATGGGTTGGGCATATTAGGACTGATCAAATGTAGGTGTCTCCTCTGTGGCAGTGTTGAGGACGGGGGGTGGGCAGCAGTGGGGGATCCATGATGCTGCTCTGCAGAGCGAGATCCTGGAGCGGTGTGGGCACCCACACAACACACAGCCCATGCCAGGGCGCAGGGGGAAGTTATGTGCAAGAGCTGCTGCTTTACTGACTCTTGTTTTATGAAAGCTTGTGCACCTGTGACATATAGTGCAGGGATTTTATGGGGTAATTTGGAAAAAAACCCCTTCCTGCAATTCTCTGTTGGTTTATTCACACTTGCAGAAGCTTTTCCTCTTCCTAGGGCAAGGGGAAACTTTTCCTGCTGCAGAAGCTGGAGAACTCACCAAAACCAATGATAATCCCCCAAATTTGTAGAGAAACATAACATGGGACTAGTCGGTTGGGGATGCTGCTTCAACATTTTCAGGTAATTTGCAGCATCCTCCCTGCAGCTGAGAGAACTCTTCCAGCATGCAGGAACATACAGTGGAGATGTTCCCTTGTAATATGTATTTGGAAAGAACCTAGTGGTACCCCAGGATACAGCTGTCACTGGGAAAATGAAGGGTGGAAGATACTATTTTTAGAAGATGGTGCTCAGGTCTGAATTCTGCCCAAACCCTCTTCCATGTAGGAAGGTCCTTTCCCAGATAAGAGGGATTTGAGGCAGAGATTGTGATACGGGAAATGCCCCAGAAGTCTGTTTTTATTCACTTTCCTTTTCCTCTGGATTTTTTTTTAGAAAAAGGAATTATTACTGAGTTATTTGTTACTGTCAGATGGATTGAGAGAGAAATCATGCATGGATTTTATATATAAATACAAAAAGCTTATTATCTTCAACCCTGAGCTTGATGGTGGTAAATTGGGAAGAAATCTTGGTTTTCAATGACAAGCCATTCTGGTAGGGCCCAGGCAGGGTCTGTTCTTAGATCTCACAAAACAGTGCAAAGCTTGGTATTCTGTGGAAGATCTCACAAGCAACAAAAAAAATCTCCTAAAATAAGGGATACTTGTGGCATGGAGGAATTCCCTGATCATTTGTTGCTATCACTGTGTCAGCTCTGCAAGTGAGGCATGTTGAAGCATGGGGGGGAAGAGAGGAAGAGGCTTAAGTGCACAGCTGCTGTTACTCAAAAATCAGGCTAAAGCTCATAAAAATCAGCACGCCAGGCACACCTGGGTATGCATGGCTTTGTTTTTGATAGCTCTGTGTGAAGTACATCAAAGCAAACACGCTTCGTGCTGCCTGTATTGATAAAGAGATCTTCCAAATAACATTTATCCAAGCAAGAAAAGAGGTAAGAGGATGTTTATAAAAGTCTTTCGTGTCCTTGTCTTGTCCAGAAGAATTGTTTAGGATTACAGCTTTGCTCATGTATTATTTGTGTGCATTTTGTATCATTGAGAGTCTCTGTTTTCTGTCTTCGCAAAAACGTGGGAAAAAAAATTGTGCAATCAGCTGCTCACTTCTGGGGAAAATGTGATCAGGCAGCATAGCCTGTTGGGTTAAAATAGTGTTTGCTTATTTTGTCAGCCCCTGGGTGTCAGTGCAATAAGCTGTTCATGGTGGCCCTAAAGGACAGAAGGTTAGGATGTGTGGGTTTACCTTTTTTCTGTGTGCCTATAACATTTTTCTTGGCTTTTCACTTAAATTTCTGTTGTGATGCTGGCAGGGGAGATTAATTCCCTTTCCAAAACAGTTCCAATCTGGGGTCTTCTCACTAGTAAGGAAATGTGTTCAGCTGACCGCTGACACAACATCTGTAGGCAAAAGGCTCGTGAGTGTCAAAACCGTTCCTGTTTTAGGAGGTTTGTCATACCAACTGTGCATGTACTAAGTTTGTATGGACTTTGCCTCATGTTAAGTTTCTGTGATGCTCTGTAGATTTAAAAAAAAAAAAAAGTGTTCCAATGCAAATGAGGTCTCTTGGCACCAGCAGCTCTCTCAGGCCAGAACGTCCCCCTGTGCTGTGGGATGCCCTGCTTGCAGGCTAGCTCCCAGCTGGCCAGCTGCAGACTCTGCTGTGAATGCTCCTCTCTGCCTAAGAGCAATTAGTCACCATCTTACAATATTAAAAACTTGTTTGTTACCTGTCTGAGCAAACGTCCATAGTGTTAGAGCAGAAATTTGCCCCGATCTGGTTCATCTCAGAGACTGACTTGTCCCGGCTGTGGCTTAACCAGGCTGTGGATCTCACTTGCATTGTGCTGGAAAGGGAAAATGTACCACGGCTTGCTCACGGTACAGGAGTGCTGGGGCCTTGTTCCCTGCTGCCTGGCCTCCCCTTAGGTTTAGCACAGGTGAGATGTGCGAGTTGGAGTGCAGGTTTGGTTTGGGAAGAGCAGTGTTGTGGAACCCTGCAAACTTAAATATTAGCTTTGGGGAATACGGTGTGTTATTCTGGGGACACCTGCAAACAATGTTGTGGTGGAAGGATGGTGTCAAATATAGAGCTTGAATGCCTTCCTTAAATTGTAACTGTTCTGGATGTGGAGCTTCTTAAGAATCTCTCACTGATGTTTTTGTGTGCAAAGTCAAAAAAGGCCTTGAGAGCCTTTTAGAACTGTGAGTCAAGTGCCTAAGATCAGAAAATTCAGAAGATAATACACCCTGCTTTTATATATATATATATATATATATAGTTTGCTTATGATTTGCTTTCTGTTTTCAAAGCCTTTAGGAGATGTATTTTACATGTTTTGTCTGCAGCTGTGAGACCTACTGTCTCAAAGGGCTGCGATTTAAAAACCCAAGACACAAGATACTAAAAAACTTGTGAGGAAAACCTGTGGCAGTTGGCAACACTAGGCTAGTTTCATTTTTCCCAAAGTAATATGAAAGCAGGAATCTGAGTAACTCACACTGCTGTTTCCTCTCATAACTGGACTGTGCTTTTGCAGCTTAAAAGAAATGAAGTAAAAATAATTTATTTGATATTAAATGGTAGCAAGTGTGAGCAAGAAGATGTTTATCAGAATTCTTTATAATGTTGTTTAAAAAAATAACTTTGAAATTCCAGCTTTGTCCTGTATTTCAGCTGTTCCTGTGAAAAAGCTTATTCTGTGTTTTTCCCGTTATATGTTAAAGATACAGACCTGTGAGGTGCTATCTCTGTTTCTCTCCTGGGAGCAAGCTGCATGGAGTATCTGGCTTTGATGTAAGCTCTTGCTTTTCCTGGGTCTTGTTTTTCTTGTTATGTTTTAAATATGCATATTATTATAATGAGCAAGCTACCAATATGTCTCTAGCTCTCAAGAACTAAGTCCTGTTCTTCCAGCCTTTTCTACCCTGCCCTCCTAATTGCACTCCTAGGTGTTGTCACTGAAGCCTCACAGCTCTTCTGGAGCTCGGTGAGCAGTGACCCTTTCTGTAAGCTGTCGAATGAAGTGGTTTTTTCTCTTATATCTTGTATGGCTTATACTTGCCACATAAGTAGCAGAACTTACTTTGTTCTCAGTGGGCTGCAGTGGCATGGTGAGTAGGATCAAGGGGAGAAGTGCAGCACCCTTGTTTCTGAATGAATCAGCTGCTCTGATTCAGAGCTGGGTCTCATGTTTCAGGGCTTCTGTGCTGCAGCATGGTGCTGTTATTTTTGGCAGAATAAAGCCCTTCTACATCCGAATGACTACAATAGTGCTTTTATCTAGAAAGTGCAAAGTATTATGTCTTTCAGTCTTCTAAATGAATTTAATGCTATAGAAGCATCAAATGTAAAAAAATTTTGCTTGGTACTGTTACGCCTTGTGAATGAATCCTCAATGAAGTTACAGTCTCTAGTTTTTGGTTGTTGGGTATTTTCTGCTTTCCTCCTCTGTTCTGTGCTTGAACAATGTCAGTCCTCCCACACAGCTTTGCTGGGGAAGTAAAGGCAGGATTAAGTTCCCATTTCCTTACTTTCAGAGCTCTTCTCTCCTGTGCCCAGGGCAGAGTTGCCTGCTGGTTTTGTGGGGCTGAGGTCCCCACATCTGGTGAAGTTTCTGTGCCTTAGGTCAGTATGTGCCATAGTAATAATACTTACACCATCCCTTGGTCCTCAGCAAATGTGAAGTTGTACAACTTGGCTGGTAATGAAAGAGCTTTAAGATAAAGTGCCCTACTTTGCACTTGCTATTGGCTCAGATGGGATCCTCTTTGTGTTCAACATTTTTTCTGATTGATACAGAGACAAACTACTGCAAGAGGATTTCTTGGGTTGCATCAGCTGTGCTTAGGTGAATTTCTCCAGTGTTTCAGAGGCGTTTGGTTTCTAACATTTTGCATCTCAACAGCTCTCTCAGCTGTACATAAACACTAGGACTGCAGCTAGGTTCAAAATCCTCAGTTTTGCTCAGGAGCTGTAAACTGATATTTCTACCCATTATGTTTAATGACTGTTGGTTGCCTGTTCCATCCCTGAGGTTTCTAACAGCTTGTGTGGTGCTCCCCACTTTGGTGAACGTGTCTGCCTTCCTCCAGTCCTCCTTTCTGCTGCAATATTGCTGATGGGTGTTCCCAGGTGTGTGTTTTGGTAGCCTTGGTCCGCAATAATGCGCAGGTGCCTGTTTTGCCAGATGTCCTTGCTTCCTTTGAAGCTCTTGCAAAGTGTTGTGTGGTAGCACATCACCAGCAGCACAGCTTTTGCTATCTGTCCCCTATTGATGTTCTTCTTGCCCAAAGGGGTTTTCCAGCAGAGAACAACGTCCTGTTTTGTGTCAGTATCTGTACTGAACTCCTTGGTTTTCTGACAGCTCAGACTTGTAGAACAAAGCACTTGAGTAAGATATTATTTTTAATGACACTCAGGGGTCTGTTAATTTTGGAGCAGAACATAAGGCCTAGTTCTGCCTAGGGCAATCTCATGGAAACTTTTATGTTGTAGCTGGAAACAAGATTTGGGTCACACTCCACACAGGAATTTCTCCTCAGTAAGGTTTAGATGTTCATGTAGCCCTGTGTTATGGGCTTCTGCATCTTGCATTCCTCATCTTTACATAAGAATCACATATCAACAGGAATGAATTCGTTTTTACTTTGCGGAGTTACTGAGACAGTTCAGTAGAGAGTCTGCAAACTAAAGTTGTAAGGTCAAAACCGTGTGTCTCACCTATCAGCCAGAGTGACTGGCCCAGTGTTTTTTTCCCCAAATCATTAAGGAGACAGTGAGTTGTGGTGGCAGCAGGGGTTTGTGCCATGTCCCCTAGTCTGAAGGTCACAGTTTCAGCCCCACAGACTGATTCCCACCAGCAAGGCACTGTGGCTGGTGGCAGCATCAGTGGGGTGGGACATGCTTCTGTTGACCTGTGTGGTTGAAGCTGATTTTGGCCTTGCTGAGTAGTGAGTGTTTCTAATTGCTATTTGTGCTGCTTTAGTGTAATAAAACTGGGAACTGAGAAATGTGTTTGCTGCTACTTTGACCTTTATATGCAAATCTTCTTTGAGGGTCAGATGTGTGTGAGAGAAAAACCATGCCAGTGTAATTTAAAAATTATATGACATTCATTAGCTCATCTGCACATGGAAGGCTATTATTGCCTGTTAATTAATGGAAGTAACAAAATTGTTTCATTTTTAGAGTGCTGCCATTTATCAAAACATGTGCTTGTAATGGTTACACTGCCTGGTGTAAAGTTGCTTAAAAAATTACATTACCTGGCCTGATGCTGCTTGTTCTTAAATATTCCCAGCATCATTTCTTTTGTATTAGTTGGTGGCAGGTTTAGAAAATGAAAATATAAGATGCACTTCTACTGTCACACAACTTAAGAGGTGTTTGCGTTGTGGCACAAATATACCCAAGCCCTATTTCTGCAACCGTTCCAAATGCTGGTCTGCTGATACAGGGCACAAGATCTTCCTTCAGCTGGGGTGTGCAGGAAATGTGGTCAAATAAATGGGAATGATACAGGAATCAGGGCTTTGGGCTTCTGCTTCCTGGCTTTCCTGTTTGCTAATAGGTCAACAGGTCAGCATAATTCATTAATCCAGCCTGCACAGAAGTTGTATCTATTTGGCACAATGTGTGCGTGTATTGGGAATCCTAAACTACCATTGATGCAGCAGGAGTGCCTGCGTGGCACAGCACATGCTGTCCAAAGACAGAGCTGACTCCCAAACACAGCCTGGCTGTGGTTGTGTTGCACTCATCCCCACATTGATCAGCAAAGTAATTAATGGGTCGCATGCCCAAAGAGATGTCTCTGCCACTGACTCCCCAACCTTAGTTCATGTCTCTCCATGCAGTGCTTGCTGTGTGCTGTAGTTGCACTTACAAACTAAAGTAATTTCTGCCTCAAAATGTTAGTTTGTTTGAACTTCTCTGGCAAGAGACCCACTCTTTACTCAAAGATTTAAGATGTCAGAAAAGGTATTGTGCCCATTGCCTTGAAACATACTTTTGCTCCTTGTGAGACTAAACATAAAAGAATTAAATTCCAGCCTAACTGGAGTCAGTGACAAAACTCTCATTCACTTATAATCAATGGTGCCAGCACCCAAATTATTTTAGTTTGTGGTGATACTAAAGGTGTTAGAGATCAGAAGCCAGTAGTGATGGACCTGCCCTGTTGTTTCTGATGGAGTATTTCCCTCCTGTGAAGGGCTTGTTGTTACCAGAGGAACAGAAGTGTTTCTCTTTCAAACGTGCTTTAGCTGGGGTGGGGAAAATAATGTTTCCCCGCCCCCCGACAACTGGCAGTTTGTTACTTCCTTAACTCTGAGCTGTTAGCATAGATATTACCTTGCTGACAAAGTGAAAGCAATTTAGTAATAGCTTGCAAAAGAAAATCAACTCCATTAGAGTTCAGTTGCCTTTGTTCCAGCCATTAAAATGCAGACAGTCCTGATTCATATATAAATTGTTTTGATAGTTAATTATTTTTCCTTAGTTGAGTTTATTAAAAGTGCATTTGACCACCTCCCTCTGATATACTCGTGCTAGCATTACCTGCGTAAGGAGAGGCTGGTCTCCCATCACTCATCACTTAGATGGGAATGGCTCTCTTGGGTCTCTGACCACAACACAGCAGTCATCTGCAGCCTGGCTGAAAGACACTGCTGATGCACCTGACAAATTTCACCCAGATTTTAGGTAAATGCAGGAAAAATATTCCTTTAAAAAAGGAAATGGCTGCTTTGGATCCTATTTGAATGATGCCACTTCTAAATACTAGTTTTCCTTCATAGAATCATAGAATCATTTCAGTTGGAAAAGACCTTCAAGATCATCGAGTCCAACCATTAACCATGCCGCCTAAACCATGTCCTGGAGTACCCTGTCCACTCGCTTTTTTAATATCTCCATGGATGGTGACTCAACCACTTCCCTGGGCAGCCCATTCCAATGTTTGACAGCCCTCTCTGTAAAAAAATTTTTCCTAATATCTAACCTAAATCTCCCTTGCCTCAACTTGAGGCCATTTCCTCTTGTCCTATCTCCAGCCACCTGACAGAAGAGACCAGCACCCACCTCACTACAACCCCCTTTCAGGTAGTTGTAGAGCGCGATAAGATCTCCCCTCAGCCTCCTCTTTTCTAGACTGAACAGCCCCAGATCCCTCAGCCGCTCCTCATAAGACTTGTGCTCAGGGCCCCTCACCAACTTGGTTGCTCTCCTCTGGACACGCTCTGGCAGCTCAATGTCTTTCCTGTAGTGAGGGGCCCAAAACTGAACTTCACTTCTAAATGCTAGTTTTCCTTTGTAGACTGTCACTGAGACCAGTGGTTGTCTTTACATTACAATGTCTGTTTCTTTGTTAGTCTTTAACCTTCATATTTTCTCCATCATTATGTTCCTGGTTTTGTCTACAGCTTCTTTCCTATTTTCATTTTCTTTGCTGTGGTCCTAACCATTCTGTTAAATGCAGCCAAGCATTTG
The DNA here is from genome assembly GCF_026419915.1 of Harpia harpyja. Taxonomy (NCBI): domain Eukaryota; kingdom Metazoa; phylum Chordata; class Aves; order Accipitriformes; family Accipitridae; genus Harpia; species Harpia harpyja. The sequence continues at coordinate 15,864,406 of NC_068957.1, forward strand.
CCTGCTCTTTGCAGCATCAGCCATCTCAGGACTGCTTCCCTTGCTGCAGTTTCAGCATGCCTCATGCACTCTATTTGTGATAGAAACCAAATTGTACAAAATCCTTATTGTATGTGTATGCTCATAAAGAGAACTGGGTTAATCCAAATTGCACCAATTTATAGACTTCCTTTGCCTTTCACGTCATGCTGGAAACTGAAGTATTTTCCATTATGTTTCATCTCCTTCATTTCGTTTTTCCTGACTCATTTACTGATGTCATAGATGACAGTTTGTGTCATTGCAATTTGCTCCCATGGAAATGACTCCTGCACATGTACGCATGGCATCCGACTCCTCGCTCTTCACTTCTTACATAATTTGGGAGCTGTCAGAGCTCTACCCCAATGTGCCCATCTGTCTATTCTCTCAAAGTTAATGAGCCTTTTTCTTCTTGCTTCAGGCATACTACACACCCTGACTTGTTCATAGATGATGTCTATTAAAATTGTCAAATGCTTTGAAAATGAAATTATTTCTCTAAATAGCGAGCCTGCTTCTAATCTCATTGAAGATGTTTCAATGCAATTGGCCTATTTTCTAGTACAAATCAAGAGTGACTATATTGAGGTCTGTCTGACCAGCGAGGCGGTGGGGCCTTCTTGTTTAACTGAAGATATTTGTGATTTACTATAGTGTAAGAGCTCAGAGTCTGCGCCTGGCTTAGTCTGGGAGCAGCAGCACAACGCAGAATTTACCTGGAATAAGGCAGGCAGATTAAAGTGACCTCTCATGGCATTGAAGCAGTTGGGGGGGGGGGGGGGGCAGAAATGTTGTTTGTTTGCTTTTAGAGTGGTGGAACATACAGAAAAACATTTAATATTAATTATTACATTTCTCAAAAAGGTGAAAGGGAATGAAGGGAAAAAACCTACAGCTCATAATAGAGTTGCTACAACAGTCTAAGGAGAATTAAGAGTGAATTATGAGTATGAAATAGTAGGGCATTAACTGAAGTTAGATAACAATAACCAAAGTAGGGGAAAAACCCCCTTAAATTCATATCATTGTATTAAGAAAATCAGTAGCAAATTTAGTTCATACTGGAGTGTGTTTTCCCCAGAACAATTCTGGGGGAAAAGAAAAGTAATTTAAGATTTTTAATAGTCTTTCTATTTTTTTTTCTTTATTACTAAACCCAAAGCTGATCAAACATTTTGATTTCTGACCCCTTTTGTCTTTCTCTCAGCTGTAAGGCCTAGGAAAGGAAAGAAGCTAGAACTAAAGAAATGAAACAAAATACTTTTTTTAAAAAGTCAAGCTAATAAGATTTTTTTAAAAAGTCTAGATAATAAGATTTAATCAAAAAAGCCATGTTGTTAGAACAAATTAAAAGAAGTATTAAACAGTCCCTATTCAATGCTGAAAAGAGAAAGCAGGCTTGCAAAGTGCCCCTGTATATGTGCAAGGATGCAACTGATCAGAGAGAGAAGGAAGGGAAAATGGAAAATGGGTGAAATCTGTGATCCCGGATTTTGGGAGGAAAGCTGGCCTGAAGGAGGAGTGCTGATGGCCTCTTGGGCTGAATGTGTGGGTCAGCCTCCTTGGAGCTAGTCTGGGTGCATGTCGATGGGAGGGTGAGGTCAACAGGGCTGTGGGTGACCTCCCCATGTTACCACCCTGTGGTGCTGCAGGTGAGGAAGGAGCAGGGTGAAAACTGATGGAGAGAGCTAAGGCAAGAGGTCTAATGGTGTGGGGTGAGGAAGAGGAAATGAGAGCAAGTTGGTCTGCAGAGAACCATGTGATCATCTAGATGCTAAAGACCAGTTAGATGATCGAAGTAGCTGAAGAAGAAAATGTACTTTCTTGCAAACACGGAACTTACCGAGAAAGGCAGAGGAATACTTGGAATTCAGAAATGTTTCCGAAAGGCTTTGCCTAGATATTGCGAACCTGCTTGTGCAAGTAGTCTCTCTTCCTCAGAGCAAGAGTCATGACTATGACCCTGCCTCAGTGGAGCCTACAGAAAGAAATGCAATGGGGACACAGGGACGGTGGAGGTGGTCAGTTCCATTTTGTTAGAGTCTACCACATATTGTCCCCTTGTATGGTTAAACAAGCTAAGCCTTTTATTCTTTTCTTCTCGGATGACTTTTGTTCTGCCTCTCATCTTTGGATGAGTGCAGCCCAATCACGCTTTCTTTGCCCAGCCTCTGAGCTGGCTGGGTACGTGCCAGTGCTGGTCTGCATGGCTGTGTCCATATGGCACAGCAATCTCCGGTGCTTACTCAAGTTCTCAGTGCACTAACGCATCTTAGGTGGAACATATCTGTGGCCTGCTGCCTGGAGCTGGCTCACAGGCAGGACTCTCCTGCCCATGAAGGCATAGGCTTGTTCCTGTTTGAATCATCTTTCTTGAAAATAGAAGATTAGTGAATAAAAATACAAGTATTAGCACTCAAGTGTCTTGTGCCAGTGACATTAATTCCTTCTTATCTTTACAAGAAATACCTTGCTTGGTCTACATATATAGCTTAGATTATATTTGTCTCTTTCATGTCCCTCTTGTGCTGATGTATGGCTCAGATGCTGAAGTAATTATCTTTGTTTCCAACTGATAAACTCTTAGTTTACAGCCAAATTCTGTTAGTTATTTATAGTTTGTATTATCACATTTCATTATTAGTTGTGTGATTAGTTCAGTCCTCAAAGCCATTCAGTTTCTCCTGTGTGATGTTCCGGCCTTTCCCTACGTGGGTGTTGCATCCTGGTTTTGAATCATCAGTACATTTAATTCCCAAAGTAAATGTTTTGTTTTAGCAGCATTAAAAAAAAAATCAGAATGAAATTACTATCAAGATCAAACCTTGCCAACCTCAACGAACAACTTACTTCCAGACCAAGGTTTTGTTTTTCAGCCTAATCCGTTTTCATCTCCTCTGCAGCCAATTCCATGGCAGTTTCACAATTGCTCTGTTCATCTTTTTCTCTGGAGTTTACCTAATAATTTCCCTGGTGTCACCATATGATGAAGCCCATGTAAATTAGAACTACTGCATTTCTTTTGCCTAGAGAATGGGGTGTTTAAGAACAAACAAACAAAATCCCAAGACATCCCAGTCAAGACTGTTACAATGTACACCTGGGAAACTCATGTCGCATTTTATAGCACTTTCCATGTATCTTCATGTCTTTAATTTTCCTTTTAAATCTGTTCTGAAATTTTGCCCGGTTAAGGTCAAACCAAGAGGTTTATAATTGTGTGGATCATTTTCTATCTTTAAATGCAGGCATCACACAGACCAGTTCTTTTAGCTGTTTCAGTCTGATGTTGTTCTTTGTCTTTTTTTTTTTTTTTTAACCTGTTGTTAAGAGTTTTCTTTTCTACCTACTTTTGTCTCTAGGGTTTCCCTTAGTACTGATGTACCAAAATATCCAGTTGTGATATATTTAGATCAGAGAAGTATTGGCTTTCTGAATTTATACTGTCAGTCATCCCCTTTTAAGTCCATGTTGATCAGTTTACCAAGGGGAGGGGGGGAACCCCAAACAACACTAAAAAGATAAAAAACCCTTTGCATTTTTGCAGTGTTCTTTGGGAATGTGTTTGTTGGGTTTTGTTTTGTGGTGTGGTTTTTTTTTCATTTGGTTAGTTGGTTTTTTGTTTGTGGGGTTTTTTTAATATTTTTAAGGAATTACTTAACCTTTTATCAGTCTTTGTTCCCTAACATTCCTAGGATCCAATGTATTCCTCATACATTAAATAGCCATGTGAGAGCCTGTAAAACTGGAAGAAGAGGAAAAATACAGCTGCCAGGTCATGGTCCCCTTCTCTGCTGGGGAAGGCAGTAGACCATCTCCATAGATCTTAAAGAAGAGGTGCAGCAGTGGGACCAGAGCTTTGGTGTATAAGAGGCTGCACGCTGCCAAGAGCTGGGTTTGAATCACTCCGTGAGCATTATCCATACAGCAGTAATCTTTGGCTATTCTTGCTATGAATAGCTACATTTTCTATGTAATTGTTCTTATATCAACGTTGTTATGTATGAGATACAGATAAGTAACTCATGAATGTTTCAGCAATCCCTTCTCTGACATTGTACAGGTATGTGAAAACACATATTTAATTATGCTATTATAGTAAAAGCCCTGAGTGGTTTGTCAGTTTGCTAGGGACACTTTTTATTATGCTTTCCCCTTTGCTTTGCTTTTCCCTGGCTTATCTGATGCTGTGATTTTTCTGAAGATGCTCAGGCAGCACTGGCAACAGGAGGGACACTCAGTGGCATATATTAACGATGCACCACTACATTAGGTAGGAGGCCTCTATTAAACATCTTATAATTTAAAATAAATAGCTCTTTGAGCTTTGAATTAGAGGGCTCAGCAGGTTCAGGTGCTTACTGGGAAAATCAATTTGAGAGAGAAGTGATTTCAGCTGTGTGAACCCCATGGTGAGCAGCCACATACTGGAGACGTAGCAGGCTGTGCACAGGCACGATGGGTCAAGCTGCCTGAGCCCAGGGTCCACGTGCAAAGCAAAGGGGAGATTCTCCCTGGTTCACGTGTGGCATGTGGTGCAGAGTGTGCCCCACGTCACTGCTTAATAAAGCCCAGTCTCTTCGATGAGTGATGTTACCAAACTGGCATGATTTCGGAAGACACAGAAAGCTGGCGTGAAAAGAAAGCTATAAATGCAACATAAAATGATTTCTTGCTTGGTTAAGAAATTTGCCTTATTAAGTAATAGATGAGTCACCACCATTCCTCTAAAAATGGGCACATGTGTTTTATGTAATGGTGTATGTTCATGCCATGACTCATGATGTGGCCTGGTGAATATTCATGTTCTTCCTTTCCAGATTGACTGCTGCTTTCTATTACTATTGCAAAGTATGCACAATAACTTAAGATTGTCAGGTTTATTTTTATTGAATGTGAGATTTCCCCTAAAACATAATTTGAAAGTAAATCACTTCATGATTATTTTTTATTTAGATACATGTATGTATTTAGGTATGTTTTGCTATGGGTGCATATACACTGCTAACAAATGCCATGTATATGGTAACTGAGAGTTATGAAGGTATTCAACCACACATGGGATAGAGCACTGTGCTGCAAAAACTGATGAAAATTGTGGAGTCTTCTGGTTTTTAAATAGGCATGGCTTTAAAACTTACAAAAAGTGAGCTACAGAAAGCCAGGCGTTTTTGTTGTTTTGTTTTATTATGTTTTGTTTTGGGAGCAAACATTGCAAGTGCTCACTTCCAGACCTTAATGCTATAAACTAAGAGCTGTCATGCAAAGCGTTTAAGAGGGAAGAGAAAAATTGGTTTTCTTGTGAGTAGGAAAGAGTTTAATAGTACCTTACTACAACAACCCTGAAAAGCTGAGGGTAAAAAAACCTACAACATAAGATTTTCCATCAATGTTACATTGTTGTTTACCATGTCACATGGCTGATTTAAAAAGGGACTGAAGGAATGTCACCCCAGCGGTGGCAGAAGTGGGGTCTTTCCAGCCACAAGAGCTGCGTTGGTGAATTATGCAGACTCTCAAACCTCTGTGTGCCAGGGAGCAAATACACATGATGCCTATAGTGAGTATTGACTTTTTAATGCTGGTATTGAATGCTTTCAGTTATTTATCAATAAGTATGAAGCAAAATCCAAATTTTAACTCACAATTAACTGCATGCGCAGTGGCAGGTGAACATCCCACACAATAATAAGGATCCCAAAATATACCTGCCAAGGAGGCTGAAGGATGCTCAGCTGGTCTTTTTACAAAGGTGAATTTCAGCCACTGGGGACACGCTTATTTAAAAAAAAAAAAAAAAATTACAAAAAAAGGCAGTTTGGAATGATATCTACACATAGAAAATATGAACAACTATAGTATAATCATTCCAAGAAGTTAGGACAGTATGTGATGAGGCTCAGATTTATTCTGTTGTAGTATTTCTGTGTGTCTGAACTGAGAGCACAAGTTTATCATTGCAGGGAGTGGCAGAGTATCTACATCTTCTTGTGAGGTTCTGTATTGTCTTTGTGTGGCAAGGTTTTGGTAGCGGGAGGGGTTACAGGGGTGGCTTCTGTAAGAAGCTGCTGGAAGCTTCCCCTGTGTCCGACAGAGCCAATACCAGCCGGCTCTAAGTCGGACCCACCGCCGGCCAAGGCCGAGCTAATCAGTGATAGTGGTAGCGCCTCTGGGATAGATAACATATTTAAGAAGGAAAAAAAGTTGCGGGGCACAGAGAAATGGCAGCCGGAGAGAGGAGTGACAACATGTAAGAGAAACAACCCTGCGGACACCAAGGTCAGTGAAGAAGGAGGAGGAGGAGGTGCTCCAGGCGCCGGAGCAGAGATTCCCCTGCAGCCCGTGGAGAAGACCATGGTGAGGCAGGCTGTCCCCCTGCAGTCCATGGAGGTCCATGGTGGAGCAGATCTCCACCTGCAGCCTGGGGAGGACCCCACGCCGGAGCAGGTGGGTGCACGAAGGAGGCTGTGACCCCGTGGGAACCCTGCGCTGGAGCAGGCTCCTGGCAGGACCTGTGGCCCCATGGAGAGAGGAGCCCACATTGGAGCAGGTTTGCTGGCAGGACTTGTGACCCCATGGGGGACCCATGCTGGAGCAGTTCATGAAGAACTGCAGCCCATGGGAAGGACCCACGTTGGAGAAGTTCTGGAGGACTGTCTCCTGTGGGAGGGACCCCACGCTGGAGCAGGGGAGGAGTGTGATGAGTCCTGCCCCTGAGGAGGATGAAGCGGCAGAAAATAACATGTGATGAACTGATCGTAAACCCCATCCCCGTCCCGCTCTGCCACTGGGGGGGCTTGGTAGAGAATCTGGGAGTGAAGTTGTGCCTGGGAAGAAGGGAGGGGTGGAGGGAAGGTGTTCTGAGATTTGGTTTTATTTCTCATTACCCTACTCTGGTTGATTGGTAATAAATTGAGTTAATTTTCCCCAAGCTGAGTCTGTTTTGCCCGTGATGGTAATTGGTGAGTGGTCTCTCCTGTCCTTATCTCAACCCACAAGCTCTTTGTTATATTTTCTCTCCCCTGTCCAGCTGAGGAGGGGGAGTGATAGAATGGCTTTGGTGGGCACCTGGCATCCAGCCAGGGTCAACCCACCACAGGTTCCCAGGTGCTCTTCCACCAAGGGAAAATAAAAAATAAGGATGCTAGTCTTACTGCCAGAAGGTAGATTAAGATCTCTTCTGTGTGCTTGTATTGCCTTGAAATGTCTGGAAAAGAAATTAATGCCTTTCTGACTCACTATGAGGGAAGATAGAGAGGGGGAAATTAATGCTATTTGGTTTTGGACAAAATGGTAGTGATTCATTATTATGGCCCTACAAAATATCATTGCTTGAGCTTGTGTCTGAGAAAATCCATTTTCCTCTTGCTGTGGAAAAAATGAAATATTCTTTTTTAGTTTGCAAGTAATTAAATAGTTATTTTCTGGGTTGGAATTAAAAAAGAGTGGTAGAGAGCTGTGTTTGGGGAGGTTTCCCTAACGTTTTATTAAGTGTTTTTTACACTGATTTATCTCCAGTACCTGCTGGGAAAAATTCCAGAATTTCTTGCAAAACTGAAGAGGGAGTATCAAATACTTCCGTAGAAAGAAAGTCCCTAATCAAAGTGCTAGTAATATGGTCCCCAGTTCAAGAGTGGAAAGTATTCAAATACTTAAAATTAGGCATAAGCACTTCTCTGGACTGCATCTTCACTTAATTTTAAAGTGGGTATCTGCAGAATAATCATTAGGTTTTGATTTTTCTTTTCCCACTGAAATGATTGTGAAAATGTGCCTCTGTGTTGATAATGCATGTATTACATTCAAAAGATGGGAAGATTTCCTGATGCTACCAAGTGACTAAAACAAATGAGAGCTTTCTACAATTGCTGCTTTTCAGAATATACTTGAACTGTAGGTTCCTCAGATGCGGGTGACCTCAACAGGTGACCAGAGGTGAGGACTTGGCATTGCTGCATCCATCTTCATGGTGTGATAGGGACACGTGTTGGTGCAGCTGTAGGGTCCTGGTCCCCACACTGTGCAGACTGGGATCCTCATGGTTGTGCTCTCCCACCTGGGCACACACTTTTGTTTCTGGCCTTGGGGAAACAAAAGGGGACAGGATATGCTGGTCTTATCCTGAGCTTGAGTAGTAGCATCAAGCATGGGGTGCGTATCCAGGGATAGGAGCTCAAAAACACCCCCTGGTTGGACAGCTTTGCTCAGGAGCACGCTCCTGACACAATTGTACAGTAATTTAGGCTGTAAGGGACCTCTTGAAGGTCCCTAGACTACCCCATGCTCAAGGCAGGACTAACTTCAGAGTTAGATTGGGTGTCTGAGGGTAATCCCCACGTGTGTTTTGAGCATCTCCAAGGATAGAGATCCCACAGTCTCTCTGTGACCCACTTCCCTTGTCTGATCACCCTCACTGTGATTTCTTTTATCTATTTTTTCCTATTTTATACATGATTTCCTTAGATCTATCACTGTGACAGTTGCTTCTTGTTTTGCTGTGCAGCTCTTGGAAGTGTCTCACTGTCTTCTCTGCAAGTACCAACAGGTAGCTGTAGACAGCAAATGCCTCCCCATTCAATGCCTTTTCTCTGGGCTGAAGCAAACCCGGTGCTGAACCAAACCCAGTATTTAATGTGCTTCACCCCAAATCACCTTGGGGGTCTCTGTTGGACTCACTGCATTCTCAGACACCATTTAAAAATAGATCTGCACAGAAATAGGGATGCATCTTAGTCCTGCATCTTAGTGCTGCTACTAAAAGGAGAAAGACGAGTTGCAAGTGCTTAGTAAATACAAAAATATGATTTTATTCAGTCACTAAAACTAACGGGGCCCTTGCAAGGGTGTCATGAAAAGATGTATTTTAAAGCAACCTTCCATTCCAAAGAAAAATGAAAATGAATTTGGCAATGCATTAAAAAAATAAATTAGTAAAGATGTAAATAGAAGGAAATAGAGTCTAGAGTGAAGAATGAAGCCTTAAATCTCCCTTCTTGAGCCTAAACTGTGTATCCTATTATATAATGTAAAATTATTTGCCATTTCATAAAGGGCTTCATGGAGCTATAACAAGTTACATCAGCTGACTATCTGGCTCAGTTATGAACTATCTGCAACTGTTTCCCTGTCCAAAATTGCAGTACTTGCAGTTCAGTTTACTCAACTTCAGATTTATTTTTACCTTTATGGAGGTCTACCATCAAAGCCAAGGCTGATAGAATAACTTTTGATTTAAAAATATATTTGATCTTTAACAACTTGTTGGCTCTCATCTGCTTATCAATGAAATGTGAAATGCAACTCAGAGAATTGAATACTGCTGATAGTTTAGGAGGAAGAAAATCACTTCTACTCACATATGGCCTTTGTGCCTTTGACAAGCCATGTTTTTCTTGTGGGGAGGGAATTGCTGAAAGTCATCGCTTTTGATCATTAAGTACTTTTGTTTTTTACAGCAAGACTTACCATGAAATAATGTACTATTCTCCTCTCTGAGTCTGCCTGAGACTGAGGTTCTTTTCTGGGGGCTAAATCCTTGATTTCTTACCCAATTTCAAATGCATATTGTTAACATTCAGGCTATGAGTCCCAGAGAATTATTAAATGATTTACGAGAGCGCAGGAGCTCTGCAGTCTGTCCAGGAGAGGCAGAATCCTGGCTGGGGGCTGGCGAACATCTCAAGTTCTCAGCAGGTGGCTGATTTTCTCCAGGAAAAAATGTTCTGGGCTTTGAGGGGTAAAAAACCTATAGACAAATGCATTTAATTCAAAGGAAAAAAATAATTGTGTTTATTCCAAGAAAGGTTGGTCAGTTTGTTTGTTTGTTTGTTTGTTTTTTCCTTTTAGCAAAAGTAATGGTGGTAAACACTCCCAAAGGTATGTGAACCCCCCAGTGCCCCACCAGTACAGACTTATGAATCACCGTAGCTTTTGTTTCCCTTCAACTTAACCTTCTGGAATATCTGAAAACTTCAGCATACCAAACTTGCTTTAAATAATTCATGTGCTCTTGATAGAAGAGAAACAAAAATGTTTTTCTAGCTTAATTTTATTCTAAACTGGACTTAAAGACTGAAGGAAAAAAGCATGCCCAAAGAACTCTTTACTTACCTCTATCAAAAAGCAGGAGTGGCATAGACAAGAATTTGGCTTTGCTGAATGTTTAAATTATAATTTTAAGGACTGTCGGTAATAGATTGAACTGGAATTAAGGATTGACCACAAAATTCAGTATGTGCACTTCGAAGCTAGCTATTGGAAAAAATCTGTGGTAGGCACAGGTTTTAATTTAAAATTATGGAGATATTTCTTAAATATATACAGAATTCATGAATAAAACGTGAATTATTTTTCTGGTACAGTGATGTACTTAGAAGACTAAGGCAGAAGGAATTAGTCATAAAGTTTTACCTTGTGGAGACCGAAGGATGCAGTGAAAAAGAAAGCTGATGACTTCAAGCCAGAATCCATATAAAATAATGATAAAAGTATTAACAAAGCAATAGGTTGGTTAATTCTGAAGGTGGATCCCAATCTTGAGCATTGCTGTAGTCAAATTCTCACATATCATTTTTCAAAATGAATATGCAAAATGCTTCCTCTATTGATTTTAAGGCAGTTGAGAGAGATTTTTTTTTTTTTAAATTTATTTATTTTACTTTTTTTTACCATTATAGTCTTGGATAAAACCTATACCACTTTTGAAAACCCTCATTATCCTGATGTCCTCTCCAAGGTATTCCTGCCACTAGAGAACCTGATGCTGTCCTGGGATGAATAACAATGATTCTTCAGGCTGCAAAAACTGAAAATAAAATAAATAAAGGCAATGTAGAAAAATGTCAGTGAGACTCGGTAAGGACTCCAGCACAGGGTGTTTCACAGAAATGTGGTAGAATGGAGCCAGAAGCATTGGCTCAGACCTAAGAGTCACTTCTCTTCAGTGTAAAGTTTTCCTTTCTGTTTATGCCAAGGTAAGAGGTGAAGGTCCATCACTGTTTACGCCAGACCTGATGATGGTTGAATTTAGGGAACGTCAAAACAAGCAGTGATGCTATTCTGGTCTGAGAGTGTGGCTCTTCCTTCCTCCGTTTCCCAGGTGCAGCGACCTGGTTGTGCCCAGGGGCGGCTGTCGGTGGCAGTGAGAATGAGGGCTGCCAACTTCTTTCTGGCCACCGTCAGGGACAAGGTGACATACAGAGCAGTACCAACATCTTCGATCCATCTAAACCAGGAATTTGGGAGCTATAGGGTAAAGCAGAGCTCCTGCCAGTGTCATTGGTTTTTTTCTACATGTCTCTCCTACATATATACCCAGTTGTTTCAGGTATTGCATTTCCATAAGTGCACCTGAAAAACGCTTTTTTAGGTGTCTTTGTCATTTCCTTTTCGTTTCCTAGTTCTGTATTGGCACAAAAATAGCAATGGCTCTCTTCATGAGTCACTCCAGGTAATAGATAGGTGAATGCGCCAAGTTTTAAAAGAAATCATAATTTCTTCTAATAGCAAAGATGGAACTTGGAGTCTGAGATTAATTTTTACCATTATAGTCCTAATTCACAACATTTAGTTTCTCAATATCATAGCATAATTTTACTCTTTCATGTAGAACATGCACATTTTTAACTACTGACAGGAGTGCAGGGGGAGGATTATTGAGAAATCTGTTAGACTTTAGAAAATGTAATTTTCTTGCTGAGAAGTTAGTATGTACCAGATTTGCAGAATTTACTTTGTGTAGAAAGCATTTTGCTCAAAGTCTGTCTCTGTGTGTGTTTGAAAAACTGCTCGTTTAGAGCAAGCAAATGAATTTTGATGTCTCCCTTTCTTAGATCGTCCTGACAAAACTGATTTTTCTCCTGAGGATAATTTAATTCAAAGCAAATTGTATTTGGTGACTAGTATAATTTTGGAACCCCGTGCTTTGCAGTACATTAGTAGCCAAATAACATACATTTTATTTTTAATAATAAAACTGATGAATAAGCAAGTGATAATTCTGCCTGCTGATTTTTTTTTAACTCCATGCTCTGATGCAACATCATTCATAGAAGAAAATGTTATTGCAAATACATTTGTGAAATGCAAGAGAGAATGACCCTACAGACCATTTCAGAATTCAGTCCTGAGCAGTTATAAAATTAAACATTTTTAATTCAGAATTGTTATCTTGCAGTTAGGTTGGTTTGGGGGTTTTTAGGATCTAGAGGAGGCATCTCCCTGCCTGTGTTCCTTCAGCAACCCCAACTAGCATGTGCCAGGAACATCAAGCTCATTCACATCTATGGCAAGAGTGGTGGTAGTGTCACCTTCTCCAAAACCTCCAAGAGCTAAGACCTGGGAAGAGTAAGACCAAGGCTGGGCATCCTATTGTCTGACCATGTCCCCATGTTTGTGCATGAATTTTCTGCTCATCCTGCCAAAGTATTATTGTGGCATGATCAGGAGTGCCCAAGAGTCACGGAGCCAAAGAGAGAGAGTTTCTGGAGACCCAGAAATTCCCACTGGCTCTAATGGGGGCGTCCTGCATAGCAAAGCTCAAGTGCCACAAAGCTGCCTAGTGTCTCCTTCACTGTTGAACAGTGATTTGGAAAAATGGTTAATTTTGTTCACAGCTGTAAAGTAAAAGCTGTGTTTTGAAAAAAATACTCTGAAGTATTTTGAAACTTTCTAGAGACTTTTTAGACCAGCTAAGTTGGAAAAATAAATGGTCCAGTGACTACTCGCTACTTCATCTTCATGTGCAGCTGCAAAATTATTTTCTGTGCACATAGTGCAAAACTTCTTCCTAAATATGAGGTTCAGAGACCCTTTGGGAGCAATTAACTATAATGCAGAAGCAAATCTGGGTTCATTGTATGCACTGCTCATTTAAGAAATGTTTTTATGCACAAAGCCCATTAGTAAATTTCCAAAACCTCCATGAATGTTAAGCATTTTATTATAGGACTCTGAGCACTTCTTATTTTACATAAAATCTAGTCTAATCCTATGAATTATATTTAGCTTTTGATCCCTGGATAGCAAATTGCTGTGTCACATGTGTGCTACAGTGTATTCAAGGGCTAAATGACTTTTATTTAGTTATTTATTTAACAGTGATAGAACAGCTTTTTTCCTGTGGACTACACAAAATGTTGAGGATATGCTCAAAAAAAACCGTTGCATGCTATTGATTTTATTCTACTTACTGGTTGACTTCCATACAGTGTGGGGGTTTTTTTGTTGTTGTTCTACTAACTGCTTTCCTTCTGTGCTTTTAGTTCTATGCTGTACATGTCCATCTGATGCAATGGAGATGCAAAGCAAAGCTGCTGTTTTCATCAGTTGCACACGATTGGCAGGCAAAATGATTGAGTATCTGAGGATGTGATTTAGCCAGGATTGGGAATACATGCCCTTAGCCTCAGTGGGTGTAGGCATGTGCCTGAAGTTAAGAGTATGTTTAATTTGCTGAATCAGGTCAATGCATGAGGCTAATGGGCTCCTTCAGAAGCAGCAGCGTGATGCTTTCGGGCCTGTGTTACATGGGCAGTTAGGCAACATAATCTGACTTGCCCTCACTGTCAACTAATTTGTGAAGAAGCATAAATCATGTGAGATGCTCTGAGGAAATCTGTCCTAATGCCTGTGTGTGTGATTAGGGTGCTGATACTTGCATGTACTGGGTAGTAGTCCTGGGCAGCAGGCTGGTGGGACTGGGCTTACTGGCCCAGCTGTGTGCTGGTGATCAGCACAGAAGCACAGTGGCACAAAAATGAATGAAGAAGAGCAGAAATAACTGCTCAGCTTTTATGAAAGTTTGTCCTTTCTCTTCACTCTTTGTTATCTGTTTGTTTGGAGAGATTGACAGCATAGTATTGTATAATGTTACCTAATATATAGCATCTTATCCACCATTTATTTCCTAATAAAACCCGAACTATAGTCCTCATTATTATCGGAGAGTTAATCATTAACATCTGAGGGTTTTTACAACACCTGTGCTTTATCTCAAAATATGCACAATATATCCAAACACTTCCATTTAAGGTGATGGTTTACACTGTGCTTTGGCTGCGCTATCTGGATTGGTTGGAATTTCACGCAATTACTATTTTACACAGCAGAGTATCTGTGAAGTGGCTATCAATTGAAACATATTTTGCTCTTCAGACTTGCTTTTGCAGGTTTCACAAAACATTTCATTAGTGATAATCAGCTTTTAACCAGCCAGAGCACACTGATGAGATTCTCTCCCTCTCTCCCCCATAATTGTAGGCATAGTCTGTACCCATAAGATAAATTACTTGCAGTCTGGAGAACATCCTAGCTAGCAGGAAGGGAGAGAATAAGAATGTCTTTTACGTGGGGATAAAGAAGGTGTTGTGTATACTGTGATTTCAGTGAAAAATAGACTTTTTCTTTCCTTTTCAGAATGGTGGACCTGGAAACCAGCTGGAGATTGCAAAGTCTCCTTTCCGTTGAGGTTGCTGGTCAGTGGTCATCTTCCACCACACTCAAAGAAACTGGAAGAGCTCCACACTAACTTCTGTAAGGTTTGTTTCACCATGGAAGATCAAATGATTTTCTGGCTCAAGTTTTGTGAAGTTCGGCATCTGCCTTGGACCCACAATTTGGAAAAGGGATCATCTCTGAGGCACGGTTAAGAGACAGAAAAACCCATCCCAGATGATGAGCACTCTAAGTAGCACTGGAATATCACTCAGCTTAACGACAGTGTCTGTTACGCTGGATTTTAATTTGCGTGGTGGTCTGATGGCTTGGTCCTTAAGCAGCAATTTGACTCTGAATCAGAGTTTGCCTACATCTGATCCTCTTAATGCCTCTGAAAAGGGTGAAGTCTCTCGGATGTCTGTGAGGGAGAAGAACTGGCCGGCCCTCCTGATCCTGGTTGTCATCCTGCTGACCATTGGGGGGAACATATTGGTAATTATGGCTGTATCCTTGGAGAAGAAGTTGCAGAATGCCACAAACTTCTTCCTGATGTCCTTGGCGGTGGCAGACATGCTGGTGGGTATCCTGGTCATGCCCGTGTCGCTCATTACAGTCCTGTATGGTAAGTGGCTTCCCTCCTTGTTTGAGTATACACTTTCACAGGGAATCCCCTGAGGCTGCAGCAATCTGCTTTTCCCCGTTTTTTTGTGTGTTGGTGGCTTGGGGAGAATCAGTGTGGACTTGGCCATGGGTCTGTGCTGAGGTTCACACTCTGCTGGGAGCAGAGCTTGTTTCCATGCTGCCGGGAATGACCTGTGAATGGTGTTGGTGTAGGGTTTTTTTATTGCTGAGACCACCGAAAAAACCTGCAACAGTGAGTCAGCTTGTTACCTTTTTGGTTGGACTGCCCCAAAATTAGCTAGGACACAATAGCTAAAAATTAGCTAGCTTAGGGAAAAGCTGAGGAGTCTGTTTGTGACTGACCCAGCTCTAAGCCAGGTTGGAATCAGTCCTTGAGCTCCCACTGATATCAGTGGGGTTTGAACAAGAATGTGGTTAAGAAAGGAGGTTTGCACTAGTAGATTTGCAATTCAAATAAAAGCCTTCACTCTTGGCATTTATACCTGAGCTTGCCTTGTGCCTTTCAGAGGGTCATTTTGCCTTTCTGTGCCTCAGTTTCCCTATCTCTAACCTGAGAAAATGCCCTCCATTTTAAAACACTTTGAGATCTGTATGTATAGGTGTAAGCATTTATTTCTCCCCTACCATATTAGGGTCAGTGTGTTTGTGCTAAAGTAGGGCATTGCTCCTGCACTCAAGTGTAGAATCACTGTTAGCACTTCAAAGGAGTAAGGTATCAAATGCATCCAGCTTTCTCATCTGTCCGAGACTCCAAATCCATTTTTTTTTCAGCATGGTGATAGGACTCTCCGCTCCTGGATATTACAAAGGGATATTGCGTTTGCCTCTGTATCTCTGATCATCATGTTTGTATACTCACGTATCAATATGATGTATGTGTGTTTAATAGATAATATTTAATCACTTTTGAAGTCTGTGTTCAGATTTTCTTTGAAAAGTACTTAAATATTGATATTTCTTGGAAACAAATAGTACTGTTTACTTGCAAATTTGATTAGAAATTGGTTTACTGTCCTATAAAGTAAAATGTAGGGATATTTATGTGACTTCTTCACTTGCCTAAATGATTAAGTCAGACAGAGATTAATTTCTAAAACACATTGATCAAGCATACATCATTCCAAAGCCTATATAACTTGTCTACAGTGAGTTAAATCAATATGTGATTTAGGTACCGACCTAGCCATTGAGATCTTATGCATAAAACCTTTTATTTTGGTCTGTCAGAATAGTTCTATCTCTAAATCTTCTGTGTGTTACAACATGTCTATTTTATTTTTAGCATTTTACTCTGGTTCCCTGGAGCTTGAAAGGGAGCATATAAATACTGAATGATTTTATTGACCTGCACTTGCATAAATTCTGGATTACCTAGTGACTCTAAAAAGGTGAATTTATGGAAGTGATCTTCCTACATACATACTTTCTGAGTCTTTGGAAACTAATGGAAATGGATTTTCCGTTTTGCCTGGAAAATGATTACTTAAAGTTGTTTAGAGGTGTAAAGCATGCTGCATATTTAGAGGCAAGTAAATATCATTGATCTGAAGAGGAGTTGCAATTATTCCTCTTTTCTACCAGAGTACCAGTATTAGCTGTTGATGGCCCAAGCACCTCTCCGCAGGCAAATGGCATTGAATAGATTTTTGGGCAAAAGTTATAATTTCAGAACAGGCATGGAAAAGTTGTGGAAATACTGTGAGAAATGAGAATAGCTGCTGTTACTTCAGCAGAGCCAGGAGGCCACCGGAGCCATGCTGGGTGCTGGCATTGCTCCCTTGGGCCAGCTCGGTAGCCCTTGCTAGGCTGGACCAAAGCAGGCATGTTGCCTTCAGGCTTTGTGAGGGGAAGAGGAAAAGCTCCATTTGGGGAAAGCGGAGCCTTAGAGGAACTTGTGGACTGATTTGAGTAAGACCCCTGTGAAATCACTTTTCTGTATTATTTAAGCTACTAACTGTGGAAGTAAGCAGCCACTGCTGTGCCACTCCAGCAGCAAGGGGAGAAGGCTGCCAGAGGGAGTAGAGAAAGTCTCTCCCCTCTCCCAAGTGATTATTTGCTAATTCATCCTGAAAATAAACACTCGGTTTGATACCCAGAAGCTAACGGGCATGGACTGACAGGGTATGTCTGAGAGAGGACCAAAGCAAAAAGACTGAGGTTGTGTCAAGGGTGTTGCTCCTCTTTAAATCCACCATAAAATGCAGATGCCCTTTTCTGGGCATCTAGAAAAATCATTTAGGCTGTAAGACTAACAGGACACATCACCCTTCAGCATTTGATGGTTCATGTAAATTAGACATGCATGCAAGAGCACAGAGGAAAAGCAGGTTAAACCTGTCACCCATCCTTACATACAACTTGGACCAAATACAGCTGTGTCTTCCTCAGCTTCACATGTGCTGGAGTCATCGAGTTTTTCAGAGTCCTACACCTATTTCTAGCTTTGGCAGGGAGGGGAGGCAGGTACCTTGTATATTATACTCAGCTTGGTGGACCAGTTCTTATGACAACATGAGGCAGCAGCTGGAAAGGCTCTTGGCAGAGTCGCAATGTTAACAAATGTTGTTATAACTGACAGCCTCCAGACATCCATCACTTATTCCCGAGTCTGTTTTATCTGGTGTCATAAGTAGCATCTCTGTACCATTGCACACACTGGTTTTGAGGAAAAAATCTGGCCTCTTGGGTAACATGGGGTTTCTTAGCTTAGTTTCCTTTGAGCTACAGTTTTTGGAAAAATGGTTCTTCTTACAGCAGCCTGCAAGCACTCTGGATGCCACAGTGGCCAGTAGGACAGTGGACTTTATCTTGTTTTCTAAAAGCTAGAGGTCAGGAAATCCAAACATATACAAATGCTTTAGTAGGTTTTATATTCTGTTTGACATGATAGCACACAAACCAGTATCAGTGATTAAGAGGGCAAATATTCACGCAGCAGCAGAATTCCTCTGGGAGTAACCGGGGTTCATGGCCATGGACTGAGCAGGGAGAGCGTTACTGCTTGGAGCTGTAATTGCGAATGTTCAGTCATTTTTATGCTGTATATCTTACCCTGTGCATTCTATATAGTCTAGGTATTATGACACTGGGCTGTTTCAAAAGCTGCCGTATGCTGCATGGAGGAATGTATGCAGCACAACTCTTCTAGATTTGTAGAAGTCACTTTTAATTTATGTAGTCAGAAAGGAACCTTAAAAAATACATATTATAAAAGCAACTTCATCACTCTTCTATTTAAGTTTCCACATCAGCACTCTCAGCCCCAGTGATAAATTCTGGTTTGCAGAGTAAGTTCATTTCCTTACTTTTCATCTAATGAGGTAGATGAAGTAGATTTCACTTCAAGCGTAACCAGAAAATTAGACACTCTCCACAAAGACTTCTGGTTTTCAGTGGTTTGCTTTTCTTAATTAGAAGAAGGAAAATCAAGTTGTCAGTTAATTCAAGAATCTTATTACAAAGGAAGGGATGGCAGGATGTGTCATGCTGGATTTTTCACCAGTTAGTCAGTGCTCTGATATATTTATCAGTCAGTCTTTCTTAAATGTCTTAGACTAATCGATGAGTTGCATTTGACAACTTAGAACGTTTTTCATGGCATGCAGTTCCTAACGAACCGAACAGATTAGTATGCTAATTAATAAGCATGTATTGGGGAGAGTAAATGAGAAATTAACACCATGTTTAATCTCAATGGAAAAACTTCTGATTAATTAAAGATACTGGTGTGATAAGGCATCAAGTATTCTGCATGTAATAGAGCTTCTGACAACACATGGAGATTGTCTGCTCACCTCAGAGCATTTTAGGGACAAGCAGTGGTGGCTTTGCATCGTGTCTAGTGTTTATGGGCAAGAAAGAGAGGGCTGTTCTTTGCCTACTAGGACTAGTGAAGGAATGCAAGAGAATCTCATCAGCTGATCTGAGTGGAAGTTACAGAAGGTATTAAACTTTCTTTGTTCTAATGAAACGGGTTCACAGCTGCTAACAAGTTGCCAGAGTGTGGCCAACAAGCGGCCAGCACACTCGTCTGTGATTCCAGGTGCCCAGGCTTCTCTCTTCGCATTTCAAAAAACACTGTAATGCTGGCAGCCGGATGCAGCTTCCAGGAAGGCTGGTATTAGATGCAGCATTCATTAGCCCCAACTGCTGGAGCAGCTTTACATCCAGATTATTGTTATTATTGACAATTATCATCATTATTATGTGGTGACAGAGATGTGCTGAGCACTTGCGGCAGACTTCGCTGTTTATTTCCCCTGCAGAGGGAAGGGGGGGGAGCGGAAAGAGCTGTCAGTCAAACAGCCTGTTCTGCAGTCTCATTTCGCCTGACCCTGCTTTGCCATTCTAGGGTGGCACTTGCTATCAGCAGTGAACATCTTGCAGAGAGACCTGATCAGGCAAGACAAGGACAAGGTGTTGCTGAGTAAGTTTCTGGGTGCAGTCGATACCTGAAAGGACAGACGGAGGGTGCCTGGGGTGTTCGTAATGCAGATCTCCTCGGCAGTGCCAGGGCATGCTGCACGCTTTGATGATGCTGGGTATTTTCTGAAGCTGCAGCAAGGACCAATGTGGTCCTTCAACAGCTGGGGCCATCTGCTCTGTCATTATTTTTTTTTTTTTTTTTTTTTTTCCCCTGCTGATTTCTAGTAATGGCTCTCAAGGTACAGGTTAGTATTTACTGCTGCAAGCAGCCACATGCACCTGAGTCCAAATGCTGTGTGGCAAGGATACAAGGAGTTAAATACAGTTGTTGTTTTGGCCCTTCATCCTCAAAAAAAAAAAAAAAAAAAAAAGAAGGAGAAAAAATGAAATAAGAAGTGACATTTCTTATACTGGAGTTTCCTTAACTCTTTTAGTGTATTCATGGTTGTGAGTTAAGTGTCTGCAGTCACATATATATGTAAGTGACTGTGTCAATCCACCTGGATTAATTAATAGTCTTCCCCTTCTGACAAACTCCTGGCTTAGTTTTAGCTAGTTATTATATAATCTAGTCGTTGGCTTATGACTGACGTAGCAAACTGGTGAGATCACCCTGATATTTTAACATAACAAGTTGTGCTTAAAATCCATCAATGGTCTGGAAAAATGGTAACCCCAAAATCTGTGAACTGGCAGTGGATGTTTTGACCGTGACCTGTGACCCATCGCGCTGCTTTGGCGTTGTCCTCCCTGTGCCACGTTACCCCGGGTGCCTCCCTATGCCAGGGCAGCATCGTCCTGCTGTTCCTGGGCTGCTGGATATACTTTTGCACACCTCGGGGAGGACTGAGGGGGTCCCTTTCCTCTCCCAGCTGGTTTAACTGCCTGCGTTACTGCCAATAGTAACTGCTGCTCCCTGCTCAGCTCTGCTAGTGATGGGGTCAGCTGAAATTTTCAGATGTTCTGGGATTTTGGAGCCCTCCTAGCCTGGCCGATGGGCAGAGTGGTGCCTGGAGCCAGGGCTGGTATCGTGGCAGCGGAGAGCAGAACACCATGTTGATAAAAGGAGTTGAAGACAAGCACAGTATCACCAAGGCTTCATCTCCAGAGAGCGCCAGCAGCATCTCATGGCACAGTGGAAGCTCCAGCTCTTTTAACAAGAATATTTATCAGGTTTAGCGTTTGGGCCCTCCTAGGGCTAGACAGATACTTACTAACTGCTTCTCTCAATACTGTAGTGAGGCTTTAAATATTTATATGATTGATATTAAGTATTAACATGATTGCCGTCAGGAGAAAGGTGAAATCTCACCTTGTTAAAATAATGCCCTTATAAATGATGCCAGAAGTACACCACCTTCACTAAGAAGGAGCCGGTACGGAGCAGTACCAGTTCCCATATATGTTTGTTGCCTCTGATCAGTGAGCTGGGATGGTGGGAAGGAGCAGAACAAACAAAAGTTTTTCATGGCTTATAACCAGGATCCTCAGAGAGCAGCTGGAAGAGAAGAGAAGAGAAAGAAAAGCCAGAGTCTGGCATAAGAGCAGTGAAGACAAGGCAAATGCCTGCAGCAAAACCCAGGGGGTGAGGGTAAAAGCTGTGGGCTGCCAGCCCAGCCACAGTGTGAGCCAGTGCCAGCTGAGCCTCCCTGTCCTGGTTTCAGCTGGGATAGAGTTAACTGTCTTCCTAGTAGCTGGTACAGTGCTATGTTTTGAGTTCAGAGCGAAGAATGTTGATAACACTGATGTTTTCAGTTGTTGCTCAGTAGTGTTTAGACTAATATCAAGGATTTTTCAGCTTCTCATGCCCAGCCAGTGAGAAAGCTGGAGGGGCACAAGAAGTTGGCACAGGACACAGCCAGGGCACCTGACCCAAACTGGCCAACGGTGTATTCCATACCATGGGATGTCCCATCCAGTACAGAAACGGGGAAGTGGGGGGCAGGGTTTCGCCGCTCGGGGGACTGGCTGGGTGTCGGTCGGCGGGTGGTGAGCAATTGCACTGCGCATCATTTGTACATTCCAATCCTTTCATTATTGCTGTTGTCATTTTATTAGTGTTATCATTATCATTATTAGTTTCTTCTTTTCTGTTCTATTAAACCGTTCTTATCTCAACCCACGGGTTTTGCTTCTTTTCCCGATTTTCTCCCCCATCCCACTGGGTGGGGGGGAGTGAGTGAGCGGCTGCGTGGTGTTTAGTTGCTGGCTGGGGTTAAACCACGACACTCCCAGAGCCTTATAAACATCCACCTCTGTGCTGAGAAAATTGTATTTCAGCAGCAGTTTAGGTGCATTTATGAGGAAGTTATTTTTAGGGATGTGGATGGGCCTTAGTTCTCTGACCCCCAGAGGCAAATGCTGCTGTTTGGAACATGAACCCTGACGTCTCATGCAGGTGATGCTGAGAGAGCGGTGTCTGCTCTGCTGTGGCCAGGGTGCTGTGAAGATGGTCCAGGAGCCATGGGGACAGCTGCGGGCATGGGGGAGGTGCTGGTGAGATGCACTTCCCTTCAGAAGAGACAACAATGAAAGGAGAATGGAAATGATTTTAAATCTCTGGAAAAAACCAAACTACATAGTTACAGTGACCCTAAGCCTACCACGAGCTGCAATGGAGATAAGAAAGGAAATAGCAAATTATAAATGGTTGCTGTTATCTAAAATATAGATAAAGGTCTTAATGAATGGAAAACCCTGGAGAATGAGTCTGGAGTATAACTGCCAGACCAAATCAGACTAGAGGTCCAGCTAGACTAATATTTTGTTTCTGACAGGGGCCTGAGCAAAGCGATGACTTTTCCTGTGCCAGACTGTTACAGAAAAGCCTTCTCAAAGGGGACATTTCCTCCTAGACTACATTGGCTGGTGTTTGACTTGTGCCCTATATTATGTGAATTATATCCCCTGTTACCTATCTGTCTCAAGTT
Source organism: Harpia harpyja (assembly GCF_026419915.1). Classification (NCBI taxonomy): domain Eukaryota; kingdom Metazoa; phylum Chordata; class Aves; order Accipitriformes; family Accipitridae; genus Harpia; species Harpia harpyja. Next base: position 15,886,860 of record NC_068957.1, read on the forward strand.
TTTGTTTAGCACTTTGTGATATGATATTCAGGTATCTAGAAATGGTCAGTCATTTTAAAAATCCTGCCAAGTCATGGCCTTAGCTGCATCTTGGCTACACCAAGTTCCAGATGGCAGTTGCATTATTTTCAGAAACTATTTTTCATGCATGTTAATTTTAAATGCATGACCTTTCTGTTTGTATTGAGTAACCACTACAATTTATTCTTCTGCTAGAGTGTGAGTGAATGGAAACATCTAGGCTGCTTGCACTTTCTACTATGTCATAAACTCTGAGGTGGGATTTTTTTTTTGCTCTCCAATGACACCTTGTACCTGGGATGTGTGGAATGAAATTTATATCCAACAGCATGTATTAGTTTGTTATCTTTTGCCATCAGTAAAATCTATTGGCTGATATGCTATGCTATGCGCTCATCCAGCAGCATTTATTCTCTTTTGAAGTCCCCACAACTTTCTTGTAACCTCAGCTAACCTAAATAATTTTGTGAAATCTAAAAACATGCTACATCATTGCTCACTCTCTTTCCAGTTTATTAGATACATAGAAAACTTTAATTCAGATATTGAGTATCCTGCTACTGAATTTTCTCCACATAAACAACTTGTTTACCTCATGTGACAAGTGGAATTAAGTTGTGGCATATCTGTGTTGCTGTTGGGGAAAAAAAGCTCTGTATGGTGTGCCCTGCATCCATGTAAAAGCTTCTCTTCTGCTACCCAAAGTTTAAATTGTGCTTAGAGTGAGGGGAGGGAGGGAATACTAAATAGCCTCTTGGATACTCTCCGTATCCCGCTGAATACGGGACCTTGGTTGTAAAATATTTTGAGGCAGCTAAATGTTAACTTGCAGGATTTTCCAGAGGTCCTGAAAATATTGCACCCTATGATGACACTCTGCTTGATCATGTTTGGAAATCACATTAGGACCCTGTATAGCTTTAGCTTGCCTTGGTGGAAAACTGATGGCTTCTGGTCAAGTAAGAGTCAAAGGCTGGAGAGCTGAAATCAGCACAGGAGCTCAGGACTGGAGAGGGTGATGATAGCTAGCAAGAAGAGGGAGTGATGCTACGTGCCCTTTCTCAGTAGTGATTAAATTTGGTCACTTGTATTAGCATCAACCTCTTCCAAAACATTTTGAGTAGGAGCCTTTAGCTGTCAATTGTTACATTGAAAGCTGTCTTTGCTCCATACACATAAATTTCTTCTTAATTTAATTTCTGATCTCATCTGAGATTATCCATACCTTGGTTTTGGCTTTTTATCTTGTTTGTTTTATTTTTTAGTTAAATTTTTAATGTTGGACTTTGCACAATAAAGACTGGAAGCCAGACTAGTGGGGAAAGTGTCATCATCTGAGCAGCGCAAAGCACTTTGAAATGAAGACCATAGTGCTCCACGGCACTTCAGAGTCATCTTCTTGCTATTTTTATTAAGGCAGAATTGTTTTTAAAAATTGTCACAGGAATTTAACTTATTCTAGCCTTTTGTTATTCTTTCTCATTATTTTGACATGTCTTTTTATTGATGTCTTGTATGAAAATCTCCCCAAGGTTTTTGTATTCTTTTGTTATGAGAGATGAGAAATCAAATTTGATAGTTGCAGAATGGCACCAATATGAGCTGGATACAGTCATTGGGACATTTTTTTTTGTCTGACTGATGAAATTCCACTTGTTCACGCAAGGACCAGCCCCATCCCCAGGACTTTCTCAACAGGCAGGTTGTGTATGACCCTAGTGCAATACTCTCCATCGAGATAAATACTTTATATGAAATTAGCACGAATGCCTTTTCTTTCTGTGTCTTTCATTTTCTCAATTAGTTTAACAGAAAAAACTGCTGGACACTCTTCTGGAAGGGATGTGGCAGTCTTGTAGTAGCTATGCAAAATAAAAAAAATTGTTTAAAAAAAAAAAAAGCTTAGCTCTTGGTGAAGGTGTGTTGAGGAATTTGATTTATTTTTTGTTGTTGTTGTTGTCTTCCTCTCCAAGAGGTCATGTAACAATCCAAAGAGAATTTAAGAATATTGCGTGGACCATGAATGTAGAGGAAGCACAAAAGATGTCAAACCATGGATGCAGTTAAGTGACAAAAGATGTTTGTGTGGGCACAGCTACCCCTGACTGAGAAACATGGTGCTTAAAATTGTTTTTATTTTCAATGAAATAACATGTCACCAGTAACATCTGTATTGATTGGTCCTACCGCCTGGGAACATTCATTTGACTGAAGTGGCTTCTTCATACACTCCTTTCTAAGCCTCCTTGAAGTTTGAGTCCTCAGCAGGTTGAGTAAGAGAAAGATCAAAAATGGGCGGCCCATAAAACTGGAGAAAGGTGGTGTCCACCTCTTCCATGATGAGCTGCTGCTGTGCCCTGTAAAACAAGACACACAGACAGCACTGATGGTGAAGTTCTGGTCTAGGAAGAAGATGGTGAAAAGTTTCCTGGTCAAGCTTATATATTGGCTTTCTTTCTGCTGAGTTTTTCCTTTTGAGACAATGCATGGATTTTGGTTTCAAAGCTTGCAAGCAAAGGAACAACCCCTAAATAAATTTTATAAATTCAAGGAAGCAAGTCAGGGAAGTCCCTGCTGCCTGCAGAAAGACTGTTGTCAATTAGGAAGTTTATTTTAATTATGTTAAAGCATTACTTTGAGTTGGATTTGACTTCTGAACAGTGTCTCAGCCTCAAGTTGGGTAGAGCAAAAAGTGCTGGAGAGCACACTTAGCTCCTCTGGAACATAGTTCTGCATCACTCCTAACATCTGCAGGATCTGTCTTCTACTAGGTTAAATTATAATAGTGTTCAGCGTTTGACCAGCCGTCACTTCTTTGGGCAGATGGTAATGTCCTTTACCAGTAACTGAGCTGTTTTTTCTCTGTGTGCTGCAGCTGCATGGACAGATTTAGAAAGCTTGTCACTTTTAACATAATAGGAACCGGCCCCATAAAAAATCGGATTTTAGTAAAACCTTGGCTTGCATTGTAAATTCGTCCTAAAAAATTCCATGGGACCCACTGTAAATCTTGTGTATGGAAGCTCTTTTTCTCTCCCTCAGGACAAATCTATCCCTTCCTTAGCAGGCCTCTGTGCAGTGACGGCAGCTGGTAAATTTGCAGCATTATCATGGCAAGCGGGATGTGACAGCCAGGAATGTATTTGAGAATATTGGGAGAGAGAGGAGCAGGCAGGGCTTGCTGGTAGTGCACCCCAAGTATTGTCTGAATTGCATCCTTGGAGATGCTGTGCCCCACAAGAAAGGATTGCAGGCAGCTCCTTGTGTCAGCAATTCCCCCTGTGTTTGTCTGACAGGACCATTTGAGTCTTTCCTCCAACCTGTGTGAGAGCACGCAGCCATACCAAACCCCAGCCCGGGCCATGCTCTTTGCTGTGTGCAATGTACAGGGGCCAAAGTCAGAGCAAGTATTGTGGGGCAACGATGTATAGGTGCAACGAACCTCAACTATCACCCAGCTTCTGTGATATTTTGATATCTCTCTTACCTGCACTGCCATCTGTTACGGGAGGTAGGACAAGTGAACTGGGTGCTAATAAGTGGCTATAATGAAGGCACAAGTGTCCCTCCTGGGCTCTCGGCAAGGCTTCATTAACTTTGGTTACAGATATGAAGGTCACGTTCCACAAGGTGTACTGGTCTGCACTTTCCTTCTGAAAATGAATGCTGTTATTCTTCATTACGCGCTCTGGAAGTGAATGCTTTACTCAGTGAAGCTCCCTCTCTCCTGTAGCTGCTCTGCTGCAGCTCATGGGAGCCTGGACCCCGTTGTGCTACGAACCACTTGATGCCTCATGCTGCAGAAAAGCAGGGAGCAAGGGCCTCTCCCTGTAGCATCCTGAGCAAACATGTCATGGCAAATAAAACTGCTCAGAGTGCTTTCGTCTAATTATATTTTTTATTAAAATATGGTGCCTTGCCAAAAGTGAAAACTCTGTAGAAGTGTATCCATGTCTACGGCGCTTCTCCTGGGGAGCTGGAAGAGGAATGGGATTATTCGAGTTGCTGGTGAAGTATTTCTGCAGCATGTGGGAGTCTGAGTCCCCATTCTGCCAGCTTCATGATGATCTGTTGTGCAAAACCTAAAAATTTAGCCAGTAACATAATAATCACTAGGGCGTTTCGGACTATATTTCAAGGTATAAAGTAGAACTTCTGTCCTGAAAATGTGTATTTTTTTAACATAACTCTATTCTTGCAAAAATCTTCAAAAGTTCCCATGTTTATTCTAACGCTGACTGAAAACAGATTTCCAACCCTGTAACACTGCTGAGAAACTCAGATGCCATCCTTCAGCGTGTTCAAACAGCAAAAGCTACTCCAGGGCTGCAAAGCTGTGAGATCCAGTCTGCGGTTTGCAGGCGTGTGCTGTGAACTGGGCAGCTCTCTGGGGCCTGTGGGAAACAGGAGCTGGTTTCTGTGGTCAGCGAGCATCTCTTCCTCCCAAGGAAGGAGCTCAGCGCATCCTCCTCTGACAGCGATGAAGACAGCTATGCCTGAGCTCCCAGGATGCAGCAGCTCACGTATTAGCTGTCCTCCACAGGCTTCTTGCCCATCACTTCAGCATTGCTCAGATTCACTTGCATGTGGCAAGTCTTTTTTTTTTTTTTCACGAGGAGAGGAGAGGACCCCTTGCCTTAGGTCTCTAATCTTGTTTCCCATACTGCTGAGCTCTGGGTGATGCAGCAAAGGGTTTGCTGTTGCAAAGAGGATTTTCCCCAGAGTAAATCAATGCCAGCTTAAGAGAGAGTTTGAATGGCACCTTTCCTACCTGCTGTGGGTAGGGCCCGGCAGTTTCGTGCCAGGTCCTTATGACTAATTTGAGCTCAGCTATAATCCACGTTGTGGAGCATCAGTTTATGGGACTCCGAAGACCAATTTCTGCTGTCAGATACAGAGGCAGAACTGTTACTATTTAATTTTTTACCACCTGCCTCTTTCTTGTTATTTCTTCACTCTGTGCTGCTGGTATATCATCCAGCTTTGGCTTCAGCCTGCTTCTCAGTCTAGGCAGAGCTATTCTTTATTACCCTCCCCGTGTTCATTCCCATCAAGAAGAGGATCTTGTCAATGTGCCAGCTTTAGGAGAAAGCACCAGAGAACAATAAACATTTCACATTTGTAAACATGTTTTTTTGCTCCTCCTAACCTCTTGCTGTTAAGTAACTAGCTACTTTGCCTACTGCGGGTTAATGGAGCCTTTAGCCTGTGATCTGCCAGGGATGATGTTGCTGCACGTGGAGCTCGGGCTGCTCGGATCAGCATGGATGAACACAGCACAAACACTTTCAACAGCTTCTGTTTCTGGTAGCTTCCATCATGAGGGTGGTTCATGGAGAAGGTTGCATGGCTGCTTTCTGTTGTCTGCTAGAACATTTATCGATTGCACATGCTTTGAATCAGCTTGTGTTAGATTTAATTAAACAACACCCCTCCAGCGAGGTGTAGGGGATCACAGAGCCCCTGGATATGCACTCAAGAGCAGGGTGCACATCAGTGGTCAGGGGGCTGTGCCAGCATCCCAGCCTGGTAGTGGTGGGTGTCAGGTGTAAACAAGCCACGCATGCACCATTCGATAGTCTCGGCACATTACAGCACTGCCAGACTGAGAGCTAATCCTGGCCTTTTTCAGGAAAATGTGCTTGTGGCCCCGATTTTCACAGATTGTGAGGGATGCTGCGAAGCCTCATTGTTTGCCCTGTGGGTTTGACAGGCTTTTTCATGGACAGAGCCTCTTGCAGAAAGGCCTGAACAAAATTGGTTGTGCTAATGTGGAAAATACTGTATAGAAGAATGAATCCGTATTTCTGAGATTAAATATGACCCATCAACTAGAAAAGAGAAGTCCTTTTGGTTTTTTGGTTGGTTTGTTTGGGTTTTTTTTCCTAAATGTAGAAAAATGAAAAACAGAAATTCTAAAGAACACCCTAGATTTTATTTTCTAAATGTGTTACTGTCTCCTTTGGTTTGATCAGTGGCAGCAGGCTGCAAGTAGGTAACACAGTGTAATTTTTTCCCCCTATGCTTACAGGTAGACCTAGGGAATGGCTTCCAACAAAATGCACCAGGGGAGATCCTGACCATGCTAAAGTCAGTGGGAACATTGGCAGCAAGTTCAGAGAGACTAGGGCTTTTGCTAGAGTGCCTCTCTGCCTCCTCCAACCCTCTTTACACTCCTCCTGCCTGGTCATGACTGTAGCTCTATGACTATGGCAGCATCCTTCATCTGGAAGGGTCCTAGATGTTTTGCTGCTTTCCTCTGCGTCTAAAGAAATCTCTTCTGCCACTGCAATGCAGCTCCCTTTGTGACATTGCTGTCTATTACGTTTCAGCACCATCACACAAAGCATGAGCTACTCTCCTGTTAAAGCTTTATGGTACATATAGGTAAGAGAAATGAGCTGACATTTGTCCAAGTAAGATGATCTAATGCTGTGCAGTGTGAAACATTCAGCTCAGTGCTGAAACGTGCTCCCAGCCTGTGCAGGGCCTGATCCTAAAGTGTATTTCAGTGGGCATTCACTTGCTTAATGTGGTTTGGCATGAAAAGCTTCTTGCGATTGCCTTTGCATTGGCTTTGTGAGGCTGGTTCTCCCTAAGGTGCTGCTTTTTTGCTCCATGTTTCCTGCTGGAAAAGGAGTGAACTCCTTTCTTCTGGGTTGGCTGAGATTGTTGAGGTTCTTTTGTTTATTTCATTGGTTTTGGTTAAAAAATAAAAATTTTTAAAAAGCAGAAGTAGCACATTCAATTCAGAGAAAGAAATCATATTTTGCTGAGCAACATGATCCAAATAGGAAAATGAAATCACAAAGAGATTCCAAGGAGAGTTTCCTGATCCCACAGGAATACAGGAGTGAAAAGGACTTTCTGATTCGCTGTGTCCTGTTGTTTGCTACCAAGTATTGGTAAGACACTGAGCTACTGCAGTCATATCTTACATCTTCCAGAGCCTGTTTCCTTTCAGGTCTGCCTGCTGTTGTGATGCTGAAGCCAGGATCTGTATGTGTCAGTGTGTAGCAACAGAAAACCATGACAAACCTCTGAGCACCTTATTACAAAATAAAAAATTAATCTCTTTGCCAACCTCAAGGTTCTTGCAAGAAGCATTTTTTAAATAGAAAATCCTAACACTGCAGTGTGAAAAAAGCAGAGCCTCTGTGTACCTTTGTACTTTGTAAGAAGTAAATATGCTTTGCAACTTTCCTTCAAAAGTTGATAAACTGGGCTGCTTCCCCTTTGCAGTTTTATCCAGGGGAACATGTTATCAGTATTTCCTCTCTCACAGCTCTACTAGGACACAAGAACTCATCACTAGGTCAGTTAGGCCCATCATCTCTAAACCATTTAAGGCTGTGGTCTAAAATTAGGCCAGAAGCTAATTGGTAATGAGAGCAGCTTGCAGAGCAGGTTTCTGTAACAAAGCCTTGGTGGGCACTTGCTAAGTGGAGGCAGGGTTTTTTGCACCACTTCCAGCTCCACAGCTCAACTTGAGATGTGGCCTGACCCTAAAACACATCATGGAAGCAGTTCTAGGTAAGCATGAACCGTGTAAAATATCACCCAGGCATCTCAGTGAGGATGTTTCCTTGGATGCAGCCTCTACAAATGTAGCAGAAAAGACTGGTGGAGTCCACCTTTGTCCTCCTTCCGAGTTCCTGAGAGGTGAAGGGAAATGTTAAAATACTCTAGATGATTTCAGTGGATTAACTCCTACTTACACTAGTTGACCATATGGCCTTACAGTTTTTTAATTTACCCACAGCATGTATGCTGCATCCAATCAGGGACCTATTTTTCATATTTTAGACACTAAATTGGATAAGCATGTCTTGCCTGCCTGGTGTAATTGAGAATTGCCAATCCAAAATAAATCTTTTATGTTCAAGTATGACTCATTAGAATGATTTTGAATGGCACACATTTAAATGCTGTTATTTAATGCAAATAAAGCTTTAGATACAATTATATTTTTTATTTCATCCTTTTGCTAAATTTTTTGGAAGATGCAGTGGGTTTTAAAACTCACAAGAGTGTAAAGCCCCCAAAACCTGGAGTGTGTAGAGTTACATTTCTGTTTCACAGGAGTACTGATGTCAGTTTAAATACAGCAGCAGTTTTAATGCTGTCAGTACAATCTTCTCATGCCCAATTTGCTTCTAGATCAGTGAAGCTAAACGTGCTTTAAAATGCATGAATCTTTGTTTACTTTTTATGACAGTAGCCTGTTAGATCCAGTAGTAGCTTTGTAAGTGCATTGCCTCGTTGTAATTAACTTTTATATTTCTTTTCAACTAAACTCATAAACTTACATGCTTTGTAGCAAACCAGAAATTGATACAAGATAATGAGAAAAGCGGAATTGTTACATATAAATAGAAAGACCCTATGATGATAAACTGTTCCAGTGATAAATTTGCTACTTTATAAAGGTGCCAGGCAGATCACAGAGATAACAAGTAAAACGAAGACAGCTAATGTGTTTCCCACAGACAGATTTAGCCTCATCTGAAAGGAGGAACACCACCACCTCTGGGCACTGGGGCCATGTGAGACATGGCCACCCAGAGTCTTCCTTAGGTATGTTTAATCCCCTAATCTTAAACTTAAATTTTAAAATAAAGAAAAAGGATTTTACCAGAATTGCAGACATTTTACCAAGATTGTGTTCATTTTAGTCTATGTCATTGTACATACGTATTTACCTGTGATAGCTTCTTAAAGGGACTTAGATATGGATGCTAGTCCCAGCCCAGGTGCCCCTTTGCAAAACTTGCATGAATCTGGCTTCAGCTGTAGCTTGAGCCTCCCTCATTCTCACAATCTGTTGGCCATCTGGAGAAAGACCCAGTTAAAATGTGCACCGCCTCTCCAAGCACACCACAAAGCCTGGTGCCCAAGCAGCATCTGCTCAGTGAGCAAGGGAGCTGCCTGTGAACTGACATTTGCTTCTATTGATTTTTGTGAGCAGTGTGATCTTTTTTTTTTTTTTTTTAAAGGGGGGGGGGGAGAAGAATAGTAAATTCCATGAAATAATAGAGCAGAAAGGATAGCAACTCCTTTTAATTGTTACCCAAACATTAAATGGACTTAGGAAAGCGGGAAATAAAATATTCTCCATTTAGAAGCATCATGTGTGCGACCTGGAGTTTAAAACACAGATATGACCACAGCAGCCTGGCCTGAGCTGTGACAGAGGAATGCATCTCAATGGCTTCATCCCTTCTGTCCATCCCAAACACCCCCTACCAGTTATTACTTTTATTTCTGTTTTCTCTTATGTATAAAAGCCCTTGCTTCCCCTTCTAGAAGGTGCCTGCAGCTTAATCTAGCAACACTTTCACACCCCAAACATCTAGGACATATTATCTCATACTGAGAACTTGCTATCTCTTCTCACTCACCCCAGCAGAATGAAATTGCGATGAGGACCTAGTTAGTAGCTTGTGTTTCTCAGCACTTGCCAGTGAGCAGTTATAATTTCCAGGAATGGTCCTACTTGCAGTCTGTTGTAAAGATTAACATATGGCTCATTTTCCTGTGCTGGCTGCAGCTGCAGATATTGGAGAACATAAGGAGAAATGCAGAAGAACTCCAAGGATGATCAGCTGTATTTCTGTACTCTGTCTTGACTTAACATGTAATTGAAAAACTTTCATCCTTGTTCTGTTTGGAAATTAAGCCTGTATTCACTCCGGAAGTCTGTTGTTGCATGTGGATAGACGCCTCATGTCAGCATTTTGCTGTTTGGTATATTTGTGTACATCCTATCATATCTGTTGCTTTTACTGTATTGTGTTATGGGCAGCATTTTGTGAAAATAAGTACGATTTCTTTTCAGCATATGGTAACCTTAATGTTCTTTATGGGATTGATACAATAATATCATAATTTCTTGCCTAAGGGCTCAACCTGAGTGATGGTGACATGCCAAGACCCCGAGGAACAGACTACTGCATTTTTAGAAGAGGTGCATGTAATGGGCCAACCCAGCCTTTGAGCTCAAAAGTATGGAAAAATCACTGCCATTATGCAGGTCAATACATATATAGACAGCTGCTTTACATAAGATGGAAAGAAATACAGAGAAGCAAGGTGAATCTCTGAAAAGCACTTAGATATATTTGAAGACAAATATACCAATGTAACACATTAGTTTGAATTATGAATGTTTCCAGGATTGGGTCAATTAACTCAGAATTAACTCAAATATTTCTTCTACTTCCTTTCACATCTGTCTGTTGAATTGATATCGTTAAATTCTACTCAGCAAATTATGATTTTAATGTCTCTGTGATTCACATGACGCACTCCTTGAAATTCTGGTTCTAGGGTTGTCTAATATTCATTAAAATATGCAGAAATACCCTCATAGGTTAGTTCACTTCCCTGAGACCTAACGGTAAGAGTAGCATTAAGTTCCCACTTTGTGTTTTTAGCACATGCTGGGAAAGAGGTTTTGATATAATTCATCTGTTTGCATGGTGATTAAATGGAAATTACATTGATGGAAGAGGGGCCACATGCCAATTGCTCTGCATTGCGCTAATTTGCACACTGCCTCATTGACACAATACAACCCTTTTCTGAATGGACAACTCAGAAGCAGAACGGACCCTCACTAGCTTTTCTGCCAAAATTGTCATTAAAGATGCTAATGAGATGAGGGGAATTTGTGCATGAGCCTGTAACGAAGCCTACACTGTGATTACCAATATGTGCTATATCAACAATTTTGGTTTCATGTATTAATTTCAAATATATATTCCATTTTTCCAGCCTCCTCCATGTTTTCTGGTTGTAATAACTCTTGTTGTTGGAAAACTTTACTGTTCCTGCAGGAACTCTGATAAGCACAGTGACAGCAGTGGATTTAGTGAGTGAATCTCTCGTCCGAGATGCTGTCTCGGTTCCTAGATGAAAAAGGTTCAGAACTAAAAAGTTCAACAAGTAATGCAAAAACATGAAATACCTAGTTCCTCTATCAACTCTTAGGTACGAGATTTTTATGGGCAAGGCAGGATGGTCGATAAGGTTCTGTTGATTCTCTGTTATTTTTTGGGCAGTTTGACTTCCATTGCTGTTGACATGTTGGCAGCAGGCTCTCTTCTCCAGCTGTGCTGGCGTTATCGGGACAGACCAGTTGTTACCCTGACCAATCTGTTTCCACCTTCTGATGTATAATTTTTTTTGCAATGTGTTTATTTTAGGTAAGTTTTGGGTGTTTTGATTTTTTTTATAAATACCTATTTCCGTCCCCAATCAGAGGCAGCAGCTGCAGAAAAAGGTCTCGGTGTTGTTGGGATATGGAAATTGTATGACAGGCTTTTACCATACCTATTTGGCACCCACTGGGATGCAGAAGACTGTAAATGCGTGTCTGACACCTATGAATACTGATGGCTGTTTTTAAGAGGCAGCAGAGCTCTGTCCTTATGTCCGTGCATTTGTTCTGAATGGTAACTACTTCTCACTCCGCTATTTAAATTTTGAATTTGTTGGGTAACATTTTGAATTTGCCAGTTAAGCCTTTGTTCATTCCCTCTTTTCAGCTGATCTGAAGTAAATGGAAAGAGATTGCTTTTTAACACAGCAGAAGCCAGAAGTCGTGTGTCTACTGTTAAAATCTAGGTAGCTGTCTCCACCCAAGACGCACAACAGCAGAACAAGGTTATTTGTTTGATATAACATGGCAAGTCGATGTTGACAAGCATGAACATAGGAAAAACAACTTCCAAGATGAAGTCCTTTAAACATACCCTTTACATCTTACATTATCTACTTTCCATAATGATTTTTCCAAGTTTTTCCTAGATCATATTGGGATAAGTACCTCTTGTATCTTGAGAGTAACTAGTTCTACTACGGCACTCATATGACTCATTTACATTTGTTAAATCTACGGCAACACTTATTTTATTACGTTTTGGTAGATTATTATGTTAACACATTATTTTATTATCATAGTTATCACTGGTTTTGATTTGTAATCAAGTACAAGATTACACTGTAATAATGGTATAACCATGATAATAAAATAACGTTGCACTTGATTACAAAGCAAAAACAAGTCTATCAAAAAACCCAGTGGTATAACTTAACTAAATATCATTTCTTTAGTTTCCTTTTCCACCTCATGAGACCACTATAATTTTCTGGGTAATAGTAATCTTTCTAATATATCAGTACGCCCACACTTCATTTATCCATATTAAATTAAACTTCTACTTCATGTTAATGGAACTTACAATAGGCCTATAATTTCTGCAAAACCCAAAAATAAAGGAGTACAACTGTACCCAGATGGTGGTCATATGTTAAGTTTCACTTTACCTCTGATGTTACCCATCTAGAATACGTTCCACATGCCGAAACATTGTTATGGGAAACGGGATCAACTCGTCCTACATTGCCGTTTTCAACACAGATCTTCTCAGGATTCAAAACTGCGTACCTGCATCATTTGTCAGAGAGGGACATAAAGTCAGGCAGGATTGATGTTGCTGCCTGTTTGTTTTCTTTTTGGCTGAGGGATGTCACCTGAATTCCAGGATGTGAGGATGAAGGTACACGTGTTGGCATAGTCTGAGGCATTTCTAAATCTTTGGATCTGTAAAGAAAGCTGTGCTGAGTTGACTCTTATGTGTCCTCATGCAGCAGTTTGACAACAATCTGGCATCTTATAGGCTGTAAGTGCTGCAGTGTGAAAGGACCATAATCTAAGATTAAATCTTATTCCAGCTTCAAGTCTTTTATAGTAGACTCTGTTAGTAGTGAGCAGTTTTAATTAGCAACAAGTTGTGTACAAAATGCTTACAATAATGCAAATCCTTAACATCATATTACATGGTTTTACAAGCTGGGCTGTCACACCGAATAACAAATTGGTTGCTTGGAGTAAAAGGCTGATTTAAAATCATGCTGCATTAGGCCAGTTGGGGGTGTATCAGCTCTCCCGGGCGGGCGTGGGCTGAGCGGGGGTACAGAAGCCCCATGCTTCTCAAGAGGGACAGCGCAGCTTCGGCTGAATGCGACCCTCCCAGACTCCTGCTTTCCCAGGGTTGCTTTGGGTGCTCGGATGCTGGTGACAGGGTGACCTGCCCTGTTCATGGCAAGGGGGCTTGGGATGAGCCAGTCTTCTCTGAGTATCATACCCAGATGGGAGGTTGGTTCCCAGCTAGGCTGAATAAATCAAATCCTACAGCAGGGCCAGGAGATGAGTCTCTCAGCCGTAGCACTGGCTGCTCCTGGGCTGATGACAGAATGAGCCTGCAGACCTCTGCAGATGAGAAAGGAAGAAATACTGCAACATGCCGAGGTGAAGTCCACAAGCCTTCTTCCCTCCGAGGCTTAATGTAGAGACATCCCCAGATTGTAATTCTGTGCATACTTCCCCACGGAGAGGTTTGATTAAACATGAGCCCTTAAAGTTCATATTTTCTTGCAGTGATACAAGTGGAGGAGATCACAAAAGGGGCTCTCCACTCACATGTCCGTGTCCTGCAGGTGTCTGGGCTGTCTAGGAAAGCCTCCTATGCCACTGACAGAGAAACAGGCTTTCCAACAGGCACCACGCTGTCCAGCTTATCTGCCAATGAAGCTTCTGGACCTAGTCCTGCTGTGGAAAATTATTTTCCAGGCCTGTGAAAGGAGCTTCTGGGGTTCCTATGGCCTGGAAATATGGGGAACCATCTAAGTATTGTGGGATAACAGGGCGAAGAAGTGGGGAAGGACAGCTGGGTAATTAAGGTTGACCGTGGAGGGAAGGGGACTCCAGACTTCGAAACACTGTAGAGGAAAACAAAGGCTACTGAAATGTGATTTTCAAGTGTTGTGCAAGATTTGAGAAGAGCTCAAGTATTTAAGTAACTTGGACTAGTTTAGCTGCCCTTGTTTCCTTCATCTCATTTCTACATCCTACTCCTCAGTTAAAAGAAAGTTATCAGCAAAATTTCCCCCAAAGTGTAAGTCTGGGTTGTACCAGTACAAGAATCCTGGTGGATAACTGTAGGTTTCTGGGTGCAATCTGAGGGTTGTTTGCACATTCGCATGGTTCAGCAGGTTATTCCTATAGAGTATAGAATTGATTAGCAATACATGCATTTTCTAGATTGTTATTAGAATTATTTAATTAAATATTTGAACCTTGGTTGCATACTGGATGAATTCTGTTCCACTCCTGCTTCAAGGATGGACAGTGATTCTTTGTTGCATTGTGTTTTAATTGGGGTGGGTTGCACGCGCATGGATTGCTATGCTGAGTTGCTGCGTGGTGGCCATTAAACTCCTAGAAAATGGTGGTGCTTGCTCACATGTTCACAGACTTCCTTGGGATTACTGCATATGTAATAGTGTTCATTAGCAAATTATTTCCTTGAGAAAGCCACTTAAGGTGCTGTTCTATCACCTTTCAGGCTCCTACAGTGAAAGTTTCCAATGTGCCAAACTCCAGCCTGATGCTTCTCCTATAACGAAAGATGTATCTGTTCTTGGTCAGAAGCAGCCTGAGCATGGTGGCAGAAATGCTTTGCAAGCGGGAGGTTTGCATCTAAGGTATTCAGTGACAGGACAGTAGATGGCACTCAAGTATATGGAGCAGATTTTTGAGGCTTCTTAGCAACCCCCAAAGAATTGCTTTTTACAGGGGCTTCTGTGGAGCACTCTCATGCTGGCATTTCTACCTGTACGGTCACGAAGAATCAGAGATGGCCATTGGCTTGGAGGAAGCTAAACAGGGAATGCGTTTTGCAAGTCCTCTGCTCTAAGAAATAGCAGAAATGGAAATAAACATTTGTGAGCATGACCAAAATACAGCTTATTTCCCTTGCTTGAAGTGATTTCTTGCCATTATCAGTCTCACCTACTGCTTATACTGGCTTTTAACCTCATCAGAGAAGCAAACTGTGACTCACACTGGCATGAAGTTCAGCCAGACAATTAACCCACTGTCCCTAATAGCTTTCCTGCTGTTGAGGAAGGTGCACTGTACAGTAAGAAGGAAAGCTGACTCATTGAACTACTTTGATATCCCTAAATTCATCAAAGCACTTGAGCGTGGGTTGCACTTCCCATTGGCATTAGACCGGTGCAAGCGTAGTGCTGAGCTGAACGAGGGCTGAAACGATGGTTTTATCCTGGTCACATCCAGCAGCCTGTGAGCAAATGGGAGGCAAAATCACTCCTGCTTTTCAAACTGCAGATCTTGCTTTGGCCTCACATTATGCTTTTTCTCCCAAGATGCAATTCTTTACTTCCCCCCACATAGGGGGAAAAAAAATACTGGCCAGCCATGCAAGGTATACCAGACTAACAAAACTCCTGAAAACATCTGCATCTGTGTGCTCAAAGTTAATGCTAGTGATTTGCAGAAGTTGGTATAGAGTGAGTATGTCAATTCTTATTAAATTGGCTGTCTTCCTGAAATATTTAGTAAAAGCATTGGCTAGTTAAAGATGACAGACCTGTGCTCTCTGAATACGGAATCCTTTACATCAAATGAAGGAAATCCTTATTATGTCTCTTTCTGAAGTCAGACATTTTATCAGGATTTGGAGGCCAGTTTATTCAGATGCATTGCCAGGAGGGAGCCCGAGCTGAGAAGGAGGATTAATCCCAGGTAGGCTCCCAGACAGCTGTCAGGATGGCACGGACGTCTGAATTGCCACTGAGTTATGTTGAAATCAAACCTAAAAAGAAAGATCTAAAAAAATCCCCTCTGTATGGTTTTGTGTCCTGGCCCCAGACCCAGTCCTAGGGTCAAGCCATGGTCTAAACTTTATTTGATATTAGAAACTCTGCGTTCGAGCAGATGCCTTCTTTGTTCCAACTAAGGAACTGCTCAACAGCCAGCTGTTACCTGAATAAGGCCACATCATTTTCAGTTCTGAATTTTAGTTTTCTCAAATGACCTGTATGTTTTGGCAGCTATTTCTCATGCTAATGGATCTTTTTCAATTTCGTCAAAACTAGGGAAAACCACCTGTTATGGTCACATGTTTATGCACTTTGTTATGAAACAGGTTTTTTGGAAAATATTTATATTTTTACATTTAGAAGGTATTCTTTTGGGGTCTGTGTTTGCTTGTGGGCTTATTTTCCAGTGTGGTGTTCGTTCAACTGTTGTTTTATTAGTTGTTTAAATAATGGGTGAAGGCTGACCCATAACCTGTATGAAAGAAATTAAAGGAGAGGCCACTGTCCTGCTGTTGTGCTGACATACAGAACATCAGTGAAAAGAATGTTTACTGGTGTGAATATTTTATTAGACTCTGGTTTCCTTTAGACAAAGTATTATGAAGAACTTATATCTCAGAATTGTGTGAAGAGATCGTATCTCTGTTGGAGTTAAAATGCTGTAGGGAACCCAAAGTTGGTGATACAATTAAATTAATTGTACCATTGCCCTGTTAACTGTCTGTATCACTCAATGTAAAAATTCCAGATGCAGCTACAGATGCTTAAACTGTGAGCAAAGAACATTACTGACCCTAGAAATTTTTCCTCTCAGCTGCAGTTTCCTTCAACTACAGTTTTAGTCTCTGCCGATAAATGAAAAGATGAATGTAACACATGGTTTCATAGAATGACAGACCTCACCAGAATAATTTGATATTTCCCTAAGAGAAGAGAAGCTGCCTTTGGGATGGCAACAGCGTTTTCTATGTTTTCTTCTTAGCAAACATCCCATTTTATTAGCAGGGTTGTTTTAAGTATAGTATGTGATAAAGCTGGCTCCTTGCATTTAAAATATTACTTAAATGATATTAGAGCAACCTTTCCCTAGATCAGATAATTACATCCATTCTGGCTTTAAATTTGCTTCTCTCTTACAAGTCCTGTCAAGACTGCAAGTCATTGCCATACTAGATAGAAAGCAAAATCTAACACAGTTATTTAAAATTCTCAAAACAGCATAATGGGTGCAATTGTTTAATTTGCAATAATACACAGTCACATCAATTAATTACTGTAACTTGTGAGGCAAGAACCAAAAGACCTTTGGAGGCATATCCAGCTCCGCCGGGGTTTCCCTCGATGGTGGGGGGTTTCCAAAGGAGACCCCACTGTTCTGTGCCCATTGCCTACTGCTTCCTGCCCCAGGGCCACTTGTGCCATGCTGATGGCTCCATGTGGTAAAAAACGAATAGCTCAGAGGAAAACTGAAGCTCAAGAATGGTGGCACGGCCTGGTTTGGATGTGATTGGTGGCACAGGCTCAAGGAAATCCTTTGTGTGGTGTTGCGCTATGGCAAAATAGCATCTTCTGGGTGCAGAGGTTGGAGTCAAGTGCAGGGTGCAAGCAGTGGTCTCACGAACACTGTGTCTGGACAGAGTGTCACCCTCCTTTTCATACTTGGTGGTCTCTTTCACCCTCTTAGCCATCATATGACCTGAGAGCCCATCCTCTGCTGAGCATCTCTTGGGACCCTCAAGCCTTTTTTGACTTGCAGCATTCAAGAATACAGTCCTTTTCCTAAAAGGCATCTTCATTCTTTGTGTGTAGATTATGTCCCTGTGCTTGGCTGTGCTAGGATATGTGTTATTTAAGGGATCCAGACAGCTTTAGGATAGCCTTTTTTTCCTCTAGAAGAATGCAGGCTAGAAACTTAAAGGTAAACTCAATTTCTCATGTAACACAGCACCCAGGAGTTCAGTACGTCAGAAAAACATTAAATTCCACTCGATGATAAAATCGGAAGCATTGGCAGTGCTGCCCTTGAGACCAGCAGTTCCTCTAGCCAGGAAGCTTGGCTGCACACGTGTGATCCCTTCTGTGGATGTGCTGGTAATCACTGAGGACTGCGGAGGGCCAAGCAAGACGTTCTGTACTTCTCAGGCATGATGGAGATTTTTAACATTCTTGGCTGTGTGACTCTCAGGGTGATATGGATGTCTCAGAGTCATTTGTCTGTGTAAATCTGAAAGAAATAAATTGGCAAAAAAAGAGAGAACATAGCTTTACACTTACTGATGTGGTATTTCAGGCTAAGAAATACTTTACTTCCTAGATAAGAGCAAGGGAAGAGAATCATTTAAATTCTTTCATTCCCTTGGGAATAATGCAATGCAGTAATGTTAAAACTGTATGTAATTGCTTTCTATTTTTGTAAAGCCTGTGGCAGCTATGAAACTTTAAAGTGAATACTGGAAAGTCTGGTTAGTATAAAATGCTTCAGTTGCAGTATGTTAATGGCGCAATGGGGGTTAAAAGACTTCTAGCAGTGGGCAAGGGTAGGCTTTTTTCCACAGCCCACAACAGTAGATTTCTCTGGAATGTGTGAAAGAATCCTCAAAAGCTGCAAAATCTTCAGAAAGTGACAGCTTTTGGGTACGTCTTCTGGGTTGCTGTTTCCCATCGCCTGCATGCTGCTCAGAGTTACTCAGGGAAACCTGAGCGAACGCTGTTGTTGAGTATTGCACTCTTCTTCTCATTTTGAAAGGCCGAACACTCATTTCTCAAGGAATTAGGTGAGACATCTCCTGGATTTTTGTCGTTGACCTTTCCGAGAGTCAGAGCACTACACAGAGCAGTAGATCAGTGTATGGCCGGGAACAGGTCCGTGGCAGCTAGAGGATGATCAAGAGGTGCTTCAGGCACGTGCTGTGTTCCCATGTTAACTGCTGGGAGTTTATGCTTTGTACTGGGATTAAGATTCATTCAAGCATAATGATTTCCTACCATTTTTAGTCCAATTCATTCAAGACCTACTAGTAGTTAAAGCAAAACATAAATGCAGTAACTATCAGAACCCTCAAAGGAGAAATATTACATGTATTTTAGTTTTTGACCAAGCCAATGAACAATGTTAAAAAAGACTGTATTTGAACAGATAAGCATTTCTAGTTCTTATTCTGCACCTCTTAGCTCTGGGGTTTTTTTTTTATATAGGCATATATATATATATACACATTATATATATGTGTGTGCAGGTATGTGTGTGTATATATATATGTAAAAAGTCGTCATGAGCCTAAAAGACAAAATATACCCTTATTCTTCCTGTGTGATTTTGAAGGGTGGTTTTTACCCTTTTATCCATCCCGATAGATATAAGGCACTGGCTAAACACAACAATGTGTTCTGAAGCCCTTTCCAAATTCCTGTTCGTGGTTGGAAAAGAAATGATTGCTGCAGCTTACTGTGAATTTGCCATGAAAAATTTCTGAAGCTACAGGGATGAATTTTACATAACTCTTCACCTTGTTGTGGTGTAAGCAGGTATTTTGTCACTCTTATTCCAGATTTGTCCTGAGTGTTACACTGCATATTCCCAGGAGGTATCCTGAGGCAGATTGTGCTATAGAAGTATTAAATATGTACAAGCAATAGACATTTTTTAAAATGTAAATATAGTGAGCCAGTTCATTTGTAGCGTGGAGTGTGTTTGTATGTGTACACACAACTCCTGTCTGCTCCAGCTTAGCACAAAAAGCTGGGTAAAGCTCAAGAGATTGTGTTCAAGGCTTTGGGGAGAGGGAAAGGGGTTTGCATCACCCTCCATCCATTCTGCAGTCTCATAGTTTCTTTTCAGCCGCAGGTTTATTTTTTCAGTTCAGCCATTCTCCTACAGTCTGGACTAATTCTGTTTTACCATTCAACGTAATTAATTTTGCTTCCATTTGCTCTGTTTTGGATTTTTCAGTCACCTCCTGCTGCAGTGGCTGGTAATTTTGACTCTCATGCAGTGAACAGCACAATGACCATAATAACAGTGTTATACAACACTTTTTACCCATATGCATAAAACCTCTGACAAAAGTGATTAAATTTCATTGTTGCCATCTTTCTTGATGGAAAGCACAAAAAATTTAAGGGAACTCTCATCTGACAGAAAATTAGCTACACACAGAGATGGTCTGTGACTTTGCCAAAATGTTTTTGAGTTTCTGTATTTTGCTGCCAACAGTTTGTGCCCATTTCAGCTGTTCAGTGACACACTGGAACTGTGGTCTGCTTTTTCATCCCAGTGCAGGAGATGAAATCCCACCTATGGACCATGACACCTGCTTAAATATGAGTGTTTGACCCATGTTTCCCACGAAGAATGACAGCATCTCAGGTTCCATGGGATGCTATTCAGCGTTGGAGGCTGAAGCGATATACACAGGCATTCTGCAGAAGTTTCGTTCCAGGATTTCATACACAGTGGTTTTATCCTGATCAGAGCCAGAAGCTAACTCTGATCTAAAAGTAATATATTGCAATAGTATTCTATACACTTTTCTCTATTAATTTGTTCAGTGTAAACTTCTGGCCTCCACAGAATGCCTGAACGCAAAAAAATCTGCAGTTTGATTACACACTGGGTAAAGAAATACTGCCTTTTTTTCTGACCTCCTGGATTCATCTAATCCCTTCAGCGCTCTCCTGTCTGGTCTACCAGCCAGTGCATTAAATATATGACTGATTTTAAGGGCACAGAATAATTCAAGGTACAAAAGTCAGAGTTTCTTACAAAGAATTTGGTTTTTCCTTACCCAGGTGTTTAGTACTGTTTCATTCTTTCTGGAGCCAAATTTGGACTGAGATGCATGCTTTCCATCGGAAATGCAATTACTAAAGCTTAGAAGCGCTGGGGTCCAAGAATTTATTTCACTCAGTCATCTGCACTTCTAAATATACGGTAATTGCTACTCTCTGTGTATGAAATGAGAGAAAATAGAACAAATTAGAGAAATGTTACCTTCTGCAGATAGAGTATTTCTGAGGATAAGATTGTTTTAAAGGTATAACATTGTTAACAGAATTTATTTTTAATCCTCGTTTGCATCTTGGCACAGTCACAGGGCACATTTCCTATGTTTTGTACATTTATTTGAAACAGAATTAGAATAAGCTTTTTTCTTTTTTACAAATTACTGGCTTTGTAGGCTGTGTAGGTGTTTTTCAAATGCATACACCATGCTTACTTAAAAGTAATTGCATTTCAAGATAGGATATATATTATGCCCTTCCTATCAAGGTATAGTCATGTGTTACAAGCTGCCATTCTACAAATTTCCAGAGTGACATTTTATTATTGCGGATCATTTTAGGAGACCTCCTGAGAAAGTAAAATGTCTCCTCATATAACTGCCTTTTCAGGTAGAAGCATAACGGAGTGCCTTGGGACAGTAAAGACTAAAAGGATTAGCCATTAGGAGGGCTCTTATATCACCTTTATCTTCAAAGACATCCTGACAGTTTGCCCGGGCAGAAATTCTGGGCAACATTACTTTGATCTGTTGGTGGCTGTGGTTCCTGTGGCGCCAGGGCTGACAGCAGGCAACACCTACTAACCTCACACCATGGGTATGAACATTTACTGTCATCTTTGCTTCTGCTAATTTTTTGGTCGTAATGCTGTTGCCTAGTTCACATCAATAGCAGAAGTTGTTCCAGAGGGAATCAGTCATGGGAAGTGTTTGGGTAGCTTGAAGGAAGAAGTAAGAGAAGCTATTCATCATTCAATAATGCTGAAAAGGTGGTTGCTGTAGAAACCTTTTCCAGGTCTAGCAAATGTCAAGAATCAGTTTGTACCCACTGCAGCACCATAGATCAGATCGGAGATGCTCCCACACACAGGGACTCTGGAGGCCTGGCGTTCCTTTCTGGAGACACCAGAGATTTCCTGGCCATCTGCCTGATGGGGGGAGCAGCCATCCCCATCCCCATCCCCCTGTGCAGAGACTGCTGCACAGTCACAATTGCCCCATGCATATTCACAGGGACTGCTTCATCCATCAGGGCACGCTCCCCGGTGCTTTTCTCTGGTCTTGTGCTCATAGCTCATTTCAGCCTGTATGAGAAAGCTGGCTCTAGCAACTCAGAGGCAGAAGTAGCAAGGGATAAAGCGTGACTGAATGTGTTTTAGCTTGGACTGGCAGCAAAAGCCTGGGGCTGTACAGGGAGCACGGCTACCACTTGAAGGAGATCAGACTTGTTCTTCCCTGGAGCATTCACTGAGGCATCATTGAAGACCCAGCAAATCAGAGCTAAAGCTCTGAGCTCAATTGCAGGTTGATAGCAATGATGTCCTAAGCTATTGCAAAGTGTGAACAAGAGCAGGAGGTGCAGAATTTGATCGTAGCTTCATAAAGGGGCTGAGTCATAATCTAACCGAGTTCAATTCATTTCTACAGCAGAGGCGCCTTTTAAAGTAAAGATGCTCCAGCCACAAAGGGCTTTACTTATGTGCTGGTTTTGGCTGGGATAGAGTTAATTTTCTTCATAGTAGTTAGTATGGAGCTATGTTTTGGATTTGTGCTGAAAACAGTGTTGATAATACAGGGATGTTTTCGTTACTGCTGAGCAGTGCTTACACAGAGTCAAGGCCTTTTCTGCTTCTCACCCCACCCCACCAGCAAGTAGGCTGGGGGAGCACAAGAAGTTGGGAGGGGACACAGCTGGGACAGCTGACCCCAACTGACCCAAGGGATATTCCAGACCATAGGATGTCATGCTCAGCCTATAAAGCTGGGGGAAGAAGAAGGAAAGAGGGGACGTTCAGAGTGATGGTGTTTGTCTTCCCAAGTAACCACTATGCATGATGGAGCCCTGCTTTCCTGGAGATGGCTGAACACCTGCCTGCTGATGGGAAGTGGTGAATGAATTCCTTGTTTTGCTTTGCTTGTGTGTGCAGCTTTTGCTTTACCTAGTAAACTGTCTTTATCTCAACCAACAAGTTTTCTCACTTTTACTCTTCTGATTCTCTTGCCCATCCCACCAGGGGTGGGGAGTGAGCGAGCAGCTGTGTGGGGCTTAGTTGCTGGCCGCGGTTAAGTCTTGACAACTTCGTTCCCTTTGATAAGGACCTCTTAAATGCTTGCTGCTTTGGATTTCAGTCCAATTGCAGTCCATCTAGTAGAGGTGGTGCAAACTTGCTGAAATAAATGGTTTATCTCCCCAGAGCTGAGGTCTTGTGTGTGGGTTTCGTGAGTTACTTGGCACTTCTTCTGTGGGTTTCCCATTGGTAAAATGAGCTAATGTGTCCATCTCGTTCTGCTGTGCTCTTTGTGAAGGGTTCCTGGGCTTCACTGGGACAATTTGTAATAATTTGCTCTGGTTCAGTTCATCTCGGGTTTCTGCATGTAAGGTATCCTGGGTCTCTCTTGGCTGGGTAATTTGTTTCAAAATATGCTTTCTGAGACTAATGTTTCTCCCTTTCCATTCGAGATCAGTAGGATGGAGCTGCATCGTTCTTAATATAACATTGATTCTGCAGAGTGATGTTTTTGATCGTTGGGGTAAACTTCAAGATTGCTTTAGATATCCATGTTCTGAATGAAGACACAAGAATATCTCATTATTCAACCATTATGAAGTCTCTCATGTTTTCAGCTTCTATCAATACTGTTGATTTATTTTGATAAGTGTGTTAGAAGCCCAGAGCTTGGCAGGACACGTCACTGATCTCACGCAATCCATTCTGAGCATTAACATAGGAGTATCATTCACAAATCAATTTTCTCTGAACTTTAATTTGAATACCAGTGCCCCTTGAGGATCTTTCTGGGTCACTTTTATTCTCAAGCTGTACTTCAGCACTGAGTAAACTGATTAATAAATGCAGGCATCCAAATTAGCTGCGTGCCAGCTGCTGTCAGATGTAGCTATCTAGTCTGTTCAGTTTGCTGGCATACTTTTTTCTGTAAAGAGTAATACTCAGCTCTGTCTACCTTCAAAACAGTTTTCAAATTTCAGCCATTCAATCCCAGCTGCTCTGTAAGGAGGCAAGTATTCCTCTGTTATTAAGGCACACTGCCTGGGGAGAATATTTGAGGTGAAGTAGTGTCATTTAGCTAGTTGTTAGACTGTGTAGAAAAACTGTCTGCTACCTTTCTACTCAGCAGACAAACTGAGAAGTACATATCAAGAGAGCTTTAGAAAGCATCTGAGTGAAGTTAATGCCACATAGTGCTATGCAATCCATGAAAAGAATGTGATGAGGCAATTACAAATAAATGTAATATTTTATTTTGTAAAGATATGGGGGAAAGGTTAAGAGGGAGGAACGGAGCTAGAACGGTCACTTGGAGGCACTGCCAACTTAATGTTCCTTTGCTTTTAGCTACTGGTCATGGAAGACAGATGTGTGGGAACTGGCTACGGGTTTATGGAGTGTCCGGAGCCAGGGACTGCCTCGAGAGAGGTCCCACGAAAGGTTTCTTTGTCCACTCCACATGCATGTGCCCCTTACTGGTATCGTAGAGTTAACATATCCCAACGGTTTCTCAGAAATGATGGCCTAGCTTCCCAAATTATTTCCTTTTCTTTTTTCCTTTCATTTCTTTTCTCTCTATGTTTCAGATTATGCTTGGCCTTTGCCTAAACAGTTGTGCCCTATATGGATTTCCCTAGATGTGCTCTTTTCAACTGCATCTATTATGCATCTCTGTGCCATCTCTCTTGATCGGTATGTAGCAATACGCAATCCCATTGAGCACAGCCGCTTCAATTCCCGCACCAAGGCTATTATGAAAATTGCTGCAGTTTGGACCATATCCATAGGTAAGCAATGCGGCTCACGATCTTAACTGTGTCTTAATGAATAATAGCGTTACTCCAATTTTCATTTAGGATTTTTTAAGAGGATACTCAAATTAATTTACCTGGCCTGCATGCCCGAATATAATAAATGATTACTGGGAAATAGATGTCTTCCATTGCGGTTGGTCAGTGACCAAAATAAGCAGCCATTTTTCAGAATACCACCGCTTTCAATGCTGAAGCATTGCTGCTGTGTACATATCAATATGCCGATAATGACGGTAACACAGACAAATGGTACTATAAAACTGCTGTGTAAACAAAGCAGAAAACAGCATTAGCAAAGACTCTGGAAGGAAAACGCAGCCAGTACAAATGACATGTCTACACTGCAGTTAAACTCACTCAAATTCTGGTGGCGGTTTAAGTAAAGCAGCACGGAACGGAAGGCAGACTAACAGCGAGGTATTTACTGCTCTTGCGCAGGCTTTATAGCCTATGTTATACTCTGCCGCAGCTGGATTGCTGCTAGTACCAAGCTAGCAAGCTTGAAGTCATAGTAAATGAGCACTGGACATAAAAGAAGACATTTTTGTATCACTTTGATACAAAGCAATAAATACAGCAGCAGTAAAATAAGGAAGAAAAGGCAAAATGATAGCAAGATGACTCTGTAATATCAGGAATTTTATGTGAAGAAAAACATTTTAGGGGGAATTCTTTCAATGTGCTTTATAGAAGAGACATTTGGGCCAGTGTCAGAAGAATTGTACAACCACTTCCCTCTGCTGTATTGCCTTTTTTTCTTGAATAAAATGCAGTCCTACAAAGATTTAACATTTAACTTTTCTTTTATAAAGCAGTTGTCACTTTCAGTGCTGTACTGCAAGGAAAAGCATGTTTCAGGTGCTTGAACTTCTCTTGGGTTTTGCCTGCTTTGGAAGTGGAATATGATACTGGATGTCTGGGTGCTGCAGGGGCTACTTTTGAAGAAGCTTGCCATGGAAAAAGGCTATGGAAAAAGAAAAAAAAAATAGGGAAACATACCTTCTCTCCTCATGAATATAACAAGAACACCTGTTAGAAGCAAATTTTCATGTGCCATAGGCCTGCTACAGTTCCTCTAGGTAATACAGTGAAATTTCATTTGGTTTAATCAATTCATTTAAGATTTTGTTTTTAAATTATTATTTTAAACTCTCTGTGCTGCCTGTTTGGCATAGGAAAGAAAGCTGCTGAACTCAGCGCATAAGCAGTCACATGTGAACAACTTCACGCGCGGGATACTTGGGCTTGATTTGCATGGACAGTTCAGAGTTGGCGCAGAATCTGTGCCCTGTGTTGCACTGTAACGCAGAGGGAGCAGCCGGTGTACCCCCCTAGCAGAGCCATATAAATCTGTCAGCAGCAGTAAGTAGCACATTGCAAAACCTGGGCAATAAGACTGTTCTGCTTCCATTTCTGAAGCTAACTTGCACATTTTTGCCTGTGCTACCTTACATGTTCCAGACATATCCTTAGAAATTTTGGCTAGTGCTGAATGTGGCTGCCTGCACAAGCACCTTGAGGGCTGTTGTGGTTTGGATTATGCGTCCAAGGAATAAAGTAAGGCAATGAGTACTTCATGCATGGTTCACTGAGTAAGCAGACTAGTAAGCAAATCTGGGGCCTGACCAAATGGATGTAAAGACAGCCATAGACCTACCTCTTCCTGGAGTTACTGGGTGGGGAATGGGCTCAGGAAGATGGAAAATAGGAACATTATGGGCTCTACTGTCCCCCAAGGACAAAAGTACCCGAGCTAGGATAGGCAAGGTGACTTTGTGCTGCTCTAGAGTGCAAACACCTCACCCCTGCCCAGCTTTCTCAGGTGATTTTATTATTGATCCTATTATTTATAATAGGATGTGAAACAGGTAAAATAACAAACACTAAAAGCTTGGAAAGGAGATGGAATGGCACTTTTCTTTTGCAGGCACATGGCTCATCAGCCCTCACTAAGGCAATGGGTGCTGCATTTATTCCCCAGCATCCAAAAGTCTTTAGGAGGAAGCTGTGAGCAGTCACTCAGCGGGACATCTGCAGTGCACAGTGCTTTTAGGGACTGCCCCAGGTAGCGCTTCCCTCCCCAGGCTGGGAAGGGAGATATGTTACAGCTGTACCTGCGTGTACCTGCCCTCCTTTGCTGGGAGCATAGCTGAGAGGGTGTACAGCATGTCTGGACTTTGTTTATGTCTTGTTCATTCTCTTTGATGCAGATACAGCTGGTCCAGGGGAGTCTTTACTTGCATCCCTTTTTTTGAAGACACAGGCAGAACCGATACGCCCCAGAGAGTCTGTTCAGGGCACTGAAATGCCGTTGGATTTCCACCCTCCCCAGCGCATGCGATAGGGCTTACCCATTTACTTGGGCTTTCTCCAGAAGGTTGCATTAAATGGAGAAAGAAAAGTACTCTTGGTGTGTATCTAGCTTATTTTAGAGTAACTGTTTTTACTTCATAAATGAATTTAGAAATATGACAGACACAGGAATAAACTGAACGTGGAATGAAAGAGAAGGACTAGCCCAAAGTGCATTGTTGCTGTCTTCTGGCTCTTACCTACTTGTCACTTGGAAAGGCCTGATGAAATCCCATGCAATTTTCAAGAGGATGAAATAGGTTAAGTAAACTCATCTGCCCTTCAGTATTAAGTATCACAAAAGAATTTGTGCATTTCTGTACCTGATTAAGTATCAAATTCAAAGCAGCCCTTAAGTGCAGGCTGGTCAGTTTGCATTTTCTAAATCTTGCTTCAGTTGGACTGAAGAAACTTTTAAAAGTATCCCATGTAAAGAATCCTGAATTCAGTTCCTGAATCAGAATTTAAAATAGGAAGTAAAAAGCATGTAATTTATCTTAATTTAGTAGCTTTTGCATTCCGTTTTCCTGAAATGTTAATGCTGACAGCAAAACATAATAGAGGTTCTTTGCTCATTGAGCTATGAATTTGGCAGGTTGCACAAGCCTAAACCTATGATTAGGTTTTTAAGCAGGGGAACATAACAGAGTCCTCCTGTCTGTTGACAATTGCTTTATGAACGGGTCTTTTCCAAAGTCCTCTTTGTTCCAGAGTAAAGTACATCACAGCCAGTTGTCCTGTGTTTTAGCAAATGTAACCTGAGCAAGACTTTTTGTGTTCAGTTAGAGAAAAAGTGGGTGCTGTGAAGTGCTGGGCTTGTAAAAATGAGTTTTGTGATAGATAGCACTGTGCTGAGGCTGGAAATAGAAATGTAGGCAACAGAAATACCCACACAATTGAAAATGAAAATAAACTATAGATGTGAGCTTGCTGGCAGAATCTGATGTTTCAAGACTTCAGACTTTGGACAGTTACAAGTGCAAAGGTTTTCACGAGTAATATGTGGACTTAACCATCTCACCGGACTACCTGTATCCTGCTCTGAGGAAGGTGGCTTTGGGCCACCCTGGCCAGGAGAGGAGATCCCCATGCAGCTCTCAGCAGGAGTGATGAGGAGCTAGGCAAACTCTAAATGCACACCGTATAATGCAGGAGAAAGTGTTAACTGGGTAATATTAGTATAAAAAAAAATTACACTGGAAATGTGAATGAAAGAACTTCAGTGATGTGGAAGAGTGCATAAACATTGCTTCTGATATGAAAATAAGTAAAACATTTTAATTCTGAAGCTCCTCGTTGCCCAGCTGTGTGCCTGCTAGCACAAAAGGGGTTTTCCTCTGCTTCCCAGAAAGTTCAAGGTTTGGTCATTTACTAGAGAGCGCCAAAATTACACATGCTACCAATTTCCCAGCTCACAGTTTTACATCCTTAGTAACAGTGTAAATTCAATTTACTTAAGTGACTGAGATAAGGCCACCCTTTAAATTCTGCTCTTTGTATCAGTGCCATAAGCAGACCCCACATGTCTTTTGTTTGTTTGTTTGAAAACAGAATAAGTGACAAAAAAAGGAAATGCACTGTTGAATTACAGTAATACCATGATATGTGTTTCTTTTCATTCTCTCTCTGACTCACTAAAGATATTATAATTTTGATTTCAGGTAGATATCCAGGGTTTGTATATATAATAAACCATTCAAGTTTAAAAACGAATTTTACATCCCCATTTAACTTTCGTACTATTTCATTGTTTTATTGAGGAGATCTATTTATAGAAGTATGAAAGACATGTGCTGCAAGGAGCAGTAAATGCTTATCTCAGATTAAGTGACCTTATGTCTAACAGCTTTTTGCTTCTGCCCTGAGTGTTCCTCTCTCACACAGGCTGAGCAGCCCCCTGCATCCAAGCTGTCCTAATGATGTCCTTAAAGAGCCTCCAGGTATCAGTTAAACCGTCCCCTATCTCACTGGGGATAATTCCAGTGGGAAATGATACTCAGCTTGAGGAATGTGCTTGGAATGGCACCACTGATATTAAAAGGAATTGTAGCTTCCCTAAAGGCTAAGAGGAGGTTGTGCATGGAGGTAAAGGGGGACTGGAGTAATTCACGTAGCTTCCCTTGGGTCATGGTTTTAGAGCATGTTTAGTGTTTTGGTCTGCATTTCTGCCCATAGGTGTGTCTCTGGGATCAGTGACTTTCTCAGCGAGGCATTTGTTTGTTCCCATGGCGTGCTTGCTGATGAGATGTGTTTGCTCCTGAGCACTCTCCGTTCAGTGTGGGGCAGTAGTTGCTCCTGACAGACTGTGCGTTGGGATAGGAGCACACACCCATGAATTTCTTGGCAGGCTTCAGGCTCTGGTTAGCAAACAAACTTTTGGACATGTTTCTTGGAAAAAAATGGCAAAAACACTGCTAATGGAGAAGACAACAAATGGAAGGTCAGAATGTGTTACCAGAATTTTGCTCAAACATTTCCCACCGAGCAGGCTGGTTCTGTTTGTGGCTCATCGTTTGGAGACAAGGAAGCAGTGTTAAGACAACTATCACTGGCAAAGCAAAGGTTAGACAGGCACCCTTCACCTCCTGGAAAAGTGTACAAATTCCTGATTATGAGCACTGCTTTGGTAGAAGGACAGTAACACTATTGCTGAGAAAAATGGTTGCATGTTAGTAAAGCCTAAGACAGGTAGCATTAGTTTCTCTCCAGATTTGGGAGAAATTTGTATTAATGTATTTTTGTCTTTTTATGTTTGACATTAAATGTCTGACAGTGTATGTTTGACTGAAATTCTTCCCTTGCGAGCATGAGGGCTCGTAGTTGATGATTTTGGTAGGCAGAGGCACTGCAGTGGTGGCAATCCTGATAGTTTTTGTTAGCCTCAAGTTAGCGCAGAGGTGGCATTAACATTGCAAGCCAGGCTGCTACTTGCTTCTGGTGGAGCAGTAGGGCAGGTTTGTGCTCACAAAACTTTTTCTGGCCTATCTTCTGGTCGTGGGTGATACAGAAACCCTTGCTTTACAGCCTAGAGGCATGACACTAAGGCTTCATCTGCCTCTGTTTCCCATTCGTTTGAATACACGGTTATTTTCTCTAAAGACATTCTTTTGCCTGAGTGTTTGTACTGTGATTCCCAAGAGGGGCATTGATCTCCCTGCCACATCAGCAAGAGTTATCAGGGTGAGGAAGACCACAACAGTTGATAACAAGCTGAGTTCGTAGCAAGGGAACTACCTAGGGATTTCAGGCACAGGTACCTGGATTGGTTTGATTTTGTCATCAGATGTCAGTGAAATATTTTGCCTGGGACAGCAGCAGATGGTGATAGTCTGTGAAGTGTTTTGCACAGAAGATGGATTGACCATCCTACCACATCCATTCCCAAGGGGCAAGGGAGATGCCGGTGCCTCCTGTTTGAGGCTACTGACCATCAGTTCAGGCATCACTGTTTGATGTCTTGGGGAAGCCCAGCCCTGGTAGCAGGTATGCTGTGAGCAGGAGCAGGAGCCCCATCCCCCTGGGTTCAAATGCACCATTGGAAACAAGTGAATGAGCAAACCAAGATAAGTAATTTAGGAAAACAGAAGAGCGGGTGGGAAAATAATTTATTTCTTCTGTCTTTTACTGGCATTTGCTGGTTTTCCATCTGGGCTCAGGTTGTTCAGTGCTCTCACAAGGTTTAAGTAAAGGTCAGCAGCTTGTTCAGGCACAGTCAGTAATTACATTCATCTGTTTGCAGTTGTGCTTGCTGTGGGCAGGGAGATCCTTCAAAGTTCAGCCCCCTTTTATCTTTGCCTTTAAACCAATACAAGGCTGGGACTGTTGTTTTATTAGAACAGTTATATAAAACTAGACCTAATCCAACCCTGAAGGTGCATTGTTGCTGTATTAGCACATAAAATGCATTCCAGTTAGTCTGCTGACATATGGGGAATATATGGAATTTTTGTGGTTTTGAACACTACAGAAGCCCACATTCTTCGATTTGCCTCTGAAGAGCTTTGCTTCCTAAAACCGGTGCCTTTTCTTTCACAATGCAAGTCAGGAGGCTACTGTCTGTTGGGGTTTACTTCCCTCTGTCTGTTAGTTATTATTAGAGAAATGTGCAGGCACTTTGCCAGACACTTCTGTTAAGAAACCAAACAGATTGGTTTTAGTTTTTTTCCCTTTTCTGAGAGGGTTAGGTTCCTATTTCCTCTAACAGACTTTAATGCTAATGCATAGTTATAGCAGCTGCTAACACTCAGGTGAACGTCTCTTAAAGTTGTAACCCACGTTTATTTTCCATAATAATAAATATGATGTTAAAGATATGGATTTAAACACGCAGTGTTTATCATGGACAGCAGTGTTCTTGGGTTTGCTGCATAGACTGCTTTTGTGGCCACCATAGGCTTGTTTGGCACACAGCAATTTCTCTCTGCTTTTTTTTTTTTTAAATTGTGTGTAAATGCCAGAAGGATGGTAGTGAGGTCCAAAGCCCACCTGCATCAGCAGAGCCTTTGCCATGGACCACAGCGGACTTTGAATCCAGCACTGACATCAGGAGAGGTGGTCCCTGGCATTCCCAAGCTTATGTACCTGCAGCAAAATGTGACCCCTCTTGTGTTCAGGCCTGAGAATCCCACACACGGAAAGACAGAGTAAACCCATACACAGGCCTCTGTTTTCTTTAGTGAGGTTGCTGTCCCTGGAGGACATTATATCTTCTTGTATAAGAATGTTGTGAGAAAGAATGGAAATTACTTCCTTTCTTAGTGAAAATAACCATCAAAGACTCCATCTTTCCAGTAATCTCTATCAGTCTCATGGGCTTTCACAGAAGAAAACAGGATATTAAACACAAAACCATTATTGTTTTTCATTTAAGTCTAAATTCTGTGAATGTCAATTTAGACTTTTTAGCCAGCTTTTTTTTCTGGAGCAAGACAGTAAATGTTTTACAAAGCTGTATTTGTAGGTATTTGGGGTTTGTTTTATTAATTGAGAATCTGTGAAGAGCATCTGTTACTCTGTGTCCATGGCATCATCTCAGCCCCATTTGGTGAACCATTCTGCTGGCTTAAGAAGATCTTTAAAGCTGACAAGAAGCAGCTAGGACAACAACTGTAATTGGATTTGTGATCCAGAGGATCTCCCTCTGTCTTGCTTCCCGCTAATCTGTCAGACAGAAGCGAAAAAATCACATTCATCTTCTCCTTTGTGAACTGCTGTGGTGAATAAGGACGTCCTGCTCCAGCTGCTGACTGGCAGAAGGTTGCACAGAGCTCCCAGTGTTGAGTCTAGCAGGGACATGGTTCATGGTTTGCTGGCTGGTGGTGGCTGGTTGTCTCTTCTTACTGGGGCAAAACCAGTTGCCCTAGGCACTGCTCAGACATCAAGCAAGAGGACCAAGTTTGCTCTGAAGAGCAAAGAGTGATATGCAATAAGCTCGCAAAACTTTTACCTTGCAAGTTTTTGGAGCAACGCCACCTCTCTTTGGGAATTTGCTGCTGCCTTAGTTAGAAAGGGTTATTTGACGCAACTGGAAAACGCTTCTGAGGCTGGAGACCTCAGCTTACGAAATCAGCCTGACGTTTGTTGATGAAGAGTGTGACAGCTCAGTTGCAAGGCAAAAACTCATTAAATGCTCTGCACTGGGGCTTGGAGAGCTGAACAGCAGTAAGACTGGACAGCAGTAGGCTTCGGAGCCTCTTGCCTGATTTAATACTCACTGTCCTTGTGCTGGTGTAGTGAGTTTGGCTTTCTCTGACCAACTGACCTTAGTTCTTAAATTATGAACAGTTACAACTGCAGTGTTAGTATTGTGGGTTGCTTGATTCAAGTGGAGTTGAATGCCTTCTCTGTGCTTGTTCAAACAGCTGAACTCAAGTAAGGCAGGCATTCATGCTTACTCATGTTCAGGTGCCATGGGAATGATTAGTGATAAGCACAGCGTGTACTGATCAGGGTAACCCTACTGAAATCAGGGCCAGGGTGTGAGCTGTGTCTGCAAGCAGATATTTGTGCATTTGGGATTGTGGCAGTAGCAATTTTGCAGTAATCCCCCATGAAGGAAGCCCCTCTGGGGTGTCTGAGACCTTCCACACTTCACTTCTCACTAGTGGGGTGATGTAGAATTAGTCCCTGTTGCCCAAGTTGTGTAACAGACTTAGTTCCCTTCAGGGCTGGATTGTGGAGTAGATCAGTGGTAAATCTCATATTAAAGAATATGTTACAAAAGAGAAGTGTGAGGCAGAAGAAAGCATTTGAGATGAGGGTAATGCTGCCCATTCAGCAGTGCTGTAGGCTAGCTAGCAGCTGAATGAATGTGTGTTGGCAGCTCCTCCGAGGGCATCCTTCTTCCTACTGCTGTTAACGACGGGATTTTCCTGGATTGGAGGAAAGAGCAAACAAAGACCTGGTGCTCTCTCTCTTCTGTGCTTTCTCAGCTTGAAATCCCACTTTGTTATGAGAGAGGCGAGGGACACTTTTCCATTACAGCAGCTACCTCCTCATTCCCTATCATCAATGCTGAGGTATCTCATGCTCATGCAGAGTTTTAGGCTGCCATCAGTGCTCTTGATTTGTATATTCATTATATCCCACAACTAGGTTATTCTTCCCAAATGTACTTTATGTGTGTGACCATGAAGATATCCTGAAACTTCATCTCATTTCCCTTGGCTAAAGCAATAACACAAAATTCAATTATGACTATTTCATGAATGAACCTTTATTCATTTTGGAGTTTTATTTCAAAGGGTATGTGTTATAGAGGGCTCTAAAGCATAAAATTATCCATGCAGATATAATCCCAGTGTAATGCCACTGATCTAATGAAGATCTCTTCTTTGTGCAAAGACTGCTCTGTCCACCTCCCACCACTTGCTGAATGTCTGTGGTTTGATTGAGCCAAGGCATTAGAAAGATGTCTTTAACAATCAAGAGTCAATGGCTTGATGGGATGAAGGTTATTGCAGTCACAGGGATTTGGCACAGGCAAGGTAACAGGGGTTAACATATCAGAAAGGAGGCAAGTGTAAACCGATAAACATTATCATGTAGAGGGAAAGAAGACCGAATCCTGGAACTATCATTTGGGCTAAGGAATCACAGAAGGCATTTATAATCATTACTTTTCAGAAGAAATTCCTTCACTAGATTACTGGCAAATGGTAATTTTATGGTAATGATATATTGCAGATGTATTCTCCAGAACCCTGGAAAACACTTGCCTAGAGTGGGAAAAATGCCCTGGTTAATCTCTTCAGCATGTTACTCTTTCTGTTTAGAAATTCAGAGTCCCACAGGATTAGTTCTAGGACCTGTGCTATTCACAGCAACCCCAAAAAAGCAATCCAGACACAACAGTGGCCTCCGCATTGGTTATTTCTTGCATGAAGGAGCTAAGGAAGGAAATGGCCAGCCCCACAGACATGTCTGCAGAGTGAGTGCTCACTGACAGCCAGGCGGCCAGAGGGTAGGAAGCGAAGAACAAAAGACATTCTGCTGCACTCTAAATGCTGGGATGTGCAGGTTTTTTCCCTTCTTTAAAAGGACAGAGAGGAGTTTGAAAAGAAATGGAGAAAGATAATCAAAGGCATAAAATGAGTTTGGCATGAGGAGAGAGAGTAAATAGGATATCATTCTTCAGTTCCAAAAGAGATGTCAGACAATAGGGGTGATAAAGGTCTATAAAATCACTGAGAAGGTGGAAAAGGTGACCAGAGAGTGATTATTCACTGTTTCTCACAGTAGAGGAACTGAGGGGAGTCAAAGGAAATTATCAGGCAGCAAATTTTAAATGAGCAAGAAACACTTTGTTCACATGACAAAGATAGGTTGTGGAACTGAATGCCACTGAGTATTGTAGAGTTATAAATGAGATCAAGAATTTACAGAAGATAGGTCTCAAAGGTTATTTTAAAAACGAGGTGTGGATCCAACTTCTCGCTGTGGAATTCTCTAAGCTATAATGCCAACAGCTGCCCCATTTTGTACCATGGCCCTAAACTTCTGGTACCTGCCAAGGACACAAGACAGGGCTAGATGAACCCATGATGGTCCAACTAGATCTGGCCCACCATGTCTTTGCCATGTTCTCACACATAGGTTGTGGTATTCCAAAATATGTTGTTGCTTTTGTTGGTTTTGGCTGTGTCTAGACAGATTTCTTTGGAAGGTTTTGGGTCTGACCTGGTGTGGGACTGAGCTCCACAGATCAAGGTACAAAGTTTGGATCTCAGTACACATGAAAAATATTCCAGTGAGATCCAGTACTCTGGCATGAGTCCTGTATTCCCTCTTCTTTCTGTCCCCACAGTAAATTGCTGATGACTTTCACAAGCTAGAATAGAGCTGGTATGCAGATACATATTCCTTAGAGGAAAACAGTGTTGGAGGACATTAAGTAAATGCATCTGAATTACAGCTATTCAAAATGCTTTCATTCTTTCATTCCTTCACTCTGAGGGACAAGCCAGCGGCTAGCCGTGTGTGCAGACTACTATGTGCAGTCCTGGACAGTCATGCTCCGGGCTTGACATGCTGTCTGCTCTGCCTGTGTGCCAAACAGCATGGACATATAGCCGTCTGCAGAGATCCTCCATGCAGGACTCCTGCTTCTGCTTCAGGAAGGCCTGATGTCCTGAAATCCTGGACTAACAAGCTGTGCTAGATGATGCTGAAGAGGAAAAGGGATGCAGTGTTCTTAATCTCACTAGTCTGCCCTTAAGTCCAGGATACAAGAGAAACTGCCTTGGCAAGTGCAGTGATTCCCGAGGCTTGTTAGTCTGCTTAGTGCTTAGGAGTAGCTGGAAGCTGTGCTCTAGTTATTATTATTATAATTGAGTCATTTAAAGTTTCCTTCCTGTCAGCCAGAGGGTTTGTAGCTGGGGTTCTGATTTCAGACTGTCATGTCAATCTGATTACCATTTTAGTTACACCTTTCTACTTTCATGTTGTCTGTTGTTCCAGTTTTTAGCCCTGTATTCAAGATAGAGGGATAGGAATCAGGCAGCCTTTTCATTTGACTCTGTAATTGCCGCCTCTAAGAATTCAAGCAAGACTGTCTCTATGGTACTTTTAAGTTTCACCCTGCTTGTGGATGAAATGCCTGGGCAGGCAGAGCTTGCAGAGACCACCGTCTGCTTGCACTAAAGTAGCTGATAAGGACCCAGAAAGCCAGGAGCTTTTCTTCCATGGGTCCGTGATGCCATGGAAAAAGTGGCCATTTTTCTATCAGGATTATTTTAATGTCTTTAAGAAACTTGCTTCTAAATCTTTATAGCTGTAATTCTTTTGCATTTTGATAATTTTCCTCTCTAAAATTTGCTACTATCTACCCTATGTCAGTGATTTCAACACCCCCCCCACCAACTGGCAGGCATGGAGTGGCCAGGTGGAACAGAGCAGGATAATGACTGCCCTTTCTACACCAACAAATTGCAATTAATGCTAGAAAAAGAACTTAATAAAGGAGTTACACTGCATTTGCTGTGTCAGCTGTGGAGTGCAGGAAAGCTGCAGTTGTTCCCAGCCGAGAGTGTTCATGCCCTGGAGCTGCACTCCCAGGAGTGTTGTTACGTGAGGTTTTCCCTTCCATCTGGGAGTAGGAACTTCTCTTTCGAACCGCTTTAGGCAGCAGGCTGAATGCATGCAGGACCTGCATCATCTCTGCTGCCTCTTTGGAGCCCTGTCCATCCAGGTAACAGTCTCTTTTTTGGTCTCCTTCTTCTAGGGATATCTATGCCCATTCCGGTCATTGGTTTGCAGGATGACTCCAGAGTGTTCGTAAATGGGACCTGTGTCCTCAATGATGAGAACTTCGTCCTCATTGGATCCTTCATGGCGTTCTTCATCCCTCTCATCATCATGGTGATCACGTATTGCCTGACTGTCCAGGTGCTGCAGAGACAGGCAACGGTGTTCATGTGTGGAGAGGTGCCCAAGCAGAGGAGGAGCAGCGTAAACTGCCTCAAGAAGGAAAACAACACAGAGAACATTTCAATGCTTCACAATCATGAGGGAGCATCTCACTTGAACTCTCCTGTAAATAAGGAGGCAGTGCTTTTTCGGAAAGGAACTATGCAGTCCATCAACAACGAGCGAAGAGCCTCCAAGGTCCTGGGCATTGTCTTCTTTTTGTTCCTCATCATGTGGTGCCCATTTTTCATCACTAATGTCATGTCTGTCCTTTGCAAGGAAGCCTGTGATAAAGCCCTCTTGAGTGAACTCCTTGATGTGTTTGTTTGGGTGGGGTATGTTTGCTCTGGGATTAATCCCCTCGTGTACACACTCTTCAACAAAACATACCGCAGGGCTTTTTCCAATTACATCCGTTGCCAATACAAGACCAGTAAAAAATCAGCGCTGCGGCAGAATCAGTGTCTGAATGTTGCTTCAACAGCTTTATATGGGAAAGATCTGACTTTAACTAGTTATCGAAATGGCAATGAACTCAATAGCATGGAACTAGATGAAGTTGAGGAGGGCCTTGAAATGCAACCAGGGACTTCAGAGCTCTCCATAAACAGCTGTAATGTTGTAAGTGAAAGAGTGAGCTGTGTGTAAAGGTGGCTCACACAGCCTTTTGCTACAGTTTATCTGTAGCCAAAATATATTGTGTAAAAATGTTAAGTGTTGGTCAAAGGACAATGTAAATATTGCATTCTGAACAAAGCTTTTTTTTTTTTTTAAAGAAAAAAAAGAGTTGTCTTTCCAGTCCAGTACTTAAAATCATATATATTAATATACTGCAGTGAAGTTTAAGGTTCTATATTTACTGTTAATACTAGATCAGAACTATTATTTACTTTGCATATGTCATGGACAAAATGTTTGAATTCTTCTTCCAGTGCATGAACAAAAATGCTGAATATTTATCTCAGGTGGCATTTGCTGGAGTCCAGAATGGCACGTTAATAGTTATATATCAAATACATGCTATTAGACTTGGTCAGTATAACTTTCTTTTTCAAGTTGACAGTAAATATATACTTTAAATCCTCACCCCTATTTGTGCCGTGTAAAGACTGTACAGAAACCTGGCAGAGAGACATCATGAAAGCATAGCAGCTGTGCAGGCACCTGGCCAGACATGTCCTCTTACGGGTAGTGGCTTGCTGCCATACTGGGGCAATCTTGCACTTCAAGGGACCTCTGTTAAATTTTAAATCCCTCTCAAATCCTGCTGTTTTCTTTCCATTCCCCAGGAGGCTCCGGCTCCCCTAAGGAAGGTGGGGAATGCAGTTCTGGTGTGGTTTTGCGATCCTGGCTGGGATCACTTGCACACTTGGAGAAGAAGCATGAGAAACAAAGCGAACGCCAGTTATCTGCTTCAACCATTTTATAAATGGAGGGCCTCAGATTTATAAAAAGCCCTCCTTTGGTCTTGTAGATAATCATCAGCTCTGGGATGGAGCAAGCTGTGCTCAGTGTGGATGGCACTGCCTTCACAGATTGCTTGGATGATCAGGGTCTTTGGTTGACCTGGAGAAGAGCTCTCTGGCTTTGTAAGGGCTCTTGTCTTCTCAGTCCTCACATCTATTTATTCCTTAGCTTGTTTAGCATTTGCTTTTGTTTTTCAACATCCTGGGACTTGCAGTGCTGGTGATAAAACACTGCTTTGGGTGTAGAGCAGAAGCTGCTCTGTGTGTGATGCTGGTCGGGTCAGGCTGTGAGGTACAGGGTACACCTCCCTGGAGTATGCTGGGAGAGAGGCATAAACGAGGATCCCTGCTCATTTCCCCTGCCTCAGGAGGAGGTGGGCAGAGCTGGACAGAGCATGTGACTGGAATCATTTGCTGGTGATGTGGTTTAAAAGCAAACGATTACCAGGGACAGGAAGGAAGCAGACCTCAAGCTAGTCTACATGGAAGATTAATCTGGATTAACTTTTTAATTTTATTTATTCCATTTCACTCCCAAAGTCAATTATAGTATATCATATTAACACCGCTTACATCTTAATGAAAGCACCCACATTGAGATTTAATACAGTTTAAGTAATCTGCTTTTAATTCACAGCATGTATAATTTGAATTAATTTTCCTCTGTGTTCCTGTGTAGACAAACCCTCCAGGGCATCGTGTCTTTCTGGCAGTGTGCCTCTGGGGTGATGCCGCTCATGCAATTTTCCTTGTGTAGAGTGTTGCCTAATGCCAGATATCACCCATAAGGTTTTTACATCTTCATTTAACTAATGCACAAATGCTGCGGTGCCCATCTAACATGGATGCATTTAGCATCACTGACAGCCTCTGGCTATGAAAATCCTTAGAACTGAAAAGCTTACACTAGGCATGGATAAATTGCATTTTACTAACATGAACTGCTTATACTCTAAGCTTGCTGTGTTCATCCCATCAAAATTAACTTGTAGAAGAAATGGAAAATTCTGCTAGTGCTTTAGCATAACATTGTGCTGTTGCATTGCCGTGTACAGCAACAACCTCGCTGAGGCCACTACCGAAACACAACATACGGGTTGCATCTGCTGCTGTGTTGCACCCGGCTTGATGTGTTGAAGTTGATGGTCCTCTCTTCTCCCTCGTCCCCTCCTGGGAAAAACCCATAGTACTTCCATGCAGGCAGGCGAGGTATCCCGGTGTGGAGTGTAGCTTACTGCTTGCAGAAGGCAGCAGAGATGCACCATGTGCCAGCCTGCTGATACCACCATGGGCTTGAATGCTCAGGAATGCACTTGCCTCTCCAAAAAGGTCTGGTAACCAGTAGGAAAAGGACTGGCCAGAGACACAAACTTGTGCCTTCAGTGACTTCCCTTTGCTCTGAGTCAAATTTGTTTATCTCAAACAGTACAGAAAGATCACATTGCTTTTTAAGTTCTTTTTTTTCCTTGCGTGAATTCATAGCACATCTTTTCCGAACACGTATATGTGTGTGTATATATATGTGTGAGTATGTACATATATATACATATATACATATTTAAAAGCCAACCACAGACTTTGAAAGCATTTAGCAATAAGTTGAATTACAGTAGCTTCTAGCATATGTGTGAATAGCTCATTTTCCACAGCATCCTCAAACTCCATGTAAGTCCACACACAGGCATTCTCTTCATATAGGAGCCTTCATGTCTTATCTTTGCTGGTTCTGTTGTATGGGCAAAAAGAGAACCTACTATATTTGGATGTAAATAATGGGAATTGAACAGAGAATTTACAGAATTTTTATAAATGTTTTTAAAAAATCCAGCACCAGAACTGTAAATATGTCAACTGTGGCTACTCAGCTGGACCCATTCTGATGTATGTCACTTGTTTGGATAAACAAGGGGACTGCCTTACAGCGCCTGCGTTCTCTCCCGGCCAGCGGGTGATCACATTTTTGTGAATGGTTAAATACTGTCACTTACCCAACTTCCTTTGGGTCATTCACATCAGGGTTTTGTGATGCTGCTATTTATTTATTAAAGAGAGTTTGTTGGTTTAATCACTCTTAATTTTTTTTCATGGTCTATCAGAAAATAAATAAATGAACGTGCCCTCTCTTTCTTTCATCTGTCCCCAATTAAAACCTTTCCTGAGTGAAAAACATGTCCTGACCAAAAGATAAAACAACAACAAAAAATGAGGATAAGGATGAGGATAACTTTTCGTTTCTCCTCCCACACTTCAAGTATGACCTGCAGTTGCTTCATCACAGAAATTAGTGTCAGCAGATACCCCAACACTTCCAACCCCAAAACTTGTTAAATACGAAGACAGTGATAAACTATTCCCCCTCTTCTCCTTGCTCCCTCCAGGAATAACTGTTAAAAATGACTTTTTAAAAATTACCTCAATTTGAAGAATGGTTTTAGTTCTCTGCAACTTAACCAAAGTCAGGTTGTCCCCACAGCAGCTTTGTTTCTCCTGAGCTGTAGCCATCAACCACGGCGGTGCCTCAAGAAGCCCTGCCCTGGGGCTGTCTGATGGGAGTACCCGCTGGACGTTTTGTGTAAGTCCTCAAACCTCGGCTCAGGTATGGTTTTGTCTTACGAATAGCATGTGTGGTGGTGTTTTGTTTTGAGTTTGGACTGAACAAGTGAATATAGTTCCCTGGAAATGGTGCTGTAGGCTGAAACATGTTGGTTGCTTTGTTTCCCAAACAGATGGGAGATGTGCAGGCAGGCTGCCTGCGAGACGAGCATGCATGTAGAGGCTCTGACTCAGCAGACAGACCACCCTGTTTGACTTGCATCAGGGAGTCGACTTGTGGGGTCAGCCCCTGAACTAGCGCCTTCCTGAGCTGTAGGGGCTTGCAGCCTTCCCCACCAGAGGCCAGAAGCAAGGCTGGCCGCATTTGATCAGGCACAAAGCCTTGTGGCTGAGGAACCTGGCTTCCAGACCTGAGCTGGCTCATCTACATCTGTGACATATTGCCCCACGCAGCCAAGTCTGGGGTGCGGCATCCACGAAGTCAGCCACGGTGGCTTGGGGATCTCTGAGGGCCTCAAAGGCTGTCCTTTGAGGACAAGGGCCTGCTCCTTCAGTCCTGTGCTCGCTGAAGATAAGAGCAGGTACCCAGAGTCTGTGGCATTTGGGAGGCAATACAGTTCATAGCCAATGCTGAGGAGCCTCAAGACATCCCACCTCACCATGGCTCTCCTTGTTTTAATGACTTGTGAGTCAGCAGTAGTTTTTATCTGAGTGATAATTTAAAGATGCTAATGTTAGGTGATGTGTGAGTAGTCAGTGTGAACAGTGTGGTTAGTGCCTTTTTCTCTGTAGACACTCACGTCAACCATTAGTGCCTTTCTTCTGAACCGCCCTACAAAGAGGTTCATCACTGGCATGGAGCACAGCCAGTGCTCTTCCCTTCCAAGTCAGCAGGCTGACTGCAGTCATCTGATGTGCTGGAGCCATGAGGGCCCTGGATATGGAGAGCCAAATTCCAAAGGAAAAACATATTTTAAGAAAAAAAGCAAACCACAAGCAGCTCTTCAGAAATAGCTTTGAGCTAATGAAGGGTGTCTGATATTCTTGCAGACAAATTATGCTAATCTGGCATTCCAAAAGCAGCGTCCATCATGTGATAAAGATGCAGATGTCTCTTGGATGGGTTTCCTCCCTGGGTCACGGTATCATTAGGATAGCTATATGCCAAGCCAAGAACTGCATGTGGCTTTGTCTCCATTTCGGACTGGGGCAGAAAGGCATCAGAAGCTTTTTCCTGGGAAAAAGCATACAAAGACCACCAAGCCTTGGGCAGGTGCAGCAAAAGAACAGAGATAGACAGATGTACGCACACATCTGCACACACGAACACACACATCCCAGAGTCCCCAGAGAGCAACAGGAGATGTCATCATGCTTCAGTCTTCCCTTGAAAAAATGGGAATAGCTGAACAGCTGGCGAGGAAACCTGTGATGGGGAGTTCAAATGCAGCTGTAGGTGTCACTGTGAAATGTGGGCTGTTCTAGTGATAATGTAGTGGTGGGTGTGCATGTACCAAAAAATGCTCTGTTTTTTTATTTTTAACTATGAAGTTGTTATTGACTGTTCTGCCTCTCCCTCATTTTCTTTTAAGTCTCAGGTCTTCTGCTTGTTTGCTTTTACCCACACTGGAACTTGTGCTCTGAAGCTGTCAGAAGTTGACAAAATACCTGTGATGTGTCATTCCCTCTCCGCTGTGCAGGGATGCTGCGATCCCATAACAACATGGAGGTGGAGAGTCTTCAGGTGAGTGATTTTAGATATGTATGAGACAGATAATCAATGCAGCAAGGCATGCCTGCCGATTAAAGAACTACACCAGAAGATCTTTAACAAACAGTCAAGTGCATGAGCTACACGCAGAAAAATTTTGCTTAAAACTGTCCTAAACCATGGGTTCTGCTGACGGCAGGAGGGTATGTTGGCACATCGGGAGGGAGCCTGGCAGCGCAGGGTGCCCTGGGCTGCAGGCTGCTCCGCGCAGCCCTCCCACACACTCCCTCCAGGAGGGTGCTTGTTGTTACAACCGGGCACACCATGTCCTGGCACAGTGCCCAGCAGGATTTACTCCACTCTGTGCTGAGCAGTGCAACTGCCGAAAAGGTTGCAAAAGCCTGGCCTCCTGGGCCACAACTTCAAAGATTTGGGGAGGGGCCTAGCGAGTGGGTAAGGGTCTAGCAGCGACCAAAGTCCAATAACTCTGATTGCTCTGGGGTGGTGAAAGGAAGAGAATTATACAGACTGCTCACAGCAGCCAATGGGTGAAAAATTATTGTGGAAAATTGAGACTGTGAAGCAATCCTTGTTACGTATTACATCTCTCAAGAATGTTGCCTTATGTTCTGCTTCCCCCCAAAATGAAGGATCTCTTAGCATATAAATACAATTTCCCCAGCAGTTTACGGGGTGAATGGCTGCTGCTTTGTCACTCCAGTGGGCTACTAACTCTTAGGTGTTAGGTGACTTGAAAAATGAATCATGCAGCATCACACAGGGGCATGTTAAATCCACTGTTCCGAACTTTCCTGTGCTTGAATCATAATTAGTTCAACAAATAGGATAAATTAATGTTTAATTAAAATACAGCCTAATTATCCAACATATGTTTTTAATGGGATCTAATTGTGGCATTTTGAGTTATTTGAATTGCTTATACACTAAAAACGATCTGTAGGCTGGTGCCTGTTAGACCACTGCCTGGTTGCATTTTTTAAAATTCAGAGCAGTTTTACATTTGTGTGTGCTGCTTATGTTAGTGTCTCCTCCTGCAGAAGAACAGGCGGGTGCTGGTGACGGATGCTTATCAAAGCCACTGAAGATTTTAATCAGGGTCCTTTTCCCTGACTGAAGGCTAGAACAGCTCTTATGCAACTTTTGGGGGAGGAAGACTTCAGTGCCTCTCCTGCAGAGCCCACATTTGCCAAAGATCGTGATACTGCTCAAAGCAAAAGGTAAGTGCAAATGCGCAGCTGACATCTCAGCTGTGTCACAGGTTCCTCCCCTGTAGGCACCAATAGTTCATGTCCCAAAATGTCTTCAGAGAGGATCCACAGGTCGCAGTGACTGACCTATGAAGCCGTGACAATGTTCAGCCCCCTCAGCTAAGTACTCCCCCTTCTTTTTGCAGCGCAGCCACAAGGCTGGCACACAAGTGAGCTAACCCTCAAATAAGCGTTTGGTCTATCTTGTACATTTTCTAGGTGTTGCTGAAGAGAAAACTGCCTGCATCCTCTACCAGGCTGTCCTATGACAGCATTTAGCAAAGTGGCGGGATGCGTTACTGACTCCATGCAACAAAGCAGCTGATGCAGCAAACCATGGTGAACAAATGGTGTTTTTCCTTAGCCAGATCTTTACTCCTTGAGGGTAAATGAACGTGATTGCCTGTTGCGCTGTAGTTAGTTGGCACTTCTGCTTTAAAAAAATAGGTGGGACTATGTGTTGGACCTGAGCAGCAGCCCCAGTAATAGGCACGGTGGGGGGACACAAGTCCAGGCAGGGGCATAGAGAACCCTTTTAATGAGAAGAGGTTAGAAAGCTTGGCTTGTTCCTCCTAGCAGCCAAAGATGGGTGAAGAAAGCTCTCCATCAGGACATCAGGGAGTGCTTGTTCTGACTAAGCAGGGAGAGGAGCTATTTAGGCTAGAGGAAAACTTTGGTATACAAAAAGGGCCAGAAATAAACTAGAAATTAGACGCAGGTTTCTAACAAGTGGAGTATTCCAGGTCTGGGACTGCACTTTCTGGTGAGGCAGCAGTAACGGCAACCAAAAAGCTTATTGAGGGCTCAGCTCTTGCATTCATGCAGGAATTTATGCTACAGGGGTACAGCGGGAGGGCCCAGCTCAGCCCTTATGTCCTCAGCCTCCTGTCTGACAGGGCTCCGGCACCAAGCCA
Source organism: Harpia harpyja (assembly GCF_026419915.1). Lineage (NCBI taxonomy): Eukaryota > Metazoa > Chordata > Aves > Accipitriformes > Accipitridae > Harpia > Harpia harpyja. Next base: position 15,931,564 of record NC_068957.1, read on the forward strand.
GCCATCTGCACGGCAGCACTTCTGACCTCCCCAGCGATGTGTCCCAAAGCGTGGGAGGAAAAAACATCTTGAAGCAAGAACACTGTTTTTGTGCTACAGTCCTTCAAAGTCCTAGCAAAGCTATGAAAAATGCCACAATTTTGGAGGAAGGCAGGCGAGGCCATGTCAAGTCAGTACATCTCCTGCAAGTAGGACAATATGAAGTGAAGGGATCGTGAAGGCTGTGTGTTCCCAGCCCTGAGCCAGCCCCAAATTGTATGAAGCAATATTTCATTTGCCTTCTCAGAAGCATCCAGAATCAACCAGCTTGGCTAGCCCAAGCCTGACTGCATGCAGTCACGTAAGTAAGTTTTATTTACCCACAACAGCATTTTCATGGACATTGAGTATTATTGGAGCCAGTCAGTCTGCTCTGGAGAGACACAGTGTTGAGGTAATGTCCTGTTGGGCTGCCATTAGCTGGTGTAGTTGAGAAAACACTGGTGAGCAGCTTTAAGGGCTGAGAGTCTGCTTTGTGCTTGCACTGTCTGACTTTTTTAATACTTTTCTTTGTCACTGCATTTCCAACTGTGCAGCCAGGAACTTCATGCTTTTGCTTCAGTAAAATAAATTGTGTTGTTGGCCTTTTAAGCTCTCTGTTGTTAAAAGTGGACTCAGCCGAACCTGGTAGGCAGCAAGGTTATTGTTTTCTCAGTGTGTTTCTAAATAAATTGGCAGCATGGGCACAAACTTCTGGGCAGCTACCAGCCAAGACCAATTTGAGGGTCCCAAACGTTGGGACATATTTCCAGTTCAACAGTTAAGAGCTGGAACATCATCAGATAAAAGGCAAGGACTATCCTCTCGTGGGCTTTATGCATCAGGTGGGGACCTCTCGGAGGCACAGTGGCTCTCCCAGGTTCCCTAGGCGGCCCCAGCTCTGCAGTCAGACCCTGTGAGGGTGCAAAGGATGTTTGGGTACCTAGAGGCAGGATGGGAACCTGCATGTGTTGTCTCTGGTTTCTTCTCCCATGTAAATTTTCTGTAGCCATTCCATGGAGAAAGCTGTATGCACCGGGTAGTTTAACGCGCTCTTTGCATCTGTTTGCTGTTACTGAAGTTGCACATGTGTGTCATGGCCACACAGGGAAGGGTGCTTGAGGAGCGGAGGTCGACATGTTCAAAGGCAGCCGGGAGGCTGCAGTCCTTGTGAAGATCAGGTTTTGCACAAGCAGACTGGCAGAAAAGGCTTGCTGTGGACTGCTACAGCAGTTGGCACACAGGCAGATCGACAGCAGATCCGAAGCAGGACAGAGCTGGGGATGGTTGGACGCTTACAGTGGCACATGTTCACATGGGGCACTTGACACCTTCGGTTTTTCTGGCTTACATTCCAGTGCAACCTTTTTTTCCAAATGTGGGCAGATAAATAGCTCTTCAGTGCTCTGAGCCTGACCCTGTGCCTGGGTGGTGAGGGACTGATGTGTTGACAGATTTTAGCCTTGAAATACAGAGCTTTGTCTCCCAAGAACATCATGTTTCTGTTTGGTATGCATGTTTTCTCCACCCCTGCGTGAATTCCAGTGAAGAACGTTCTGCCACCCTTTGTTTGTTTTTAAATCATAAAGATACCTAGATAAGTGAATTCTATTAAAGGAAGGTGATTCCCTGGTTTGTAAAAAAACCCCTGATAATTATTACCTGGGTTTTTTCCTAAGTGAAAATGATTCCTACAAGTCCCTGGTGCTTTGGTAAGCTGAGACATCCAAGCACACGAAAGGTGTGACATGCCTTTACCACCTCCATTCACAGCTTCCCAGGCAAGGAAAGAAAAAACATAGTTTGTGGATGATCACTGATGACCATGGCTCAACCCCCCCCCACTGCAGCTGCAGGAACTTGGGCACCTTCCAGCAAAGGCAGGGCAATGCAGCCTAATTCATATCATATTCATGCTTAATATCTCAGAAAAGGCAGAGATGCTGTGCAGGCTCTCCTTGCCTTCAGAGATGAGTGCATACATCATCAGGGACCGCAGCAGGGCTGCCACTATGCCTGTCAAACCCCCATGCTTAAGGATGTGCCTGCACTCAGCTCTCTGTGGAGTGAGACCTGCTTAAACACTGAGGTTGTTTCCAGGGCAGAGCCATCAGAAAAGGAGATGTCAAGGCCATGTTTAGGATCTTTAAATTAGTTTTCTTTTTTTTGAAATGTGTCTCATGGCATAACTGCTGAATGGTGGGTTTTTTCCTGAGCAGAGCAATCCCATGGTACGTCTGGACGGCAATCCCGTACAGGAGGCAACCAGCCCAGGGAGGGAGGCGAATACTCAGTTTTGTTGCAAACCTTGCGGTGGCCGTCATTTCTCAGCTGGTTATTTTATCTCTCTGTACTCCCGGAAGAGGATCTTGACACAGACGGTTTGCAGAGCTGTTTCAGCTGCTCAGACAGCTCAGCCACAATATGTTGCCTCCAATTGTTTTGTTAAGCACATGCATCAGCTGTACTTGTTTGCCTTGAAGCTATGAGAACCACAGACCCTCCTGAGAAAATTCAGCTTCTACATAGACATAAAGAGCTTGACAGTGCTCTCAAATGTACCCTGCTGCACAAGGCAGTGAGCTGCAAACCTGCCATGGCCCATGAAGCTCTTTAGATTTTAGATTATATCATTAGTTACTGCACTCCTAAAGCCTCAACATCTAGAAGCTGAAGCCAGAACGGCTGTGCCGCTCTATGTCCTTTCAGGATCTAGGTACTCCCTAGAGCTGCAGTGTCTTGGGGATGGGTGCTGAGACCCGTGGTTGCTCAGGGATGCAGGAGCTGATGCCAGAGTGAGGCAGGGACATACAGCAGGGCGCAGTCCCCGCTCGGCCGAGCCTCCAGTTTGAGCCAACGGGGTATTTCTGTGGGTGCTCGGTGGCATGAGCATGGGAGGGAGGGCAGGGACTGCTTCTGGATGGCACATGCCATGGGAGACACAGCTCCCGGTCAGAGCAGCAGCACTGAACCATGGTCATGGTGGTGTGTAAACATGAGGGGTGATGTTACCCGGCAGTCAGCCTGCCGCCGAATGATAGAGCAGAGGTGTGACACTTCTCTGCTTAGCAGTACAAAAAGAACAAACCTCATCTATCTTAGAGTGAGAGAGCCATTGTCCCCTCTATCTAATTTTCATGCACTAAATACTGAATTCTGGCGGAAGCGATGCTGCACCTGCTTTCCTCCTCCTCTGCGTCCAAGCACAGATGCTGACACCCAGTGGCCATGGAGTTTCTAGCGCCTGTACGGGATGGAAAACTTCAGCAGAGATGCTTCAGCCGGTGAGATACAACTTCTGCATTTTCATTTCCTCAAGTGCAAGAGGAGTAAAGAGCTGCTGAGAGGTGCCAGCCTTGTTTTATGTCTTTCAGCCATTGGCAGGTTATAGTGGTTGAAACACTTCAAAATCTTGCATTCAGAGGCCAGTCAGAAAAATGAAAAAATATGAGGATGGAAAATGAGGAAACAGAAGGTAAACTGGTTTTCAAATTATTCTCTTGTTAGTAGCTTGAAACAGACCTCAGTGAGAGAAGGAGGGCGATTTTGTGAGTTCAGAGACCTTGGCATTCGCCTTCCCTGTTTTGCTACTTCCCAAAAGCAGTTAGAATATGACAGATGCAAATTGATTTTACATTTCCCTGCAGCATGCACAGGATCATGCTTTCATATGTTTGACAAGTATTGACATTCTCTAGGGAAAAAAAACTCTGTAGGAAAGGTTGCTTTTTATTCTTCAACAAATGGCTCTAAGACTTTATCAGTCAAAGACAGAAAGAAGACCCTAAACTCAAGGGTATGCAGAGGAGTTCTCTTTGTATGTTTGGCAAAGACATGCCTCACCAGACATGTGGGGCTAACATGGTAAAAGCACCAGGGAACCCAGACATGAGCAGGGAACAATAAGAGCAGAGTATGCCAAAGGAGGAATTTTGAAAGTGCTTTACTGAAAATATTAATTACGGACTACAGCAAATGAATTAAACCACTGTAATGCAAATACTGTGTGAAAGAAATACATAATTAGTGTAATTCTATAAACAGGCAAAAAAAGCATACTACTGAAATTCTAGCAAGGCTCAGGTTGTTAGGAAGGATTAGCAGCTGGCCACCTATTAGGATTAAATTTTGCACATGCTGCAGATGTGCTGCTGTGAGAAAGGGGGTGGGGGGTGTCTTGCTGCTGCAGCGAGGACCCTCTGCCAGGGTGAGTTTGGTGAGCGGGGAGCCCCGTGCCGGGGACAAGCCCAGTTTTCCTTACCTAAACACTCCTGTAAAGCTGCGGCATACAGATACCATAAGTAGATGTACTTAATTTATCACTCTGTTACTAGGCAGGTTTCTAGGCAGGCTTCAGCCTAACTTTTATATTTTGTGGTTACTGAAATAGCTCTTATCTTTTCTGGGGTGAGGTCTAGCTGCAGAGGTACAACATCCATTCCTTTGCCACCTCTTACCTGCACCCATTCTCTTTAATTCTTCTTCCCTTCTTACCTCTTTTTGGACAAAATTAGACTAGAAACTTTAACCCACCTTAAACCCATCCAGGAGGCCGGGGTTCCCGCACCATTCTTCCCACTGCAAATGCCTGTGCCCAGTGTTCCCACATGGTGAAATGGGTGAGATCACATCAGATGCACCCAGGGCAGCAGGGTGGGCTCTAGCTGCCTGCCTCACTTTTCCTCTGGGGGAAGTTCACAATGTACTCATATGGTTTTTAGTAGATGTTTAAACTTCTTAAGAGGTTGGCAGAACATCAGAGGCCTACCAGGGGTTATTTCCAGTAATAGCAAATCTCAATGGGACTCTTTCCAATAGTTTTCTCTAGTGCTTTTTCTGGTTTTGACCATTATTAGTGCAGTAACTGTTGCCCTGGTGGCAGTTCTGAAAACCCATAACCCAAATGCTACCCAGTTCTGTATGTGCCAAAGTCCTCTAGTTCCTGAAAGTACCCAAAAACCCTAGAACAAGCTTGGCTGAGCATCTCTGCTCACCTGGTGTTGCAGAGCAGCACATCCAGGCTCGGTCCTCCCAGAGATTGCCCTGCCCTGGTGGCCTGTCGCTCTGCAGGGAGGCACACACAGGCCAGCCTCCAGAGCAAGTCAGAGCAAAATATTTGCGCTGTGCCGGCCAGGGGCAGCTGTGGTGAAGGGCTGTGCCCCTTGTCACTGCAAAAATCCTGCTGGAGACCAGAGGGGGAAGGAAGGGGACTCTGCAGCTGGCAGGAGGGCACCAACCAAAGAACTGCTCTCTCCCATCACACAGAGGAGGAAATGCTGTCCTGAGCCTCCTGCATCTGGCCTGTTGTATGAACCATGCATTCCCTTGAATTGCTCTGATGAGCATGTTTTGGAGGTGTCTGCAGGCCGAGTGTCCCTAAGTTGGGCTGGGGGACTGCTTCTGGGCCAAGCCAGCTTTATTCCTGCTTCCTTTTGCCTTCTGTGTTAGATCAGTCAGTGCCTTGCAAGTCCAGCTCCCTTCTCCAATTCTAATGTGCTGCATTCATCAACATAAAACACAGTATTTCAATGCCTGTTGCATGCTTATGGGTATTTTCAAATGTAAAGCCATCCCATGCTGGCTGGCCAGAAGCCCCAGGAGACAGTAGAGGCAGAGGTTGTGTGTCATCAAAATAACAACAGCCAGGAAACTTCATTTCTGCTCCAGTCTGTGCGTAGACCATTTTTTTCTGGTGCTTTCCTCCTTTGGTTGCTCCCCAAATAACGTTGGGTTGTTGCCCATTTAGCAGTGGAAGCAGCTGATAGTGACTGAATAATTTTGCAGTTGGATGTGTAAGACAGCACTTGCTGTGTTGATTGGATTAGCATGGCTTTTTACATAGCTGATTGACGCAAACTTGATTTTCTCACTGAGCTTCCACTGTTCACTAGAAATTCCCAGTTTGAATAAATGCTTCTGCAAGAAAATATGTTTTCTGGGTTGTTCAGATGAAATGAAAGCACACTAAACCTCTGGGTTTTAGCTGGTTAGTTCTTTGACCAAAAAAACCCAGAAGGGGCTTGGAGGACAGTGTCTCATCTAATGCTGACCTTTTTTAAATTTTTTTATCATCATCATCATAAAGAATGGTTCCTTAAAAATCAGTCAGCAATCTCATCAGCTGAATACATGGTGCTGAGAGACATCTTGGGTGCTTCATTGAATTCTGGTACCAGCGCCAGCTTCCTAGAGAAGTTCCCACACTGTCTTTGCCAGAGTAACCCTCACTTCTCTGAAGCATCTGTCCTTTGCAGTAGCTGTGATCATGCCTTTTTACAGCAAAAGTTTCTCTCCAGGCCTCCCCACTTCAGCTTTGCAACATATAAGGCATATCAGTTAATGAAATAAACAGTTCACGGAGCTCACATTCAGCATTCAGATGCTCTCAGTAGACTGAGTATCTGGGGACTAGGAAGATGTGGTGAGAGCGAGGTGGGGTACAGTGGCTAGATGCAGGCGTTTTTGTACCTAGCATTGTGAGTGAGGTGCTGCCCTTCAGTGTGTGTCCTGTTGACAGATTTCTAGAGTCCTTAAATAAAAAAACCAAACCCACAGAGGAACATGTTATCTTTATTCATGGCAGTTTCCACTGCCTCCTTTTTCTCCCTTGTCCTGTTACCAGAAACGGCTCACCCCAGAGTCAGTTTAAAACTCCTCCAATATTTTCCTGAGCCCGCTGAGGACTTGACTTGCAACAACCAGCCCCGCTAATGGAAGCAGGTAGGGAAGACTCACGTGGGCTATAGAAAGCTCAGGGCTTTTCAGCTGTCCTTGGGATGATGTTCTCAGAGCAATCCATCAAACACAAGTGGTACGGTAGTCGCAAGCAGAGTTAGCATCCCACCGATGCATGCAATGGCTTTCCTGCTGGGGATCTGAAATGGGCACAGACTGTTATTCCCAGCACCGAGAGACAGCTGGGACACACTACAGCATCCTCGTCACACATCGCTGCATCCCAGTGGCAATGCAGGAAGCATTCGCTTTCCACAGTTTTCTTGCTAGCATCTACACTTTGTTCCAATTTCATAAACCAAAACATTTGAAAGGCGGATACAAAACAAAGATGAAGGAGTATGTGTCTCCATGCATTCAACTACCAAATCTCTGAGGACAACACAAAGGTATTTCTATAGCCAGTTCTCCTTCATCAGTGATGCCTTAAAAGGCATATTAGAAAAGCTATCTACTTGCTTACACTATATGGTCATAAGGAAGAGGTAAGTTATCAGTACTAGGGGATCGGTTCTCTCTAAGTGATCCTTCAGACCTGAAGAAAATGTTATCAATACCAATAATTTGGATATGGGCAAATTCATCCACTTCATCTGCTTTCCTCATGTGCCGTCATTGACATGAATGCAAATAACTGGGATGGGAGCACAAAGAGAATGAGGCCTTAGCCCATAAAAATGGCCTTTCTTTAACACAACCTCTACAAATCTCTGCTGCCTGAGTAGTTTGGGGCAAGATAATGCTACTATTTATGCTGCTGTGCAGGCAAGTAACTTTCCTGTATTTAACAGAAGTCTGAGCTCATATGAGCAGGATTTGGGTCTCTGCTGTGAGTTTATGGATTGTTGTAAGGCATTTCATATCAGGAACAGCCACACTTACGAGGTTGTTTCCTGAAAATAAACTGTTGTTTGGTGTCCAATCTTAAAGCATCTATTAACGTTTGGCACTTAATATTTAATATGTTTTCATTTCTAACTGTAGTCTGAGACACCCACATAAAAGCACATTGCATGGACAGGCTGCCTTGGTGCTTACCTTTTCTTGCACTGGCCAATCAACATAAATATTATGAGGCTACTTGACAAACTCAGAATGACTGGAATGAGGATAAATAGCTGCTTGTCCTCTTTTCTGGACACTGCAAAGATAAATGACAGCAAATAAAAAAATGCTAGCTTGCAGAACGGGTCATATTACCTCTTACAAAGCTTGGGCTCAGATGCAAACTCAGTGTGTCCACATTTGTTACCCTTTCTTTCTTTGTTTCTTTCTTTCTTTATTTATTACAGATATATCCAGGTATATGTTACTGTATAGGGTAACATACTCCTTCAGCGTAACATATATCCTGCATACATATGTAGGCACCGCTATGTGCCTCTTCCCTGCCTTCTGCATCTTGCAGCAGAGCCAGTGCACACGGGGACAGCCCTATAGAGCCTATGGGGTGCAAAGGTGCTGATCCATGGTGTGGGGCAGCCAGGAGGATGCCCTGTGGAGAGACTCTGAGTAACATGTGCCCTCTCTTGCAAAGCAGTCACTCCTCCATCACAGCTGTCCTTGTGCAGCGGGGAAAGGTGCTGGTGCAGAAGCGTTAATATTTTGGGGCTCGCCAGCTAAGTGCACTGGAGATGCAAAGCTGTAGGAATGGCTGTGCTGCAGTAGGTTGACACTGTAACTAAACCAGGATCCCAGCTCCAGTGCTGGACACCAGCAGATGCTCATGGCAGCCATTGGCACTTGGTCCCAAACAGGCTTTATAAAGGATGTAAAAGAAATGCTGGGTACTTGGGGTTCCATACCAGAGAAACACTCCTGCGTCCATTCACTCCAAAAGCCCTGGTCAGCACAGAAAATATTTGTTCTCCCCCTGACACGAACACATGAAATGCGGCTTTGATTTGCTCTGGAAATTGTTAAAGCAGTCTCCATTTGGGTGGACACAGACTGAGAAACAAAACAGAGAGAACAAATGTCAAGTAATTACATGCCACCACCAGTAGTTCTCTGGCATGGCCAGATGTTTCTGAACATACTCTCCAGGCTCTGCAAACCCTTGGATTATGTTTTGGCAGTTTTAAATGATTTCATAATAGTTTTGGACCAGCTAATGCCAAGAAGATGACAATGGAGACGAATCTGAAAATACATACATTCCAGGGGGGCACCATTGTGTATGTTGCCATTTCTGCCTGTTAATTTATGGAATCTTTCATTAAATTAGCTAAGACGACTCGTGTAGAATATAGCAATAAAATAAAAAATTTCCTTCAGATGCCCCCTATGATTAATTAGTTCTTGCCATTTTTGCTATCAAAACTGCACCTGGATAATGCACAAGGAAAAAGCACCATGCATAAAAGACGTGTTGTGTCCCAGGCCACTTCTTTGGAGAGACTGGAATTACAGTTTCATTGGACCATCATCACCATTTCCATGATGACAGCTTTCTGAGATAACAGGCTGGAGGCCTGAGAAAGCACTTGCTCAGAGACTCATGCTGGGATGTGTTACTGCTAAAGCAAATGCTGCGGCTGGAGGTCAGGGTGTTAAGTAGCAGCACGTGCAATGGAGCAGCTGGTCAGCACCAGATAATGTCTCTGCACAGTCCATGCACAGGGTAGCTAACACCCCATCTGCAACTCAGTGCGAACCCCAGTTTTCCGGCGTGCCTCCTCGCTGCTGGCCATCAGGCAGGGCTCCCCACCCCGTTCCCCTCCCTGCGGCACAGTGTGTGCCGTCCCTACCGCCCAGGCAGCCTTGGCCTCCTCCAGATCTTCCGCCAGCTGAACCTCGTACTCCAGGCACTGGGGCGGCGTTTCGCCACCCGGCGGGCCCCACGCCACGTGGAGCTCCTCAGATGCCGACATGGAAACCACCAGCTGCTTCGGGGGCGAGGGCTTTGCTGGGGGGCAGGGAACACAAAGAGAGACGGTCAGGCGGTGCAATCAAACAGCTTCTGGTGGGAAAGGCTTCAGTTAATCACCGCCAACCCCTGCCCCTTTTCCCTGTTGATGGGATTTCTGAGCTCCCGTTGCTATCAGCCATGATGCTGCAGGAGCAGGATGTCACTGAGGCTGGAGGGTAGTATTTTTATTTTGACACGTGGGCTGGGCTGGGTCCATTGCTCTGAGCTGTGGTGCAGGGGTTTTAAAATGCTGGGGCGTGAGCGCTGTGCTCGGCACATTGCCCTCGCGGTGTGGCTGGCCAGCCCTCCCTCTGCTGCGAGGGCAGCCTCGGCCCCTGCAGTAAGACACCGCAACAGTGTTGGCCTGACGCTCTCTGCATCCCAGGAGAGGCTCTGGTTCATGCCAGATGCTCAAAACCACACATGAAGCACATGGCAGCACTAACTGAATGCAGAAATCCTGCTTATTAGCCCAGTGGCTTAACTGGAGGACTAGCTATTTATCCCCCTGACATTTACATGCGGGTAAATGCATCAGCATGGTAAGTGCCCATAATAAAGAGTGAGTGTATATATTGGATTATACATCATGCTGTGTTTTGCTTCCTTTCCCTGTCTCTGATGGGTCTGAAATCCACCTTTGCTCTGGCAGACCCCATCACACCTTGCACTCAATTTTCCCCAGCCCTTAGCTTGGTTTGAACAGAAAATCCCAAAGATCTCTCCTGTGCTTGCAGGAGCAGAGCAGTGGTTTCAATTCCAGCAGGAGTAAATGAAGCCACCTCTGTGGTGGTGCTGCTAGAGCCAAAAAACCCATAGCTGCTCTGCCATCTGCCCAGCAGACCATTTATGTCCCAAGTTGTCCAGCTGCCAAGCACAGGACTTGGAGGCACCCACTGAACCTCCAGGGTGGGTGCTGAGTGGTGTTGCTCACTTGCAACCACTGCTGGAAACTGAAGTCCTGTGTGGCACATGCCACAGTCCCTTCTCCAGGGGGAAAGCCACCCAGACACATTACAGCCACCCATCTACAAGAGCACACATTTGTTTGAGCCCCCTTGTGCAAGACGTGAGCCTTGGGTTCGTGGTGGCCATGCGGGTCCCCAGAAAGAGCCCCAGTGCTTTCCTGCCAGTGTTACCTAGGTTGTGAAGGCGAAGGGTGACATACAACGGCCGTAGCAGAGTGGCTGCTGCTGAACCATTGACACAAATGCTCAGATCCTTATATTCTGCCTGGCTCAGATTTTGCAATATGCAGCCGATGTTTATATCATGATCCTGAATATAGTCATCACACTGCACTGCATGGCCCAGTCCCTCGTACCTAGCAATGTATTAGGAAAACAGAAAGAAAAAAAATAAACACAGCAATGGCAGTTACTACTTGGATAAGGCCGTTTTTTAAGATTGGACCTGTCTCGAGTATCGCCTATATCCTACCCACACTTTGCCTTTCACAAGTGATCCAAAGCACAGTGTTATGCATCTGTCACCTGGACTACTGCTATGGGAAAAGTGTGGGGAGGAGAAAAAAACCAAATTAATATGCACAGATGGCTTCCCAGGTTGGTTTGTAGGCTGTGTCAGCCTCTCCCCAGGCCCATTCCTGGAGCACAAGAGGCCTCACGAGGTGCCACTATGAGAGTGAAGCCGGGGCAGGATCTGGCCCCTACTCACAGAGACAGCCATCCTCCCATGCGGCACTTACGGCAGCATCAGCCACCAACTCTGGAACTGCAGAAAGGTCTCCTCCCAAGCCAAAATGCAGCAGTCTGTGGCAGGTGACATGTCCTGTGAATGTAAGGAGGGTTAACGAGCTGCCATGGCTGATTGCTCGTAGGTCCCATGCATCTACATGGACACGTAATGGAAATCCAGGGGTGGGAGCGAGGAAGGGTTCTGCTGGTTATTAGCTAATGTGCAACTACAACCCGATCCTCTCAACCTGCCTCCTGTCTTTGGGGGCCACTCCCCAAAGCTTAGCTGCTGGCCCCATCCTGGAAGTACTAAGTGGTGTTTCATACTACCTTTTAAGACTCCTGCTGGTTAGTGCCTGGTTTTGTTACAGGCAGTTTAAGGGTGGGTTTGCTGGGTTTTTTTTGTGGTTTTGGGGTTTTTTTTAAGGAACAAATCATGAATTTCCATGGTTTCCTTCAAGCAGACCTTTGTAGTTAGCAAAATGTTTTTAAATCAGTGTTTCTGCTTTGAAAACTATTTCCAAGAGCTACATGGAAACTCTTTTTAAAAAGCAGCTATGATTTTCTACACGTTGCCCAAAGGCGTGAAACCCAATGATTTCCTAACTAGTCATCCTTACCATAGTGTCATAGGAATTGAAGCACAAATACAGCATTTACTTTGCCCAAAACCACTAAGTCTGGCTTTGTTTTTCTTGCAGAACAGAATCATCAGGGAGCAGTATAAAAGAAATGACTGAGAAACATGCATTATTACTACCTTTTGGCAGCATGTTTGCTTGTATGAAATGTGCTAAGGCTATGAAAATATATTTGAAGACTAAAACTGTTAGTTGCCAAGAAGCCCTGCTCTTTGTATAGGTTTCACTGAGCTTGGTAACCTCTGTCTGAATCCTATCTTATAGAGATATATGCACTGTGATCAAGGGAAATGTGCAGCCAGAATGATCCACGTATGTTCAGCAAAGGGAAAGCACAAGGCTTCATGATGGACAACATGCAGAAAGCACTCCATGAGTGTGAATAAAAGGCAAAAGAGGAAGGGAGAAGGCACTCCCTGTAGAAGGTCAGCATGAGCCTGATTTTAAGAAAGGAAGCAGGGATTTGGTATTTCCTTGCCCGAAGGCACATGTTGCTTGGAGCATTATTTCTGCTCATTCTGGGTGGATCATGTAATAGCATTGCCTGAGACGTTCACTTGATTGCTGCCTGAATGTTTTTCTATTTTGCTGAGACATACCAATAATATAGCCCATAATGTACGCCACGAGGAGCGAGGAGACCTGGTTGCCAAGTGCACTTGAGGTATTCCCAGTCATGATAGACACAGTGGAAATTCTGAACCTCTGATTCCAGTTTTCCTGTCAAATGAGAAGGAAATAACCACTATTTAGCAATGTACCAGTCAGGCCCAGCAGAAATATCATTTTACATCTTTGAACAATTGTGCTGCACTTGAAAGACAAAAAAGCAAAAGAAAAGGCCAGTCACCATTATTAGTTTTGCTGACAAGTGCTCTGTTTCCTATAACAGTTCACTGTACCTAGAGCAGAAAGATGCATTAACTGACCTTTTCATTCAGCAGTGGAGCTCGTGCAGGGCAACCCAGCAGAGCCAGGGTACGGGCAGAGGGAAATGAGCCCCAAGGATCCAGTAACCACAACCACAGCCAGTGGAAGCAGAGATGCTCTGGTGTCTTATACTTCAACAAGCCCTGCCATGGCTTATCCACCCAGCAACCCTCAGGCCAGCAGTGGTTCATGCAACAGGCTCATGCAAAGTGCAAAACTACACCAGGTGCTGAAGGCTGCTCCTAACCTTGCAATGGGACCTGAAAGGTAGCATAAATCCAGTCACTTTGCACCTCCACATCATCAGTACACCGTCCTTCCAGCAGTGTTTGCACCTTCACTTCAGCAGTCCTGCTGAGGTCAAATCCAACTCTGAATTTTAGCTTCCTAGTAAAAATAACCTGGTTGAAAGACAGACTTTATAAGCACCTCTTTTGTCACTAAGTGGACTGCAGAATTAGCTACCCTTGCTCCTGCTCTAGCTGTGAGTAGGCTCATTTGTGTGCTTTAATGGTTCTTTACCTTTCTGTCCTGCTTCTCGTGCCCAGTGCTTCTCCAGCACTCTTGTACCACCTGCTCTGCCCAGCCTCACTGGCTTTGAGTCCCTCCACCTCACAGGACACCAGCAATGACAAGACAGAGCAGACTGTGGTTCAAGGGATCCCCACCAGCCAGGAGCACCGGGGAGGCTCTGGCGAGGAGACTGCCGTAAATCCAGAGAACAGACACTTGTCCGTGACGTGAGGTAATCAGAAACAGAAGGAAGAAAGAGTCTTGTAACTGATGGTTCCCATGGGAAGCACAACCACACCCTGCGAGCACGAAGCAGCAGCCAGGCAGCGCAGTGCAGGCTCACCGCCGCATGCCGTCGGGCTTAGCCCTTTGTGGGACTTTTTGAGCAGCGCCTCTCAAGGTATTTCTTTTTTTTTTCCCTCAGACTTACTCCCCCTTACTTTACGCAAGGGAAAAATAAGTTGGCAAGAGTTACAACAAATGACGAGAAAGAGAAGGTGTCGCATTAGCCCAAGCAGGAGAGAAGTAATGTGCTGTAAAATGCATACATGTGCTGCAGCAGGAACTGCAACGGCACAGCCCACAGTCAAGCTTTTTGTCAGCAGTCCTGGAGTGTAAGAAAGAGCCATGTTGAGCCATGTGTTTCTAACAGACATTGATGACTCTTGCTTCTACTGATGTCTCATGGATTTTTTTCAGACCGACTCTTCTTTGCGACCTTATCTGGGGTCAAGGTTTTGGCAAGGTACCAGAGGTGTACTTTTCTACTTTTTTAGATCTGCCTTGTATAAGATACTTTTTTATTACATGTGATTTATGGAATTGTTTTTTAAAGCTGCATTTTTTTTTCCTCTGTGCTTTTTAAATCCTAGTTAAAATCATCATAGAAGAATCTGCACAGCTGCACACTGCTGTGTGGCTTGGAGTGTGATGTGCGTCATGACTGATGTCAGGTCAAAAAGCCTTGTTCCATGCTCTTGCAATTACAAATCATAGCTGAAACAGCATGGGAGGTACCCTGCTCTTCCACCTCTGCAGGCTCCCATGGGATGGCTGGGCCAAAACCTGTTTGTGTGTGGCTGAGCACAGCCTGGCAGCCTCTTTGGGTTGGGGGGGAGGTTGGTAGCGGGGGCGAGGGGTTGCAAGGGTGGCTCCCGTGAGAAGCTGCTAGAAGCTTCCCCAGCTCCAGGTCGGACCTGCCACTGGCCAAGGCTGAGCCCATCAGCAATGGTGGTAGTGCCTCTGGGAGAACAGATTTAAGAAGGGGAACCTGCAGTGGGGAAGGAGATTGGAATGTGAGAGGAACCCCTCTGTGGATACCGAGGTCAGTGAGGAATGCAGGGAGGAGGGGATGCCCCTGCAGCCCGTGGTGAGACGGCAGGCTGTCCCCCCCAGCCTGTGGAGGTGAGCAGGGGAGCCGATGCCCACCTGCAGCCTGGGGAGGACCCCACGCTGGAGCAGGGGGATGCCCCCCAAGATGGCCGGGACTCCATGGGAAAGCCCGCGCTGGATCAGTCTGTGCCTGAAGGACTGCAGCTCGTGGAAAGGACCCACATTGGAGAGTCATGGAGGAGTGTCTCCCGTGGGAGGGACCCCACGCTGGAGCAGGGGAAGAGTGAGGAGTCCTCCCCCTGAGGAGGAAGGAGCAGCAGAAATAACGTGTGATGAACTGACCGTAAACCCCATTCCCCATCCCCCTGCGCTGCGGGAGGGGAGGAGGGAGAGAATCTGGGAGTGGAGTTGAGCTGGAAAGGAGGAAGGGGTGGGGGAAGGTGTTCTAAGGTTTGGTTTTGCTTCTCGTTATCCTGCTTTGATTTGAATGGTAACAAATTAAATTGATTTTGGTTTTTTCCCCAAGTTGAGTCTGTGTTTTGCCCGTGACTATAATTGGCGAGTGATCCCTCCCTGTCCTTGTCTCAACCCACGAGCTTCTCTTTATATTTTCTCCTCCTCATCCAACTGGGGCGGAAGGAGTGAGCGAGTGGCTTCATGGTGCCGGCTGGGCTGAAACCATGACACAGCCTTGGCTCTGCTGCCTTGTGCGGATGAAGCAGATGACCAGGACATGCCGAAACCGTTCACAGCAAGAGGCTGGGGTCCACAGCACTGCTAACCCAGTGTGACTGCTCCTTCTCTCTCTCTCCCTGGTCTCTTGAGGTGGCAAGCTGTCTAGCACTCCTGCTTCAGGATTGTGCAAAAATCCTCCCTTTTTTTCAGGACACCAGTCTGTATTTTGGGTTGTTGGGGGACATCCTCAGCATTTTTTTCATGTGTTCCTCAGTACCTTGTGCCAACCAAACAGCTTACTGATGTGTTTCTCCTCTCCCCGCTCCATTTACCTTCCTAATCCTGCAGCAGCTTTCATCTTCTAAGCACTCCCAAAATACATTCCTACAACCCTTCCTGTACTGTGCCTGTCTTGCTATTGCCCTGCTACACATCGAGAGAAGACTGACAATTTTATCATAGAGCTGAGTTAGAGTCAACATATCTAAAAGACAAAAGTAAATGGTAATTAGAAACACCCTTCTGGATAAAGGGAATGTTAGAGCATTAGGCTAATTAATTAAATTTAATCTTTCATTTATTCACCACTTTTTGCATCCCTAAGGATCTGTTGACACTGCGTTTCAGTTCAAGCCCCGTAAAGACTTTCTAAAAAGTGCAGTGCCTTTTACAATGAAGAATGCTACCAGATATTATTGGATTATTTTTGGCAGCAAGCACCACACCCTCTGACAGAAATAGCCCCGTCTCTGGCTGCTGCTGCTGTTACATTTTGAAACATTCTTATCTGGCAAAAGATTCAAATAACTGGAACAGTCTGGCTTTTTCATGGAAAGCTGGAACTGTTTTGGTACCACTCCTCCTTCAAATGCAAACATAAACCTATGCAGAAACTAAAGGCAGAACAATAGGCTGGATTTAAGAGGATTAAACCGTGCTTTGTCTTACCTTCCAGTCTCTGTCACCAGCGTTGCGGTATTCAAACCTGTATTTTACTGTGCATTCACTGAAGGTTTGTACATTGGGTGGAGGTTTCCACTCTATATCGAGAGAACCTAAGAGTCCAGGATCAGTGATCTGAAGGTCTTGGGGGGGAGCAACTAAATTGAAAACAAAGCAGGGGGTAAAACAGAGTGTCAATGTAAAGAAAAAAAAAGTTGTGAAATTTGAGGAGATGCCAAATGCAGCTGCTGGATGTGGAGGGAAGCACTGCTGGTCCAGGCCCAGCCCTGGCTACTTAATAGCCTGTTCTCAACAAACAGACATAAGCTGTACTCCTGCCTACCCCCCAAAACCCAGTTTTTGCTGATGCTCAGAGGAAACACTCAAGGACTATTGAAAAAGCACAAGAATGCCACATCTTCTTTGACACTCTTTCAAGGTGTTTTAAGCAAAACTACTGTTCTGGGATGACCTTTCAAGTCCTGTATTTGCTTACTTTTAACTCCTAATGTTTACCACTGTCAGGACAAGTATCCTTGCAAACATTGTATTCAGCACATACACCAACATAGGATGACAGATCACAGCATGCTGTCAGGGAAATTTATATCCCTGAACTGTAACAGACACAAATCACCCATATTTCTTTAAATATTCCTTTCAAGTATATTGAAAATTAATGAAAAAACAAGACAAAAACCATACAGAAGCAGAAAAGCAGAGAGTTGCTATACAAAAATGTGCTTTTACAGTCAATCTGGCTTTTATTAAGCTATTGTAAGGTGCTGCCATATGTTAATAAATCAGCATATATTATGGATGAATTCTGTACTAAAAGACATGCTTCCTAAAAGCCCAGCTCTGTATGGAGCTGTCATTCACGTTTCTTCTAAGGAAACTCTCCCAAATGAAACACACCTCAGGCAGTCTTAAGATCCCACTTTTCCCAGCATGAAAAGCTCCATGGGAGATTTGTTGTTACGTTAGATGGCAAAGTAAGATATCAGTTTAGGGGGGTGCTGGGGCAAGGAACAATAGACTACAATAATTTGGAGAAAAACTAGATTTTTTTCTATTTTTCTGTGTAACGAGTAAAACACTCTCCCTCCCACCAGCTGTGAGTCCCATGAATGCAGCCTGGACTCAGAGGGTGGTGGTGGGCTTGCTCCAGCGCCAGGGGCAATGGGGCATGGCCCTGCATGTGCAACACCTTGTATTCAGCAGCCCCATGCTCCTGCAGGAGGCGAGGGTCTGATCTCGCTATGCTACGACAGGCACAGATTTTCCAGCACGAGCAGAGGAGGGGGAATAGGGGCACAGGCAGCTCTGCCTGTGCAGAGAGCTCAAGCTGGGCTTTTGGTGAACATCAGAGGTAGGGGTGAGGTGAGGGCATCTCACTCACCTCCTGGGTCTTGGCAAACATGCAAAGGCTCCAGGAGAGGGATAAGCAGCGTGGGGGACAGCAAGCCTGCGGGAATGGCGCTTGAAGACCTGCAGCTGCTAAAAAATGACTGAGTGGCTCATCCAGAAAGGCCATTTATAGCCATGCCAAGGAGGGAAGGGGGAGAAGGTGAAGGGGTGTTCCTCCCACCGGCCAGCCCGGGCTGAGGGCCTGCCAGGGCCGGCACGAGGGAAGGTTTCCACATCGCGAGCGCACCGTGTCCTAGAGTCGAACCCTGTTATGGTGGCTGGCACGCGTAATTTCTGTAACAGGCTGGCCGAGGAGATCTGCTGGCAGGGCTGCGAGCTGGACTCGCCTGCGCTCAGGAAGCTCCTCCTGAGTGGATAAATGCTGAGCCCTGCAGCTATGCAAACAAGGAAGCAAAAAGCTACTAGCCTTTGTCATGAGCCTGGTGATAAGCTGTCAAGAGAGGTTTAGATTGGTCAAAACCACAATTTCTTACTGGAAAGTTTCCATCCTGAGCTTGAACAAGACAGTACTATTTTTTCAAAACAATTGCAACTGTAAACAGCAGTTCTTGCAAAATAAATTTTGAATGTATTTCGGAGGGAATGGCAAAGCTTCTTTCTGGGATGTGGCTTGCGTCCTGGAATTTGATTGTCTTTTAAATGTCAACGCTGCCCCTTGCAGTTTCTCATTTTCACAATATTACATGACAAACCAGCTTCACTCACATCATTCATACAGAACACAGGACTAGAAATACTCTGGTTTGTTACTGAGTCTTGAAGGAAAGCTGCTCCTGAATGTTTCTTGAGGAAAAAACCCAACAACTTCTCTACCTGATTTGCATGGCGGTGAGTCAGGTAGTGATGTGCTGGCTAGCCAGCCGCAGCCCTCATGGCCACCCGCTCCTGGCTGCCGTGCGCACTCACTCGAACATCGCAGCTTTGATGGCGAACTGCCTGCTTATCCCCAGCTGCCTCCCGCTGCCTAGCCCCATGCCATGTGGTGCCTTAGGTGGTACAAGCAGCAGGCGGTTTTGCTATTTTCTGCCTGTTTTGCCAGTGGAAAAATGGCAGCCTGCCAGGTGCTCCCCATATCTTCTATGTCTGCACTTCTCTGTGATGGTCAGAGAGGTGCAGGCAACTTCTGTGTTTTGAGAAGTCCATTTTAAAGGCAATGCTGCTTTGCTTGGCGTGGCAGTGGCATGTTTGCTGGCAGCTTTCTATGCATGCTGGCTGGCAGGACAGGAGCCTCTCGGTGCCCTCCTGGCCAAGTTTTCACCTCTCCACCATGCAGCAGCTGGAGCAGGGATGGCCAGACCTACTCGCCGTCTCTCTGAAGAAGAAAAGCTTTTGGGTGCAAAGTCCCAGCTGCCAGAGGCCAAAAGGGCTGGAGCTGGCGGGCGCAGTGCAGCAAAGAGGTGCTCAAGGGCTTGAAGCAAAGGGTGTTTGAAGTGCCATTGCCATGGATGATAGCTTGCAAAGCAGTATTTTTTTAGAAGAAAGTATTATTCTCCAATTACGGATAAGACTTGCATTTCTTACACCTAGCACAGTCTGTCTGTCTGGAACCACGTTCAGGAGCATTTATGTATCCAAGTGGTATTTATATTTAATAACTCTATATCAAACAATATACCAAAGGGAGCTTCTGGTCCTTTTGAAGTTCCTCAGAAAAATATCCACTAAACACACAATATATTTACACAATTGATTACAGGTTTATAAATCAGCCACTCACTGTAACACACACAAGAAAAGCTTCAGTTGAAGGACTAACTTCATAAAGGGCCCCAGTTAATGTGAAGCCCACGTTATGCAGCAATGCGAACGACACGCCAGGTTTTACCTGTGGTGTGGGAGGAGGAGGAGGAGGAGGAGACCACGCAGCCCCACACCAGCGCCACGGAGAGCGTGTAAAGCCACCGGAGAGCCATTCCGAGGTAGGACGGCAGGGATTCCTGCTGGAAGGTGTGTGGCATCGGAAAAGCAGTCCTGCAGCACGTGTGCAAGGAGGCTGGAGAAATAAAGCAGTGTTGAAAGGCTTCAGCACATCGGTGGGGCCCTGGCATTCCCTCTGCAGGGTGAGCACTGACAACAAGTGCCTTTTTACTTGTTTACCAAGTCTGATTAATCATTTCCCAGAGGACTTTTTTTATTTGTAACTTTTGGGGCTGACAACACATGGATGACTTGGGCTTCATTTGAAATAGTTTCTGGCTAGCTAAGCACATTCTCCGAAGGCACGTCAGCCTGTACTTCAGTCACCAAGCCGTCTGCTGCATGTCTTCTGTGGAAAGAGTAACGCAGCCAAGCAACTAACCTGCCTGCCATGGGAAGTGCCTCGGACCAATGGCATTTTCATTAAAAAAACACCCAAAAGAGAATGCCTGAGCATTGCCTTATTCAATTCAATAAACAGACACATCTTATGCAGCTGTCACCAGTGCTTTTGGCTATCCTGTTTAAGGATTTGGTGACTAAAAAGAAAAAAAAAAAAAAAGGAGATAATTTCCTTTCTAAGTCACCCTCCAACAAAAAAACCGAAATGGTAGGAATGCTTGTGAGAAATCTTCTTAGTTGTCATGATAATTTTGGAAGGGGAAAAATTTCTCTTCCTGAGCAGGTCTGCTGGAGGGAAGATGGAGACTGAGAGGGAGAGAGGAGCAATTTCCAGGGGGCACTTCCTTCAGATTTCATGCTGAAGGTGGATAGGAATCGCTGCTTATGGACACACCAGCCCAGCCTGCTTCCCTATGCCAGAAAGCACACGGATTACAGGTAAAAAGAATATTTTTTTTCTTTAATTTTTACATATAGATACACGTATAGGTATAGATTAGATAGAGGTAGGGAGAGAGAGATCATATAGATTAGATATTGATATCAATCTTTCTGAAAGCTTGAGACCACTGCTTTAGCTCTGCTTCTGTAAGAAAACAGCAACATCTACATGAACACACACTGCATCACTGAGCTCCTTTCAGATTACAAACTCGCTTTACATTGTCTACAGAGCTTGGCTATAAAAGGTGGACTCCCAGGTCATGCTCTGGCATGGCTGCTTACTCCTCAGCACCTCTGGCTATGGTGCAACAATACGAAATTGGGGGTCTGCTGAAAGGCAGAGCTTCAAGACAGAGGGACCTTGGGAAATCTGAGGGTTGGGGGCCAGCAAAAACCCCATCATTTGAAGAAGAAGTGAGGAGACAGGTTGGGGGCGAGGGGAGAAGGGAGTTTAAATTAACCAGCAATACTAACTGGCAACACAGGGCAGCAACTAAAAATACACAACAGTTTTAACAGCTAATTTTCAATTTAAATCAATATCAAATCCCTCCAAGTCCATTACATAAGTGTAAGCAATACCAGTAATTTTTCTGTTTCACTGTGAGATGAGAACATATGGAGAAGTTCAAGTCAGAAGAAATGACCGGAATTCCTTCCTAACATATTGAACACAACATAAAACTTGTGTCAGTACAAACCTGGCTGTATGCATAAGTCTCTGCCTCGGGAAGGTCTCATAATTCAGTAGCAGGATGCAATGCTAAGGAGAACTGTCTTACAGAGCCGGGAAAAGCAGCAGCTATAACTCACAGCTGGTGAGAAACAGCATCCAAGGACTGTGCATGAATATTAGTGGAGGAAGCTTTTTCCATTTCCAGTACAATTGATTTTTAACATATTCACATGGTTTCATAAGGCAAGTAAAAATAAACAAAGGCTTACACAGAAAGATTTAAAACCAGCAAAGTGCTCTTACCTGGACCTCTAAGTACATGGCAGCCTGTCTGCCTCTGGAGTGCTGAGCTCCTCAGCAGCCTCATATCTGCTCTGCTCAAAACTTTGCATTTTGTAGAAATTTGGAGGTTTTTAAAGAGGCCCGACTGTTCTCTTCAGGGATCAGACGCCACATTGCAATGTTACAGCACTTGCCACACGATCGGATGCTTTAATAAGCTAGCACCAGAGATGACACTGATTTATGAGGTGTTGGTGCTAATTGTTGCTATAACTGTGCTCAAGTAGGTCAAAAGTATGTTTGAAATGTTTAAATGACTCATTAAATGCCAGAGGCTGCCTGACCCTCTCGCAGCGGTGGCAGTACACAGCTGTCCCTGGCACCTGGGAGCCGCGGCCCACGCAGCACCTCGGTCCATGTGGCTCTGGCTGGTGGTCCCCTGGGGCCAGCCCCAGTTTGACCCACCACAGCACCTCGCCCAGAGCTTGCTGGCGTTGCTGGCTCTGGAGACAATCCAGCTGCTCCTGCCCCTCAGGGCTCTGCAGAAAATACATAAAATTACCCATCCCCTCGCTCCTTTCCTGTGGACTAGGCACATCAGCACAGCTGGTCAACATGACCCTTGTATAGCCTTGCCTGTCACCATTTACTTCATCCCTCCTTCCTGGCATCACCCTGCAAGCCCTCCCTCACCCTCAGCCTGGAGCACCCTTTGCAAGGAGTGGGTGCTTCAACCACACCTGGTTTGCCCCAGGTGAGAGCTCTGATACTGAATACACCTTGCTGAAAAAACATCTCATGATTCCTGTTGCTGTGCTAAAGGATCAGCTAATACATGGGTGGGTCATTTCCATGTTGCCTTGTGTGAGTCAAGGGAAGTTGGTTGCAGCAACTCCCCTCCAGGAGGGACAATAAAGGACGTTTCGGGAAGAGTGGAGGTGTGGAGTGCGTGCCCCAACAAGCAACGGGCTGTGACTGAGGCTGGATCTTCCCATGGCCAAATTTAAGCATATTGAGAAACGGTTCAGACATACTAAGAGCATGAGAAACAGCATCAGCAATCGAAGGAGCACTTCTCGTTAGGAAGAAAACTGCCCTCCAAGCACCTGTACGAGACATGGTATCGCTGTTTGAATTGATGCTCAAATGAATGTGTTATTGCTTCCCACTTGGAGTCAATGGGAATGTTCTGGAGCAGCAAAGGCAGGATCAGGCCCCTTCCCACCTGCCAGTTATCCTCTCCATTTCACTGTGCGTGTGCAGGTAGACGGGCGCTCAGGCAGGGCAGCGCTGCCAGCCTGCTGCGTTGGCTGTGCAGACCTGAGGGACGCACACTCACTTTTCAGGTGTGAAGCCATTCCCATCACATCATAGCTATTTGGTTCTGGCTCCAGTAAGAAGCTTTGAAGGTAGGTACCAATGGAAAGAGCATGACCATCCTTCACACTTTTGAACTTTTTGAACTTTCAAGGCAGTTGTAAGCAAAATTTCAGAACCTCTTTACCTTTCGCTACACTAAAGATAAAAAGTGATCCCATACATCTGGTTATAGCAACTACCTCCCAGAACAGACACCAGCTGCTGTGTGCTGGGTGAGACCACAGCTTTGAAAACAGATGAGAATAAGGAAGAGCACTTGGACTATGAAGACCAGTTAGTCCTGATGGGTGCCAACAGGAGGTCTGAAGTGGGGAACCAGGAAGCCCATGACCCACTACTATCCTGATCTGCGGTATCATTTGGTTGGGAAACAGGCCCAGAAAGCCATGGGGGCTTTGCCCGTGGTTGCACACCACTAGAACAGGTGAACAGCCACTTGCTTTTCATCTTTCCAAAGCAAAAAAGCAGCAGGAATGGGTAGTACAAACCCTGTTGCCTTGAGCGCCCATGAATTTTGGAGGTGAGGGGGTTATGGGTGACTTCTCCCTTCGCTGCAATTACACAGTGCTGGCTGTTTCCTTCCTACTTTCTGCGAAGGATGGGCAAAAAAAGTCCCTTGTTGCTGGTAAATGTATGGCCCTGCTTTCAGAATTATGCAAGATTAGGATTTAACATTCATGTATTTTCATTGTGTAAGCTACTTAAGCAGAAAAGGTCGCACTGGACAGATCATTTGAAACAGATGAGAAACATATGGCAGTAGGGTGAATGCCAGTTCCTGAGTGCTAGAGCTGGGTCAGTTCCTGAGAAAATTAGGTTGGAAAAAAAACATAGTTGGGATTTGCAACAATAAGGCTCCATGACGCAGCCAGCAGCGCTGGAGCACCCAGGGAGGAGCAGTGAGTGGAGCTCCTTGCTGAGAAGCGCCTGCCAGTCCAGCCTCCTCCCACCGCCCTCCCGCCTAAACTAGCTCCCTTTGCAAACTACAGATGCTTTTCTTGTCCCCTCCTTGTGCCGGTACCTGACGCTTGTGGTGTGTTCCTCCCCTTGCCAGTGTTAATGCAATGCCCACGCTGGTCTGGTCCGGGAGGAGGAGGTCAGCTGAGGGCAAGCTGGGGAGGATCCGTGCCCTGTTCCAGCGATGCTGAGTGGAGGCACTGCCCGTGGGTGGGAGAGAGAGCGGTGGCTCAGGGCACAGCTCTGCAAAGGCCACGTGCTCAGACCTTGGCTTGTATTGACCTTACTGGCTGTAGCTGTCAGCAATGCCCTAGCAAGCTGTGGGAAACAGAGGGCAAATCCCTGCACGTGCTGGACTAGAGCCTCGTGGCCTTGAGCTCAGGGCAGGGACAGGCAGGCCATTTGCATCTTACTAACTATTCTGCAAATGGGTTAAGTTGCAAAAAACTCCTGCATAAGGTGAAGGCAAGCTCATGGAAGAAGGGGATAATAAAAACATACCCGCTTTGGCTCACCAGCAAGCCCTGCACACAACTGGGAGGGTGCCCTGGCAAACCCCCGTGCACCGAGCTGTCCCCAAGCACCGTGGCCAGCATAGCTGCTGGCTGGGCTCAGCCACCCACTGCTGTGCCCTGCGCCCACCTTTCCTCGGAGCCCCATGGTATTGGCAGCAAGACACCCCTGTGCCCAGCAATGGGCAAAGCCACGGGGATCTTTTTCCTGTTTGCATGGCTGCCTTCCCCATCTCAACTGTATTTGGAAGCACCACTGACTTGTCTGGTTTGCTCACAAATGAGATTTTTGGGGGTTTATCAGCCGGGTGAGTGATCCTGGAGTCACTATGTGCTCACGAACATCTTGCAGGAGCTTCCTCCTCCTCCAGGAGCCTGGCCAGGTCCCAGAGCCTCACAGCTGCTCTACAGGGCCAAGATTAATAAAAGAGCTAAAGCCCAGGGAAGGAAAACTTGTAAAGGTGCCTCCAGGCTGAATAAGAGATTTCAAAGACCAGAGAAGCCCCTGGGCTGGGTCCTTGGCCTCTGACAGATATGCTAGGCAAATGGGTGCAGAAATTAAAAAGCACTTCCATAAAAATCCACTTTGAGTATATTTGAGGAAATAAAGGAAAAGCAGCATCGTTGCTGAAATATTGCAAATAGCAAAGCGATTAGCAAAGCTCATTACTGGAGCTAAGTCCAAAAAATGGGCCAAATCTCTTTTGGTTAAAGTATACTTGATACAATCATCCCAGTTGTGCTAAATTGGTTCTGTCAAGCAATCCCTTGCCTTCCTATATTAAAATATTGGGATCTGATAGTTCAGAATAAAAGCTTTCAACTTTGCAATTCAGCTCCGTGTTTAGAAGTAGCTTCCCATTCGAAAAAATAAAAATTAAAAGGCTCCAGCTATGAACAGACCATTTGGTACTGAACAGCATGTTTCATTTGATCCAAAGGGATGGTTTTGAAATTGCCAGTGGCATGAAAAATCAATGACTTGTAAAAGGCTCTTAACTGCCTCATGTTTCAGGGAAGCCAGTTTCTTTTATACAACTTGCATTAAACAAGCTCTTTTCAAGGCGCCGGAATAAGAGCCTCTGCAATTCCAAACAGACCTATGGCCTCCAGCACAGCATTATGAATTGCACCAAAAAGGGCATGTCACCACGAGGAGACATGCTAGGAAGAGGAGCATGGGGCAGTGGCGACAGACTGAGTGTTGCAAGAAAAATCCCTTCTTTACTTTAATAAATTAAACACTTACTGCTTCCATGGGACTTCAGGAAATCATGGAAGGAATCCAGACTCTCTAGCAATGCCCAGTGTCAATATTTATTCTTGTGGTGAGTGGAGACCTCAGTTTTCCCTATTTCTTTGCTGATGGCTACTGTTGGGGACTAATCCTGGCTTAGATGGCATCTCAAAGAATGGACAGCAGCTGTTTGAATGTGCCTGTATCATGTAAGCCAACAAGGCGGCTGCCATAGAGCTGGCACCGCTGAAATCTTTGCTTTCTGTAATCCATTCTGTTTTCAGAAAGGTCTGTCCAGCCAAAAGCCAAACGTCACACACTCCCTCTGCCTTTCAGCTTACTCCGCTGCAGGTTACCCGCTGCGTAAGAGGCACCCCGACTCATCCTGATGATCTCGGTTTCCTGTAATTGCTGATGAAATGGTGTCTGTGCAGACAATGTGTCCTGCCTTGGGAGCACGCTCTGACCGAAGCATCCACAACCTGCTGGCTTCTGTCTTCACATCACACTGAGTCATCGTCTTCTGCTCCTCAAGCAGTTTCTTCCACAACCTGCACATGCCCTTTGCCCACACATGGACTTGCTCTGACTCTCCCTCCCATGCAGCTGGGCTTGAGCTGGGGGTTTAGCAGAGCCCATGAGAATAATTTCATTCTTATTGTGGCACAGTGGCGGCTTTTAATAAACAACTCGGTGACTAGGAACTCTACACTGGCACACCAGTGCACATAAAATTTTTGTAGAAAAAAAAAATGAGGCAGGCTGAGGAATTAGACAGCATTGACCAATGTGTAGGAGCATCTGGGAACCAGCCTGCGGCAGAGATGGGCTGCAGGGGCCAGGGATGTGCAGGGAGGGCTGTGGGGGTGCCGGGGACCGGCAAGCTGGAAGGGGATCCGGAGCACAGCCGGGCACACCAGAGCCCAAGTTCTGCCGCTAAATGCACCAGGTCATTACAGGAAGAATTGAAATAAAGACACAAAGCTGGCAGAGCAACAACTGCTAATAAATGGGCCACAAATACACCCAGACAGAAATGCAAAAGAAGCTAAAAATTATCTCCAGAACAGGAAGGCTCTGACATAGCTCCCAGCAGGAGCTGGGGGACAAAGAGCCACCCTACATATGCCTGCAGACAGGGCTCCGCTTCATGGCTGCCCTTGGCAGACCTGGCTGGTCCCAGCATCGTGAGCACCGGGTGCGCAGGGGTCCTGTGGCTACGGCAGGCTCTGCCAGGGGATGCAGGGTTTATGGGGAAGATCTGCGCATCCCTGGTGCCCAGGAAGGTGCCATTTCCCCTGTTCCTCTTGTTCCCCACCGTCTGCAGACTCGGACCTGTGCTGCCCAGAGGCAGTGGGAGCTGCTGGCTCCATACAGGGAAGCCCAGGGCTGCTCCAGGACCACTTTCTGTTCCTCAGGCAAGCGCAGACAGAAATAACACCTCATACCCATCAGACTGAGCCATGAGCCTGTCTGGAGCAGAGAACCTGAAAACATCCAAAGATAAATTGCTCCCATCCACACTGTCCTCCTCTGTCTGTCCTGCAGGTTGGGCAGGAGCCAACCGCAGCATCCTGGGCACCAGGCTGTGACCATGTAGTTGCTCATTTAGAGTTACAAAACAACCTCCATTTGCTTCTTCCCACCAAACCCATCAGCTCCCACAGGTGGATATGTGGGTCCCCCAGCCAGCCCAGAGGCTGTCTTAGGAAAGACCGAAGTCTTCCCACCACGTGGCTTTGAGCCCAGCTGCAAAAATGAGTTTACCTGGAATGGCACAGGTCTTAAATCTTTGCGCAATCCTGAACCCAGCTCGACCTGCAGTTACTGGAGCGAGCAGAGCAAGCTCCCAGGCTGTTTGCCAACGTGCTGTTGAAAAACTGAGAGTGCAGCACTGTGCTGAGACCCTCGTGCAGTTCCATAAAAGCAGCTTTGTCACCAGAGCAACGTGACGGACAGCAGCCAGGATTTCAATAGCTACTTCAGTGCTAAATATAGGGGGGAAAAAATGTCATCCTGCCGCATCCTCAGGGCTCTCCTGCTGGGATGACTGAGCCCTGCCAGGGCCACGCTCAGCCTTTTGCCTGTGATGAATGCCCAGGTCTCAGCCCAGCCTCCCTCCAGCAGGATGGTGCTGGCTGGCATCGCACCAGCATCCCACTCCCCACAGGCCACCTGCCCTGCCTTATGCCAATTTTTTTTCCCAGCAGCATTTGCCCCCAAAAGTAGATTTGTGTTGTGCTTGTGGGTTTTAATCTTCCTAATTTAACATGCCAGGTTTCGCAGGACAGTGGTAATTACTTCCAATCTTGATTTCAGGTTGCTCCAGAATTAAATAGACAAAAAAAAAAGAGGCCTAGAGAGTTGTTATGAAAGCAGAAACATTTCACATGAAGTGCTTTCACAGTAACTGGGAAAACAAGCCTGGCAGCAGCGCAGTACACTGCAGATCAGCCCCGAGAGCACGGATGGGGAAGGAGATGCGATGGGCAAAGCAGCGTGCCTGACATCCAGAGACCAGCTGCCTCTGCCAGCACCAGCACTGACAGCAAAAGGAGCTGGTGCTCCATCTCAGCTTTCAGGCCATCTTAAAATAAGAATAACCTCATGGCTTTGGTCTCTCTGCATCATTTTTTTAAAAATTAATTTTCCTCCACAAGCCTCTGAGCTCTTAGGACAAGCAAAATAAGTTTCCCTTTTTCTCCTTTAAAGTCCATCCAATGTCTTGTACTGGAGAGTTTACAGAGATGTTGGCAGAGGTGCTTCTGGTGTGATCACGGTGCAGTGGGAGCGATAAGTGTAAAAGACAGATATTCTGTACAGCTGCATGCCCTAACCTGGGCTGGCGGAAGATCTGGCAATTCCTGCTCACTTTGGTTTTGCCTCCTGCCTTTGTCTCCAGTGGGGGTGCAGCACTGCCGCTGCCCTGGTCAGGGCAGAATCTGCCAGGGGCTGAGCAGCCGTCACCCCCTCAGTCACTGCTGGGTCCCCAGCCCACGCAGGACAGGTACATCTCGCAGGGAGCCCAGGACGGCCAAGCAGCCCCAGGAGGCTGGCTGGGAGAAGAGGTCCTTCCACCATAACAATGCGACTGGTGAGTCCTGGAGGCGCTTTGCAGTCAGAGCCTGATCCTGCCTCTGCTGCCCTGAGCAGGATCTGGCAGCCAGATCCAGAGGGGTGAGCACAGGGTCAATGCATGAGCAGGGCACCTGGCAAACGCAGGAGAAAGGGCAAGGTCCAGATCGTTATTGCAGACTGGTCCTTGAACCCTGAGCTGCAACCCCAAGGCATATAAGCATTTACCCTGGAGGCAGGTGGCTTTCCTGGAGCTCGGGGTGCCTTTGGAGGGGACGGCAGTGCTGGCCCGCTCTCCCGTGACTTCTATGGCTCATATGGCGGCCAGGGATCACCAATGTAAACAGCAGTCCAAGCCCTTATGTCTCACGTAAACACCTTACTGGTGTTGAGAGGTGCTTTATTAAATGTTTTATTAAAGGTACAAAGTTTAGCCTAATGGTGAACAAACCGAGAAGTTTTTTTAAAAAAAGACACCCCAAAAATGCTGAATGGATTCGTCCTTTTCAGATGCAAATCATCTGACACCTTCCCCAAGAGAGCAAGTATTAACCCAGAATAACTGTTTGGCCAGGAACAGACAGCCCCTCAACGATATCTGCTGACAGCTCTTATCAGCAAGCCAATGCTGATTTAGGACAAGCCTAAATACTGTTAATTATGTTAAAAGCTGTTTAAATCTTCCCATAAAAGGAAAAATATGAGAAGACACTTAAGTTAGGAATGACCACAGGAAGGATTTCAGAAGAGCCAGAATGTGGCTTGCAAGGGTTGGGACACATATCAGTCCAAGCAACAGTGGTATAAACACACACACACACAAAAGTATAAACATGCCTGTCTGAAAATCTGCAATTCAAGCATCACCTTGAACTCTGAGCAGATGCAACCAAAGTTATTTCAAGAACACAAAGATCAATACCACTAAAAAAGAAAGCAGCGCTGGAAAACTCTTTCAAATTTATATAGAAATGCTGGTATGCATAAATCTGTATTCTGCATTACACCTGAACAGCTACGTTGAGTTTCAAAAACATGCACAACAAAATAAAATCATAATATAAAGCAGACAAATTCTCCCACCCCCATTTGGCTAAGTGCAGCAGAGAGTGAGTTGCTGAGATTTAATGCTGATCACAGTTACGGCTTACCATAATGCATCGGGATTTTCCTTTGAGCCAGGTAACGCGCAAGACGAAAATATTTACTAGCTCTAAAAATAGAAAACTGGAACAGCAAAATGGAAGAAAAAGTCCTGCAATTGCTCCTGTTTCTAGAGCAGCTGCATCTGAACAACCAGCCTGAAAGTGTTTTGTGTATAGGATGCACATGAAGAAATAGGGAAGGGAAGACAACCGCTGCTCACTGCCCATGAAAGGCGTCTGGCTCAACATCCCCTCCCAGATAGCAAAGTAAGCACATTACACACATGGGATACAGTAAACAGCCCCACACCAGCGTTTGAGGGATTTTCCTGCCACGAGATGCAATTTGATCAGAAAACCCTGATTAGTGTGAACTGAAGTGTTGTGTGGAAATACGCTGGTTCCAGCTAACTTTTGACAGACTCCTCCTTGGCTGCTGGCCAGCTTGCAGCGAGGCTGCTGGTAATGCAGTGATCCCGGTGAGGGGACAGTGTCACAGGTAAACCCCCTGGCAGCCAGGCAGCAAATGGCACGCTGCAGGCTCCAGTGTCTAAGCTTGGGGCTAGGGGCTCTGTGGTGAACAGATGGGAAAAATCGTGAAAAATCCTGGCTGGTCTCGGAGGCTGCAGGTCTCCCAGGTCCCGTCACCTGCAACACAGTGACTGTTGCAGCTCTGCACATCCTGAACTAACGCTCAGCATCTCAGCTATGGGCAGGCAAGTCTCCACAGGCAGGTGACAGCTGGACCGCTTCATTTGTGGGAAAAAAGAAAAAAACCACAAGCGTATGAAAGTAAAACACTTTAAATTTTTATCCTATGGGAAATTTTGGTCTTTGCTTCCCCTGGGTCCTTTCAAACTGCATGAGGCTCCTTCTCATCAAAGAATAGCTTCACTCCATTATTTCCCATGAAAAATGATTTGACCAAGGTCCTGATCAGATGACTGCAGCTTTCAGACAGGAACACAGCAGATGATGGAAAAATCTGCCCCAAGCAGTTACAGGCAGAAGTGACACTGGTGGGATGGAGCTGATTTACTGAAAGACCAGTCCTCAGATCCTGAGAGAAGATGCTGCCAGTTCAGCTATAGATTACAGTGCCATAAGAGGAATTGCTGGCAGGACTGCTCTCCAGGGAGGTGCAGTTACAGCTGGTTAGTCTTCCCCAGCACTGACTGTGATCTCTTGGTTATTGGCCAGTGAAATCAGGAAGAGGTTAGATTTCACCACTATAATTTGGCTTGTGGATGCTCTCACATCAGTTTGTTCTGCAACAGGAAATTTGATTAGGAAAAAAGGGCAGACCAGCCTCTTTTGGCAGTGTGGAAATCCCTGTACATGCGGAGGAGCATGCACACGTTTGTTAGGTAACAGTGGAAAGAAAAGCAGAGGAACAGTAATCCAGGGGAGACCAATGAGCTCCTTTGCAGCTCTGCTCTCTGCGAAGCATTACTGTGCAAGCTGCCTTCCTCCAGCAGCTGCTGCAGAGCCATGGCCTGTCGAGGAGGGTGAGGACAGGATCCACAGAGCCTCTTGACAGGGTGGTCTGGCTAATCCAGCTCGGCTGTGCTTGGAAAGGCAGAGCCCTGCTTTGAAAACTGTCCCCTGCCACCCTGGTAGTGGGAGAGACTGATTCTGGACAGAGGTGTCCCTGGGATGTTGGGGACAGAAGTTTTTGCCAGATGATTTATCAACAATTTATAACACTGACAAAGAAGTGGGTCCACGTGACCAGACCTGAAGGTAAAACTGCTCAAAGATCTACAAAAGCACAGTGGATTTCCAAAGCCAGAGCTGTGGGTGGGCCATTCCCACGCAAGTGTCCTCATGATTCTTTTCAACAGGAGCTGTGTTGGGTTTGCACTTTGGAGAAGCTCACAGAGCGGCATTTGCACTAACCACAGCCTTCTACCTTGGGTTAAAAAAAAAAAAAAAAATCTAAGGAAATGCAACATCTTGGACATAAACCAGCAATGTTTGATTCACCATGGATAAAGGAGTGCTAAATTGCCAGAGCCCAAAATCTGATGTCATGGAGAATGTTCAGTTAGCAGTCCAGTGAAAAGATGAATTGAGGCACTACTGAAGAGCTGTAAAACAATGATGTATTGGTTCAGTTCCTGTAGAGACACTACTGCAAAGCCCTATAAACAAACAAATGCCTGAGTTCCCACTGAGCAGCTGCTGAGCATGCAGAGCTCATAACACCCAACAAGCCACCTCTTCCAAGGATGCCTGCAACTGAAAGTCAAGTATGTCCCAATGTCCATGGTTTGCCTGAATAAACGCTCTATCCCTGTCATGGCTGGATACAGATTTGGGTCCTCAAGCACCCAGTTGTCAGGTATCGGAGCCTGAACTCCCTGGTGTGTAATTTCAGGTTACAGGGATGCTGCAAGCCAGGGCTTTGGAAAGCTCCCTGCCTTCCAGCTCTCAGCAGGAGACCAGAGCATAGCACCTCACCATCACAGGTTGTTCTTATCCTGCCAGGTTGTGCAACAAATTCACAGTTTACCCTCGGTGAGTTAAACATTTGCTGTGATAAAGGTTATGCCCATGTGCAAAGTGAGGAAAAAAATGAGAGTGCATGGTTCTTAATCAAAACAATACTTCTCCTACTGCATTTCTCATGCTTGGGCACTGTTAGAGGCACTGCCACCTCCCAAAATAAACCAAATCTGGGAAAGCTTAATAGCAGATCAGTTACTGGTAGGAAAGAACTAGCATTTGCCCCAGTTCCATCTTGCAGGCAGGGCTCAACCTGTTTAAAGACTGCTTGGGCACGTTGTACACAAAAATATTGGCTAACACCTAACATCTTAAGTCTAATGCTTGAGAAATACAGAACTCCTAGGGTATAGGTACTTGTGGGTGTATAGGTTTAAGACCAAAGATCATCATGCTATTTCCTCCTTGTTCCCTTTTCTGACTTTCACTGGTGCTATGCTCTGTAGTTGGGGCTTGCCCTACATGACTAAGAGTTCACTTTGTACATTTGAGTAATACTTGTGAAGATGTACAACAGGAAAAAAATATTCCAACAGGCTTTAAGAAATATACTAATAAATCCTTCAACATGTTAATCAATTGCCACTTACAAGATGGATTTCAGCTGGCGGAGAAAGATTTCTCTTAATAGAGGAAATAAAAATATTTCTTTTAATGAAAGGATCTCAGTAGTTTGCCTTCTTTTGTAAAAGACTTTCCTTAAACCTGTTGGTGCAGCAATCTGCACTCTTCTAAAAATGAGTTACGCTTTCCTAAATTCCTCGCAAGTTGAGCAGTAGCTTTACAATACACTTTTAATCCACCCATAACCCTGAATCTTGAAGAGTTGCTGCCTTCTGAAACATCTCAGTCTTGCACCAACTGCCGCTATAGAAAGCCCCTGGGAACACGCCGCGGGAAAAGAGGCACTCTGAGGCTTTCTTAGTGAAGTCATACTTCCCACTAAGTCCTTCAAGACATCAAATCCCTTGATGCTTGCATTGGCTCAGCCAAAACCATTATATTATATGGCTCATTATAAGCCAAACTGTATTCAAATAAACAGGGTTTGAAGAAAACCCAATTATTTTCAGGAACAGGATAAGTAGGAAAGGTCTTCACAGACATTCAACCATTGAAATGGTCATGCCTTCACTATTCCAGGACACTGCCTTTAATTACACAGGTGGGGATTCCAGGTAGCAAAGGGCAGAGGTTATTGCTGTCTCTGCTGGGCCAAAAGCTGCCAGTTCAGCCTGGTGCCCACCCTGCCTTGGGCAGAGGGGTGGCTGTGGGAAAGGGGAGAACACTGGGGATACTGGAATGGTTGTGTGTGCTGGAGGGAGAAGAGAGGGGGCTGCCCAGCACAACAGGGAGGTTGCTCCAAAGGAAGCAAATGAGCCACAGCTCACAAGGGAAACTGCCTTGGCTTATATCTTCCAGCCCACAGCATCTGTCCCTCATTGGGTCCCTGTTTTATCGTGTGAGAATATCAAGCATGAAACAAATTTTCCCATACTTTTAGATTTTCTGCCTGTGAATGTCTGGCACAGAAAACATTCATCAGAGGTCAGAAGTTCCTCCCCACCAGGAAGGACTGCTCAACAGAATACAAGTTAGCCACTGTCTTCTTCCTGCTGGACAGGGGTGGGGGGAAGCAAGTAAATATGCTCCCTACCCTTAATCACTTTTCAAAAAGCCCAATTTCAAATGCCATATTTTATTCTGAATTTGTCTCCTACACTGTTTAAAAAGTTTCTGGCCCACAGTAGCACTTTTTGTGGGTGCTTTTCATGGCACCACAATCCATGAACTGTCCACTCAAAACTGTGAGCTTAACTAAACTGTGTGGTATGGGGCAGGCTAAAAATACCTTTGGATTACTTCAGTCCATCACAATCACAGCATGCCTGACAAATTAACTCCAATAGAGAACCATTTTCATACTAATCCAGCTGTTCATTTTGGAAATGTCAGAGCGTACTCACTTGAAGAAACATCCCACCTTCTGTTTTGCCAACTGACAGGGGTGCTTGTGTGCTCCCTGTCCATTTCCCTAAAAAAAAAAAAAAAAAAAATCATCACACAACCCCCCCTCCACAGCTGTCTAAAGTCTGCTCACCAGCCAGCTGTTCCTCCTGAGGCACCATCCTCGGGAGCCCATGACCCAGCAAGCAGGGCAGCATGCTGCAGATCTCACAGAGCAGAAGGATGCTCACAGCTGCCGCAAAAGCATTGCCTGCCAGCCTAAGCAGAGCAGAGCCAAGGCTGGAAGGGACCTCAGGAGATCGTCTAGTCCAACATCCCAGGCAGAGATGGGTCAAACACGCTAACAGTTGGGCAACTGGTTTAAAATTTAAGCAAGACACATTTTAGTCCTAGAGCAAGCCCCAGACTTTGTTGAGGCAAGGGTTATAGAGGAGGCAGATATGGAGCTCACCTAATTTGGAGAGGGGACAAAGGGATGCCAGGACTGTGGCAACAAATGCTGCTGGAAGCTGAAACCCCTTTAGGCAGCCCTGACCCCTACTCAGATGTATATTTTTAACTGCATGTCAGTTCCACTTCCTTTGATTGTTTTTCATGTTTATAAGCTTGCAAGGGTAACAGCTTCAGTGGCATCAAATAAAGGCATTTTGTATAAACAAATGCAGTGACAGCAGAATACTCTGTACTCCTGGGGATCAGAGTGCAGAAGCAGTCCTCTGCTACCAAAGTAAAGGGGGTTCAATGTCTGTAGGCAGAGCACGACCTGCACTCAGAAGTGATCACAGGGAAATTCAAGTTCCAATATTGTCAAACAGATGTCATCCATCAGAAATTTAAACTTTCAGGTTTAAAAAGTTCCTATTTAGAGAAATTAAATTTAACCTTGTGTGCATAAGGCTTTATTGGTTTATGTGAGAGTCCAAGCGTGAAAAAACAGATGGGGGAGAGGTTTCTTTCTCCATCCTTTACCTGCGGGAACAGAAGTTATAAGATCAGCTGTGTTTTACAGATGTCTTGTAAGTACATTATGGCAACTCTGAGTTTGCTTTTAGTTAAAAATTTCATGGTTTTTGATAGCTGAAAGGTCAAATAATCTAACCAAATGAAATGAAATCCCAATTTTGGAGCATGTTGTCCTGGTTTCAGCTGGGATAGAGTTAATTTTCTTTCTAGTAGCTGGTATAGTTTTGGGTTCAGTATGAGAAGAATGTTGATAACACACTGATGTTTTCAGTTGTTGCTGAGTAGTGTTTAGACTAAGTCAAGGGTTTTCCAGCTTCCCATGCCCAGCCAGCAAGAAGGCTGGACAGGCACGAGAAGTTGGGAGGGGACATAGCCAGGACCCCTGACCCAAAATGGCCAAAAGGGTATTCCATACCATGCGCAGTATATAAACTGTGGGGAGCTGGGCTGGGGGGAAAATCACTGCTCGGGAACTAACTAGGCATCAGTCAGCAAGTGATGAGCAATTGCATTGTGCATCACTTGTATATTCTAATCCTTTTATTATTATTATTGTCATTATTAGTTTCTTCCTTTCTGTTCTATTAAACTGTTCTTATCTCAACACAGGAGTTTTACTCCCCAGCCCCCCCGCCCCGATTCTCTCCCCCATCCCACTGGGTAGGGGGAAGTGAGTGAGTGGCTGCGTGGTGCTTAGTTGCTGGGTGGGGTTAAACCACGACACATGTAAATCCTGAAAGAATTACTTTTTCCCAAATACAACAAGGTTTGTCATTTCAATTTATGCATCAAACAGAACTCTTAAATTTGCAGTGAAAGAACTTTGAACAAAACATTAATGCAAGTTATCAAAAAGAGCACGTCCAATGGAGCCTGCATGACAAGACCATTTCTAAACCACTAGCAAGTTAAAAATTGGCAAAGGGAGTTTTGAAGATCCCAAACACACAAATAAGGCTCAGTGATGCCATATACATGCAATACTAGAATAATGGATAAAGAGACAAGCATGGGACTGCTCAGAGAAGGGCAAGAACATTGAGTAACAAATGATGTTTGATTCACTGGGGTGGTCCAAGAGTAATAATTCTAGCTACTACGTCTCTTCTTTTACAATTCTTCATTTGCAAAGACAGGAGGAAGGAGAGGAAGGAAACTGTTTGACAATTCCCCCACCATTTCACCAGAAACAATATAATCATCATTTAACTGATATTCCTGGGAAATAGAAGTTTATGTTGCTCGAGCCAAAAATCACAAAGTTATCACTGTTGGCAGAAGTATCTCAATTTCATTGTTGTATGTATGTCTTTCTCCAGTAAGAACAGAATGAACTTATTTCAGTACACAGTGGAGTGTGCAAGCTAGACATCACCCACTGATTAGTGGAGAGTAGCTTTAACATAAGTGCTATTTGTGACCAAATTCAATACTACTTACCCATTTCTAAGCAATATCACTGCAAGTTTTCAGAGATAATCCTCCTTTCTTTTGCTTGAGTTTCTTAGGGGCTGGGAATATATGGAGTGTGGGATGGTTTGTCTTAAATTTTTCAGAAGTTCATGCACTTGGAAGCTTATGCTAGGAAGCATAGTGTTAGCTGTTGCTTTACTTTTTTTTTTGTCGTCTTCTGATTATAGGAGAACAGGAGATTCTGGAGATCAAGTGGCTGAAATGAACAATGTCTCATAAGCTCATGAATTCCTACCTATCTGAAATGTCACAGTCTTAACAAATTAACATTTACACTTAACATATTTCTCACTCAAGCTGCAACAGGATTTCAAAAACCCAGCAACTTTGGAGCAGAAAAATATCCGTAAATGCGTTAGGAGAAAAAAAGCAATGAACCTCTCTGGAATGCTGAAGAGCAGGAAATGTAAGGTAGCTCTAACTGACAGTTTTATGGAAGATAAAACTAGTAGTATACCATTTAATGAGACAATTTTTCACTGGCACTGGGGCCAACTCCTGTGAAAGGATGAGAGTAAGGGAGATGATCCTCTGGAAGGTTTGCACCTTAAACTCATCAAAGCAGTGAGCCCCAAGACCTCTGACAACCACCTTCAATAGACTTTCTTATAT
Organism: Harpia harpyja; assembly: GCF_026419915.1. NCBI lineage: Eukaryota > Metazoa > Chordata > Aves > Accipitriformes > Accipitridae > Harpia > Harpia harpyja. The sequence continues at coordinate 15,968,940 of NC_068957.1, forward strand.
ACAGAGGAATGCAATGCCACATGCAAGTGGGATGGACAGATAACAAGATGAAGATGCAAAAAGTGGTGGCCTCCTGCAGTCCCCATGCTGATATGAGCTTTCACAGTTGTGTGCTCGGGTAGTGGCAACAAGATACAGTCCCACAGTTCCATTCTTAGATATGAACTTGTTTTTTCTGTCTCCTATGGATATAGTAGAAGACGTTATTCTTTATCATCAACAGTGCAACAGAACTAGGTATATAAGCAGAGGCCTTACAGGATCAGCTAACACAGAACACATGGTTTTCTCTGGATAAATCATTTATCTTTTCTCCAACTTGTCATTGATCTAGAGATCACACACACACACTGTATCTGTTTGTATGTATATATGAAAAGCTGTATGAATTCTGGTAATGAAATAATTATAATAAAGCCACAATTATAATACTCCAAAGATAGATGTTTATTGAGTTGCTGAAAAATACAAGTATTCCAGTTAAGTTTGTCACATTTAAATGTTAACTAATAAAAAACCTACAGAGGTTCCACATACAGTCTAGTTGTTCCACTTCCCCACTATAATGAAAACTATGTTAAGATGATACAAAGTCAAACCTTTAACAATCACCTGTGAATTTCAGAAAAATTAACATGTTCTAATTCTTCTTATATTGCCCTTACTAGTAGCTATGAGCTATTGTGCTGAGTTATGCATCATTCAGTTCTGAAGGCAATGTGTTATAGCTGTGAAAACTAGATATTCATATTATAATCTACTCTTTGGCTATATAATCAGAATATTATTAGCATGAGATTTCCATTATTAGAGGCCTAACTAATTAAAACCACAAATAATTACATACACATTTTGCAAATAGGTTTAATCTGCTAAAGTCATTGCAACATTAAACTTCAAACTTTTTAAAAAATATTCTTGGAAGGGTTCTAACAGACATTTGAGTGATATTTGTAGCCACTCAGAGGACCTGATTAATGTGTTTGAACACAGAACCAGAAACAGGAGAATTCTGTGAAACAATGGATGAGGTGGGTTTTTTTGTTGTTTTTCTTTTTTTTTTTTTTTTAAACTCTCAGTTTCCACAAACTAAGAATCAGAACAGTGATGCTAGCCTGGGGCATTGTAGTTATATCCACCACTGGTGTAGATATGTCTTAATCAGAGAGGAAAGTTAAAAGGCTACCGTCATAACAATGAATCTTAACCAATGCAAACCATCAGCTGAAGACAACAAGATGTACAACTGGTCTGTAAGCAGGACACTGAAGAGAGACTGTAAAAGCAGATACAGCATGAGAACATACGCTGCAGGTATCTGACAGACTATGGAGGGAGATGCAGATTTCAAGTCTGAACGGAAAACAAAAAAGTTCTATTTCGCAGTAGTTCACCATCTTTGATTTAGGAAATAGAAGCTGAAAAAGCTCAGTGTGACATCTGAAAAGGTTACTGCAGTCAGCAAGACCCATATGGACCTAAGAACTACTCATGAAGAATCACTGGGTGGAGGAAGCACTGCAATAAAGATCTATAAAATTTATTCAGTGCCATGAGTTCCCAAATCCTGCTGGAATCAATGCAGCCTGCCAGCAGCAGACACCTTTACCGAGGCAGGTGTAGTAAGCTATCTATGTTTTGTTTATAGCTGGAGCCTGCCACTTACAAAACTTTTAACACCTCATGACCCCGTGAACAGAGTCCATGCCTGAACCATATTATCCACAGCTGATACATACTTATGGCACCCTGATCAAATGTACCAAGCTCAAATAAAAAAATTACACTGCAAAGCTTCATGAATTTTACATTTCTCTCGATACATCTCATGTAGAAATCGCAGATTTTTTTTGCTTACAACACTTCCTTATTCAACAGTGACCCTCCCCATGAAGATGACCAAAGCCAGACAGGAATCTGATGGTTCATGGAGTCCAGCCTGGAACAGAGGCCTCTGCACATGGTACCATTTCCTTTGTAGACCTGAAAAGCCTTTTCATAATAGTAAAGTTTTCTTTATAGCTGGTAACTGAAAAACAGAACGTTTCAACCACAAACCCCTCGTCAATAACTGCAAAAAAAGTTCCAACTGTTTAGATGCCTTTGTTGAGGGGTGGTGTTCAATTTCTTTGTAGTGCTGTTCCTCAATTTCTGCTTTATAGTCCCAAATTGTGCTTCATCAGGAAACAAAGAACAGCTGGGTGCATGCAGGTGCAGAATGAAAAGTCTCACAGGGAAAAACATCTCTCAAAAGAGAATTCTTAGTTTCAATATTCAGGTCTAATAATAAAATTATCCAGATCTTTAAATAAACAGAAAGAAATTAAGGTAAAATCAATTTCCTTGGATAGAATTCTATTTTAATCTACATTTGAATAACCTAACTTAACTACAGCTCCAAACACCGGCAGTTCTGTTTCCCTAATGCTGGATCTAGCAATTAATGACTGCAAACCACACACAAGGTTATCTGTGCTATTGCCAGATCCAATCCAGGGAACAGAAGGGAAGCAGATCACCTCTGTCAGTAGGAGTTTCTGTACTGGATTAAGCTTATTATTAGCAAGATTCAAAAAACTATGTTGTTCCAGATACATATGCTCTAAGACACTGGGTGGTTTTCACATTGTGTAAGACAGGGAAGTGTGTAAATATATAAAGACCCTGCTACAAGTAAAGGCATCTTTATCTTCATGTGTTCTCACCACTTACGTCCCTGTTGGTCAAAACCAAAGTCCTAACATGCTTCATATGTAAAAGCATCATGTATTTCCCTGGAATAAGAGTTAACATTTCTTTTGTTTGTCACTATAAAAGAACATGTTTCCTGATATGTCATGAGGCAGGTCACTTATCTATCAAAACTGCAACAAAAATGTTTGAAAGAACATACAACAAATTCTTATTACTTACAACAAATACATAAAAACTGAAGTGAAATCAAATTGAATAACTTGACTGCATGAAAGGTATGAAACAGTTTGTATTTTATACACAGAGTATGTACACTGGTTTTAGAAATGTGGGGTTTATCCATGCAAATTTAATACAAAAAACTATTTACAAAAAAATAACAGTAGGAACATTTTTCAAAAGAAACATATATGTTGGAAGCTCCAGCAATAATGGAAGTCCTGAAAAAAGACTTAGTATGTACAAGTAGACAATCTTCGTAAGTGTGGAAGATGTACTTTACAAGAATATGAAACGCAGAATGAATTAAAATGCACTATCAAAGATGTTGCAAATATATACACAATTTAAGCATCTATTTGTAAATGATCACTCTCCAGCTGTGCCTCAGAACTACTTCTGTCATGTCCTGCACACATTTACATATTGATCATTTGGTTACATTGCATTTTCTGAGTTTTATAATCACGAGTTACGAAATAAAATAACTGAATACCAACAGAATGATAATCGTAAAGCAATCACATTTTCCTTGTTCTACACATTACATAATAGTAAAAACTATTCACATTATTCCCAACATAATCCACCAAACAACCCTTTTGCAATGCCTGCATATGCCCCTCATGGGAATCAAAGCCTTGCATCACCTGCTGCTGCAACAGACATGAACAGTTGCAGCTAAGAATTCCCACAGTTGCAGCCATGCTTAATGTAACACATCAATTCAGGAAACACAACTGTATTAACATTTGCATGTGAAGAGCACAATCTTGCACATGCTCCAGAAAGCATACTAATACTGAACAATGGGAGTTCCCATGCCAGGAATGGCACGACCAAATCCTAAACAAATATAGCAGTTGTGGAAATATTTCACTGGTTCACTCATATTTAAAAATGAAACAAAAAGGTATCCTTGTGATTATTTCCAAATATTCTGTTTCACAACCTGCCTTCATAAAACTATTGTGGAAAAAAAAAAAGGTTACGTTTGCCATATTTCATTTAAAGAAGTGAGGAAATCCTCATAGTGCCAAGAATTCATTTTAAGTCACTGACTTCATGTTGTAGCTCAGTTAGAAAACTACTGAGGGACATTCGGGTCTCACTGAAGTCATAGAATCAGAGAATCATTTAGGTTGGAAAAGACCTTTAAGATCAAGTCCAACCATAAACCTAACACTGCCAAAAGGGAAAGTTTCCCAAAACAATTAAATTTGCTGTCAGTTTGAGCTATTATTCTCCTTTAATATTTGCTAAGATACTAAAGGAGTCCTGGAAAGACTTTTTGGTTTTGTTTAAAATTTAGATTCTAAATGTATATGGAAAAACCATATTAAAAATTCTTCTTTGAAAATGCAGTCAGCTATAAAACATTTGAACTAAAAATGACTATGTCATTTTTATAATAACTTTTATTCCTTCCATAGAAATTAATCAGGTAGCTTATAGCAATTTTGCCTCCCTTTGCCTCCCATGTTAAAAAAAAAAAAAAAGATCAAAAACATTGAGGGAACAAATACTGCATATAACCATAACTTTAAAATAATGCTGTCAGAATTGTACTACGTGAAATACTTAAAGACAAATAAAGCAAAGTGGCATTTTATTATATAAGAAACACAGGAACCAGAACTGTTCCTGTGCAGTGGCAAGTTTAAACTAAAATTCAGTTAATCACATATGTTCTCTATTTTAACAGTCAAGACCAGCAGAAATTTTCTTCACAGGAAGAGAATAATTTTTTTACCTTCATAGTTATTTTACCAAAGAGATCTGTGCCATAAAATTCTTAATTAAAAAATAGAGTTTGCTTTTCTTTCCATTTGTAAGTGAATTACATATATCCCACAGTGTGTTGCATATGGAACAAGAAACAGTACTACTGTTTTGATTTACTCACATAAGAGGACAAGTGACACACTAACCTGTTAAGAGCCATGGTGCAATTTCCAATCAGTGAAGTTCTGTAGTTCCTAGAGCAAGCTTGCTCTGTCTCACTATGTCATTCTTTGCGGGTAGAAGTTAAATACTGGCAAACATCTACTTATCTATTACTCTCAAGTAAAGTTACTGCTTTCCTTAGTGTTTTATCCAGACTGCAAACATGTATTTAAAAGAACCTGCAGCCTATGCAGGAGGAGGCAGCAGCATGAAGCAAGGTGTTTCCTTCCGAAGTTGCAGTCTCATCATCACAAAGCCAGAGGGTAGTGCAAATGGCACCAACTAGGTACCCTACCCAGGGCTTGGAATGGGCAATGTTTTCTGCATTCTGCAGCACTGGGATAGAGCTATCCAAAACATATAGTCTTTGAGAAAACAAACATGCCAAATTTGTTATTGTAACCTCTACGGAAAGCTCCATGTACTTAAGGATCTGCCTCCCTTGCCATGAAGCAGCTACAAAACATTTCTTTCTCTACTAAAATTAAAGGCTTTTCATTGTGAAGTGATTCAGTGTGAGATCAACTCAGAGCACTCTCTCCTTGGACAACTATACTTTGCCTTTCCCATTCCTGGTCTTAAGACTTTTTTAAAATTCCAAAGAGTCACCTACAAACAGGAAATATTTCACCAGCTTTTTGTGTGTTGGGGTGGTGTTTTGTTTATTTGCTTTCGTTTTTCAAGTAGAGGTCACTTTAATATGATGTACCTCTTGAAAGAAACACATACATTAGCCTGACTTAGAGATGAAAAAGAGAAATTTGATTTACCAATACAAAATCATCTCCTATTTGCAGCAAAGTGCTAAAACCTTCCACAAGTTGCTTTCAGTTGAACTCAGCTGAATTATTAATGTGCTTTATCTCTGCATTGGTACACAGACCAATTCCGAGACAAACAGGCAGACTGCAGCTGTATTAGATACAACTACCTTTCACACAAGCATTTAAAAAATCAGCAGAATAAAGAAATGTCAGACCTTGGTCCTTCTCTTCAATACTGAGAAGAGACATGGAAATTCAGTTTTAGTGAAAACAGATGCCTTTTCATTTTTTGTTTGAATTTGGCTACAGATTTATGTCAAAATCTGAGAAGACTGCTGCTAAATGGTAAGATATTTGAAATAAAGTTTTTAGTGCAGTAAACTGATGGTAGTCCTCACCTGCAATTTTATTGAGGTGACATACCTTCCCATAATATGAAAGCTGTGCTTCAAAGCAATTTTTCCTACCATCTTAATACTGTATATGGCATATCAGAAAATTTGTATTAAATAAATGAATCAGTGTAATATTTTAAAGCTTCCTTTGACTTACCAGAGGTCACTATTTTTAGTCAAGAATTTGACACTAAAGCTTTGCTAGTGTCAAACAAGTTTAAGCCATGTTTGCTATGGGCTCCACCTCGGGTGTTCCATAAATCAAAAAGGTGAAATCCTTACTGAAGTCAAGAGCAAAACTTGCATTGACTTCAGTGAAGCTAGGATTTTACCCAGAGATTCTTATTATTTGTGTCATAGTTATTTATTGTTTCAAATGTATTCCTCTTTTATGATATTTTAGTTCTTATATTTTGGAAGGCCTCCAGATACATGGGTATAGATGGTTTACTGCATCCTCAGCAGTGCCCCAGCTAGCACACTGGATTAGCAGTATTATATAATAGATGAAAAGCATTTCTGAGATACTGTGGGGGAAGTCACCACACTTTACAACTATTCTAATGCCACTGCTTTAAGATCTCACAATATCTGGGACATTATTGCTTAAATGAAAGATCATTCATGTGCAACATACCACATCCAATGACATAAAAATAGAAAACACACACAAGGCCAGAAGCCCTGTCAGTATGTTGATTCACTCAGTAATTTATGGTTCACACCACATTATTGTAGTAACTTTGTATAGCATTCACAATAAGAAAAGCACCCTAGTTAACTCTTAAATTTATTAGGAAAACTTAATGCAGTTTCCTAAAGCTTGACTCCTCTTCACATCCAAAGTAAAAACTGAGCAACTACTATAGGAATTGGGCAGGCCTCTGCTTTTAACCATCCTATCAGCTGTACCGAGTATTAAGTAACGACATTGCATCCTAAAAATAGGAAAGGATCTCTCAAACATACTAAATGTTGGGAGCAGGGATTCTGGAATCTCAGAAGTCACCAGTGTCATTGGAGCATTTTCTTTAAAAAAAGTAAAGAGGAAGGAGGAAAGTGGCATACAGTAATGAACAATGTCAAGTCACTAGATCTGTGAACAAACAAAAATAAGTAAGAAGATGCTGGGAATCAAATGGAAAGGGAGAAAGGGAATAGTAGGCAAATTCTTGTACAGGGCAGGCAGCAGCAATTTCCATGGGCTGCTTTAAAATTAAAACTCAAAACTTTTTTAGCATCTTTTTTGCAGTTACTCCTAAAAAAACCAATCACAACGGGAACAGCCAACTTTAGCAAGGCTTTAGATTATTATTATTTGTAAAAGCAGCTAAAGAGAGATGAGAAAAGATTCATCCAGGCACAGTGGAACTTTTCTCAGATTGCTCCTAAGGGTAGTTGAAGGCCTTAATCTTTGCAATGCTAAAAAGGAAGCCCTGGAAGAGTCACGATTATCCTTCCCCATAAGCATGAACATGGCCATAATAATTTCCAATGAATGGCAAAGTAAGACTGTTTCTAGCAAGTTTGTGGGGAAGAATTCCAGAGTACTTAAAAAAAAGTTATTTTAGTAGTTTTCAACTTCAGAGATACAGTTTAAAATGAGTATGTTAATTTCATATCCAGTTTTCAAGTTACTTAGGAAATAAGCTAAGCTTAAAAAAACCTGGTAATCATCTGGCATGCTACATCAAGGGAATTCTTAATGTTTACACTGTGATATAACTTTATAAATTCAGTTATAGTAGGAAAAAAGTTACTTTAAGATCAGAAAACATCTTTAAATATGACAATGAAATAGTAGTGTAGATCAGTTTAAGCCTGATAACTGAAAGTGACAATTTACAGTTAGCAATTCTATGGCTAACATACCAAAATAGAACTTTGTTGTTGTTGTCAATATCTTAGCAAGGAATTGAAAGACCAACTTTTTTTTTTTTTTTGAATGGTTGTGTTCTTCAAATGTAGCAAACAAGCATTTTGCTCAAGGAATTATATTACTTTATCATTTTAGTCTTAGCATGACTTTTCAGATACAGTCTTTAATGAAAAATAGAGATTGAAGTTGTTAAAATGAGTATTACGTGAATGATTTAAAAACCAGAGAGATTTGAAATACTGTACTTCAAAGGTCAAAGCAATCCAGTTTCCTTAAACAACTATTTATGTAACCTAAGATTTATATCTAGGACTTTGCAAATTAAGTTTTACACCAGCTTCTCCATGAGCTGCATTTTAAGAAAATACTATAAAAACAATAGTGGTTTTTAACTATTACACATGAATCAGCTTGTTGCGATGGATTTAAAAATAATTTATCTTTTTTTTTTTTTTAAAGTCTTGTCATCAGAAAGAGGTTACTTTTCCTTTCAGCTATTGATTTTAAGGACTATAGTAAATGAAGTAAGGAGTAAACGATACCCCTCCCTCATTCTGTTATGAATTATATTACGTGGGGTCTTGATCAGTTGGAAAGAACAGAATCAAATCTTGTTACATGCTTGGCAAACATATCCCTCAATCAAAATCAACTTAGCCTGAAACAGAAAATCTGTGACAGTGAGAACCTTTTTTTTTTTTATTAATTGAGCTACCTATTCATGAAGAACAAACTAATGCAAACAGATTTATTACTAAAATTATGAAATTATTTGCAACTTGTTGGGACAAGAGAACTCAACTGTGTATGGTTTCAGAATGTTCTCAAAACACCGAGAATTTGTGCGGAAGCAAACAAATGCATAAACTCCTACGTTTCAAAAAACCACCACAGTGGAAATTTTTCTTTTTCACATTTATCCAGAAAAATCTAATGTCTCAGCACAGTGACATTTGTACAAACTGATTTGTGTGCTATGCCACACTTGTGTAAATTACACAATAAATCCCATAAACACTAAAAAAGATAAACATTGATATTTCCCAACTAAATTATGGATAAACCTGTTGTAAAAACGTAATGTGAGATCAGGAGCAATATTACACAAAATCCTGAAAGTCACAGCGTAAACCTGAGATTTTGGCAGTTTTATCAAAATGTCCTAAACTACTCTGTATGCATCACTAGTCCTCATGTCGTACTCACCATGTATATTTGTTTGTCCCAAACAAAGAAAAGTAGACAACTTTTTTTTGTCCAATAATACATTAAACCAAAAGTGATTAGGTATTATCAAATTAAATATCATAAATAAAAAGTATTTACAGTATTTTCTAATTATTAGACAACAAAATAACCAATTAAATTGTGCAACAAACTTAAAACACCCAACATCAAAAATGTGAAGTATTACTTAAATCTTCACATACTGATTTTACAAAAACCTATTAAAATATTTTAAAATTTCCATTTTATCTATTTTAAACAAAGAAATTTCAAAAATGTTTAAGACTATTAAGAGTTATCAATTACACAGGCACTTCACATGTAAACAATCTACAGTACAACTGAAAAAAATATTTGGCACCAACCTAGAAGACTGGAAAAAACTCAGTAAAATGTGTCCTTTTCCCATTATACACTGTTTTGTGTAATCACCATACACTCAGACTAAATACTGGCAATGTTAGAAGTGTGTAAGTTACAATCAGGAGTGCAAAAAATAAAGAACACAAATATTAAGCTTTCTGAGAGAGTGAAAGTGGATTACAAGTGATCAGTCGCTCGCATTTTTACCATCATACCATGGCTACATTTTTGTCTCACCTTTAAATCAAATGATTGACTTGAAAGAGTAAAGGAAATCAAATGATTGACTTGAAAGAGTAAAGGGGCAGGGGGGAGTGGTGGTAATGTGCTTTATACTTCTAAAATAATTCAAACACCATTTTCAACGTAGGAAAAGAAATCCAGCATTTAACTGTAACACTGTGAGATGTTAAATGGCAGCTTTTAACTTAAATTAACTGGAAAGAGAAACTGATGCTACCACCATCTCTTTGTGCATCCAATTACAAAAAGAAAAAAAAAGAATAATTATGTTCTTTTAACTGTCAGCTGACTCCAAGGTTTTCATGTACAACTCCAAAGTAAGGCTCTCTACAGCATCTGGGCAGATATTAGTTTTTGATGGCTTGGATGTTCCCATGTAGGAAGCTGAACTGCCTCAGAGCAATACAGATCAACAGATCGAATGGTAAGTTGTCTAGCTTCGAAGAAGTCACGTCACATGGAGGAAAGCTGAGATACTTTCAATGTAGGCAATTCAAGCAGAGCTTGAACTGTGAGGCCAACCTTCACCAGACCCCTTTCCTCCAGAATGTGATGAGGCAAGCAAAGTCTCTCCTGCAAAATAAAGCAGTACGTGTATCAAGCTTCATTCTTTTTTTTCCCCAAAGGCAGGTAACAAACGCATTCTCTCTGAAGTCACACATACATCACTAGGACACTTGCATAGAAAATGTCTTTGGCCTTAAATTTTGCATGTGGTTCTCTACAGTAACAGAATGTTCAGAAACCAATTATATCTAAGATCTGTTGAAAGTGTTAAACTATGACAACATCAGAAGACACATAAAAGACTGCTAATTTCATAAAGCCAAAGACTCTGTTTCTTTTCATAAGCAGAGCAAGAAAAACAGGCTGATGGGCACTGTTGGCTCAGTGGCCTACTTCCCCCCTCCCTTGTTTTGTAGCCTTATTACCAATTTTTCCCTTGGGAAAACTTGGAAGTGCTGATAAACTGGATCCTCAGTAATGAGCCATTCCCCAAGAAAGTCATACTTCAGTTTCAAAATTCAGCACAAGCTGAACAATTTTCCCAAGCACTAGCTGGCGTTACATGTAATTCAGGAGGTAAATCGTAGCATCTCTAACTTCTGAATGGCCTGTGGCTCCACACTAGATAGAAGCTGTGGCAGACCAGTAACCTAGGCTTCTAAATCCATGAACTAATTCTCTTGTTCCACTAAAAAGGGTTGAGGGAGTTTTTTGTCTCTCATAATATGCAGAAAATTATTTGATCTTTAGTCACCGTCCCTGTCCTCCGTCCCCCCCCAGGGAAGTAAGAGGATGAACTTGGGCAACAGAAGCATGAATAATGGGCTGCAACTACAGCCATGCTAAAAAAGATAGCTAATCAGTTAGGCTACATATTTCTGTAATTGCAGGGTTTTTCCCAGGCAGACAATGAAATTCATTCCAAACCAAGTTGCTAAACTCAAGACTTTCAAATATTACAACATCATCCTCTCACATCAGTTCTTTTGTAAAATAAATTATCATCTAAACAAGGTCAGTATTATTTTTACTATAAGGAACTGACTAGAAACCCATAAAGTAGCTTCCTCAAGTTCATGTCACAGGCCAGAAATGGCACTTTTCATATCTTCAAGTTCCCTGGTCAGTACTATAATCGCTATTGCTCCCTGAATTAAGCCCCCCAAAACACCAATCTTGCTAACATTTTCTGTCGTTTTTAATAATAAGTCAATAAAGCAGTTAGTATACCTGTGGAACGCCCAATTTTTTACAAGCATCAAGAAAGTTTTCAACATTTCTTCGGCATTTTGCCATACTGAGTTTAGGCTGTAAAGACAGGATGTTAGATCTTCATCATACATTCGTGAAGTATTGTATATTTCTGATGCAAATTCAGTTACAATTGCTAAAACACAGAACAAATTCTATGGAGACTCAGTATATGAAAATAGCTCTTAAACTAAACTTCTGAGCCTTGCTTAATGCTTCTTGCAGAAAAATCAAAGTGAGGAATGTAGCCAATTAAAAAGTTAAAGAAGATTAATGAAGTTTTAGTATTGAAATTCAAAAGCTTGTTTTCACACAAGATGCAACAAAAGTGAGATAAATGACTTACCACTGCTGGCGACGGTACATGAATGCTGGCAACAGAACGTGGCCTTATGTGATTGGCTAAATGGCAAAGAACTACTCCATCCATCAATGCTGCTCCAATGTCATCTGGCAAAATTACTTTTAACCTTGATTCAAGATTCTATTAAGAAGTCCATAAGTAAGTTACTTTCAGCATTAGCTAATTTTCAATTTTAAATCCAGGGTATTTTGAAGCATTCAGTTTAAAAGGGACATTTTGATACTAAAGTGAAGTAAATGGAGTCAAATCACACTTTACTGAGTACAGATATCCTTTTCTCTTTATCATCAACTTTACATTCCCTTTGCTTGTTTTTTTTTTTTGTTTGTTTTTTATGAGACAGCCACATACATTAAGACATTCAGCCAACAACTACCATGATACATAGCTCTCAAACCCATATGATGAACTCACTACTCATAATAGGAAAGCACAGAATTTAAGGACACAAATGTCAGGGTGAATACCTCATTAGCTGTTAGTGTGCAGAATTTGTGGGTTGAAATCATACACAATTTTACTAGGAGAAGGAGAAAAAAAAGAAAGAGGGGAACACAACCACTTTGGGCATGGCCATTTCACTCATGCAGATGACAGTTAAATAGCTGAAGAAAGGGTGGCCAAGAAGTGCCCACACTTGTGTTGCAAAACAGAGAAGGGAAGCAGGGAATGTTTTTTCCCCACACCAGCAACAAGCCTTCACTGCTCAGTAAAGTGCAAAGTAAAACGGACAAATACAGAAACAGTCTTCATAGAAGTCACACCCCAAATTAGAACTAGTACTGCCCTGGAAAGCAGAGCAGCTATGATTCACAGTTAACTATAACTGTTAAATATCTTGAGAACAGAACTATAGAGAAAACAACTTACTGGAACTCTGAAATGTAGGTCCCATTCAGTATTGTATAACTTGTAGCAACTTTCTATATTCAAAAAGCATTTGGCTATTCAGAAGAATATGACTATCTTCCTTCAAATCTCAGGTCAAACAGCAGCAAACACAAGCAGACATATTGTCTCCCTAGAAAAACCTAAAACCTCAGAAACCTAAAAAAATTTTCATTTTTCATTTCACTTCATTTTTCAGCTAAAAAAACCCCCATTTAGTTCCTGGTTGGTATTTCGGTTGGATCAAAGATAGTATCAGTGTAGCCTGTTACATGAAACTCCTTAGGAAGAAATATCACTACAGAGATGCCCTTGTGCAACTGTCACGATTTGCAGGCCTTTATAATAAAGGTCTAAATTGTGGTACAGAGCAAACTAAATGCACTGCACTCATATAGTAAATAATGGTACATACATTACGAAGCTGTCTTATTTGTTCCCTTTCTTCCCTTAAATGCTCCATTTTCCTCCTCATTGTAAATCCAGGGTCCACTGCACCATAGTCCTGACGTGATGCACGGCTGAAAGCTATTAAACATTAATGAAGTTAGTTTTCAGAATTCAGATTTTAAAAATGCAATGACTAAAAACCTGCCACCAAGGATAAAAATGGGAAAAAAGCTGCAGAACTTTTCAGAACAAATATATTTAAGTATCCTGATGTAAAAGATGCTATGAAATTTATCTTTCAAATAAAATACACAGATCATCTTACTTAAGTGCAAATGGATAACTAGAAAATATGGAGATAGAATTGACTTCAATATTCAAATATCTGTTTAAGATATACAACTGCATTTGCAATTCTCCAAGCATATTTTGCAGTCTGGATTTGAAAGTATTTTCATTGTGTTTTACTTTTAATCAAGTATAAGGTCTTTATGGAGAGTAAAAAAGAGACAGAACTTCCTGATATAACTTACAGTAAAAGACTTATATATATATATATACACACACACTCACACATATGCGCATGTTAGTTGTGCATATGCAGAGACACAGTGATTGCTTATTAAAGAACTAATTGAAAAATATGAAGTGTCTCATCTAAAAGTTCAGACATTCACTTTACTATTCTTCACGGTCAGAAAGCCTTCAAGTGACAATTCTATTATTTTATAGAACACTGGCAAATAAAAACACTTCTGTAGCAATACGACTATATCCTTAAGTATTTTACCCCATGCTTTTGAACAACAACAAAAATCAATACTTACACCTTTAGAACTTTCTATATTGTTTCTAATAGTTTGGATTTTAGCATAAGATCTAACAATCAAAAATAACAGGAAATTTTATAGATAATCTTGAAATCACTGCCCTGAATTTATACATTATGAGAGCATGTAGTTTGTGTATAGAAAAATATAATTGTACGTTACCAACAGTATCTATGGAAGCATCTAAATCCACAAAGATTTTGGCTTGTAACTAAGAAACAAAATGCCATTCACATTCCTAGAACTAAGTGAAAGGGGTGCTGCTGTTTTACAGACACACACTGGCAGTGAGTGGCTCCTAGGAAGCCTACTACCGCACTGAGAAAAAATGGGCTGAAAGTCTTAACAAGCCTGCTTCCTCCTATCAAATCTGCACCTTCCTGCAGCCAACGATGTAGGTAACTCAGAAGCCTCTAAATGGTCCAGCCAGGCATGTCCTGGTACATGCAACTAAACTATCTCTGGCACAGAAGTTTCACGGAACTGCTAGTATTAAGGAGGTCAAACTTTGCTACCATAAACACTGAATGAATTTAGACTGAAGAGTTGAGATCATTCTTTCTTTATGAATTTGCATGAAGACTGTTCCCTTAAAAACAGAGAAGAGTGGTTATTAACTGGAAAAACCATTGCACAGTGGCTTTTCCAAACTATGGTTTACACTGTTGACATCCAATATTCAGACACTTGCAAACAAAAGAATACTGTAACTGAAAAAAACCTGTATTATTTCTACCTAGATTTCAGAGGACTGAAAGTCTATTGTTTAGACAATACAAGTTTCTTATGAGGGTAGGGCAGTCTTGGAAGAGTCAGGGTGCAACACAGCACTAAGCCATAAAACTCCTGGCAAAACTCTGCTCAAAGCATGCTTTCATAGGACAAATTACAAAAATCTGCTTCTCTTGAAACCTTCCTGCCTCATCCGTCAGGTGTCAAGAACAATTGCATGCTGTTTCCCTGTTCTTTGACAGTGACTAAATACGCACAAAATAAATCAGTGGGGAAAAAAATTTTTCAAATTAATTAAAAAAAAAAATCACTGTGCAACTTGGGGAACTTTCAGTTATTCATTTGCCAAAGCAGCTGTCTATGTCTTTCCCAGTACTGTGCTTGTGATAAGTACACTGAGTGGATTGCTGTACTGTGGCATCTCTTCATATTCATTCCAATTCATGCATCTGCTATCCTTATCGTCTCTTCCAGCCTGGGAAATAAACATCTGTTCTATCATGCTATGTTACAGAACAGCAGCTTACCTGACCTTGGTTTGAGACCAAATGGACCATGAGTGTTACTATCTGTCCTTTCGTAATCCTGTTAAAAGAGATAAAGTCAATTTTCTTCCATTCATTAAACAAGACAGTGTTTAAATTATTCTTGCCTAGGAAAAGTGAGTCCTTCTGCTTAACTGTAACGCACTCTTTTGAAGGGGACAGTAGATAATAAATGGAATGAAAGCAACCTCACTACATGCAGATAAAATTATCTTACTGAGGAAGAAAAGCAGCACCAGATTAACTAAAATCTACTCTAAACCATTTCAAACTACTGCAAACCATTCTGTGGACAGAGTTCTAAACAGGCTGTAAGCAAATGCAAATATCCTCCCAACACTTAATATCAAAATATTTCTTAGGAAACGTTTACTTTCAATTATGAAGATCGGGTTTTTCTCATTTCACCATCTAAAAAGGAAGACACACTCAGTAATTTGGTAGGTACATGAGATATCCCTTTTTCAACTCATTTCACTGTATTTGGGAGATGTTCTCATTCTGTTCCCTCGGGTTCCTTATTGACATGAGGTGGAAATGTTAATAATTTTTGGTATGCTTTATTCAGAGCTCAGTAGCGTAGTGCAGCCACAGTGAAACTACATGGACATTCCTTAAAAAGGAAAGCAACCAGTGAATGGTGCCCAGTGAATGAAGCTGCAAGGCTGCACCACAAAGGTGACAGCCAGAATCATAAAGGACGAAACTCCCTAAGAAGTATCAGTACCCTTGTGTTCCCTGTGATATATAAAATACTAAACCACAAGTTTTATTTAAAATCCTCTGGATGGCTAGTGCACAGAGGACTCCTACAAAATATTGCAAATTTGATTTTTGTTTTATTAGCTTTTTTCATTACAAAAGATAATGGAGACAAAGCAATGTACCTTTCTACACACCAGTCAAAAAGAAGAAAAATCTAGGAGAGATCAAGTAGTTGCAAAGGTAAAACAAGTTGTAGTATCTGTCTCTAGTCTCTATATATTTTTGAATTTTTATTATGATGAAATATTTCTAATTGCAGTTTTAAAGGAAACTAACAGCTTTATACCTGCATGGAAAACCTGGTGACAAGTAATGCGCACAAAGAAATGTTTGTTGAATGAAAAAACAAAACCACAAACTTGTACCTCAGACGACACAGGAGACTGTGGGGACACATTAGTATTATCACTGTCTTGCTAAAAAGAAATCAAAGAGATGAAATTATAAAAATGAAAATTATGATTTAACAAGAAACATGAAATTATGAAATACACAATACATGAGACATGCAACATTTATCAAGTATGTGATAAACTGGCAGCAACTAAATTTAAAAACACGTAAATCAAGGAAACACTGTTCACTTTGTGTCGAATACTACTTTTTCATTACCTCTGCTTGATAGGTGAATTAACTTTCCTATTACCAAAGCAAGTAAATGTCCTACTTTTCCCCAGTACACGATCTTGATGACTTTTTTCAAATAAAGGAGTATAATACTTATCTCTGCTATGGCTTTGGAATGCAAAGTTTGTTTGTGTGGACTCTAGCCAACATTCTCCTGTTCTGTGACTGTGGCTCATAGGTGTTCATAAAAGATGAATGAATAAAATGTTTTCTTAAATATTTTACACAATTACTATTTCTCACCTCATCATTTTCATTTCCACTTGAACTCTTTCTGGAAGACTTATACTGCAAAACACACACAATTATTACTTTAAAATAGAAGTATGATTTTAATTTGAACTAAATGGCTTGATCTCACTCAGATGTTACTTATTACTAGTGAAGCTGCTGAGAAAAAAAACATGTTACAGAATCAAACCAGCAAAAAAGAAACAAAACAGAAAAGGAACATCTAGTTCCTACGCTAGTCAAGATCTTAGTTATGTTAAGGAGATAAGAGCATTTTAAAACCAAATACTTTTATAACGTGAACTCTGACTGCATATAACAGTTGATCCCAGTGAAAAGATTTTAACAACTGCTACTCTGAAGCATTATTTGCTAGGAAAAATTATGCAACCTGTGAAAGTTACTTTTACAATATGTTTTGTTATGTAACTAAGTTTGCTTACACTTTGAGAGATTGACTTGACATTGTAAAAAAATTAAATTTAAAAAAAAACCCCAAGATTTCCTTTATAACTTCAAAGCCTGATCACATCCTTTTATCTATTTAAGACCAGCACTTTTTCCACAGGTCTGTCTGATTTGCTGCACACTGCCTTCATCACTGTCCCACTTCCTGATTAGCGTAGGAAATTTCCTAAAAGTGTAGGAAATCAAGGAGGGATTGAAGGAAGAAATTTACAAAAGTGGTATTTAAGAAAATAAGCGTATTTCATTGTCTTCAGAGCAAGTGTACAAAAAAAATAGAAAATACATGCAGCTAGAATTAAAAAGATCCATCACTACCAAACTCTGATAAGTGCATTGTGTGTATATGGCCAGCCTACCTATCTTTATGATATAACACAACACAGGCTAAATTAAGAGACTAACTTTGGAACTGGAAGGATGGTTATCCTTCAAATATCTGACTTGCAGGGGTACATACAGGTTTTAGAAGAATTTCTTAAAAACGAAGAGAAACTTGACTTGCAACTATGTTCTTTAATATTAATAAACACGCGAACTTACATAGCTCTGTTATAGAAAGTTGTATTTCTTAGTTATGCATGAAAGATGCTCGTCGTCTTCAAAGTTGTAACTGAGCACTGTTGGACTAAAATTGAACAGCTTTATAGAGTTGAATTTTCAAGAGCTTTTGAACTACATGCTGTACGATGCTGACAACAATGGTGAAAAGCGTATCTCTTGAAAATCAAAGTCTGGGACAAGCAGCCTTCATTAGCTATCCTACTGCCGTTCATTTTCTGTGCAAATTAAACATGTCTTTTGCAGAATGATTCAATAAAATGTCAGTTGTTGGTTTGTGGGATTCTTTTGTCGTCTTGGTTTTTTTGGTGGTTTGGGATTTTTTTGTTTGTTTTGGTGGTTGTTTTGTTTTTTTAAACTATGCACAGAGTACAGGTAGTTCTGGGGTAGTGACCTGTTACGTATATCCATGACTGAATACTTCTCTTCTTGGGTTTATTTCCCATATGTTTGCAGTACAAAGCAATATATTACTTTGGCAGCTGATAAGGCAAAGCCTAATTTTCTATGCCCTGCAAGCTCCACTGCTGACTTGTGTTTATACAGGCCTTTGGCCAGTTCTGTGTTCATGTTTTTCCACCGTAATTAACCATATCAAAGCTAGCATGTAGTAATTCTTTTCTATTGTTGATACACTAACAAGAATTTCAGCTTGCATATAGCTAGGATCCAAGACAACTACAAACTATTCTGGGGTGGGGGGGAAAGGCATTTTGGTTGATAAAATCGTCTTAAATGGTAATATTCTTTTTACGTATTTAACACAGCAAAGATTTCAGGTTCCAGTGAGACTTCAGTGCAATGCTACAAGAAAAGGAGTTCTGATTCT
Organism: Harpia harpyja; assembly: GCF_026419915.1. NCBI lineage: Eukaryota > Metazoa > Chordata > Aves > Accipitriformes > Accipitridae > Harpia > Harpia harpyja. Next base: position 15,987,656 of record NC_068957.1, read on the forward strand.
CACGGGCAATCTCCTGCCCTACTACTGCACAGTACAACTGAACAATAAAAATATATAATAAGTATAATAAAGATACTCTATAAATACTTCTGGATGCTGATTCAAGTAAAGTTTCCCTGTTCTAATGATGCCCATTGCCGTAATTTGGCATGTATTCTTAAGATATTAATGTTTGGCAGTACAGATAGGATTATACAATGAGCTTTTATTTACCAAGAAAACATGGACACAATATGAATTGTATTTTCACTGGTTTCTCAGAACAGCAGTGGTACCAATTTTTTTTCCCCAGTTTGCCATGGAAGACAGACTTCATTTTACTTGCTTATTGCCTTGTTTTTGCAAATGAAACTATCAGTGATACAGTATTTTTTGTTACTGGTACAGCCTGCTTAATTCACTTTTGAGACATGTCTATAGCTGTATGTAATGTGATTTCAGGTAGCTGCTTCCACCACAGAGCTCAAAACTGAAATCTGTATTAGCATTTAAAGGCTTCCTTTAAAGTTATGAGAAATCACTAATGCAGGTCATTTGTATTGATAGCACAGCTGTTTAATGAGTCAAATGACTGAATTCTGTTTTACTTAGAAGTTTCTCCCCTTCCCCTCAAAGGCTGCAGGGCAAAATTAATTTAGGGATGAAAACCCTGGAAAGAGGATACAACTCCATAAACTCTTCAGGAAAAAAAAAATTCTTGTGATTATAGAAGCTGTTTATCCAAGCTGTATTTTTTCTAGAATTTAATTTCTTTGATGTTCCCTAGCATTTCATAAACATGTTTGATGGCAAAGACCCAAGAAACTAATTTCAGAAGTGACAAATTTAATTTTAACTCAGCCTAGCACTGGTCAGAATTCTCTTATTTCTCTACCGTACCCCAAACCAAAATTTTATCTCATGCTGCTGTAACGTCATATCTGTTCTGCAATAAGCAGACACTGACATCTGGTGACCAGTGGTATACTCCACAGCAGTAAAGTAATACTGAGAAAATTTCCTCTCAAATGCAAACTAATGCAGTGAGAACCAAAATGCATAGATCATGCTTATAACCATGCTGCACAAAAAAGTAACGTGTATTTTTCTTGCACTACAAAAAACCAAACCAACCCACACTCAAAATGGATTGGGAAGGACCAATGACTGAAAATTAGTTTCTGGCTTTACCAGAAGACAATTATAAATTACTTTCTTTTATTTAAAGGATAAACAAAGTCTTTGGTAGATTTTTTCCTTCTGATTTTCCTGCACTCTCACATAACCCTAAGTACATACATATATATTATTTAACTCAAAAGAGCCCAACAGAAAATTACAGGTTACATACAAAATTAAAAGCATGACAAACTTTGAGGTTTTCTCACCTTTACTCAGTTATTTAGTTTCTACTACTCATTAAAAAAAAAAAAGTGTTACCCACCCACACTCCCCCCATTACCTTGAAATACTCTTTTCTAATTTGTTTACTTCTCCTTCTTTCTTCATTCTGCCAAATCACTGGCTGTGTTTCTGGCCAATGCTGCTCATCCATTGAATCCTTCTGGTTTTCCAGTGGCTATAGAGTTCAGAAGTATTTTTACATAAAAGGTAAATATACCTTGTGTGCATTAACACAAATTATTATGAACTACAATTATGAACTGTTTGCCTCAATCTAGCTTTATGACATGAAAGTGTTATCAGTCTTAATGGTGATTCTGGTAGAAATCACTTATTTCCTTTCAAATTGTAAAACATATTTCATAGAAGAAAAAGAATCTATGAAATAATCCTTAAGAAAATAATACCCTTTCTGCATTAAGCCTAATTTTTGCAGGTGTGTTAGGAAGCCACCTAAGGCTGCCATGAATAACTTCAAAAAAATTAGAAGTGCGGTTAGCCACTAGCAAATCTAATTTCTCAATCTGAATACTCATTGCACAGGAAAAGGATGGCTACAACAAGATAATTTAAGTATTTGCCTGCTGTTCCTATCTAAAAGATTATACACATCAACTAGCTGTAAAAGAAATCTCTCTTTCAAAGTATTGTATTATGCAACACATTCCAAAGAGACAGCTAAACTAGATTTAGTCTTAAAATAACAATGAATATGTATGAATGTCTATTTTATGAAAACTGAAAGCAGACAATCTGAAGGGACCATTTCATAAGGCTAAAACTACATTTCCAACTATTTCTTCATATTAGAATATCAGGCCATTTAAAGCAATTGTAAATACCTGATGGATTAAAATCTAAAATAATAAAAAAGTACTCTCTACAGTTTCACTGCAATTTTACCATATCATGCAAGTTTCTCAGTGAGGTATGGGGAATGAAAGGCCTATATAATTCAAACCATTTAGAAATTTAAAAAAAACAAAACAAAAAACGTTATGGTGAGGCAATAAAATTTGTTTGTAAAGAAATACTAAAACTAAGTAAGTAAAACTTATGTCTCATTAGTTTCAAGATCTTAAAGCTAGTACCATATGTTCTTAAAAAAAAAAAAGGCCTCCATTACATACACTTCAAATTATCTTGAAACGTAAGTTCTTCAAAGGTTTTACATTTTCCACCGCAATTACATACATACAATAACTATGTGTGTAAGCAACCACATGAATGTATAAAAGTTTTCTGCCAGAAATGTAAAACTAACCAAACAAATTACTCAAATATGAAGCCACCAAATTTACATTTGACTATTTACCTGCCAGCTGAATGGGGACACTGGGGAATTCACTTCATCTGTTGAGACACTAAAAATTAAGATGAGAGGCAGTATGAAATTTACTACTTTGTGTACTTTAAAACTAAGTTACTTTAAAACATCAAAAAAGTGAACACTTAAAAAGCAGCTTCTCTGTATTTTTGGCTACCTGTATAAGGATGTCACAGTGTGGCTAGTGTATTACCATTTGACTAAAATCTCAAATCACATTTCACTCTCCTTTACCATATGCTGACAATAGGTATTCCACACTACTGTACTTTATTCAGATAAAGCTTTTTCTTAAGCATGTTGATCTTTAGATATTACTAATGCATCTTCATTGTTTTGTTTCTCAAAGCAACCAATGAAACATTTTGTTCAAAGCTGACAAAAGATCTATTCTTAAACTTTTGGAATACTCACATGCTTCATTTCACCGTTAGCTCTATGCAGTAAAATAGAAGATTATACTCATAGGGAAGGGAAAAACATTTTAAGATGGGATAGTGAAAATGCAAAATCTCAAAAAATACACTCTGGAACATGGACTGCCTGAGTTTATTGAAAGTTCTCAGGAAAATAAAAATGTTTAGATTCAGTGTCACTCCAAAGTTTTCTTTCTAAATCTTTCTGTGAAATTCAATTCTATCTTACCAGCAACCATTTTATTCATGTTCTGACAGCTGGCTTAGAAGCTGTGCAGTATACCAAAAGGCTAGCAGCTGGGGATTGAATGCAAGAAGGACATAACACCATGACCAATTATAATAAATCCTAAAGGGAAAGCAACTAGGCACTTAGCTTCTGCTACTTTGTATTCCTTTTCCTTCATTTTTCTTGCTGTTTGCCTCAAACCAATAATACTTTTTAAAGCTGTTAGGCATAGGAAATTTGGCTGAATCGTGTCCAATAGCTCGATAAGCAATCCAGTTGAGAATTGCAGGAACTGCTGCAATAAATAATTGAGTTTTGCTGTTGATACATATACATCTATTGACATGTTCTATAAGTGTAAATTCTTTAGGGATATGACAGTCTTTCTACTCTCTTTGTACGTTCCTTATGCAGTGTGTGATTTGGGCTCATATATCAGTGCAATAAAACAACAAATAGTCTGCAAGATCTACCTTATCTTGCGTGCACACTCCAAAATTAAGGGGGGTGAGGGTTGGGGGTTTTGGGGGGCGGTTTTTATTTGGTTTTTGTTTTGTTTTGAAGTCTCAGAACTGTTTCTGTTGTATTAACAAAACAGGGAAAGGTAAATTTAACTTTTCCCAAATCACCCTATAATATGAAGGCCTAACATAGCTGTACACTACAATAGATGACAGCATCCCAAAGAACAGATACTGTACATTAAGTAAACAAGGACTGGAAAGTTCCAAATGCAAATTAATAATAGCTGCAGCATGGTTCATATAACCACAGGACATATGTGCAACCAGCTCTTTAAAATCACAAATAGCAATGAGAGAGAAGACAGCCAAAATAGGATGTATCACACTGAAATATCTACACTGTGTCCCTTTTCTGTTCAAGTAAATGCTTTCCTGATGTGTACCTGAACTGTAGAGAGCTGTTACCACCCCTAGTGCTCTCTAGCAACACCAACAGCAGTTACGGCTTTTGTCTCTAAGATTCACACTCAAACTGGGGTCTGGACACAAGCAGATACAGATACTTTTGAAAGTATAGATTTTAAAAGACTATGGGGCTGGCAAAAAAAAAAAATCACAAAAGCCACTGTTCAAATGGAGTTCTCATTAGGAAGCTGCCAGTAAGCTCTCCCTCTTTTGCTTAAAAATTAAAATAGATTATTTCTTGACCAAACTGATTAAAAGAACTGATCTAGGATTCCTTAAGGGAGGGAAGGCTGAAAACTTGCAAAGTTCTCTCTCACCCGTATAGTCAGAAACGGGAAGCTGCGATTTCCCAATTTCCTAAAGACAAGGCTCTGGGTATTTTTGTTTGCTGTTGGTTTGTGGTGGTATTTTTTAATCCGAAAAAGAGCATAAGAGTACATCTCCTGCAGACAAGAGGTTCCTCATTGACACATCCTCCACAAACTACATAAAGATTTTGCAGGCTGAACTCCCAGCAACACTTTTCCAACAGCTCTTAAGAGCACAAAAGAACTGCCAGGGAGGTAAATTTAGATGCCTAAGCACAGCTAACAGTGCCATTTTATGTAACAGGATCTAATGCATTTGTGCAGGACTGTTACCTATGGGAGACATGACCTTCTGGACTGGAACTGGATGCCTAAAACATCACTGAATACCTGTCTTTAGGCACCTGGATTGCTGCCATGATCAGACCCACAAATTAGTTTCTGGATGACATCAACTTTCCTAAAGGCTCAAGAGAACAGATTATTTTTTTTAACTGAAAAAGAATCTCAAGAACAGATTATTTGTGTAGCTTCTACTTCAACTTGAGCTAAAAACATTATGACAGAAGATGGCAGTAGTGACACAGAATAAACATAAAAATTAAATTAATAAAATATTGAAAGCTGTGATACATTTAAGTATATCAATACCATTTTTCAGATTCCATTGGCTGCTTTGCCCTGTTCCTTGTGCTTACTGAAACTGAATGATTAAGAAGCCTAGAAAGAAAAAAAAAAATACATATTTATTCAACAGCTGTATAGTTCAACCTTTTTCTTATAATATATGTTACTTTCACTGCATAACATTTCCTGTAAATAGTTTTGAACATTAAGGTGACATTTTCCATAAAATTAGAAAATGTATGCATGCACACATATGAAATCCAAGCCCAATCCTGCTTCCACTTAAATCAACAATATTGTTTCCAGCTCTTGAAATATTTCAAGTTCTGAATTTTAAGGAAGTTAAAACTCGATGATCATTCAAACCAAAATGAAGACTCCCTTTATTTTTCTCCCTAAATACATACTATTTCAACTGATCTCACACCTGTGTAAAGTTATGCTGCCCTCAACACAAAAGGCCCCACTGTTCACTAAAATTAGAAGACAGAAGACAATCAACCTAAAGCAGACAAGAAATGATACACAGATTGAGCACAAGTCAGTCAGTAGGAGCAAGTAAGAAGGTAGCTGAGTAAGAAGCACTGCAAGTGCAAAGGAAATGTAGGGGAAAAAGGAGAGGTGGAAAATGGAGAAACAGGCTAAGAACTAAATGAAAAGTCTAATGCTGAAATGAACCAATGGAAATTCCATTTTTCTAAACAGTAAATAGTCAAAAAAGCCTAAACTTACATAGAGATTCAGAAATGTTTTTTCATCTGGAACAAAAACATACTAGACATGTGCACACACAGGAAGAAGATATGAGCTATTATGGATGTTTAAATTGTTAAAAATAACAAAACAATCAGTAGCACTTAAAATTAATCATTTTCTAGTAAGTGTTATGTTGAACAGTAACTAGAATGAGTAATTTTGAATTCCTGGAGGTAGTAATATTACACTTCGACACTGACTTCATGTGCAGAACTGTGATCAAAGTATATTTACACTGAATTATATAGAGAACTATAGTGTATTAAGAATCAGAAAGAACTAGAACACCAACTGTTCAATGGAAGAAAGTTAAAACAGTAGGCACCTTTTTATATTTCATTGCCACTACATAGGGCAGTACAACCATTAACTTCAAATGACTGATGATTTTTCAGCCAGACTTCTCTGATTATTGTGATAACTTCGAGCTCAGTAATCTCATTTGTAGCTTAAATCTCTCACTGTGTGAACCTCAATTTAATGGGATTATGAGAAGTTAAGCCTGTAAACCAACACAGTCTGCAGCGACTGCTCTCCCTATATTTTGCCTTCAGAAACTTAATTTTGAGGGTACATTCCAGAATTAAATTATGCTATAGCCTGAAAAAAGTGTTACAAAAAATTAATATTCAGAGCATAGGTTATCAAACCATAACATAAATGTGCTATTTTAAAGTCATTAACTTTTAGAGAGAATTCCCATTTAAATTAGCCTTATGTCTTCAACTGAAAGCAATCAGAAATTCAGAGAGACTTTGTAGCAAGATATGACCACTTCAACAGAATGAGCTTTAAGAAAAAATAATAGAAATTTGAGTGACCTAAACAGTTTGATGTCACATTTGCATCAAAACTGACACTATCAGTGTAAATTCAATAATTGTATGTAACACAGGCCATTTCTTTCTTAAACTCATGATAGGAAATGAAAGGACAAACTATTCAAGCTAATTCAAACATATATCCACATGCACTTTTCAGCTACACTGTTTCTATGAAAGTATATAATTAACATTTGAGTTTATAATAAACTACGTTTATTATAAACAAAGTATATTTTTATACTTTGCAAAACAAAACCAAACAATCATTTTTGAAACTTCCTCTCTAAAAACTGAAGAATATTGATGGGGAAGTAACAGCAAGTTCAGCATCTGTCAGGTTAACAGTTACTAGTCCAGTCAGAGAAATCTCATTTTCCTGTGGAATAAGGAACTTGAAATTTTGTAGTTAAAGAAAATGGTGAATAAAATTAATCTGGATTTACTAAATTGCAGAATAAGGAATTCATGGCAAAATAATTTGTTCAGCTGGAAGAGGGGGAAAAAAAAAAAATAAAAGTCAATCACGGTAGTTAAGAACTGTCTTCCAGGAAATACAATGCAAAACTGAGTATGCAAAATGAAAGTACAAGTAGCTCATATTCATAAGTCATGCTCTTAAGTGTGGTGTTAATGGTGCAAAGACTCCAGCAACTGTTTCCATTCATACTACAACTCATTAAATCCAGAACTGTTTTTTTTATTAGGCAGATCAATTATCAGGCCAATTACTGATGGTCATACTGAATCACTAAGTAAGAACTTGCATAAGACACTTGTATTAGTACTGCAATTAATTTCCCACTTATGGTTCCTACTAACCACACAAATTCTGTTGTTACAGAGGTAGCATACAAACTATTAGTCTGAAAGGGCTCTAAAACTCATATAAACTTTAAAATGTAAATTACTCAACAGCACATACATAATGACACATTTATATATATTAAACTCAAAAAACAACATTGCGGCTCATTTTTCTAGTTTTATATCATACAAGCATAACATCTACTCCAAACTGCTGACTAGATAGGAGAGAAAGGTGATGGCAAGACCAATCACAATACTGGAAAATATTTTCTAAAGTTTGAGAATTTAAAAAGTGGAATCTCTTCTCAGTCACTTATACTTTCATATTTTGAGCAAGCGTAACATCATGATTAAGGGACACAAATGAAGTGAATGATGGTAATGTTATTTCAAGGTTAGCTATCTTACAGTTTAAACAAGCAAGCACTACCTAGGATCTATAAAGTGTATAAAGACACTAGAAATATTTTACAGTGAGAAAAAAATGATGTATTTTAAACTCATTCAGGAGCAGTCTACTGTCTTTGCGTATGACTCTGCTTTGCGATCATAAGCTGTGCTCTTAGGGGTTTAGTTTTAGGAAGTCACTGATGTCAGGTAGGAACCCATACTTTGATGCAAACTGAAACAGGTTCATTTAGTACTAATGCAGATTATTTAATCTAAGCTATCCTACTTTCCTTTGAAAAAGACTAGGAGTATCCAAGGTTAGAGTTTCAATTGATAAGGTAACAAAGTCTGAAATCACTTGATTCATCACCCATATGTCTGAGCATGGTCTACACAGCCCATTCCAGATTCCTCGTTACTTGTGAGGTTTGTGTATCTGCAAATGCTTCCTCATGGCTGTCAAATGCAAAACAAATTGTCACTGGTCATGCTAATTTGAAAATGATCACTTTAAAACCAAGATATCTTAAATAAAAAACCCAATCTTTTTCCTGAGGTTCTATACTTGAGGTATTATATATTAAAAAGCAAAAAACTGAAAAGAAAGCATGCCAAAGGTACAGGAAATTATGCTTCTAGGTTTGGATTCATTTAAGTGTTCTTTGGAGAGTTGCCTAACTAAATATTTTCCTTAGATAGTATTTGATCTTAAAGAACAAAAACTGCATTGTAATCTATTTTTGATAACAATATCTTAGGCTAACTTAGCCAATCCCCTTATTCTGTTTTTGTTCAAGAAATGGCCAAAACTGTTTCTTTTGTCCACATTTTAACTTTGGAAGTCTGAAGCTCTACAAACACTTTATACCTTGATGCACGTCCTGCCGCCCTTGTCCTCTGGAAGAGTTTTTCACTGAATGAAGTTCTATAGCTTAATGGCCTTCGTCTGTATTCATATTTCATGTACACCAAAGCCAAAGACGGAAGAAGGAAGCAGGACAGGTTGATGGGAGAGGACAGGGAAGTCATTAGCATAGCAAGCAAAAAGAAAGGAGACTGCATAATATTTAAAAAAAAACCACACTGAACAAACAGAAATATGATTAGTAAGAAACTATTTCACAATGCCCACTTTTCTGGGGATTCTGTTTACTCAGATTGAACATATTTTCCACAAAAACACAGAAATATCTTCACTAAACTCCTAAATATTAATCTTATTGCTGTCTATGGCAAGAAATTACAAATTCACAAAACTATAAATTCAAAATCAGGGCTAAATTTTATGTCAGAGGTAATTTTGCCCTCATGTACTTAAAGATACATAAGCAAGCTTTAAAATATAAATGCTAAACTAAGAAGTAAAACTTAACAACTAATAAGACTGTGTATACCTAACAGTTCCAGAGCAAAGTAGAACCATTAGCAAGATCACTGCATTAAGATACAACAACATATGACAAAATTTAAGTTGCAGTACTTCAGAAGAGGAGTGGCTTGGTATTTCAAATGATTAGATAACCAGGAAATATTAAAACTAATCAAACAATTCCCACGTACAATATAAATAACCATCATATAAAAACCTAATATAAGAAAAAAACCACTTATTCTCTTTTTATTAATAAATTAATATGAGAAAATTTAGCATTATCTTTTTTTGCAATATTTTTTGTAATAAGAATGTATTAGCATTAAGATTTCATTCTTATTTTTCCCTTCCCAACGTGAATAACCAATTCTTAAATAAACTGCATGGAGTTCTAATTAAAACCTATTTTATCTTTTCCCACACACACACTACTGCTATTGTATTTAATTAATATAAAACGCTGGTAAATTTTTAAACCTCTGCAATTCATAGCATCAGGATATCAATTACTCTAAGGGCTTCACATGTATTTCAACTAACTTAAAAGAAAAACAGCAGTGCAGAATCTTGTCATTACACAGAAATTCAAAAGAAATAAGAATAGTATTAAACTGGTATGAAGTTCAATCCATTACTGTGGGATAATGAACGACTGTAATGAACTATTTAATGAACTACTAATTAACTACAACTTTTACATTTCAGGAAAGGGCTTACTCTCACCGAAGTACCTCACTGGTGATTTGCCTGCTTGGTAAAGGAACCAGAGAACACAGATCCTACCCTAGCCTGGCTACATCCTATGCAACTCCAGGTATTCCTTCCGGCTCTTCGTTTTACATGGTTCTTAACTTGTTCCATTACATTCCTTTTATCTGCTGCTGATCTACAGCTCCTTTTCAAGAATCATTCTGTTGTGATGCCCAACAAAGCAGAGAAAGTCAGGCAGTTCATCAGGATGAACTTACACTATTCAAATTATTTATTTTTATATATATTTATAATATATCTATGCTCTGTCATTTGACAGAATAATGTTTGAAAAAGTTTCCCTTTCAGTCCATAGGAAATTTATATCTCACATTAGACTGACTGCAGGAAGTACCACCTAAATTACGTTGTATTTGAATAAAAATAACCAGTTACGAACAAACTGTATGCAGGTTCTGTAACTCATACAAATTAAGACAAAGTCATTTTAACATATTACCAATAATCTACTTATACGAGCATTAACCATGCCTACTTAAGTATACTGCTTTGAAAATAAAAAGTATTAAAAAATTAATATAAATCAAACCAGGAAATCAAGAGACTTTCACATTCATCTCTTCCTCTCCAGAGGAGGTATATCACTGCTTCTCTAGACAGCAATTTTATGAAAAGAAACACAGGACAGGTATCTTGAAAGAGTATGTCATTTTAACTGTTTAACAGCTGGACAAAACTGTTCTCAGAATGATAAGGTGCCAAGGGCTTTTGGGTATAAGGCAGGCCAAAGAATAAATTAATTGTAACAGAAGTTAACTAATATTGTAATACCTGTGTTTTTGTTCTTGCTGCAGTAACTGAGCTGCTATTTTTCTCAAGTCAGTCACTTCTTTGAGTTCATCATCATCTTCAGCCAGCAGCTGTTCTTTCTGAAGTCTGAAAAATTAAATATTAGTAACTTGGCTGATTTCAGTAAAGCAAGACACAGACATGGCTACATTATTGGACAAGAACTAAGAAGTGCTTCTTATAAGCTTATTTTCTGTCCAACAAGGAGCACTCTGTGTTCAATATGAGATTTCTTTCCTCCATATGCAAGGAGCTTAAAACAAAACCAAAACCACCCTCACCCACCACTGTCAGTAAAACCTTCCCCCAAAAAGATGAAGATTTACCTTTTTTCATCTCCCCAGTCCTCATTCTGTTCTATTTTCTGGGATTTCTCAGGATGTTTTCCCCGTTCCTTACACAGGATAAAAAATAAACTTAAGACTTATATGGAAGAAAAAGCAAGCCTGCTGAACAGTTTTTCTTTTGTCAAGCTATGCTACCTTGATATAAGACAGTAATGGTCCAATCTGTACATCTCCTTGCTCAGGAACAGCTCCCTCTTCTGCATTCGGATCAATGTAATCATACACCTCCTGGTCTAGTGAGGATTGATGAAGAATGGGAAAGATGATATTAAAACGGTTCTCTCAACCAAATATTTTTCATAAGTACTTATCTCTCTCAGGAATAACATCAGATAAAGATAAAACAATGAAATCATGTCTCCTTGAGCTAGGAATAACCTTTTTTCTTTCTTCCTGGCCTCGTCTATTTGCGATCACTACATTGTTTTCTGAAATGATGAAAATACAATGCCAACATGTGATTGCATCATTTTGTGCAATTTTTCTTACATTAGATTACCTAAACAAAAAGTATTTCTGTTACCTGACAGATGCACAACAGATATTACCTTTCTGCGGATCGAGTTTATTTCCCATTACATGATTGTCATTCCTTAATGTCTGTTCCCTTGTTGATTCTGATACCTGGGAGTGAAGGCTGATTGTATCATCATCAGATGGCTGCAAAGACAGTCACATTTAATTCAGAACTTACATATAAATTACATTATTATATTATTTGCTAAGAACTCTCAAATTATAGTGCAACTGACCCTATCATGAGGGATGGCTCCCAGGAAAGAGAAAATAACATCAAGTCGGGGGGGGGGGGGGGGGGGGGGGAGAAAGGGGATTTAAGAGAATCATAGTTTAGGGAGTGACAGACAACTGTTCAGTATAATATAACACTGAGATACAGTATTTTGTTCAAAGAAGTCCGGTCCAGCCCTGGTCAGTGGACTAAGAAAACTGTACTTGGGTACTTTCTTATCTAATGCTTCCAACTACTTTGACCCTTGTAAGACCACTAAGAGGGGAAAAAAAAAAATCACAGCTTTACTTCTAATAATTTGGAATTTTCTTAAAAACCCAACTAGTAATACTGCTTGTTCTACAGTTTTCCCACTAACAATCACTCTGCATTTGTAGTAACTCCCTTTCTAAGTTTCAAAAATCTTTTGTTCTACACTATTCAGTTTTGACATCACTGTTATTAGTTACAGCTCCTTAATCTAGATTTCTAGAAATACACAGATAACTTGTAGGGATTTTTGTTCATTGCTTTAAACCTAGCAGATCATTCAGAAGTTCATTAAAATTTAAACAACAATGAAGATTACCAACATATACAATCCTCAACTTTAGCCCAAATAAACTTCCATTTTCTTAAGTACATTCATTTCATTAATAAGAAAAGAAAGTTTCAAATAAATTTTGTCCTTTGTGTAGAAAATGATTATGCACTTCACACATTAAAAGCTCCATACAATTCCTTAGGTCAGAATTCAGTTTTTAAATGCATGAAATTTGGACTGGAATGAACCTTAACCAGAAAAATCGAAGCAATATGTAAATAATTTGTGTTTGATACTGGCAGTCTATTGGTTTAAACTCAACTGTATAGATATTCAAAGAATGTTAAATGCAACTTAGTATTTGTATTTCTCAAATGATACAAAATACAAAGGAAAAAAAAAAATCTAAAAAACAGAAGTTACACAAATTCAACAGTGAAAAACACTCACTTCTGTTGTGGACAACCTTTTATCCCCATTATCACTTCCGATGCCAGAGTCTGGTCCATGATTTTTATTGGGATAAAAGTCCTCCATGCTACATTAAGAAAAACAACACAAAAAAACCCACACAGGAATGAAAGAAACAGGAGTTTCACTTTTCTAAAAGAAAATAAACATCCTTTTAAAAATATGTTCTCTATACTTATCTACAGTTGCTGATACAGAATTTTTGCACAATGCCCCATGTGCAGAGAACAAATTCTTAATCTCCTACAAGAGTTGTTCAAGAAAAAAGTATCAAAGCAAAGTTAAAGTGGAAACGATCAATTACGGTACTCTCTGTACCTATGCAATTTTTGAGTTCTACTTCATTCAAAAATACCGTCTTCAGAAAAGGCTTCCTCTGAAAAACCACAATTCCTTGAATTCTATTGGCAGACATGGTTTTCTAGCAATAACAAATACACATTCCCTAATAGACTGTCATATTATAATGGTTTAACACTGCCTGAATATCTATGAAATATTTTCTCCAAATTTATGCCTTTTGAAGACATAAAATTGGCAGCATCAGCAGGACGTGTTTTCCAACTGTGCACTGGAGCTTGGTTTAAATCATAAGATTATCTGGAAAGTTTAATTAATCAGGTTCTCACTACTACAAATATAATATACAGTGGTAATACCGATGACCTTCCTCCTTTGCAATACATTTTAGTTGTAGGCCTTAAGTTCAGTGGAAGCTTTTGGGGAACAGTTGCTGCCCACATTTTTTAGGAGAATTTAGAAGCGATCTACAGACACTGTGGACTAATCCCCTATGGCACAGTCGCCTGAGACCAAGACCATGGACTGAATCTGATGGTTCAGATGGTTCTGTGTAAGCTTTATTCATAACTTTCATCTTTCCTTCAGCCTTGAACACAGAGGCACAAGTTGCATGCGACCTTTTAAGAAAATAGGCAAAGAGAGATTATTGTTCCATATGGTTTCCAATGGCAAGCCAATTGACGACAGAAAATACAAAAGCATTCCAATTACTCAAGAGGTACTCTGTACAGAAGTCCAATAAAATATTCTGCACTTTTTAACCTCAACTAAAAAAAAAATCACTGGTATTTCACTGATCTTTAAGTTAGTTTCCCTTAAGATATATGTGGGAGGCAGACTTTCCATCCAACAGACTAACTCTATATTCAGGACATTTATGGGAACATCTCATCTACTGTTTTGACATATCTGGGAAATAAATAGCTGAGTTTTCCAATAAATAAATTAAAAATACATCTTTGTTCTGATTTCCAAATCTTTAGCGAGTACAATGAAAACTTTTCATAGAAACTTAGATGAGCCAATTAAGCTTCCAGTAACACAACCTTAGAAAATAAATACTATGAATCCTAAAGAAAGAACAATTAAAGTATTGAAATTACAGCTATTATCTGTAATAAACAGATCACTTCATAGCAAATGCTGAAGTAAATAAAACAAAAACCGCACTACTCACCTGTCTGTGAGTGGCTGAGAGGGGATTCGTTTACCTAATGACGGAAGATCCAAAGAATCTGGTTTTTTATCTATTCTGAGGCACGCCTGAATGCTGAGGAATTTAAATATATGTACTTTACCCTTTAAACATATCTGTTGGGAAACAAACGAACAAAAAAAAAAAATCTTAATTACATAGCATGTCTTTTGAAAATGCACCCCAACAAAAGCTACACTGAGTTTGTGCCTAAACTTCCCACTAGGAGAAATACAACTAAAATACGAAAACCTGATTGGTATAACTTAGAACAGTTTCCTTTTTCTTAAGATCCTAATGCAAATTTCTGAACTAGAATGCTTTAATACTAACCTGTGCTGGTGGTATCTGCATTGGATTGTTATCCAGAACTATAACTTGTAAGTGACGTAACTTTCTGTAACAAATTGGAATTTCTGTAATTTTATTACAAGAAAAATCCAGCTTTACCAAGGGAAGGTCTCCTAATTCTGCATTGGGGGAAACAAAAAAAAACATAAAAAAAACAACAAAAAAGAATCAGATATCTTCTTAACACTTTACCTAATTTACCTACAACAAAGAAATGAAGACTAGTAGCTTACCATCTGGCAACATATGGAGATTATTTCTTCTTATGTTTAATTCTCTAAGTGACTGCAATTTTCCTATTTGCTGGGGAAGAACCTGAAGTTCATTGCAGCTAATATCCTAAGAGAGATAAAAGTAATAATTTAACTGAACATCTAAATTAAATTAAACAAAGGAAAACTGCTACCAAAACTACTGTAAAGCATACTATAAAAAACAGAAATCCTATCTTTCTTGTTTTTTCCACAAAGGGAAGAAGTACCATAACAGATCTCGCTGTTTCTTCCATATTTAGTGATTCATGTTTCAGAAACTCATTTCAAAAAGTTAAATCAATGAATGATGAAAGACTGGTTTTGAGATTAAAACTGTAGGCTAGGAATCAGGAGTTCCTGGCAAATGATTTGCATTCTGCTCCTTTTATAAAAATTCTTCTTCCTTAGAAAACCTTGAATCAATCCACGCAACTAAAAATTTACAAAGAGCAATAGCAGGGTCACAAACTTTGTGGATACAAGCACTAGAGGGTGACAAAGCTGCACCAAGTAAACACAGAGTACAGCTATTTCTGCCACTAATTTAACATTTATGTAGTCCAGGCTGGGTCAACAATCACACTGACATAAGACCATTTCTAACCTTTTTTATTTCCAACTGAATAAAATTGACTTAGACTAGTTTCCTAGACTAAGTAACAATGATAGACATCTAACTGATGAAAAACTCGAAGCTGATTTTAAACGCAAGCTGAGTCAGTAAACTAGAAGCCAGGCCTTAACCAGATGAACCTCCACTACACACTTCCAGAGCTTCAGCTTAGGCACTGCCCATCTGCTTTTGGCAACCACGATGTCTGCACTTAGCTAGATGTCACAGAAAGCACAGCTGCTTAGGATCAACTGTTGTGTATCTCTTGCAAGTTATTCTCTGTCCACAACACCAAATTTAACATGGGATTCCCTTCCTAAAAGCATCTTTCTAGCATGTGGCTTAGTTGTCAGCTTTTTTTAATGTATATATATTACTTATGTTCTAAACAGGTATAACACAGGTACTGGAATGAAACTGTCTAATAAGTCCTTAATCTGTGTCATCAAGCACGCATTTTAAGTTTGACAATTTTGAAAAATAAGCCAAAAATACTACAACTGCAATTCTGAAAAATCGTCACTGCCTGTAAAGAATAGCAGTGATCCCACCTTGAAATCCTATGACATTGAAGTAAGCGTAAAGAATTTCTCACCAAAGAGTAGAGGACAGTAGAAAAGCTTCACAAACATTCAGAGTATTACTCGTAAATTAAAAAAGAATGTTGATTTATAGCTCAGAAATTAGATCATGTTAAAAGAAATCTCCAGGGCATACACAGGCGCTCTGGAACCAGGATAAGGATTGCTTGCAATGACCAAAGAAATCACACATAGTAAAAAAAAAAAAAAAAAAAAAAAATCAAAAAATCAGACCTAGTCCAAGTGCCAGGTCAGTGAATAATTGTGCATAGTTCTCCAAAACATATGAGCTTAACATGGAGTAACGATCAGAAAAGCCCAGAATATTAAGAAATATAAAGTAATGTATGACAAAGAACAAAACTCTAGTATGCCATAGGATAAAATCATGTTGCACAGACACCTAAGCTGTGAATATCACACACCATTCTATTCACTCCAAACAAAATAAAGGAATAGCAGAAATGGGAGGGGGGAAAAAACCACCCTAAAACCAACACCAAACACAGGACAACAATGATTGAATGGCATAACTTGTATAAGAGTACAGTGATGAACTCTTCGCATGGGAAGAAGATTCCTGATAACATATAAGAAAAATAAATAGAATTATGATTCCTGTAAAGAATGTAAACAGAAAAATTCAACATTTTCAACAACATACAAGCAAGGGACTCAAAATAATCAGAAGAGTGATTTTATTTATGAACCCCTTAAGCTTTAGTTAACCCAACATACTGATTTGTGTTTAATCCCATTTTTGAAACTCTACAATACTACACCTGTAATTTGAGCTCAAACACTAAGAAAAAGCAGTAACTGAATTTACATTTTGCTGTTCTATATTTAAAAAATTATTAATTTATATTTTTATTATACTGTAAATAAATTGTTTATAGTTTAAATTTACTTAGTACAATGGTTCACAATTGTACTTACCAGCTCCATTAGATCTCTCAACTTTCCAATTTCTTCTGGAATGGAGACCAGCTTATTATTACTAACAACCAGAACTTTAAGTGGAAGATCAAACAGGTACTTTGGCAACGTTGATAGAAGATTTCGACTTGAAAGAAAGAAAAATGAACAAGCAAGACTAGATTATAATCTTCTTTTTAAGCCTGATAGGGAGTCTGAGATGCACATTGAACAACTTTTCTCCTATTCCAGAAGACATTCTCCACCTACTACAATTTCATCTAAATTTAAGCTACAATCTCCATCATTAATTCCTTACCAAGTAAAGCCCATCTCGCTTGATGAAATGAGTATGTACTATAACTGAATCTAACACTAAAATGTACAGAGAAGTCTGTTAAAAGAAATAGTTTGATGTTTGCTTTTATCCTACTTTCTAATACCTTCAGAAGGACCACCTGATTTGACAGCCTACCAATGTGAAGTTCATATTCTTAGCAAACCAGAACTTTATACAAGGTCATTGCTTCTCATGTCATGTGGTCACGTCACTCCTGAGCCAGCACAAAAAGCCTTTAAAATCTATTTATTACTTTGCTGATCAACAGTCTGGAAGGCAAGTTTTAATTAAAATTTCTTTTGTGTATATCATTTTCCAACTACATGCACGTATGTCTGCTTTGTACACAAGAAATATACTGTTACTAACATTTTGATTTAAATCCATATTGGAAAAACTACCAACTGCAGACTGCCACTGCCAGAAATACATAGAATTTTTCTAATACAGTACTTGTACATTTAAACAAGCCATTAGAAAACCAGCTTGTTCAGATGTCTGTTCACAGATAAAAGTAAAAAAATTTCAGTAATTGCTGTGGCTTTAAGTAAAACTGTGCAGAGGTCAGTTCTATTTTGGAAAAAAAAAACCCTACCCAAACTTAAAAAAAACTTAAAAACACTTAAAAAAACCTTTAAGTGTTGACATTTGTGTTCATGCTATATTAAGAAAAACCCAGAAGTTTCACTGTTTAATTGATATGTATCAGAGCACTGTTTTCATATTTTAAAAAAACAGATTTTTACATTATTTTTCTCCACGACTACAGTTTATAGGGCTGCAAAACCAGTGTCATGGTTTAACCCCAGCTAGCAACTAAGCACCACACAGCTGCCTGCTCACTTCCCCGACCTCCCCGCCAATGGGATGGGGGAGAGAATCGGGGAAAAAAAAAAGTAAAACTTGTGGGTTGAGATAAAGACAGTTTACTAGGACAGAAAGGAATTAAAAAAAGGCAATAATAAAAGAATTGGAATATACAAAACAAGTGATGCACAATGCAACTGCTCACCACTTGCTGACCAATGACCAGTTAGTTCCCGAGCAGCTATCCCTCCCAACCCCACTCCCCCCAGTTTATATACTGGGCATGATGTCACGTGGTATGGAATATTCCTTTGGCCAGTTTAGGTCAGCTGTCCTGGCCGTGTCCCCTCCCAATTTCTTGTGCCGCTCCAGCCTTCTTCCTGGCTGGGCATGAGAAGCTGAAAAATCCTTGACTGAGTATAAACACTATTTAGCAACAACTGAAAACATCAGTGTGTTATCAACATTCTTCTCATACTAAATCCAAAATGTAACACTAAACTAGCTACTAGAAAGAAAATTAACTCTATCCCAGCTGAAACAAGGACAACCAACAAAAATAAATTTATGTCCTTGCAACATTTCAGCTTCAAAGAAGCAATTTTAACACCATAAAAGTAAACTTCTATTAGTATCTTTATAAAACTAATGTACTTATTCTGTTAATTCTAAGCGAACAATACAAGTTCTGGATGTAGGTATGCAGTAAGTCTCTTTTTTTATGTTGTATTTCAGGCAGAATGACAGGCTTTTTTGGTTGGAGAGCATGAGAAGCAAAAATATAATGTGCAAGCAAACTTTTTTTAATTTATTATAAAAATGTAGCAATGAAACAGTCATTCTCTGCATCACAATTTCCTCCAGCTCTTTGTGGGTTTTTTTGCTTAAAGAAGAGCTGCCTACTTTACTATGAATTGCACGACACATTTCTTCAGTCATCTGAATGCAAAATTAGACTTTGAGATCATGTGGTTTTCTTCTGTAACAAAATATTGAAACTAGTAAGCCAGGATTTTAGCCTGTTCAACTCCTACAGTCCACATGTTCATGCATTGCGAAAACAGTCCTCAGACATCAGCACAAAAGTGAAGACAAAGCACAGTAAGGCAAATGATGATTAGAAGAGTCGACTCAAAATGACATGCAACGCCCAGTTAGAACTACACACTACTTTATTTCTGTGTAAAGAATTGTATTCAGCACCGCGACTACCATCAGAAGAGAAATGGGCTGTTGCTGCTCAGTGAAGAAAGTTAGGTCAAATTTTTCAGAAAACACTGCAGTTTTATCATATCATTAATGCTCTTTAGAATTGCCACAGAACAGACTACTGAAATTATCACTATAAGCACTGATATTTGCAGATTGAGACATAGGTTTTTGTTTGGGTTTTTTTGTTGTTTGTTTTTATTTCTTACTTTTTTCTTTTCCAAGGATCAATTCACAAAGTTTTTTCAAAATAAATTCTGGAACCAAATCTCACATGTTAAATAGCTCTTAGCTGAAAAGACTGTTTTGGACTTGATGTAGTCAATATAAGAAACAAGGAATACTGTGGAAAACAGGGTCTCAGCTCTTTTGGGGAGGGTTCTTCTAGATTCCCTCTCTTTCCAGAGGTCATATTCATCTTCCGTTCTTCTGAGAAGATCCAACCACATGTTTTCCAAGTTTAAGAACATCAATACAGTGTTCTGTATTGGATGGATGTAAATAATGGGCAAAATGAGTAGGGCCTTCTGGCCAGAGTAGTCTACCCTGTTGAGAGCAGCAAATTTTTACACATGTAGTTTCTAAACATTGTCTGTCTGCATAACATTAAAAACAAAGGAAACTTTGTAAACTCTCCCTATCCTCAGCTACCATAGTTTACTGACTGAAATTTCATAATGCAGTCAATTCCTTCCCACAAAGGAAGCAACAACTGCTGGCCCTAAAACAACAAGGATAAGAAAAACAAACAACAGAATAATTTTATCTATCTGGGCAAAAATGAGGGTACACAGAGGCACTTAATAACCTCATGAAGCAGAATGCCACCTCTTCAATGAGGTAAGTTATATAAAGACCAAAAATAACAAGCATTACTCACCTAATGTTAAGGTAGGTAAGCATTTGCAGGTTTTTAATAGATTCTGGAATGGATTTGATGCAGTTGTGATACAAATTTAAAGTTTCCAGTGGTGCAAACAGCCAGACATCAGGAGGAATTTCAGTAAATCTGTTCTTTGAAAGATCTAGAAGCAAAAGAAAAAAAAAAATCCTTTTTTAGTCAAAAATTTCGTTGCAGTAAGAGGAGATAAAAGTACCCACTGTTATTCTTGTCACGCTCCTAAAAATTAAGGTGTTGCAAGAAGTGTAAAATAATTCAGTTTTAACAGATGCTACTGCATATAATTAATACACAAAAAAAAGACTTAAAATACTAGAAGATTGTTTGATATGCAATTATAACATAAAATAGAAAAATGACAGGAATTCAGAAGTATATTACCCACTACATAATTAAGAACATTTAAAATGCAACTGAATATCAATTATGATTGTCCCTCCTCTATCGGTCTTTGTTCTGTGCAGCTGTTCATTTATTTTCCTTCAATTCTAGGCACAACAGTAAGTCAAGGTACAAACCCAGTAAACATTACTTTTCCTGTTTGACAGCTACATTAGAATCTATTCTTATTGTACAAAGTATCTGCAATGCTAAGGCCACGTTTGCAAAAAAACCTTACATATTTATTTTGCTTAAGAACTACAATTCTCATCTAAAAAATATTCTTTATTGCAAGCACAGTAACTGAGACATTCTCCAGTAACACACTTATAACTTAGCTAAAAAGAGCACAAAAACCAATGCCAAATGCATTTAGCTATAAAAATAAGGATGCAATTTAGCCTAGCCTAAGAACAGAATGAGGAGATATATTTGACAATGGAAACATAATACTTGAACTAGAGTTATTTTGACAATGCATGACTGCATTATGCAAATCTGCATGCAGAAGATATGAAAAACCAGGGCACTACAAAAACGCATACCACCTCTGACTATACGAAATCTTTAAAAAGACCAAGAAAATTCAGGTGGGATGTGACCCAAGAATCCTGGAAATTATCAGTTAACTACCAAAACCTGTGTTGTAAAGTCCATGAAACTATCTTGGAAGAAAGAGGTATTTACTTGAGAACAACTCTACTTTCATAAAGTAACTCTGGTTCCCAACCCAAGATATTTCAAAAGGATGTGGTTTCTCAGAAACGCTGAACAAACTCTTTTAACAAAGCAGCAATACAGATCCCTTGCTATTTCAGGCTTTAGTTCTCAGTTTTTAACACTTGCATGAAATAACTGTGTTTCTGCTTAGCTCCTATCACATTATCATTGGAACAAACATAGTTTGTTCTAAGCTAGACTGAAAAAACAGTCTAGAAAGTGGCTGGAAAAGTAACTCAAAGTCACCTTCAGGCTCGAAGAAGAGAGCTTAACAGCTTGAAGTATAACTGGCAAGCCAGCTAGGAGCGGCATTTCTCAGGGCCAACACTGGAATCAATATTGTTTAGTATCTTCATCAACATCCTGGAAAACAGGATATAATCTGCCCTCAGGAAGTGCACAGACAACACCAAGTTGGAGGGAGTGAAGAGGCAACTCACATGCTGGAGAGACAGAATGCCAGCCAGAGTGACCTCGACTGGCGGACACCCCATCCAGTTTAATAAAGACAAATGCAAAGACTTGCACCTGTGCCAGAATAATTCCTCACAGTAGTGTGGGCTGGAGGATGAAAGGGTAGAAGATAGCTTTGCAGAGAAGAACACATGATGCTGGTACACAACAGGCTGAATGCAAGTCATCAGTGCGCCTGATAGCAGGGAAGGCCATCAACACAGTGTGCTACAGATGCCCATCAAATAAAATGGACTGGTACAATGAAACGTCACCTTCCAGTGGCATTATTTTTGGAGGTAGCCTCAACTTTGCTTTCTGAAGTCTAGAACATGTGAAATTTGTTAGCTAATGGGCTGTCACTCCATTGTTCCATCATTTCTAAGAAACACTGTCAAGCTAAAGCATCACAAACCCTTCCTTTAGATCAGGGCACCCACTGCTGACACCAAATTCTGCAAACTCTAGCTGCAAGAGGTAGAAAGAGAAAGATCTAGGTTGCAGAACTGGCATTCTTAATGAACTGAATGAAAAATGGAATAAAGTTAACTAAAACTAAACATCCCAACTAAAATTAAAAAGCTTATTAAAAAATTTAGCATAGCTTGAGAAAGTTTTCACAATAGGTGAGGTCTGCTTTCTGTTTTCCACCACATCATTTTTCAAAACATTATAGAAAAATGGCAGATTTCACATGAAAAAATTTTCTGCAAAACCCTTTTTAGGTTAAACAAAGGCTCTCATTCTAATATTCAGCAGAGTGGGATAACTGTGTGCAGAAAAGATGCACGCAGTTTTATTGCCCGCACAGTTCCACAACCTCCACCGCATGATGAATAGACAGTTTTTGATACAATCCCATTCTGAAGAAGTCAGCTGTAAGGCTCTTCCTGACGTTGTTTTATCAGCAGCTGGAAAGATAACTGAAGGCTAGCACAAAGATCTACTCTACAAAATACAAACAACAGAATCCTACCCTACTGCCGCTGATCCAAAGAGCAGTACTGTAGGTTCTACCTGAACTGGAAGATTCAAGAGCACCATGAAAATTATACCATCGTATGTGCATGCAGCCATACCCCAACCACACATCTTGGAAAGACACAGGTTAAAAAACAGCTTTGCCATTTCTTCTGCAGAAATAAAACCCAGAGGTGGGCCAGACAACAACCATAGTGTGCACCAACTCTCTGCTCTGGACAATGACTGGACCAGGACTGTAGTACTCAAACAGGCAATATAAAACCAGCAGTGGTTTCTAGCCCGGCCTGACAAAAAAAAAAAAAAAATCACATTAGCACAGTCTGGTTGAAGTCCCTTAGTGTACCCTCGTACAAAACCCATGCAATTTCACATTACAAGAAAAAATACAAATATTGTGAAATTGGTATATATTGCTGTTGAAAACTCTTCCCTGAAAACAATGCCTTAAGACAGTGTGGGGCAAGGACTCCACTTTTCCATTATGAAACCCAGAAGTCCTATTAGAATAGGAAATGATACCCATTATCTATCAATAATAAAATAAAAAAGGTAAATAAAGAGTTGGAAGATAGTATGGCTTCTCTTCCAAACAATTTTTCATTCACTCATTGCGAAACAGTATTAGAATAGCCCCAGGGGTTCAGAGCTTTCTAAAGAAAAAGATTCAAGTGTATATAGTTTTCCACAATATTCAATATATGAAATGTACTTGTAGCTTTTTAAAAACAAGTAATCCTATTCTTTATCCAAATTGAAAAGTGATTTCTACTCCAGAAATGTTTTTACAATGAGCAAAAAAATTTATGAGTTCATCTATTATGCTAAATAAAATGTAGATGTGAAGCTTATGCAATTCAGGTACCTTTTGAAGACTAATAACCCAAGGTATGACTGACAAAATATTGTAAGAAAAAAAGGAGGAAACTTCTGGAATAGAGTGTTCCTCTATAAACAAGATAGACTTCATCTCAATCAAAATGTAAGCACGTTGCTGGCACTTAAAATGAGAATGGTTTTGTAAGGGTTAATAAACTGAAGAAGCAAGGAAAGCTGCTAAATGCAGAACCACACGTGATTTAAGATGACAACTCCTCTAGAAGTGAGATTATAGGAATTCTTTGCTTAACCAGTTTAGACTGGAGAACTCTAAATTGGGGGTGTTATGTGAAGACTAAATAGAAGACAGTATCCATGACTGCTCATGAATCACAGGGTATTTCAATTCACTATCTGCAGAAACAATAAAAAAGTGAGAAGTACACCATTACTAAGAAATTTAAAGGGGGAACTACAAAAATATGAAGCTGGTTGCAGCTTAGTTTCTTTTTAACAGAAAAAGTCTTTACTAACTGTAAGACAATGATTAAAAGACAATATATTGAAAGTTCAAAAGGAAAGAATTTTAGGAAATCAGTCAGAGTTTGGAGGGGAAGCTATCAAAAGTAAGAAGGTGTTGTATAAATTTATGCTATGGTCAAAAGGAAAAACAAAAAGCTCAAACTGTGTTACAGCACTGTGCAGTAAGGTAGTCAAATAGTATTAACATCACGTTTGTCTTGTTTTTTGCACTTTTCCCTAAACATTCATTACTGCTTACTATCAGAGGCATGTTGCGAGAACAGACCAGCCTTTTATTTGATCCAGTACAATCATTTTTATATTCACACTGTGCATGCATCACATGTTGAATTTGAAATACAATGCTTAGTTGGGAAATTTACACTTGAACCTCATCTTGATGTTATAACATTTTTCATAAAAATATGCTGATCCATGATATTGGTGTTGGGTTTTTGTTTGCTCAGATTGTTCCAAAATTTTATTTAGAAACTAGATTGAAAAGAAAACAACCCATCCCCCCACAAAACCCAGATCTGCTCTAACTCGTAATACGGATAGACCTTCCCAGCCAGTTTTTCTAGTAATGCTTTAGCAGAATCTAAGCCAAAAAATATCTAAGCACAACAGTAACTATATAATTAGTCCTACAGAAGTCAATGAATTTATAAAATTAAAAGTGTTCAGATCTGATCCTGAAGATACACTTTTAGCCAATCTAAACACAAATCTGAGATCAACACACAGAACATGGTTAAAATTTATTAGTCTGTCAAATGCAAGATGATTCCGGAGAAGAAAAAAAAAAAAAAGTAGTCTCAAACACTGCAGAAACACCTGCACATGGTAATTCTAGGAGGCAGAAGTTTTCCATGTCCACAAAACACTCAGTCACCTTATAATTCAAATCCTGTGATGGTTAAAATTCATATTGAACAGTAACAGCATTAAAAAAAAACCCTCTGTTATAATTATATTTCACACAGCGATTATTAATTCACTTGACAGGCCAACAGTAGTGAAGAAATAAAGGCAGGCAAATGTTCTTTCTTAGCGTAAGGCTCCAAACCCACCTTATGAGCACATGCCCTACAAACTATTCTTCTGTTACACAAATATCCTTTTTCTCCCAACTCAAACAGAAAGCCAATCTCCCTCCCTGAGGAGGGTCCTATAAAGAGGAAAAGATCAGATTTGTATCCTATCTGATGGAGTTCCAAGAGTGGTATCAGCAACGCAGACAAGACTAAGGCTTTATTAATATGTCACCTTCAGCCACAAGTAAGGCCATTAGACCTCAAACACCTTTAACTTCACAATCAACCATGGTAAATGATGGGCATTATTTGTACCACAGCATTCAAGGAACAGGAGAGAGAACATAAAACTTAAGAAATTAAGTTCTGTTGCATGAAGACATTCCAGATGCTGAAATGTCAAAATTATTTAAAGGAATCAGCCAGTAAAGGTATGCATTTCCCCATATCCCTAAGGAGGAGGAAGGAAAGTTAAGTCCAAGCTGCCAAGCATTTAAGATTAATCATAAAGCAAAGATACATGCATGAAATATAGTGAATTTTGTCTCAAAAAACCCCCACAAAACAAAAAAAAACACCCTAAGTCAGACTATAAAAGTCTAATACCTTAAGCTCGTGTGAGTATGAGTTGCCCTCCTTCTACCAGGAATGGAGATTCCAGCATAGCTTAGAAAGAGAAATATGAATCCAAAGCTAAGAATAGATCAGCTTGCCAAAGCAGTCCAACACTTTGCCTACACTATGCCCACCACGGACTCCTAGCATGCTGGGGTCAACTTTCAGAGCCTTGCAATGTTATTATATACCTTTAATACATGTAGTGGAGGGAATCTCTCACCTATTGCAGATGAACAACAACCAGGCTGCAGAATTAGTCACAGAAACTCAAAGCTAAGTAGAAAAAGACGCTCCAAATCTCTCAGATGGAGCATTATTGTTTGTGACAGTGGCTCAACAAGTAATTCCTCAGCAGCTGCATAAGTTCATTAGCTCCTATCCTATTTTATGTTATATTAGCACAGTTTGCATGGCCATACCATGAATAAGTGCTGGTTTAGTCCTCAGGAGAATGTTCCAAGCCTGTACATCTCCCATTCAGGTATGTTTGTAATGCTGCAAAAAACTGTATTTTCACATTATCATTTAGTCTTGCCATCATCCTTACTGGGAATAATTAAATGCAGCTGCTCAGGAATCTTGTTAAAAAGAAACATTGATGAGTTAACACTAAACTTGATTTATCCACATCTGAAAATATCATCCTTCATTTTACTACTCTGTCAGTATCAAGCTTCCAAAGACCTTGAAGAGCTGCTAAGAACTTACAAGTGTTTGAACAAAACAGTTTAGAAAATAAACCAACTTGTATTACATTTTCCTCCTTCCTTGTTTTAGCAATCCTGCTTTGAGAAGTAAAAAGGCAACAAAAAACATGGAAATAGTATATAGTAATTGTTTATTAGCATATTGAAACTGCCAGTTTCTGTTGTGATATTTCAGTAGCAAGTATCTACATAATCTAAGAATGTGATTGGTCTTTAGTGTAATCACAAAGAATATCCTTGTTTTCTATCTTGTTTTAATCTTCAAGAGTCACATAAGTACTGTATAAATGACATGATCATTCTAAGATTCTAAGACTGAGAAAAATGGATTTATGAGTCAGCAGGTATTCAAAGGTACTGTTGAATTTACTGATCTTAAGCTGAAGTCTATAAGCCCAATATTAAAGTGACAAATTATGTACATAAAAAGAAAAATTAAGAAAACAGTATGTTTCAAAGTCTACTAAAGCTTGAGGCTCCTTGCCCAGTTTGTTGAGAAACTAGGAAAGGAAATAAGAGATCTGGCTTTCATTACTAACCACAGAAATGGCACTTGGCAGGAACAAACCAATTTCATTGTTTATGTAACAATGCTTTCTTCAGTCAGAAAAAATACAATTAACTGAAGCTTCTAGGAGAATCCAGAAAACAGATGAGAGATTGAAATATCACTGGAGATGCTCAAAACTCAACTGAACAAGGCCCTGAGCAACCTGCTCTAACTGGACCTGTTCTGAGCAGGAGACTGTCCTAGATGACCTATGAAGATCACTTTCAACCTATGTAATTACAGGATATAAAATTGTGGGGGTTTTGTGTTACAGGAGTATAATAGTCTTAGCAGTTTGGATATTTCAAATATCAATTCCTTATGACGGTAAAGAGGAAAACTAAAGATGCATCAAAAAATCCAAGTGTCCTAAACACGTATCTGCTTGCTATAAAAGGTCTTAATTCTGCCAGCCATGAATTTTGATGGCAGCATTAATGAAACACAGATCTTCATTTGGAGCTTTCAGAGTTACGGAAGGAAAAAAACCAACCAAACACTCACAAAAATCCTACAAAAACAAGAGTTACATTCACCTAAAAAAAGAAAACCACCAACATGTATCCGTGTCCAGTTTGCCAAAAAGAAAGTGAACACACTACAGTGTGTTTTAAGCACCTTGCTCCTATGCTGTTATCTGCTATAGGGAAAAAAAACCCACAAAACAAACCAAGACTAAGCCAGAAACTGTAAACTAGATTTGGTAGGAAGAAGCGAGACTATTCAAGAGGGTTTTTTTCCTCATAGATTCTGATCACAAGTCCTCTGCATAAGCTACCTAGCACTTTCCATTACAACTGAAACAGAAGCAGGTTTCTGAAACTACTGATTCATCCTGATTTTCAGGAACCTCAGGAGAAAGGAACTCTTAAGCTTGCCAAGCTTATGCCAAAAGGGACATCCTCTAGCATCTTAAGCCTTCCCCTCAAGCTTTACACATCCTACTTGCAGGTTCAGCATTCAAATCTTAATGTTAATACATGACCAGTATTGTTAAACACAGATGTTTTAAAATTTTCCTTTGAAAAAGGAAAAAGTGAAGCCTGGTTAATTAAATAACTAATATCAGAATTCTTAATATCCACTTAGGTTGCAAAATTAAGCACTGAACAATTAAAATATGTCCAAATGTAGAATGATTATATCAGTATGCACAAACAGCAACCACTTCAGCTGCAAAACAGACCAAAAAATTTAGAATTTACTGGCAAAGGATGTTCAAGAATTACAGCAAAGTAATTTTTGCATGTAACTATGTACTTCACATACCAATATATGTTTGCTCTCCAACATTAAGAGCTATGGTGAAGGACTACACAGAACAAACTGAACACCCATCAGCTCTTATGCACAAGAAGGAAACTGACACAACTGTTAGACACTCTGAGGAAACTAAATTGACCAATGTACTTTCCTTGAATGCATTTAAAGTCTACTGTTAAAAGTTTATGTAGTAATATTTAAACTGATTTTTATCTGTTGTGTATACTCTTAAGTAAAATAGAAGCATAGTCTGTCTTCATCTAATCCTTGTGATCACTATGTATTTTAATTGACATATCAAAATGACATAAAATAGACAAAAACTCTGAACTGGTTCATAAGCCCCATAAGCATTTATTATAAAATCACAAATAGCAGGATTCACACTCTGCAGCACAGTCTTCCCACAAATGGGAAGCAACTTTTTTTAACAGAAGACAGGCACAACTTGTTATGAAGTTACACCTGAGCATTTAATGCTGATGATGTTTGACTTCCAAAAAAAAATGAGGCACTTGTAGAAAATAATATTTCATACATAAGTATTTAATGCCATCTAAAAAGTCATCCTCCAACTATTTTTTTTTTTTAATATGACATTGTCATAGTTGAAATTTAACTCCCAATCACCTGGAATGTTAATTCTAAAACCTATATCTAGAAAAGCTCCCTCAAACTAATGAAACCTTTAGAAGAGTATAAGCCTTTTTAATGTGAACATGGAGTCAATGTGCCAAAAGAGCAAATCACTTAAAAGTTTCTACAGAAGCAAAAGATCATTTTAAGAAATAAGCTTTTTGGTGTCCCTGCTCAGAAGGGCTTACTTTAGAAACTGTATGGTTAGAATTTTCACACTTAAATGACTTAAATGATGTTACCAGAACCTCATGTTCATTTCACTATTAATATTGCAGTAGCTTATGATAAAAAAATTGAAGGAAAAGTCTTACACACACTTTGCATTTTCAGCAATGTTACATGTGCAGCTAGTTCTACTTCTGTGTTTCCAGTGTTGCTTGCTTCCTTTTTATCTTGGGCACAACTTTGTGAGGATTTCACTTTCACATACTTCTCTAGCTTTAATGTATTATATTTCATTAGTAAATCACAAGTGAATATGCTAACATTTCAAAACTGAGATTCATCCAGCCATATTACTCAATTCTTAATTTTTTTGAAAATGGCAACTCAAGTCAAAGGCACAAAACAGTGCTAGGAACAGGGAATAGAAAGTTATTTCATTGCATACCCATATCTTGATACTGCATGCAGTTCCTGGCTTAACTCAAAAAAGATACAGAACAACATATAAAAAGAGAATATGCACACGCATAAGAATTTTTCGGTATAAGAGATTATACAGAATAGGTTTCATCAGCCTGGAATAGACAACTGAGTACACAATCTATTTTCATTATTTTCAGTAAAAATATGGGGCTGCAAAGGAAGTTATCAAGTAATAGGTTAATAAGATTATTATTATTAGCTTTTAATAGAGAATCCTGGGCTAGATACACCTTTTGTATCAATACAGTTATGTCCAATTTATATATTAGAAAAATATTTTTCTACTATATAGTGTGCATATATATAATTTTCTATATTTTTTCTAATTATATACTATATAATCCTACATATAACCATGATCAGAAAGACTGCACATAAATAAGGATCAGTACCTCGTCCCAAGCGCCTACTATGCCAGGCAATATAGTGGAAGACAGCAGCAAGATAAAAAGAACCCTTTGCAAGTGACATGACAGTAATTTTGACAGTAAGGGAATAATAGTGAGAAGTTTCTGAAACTGAAAGGAGAAAGAGCACTGAAACAGAGTTGCAGCTTTTATGCAGTCACAAAATTGCAACATGCAGGGATGAGAAACTCAGGGCTTCTGATCAAGTTCAGAAAAGTATAAAGGAGGCATTTCCTTGCCACCAATGTGACCGCTGTTTAATAGCTACAGAGAGATGAAAAAACCTTCCAGGAAAATTAATTACATTGGCCAGCTTAACAGCCTCCAGTGCACGTTCAATCATTTATCAGTCTTCTAACACATGCAATGTCTCCTTACGAGCTACTAAAGTGAAACACAGGGTGCTGGACTGTGCTAATTTGAGTGACCGTGTTTCTCATAGCAATACACAGTCAAATATTTTAGCACAGGGCTGCTCCATATTAGGAGAAGCTAACCATCTTTTCGTGTTGCTTCTCAGTTTCATACTCCTCTGCTTGTGTTTTTTCTTTGAGATGTTTAAAAGAAATAAAAACACTCCCAAGACTATAGGTGGCTACAATGAGTTTTTACTTTTTTTTTTTTAACTGGGTATTTGACAGAGCACAGAATAGTTTCTATTTTTGTGAAAGAGATATTACAAAGTGGTGTTTGGGTTCTAATTCCAACAACTGAAGAGCTAGGAAATACCTGCTTTATGGTTATCCATGTCACTAATTTTAGTTATACACTTGGTCTGTGCTGTTGAAGTGACAAATGAAGAAACTGTACACAACCACATAATTAAAGTTTCTCATCAAGCATAGAGGGAAGGTTGTACAGGCAACCAGAAACTGTATTTTACAGATTTTGAGTTCTTGGCTTTTGAAGCTAAACAGCACTACTAAAGAAAAAATCTTTTTTAAAAAAATCTACTCTTATTACTTCAGGGACTTAAAAAAAGCATCCCATCAGATCAAGCCACAGGTCTTCCATGGGAAATACATGTTTTTATAACTGGAACAGACCAACAGTTGTCTCTCACAGACTTCTACTGCCAGGGAGGAAGGATTGAGATCCAGCACCCTGACTTTGAAATCAAGGTAGCCTTGCAGAACCCACCAGTCCAGCCCATCCTCATTGAATTTAGTCTCCTAGTCTACACTGGACGTGTCTATGTTGAACATGTCTAAATTGGCAGTTCAGTTCAAGCTATTCTTGTTTTTCATTTAAGTCATCTCCACTTGCCACGTGGCTCAGGTACATGAGGTTTTTCCTGAAATTTGCACTCATCAAAACCTAAACCAGAAGCTCTGATGTAAAGGTTGGAACCAGTGCTGACCTGCTGCACACCAATGCAGGGATGAAACCAACATATGAATTCAAGGAATTTCTCACCAAGTTGCCACAAGAAGGATCCAGGCATTTCCAACACAAGACAGCACACTGCTCCAACTCTTGAGTATATGTGTTCAGTTATTTTAGCATAGCATGATTAAAATGAAAAATATAGAACACATCACCAAGAGGAGGAAGCAATTTACTCCTCAAATTGGCATATGAAGCAGTAAATTGGCAAACCAATCGGCTATACAGTCAAAAGGACATTACCACACGTCAAGGATTATCTTCCTCTCTACTTCTGAAGGCATCTTGTCACCACAAATCTTTTGTAGTTTGAAATGGTAAGCAGCAAATCCCACAGGAAACTGATTTGTTTCCCTAAACAACACAGCACTTTATTTAGTCTAGACTATAATTCTTGAAACAGCTTACTACCAGAACGAGTAAAATGTGTTTTCCTGACAAGTCAGCAAGACTTACTAAGCTTGTGTATTATAGCACAGGGCATCTTCCTCCCACTTCCATTGGCCATTATTTATTGGTTTAATTCTGTCAATTTCTTTTTTGTTTTTGAAATTTTTCAATTCCAAGTTTCAGTTTCAAATTATTTTAACTCTTTCACAGAAAATATAAGGGAAAGTAATCATCACTCGTAAATGAAGCAAAGTCTGGGTTTGTTAAGGATTACCTAAAATGCACACAAAACTCTCAAGTAAAGCTTCTTATGTTAGTCTCTGTATGCTCAGTTATATACATCCAAGGCCTTTGCCCTGAAGAGCTACAATCTAAATAGACACGAGGCAGAGACAAATAGGCTACAACCAATGAACTGTAACCAGTGTTTACTACATGACTTATCTTTCATGTGGATAAAATTGCTTGACACTAGATAAACTAAGCAGAAACATTTTTAAAGTAAGCTAGACTGCTGGAAGTCAAAGAACACTGAAAAACAAGGTGAGTGAAGTTAAGACTGAAGCAGAACAAAACCCAAAGAAAATGGGTAAACTAACAGTCCACAAGCACAGAGTGAACAGGTTCTAGCAACAACTACAGCATGTTCTCTTGAGACACAAAGGCCACTGCTGTAGCAGCTTCAGCATCTGTTCTTATTTGCTGGTGCCTCCTGCTGACTCTGTCCTACTCATGCCAGACCTCATGGCAGCATTTAAGAATGACTGTAGCCACTTCTATTAGCTTAAAAATAAGTATGTAATATCACTCATTACTGCATGAAATGATTTGAAGTGAACACTTTCATAAACCTTTTAGTTCTAGGTCAGTCTTTAATATATCAAGTTCTTGCCCACTACGTACTGGTTCTGCCTATTGAAATAGTGGTAAAGTGACAAATTGAAGTAGATGTTTAATACACAGATGGTCAGGGATTTGCTCATTGTGCAGTTACATCTGCTGGTCAGCAGCCTATGAACAGGCCTGAGATGCAGGGTTCCTTCAAGCCTTATAACTACAAAAAACTTTTTTTGAGAAGCAATACATTGACACTTTGGAACGCATTAGTGATAATTATGTCTGCCAAGCAAAAAAGTATTCTAGTTCTGTAACAGAGAATAAGAATTTTTTTTTCTTCCTTGCCTAAAGTGCTATACCTTCTCTAGATCTGTCAGACTTAAGAGCAGATTCTCCTAGCAAGCAGCAAATAATCCCAGGTTAGTTGGAAGAATGATGAAAATCAGATTGTTGGACAGCCACAGAAAAGCAGAGAATTCAGATGTCTATCCACACTGTCATGTAGAACTTTTACCACAAAAAAGATATAGTGAGTATCTTTGCATTTTCTGTGGAATTCTAGCCTTCAGTCGTGACTCAGTTACCTTTTGGCTAAGGACACATTTCAGCATTAAATGCCAGCTTTGCCAGTAAAATGAATATATACTTTTGAACCAGCTCCAATAAAGCTTCACAAGTCAAATGAGAAGATGCTTTTCACCCAAAAAAAGTGAAAAAACAAAAGGCTAGTCCATTTTTCTTATTGCACAATGTTTTGCAATACAATTTGTGATCTAAATACATTTGCCTCCTGCTCAGATAATAAGTAACAAAGCAGAAGTACGTATCACAAAGTTCTTTAGATCGATCAAAAGCAGAAATATTTCAGAGGTTAAATTTTTTATATTTCAAGGCACAAAAATAGTCAACATGATGGCAAACAGAGTTTTGATGGATGGAGAATACAAAAAGTCAAAAAATTACACATTGCACATTTCTTGTAGGTCAATATTTCAGACAAGGCTATAACGTGGAATTATTTTTTTTTTTAAGATTAGATTAAGATATTAGTGGTATTCTTCATAATGCAATCCTTTTATGCAGGCCAACTAACAATCAGTTGTTTTAACTTCAACTCACTGAACAGAGTTTTCCTAACTTGTCTGTAATACCAAGTATCCTTAACACATATCCTTATTACTGGCCCTCAGCAAAAAAGCCTCAGACAACATACACAACTCATGTTCCATTAGCCCAAACACTGGATAGGCTAAGAAACCGCTGTGGGGAATTTCCACAATGACTTGCTTATAAACTGTGTCACTTCCAGATTTTGCATCTGATGCATTTCTGACCATAAACACTATCCCCTCCCCCACCCCCAACATATAATCTGAGTTTCTCTTCTCATTCAAATCTGAAGAACCACATGTTTTTCAACACGGTTGATTTCTAGAATGTAATCTAGATTTAGGATACACTTCATATATGAATGTTGTTTTCTTAAGGTGAAAATTGGATTTGGTGTTGCTATTCAGCTACCTGCCATCACTTTAATCAACATTGGTATCACAAACAAAAGTAACTTTATTCAGACAGGAAAATATAATTGGTTTAGAAGTATATATTGTAAAGGCAGAAGAAGAGTATTGTGAATTAACATTCTTATGCAATTCACACTCAATATTAAGCTGTAGGTTTTGTCGGTTTTAATCCATAATCACATGCATGACTATGTACCTTAGAAGGGCCAGAAATATGATGTAAAAAAAATCAACAAAGTCATGCAAGTAATGCTAGGCACTGGTATCTTAAACAATAAGTGTGTCTCCTCCCATCCCATCCCCTCAGCAGACACATGCAGGAATCACAATGTGGGAACTCTGCCTGTCGTGCAGAGATTGTTATTGGCCATGACAGGAGGGCTTATTCTGAAGTCATATTGGGAATACACTGGTGTTACTTCTCAGCTGTATAAGAAGGTAGCAGGTGGTGAGAAAGGAGAAATTTACAGGCAATCATTCACCTACTTAGAATTGCTTGGAGGTTCCCCCAGAATTAAAAATTGGGAATCAAGTTTGTTGTGACGAAGTCATGAACAAGTAAGCCTGATGGCACCACTATATTTATCCAGAGCAAACAAACTGTTCCTTGAGCTGTCAGTCTAGTACCTTTCATATTTACTAAACACATGTTTTAAGAAGTGCTCACAAAAAAGGGAGGAAATTGCTAAAGGCATAGGATGACTTAGTTCATCATGGCAATATAGCACAGGAACCTATCTTTAATAAAGGAAAACAGAAAACACACAACTCTTCAGCTAAGCAGACAGTGATTACATTGATGTGATATACTCAATTACTTAACTGCCAGGGGGCCTAATGTTGCTCACACTGCAAGAAGCAGAATTACACACATCAATAAAATGATTGGAATATTCAATACACCTCTTGATACACCTCTTGATATCTCATGACCTACAATTTTTTTTTTTTTTCAGAAGTTCATTTAACAGCAGCACAAGATCTATTTGAACAGCCAGAAGACAAATTCAGGGAAATAATAAAATAAGGGGGTTTTTTTAGCCAAATAGCTGCAATGACAATTCATGGTTAAAAAAAAATATACGACAAACATAAGGTCAGAGCTAAACAGCTAGATATTGTCATTATGCTTTTAAGTCAGCAATAATTTTTGTTGCATAATTCAAGATGCCAAAAACGTGCTACACTATTTGTAAATTATGTACTGGCAAGCCATTACACAAGTTAAATGCAAAATATGACCAGACCTTAAAAAAAAATCCCAGAGTATTTTTGATAAATCAACAGCAGTTGTGCTTTAACACACACACACACATATATATATATGAACCTTACTGAGAACTGGTTTTCTTTGTTGGTGATTTTATTGATGTTAAGGCAAAATATTCTGGATTTACACAATGATACTGTAGATCCTACTGCACAAGGATTTGTAATGTGGAAAAGAAATAATTTACATCCAGATTTGTTAGAGGTTGGTTTTTTAAATCTTTGTTTCAAGTACCACAGAACCAAATTTCAGAGAGTCACTGACTTAGAACAGAAAGTGAAACAGAGCAAAGGTTTTTGACCCAACCCCCTGTCTCGCACGCCTCAACCTAAATCTATAACCTCATTCATGGGTATATTCTAATGTGAAACAGTGATAACTGCTACAAAAATGCCAGTAAGTAAATGACAATTGCCTGTGAAGCAGTTGCTGATCCTCCATCAAGCTCTATGCCATACTGATACTCTGTAAAGGATGTCCATGATTCACCAGCAGAATACCATTTACCCACTTATCAAAAAATTCTACAAATTAAATCAAAATAAAGACTACAAATCTTTCGTTTACAAGCATATTTTGAAAGACATCTAAAATTTGTATTTCACAGGATTAATTCATAAATCAGTTCTACATCAAATCAAATTGTTATGAGATGGTACTTGCATAGACCTACGTCAACTATTTAAGTAATTTTCTTTAGAGCAGCAAGCAATATGGCTATTTTTCTCAGAGACTGCCCTTAAACATTTTCACACAATCTTTCATGATGAAAATTCAATCCTGATGGTAGTGACTGGGCTCTACTACATCCTAAAAGATAGACAAGATCACTGCAGACAGCTTTTACTCAAATATGTTGAGATTCAAAATAAAACAACAACAAAAAAACCAAAATGCAATTAGTAATAATTAGAACCAAACACAAAATATGGATCCTTGCTGCACCTGCTTCAGGATACAGAAAAAGTCTTCTTAATAACAGATTGCCTATATACAATGCTTCTTTTTTAATGCTTTAGTTATTGAATATTTATACACAGAAGTGACCTACTATGTTGCTGAATACATTTTTATGCTACTACAAGGAAAACGAGCTATTATTTCACAGAACCTGTTTTTATTTTAATCTTATGCTTCCACTATGAAATAACTAACACTTTTACCTATCCCTATTCTGCATTGCACATACGGATGCATCACACGTGTCAGGAAAAAAGCTAATAAATCATTAGCACAAAAAAGCATGAATCTTTAGCAGGCTTGGTACTGGATACAGAAATTGGATTTTAAAATCA
The DNA here is from genome assembly GCF_026419915.1 of Harpia harpyja. Classification (NCBI taxonomy): domain Eukaryota; kingdom Metazoa; phylum Chordata; class Aves; order Accipitriformes; family Accipitridae; genus Harpia; species Harpia harpyja. The sequence goes on from NC_068957.1 coordinate 16,024,594, forward strand.
GTCGTTCACAAATTCTACACCCTACACAACCTAATATATCACAGAAGAATGAGTACATCGTTATTTAACCCTCTGCACAAATGCAGCCCACAACAAAGAATGAGTATTTGATGGACCAGGAGTACACTATTGTCAGAGATGGATAAGATACCACAACGTGCAGTCTCATATTCAAAACAATAAGCCAGCTATTCATAACTCATGGGGAAAGAAAAGCCCCAAAACAAAACAAAAAAACCCCCATGGAATTAATTCACTCAAACAACATTTTGGAAAGCCACTACCACTTGTGAACAAAAGATTCTAGACCTCTCATTAATATTCTGTTCTAGCACGTTACTCAAAATGATCCATTTTCAGCAACTACTCCAACAGCAAATAAATCCCTAAGCACATCAGGGATGAACCAAAACATAACAGAACCCCCATGGAAAATGCAGTGTTGTTTCCTAGGAACTGTATAGAAAAATATTTCCAAGTTTACTTCACCTAAAAGCCTGGGTAAATCCAGGCTCACACTGATGATACCTAAGCATTTACCAACACGGTGAATACATTAAGCTCTGACACGCACACTGCACATACACACACACACATCCCTCACACCCGCACTTGTAACCATCTTCCCGCTGAGCTGGGAAGAAGGACCGACCGGAATACCCCAGGTAATAAAGCTTCACTACAAGGGATCTGACACCCTTGAAGGTACAAACCAACCACAGCATGGAGCTCTTATTCCCCAGAGCGTGAACTAAATAGCTTCCCTCATCTTGCACACCATCTTCCACGCACCGTGTGCATGCACACGAATTGCAAGTCCTCATCCTTATGACACGTATAGACAGACACACAGAACACAACGCCTAATTCCCTGTGAATGCCCCCTCCCGCCTCGCTCGCACGCACAAGCAAAGCACAACCTTTCCCTCGCTGCACAAGCACGCACAGAGGGGAACCTCTCTCCTCACCGCACGCAGGCAGCCCCGCTCCCCCGGCAGCACAGGCGCAGGCACCGAGAGCGCCGGCGCCCCTGCCCACGGCAGACACACACACACAGAGCGCACAATAACCTTCCCACTGCACACGCACACACACACCGAGCACAACACCCCGCCGTGTGCACGCACATGCACACACGGGCGGGCTTCAGCGGGAGCCCCTCTCCCCGCAGAGCCCTGCCTTTGCGCGCACACACACACACAGCGGCAGCACTCCGCGCAGGCGCACGCTGCTGGGGTACCCTCGCCCCTTACACCCCACCTCCTCGGGCACACCGCAGGAGCACCCCTGCCTTTGCACGCACAGAGTGGAAACAAGGTCCCCTCCGGTGCACAGCCCGCCACCACACACCCACAGAGCAGGAACGCTCCCCCCGTAAGCACGCACAGCAGAAGCAACCCCCCAATGCACGCAGAGCGGGAGCACCCCACCACTGCCCACCCCAGGCCCTCCAGCCCCCCCCCCCCGTCCCACTGCATGCAGAGGGAGCCCCAGCATCGTCCTGCCTCCCCGCCACCCCAAACGTGGAGCTTCCCCGCTATCCCCCATTGCCCTCGCACAGGGAGGGCCCCTACTCCTCCCCACTGCCACTACAGCAGCCCACGAACGCTCCAAGCCCCCCAGTGCCACCACAGCGGGGGCTCCTTAGTGCTTCTCCCCATTGCCACCAGAGCAGCCCTCCCACTACATCTTCCCCACTGCCACCACTGCATGTGCCCCCCCCCGCTCCCCCCAACTGCCATCACAGCGCATCCTCCCGCTGCATCCTCCTCATTGCCTCCACTGGGCACCCCCAGGCCCCCCAATGCCACCACAGCACGCCGCTCCCACGCCATCCCCCAAGCTGCCACCACAGCCGCCACCCCCCGCAGCCCTCCTTTGCCACCACAGAACCCTTCGCTGCATCCCCCTCGCCGCTGCCACCGCAGCGGAGCCCCCGCACCCCCCCCATTGCCACCACAGGGCCCCCCCCTTCCCACTGCTCGCCCCCAACCGCGACCACAGCGGGGACGCCCACCCCCCCCCCTCCGCCCTCACAGCCGGGCCCCCATCCGCCCCGCACTACCCCCGCAGCCGGGCCCCCTCGGCAGGAGGCCCCGTCCCCCCTCACAGCCGGAGCCCCCCCACCTGCTTGCGTGGTGTCGCTGAGGTCGTAGCCGCTGCCGGGGAAGTCGCGCAGCTTCCTCCCGCTGAGGCAGAGGATGCCCGAGCTGCCCGCCTCCTCCAGGGCCCGGTCCAGGCTGCGCACCGTGTGCGGCTGCGGCAGAGTCGCCGCGCCCCAGTGCGGCCCGGCCGAGAAGGAGAGAGTGAGGTGAGCGGGGATCCCCAGCCCCCCCGCTCCGTTGCCGTTGTTGCCGCCGCCGTTGCCGCCGCCACCCCCCTGCCCAGCCGCCATCTTCGCGCGGCGCAGACCAGCCCCACAATAACAACAGCCGGGGCCGCCCCGCCGCCCCGCCGCCACTGCGCAGGCGCCGCCGAGCCCGCAGGGGGCGGGGGGGGGGCCGCGGGAGTGAGACGGCGGGGCCGCTGGTGGAGGGGGCGTGGCTGCTGCGCGCCCCTCGGCCGCTCTCCCCAATCCGCGGCGGCGTGGAGCGAGGGGGCGTGGCTCCGTTACTCCCCTGCCGCCTCCCTCGCCAATCCGCGGCGGCGGGGGGCAACGGGGTGTGGTTCCCCGAGGCGGTGCTCGCCAATGAGGGGCCGCGCGCGCGCGCCGGGGGGCGGGGCAGTTTGTGGCACGCGGAGGCCGCGCGCGGGCGCGGCGGGGAGCCGCACGCCGCCGCCCGCGGGGCTGCAGCGGGAGCGGAGCGGGGCGGGAGCAGTCCCGGGGCGTCCCGGCGGCATGGCGGGCAGGGCCTGGGGGGAGCCGGGGAGCGGGGTGCCTTTCGCAGCTGGGCCGGGAGCAGGCGCGGGTCGGTGTGTTTCGGGAGAACGCAGCTGCGGGGAGGGTTCAGGGCAGGGGCCGCCCCGCAAAACAGAGGCGACGCTTTATGTGACACGGGAAACAGCTGCTCGGCAGCCACGGCGCCGGTGAAACGGCATCCCTTCCCGGTCGCGGAGCGGCCTCGCCTCTCGGCGGCATGGCAAATAGGCTGTTTTCACTCCAGTGAGCCCTTTGGCACCGTTCGGGTTTGCTGCCGTATCTATGGCAACACAGATCATCGATTGCTCCTCAGGTTAAAAAGTCACCTACGCCAGATGCATCAGAGCATCACCTCTGTGTTGAAAGCTAATAACGAGCAGTGCCTGTCAATAACTGCAGTTCCTCGTTAGTGGCATGAAAAAAAAAAAAAAATCGGTAAGGAATCTCCCATAGCAGAACAAAGGGGAATAGGAGTAAGGTTGTCACCCTAAAATGGGTTAACAAACATTCACAAAAGCCTCAAAGACAGTAATGCTCTTGACTCAGAATATGAAAGGGGAGTGGTGAAACATAAATCAGAAGCTGGTTGCAATGTCCGAGGCCCCATTATATTAATAAAATGCTACACAATTGCTGAAATACTGTATGGATGAATAATTACCTCTATTACCATGTAATCTGTACCTCTTAGGTGCTGCATATTTATCTGTCAAAAATTACTCTGGAGCCATAATTAAGAAATGCTAAAGAAAGGCTCATAGACCCACATTTTAATGAAATTGCTGTGTGTTTGATAAGCAGAATCTGCTTTTATGCTTTGATCCTCCTGAAGGTCCTTAAATGGATAATTTTTTTGCATGCATGCATCGTGACTAATTGGGGGATCTAAGGGAAATTCCTTCTATAAGCAGTATGGAAGAGACTAGCCTTCAGTCAGCAATATGTCAGTGAGAGACAGCTGAGCCGTTATTAGTCAAAAGAGGAACAGCCCTGTAATATTCTGTGGGTGATATCTGGCTGAAATTCAATAGAACCAAATTAGCCAGGATCAGTAAGAAGGCACTGAAGAGTGAAGGGTTTAATCTTTTGGTGCCGTATTGTATGGACTTTGGGATCACTGTGTCATTGCAAATAGATTGGCTTTCCAGCAAAAGAGGCCTATGTGCAAAATGCATGTGTGGTGGGGGAAGGGCTCCCTTTGTCCACCTGCAAATATTGTGGCTCTCTGCTTCATTTAACCTTAGCTGTGGATACTTTTGTGGGCTGTGGGATTAAAGCTTACAGATTAATATCTACCGATCAGTCTGCCTGGGCCAGAGCCTCTGCTCTTGCCCTGAAAAAGCTAATTGTTCCCTGGATTCACAGCAGGAAAATCAGGCAAACCTGCATAAACACTGCTGACTGCTGCCCTTGGTCGAGTTTCCAGCCAGGGAGGGTGGAGGTTGAATAAACTCACAGATTGATGTTGGGCCAAGTGTGTGTGATGATTTTGCCTGCAGACGTGGAGCAGGAGGTACAGTGGCTCTGCAGCTGGCAGGAGCGAAGCAGAGCAGCAGCCAGGCTCCGGTAACTGTTACTAAATGTTAGAAATAGTTGCTCGGAGTTTACAAAGCGGGTGGCTTGGCACAGGGCCAGCTCAGAGATGCAGTTTTGCTATCCTCCCTCTAAGCCACATCACACAGCCGCTTGCTGTTTAGAGCCTAGCTGATCTCTGCGACGTTAGACAGAAAGGGGTTCAGCTCGCTTTGTAAGAAATAGGTCTGACATTGTCAGAGGGCTCAAAACACCATTTAGTCATGCTGGAGTTCTCACGTATGAGGGGCCTTTTTATCTTTAACAAAATACTCACTGTGTTTGCAGGTGTTCCTACTTAGAAGCAAACCAGGCACGCTCAGTCTGCTCAGGCACACGCATCTTCAAATGCATTAAAGTGTCCAATACAATAAGCTAGAAGCAATGTTTGAGACTTTTTCTAACAGCTAACCAAAAATCCCTCATTTGCAAACTGTCTTGAGCAAATTGCTGCTTACTCAGGCAAAAGCTTAGGAATTGATTACACGTTCCTATGGTACAGCTACATGCAGATTTACCTGTGGGGGTCGTTTTTCACCTCAAATAGCTGCACAATCAGAACAGTTGTCTGGAATGCTAAAGTCTAACTCATTTTGTTTATACTGTATTTCACAGCCTTTCAGGAGTTCTTTCTCCCCATGCCCTCCGCTGCCCTTTCTTCTTCAGTTCACAAGCAAAACCAGAGTCACTAGTCTAGTGGCAGAAGGCTCGCAAAACCAACCTTCTTGTCATGCTGAGTAGTAAGTCATAGATGTGCCATCTCTCAGTTTCTTCTATAAAACAGAGATGATAGCATTTTCTTATTTATTAAGGCAGTTGAGTACAGGAAGAGATGGAAACACTCAGATGTTGTAATAAGACGGCACAAGACAAACATATTTTCTTGCTGCCACACCACAGACACAGTCTGCTTCAGGAGCCTGAAAACCACTAAAAATCCCCCACTTCCATGAAGAGCTTCCACTTTGAAAGTCTTTGTGGTTACCCACATCCGTTCTAGATGAGATAAAAACTCATAAAGATATGACATCAACAAACTTTAAGAGGTAGTGTTAATGCCTAGAGGAATGAGATCTAGATAAAGCTTTGATCTATCTAACTTTCAACATGGATTGCAAGATGTGGTTACTCACAAGTCTTGCAATGACATAGTCCTTGGCACAGTTAGCCCAAGCCATGCTCAGAGCAAGTGAGTGTGCCATCCTGCTGCTCTGTGTGTGCTGCTCCCACACCTCTTCTAACCCCTGCTCAGCATCATCACTCACAGCTCCAAATTTCCCCAGAGCACTGCCTTCTGGAGAGAGCCAGACAGGTTCATCTGTACTGGAAATGTCGGTATAAAATTGATTACGAGAGTAGGGAAAGAGTGGAGTCCCTTATCCCTCCTGTACCTTCATAATTCTCCAGAGTATACTGCAGGCTGTGTCCCAGGTCAGGTCAGTGCACATGATAAGAACATCAAAGCACAGTACCAAAGCCGAGATGCTGCCCGGGGTGTCACGCAGTGCACTGCTCCCTCGACGCCTCCACTGGACTTGCAGGCCTCTGCCAGGCAACGCAAGCTCTGGGCACCTAAGGCCAAGTAACAGGGATTGCTGAAAGCAGGGACACCCCTGAAGCTTTCCGTGTTCCTGAATTAAATACTTGAGCTGAATACAAAGCAGATCTTTGTCAGTCTAGATTGCCGTTTGCTGTGAGAAACGAAATCCTCCTGAGATGTCAGCACTGACCTTTTTTTGCATCTTTTAGAGCCTTTCTGGCTTTAAGCAATTAAACACCCGACCTTTCATAATGTTCTTACTATGCTTCTTTATGAGTAGCCTCAGTCGTCCTACACGTGTGAGGTACTGAGATAACACATTCACTGTTATTTCAGTACCCATATGATCCTTGTGCCACCTCCTTGATTACTCTTCAATTCCTTCTGACTTACTTTGCATATCATTGATACTGCTTTTCTTCTTCAAGACCTGCAAGTGTCCACAGCTTCCCACAGCAAGTTAAAATAATCTCCAAATGACCGGATTCAAGATTCATACTAAAATGGCATCATCTGTCCACTTTGAAAGCAAAGCAAGCAAACCATATATTTCTAGTTAGGTCAAAAGGCAAATGCCATACTGTCTGTGCTAAAGGGTAGTGATTTATCTGAAACACCATTTTGAAAGAGCTAGAAATAGCTCAAAGTACTCCAGGATCTGATGCTTGAATAGAAAAGAAGCAAGCAGGATTCCGTCTAGCTGCTTGGGTGAGCAATACATGTTCTTAAAAGTCTTTTTCTACAGACCACAATAAGACAGCAGATCCATTAGTGAGAAGGTTCCTGGTACCTTTTCCATTGCTAGCATCTGATTAGTTGTACAGCTAGCAATGCTTCATCAAGCACCAGAAAATACATTTCTGAAGGCAGGGGGGAGGGTGGCCCCCTACCCTCAAAGATGTAATTTCAAGTAGTACTTATTCCAATTACATGCACTGGAAATACCTCCTCGTAGTGCTGCAGAGGCCTTTATCCTTAATGGATCATTCTAGTGTGATTTCTAAGAGGATTTTTCCTTTCATTCCATTTTGAATAACTTGTTTGCCATGCAGTAGTATACTTGCCTTGCTTGTTTCTTGGTAAAATTAGGAATGTAGCCCTTTCAGTGAAGGCTTACTTTGAGAGAGCCCCGAGAAGCAACATGAACTAAAACTATTCCTACACTGCAATCAGAAGCACAGCGGCGTGGTGTATCTGTGTATCTCAGTTTACTGGGATGTAGCTAGGCTGGTTACAGATTGCACCGAAGCTACCAACTGCCCTGTCATCCTGCACACATGTGTGTCGAGTCCAAGCCTGTGCCATTGCAATTATCTTTTATCAAGTATGCCATGCATTTCACAAGCCACATCTCTCATACACAAAAGACAGTCTAAGATGAGAAGTAACTGTTGTCACCTTCTTGTCCTAGATAACAGCACATGGGATGATCAATTGTATTGTGCTTTAATACAAATGTTAAATCATTCTGCAGATCTCTAGATCTAGATGTGCACTTTTATGGGATGACTGCATAGTCCAGAGGTATAGCTAAGGGGTATTGTAAGAGTAGTTTTGCATGTACCAGGCTGAGATCTCAATTTTAATATACATACAGAGAGAGAGAGAGAAAAAAAAAACCCAACACAACAACGCTTTTCTAAATACCTTGCAGTCTTACAGTACTGCATCTGCTAAATACGTAAGAAGCAAATAAAGGAATTTGTCATTAACTGTTAACAAGAAGTGGTTGACCTGTCAGTGAACAGTTGTTTTCACTGAGCCGAACTCAATGATATGTGCACCTCAGCCACTTTATTGCATCCAGTAAGAACTTCTGCATAAAAACTGAAGTATTATCATCAATGTAGCTCACATTCTGGGAATGAGTAATGTAGAGAAATATTGGCATAATCTGGAGTTTTCTTTTCTCAAAAAGCCTGAAGAACAGTTTTGTTCTCTTCCATCTTCTCAAGAAGATGATTTTCAAGCAGGAACATATGGTTAAAAGGCCATGTTCAGCATCTAACAATAAAACATAAGCTCGTTGGTGGTGGTGCACCAATTTTGGAGCAAGCTAAGGAAGCTGTACTGCTACCAGTGTTCCTCATTAAGAGCTGAGAATTATGCTCCTGTAATTCTCACCAATCAAAAGGCCTAAACACCCCCCCTTGTGGGCAAAATGCAAAACATCACAAAAGTAAACGGATTTTTGGCCCATTGAGATAAGCAATTGTTTATCTTTGAGCAATTCTGACATAGGGTGGAGTGCTTCCATACCCACAGATACAAATGTACGCATGCAGATGCTAAGCATTTCCTTGACACATATGCTTACAGCCACTCAGGCTTACTTCCCAAGTAAAAACATTTATTTGCAATTGCATCATGTAGTTTTGGGTCTGTTTCACTGGAAGTGAGCAGTCGTATTTTCTGTAATTTTGTTTTAAATAACTGTGACATGAGGTACCCCTGGGAACAACTGACAAAGTGGTCAACATTAGTTTTAAGATACATATTTTTATTTCACAGCATAAGATTTATTACAACAACAAATCATCACAAGTTATTTAACATGCAGAAGATCCACTAAATCTACTAAAAGGCAGAAAACATTTCAGATAATACAAGTGTTTGAATGCTGGCATGCGTTCCCTTCTCCCACTGAGTTCTATTTTTATTTGTTTTTAGCTAAAAGCCTTCTAGCGTTTCTTGGGGTTTGATTATGTGACAAGAAGAGCACCTGATAAATTGAAAGGCTCAGTGCCCCAAAATAATGCTTGCTCTCTGTGAAAAAGTCCATTATGCATGTGCCTTCCAGGGAAGGAATACCTGGCACCTTTTGGCAGAGGTGCCCCAGTTTTCTTTGAGGGCTTAGCTTGATGGCTTGTCGCTACAGTATCATTTAGTCAATGGGAACCAGTTCTAGAGGAAAGCATGACAAAAATCATGGTTTTTTTCTTTGTTCCTTTCTTTTCTTTTCTTTTCTTTTTTAAATAATCCTACTTTAATCTTTAGAAAGTCACATTACTGACATTCCTTTCTTAGGATGCAGGGTCAAGTCCGTCTGCCAGACACCTGCAGTCCTCTCCAGTGCAGGGGGATTGTGCTTTAGAGGAGGTTCTGGCTCTTAAGGCCTTTTCACCAACTCCAGCATGTGTCACCCACACTGTTAATGTGAGAAATTACTCAGAACTGAGTTAATGGCAGTGCTTAGACATACTAAGCAAATGGGACACTTGCCAAGATGTTAAGAGGTCACAGACTGGCAGTTGAGAGATAACAGAGTATCTATCAGCTCGTACTTCTCAGATGCAGAAATATGGCTCAGAAAGGTTTTGTCCCTGCCTTCAAAGCTATGCGCTTAGAGAAAAACAGATAATTAAACCTCTCACCTGGTGAAGTAGAATTTGCTGCAAAAGCTGTCTTGTAGTTCAATAAAAAACCTGTCATTTGAAAATACCTACTATTTTAGAAGTTGGTCTCTCGGTATTTCTAAACTCTGCCTTTGTCTTGTTTTGTCTCAAATGTTTGTTTCACTAAGATGTGATCAAATGGAAACGCTATTGGAAATCTCTCAGCTATTGCTTTCAGGTTTTCTGAAGATACAAGCATGTATGATTTTGGAGAAAGCCACGAAACCTTTCATTACATTGTTCTCACAGCAGGACCAACTCCAGCTTCTTCCCAGTGCAGAAACCTGGGTCATCCAACACACGGCTGGCCTGTACCCCAAGGACACTCCAGACCCCTCCTGCAGTCCTTCCCTCGTGGCTCCCGACAGCTGCTACTTCACAGCTGGCTCCAGGACACCTCCCAGAGCCCTTCTCCAACACCCTCATTAGGTGCTAGAAAATGACGCTGCTATAGAGCTCCTCTCCCTGTCCATTGCTAAAGGCTTGGCTTATATGGATACTTCCAGCCCTTTCCCAGCAGCCACAGCTTCCCTGGCTGGTCTGACTAAATTGCTGGGAAATTTTAATGATTCCTTTTGAAGGAAAGCTCTTGGAATAGGGGGGCATTAGAGCCAGGGCTCCCCAAAGAGCAGCAGCACCCCCAGGACACCTTGGATATCACAGAAAATTGCAAACGGGGTATCATGACCTTAGTTCCTAACATTTCACATTAAAATGCTTTAATGATCATCCTGCAGTGTCATTGCAAAAGACAGCTAAAGTTATTTGTTGCTCTCTCAACACTGTTCTGCTCTTTTCTTTCATGAAAGAACAGTTCCCTAAACCAACACTTTCAGAAGCACTTGATCTTGCTAAGAGCTATACACATACCAGGAGGCAATCTTTGCCCTCATTTATTTGCGTGTAGAAATTTCTCTCCCATTTGAAGTGCAAGCCGTGAAAAAGAAACTGTCTTGAAAACACGAGAAACGGTCTTGAAAATACAGAACATGCAGACTTTGTTCTGAGTTTATGTGACCTTTATTATGCATGTGATGTGGAAGATCATGTCAGAGCAGTTATTATATAGAAACTTTAGAAAAAACGTGCTATTCACCTAATGCACGGTAGCCCTTTGGAAGAGGAGTGATTGTTCTCCCAGTTCTTCTCTTCCATTTTGTTTGCTTTGTTTGGTGGGGTTTTTTTTCATCTGGCATCAGAAGTAGAGGAAGATGGTTTAGCTCACATTTTGTATTCAAACTGCAGAATAGCACCAGTGCCACAGCCCGTGTGACACAGAGACTGAAAGATCCCCTGAAGAACCTGACTTCTGCGAGTGATCGGGATGGTGCTGAAAGACCGATCCCAAACGGATGCTTCCTCCTCAAGAATCTCACAACTACAGACAGACTTCGCGCCTGAATACAAGCAAGAGTGCCTCCGTTTGTAAAGCTACCTTGTTTTTCTAGTCTTCAAAATGAGGCAAAGTTATTCCTTCTTTTACATCGCTCAGAAATGACTGATGGGGTTTTAAGACATACCTGCTCCTGGCATAAACCCCAGAGGAGGAGGATTCGGGGAGGAGAAGAGGAAGAGTGTTGGCTCAGAGGCTGGGGAATAGTGCTTAGCAGAGAGCTAGAGGGGGAGTGCTGAGGGAAAGGGTCCCCCGAATAAGTGGGGAGGCTGCGAGGGCGGAGGGGCAGGGCTGAGCGAAGAGAGAGTGCCCCGGGGCGCAGAGGGCAGAGCTGGCTGGAGAGTGGGGGGGCTGGAGGGGGTGCTTGCGGAGCGAGTTTGGGGGGGATGCCGGGGGGCGGTGGGGCCGGACGGGGAGCTTGCGGGGAGAGGGGGCGTCCGGGCACAGAGGGCAGGGTGCTGGCGGGGGGGTGCCGGGCAGGGCTGGCGGGGGGGGTGCCGGGGCGGGGTGCCGGTGGCGGTGCCGCCGCGGGGTGCCGCCGGCGGGTGCCGGCACATTCCGGGCAGGCGCACTGGGCGGCGCGGGGCGGCGGCGGCGGCAGTGCGCGCTCGGAGCCCATGGAGGCGGCGGGGCCGCAGCCGGGGCCGGGCCCCGCGGCGGGGCCGCAGCCGGGAGCCGAGGAGATTGACATGTCCCTGGGTAGGTCCGGCGGGGCGAGGGTCCCTGCCCGGGCGGCGGGGCCGGCCCGAGGGCGCTCGGGGGGGGGGGGAGGGGGCCGGCCCGGCCCGGCCCGGCCCGGCCCGGCCCGGCCCGGGGCTCCGTGCGCCCCCCGGGCCGGTCCTGGCGCGGGGCTCCGTACCCCCGGCCGGGCCCGGGGGTCTGGTTTGTGCTCATACGCGTCGTGGCGGGGTGGGTAGAGTCGGGCAGAGGAGCGTGGTGTGGCCCCGCAGTGCCGGTGCCCACCGGTCGGCCTGCACCCGGTTGCGGTGGAAGGGGACCGGGCAGGAAAAGGCGACGAAATAGCCGGGGGTGGTGGGAGAGAATCACGGCTTCAGACCCATCTCTGTGCTTTGCTGGCAGCACCCCGTAACTTCAGAGGGCAGAGTATCAAGCGCTGCGGGTTGGGAGAGGCTTACGTAAACGAGCCCTCTATTGAAATAAAGATATGAGACATGTCCTCGGGTGTGCAGGCTATTTATAGCAGCTTGCTCGTGATGCTCGCCATTCCTCTGGCACTGGATATGTGAACTGTGCATAAACAACTGCCCTTTTATGAACTCCGAAGGCTTGGACTCCGACACTTGGACGATAGATCTTGGTGGATTATCGGGTCGGGGTTGACATCTCTGCTGTGGAAGGAAAGTCCACTAGCACGTTTTATTATTGGGTCAGCTTCCTAACCAAAATCTTGTGTCATTTCTTCCCAGCAGTGAGCCACTTCTCAGGAATAGCAGAACATTTTCCACTGCAAATTCAAACAGATCCCTTGGCTGATGCACCTTTATTTTAATGGTGCTATGAGGATTTACAGCAATAGTGCGTCCCTAATTTTTCATTTAGTTTTTTCCCCATGGTGTTGCACACCCTTTTTCTGTTTGCTGATGTGCAATACTCCCTTTGCTTTTGCTCTCCCTTGGTGCTTCCCCCGGTCAGACCTCCTGTGGTCCACCTCCATATTCAATCCAGAATACACCTTACTCGGGGCAGAAGAGAGAAGTGGAAAACAAGAACCTTGGTGAAGAACGGATGCTTTCAGTGTCAGGTGCTTGTTTCTGTGCTTCCAGATACGTTGGGCCTTACTTGAGTTAGCAGTCACAGGAAACTGCAGGAGTTACTCTAAAGCCGCCCTGATAGATCTAATTCTGTCTTGAGGGCATAGGGGTACCTTAAATGACCTCTCAGGATCCCTTCCAGCCTTACGTAGTACTCCATTACATTGCTTTGTTAACCCCATCATATTTATGGGTGCAAAAGACAACTTGTACCCAAACAAAAAAAGACACTGAATGGTGATAGACCAGACACCTGAGCATTCATCTCCTCTCCGTTCCCAGCAAGCTCTTCCTCGCACTGTAGATAGCCCACCCTTGGATGCCTGCATCCACCTCCACGCAGAGCAAGCAGGGATGCTGTCGATACGCTTCAAAGCAGCCTCTGCCCCAAATAGCACATGTCCCAAAGGCGCACTTAGCTGAGAACATCAGCGCATTCATACCAAGAATATCGCCCAGCGTCTCCCAGTGTGCTCTCTTCCTGGCAGACTTGATAGAGAAATCACAAAAGCAGTCACGCAGCCTATTCTTACCTCTGCTTTTGTTTGTTTTCCCTGGGCTTTGTATTAATTTGGACACAGGAGTTTCTTGATAGAAAATGACAAGTGACAAGCGCTGGAGGTATGATGTGCTGTTTGTGATAATCACCCATTGAAAGCTAATGGCACTTCTGTGCTTTCACTCCAGCGATTCATTAAGGTGCTGGAGTAGCCACTGCCTGAGAAAAGGGCTGATTTGGACACTTCTTTCCTCACTGATTTGTTAAAGGAATGTTAAAACATTCTGCTTGAGGCTTAACAGGTATAGCTTTATTACTTGCTGAATATTTTCTGGAAGGTTTGAGGTTAAAAGAAGAAATTGTTGGAAAATACAAATTAATGAGGAGGTGTCCCTTTGCCTTTGCCTTTCCTCTTCATCAGAACAGCTTGAATTAAGAAGATCCCCTTGAATTCAGACAAACTCATTGAGAACTGGGGGGCTTTGAGCTGTTTCTTTATAGAGCTCTACATCTAAAAGTAGTTTGTTCATGGTCCAGATACCTCAGCTTCCAGTGCCATCTTTTAAAGAGTTAAAAACTCTTGTTGAGGTTGGGCATAAGCTTTCAAAACCCTGTCAGGTATACTCTGGATACTGCAAGTGGTGTGTCCCTTGTGCTCTCTCTGTCCTCTCTCGTAGAACACAGCAGTTTAGCGCAGCTCAGGGGGTGTGCAGCTGGTTACAGCAGCAGTGCCTAGGGAAGCACCCAGGATGCTTGGCTGGGTCCGAACTGGTGAAGCCCAGTGGCAAAATGTCCTTGGGAGAAATTTTGTGTGATCTTCTCAGTGCTACTAATATAGTTTTAAACCAAAAGTGTCTAAATCACAGGGAAAGTAATTGGTTGTTTCATACAAGCTCTGCGCCTTGGGAACTGCATTTGGATGGTGTCTTGCAAAGAATGCGAGAAACATGTCATAGTTCATGGAAGAGCTCAGTAGAGTACATTTTCAGAGCTGCCTAATAAGTTTGGGTGAGGGGAGTCCAGGGACATTGGCAGCACATCCCGGGTCAGTTTTGCTGCGTTCAGGCTGTTTTATACCCCTTTTGGGGTATAAAACCTGGTGGGGTGGCGATTGGGATTCAGAGGCGAGAGGCAGCTGTGCCTGGTCCCAGTGCTCATACTGCAGCAGCACAGGAGCGGGCTGGTTGCCCTCCCTCCTGTCTGTAGAGAGCTGTGCAGGGTTCCCAAAATATCTTACTGCTGCTGGCAGTGGGGCAAGCGTGGAAATCAAATCGATGTGTTCAATGTGAAGCACGAGGAGCTGGTTCCCTTGGTGCGGTGTAGACAGGTCTATACGGGACAACCCAAGTTTTGCAGGGGAGAGCAGGCATCCCCCGCACAGTCCTCTTGTATTTGGGATATTCTCCCTCTCTGCTTCACCAGACAATGGCAGAAGCTACGAGGTTCTTGCTCTGTGGTTGACACATCCTTATCCAGCTGTTTCTAGGTTAGCTATATTGAGTAATTAAGCAGGAGCATCTACCCCAGATAGTCAGAAAATCAAGAGTTAGGTCCTGAAGACTGTGGAACTTAAAATACAAAGTACTGGTGATATTCATTGTGCATGTTGCATCTATTTGCTTACTGGTTTTTGAGCCATAAAGGTTTATGGCTTCAAGCTTCATCTCGTACCACCAAGGGCTAGAAACTTGCTTTGTTTTTTTAAAGCACTGAGGAAAGACATGCAGGTAGCTGACTCCAGGAGATGGGACTTGAAAGGAAACCGTCCTGCAACCGCCTGGTGAGCCATGAGTGTTTGCAGACCATGATGTCACCTTTCTTGACAGTCACTCTGTACAAGTGAGATTCCTTCCCCGCAGCCCTCACATCGCAGCCTTTACTGCACCAAGCTTCAGTTCTCCCCTTTACAAATTTAGGGGCTAGGGGAACATTCATACCACTTGTGTTTGCATGACACTTGAACAGCATTTGTGTTGTTTATACATCAGGGACACGTCCTCTGCACGGGGCAGCGCCCATGTCCCGTGCGTGGCAGGGGGAGCGCCTTGGAGCAGCCGTCACAGCATGGGTGCACCCATGGGTGCTTCTGCCCATTCTCCCCCCTTTGACCACCTATCCCGCAGCCTTCCAAGTCAGACCTTCTCAAAAAATGTTCTTTGCCCAGCACTGAGCTCCCAGTGCCCCTGCAAAAACATATTCCCTTATGCTTGTGGGAAATCTGCAGGATCGGATCGCTCGGTGGGACGTGAGTCTGAAATCTCTGTCCTGCACATGGTGGATACGTGCTGGATGGTAGCACATTTTTAAATAATTTGCTGCACTCTAATCTCCAGCCCGCAGGAGCCGAGTAAATTGATCCTATACTTTCTGAGCTAAGCTTAGTCTTTTATTGTTCAGCCAGCGTAGCTTACAGAACCGCAAGCTCCATTTTTACTGCAGACAATTGCAAGCACTGAAAGTGGGAATCACTGTTGGTAGAAAGTGCAGGTTTTATGGGTTTCCCCTTTGCCATTTCAATCTAGATGATATCATAAAACGCCACAGGAAAGAGCAAACAGATGCCAGCGCTGCAGGGGACGGGCGAAGGCAGCAGGTCAAGAACAGGAATTCGGCATACGGGTATGGACCCCGTTTCCGCGCCTGGATGCAGAGGAATTTGCAAGGTAGGTGAGCGCCTTGGGACGGTGGAGGCCTGCCAAGCTGGAAAACACATTTGTGTAACAAAATACAGCTCTTAAATCCTTCTCCTGTCTAATTCCTGTGTGCGTATAAGATGTACTCGGGCTCTGAATAGCTTTTCTGTCTGCAACAATGGAATATCAGGGCCCTTTCAGAGCATAAATTCATCCATTTCTCTCCCTTCCACCCTCTCATGAATTACTAATTCAAAGTGACTTAATATCTAGTCTCTATTCCCTTTTGGCTTTGCATATTTTAATTATGCCTCTTCCTAATCCTCTTTTTCCCAGAACACACTTAAATTACCCCTTCAGTAACTGTCATTGATAGCTCAGTTATTGGAGCTAATTTGTCTCTTTTGCCAACCATGCTATTTTTATGATGAGTTTTTTTATACTACTGACTGATCTCACACTAATCTATGTTTGGTTCTACTAGCTTTTACCTACAAAACCAAAAAGTGACCTGCTGCATGAAATGCCATCACTATCAAAATTTTGCTTTTTTTTTAACTACTGCTAAATCACTTCATTGAAGATTTTAGTGACATTTTGCAGCAATGTCGTTGCAGTCTTGCCTTGGAGTGCCAATGGCACATCAGGCCAGTGGGATTGCTAGGAGCAATCCTGCTTGTCTCCGGTCTGCCTCCCACTCTCATGTTCTTGGTCTCCACCACATATTGCCTTACCGAGAATCATTCCAGTTCAAAACGGAATGATGATAATTGCCTTTTGCAAATTGATTTTTCTGTCAAAAACACAGGCTTTGATATTCTTCCACACTCAAGTGACTACTGCATGCAGAGTCAAATAAATCAAACAAAATATTTTTTTAGCTATTCCTTAGAAAGGAGAACTTTTCTGTTCATTTATAGAATTATTTCTGCTAGTCTTAGTATTTCATAGGTTTTAACTGAGTCTGAATTCAGCCCTGCCAAGTGCAGAGACCCACCATGCTGTGTGGTGCTGATGTCAGTAGCAATTTTGGGAAGCTCAGCACGACTGGGAATTTAGCCCATAATTCTTCAGGGGCTGAAATGCAGTCCCTTCTGGACTGAGACGTGATAACCATTATCAAAATGACGATCAGAACAGCCCAGCACTGTAATGACAGAGGCTAGAGAAGGGTATTATGCTGATTAAACCAGCAAGAGAATTCGTGCAAGCTAAGTGCTGTTATCCCTCCTGCAATATGGCTTAAACCATCTCCCCAGTGGGGGAAAGATGATTTTTAATGACAAGAAATTTGAATTTCAAATATCCTTGGAAAAAGAGTCTGTCAGACATCGGGGCTTCTCGCCAGACTGGACTTGCTGGGCAGAGGTGCCTCTTGACCAATGCAGGTGTGCTCAGCACCAGGCTCCGAGCGTGCACCCAAACACGGTGGGGGTCTTCCCCGGCTGCTGGTGCTGTGGGGTTTTATTCAAATGTTCTTTCATTACTAAATATCTGCCAGAGTTTTTGCAGAGATGGAGCCTCCCATGTGTCACACTTCAGGATACACATGACGGACCGAGGCCTTGGTCCCCAGCTGGTGTACACGCGGTACCCCTCGGAGGCTGATGGCTCCGGCATTAGTTATTTACACCGGCTGAGGCGTGCCTGAGTGCACTGCTGAGCAGAGGCTCTCTAATGCAAACTGACTGACAGGGGCATGATTTTCTAGTCAGGGCTGCCTTTTGCATCAGTCCCTCCCGTTGCACCGATGAAGTACCAGGAAAGGCAGCTGAGCTCAGTCTGTCTTGCCGCAGAGGAGATGCCCTCTCCAGGGTGCAGCAGAGCTATGTTGCAAGGCTTGGTGGCCTGCAGGAGAGCAGTCTGGCAAACGGGCAAGAGAGAGGGGCAAGCCCAGGGTGGGCATTGAAGGGAACAAGAAAGAGAAAAACAAACTGTGGGGACAGAACCAGGAGGGAAGAAAGGGCCGTTAAACACAGCGAGACCACATCTGGTCAAAAAGACACGGATTGCCAAAATGCAAGTGTTTGGAGAGGAACATTTACACACCTGCGCTTCTGTGGTGAGAGGGCATTGTTTGTAAAGAAAATAACAACTGGCCCCACAAAGCCTGTGAATAGTATTGCATTTTTGTGAGTGTTCCCAACCAGCACCTCCGGCCGTAGGGAGCGAAGCAACCCCGAGGTGCTGTTTGGGAGGTGCTTCCCACGGACGTGCCCTGGTGCCCTTTTGTTTTAGAGCCAGAGCAGCTCAAATCGTCTTCACTTGTATTCCAGTGTAACCAGCCCACACTGGCGCCAACCGGTGTTACACCCTGGGGCTGGAGCCTTCATTAATCGCTGTGGTGGTGGCCTCTGACAGCAATGTCACCGCTGCCTCAGAACACTTCATTTCTAATTGCTCCAAGTCATTATAAATTGCCGTGGTGTAGGAATCGATGGTATAGGATCAATACATGCATCTAACTGCTCTGTGGTTGGTATCAGTGAGGTTCTGCTGTATGGTCCAGAGTTTAATTGCAGTCTTGCTGCCCTCTGCCGTGCACTGCTTTATGCCTGATTTATACACCCCTCTGAGTATGTGTGTACGTTTCACTGGTATAGCGACTCAGAAAATGTCTACTTCGTTATGACTACAGAAGTTTATCATGTGGAGTAATTAGGCTTCAATACACTATGCCTCCATCTGATGGAGTGCTTTCCTCTCGCTCGACACTTCAGCACACCTCAAAATCATAAACAGGCTTAGGGGAAAACATTAAATGCAAGATGAGCTGTTGGTGTGTATGTACTGTGCAGTTATGTAAAACAGCAGCAGAAGGTGCCCCCTTCAATATATGCAGTAAGGATATGTCAAGCTGAAAGAAACCCCATATATATATAAAAAAAATTATGGTCCAGTCTTCACTTATCAAGTGCTATAATGTGGGCACTCAGAGCTATTCCAGGCTGTTGTGGCGTTGGCTTCTGGATGCTTGAGTCACTTGCGTATCTGTATCAAAAGGCTTTTTCCATTTCACAGTTAACTCATAGCAACGTGAGCTCTGACAACAGATTGACAGGTTTCCTGATGTGAGTGTTCCTGCCTTTATTAGGAATCAGAATTGTGGAAGGCTTTTCTCTTCTATATTCTTTCAAATCAAATAATGTGTTTGTCAGTCCTACATATAATAAGAATGTTAATGAGACATTGGAAAGATAAATTATTTAATATTCTGCAAAATTACTTTTCTGGAATAAATTGATGTGATTCTTGCATCACTAGTTATGTAGATACTCCTATATCATATTAAGTTAACCTTGTAATTAATTTGCAAAACTATAATAATAAATTGAGGTTTTAAGGATGCTAAAATAAGAGTTTATTTTTGTAGGACCTAACCGTTTTAGAAGAGGGTTTGGACAACAACAATACAATCGGAGGCAGTTCAGGAATACTGTGCCCGGTCCCAGGAGAAGACCAGCTGCTGCATTAAATGGAGTGAGCCCTTTAAATCGCCAGGCATCGGCTCAAGAGGTAGGGCGGTAAGGAAGGTACAGCTGTTCCCAAATGTCATGTAGAAATCTGCTGGATTTTATGATCCTGGATCACCCCAAAGAACAATCTACATAAAAAATTTACAGGCACCATCTTTTATATGCCTGTGCGTAGCATTTGCAGGCATAGGTGAGTACAGACACATATGCATATAAAATAGCAATTTTCCAGTTGGTTTTATAAGCTTATGACTTGGCATAATTTTACTGAATCAGTTCCCATGGGTTTTACAAACAAGATTTTTTAAAAATGTGTTCTTAAAAGATTTTAAAATATTTCCATAAAAACAAATTCCATGTCATCTCATCTTACTATTATCGTTTAGAGGAGGTATGTTAAGATTCACCATTTTTTGTCCTCTACCCAGAGCATTTACCAAGGTTCAGTAAAGTCAAAGGACAGACTGTTGTTGACTTCAGGTGGCTTTGGTTTAGAGACATATTTTTGACTAGCAAGTTGTTATCCCCCCCAGAGACACTGATTCCCAGTACTGTGACAGCCATGGGTCAGATCGCCTACGTGCTTCAGTGTAAAATGCATTTTTTTCATCCATGGCTTTCCCTTTTTCAAGTTTAAATGTTTAGGTCTTATCTCTGCTCAAAAACACTTTAAAAAAAAAAGATTGAAATATTTTCATTTGGGTTTTGAGTTATTTTTAAGACTCAAGAGATCGGAAGGAAGGTACATGTTCACCATTAAAGTAATTCTTACAGCTTTCTTCTGAGTGTCACTAACATTAAACTGGCTTGGTGTAGAAGGTGGAAATCAGGCGGGTAGATAGTCCTCTGTGAGAGGGGGTTGTTTTTATCCTCACTGATGGAAATCCACTCAATTAGGAGGTCACGTATGCTCAGTAAGCTTTTAAAAAAACACCGAAGTGGCAAACATGATGGCAGATTTAATGGCTGTGTCCTGTGGGTATAAATAAGAGAGCCCTAAACTAAGCATGCATGTGCATGGAGTGTGGTTATTCCTGAAAATAAAGACTGCGATGACTCAGATATTGAGTGTGGCTGGGTATTAGCAGAAAGTAATAAGCAGTTGCTAGGAGGCATAATTCTACAGTAGCTTCCATTTTGCAGAAATAAACCAAGTGGGAAGAATGTGGAAATACATCTCAGTTAGTGGGTAGTAACAGTGATGGTGGTTGTCCCACAGAAATAAAAGTCTGTGGCAATTTGTATAAGTAACTGCAGGAGGACCTACGCTGCTGAGGGGTCTTCTGATGTGCTTCATGCTTCAGGGCTTGGACTGGGCAACGTACGTGTCCAAACAAGAAAGAGTCAATGACCGAAACGAAACCTGAGCAAAGCTATAATGCTAGGCTTGTGCGACATTTGCACTCCATGGATTAATTTTTTGGGGTATTTCTGCACTATTAGAATGAAATATTCTTCCTGGTACTTGTAGTTTCATGCCCAGGAACCAAGACACACATACTGATTGTTGACAACACTGTATACGAAGTCCAAACGTTGAGACTACAGCAACACTGCTGGGTAGAAATATTTCTGCCATAGATACAAAAGACGATGGAAGAGACCAGGTTTTAATAGATATAGCGAGGAATCAGTGTCCCATCATGAAAATATCAAAGGAGGAAAAAAAGCACTTGCAGAGCAGGGTTGTTCTGTTGCAAGACTGCAGAAGCTGCAAAGGAAAAACAGTTGGGAATGAGAATAGGGGGAATGCAGAGCACACAGCGCGGGGCTGAGCCCCCTTTGAAGCAATTGCAAGTGGTGCTGGACGCGTCCAAGAGCAGCGAGGGAACCTCTGCAGTGTCAGCAATTGCCACCTGCAGTTATGAGCAGGCTGGATTTCCTCCTAGACAGAGCCATAGAAAATGCCAAATAAATGCACCGGCTTTTCAGGCAGCGGCAGTCAGTGGAGGGAAGGGCGGTTGTGTGCTGTCACTCGTGCTCACTCCCTCTTTGTGCGCTGAGATTGCGGCACGGGTGGCAACTGCTGAGCTCTCGCTGCTCTTTCAGGGCAACAAGAACAACGATGCTTTCACCAAAAGCAGCAGCAGCAGCAGGCAGCCAGAGGGACGGCGACGGCCACCCCCAGGCCCCAAGAGATTTAGAGCAGCTGCTGCCAGCACCAACGCCCCGGGGAGAAGGTAAAATCTTTGGTGACTGTGGGCTTCTTTGGTTTTCAGCGATTCCTTGTGCAGCTCCTGGGGCTCTGCTCTTGGTCTGCGCCAGCTGGGAGTGGCTACAGCCGTCTGTTCGTGCAACATGAGAAAAATACCCTTGGGTATGTTAGGAAAGCACCTGGAAATAAAATAACCTCGTGCTGAAAGTTCATAATTCAGGTATTAGATCTGTCATTTTATTTTAGAAAGCACGGAAAATGTGACCTTTGTCTTTTTATTAAACTTCTCCTCTGTCACTTAGGGAAAAACTTTTGAAGGGTGAAATAGCATTTATTTTCATAAAGGCAGGGAATACAGACTCCAGCCGTAAGGGATAGGCAGGGAGAGGGAGTCTGTCCTGGTGAAGGGCTGCAGGAGCAGACGCTGCACCCCAGGAGCTGTGACGAAGGCAGGCTGCCGCGTACTGGGCACAGTCTTGCTGCCTGTCTCATTGTGGTCCTTGTGTTCTCCGAGCTCAAAAGGAAGCTCCGTTGCAATGCCGTCTTTCTCTGCTTTGAGTAGAGCAGGGACTGAATGACCTCCAGAGGTCCCTTCTGTCCAAATTTTTTTCTACGTTTTTCTTCCATGATTTTTTTTTTTTTAACAAGCAGAGTTCAGAACAAACACAAGCTGTTGTTTCATTTGAGCAGAAAAACGAGTTCCTCTGAAATCCTTTGCTGGCAGAAAAACTTGTTGGGCTGAACTTGGTAACACACAGCCTCACTTGCTTCTCATACTGCTTTTTAATACCACGCTGGGTTAGGTATTTCAGCATTAAACTTTAGGAGAGACCTGGCATCATATTCACCTATGTCCTTTTCTCTCTCCTCCTTTATCAGCAGGCCTTTCCTGCTAAACAGGGGACCAGCCTTCCAGCAGAAGCGGATGCAGCAGCGGTTCTCCAAAGCCAACTTTCAGAGAGGGGTCAGTATCGAGACTTTTTTTCTGCAACCTGCTGATGGTGACAAGCCTTCAGTTTTACCAGCCTTTGCCCAGTTGTATCTTTGCTTCCAAAAGTAACTGGGAGAGATGGATGACTTGAACAATGAATGTATTCCTAGGAAAGTATTTGCAGGACAGGCAATTTTTAATGCAGCTTAATATTCTGACACCTGGAAAATAAAACCTGGGCAGGTGATAAAAGTAAACCTTGCAGCTTATACAGCAGCACAAGCAGGGCAAAGTAAAGCCACCCAATACAGATCACTGTGCCAGCAGGAAACCCAAAATTAGCGAATTTCTTGACAACATGCAAAGAAAGTGCTATTCAGATATACCAAATGAAATACTGGAAAAGGAATCATTGTTTCTGAGAGCTAATTCTTTAAGTCATTTTTTTTAAATATATTTCACAGCAGATGGATGCTAATGGAGAAGGGAAACCACCAAGGATGAGAAGGTAATTGGTGAACAAAGGCATGCTGCAAACATGACGTGCTCTTTCATGCTCGAATTGAAGCTGGATACATCTCCCTGTCTCGGCAGGTGGCAAGTGAAACCCAGCCCCGGAGCAGTTCTGACGGTTTCTGTGGCTAATCCCCAGGCGGGCCAGACCGGCGCGTAAGTAAATGAGGTGATTTGTTAGGATGGGAGCCCTACAAAAGCCATTGCAAATCCTTTTAGCATTATTGCAGCTTCGCTTCTTCTATTAGAGTGTGCAATGAATGGTTCAGGCCCAAAATGGTTAGCAAATGATGTCTCGTTCCCTTCCCGGCATATCTGAAAGGAGACGGTAATTACCATGCGGCTTGTTTGCTATCCAGAGTAAGGAGAAATGGAAGCGCCAGCAGCGTGTGGGAGGTGGCAGGCTGGCTGTGCTCCCTGTGAGGTGTCGTGGGGGAAATGCCGCGCGCCCCGAAGGGACACCGCATGCTCGCTGTGTCAGAGGAGCACAGACGCTGGGAGGGGGCAGCTTCACCCCTGGGCTGAGCCGGTGCAGCTGCCGGACCCGGCACCCACCCAGGGGTAGAAAGAAGGGTGGGTGAGGGCATTTGGCATGTCCTGGGTGCAGAGAGCACCCCATGATAGCCTTGATGTGACACAGTCCCCAGTGCTGGAACTCTGCCTGCATGGCAGCTCTCCTGGCACCCTTCAGACTCTCCCAGGCTGCCGTGAGACATGCCATGGGATGTATGGGGCATGCGGGTGTCTCCTTTACTCCTTGCTGGTTTGCAGATGATAGGAAGCGAGCTGCCTTAGCATCCTGAGTGACTTCAGATCTGTGCTTTCCCCAGGCCCGGATCCAAGCGCCCGTTCCTGCGAAGCCAGAGGCCCCCGCCGCGGGTGGCCAAGCCCCAGCCCAAGGGAGTGCTGCTGAGATTCAACTTCCGCGCGATGGCCAACCAGGTAGAGGATTGTCGACAGGACAGGCAGCACCTTGCACCCTGCAGCAGCCCTGCCGCTAAGCTGTTAACATCACGCTCAGGTTTTTGGGGCTGCCAGTTGGGTTTATCTAGCATAACCCGGGAGGAAAGTCCCGTAACCGTGTTGGCTAGGTTGCTCACAACACTGAAAGCACCTGAGAAGACTGTTCTGCAACTACAGACTCAGCCCAGTTTTCCCCACTCTCTTGGCCCTTCTTGGCCTGTCCATGTGCTTTCTCGGAGCGGGGAGG
This sequence comes from Harpia harpyja, assembly GCF_026419915.1. Taxonomy (NCBI): domain Eukaryota; kingdom Metazoa; phylum Chordata; class Aves; order Accipitriformes; family Accipitridae; genus Harpia; species Harpia harpyja. The sequence goes on from NC_068957.1 coordinate 16,048,543, forward strand.
TGCTGCTTGTGAGTGGTCCTGGCCGGGGGGGACCGTTTCACTGTCGGTGCTCCCCACTCCTCAGAGACACACAGCACTTCTGGGCTTTGCTCTCTCTTTGCTTTGGTGACCTTCTTGGTGCCTTGTTTTATGCTGAAGTATGGTCCAAGAGCCCCGAGGCAGGTCAGAAATCCTGCTCCACCTTCTTCATTGCCGGCGTTTCTTGTCTGGACGGTTTGGTTTTACTTGATGCCTTGTGCTCAGATGCCATCTGCTTGTTCCTGTTCTTGCCGAGGATGCCCAGTGTCTTGGGGCTGGGTGCTGCTTGGAGGTTTTCCAGCCACACACAGTCTGTCGAGCTCCTTGTCTCCGTGTGCTGAGTGGTTTAATTGACTAACTGGCTGTGAAGCACCGTCCTGACTGATGGGCTCTAATCAATACCCCGCTACAAGTTTGGCCATGCTTTGCCACAAGACGTGGGACTGACTCGCTCTCCCTTTCCCCTGCAGACCAGCCTGACGCTGGATGAGAGATTCTCTGGTCTGAGGAATAAGAGGCGCTTTACAGCAGCCAGGAGCGCCGGCCGGACAGTCACCATGCCTTAGCACCGCATGCTCGTCACAGGGACTGCCCATAACAGTCCAGGCCCTGTAACGGGCAGCTCAATAAAACTCGATAGATTTCCTCTGAGATAGCTAATTTGGCAATGTGCCGTCTCTTTCCTTACACGCAGAATGAATGAGCGATTGAGGGCAGGGATGAGGCAGGATGAGAATTGGGGCCAGAGCACAGGGCAGGTGGGACATGAGCAGGGTGGTGGAGGGGGACGAGCGAAGATGGATTTGCTGGGAGTGCTCTGCAGGGGAGCCGTGGGGCTGGCACCAGCCCTGTCCCCCTGCCAGGGCACCCTGTGCTGCCTGGGGTGACTCCTGCAAGAGGGAGGGGGGACCATCTCCAAGCCATACCCGACGAGCCTTCCCTGTGTTGTCCCATGGGTGGGAAAGGGTTGAGGACACTGTGCCTGCCTGCGTGGGAGACAGAGCGGGAAGAGGAGCATGTGTGGGGCTGAGGGACGTGCCCCAGCAGTAGCACCAGTGGGGATGCTCCAACTGCCCATGTTCCCTAGCATCCATCTAATTGCCCCATTTGTTGTGTGTGCAGGCATCCCTGCCCGGAGGTTTGCAGTGTAAGACCCCTCCATCCTGAAAATGTCTCGCTCTGCCCCAATAGTCAGGCCTGAGCACCTTGCATTTCTCTTTGGTTTGCCGTGCTGTTCTGACTGCTGCTGCTGGCCCAGTTGCAGGGATGGGGTGAGATGTGCCGTGCCATGCCTCTGGAGTGACTGTCCTCGGTGCGGAGCACAGACAGGCTGCCCCAGCCCAAATCAGGTTTTCCAGTGCTGCATTAGGGATTTCATAGGTACAGCTCCACCCATGCTCAAAGCACTGGCATAATTGAACTAGCAGCTGCAGGAGAGAGGCCAGGCTCCACAGCAGTCTGATGAACATTGGCTGAGATGTTAATGAGGTGGGTCTAGACATTTGTTAATGAAGCCCTGCACCAACCGTGAGTCACTGATCCATTCTCCACCCACTGCTGTAACCCAGCGCCGAAAGTGCTGGACACAGCCTGTTACTGGGCTCCAAGCTATACTTATTAAAGTAAATATTTGATAGACTGCTTTACATTTTACACTGAGCATCTTTAACAAGAGACTGGACTCGACGTTGGTTTTACAGGAATGTGTGAAATGTTGTTAGTTGATGTGCTGATGTACGAGTCCAATGCACTGAATAAAAGACTAACTTGTCAAATGTCGCCTCTGTTTATTTCCCTTCCTTCAACAGGCTTTTGGTGCAAGTTCAGCCTCGCAGCATGGCACTGCGGGGCACAGTACGCATGGCTGCATGGGCTGCTGCCTTGGTGCTTTGGGGGAGGCCGTGGTCCCTGTCAGTGCCCACCCCCAGGCAGTGGGGCAGTGGCCTGGCCACACAGGCAGTTTGCGGCTCACAAAGCTGGCCCCAAAGCACAGCCAAAGCAGTGGGAGGTTTTCAGCAGGTATTGTGTAAAATCTTTGCTGTGATCTCTTTTGCCTTTAACATTATCAGCAAAATTATCAGAGCAAACCTGGCTCTGCGTATGTCCAAATGAAAACGAATGCAAACTGACTTCCAGGTTAATGAACTTGGGAGAAGACATCACCGCTTCATGCAAATAATCTGGATGTTACGGCAGATGAACAAGAAACACTGTCACAAATGGCAGTATCCCTGATTTCAGTTGCGCCTCCACTGTAAATATTGACAAAAGATGGTAGACTTGCTAAGAAAACCTGATCGCTTCTTAAACCAGCTTGCAAAGGGATGGAGCCTGAAAGAACAGCTGAGTGTGCAGCATCCCCTCAGTGTTCAGAGCATGCCCTGATACTATGCTCCAAATAAACGTTTTTCAGCAATCTGTACCTTATAATTTTTTTAAGTACTCCTTAAATAAAACTGAGGGCTTAATGGTAAAACCCACTCTTTTCCTAGCTAGATTCCCCCGCCAGGGCTGGGTGACACTTCGCACGCAGCAAGAGGCAGAACAGGCTTTACACAGAAAGGGCGCTGAATTTATAAGTAGCAAAAAAGCATAACCGTCGTGCTAAAAACATACCGGGAGGGGGCACAGAGTCAGTTCACTCCAACAGGCATAAAATACCCCTAAACTAAAACCAGGGGATAATTATCTCTAAAATTATCCCTGCTGCCGTGCCTAGGGCGGACTGCTGCGCAGAGCCCGGCTGCTCCTCGGGGAGGGAGTTTGCGTGCGGCGCTCCAGCCCGCTTCTTCAGCCACCGCCCGGGAGACGGGTTTGTCCCCCAGCGGCGCCCGGTGCCGCAGGGCGGCCCGGCCCGGCCCGGCCCGGCCCGGCTCTCCGCTCCCCTCCCCTCCCCTCCCCGGGAGGTGGCAGCAGGCGGCTGCGGGCCGAGCCCCCCGCCGGGGCGGCTGCTCTCGGGCTGGGGCCGGCGGCGAGGGGCAGCTCTGCGACCCGGAGAACGTTTCTATTCTGGTTCAGGCCAGCCAAAGCCGTCTGCAGGGCAACACCTCTGATGGGGGCCGGGAGGTTTAAAAACGTGGGGGCAGCTGTACGGGGCCAGAAGAGGGTCCCCGTCGTGCGGTCGAGGGGAGGGGGGACGCCAGCACATGCGGGTGGCCCCGGTCAGTCACTGCACTGACCCCACAGTACCGGTGGTTTCTGTCCTGAGCCACTCGCGTCACTGTGTTTCACAGCATTTGGTGGGGTTTTCTTCCACTGATGCTTTTTGCTGTTTGCTTTCTCACTGTTTGTCTATGCCTCCAACGGCCGGTATTACAAGTGAATGAACATTGCTTTACGCCCTTTGTAATTTATAGACCTGGACTGTGTTCTCCCTTGCCCACACCTCCTTTCTAGGAGAAGAGCCTCAGTGTATCTACTTGTCCGTGGCCTCGAAGCTGATCCATCCCTCTGGTCACCTTTGTACCTTTCCTAGCTCTGCGACATCTGCCTGAGAGAGCAGGGCTGAAGCAGACACGGTATTTGAGATGGGTTTATACAGAGGCTCTGCTTTGTTTTCTGTTCCTCTCCTAATAATTCCTAACATTCCAGTTGCTTTTGAACCCAGAATAGCCACTTGGAGCAGGAAATGGTAAGGCACATTTATACTGGTTTAATGAAACAAGTTTCCAGGGAACGGCTTCTGCAGAAGCCAGTCTCACAGACCACATATTGGTGGTAGAGAGGGCACCTGGAAAGGCTGGCTGCGAGAGGACGTGCCCAAGGGTGCACTTTCCCATCTAAGCTGACGTTCAGTATTTTCTTAGCTGTTCACGGGATGTCTGGTTTGATGCTAAAAGCTACCTTTAATGAGCTTAACAGATAGGGGGTAGAAGGCCAGCTTTCTCTGTGAATTTCCCCGTTTGTCAGTTCTTGCTGATTTTAGTGTCATACGACCAGGAGGAGATGTGCATCAGGTTACTCCCCAAGATTTTGGAGCACGCGTATTGCTAAGCTAGCACAGGGCAGGGTCCTAAAGTGGTGCCCCAGGAGCAGCATGGCAGTAGGGCCTCAAGAAGAAAAATGTGTGGTTTGGGGCAGACCCGTTGGTCAAATCCATCCTGGTAACAAAGCAGCAGCCAAGGCATCACACACGGGGGCTGGCAGCCTCTCCTGCATTGCACAGGGGTCCTTGCACCGGCATTTTGTCAGACTGGCTGCAAAACGGAGTCAGGCAGGGCAGGAACTCGCTGCCCGGACTCAAAGGTGCAGGGGGAAGCATCAGTGGAGGTGGAGTCCACTGTCAGCAGCAGGAGTTGTTAGTTTTTAGGGGTCCTTGGAGGGACTCAGACAGCCAGAAACCACAGACAAAATATTTAAACAGAAACCTGAGATCCAAACAGCATCTCAGGCACTGCGGTTCCCTTAGGGGCTGGGATAAACTGAGCTACAAGTAGAGCATTCGCCAGGCAGCAACCCAGTAGAAGAGTGTCACAACAAGCTGAGAAAAGACATGCAAACCCCTAGACTGAAATGTGAGGGATGCCCCAAACTGGACCCCAGACAGCCAAACAGCCTGGAGGGGCGAAGCAGTCTGTGGAAGGTCGAGTGGTACTTTACCAACTCACTTATTTCCAGAAATCACATATAATTTCTGAACAAACCAGCGTGCTACCCCATCACAGCGCTAGGTGAGAAAGGGATGTAGGAAATGCTACAACCTGAAGGATTTACCACAATTTCCTAGAGGACCAGAAAAACTTAACAGCATCCCCCCAGACAGCACTGGGCAATCCCAGCCCCTCCAGTTGAGGCGTTGCAATGGGCAGGATGCCCGGCTTTCATGGCTAGCCCTGCTCCAAGCCAGCATTAGCTTTGTCAGGAACCCACGCCCCACGCTAGGTGCAGAAACTTGGTTCCACTTTGTACCCTGGAAAAGGGATAGTCTCTTTCCAAGTTCAACTAATGGGCCTTTAACTTCCATTTGCAAGACAGAGAGTTATTTTTCCCCATTGCAAGTTTCATTTGCTGAAGTCTTATTCCCACTGTTCATCTGGATCAACTCTGACCACTTTTATAGGCAACATAACATAAAGTGCTAAAATGTGGAGGCAAGAGGAACAGAAAAATCAGATTTGGGCTTTATCCACTCAAGACCAGAGGTTTAGGATTTAGTATTAAGCCATGGCCTAAAGCAGATCCTTCCTGGCTATGTCAGGACTGCTGCCAGCTTTCATGATTTTACTGAAAGTCTTGTGATGTTTAATGGTGCAAGTTAAAACCCCGGTTCCTGGAGGCAGGTCAGGAGGTGAAAATCTTGGCTTGCCTGTATTAAAAGTCAATTTGCCATGCTGTGGCTGTGTGGGGAAGACCGTGACCCAAGAGTAACTTAAAAGCTTGGGTGTCAGATGCCAAAAAACCAAGGAAACTCTTAATTATTTTTCTTGAATGTTATGTTTAAGTCAAACTCATGACGTTTGGAGCTTGACTCGTGACTCTGAAATGCTCAGAGCAACGGCTGGGCCAGAATTAATCCACAGTCATGTCTCATTGTGAATGGGAATCTCTGTGCCACCGCCAGCATTTGGAGACCTTTGTCCTCGCATCCCTCGTTGCGGCAGCGCTTTGTTGCACTGCAGTAATAGCCCCAGCTTGTTGCAGAAGCACGTATGCCTGAGAAACATGAGATTTGCTCTTTCCATAGGTCAAGACTGGAGAAGAGGATGTTCATCTCTAAATCATACCAGGCTGCAACTATTAACCCTCCTCTTGCCTGGCTCCAGGAGGAAGACAACAAGGTACAGGCCCCCCACCTTGTGCCTTCAGATGAGCAATGGCACTGTCACTCTCCTGCCACCCATCCCCGGAGGCTGAGGATGTCCCTGACTCTGGCCATGGATTGAGGAGGTGTACCGTGGGGTGAAGATGGTGTGTGGTGACTGGCAGGACCTCCGAGGGGAACCCAGTCTGGGATGGGAAGCGAAGCCAAGCGCCAAGGAGGGAGGGAGGCTGCTTTATGTTATGTATGAGTTTATTTGCAGCTGGTAATGTCTCCCCCAGCTGCTCCAGGAATAGAGCTTTTTGTCATTCTTGCTGGGGGCGTTTATAAGCCTTGTGGAGGCTACTGTGTTACTAGCAATGCCAGGAACAGGTGAAGCTCTGCACATATTTTGTCCTCCCAGTGACTGTCATTGGAGAAATAAGGGGCTGCCAGAGCCAAGAGGTTTGGCAACCCCCAGGACCTGGGGCAGGCAGGCTCCCCCTCCCCTTCTGCCAGGGGCATCTAGCACCCCCTGCTCTGAAGACCCTTCCTAGCATCAGTTTTCCAGCCTAAATAAGTTTGTGGCCATCTCTGCCTGTTCTTGAGTCAGCCTTGTCCTCTGCTGAAATGGCTTTCCCCTCTCTGCTGTCCTGTGTCCCCCCAGGAGTGTATAAAGGGAGAAGTCCCTTCCCAGCCTGCATTTTGCTGAGCACGTGCAGTTGCCTTTTTCGGCACAGCCCTATTAAGAGTCCTTCTCAAAGCCCACAAATAGAAAATTCCCAGTCCTAACATCCCATTCTCAAACGCACCGTAGCTGAATAAGTTGTCTTACCTATGAGACATGAGGAAGGCTACTGCCATAGATGGACAGCCCTTCAGTTTTTGAATTTTTCATAGCTTCATGCAAAAACCCACCCCATGGATGCCCTGGCAGTGCACCGAGAACTTCACTCACCGAATGGCACTCCTGCCGCCATGTGGGGACCTCACATCTCTTCTGTATCATACCACGGAATGCAGCTCTGATGGGGAGCACAACCACATAACCAGTCGAGACAGCAATGTTTAACACCAATACTTTTGCACCACACTAAGTCAGCCTTGCCAGGGAGGTATCTGCAGGAGCTCATGGGTTTCACACCTCCTCTGGGCCTGCAGAGAGCACGCATCCCAAATTCAGATTTCCCCCCTGCCCTAGACCTGGCACAATGATTCATCTGTGCATTTGCTTAAAGGATTTCACTGTCGACCAATCCAAGGTTTCTTTGTTGACCACAGTTAATTTTGGTATGCAGAAAATGCCTGGGTAAAGACAGGAATCTAGCTGCAGTTTCAGTGTCTGCGAGCTGCCTGCTATATATTAACAACAGACTAAACAGCTCTTGCCAGTTGAGTCCCAGTTTCCATCACTACAGTTTTGTAGTTATAACACTTCTGCGATATGGAAAATAACTTGTGAAAAACCTTACCTGAAGAAGGACTGAGCTGAAACATCCTTAGAGGTCTGGGTCTTCTCTAATAACTATGGCTATGCAGGAGCCTGTGGCTTTCTTAGCCTGCATGGATTCAGGCTAGGGAAGAAAATATGGCCTAACATGCAACAAGCCTTGGCTGTAGGATATGTGGCATGGCTGAGGGTTTTCTCCCTGTAGGAAAGACTGAGGTCAAATATTTTTGTTTGCATATTAGTGGTGATGGAAGTTGCTTGTGTGCAATGAAAAGAGAACACAGTCCAAACAGCTAGAGACTAGAACAAGATTGACTTACTTTTTTTTTGCATAAGCCTTTTTTTTTTGCATAAGCCTTTTCTTTTGCATAAATTGTCCAGAACTTGCTCCTTTTTCTGAGAAACTGCTATCATCTGCAAAAAATTTGACGAATTCCACCTCAAAACAAGAATGATGCAGGGGAGGCAGACTCCTCAGGGATCTTGGTTCCTGGAGAAACAAACCCAGCCTTTTAAGAGTTCACCAGCTCTACACGAGGGGAAAAAAATATATGAATATATGTTTGTTTCCTTTCCTGATGGCACCATCAGGAAAGTGCCCTGCTTGGACCTTGGCATCAAACAGCTGAGAAGGGTTGGGGAAGATGGAGAGACTGCAAGAAGAAGCGAAAAGGAGACAAAGCCCTGTGGGAACTGTAGAGATCTCTTTTGCTCAAGGGGGGACCCTCCAGCTGCTGGCACAAAGCTCGCCTCTGTTGCGTATCTGTGCTCCCTGATCACCTCCTCCAAGGCTTGGAAACCCTGGCAGGGGGAAGGAAGCTGGTGAGACAGAGGCATTTTGCACCCCATCACAGCCATGAAACACTGGAGGGTGCATCTGACTCTTAGCAAGTGCCAGAGACACCCTTGTTCCCAGGGTATTCTCAGCAGGGAGTCCCCAGCACTGTCCGAGCATTTGGATGACCAGCACCCTGCTTGCTGCAGCTTGTGGTTGCAATCCCTGCTAAGCGACCCCAGTAAGGGAAAAAGGGAGCGTTTTGGGTTGTTATGTTTCTACAGCAATCTAGAAACATACCCACCAACAGCCCCAGGTATGGCTACGCCTGCTCTGATTCTGGAGTTGCCCTGGATTTAGTGATGGGCATGTAGAGCCTCATTGGGTGCAATGGATCTAACACTGCATTTAGAAGCACTTTGATTCATGCTGTTAAATGTGCCTGGTCATGAATCTATGATGCAAATGAACACTACAGCACTTCTGGAAGGAAAAGGGACTTTTGTGTACTGCATACAAGATGTTCTGGTGATGTATTTATATCAGCTCCAGCAGTGTTCATTAAAATAGACAGTAATTGCAGCACTTTTAAAGCAGAGTGATAACAGAATGTAGCCACAAACAGCATGTGAAAATGTAGCAACTTCCACCCAGCACCCAGCTTTAATGCAAGGTTTTATCTTCTAATTAGAGTCCCCAATCACATCTTTCTATGTGTGGTTGTCTTTGCTTGAAAATAGGCTAGGTGGTACAGATCATATGTATTTAGAGAAGTGCATTTTTATATCCGTTTCAAATTACAAGCTGGGTCTTTGCTGAGATGCTCTCTTACTAGGGCCAGCCAGGAAATAAATACTCAAAATGTCATGAATTGAGGGCTAACTGGTATACCAGTGGGGTAGGCAGGATTTCTCCAGGCAGCCACGCAGAGCCTAGGCAGGGCCAGGGCAGAGTTTTTCCTCTCTCTGAGCCATCCTGCCACAGTCTGTGTTAGAAACGAGCTCTGCACAGACTGTGGTACGCACACAGACCATAATGCATGCAGCTGCTGACCACACTTCACCTCCTTTAACTAGCTCCTCACCTTCTCCTTTGCTCTTGACCCATCCCCATGTATGCTGTGAGGACCTTGACCTCTTTAGCTGCTATGCAGCTGGTCCTGGGCAGAGTGCAGTCCCTGCTCCGGCACAGTGCTTGCAGTGTCCTGGAAAAGGCAGAATCAAGCCCATAGCATAAAAGTGCCCATGGCAGCTGCCCACCCTGGACTTGTCAGGCCCATGCTCCACCAGCCTGACTGCTGCCATGGAGGGTTTTACTGTGATGGAGCCATCAGAGCCCAACTCCATCCCAGATCCATGTGCAGAAAATCCTTGCAGAAGTCTCCAGTCCAGCACTTGCTCCATCTAACCAGAAATCTTTGGTATATTTGCCTGGTTGCTGATTTGTAGCTGGGTAATTTCCTGCTCATCTGGGCTGCTGCGGACTTTGGCTACCTCAGGGCCAGACCCTCTGTTATCTCAGCTGCTGGCGTCCTGCTCTGCTCAGCCACTCACGTCGGCAACTTCCAACCACCATGGAAAGCTGGAGGGAGGTCGAGCTGAGAAAGCCTGGTGCTGCTAAAACCAGCTCACAGTCATTCATGATTCCCAGAGATGTTTCCATCAGAGATGGCTGGCTGGGTGATGGAAGGGCTGTGGGAAGTTATTGCATCCCAGACCTACACCACTGGGTAACTTGCAATAAACTGCCAACAAAACAGCGTTTTTCCTTGAATGCCCTCGTGTGGGTCTCTAGGAGCAGCTAGAAAGCAGCCATCATCTACATATAAACGACAGATGACAGAACCAGGAAAGGGAATTCTGGATTTCATTCAAATATTAAACTTGATCATTTTGGTGGAAAAGGTGAACAAATTACATTTTCAGCTGTTCAGGTGAACCTCTCCCTAGCTCTTGAGGAGAACTAGAAATGTTTTCATGAAAATGATATGTTTCATCAAGAAGCTCTCACTGCTGGGAATAAAGGAGGTAAACATTTTTATAGGGGTTATTTATTACGTACCAGTGTCCTGACAAGATAGGGGCTATTCAGTCTTTTTTCCGGTTCTTGTGTATACATTAAATCAAGTCCCAGAACCATTCAACAATTTGTGGGCTCCTTTCCATATCATATCAGTCTCCGCAGGTGCCATTATAACAAGTCTCCCTTCCAACAGCTGCTATTGTCTGTGCCCGTCTGTCCTCTCCTTCCCGAAAGCCTCTGGGAACCGTAAGCTGTAACTCTGGATGCAGTGAAGGAAAATCTTTAAAACGTTTTTCAAAGAATATTCAGCAAATTATAGGAGTTAATGTGACCTGTATGTCAGGGTCAGATGGGCTGAGAGAGTCCCTGCTCAGAGATGCTGCATCATTTTACAGCAGCAATGAATTTCATCCTGCCCGAACCTGGATAGCGCAAAAATGACCAATGATTCTGCCCACAGCTACATAAGCCTTGCCTTTTCCACAATTCAGACCCGAACATGCACTGCTGAGTGCTGGCTGGCCCTTTGGCCGAGCTGCTGCATTGTCACACTGCAGTGAGGGGCTCCCCTGGAGCAGGGGAAGGATGGGGGGCACCACTGAGGGTAGGCTGTGGGGCCAAGGAACGTAGCTCATCTGCCGTCCCCCACTTCTGTGGATCTGGGTGACACATCACACTTACAGCACCGCAGCCACCCGTCCCTGTGCCTGCTGCTCCTCAGGGTTGCTTGGTATCTTACGCTGACGGATGAGCAGCACATTCAACTCCTTTGTCTAAAGGCAGATTAAGAGACACCCGACGGGAGTCCCATCCTTCACCCTGCTAGCAGCGGATCTGTGAAGGACTATGCAGCTATGCAGAGGAGCAGGTAAAAGGGGATGTGAGGAACATATTTTGGGCCAGGCACTTTAATTTTAAACTGGTTTTTGCTCTGCATTCCATTAAGCCCTGAAAAAGCCCTGATGACTCTCTGCTTTTCTACTAGCACTTGTATTTTTTGAAGACATTAAAATAGATCTGACCATAAGCCCAGATGTACAGACAATAAGAACTTCGCATGTGTCAGGGTTTCAGGACTAGATCCAATTTTTGTGGCATTTAAAGCCATATTTAAACAAAAATGTTTCTGAATATCAACTGGTCAATGAATTCTCTTTGGTCCAGTCTTGCTGAGTTGGATTAATCATGTTTACTAAGCTATAGAAATGCTTGATAAGTTTTTTCTCCCCTCCCTCCCACCTTTTTTTTTTTTTTAAACTCAGCATTCCCAGCAATTGCTGGTTGGTTTTTAAAACAACTGACAAAGTAAAACCCACACAATGCAAGAGAACTAAAAGATAGTTCCACGTGTTATTTTGCTCAATTTGCTAAATGGCACCAGCACCGTCAATAAATTTCTACTCTCTTCCCTAAAAAGTTACAACATCTCAGCCCTTTGTGTTGTTTGCTTGCATTTTTTGTAAGAGGGAGACCATCTAGAAATGAATTGTGCACAATGCTACCCTTCTCCGGACTTTATGCCGCCTTTGCACTGAATGGTTTAACAAGTGTGTGTTAAATGTTATCATAAGAGCTGAATTGTAAAGTGGTGAAATCATCTGAAAGTGCAACAGGCCTGAGAGGCACGGCACAGTTCATGTCCACTAGAGCAAGCTCAGTCACAAATATTCTCTTAATATTTGCCAAGAAAATCTGTTATTTTCCAGCAAACACAGAGGCAGAAAGCTGAAAGCAAAGGGTATTTTTCATAATTAGCTCCTGTCCCTTTTGTTGCATGTTCTCTGTTCCACGCAGGCAATATAGAGCCCAAACTGTACATAAGAATTAAAGCAAATGGGATGAAAATATTTTTCAGGCTTTAAAAAAATAAATACCCATTAAGGCCAAAGACCCACTCTGCTTCTGCAGAGGTCCAGGGCCATGGGGACAGCAGGAGGAGCGCACTGGGTGCTGCAGGGCTCGGGTGACCAGCTTATCCCCCAGACTTCCCCTACGAATCTTTTCCCAGAGCTATAGTCAGCAGCCAGCTTTGCTGCTAGGTTGCATCTTCCTCAGAAGTGTAATTCATTATGCAGGAAGGGCAAGTAACAACCCCGTGTGTGCATCCAAATAGTTTGTCATCTCTTTTCAAATCATTTTCTATCTTCTGCTGCCACTGTGTGCTGTATTGGCAAGTGCAATGCATTCATTCACGTTATCCCGATAAACATGTCAGCAGATTTGAGAAAGCGAATTTGTTTCTGCTTTGCCAAAGCCAACCGATGCATGCCTGTGTTTTCCTTTCAACACAGAAGTGTGGTTTGCTGGGATTTACCAACAGTTACTGAGCAGGATTTTGGTCCCCATTCAGATTCTGTCTATTTTTGGATCTAGAATTTAATGGTAACATTTGGTCAGCTTTGAATGTCTGGCTGATTTTAGCTAAGAAATTTCTTGTTATCTATTAGAAGCAGGCCATTTATTTCTCATGACTACACCCCAAACCAACATGTAAGCATTTTGCAGTACTTATATTGTAAAATATACTGTGTATCAAAGTCTTTACAGTTTGTGTCTAACAACCTACACAAAACTGCTTATATATCTGTCTCTTACAGCTAATCCAGAATAAAAACTGCAGCTCTCTATATTGCACTACTTACAGACTGAGAGCCCTTCTCCTGCCCTCCCGTGCCAGCACAAACGGCCTGCATGAGCCAGAACTGTCATCACTGCAGTGAGAGCAAGAGACGGTCTCTCTCCAGACGTGTCCTGGAAATGATCATCTAACAGCCCTACTCCACTTGCCTTGCACTAGCCCAAATCAGATCAGAATCGCACACTCCCAATATAATACGCAGACAAAGACATCTTCTGCTTTGTTCTGTAATAAGATGTACCCAAGGGACTAATTAGGCATGGTTTGGAGACTAATTGCTTGGCAGCCCTGTTTGCCTTCAGATACCTTGTTACAGCAGTTGCATGAGTTTATTTGTTTCATCTAATCAGTGGAAGGAAGTTGGGTAGCAGCCAGGTCTGCCAGGAGTGGTTTCAGTCCCTGTAGCACCCGGGGCAGAAAATAGTGCAGAAGCTGCAGGGCTCTGTGTTGCCTTGACTCTGATGCAGAGCACCTCTCCTGGCTTGCAAATGGCATCTGGGACCCATGGGGCTACAGCTTATGGCACGGGAACCGCTAGGCAGAGTTCGGTCCTTTGCCACGAGGAAGGTGACATCTAATCGATCAGGTGGTGCTCAGAGTCACCCTCAGAGTCCCACAGTCTGCAGTTACATGAATAGTTAGGCTTGAAAGAAGGTAACGTAGCATGAATGATAAAGAAACCCTGCATGAGCGGAGATGCACAATATTAAATGCATCATTAGTGTGGAAGCTTTTTTTAAAGCCAGTAAGTCTTCCCCTAAACAGAAAGACTGGAAAGGTTGAAATGTCAGATTCCTGTGGGAGAGAAACTCTAACTTTCCTAACTCTGCCTGTTATCTCTGTGCAAACTGCAGTGCAGTCTCTTACCACCATGCAAAGCTCTGGTTTCCCAACACACGTAGATCATCGTGCTTGAGGTTTCAGGAGGCAGAGCTATTTGGGCTTGCTGCTCTGCCTCATGATCAACAGAGAATAAAGCAGGCTCAGTGCAGTTCTCCAGACAGCACATTCTTTCTCAAGTCCATGTCCTGAACAAGCTTATTAAGGACAACTTCACATCAAACCCAGGCAACTAATCACTTGGGATTAGGCAGTGTGCTCCCTTCCCCCGTGCCACTTGCTTCTGGGCAAGACCAAATACATACCATTGCTTTAATTCCAGACCAGCAGCTCCTCCAGGGAGGCAGCTTCACCTATATACAGCCTTTTGAAGATTTTGGCCATGCCATGTGCATCTCGATTAAATGTATGGGTTTAGATGCTGTATTAACTACACTTACCATTTTTCTGCTGCTGCAAACTGCAGAGTAATTTCTAGCTGACATATTCTACAGAAGCTGAGTAGGAAAGGGTTAATCTCCTGTGGCAAATACTCCTAACCAGAGAATTATGCCAACATCCTCATGAATTCTCTGATATAATAGTTTGAGGGACTTTAATGATCAGAACGGAGCTGCTCATTACACTTTCCTCGGAGAAATCAGTGTCTCTCACAGCAACAACTACCACCACTAGTGTCCTGAGCTCACTGACCTCCTGCTCCTCCAAGACATGCATCTGCCATCCAGCAACACTCACAGTTACCTGGTGGAGAAAGGTACATCAGGTCAGGCCTTGGAAGCAAAGAGCTTGAACTGAATGGGTTTAAGGAATTCAGGAGAATAAATAAAACATCCCAGAAGCTAAATGTTAAGCTGAATCAGGGCCAGTTGAAGTTGATTTATAATAACCACTACCAATTTCCAAATAAATAACAATTCTTAGTGGATTTGTCCCATTTTTTTGGCTTAACAGTGAATAATTTGATCTAGTCCAAATATTGATCCATAAAATTACTTGCTTCTATTAAGTAAACACAAACATGTTTTGCTGGGAGGCCATGACTGAATTATCCTGTTACTTTTCTTACAAAAGCCTTTTCCCCAGTCTCGGCTGGCATTTGCTCTCAAAAAGGAAGCTAAAGTAATTATTCTAAACAATAGACTTGCTAAACATCATCGTAGCATAGGAGTTTGAGATTCAAATTTTGTTGCTGAACTTTCTTGCCAAGTCAGGTTTATGGTTCTTTGACAAAACTGTCACTTCCAGGTTTTTGTTTTGCTTTTTTTCCACTTGTGAATATGAAATCCTTCCATTTTTCCGCACAGGAAAATACAAGCTTCTCCTTAGTTGGTGAAAATCTCTTTTCTGTGGGTAATGGTAATTTTTAATTCTGCCACCAGGAAAGATCATCATTAGCTCTAAAGCACTGCTCAATCCAAGCTTTTGCTGAACAGAGGAGCTCTGATGTGAGACGACACTTTCCTCTCCAGTAAGCTGTGCCTCAGAGGCCGTGCAGATGGAGCAGCAGGACCCATAATGTCTGAACTGCCTTTTGTAGCAATTCCCAGCCCTCTGTCTGGAGCTCTAAAGGAGTCACCAACCAGCACTGGCATTTCTCCTCGCTTTGCTGCTGACAAGCCTGACCCTGTTGTCCTGGGTAACACCCCTATACAGTGCTGTAAACTTGTGTCACCCCACCAAATACACAAAAATAGCTTCACTTGGGGATTAAAGCCATGATTGCCATGGGAGAAACCTTGCTTAAGAGCACATAAGGTCAAGCTTCCTCCCATGGGTGGGGAGGTGGTGGCAGGTAGACCCTGCCGCATGGGCGGGAGTGGGGTAAGGGCAGAGCTACCAAGACAGAGCCAGCTCAGCTGGCACCTAGGCTCTCAGAGCAGTATAACCAGGTCGGATTACGCAAACACAGGTTTGCTCTGGAATTCGTTTTAGGTGTTTCAAAGGCCAAACCAGGTCTCCAGAAGATATTCCTCATGTTTTATTTGTTTTTATATGTATGAGATTTCTTAGAGAACAGGATAGTCTCATGAAAGAGTTTTTAATGAAACCTTTCAGCCATAACATCCCCAAACTGCAGGAAATGCTGGAATGGTAAATAAAAAATATTTTCATAAAAGCAGGCTATATGTTGTGCTCTCCCTCTGTCATTGTCTGCAGCTGGCAGACCTCATCTACAAGGTTTCTTAAATAGTATGCTTTTGTGATACTTTGCTCTTTGACAAGTACAGCCAAAGGTCTGTAAACAGAGACAAAAGCCTAAGAGTATGTGCCCAGGCTATCACAGCCCCAACAGCACGTCCTCACAGGGTCCAGGCGCCTATGATTGCTAGGATGACACCAGTTTCTACGTGAGCATAACAAATAACATCAAAGGCGGCAATAACATGATAACAGAGCTATCCACAGAAACTGGAAACACCCACATCTCTTTCCTGAGCTGACCAGACAACACCGAGCTGTGCTAGGGTGCTTTTCCTGATGCTTTTTAACAAGCTAGGATTTTTTTAGCCCAGATTCAAAATGGATCACAAGCCATCTCTATGCACACACTTCTTTCCTGCTGCACAGAGATAGAAAACTGCAGCTCTGCTCCATGGCACGCTGCTGCTCTGCCCTAAGAGAACTGCACAGGCACACCTACAGCCACACCGCTGACCTGGAAAGGAGCAGAGAACTGGGGGAGGAATTAGAAAAGAAGAGTAGCTGGTAGCCTGTTCTGCTTTATAATGGGATGCCAGGGATGCAAATGAGGAGCAGGTTTTATAAACTGAGAGCCACAGGTACTGCTTTAGTAACACCAGCTCTTGGTAGCTACTCCTGCTTTGCGCTATAGCTGTTTGCAGTAAGTAACTGAGTGGGGAGCTCAGCTAAGGACTGTTGTTAAGCTCCGGAGTTTTTCTCCCATCTGGACCCAATGCTAACTGGAAAGCTGGGGGAGGCTGAGGAACTGCTGATGAACAGAGCTGATGGAAGGACTCTGTCCTGCACTTCACACGGAGAGCATGGTGGATAGGTCAGAAAGGCTCCTGCAGGTCTCTGTGTTGCCTTGGCTCTGATGCAAAGCACCTCTCTTGCCTTGCAAATGGCATCCGAGAGAGGTTCAGCTCTATATAGAAGATAAAAGAACTGCTTTCAAAGAGGAAATGTGCAAATTAAAGCTGTAACTGGATTAGGCTGTGAGTATAACTTGCCTTTAGATTATTTATGTCCCATGTGCTTAGTCTTGATCATACTCATTACAGCGAGTACAGCCCAGGATTGTTCAAACTCAGAGCCAGGACAGTTGAACAACAGCCTTTGGGCAGTAGGGTCTTGTGGCTGCTGTGAGCGGGTTGGTAGGGAGGTGTCAGGAGAGTGACTGTGGCTTTGGGCTTGCTTCTGAATCACACGTGCTATTTCAGGATGATCACAGGTCAACAAAAATACACAAAGTCACACTTCTGCTTTTGTATTTTTCGGTTATTTTTAACGCATCCTAGCCTGATGTGTTGTCCTGCCTCTTAATGTCTCTACCTTGTAAGTGGAAGATCCACAGAGACCCTCTGAGCACTGTTGATCCTGCCTGACACTGTCACCCAGAAAACAGATGGGATAATGCTCTGATTTGCAGGTGTACAACACGCCAGTCCCAGCCACAGAGCAGATACCTGCCCCTTCTTCCTCCAGAGCAGCTGCTGGGTGCCCTCATGGGCATCTCTGCAAGGGCTGTGGAGAAGCAACTAATCTGGTTTGCAGCCTGTCCTTCGGGCTGCTCTAAGCAACGAGAAGACAACTCGTGCGTTTGACCCATCCTGAGTAAGGTGGACTCCCATTTGGGGAGCTGCAAGTGTTTATGGGCACATGTCCTTTATTCATTCATTGCAAATGTGAATACTTGGACACATCTTGCACCTTCTTGAGATACTGCAGATCTGCTGAGTTACAGCAAGTAACTGTGTGTGCTTCTCAAGCAAAAGCAAGTTAAAACTCATTACGGTGCTTTGCCTGGCTGCTGATCCTTGAACGTACTTAGCTTGCTACTGAATCATTTCATGGCTGCATTGCTGTGAGCAGCACTTTGGTTTCTGTTTGCTTAGGAGCCTGTCGGGAGGTCAGTGAGCACTGCAGTGTGCTCACCACCTCCCAGGGTAAACTCCTTACCCACTGCTTTAAATAAAGTGACATTTGGATTGAGAAGCTCATTTCTTTTTGTGGGGAAGCAGTTTGCACAGTAAACAAAGAGGAGAGAGAATAGATTCAGACTTCATTTATGCGAAGACATGGAAACTACAGATTACTGTTCTGCTGTCTCATTGCTTGAAATGACAGACTTCGAGGGTTTTTTACATAACAGATTCAAATGTTGGCTCCTGAGTCCATATTTAGACACTTGCTCAAATGTTAAGAGTACCAAATACCCAGAACCTCCCACTGAGGTCAGACAGGATGTTTCTGGGGTGAAGAGAGGACCAACATGCTCAGTCTGTTTTTTATAAACAGACTAACTATAGAAGAGGATTCTAACTTTTGGCTTGTTAATTTTTGTAGCTATAGTCTGGAAGCAGCTTCCTCTTCTGAGCTGACCTTGGAAAATGTGTTAGGAGTATTTTCTGCTTTCCGTATCAGGAAATGTTATTTGCATCTCGGACTCCTTTTTCCTTGTTAAAAATAACAAAAAAGAACCAAATCATGTAGCAACAAACTGCAAACTAAGAACTTTATTTCATATTTTAAACCCAAATATAAGTTTTTACAACTGAACCTTATTTTCACAGTGGAGACACTTTAGTCCAGTGTCCAGCTAGTTCTGTGTTTAACTGTTATTATTTGGTCAGTATAAGTCTGTAATGCATAACAGTAATACTGTCTTTGTGCCTTTGCCATTGCACATACCAAGACTGTAAGTGTTAAAATACTTCTGCATTTTTGCAGGAGTACTCCCTCAGTGCTCTGGGAAGGTACTTCAGGGATCAATCTGAGCAGTGGAAAGCAGCTGGCTTGCAGAGAGTCCAGCGCCATGCCTGGCGCCTGGAGCCTGAACCGCCACATCAGCATCACTTGCAATGGCAAGTCCTACAGGAAAAGCTGATGCTGTGGAGGAAAAGCAGGGACAGGAGGGTCTTGCTGAGGCTCAGGGCGATGGGTCTTAGGGATGCCAAAGGCTATGACACACAACTGAATATACCCTGAGCCACATCCAGACCAGTGAGATGAGCCACCTTCAGGTAGAGGAGCACATGGGATCATGCTACCACTGCCTGGCACTGACCCCACAGCTCTGCTTGTGGATATCCCCAAGTGGGGAGAAGGGATAAGCCGCCAAGAGCTCCCTGTGCCACATCCCAGCCCAGATGCTCCATGGGCTCCTGTGCCCTTCTGCGGGTGCCAGGCTAAAGTGAGACTGTGTACCCTGGCCACCTCCTCCTGGTCCCACGAATGCCCTGGCGAGGCGTGAGCTGGCTCCAAGACCAGCCAGACGGCAGATTGCTGTCTTGTTTTCTCTGTAGCGCCATCATCCCACATGCTTCTTCAGAAGGTCTCATAGCTACTGCATGAAGTCAATAAAAAAACTAGTTTTAAAAAGCTGGATTCAACAAAGAAGAATTGTATCAGCAAGATCTAAGATAGCTACCAAGTGTTCATCTCAGCCAATTAATTCCTGGCCTGTGCTGTATCTTTGTCAAGACAGAGCAGATCCAGCAAAGAATGTCACCACCAACTAGTATGTTTTAGCAGAGAGATTTTCCAGAGAATGTGGGTTGGAAAAGAAGCTCAGAGCTGTATAGCAAAAGCACAGTTCAACATTACTAGAGATGCTGCATCATTTTGCAACAGGCTGGGAAAAATTTTTCTCCTGCTTGTATCATTTCTTCCCAGAATTGCTGTGTCACTGTCACACAATTTTTGGGCTCCAGGTCCTAGGAACTGTGAATTTGAAGAAAAATTCAGCTGATACAACCATCTTGGAAATGTTGCTGGAATAAACACTCTGTCTAGTCTTGTATGACTTGCTCTAACCCCAAATAGGGTCCAGAGTTGCTCCAAAAGTTCTGGGATGTTCTGATAGAATCATAGAATTGTTTGGGTTGGAAAAGACCTTTAAGATTGAGTCCAACTGTTAGCCTAGCACTGCCAAGTCCACCACTAAACCATGTCCCTAAGTGCCACCTCTACATGTCTTTTAAATACCTCCAGGGATGGTGACTCAACCACTTCCCTGGGCAGCCTGTTCCAGTGCTTGGCAACCTCTGGTGAAGAAGTTTTTCCTAATATCCAATCTAAACCTTCCCTGGCACAACTTGAGGCTATTTCCTCTCGTCCTATCACTTGCTACTTGGGAGAAGAGGCCAACACCCACCACGCTACAACCCCTTTTCAGGTAGTTGTAAAGAGCGTAAGGTCTCCCCTCAGCCTCCTTTTCGCCAAACTAAAGTTCCCTCAGCCGCTCCTCATAGGACTTGTTCTCTAGACAATTCACCAGCTTTGTTGCCCATTCGTTGTGATGAACACAATGAGTTGTTCCTGCTTTCAGACTTGGCACATTTTACCTAGGTGTAATTACTACCTGCACAGACTCATACCATCAACCTGCCTGTGATGGCCTGGCTCCTGAGAAGTCCTTACTTAAAGTATTTAGAGAAAAATCTGTCACCAGTGCTGCAGAATCCAGATCAGCCCAGGAGTTCTCCCTTGCTCTTTGAGGCATGTGAAGAAAAGTCTCATTAATGTTAATAATAATAAATTATGCAAGTCTTATTGCTATTAAAAGGAGGATGCTGAATGGATGAGAATTCCCTGAGCCAAATAGTTGGTATCACTCACATCTGGGAATGCTACACATGGATATATTCCAAGCAAAAGGAAAGGATACAGGATGACATCCCTTGGAAGATATTAACGTGGGCTGTACATTCTCATTGAGCAGCTCCTGCATCCAGCCTGTCACTGCTGATTGTGCTGCAGAATATTTTGTAAAAGGCCAACAGCCACTCTTTCTGTTGTTATTAATGTGATGGAAAAACTTACCTTTTTTCTGAATTGTCTTAATGATGACCTAGCTTCATCACTTAGCTATTTGCATCTTAATTTCAATTTTCACATTTTAGGTCAATTTTAAAAGTGCTTGTTCTTGAAAATGCATCTTTATGTAGGCAGACTGTGTTCGAGTCACCCTCTTTTCTTCTCGGGGATAAATAGACTGCTCAGCTCCATGCTCTCATGCTAAAGGTATTTTTCTAGATTGCAAGTAATTTTTGTGGCTCTCCCTTGAACCTCTGCCAAACATTGAGCATCCTGGAATGTATTTACATCAGAATGGGAGGTGCTGGATTTTGTTTGCCTGTTTCTCCCCCTTCCACTCCCTCAGCTTTGTAGAGCAAACTTCTGCTTCATATGCACAAGTGACGATCCTGCATGGATCTCAAGTTCAAGTCACCATGAATTAATTTGTGCAAGAAAAGCTGTCTGAGCATGATCTGCGTCACTTGTATGCCTAGCAGGGAGCCATTTTGTTTTCTAAGGAGTTTCCACTGAAAAAGGGGAAAAGCGTTTTAAAGCAGGACCAGAGGCTGACAATGAGGTTTCAAACTGCACCAGCACAAGGTCTGGGTTTGCAGCAGTCTAGACAGCAGCCGCCACATCTTGCGAGGGTGGCTGGAAAGCACCGTGCCCTCAAACCAGAGCAACCCACCAGCAGTCAACAATTTGACTTTTTTTTTATCCCATTACCCAAGGAAATATTTCGGAACAATGAAATTTACTCAGGTCTAACAAATCACCTGCCTTAAGCACCATTTGTCAGCTCCTCTGTCATTTGTCTGCTTTACTAATAACCTGTTCTCAATTACACATGCGATGGAGCTGGTCGGGCAGCCACGAAACCTCAGTGATGGGGTAAACTCAGCCGCTCCAGTCTCAGCCCACTGGGACTGATGGCAATGGGCAGGGAGTGACTGCCCCAAGCTGAATGGGGCTGATGACTCAATGTCCTCTGTTATTTCATTCCTGGATTTCAGGAATTAGAAATGCTGATTGAGTACTTTTTTAGTCTCCTTGTACCGCTTTTTTGCATTGCTGCCTAGTACAGGCAGATGGGGAGGGTAAACTGAAGAGGAGACAGTTCTGGTCATTTCCAACAGCCCATGTTCTTGAGGAAAAGTGAAACTAGTCAAGAGGTTGCTAAGTTTTCAGGAAAAGGGCTCCACTGAGACAAAAAAAATCTTAGCTATTTGACAGCATATTTTAAAACTTTCCAGCTCATTAGTAAGATGACGACTATACTGGCATCTGCAGGATTAGTTAATACTGATCTTCCCTCACTTTTAAATCTCATTTCATTTTACTTTTTAGCAAAAATTCATAGATATTACTTGCAGTGGTAGTATTCCTATAGTTTTTTCTGCAGTAATTCTCCATTTTTGAGGACACTTCAGCTTGGTTTTAGGATAAATTCCAGTATGATAACATTTCTTCCTTTGCACTCTCTAGGTCATGGAGATGGAACTTCAGGCATTCAGCAGCCCAATTTCAACCCTTGTCAGGCTTGTTCATGGACTATATGAGAAGAGGAGATTTTTCTTCATACAAAGTCTGTGTGGAGGCAGGAAACTGGGAGCGTGCCGCTGTGGACAGAGCTGTGAGCAACTGTAAATTCAAAGCTCACATTTATCTTGCTACAGAACGGAGTTGCACAGCAATGATTTTTTTCCCCACTTGCAGATGTCAAGATGAGATATGCCCATGAAAGCTTAATGCTCAAGCCTGACCCTGAATTTGTGAATAAAACGTAATGTCCAGCAGGATTTACAGCAGCATAGCAGAATTAGGACGGTAGCAAGCCTGTCTGTAGTTCATGCAGGCAATGGTGAGCAATCCCTCGTAGCTCCTCCTTTCTCTGCCCTAAACTTTTTCTCTATGGAAGGAGGAAAGTGTGCAAAGATATTCTGCAAGGTAACAAACAGCGTGGTTTCAAAAATGTGGTAAGAATAGGAAAAACTGGAACACTTTCACTACATTAAGCTAAACCAAGACAGAAAGTTTGTTTTGCAAAGAGCATTTCTCAATGCATCTTTTTTTCCCAATAACATAACACAGTTTGTTCTCAGACTATCAGTCATGGAAGCATCCTTGATGGTTTCTAGTTGTTTCCAGTGATACAGGTGGATCTAGCAGCCACTGCAGGCTGTATTGTCTTTATCTCCTGGAGCATGGCACCCTCCTTGGTGAGAAATGCTCTTTACAGTAGACTGTATTCCAGCAGAATATATTCAGCATTTTCCAGTCTTGGCAGACTTATGACATCTCCATAAAAGAAATAGCTGGATGATGATGTGGTATATGCTGGGAATGTTTCTCTAGTGTAAACTGGTGCTGCTTCATTGCCTCAAGCAAAGTTTTTCTCTTCTACAGCAGATGAATACTTGTACTTGTATACTACAAAGAGCCTCCAGACCTGATGACATGGTTAAGTTTTGCACAACCAGCACCGAATCTCATCTTAAAAATAAAAAATGTCATAGTAGATGGCTAAGCTGCTAGAAAAATGTAACACTTGGAGAAAATCCAGTTGGTTTGGTAACCGGAGTAAGACTGCCTAAACGTGTGGTAGGTCCTAGTTCTGGCTACACAGAACTACTATGAATATTGCACAATGAGTCTAGGAAGTTTGGGATTTTCATTTGACTCAAATCTCTCCTACAGCATAAATTGATGGTGTATGAGCAATTGGCCTGACCTAATGCTGCAAAATGTTCACTTGAGGTGATATGTTCAACTAAGTGCGTCACCTTGTCTTGTCCCATTTGTGCAGACATTCATGCACACAGGGCTTTGCTAGCATTAATGCTCACGGTGGCTGCTGCTCTGACAAATCAGGGCACTTGTGAGACAGAAGGGACGATGGTTATCAGATGTCTTCCAGTATAAATGGGGTCAGACTGCTCCATGTTCGCTCCATGCCTGACTGCTCCCTTCTCTCCCAGAAACCTCTTACCCAGAGACAGGCCAGTCCAAGCAAACAGCAGCTCACAAACAACCCACCATTTCAAATATGTACAGGCTTTTTACTGGACAGTTACCGACAACAAATACATCCAAAAAAAAGTACTTGTTCATTTGTAGATAACTCACAGGCAGAGAAAAGATGGTCTTATGTGGCCTGGTAAATTGTTTGCAATGAATAATTCAATCAGTCAAAGTGCATTTGCTCATGAAAAAGAATGGGAAAGGAGATGTGCTAGCGGCAGCAATATGTTGTCAAGCCAAGATGAAAAAGAAAGCAAGAAGTAGGGCACTCTGCTGCCTTCCCTCTCTCCCTTGCATTAATACCCGAGAAAGTTTAGACCCTTTGAAAGCCAAAGAGCTTTGCACTCTGGCAGGAAACTCCAGAAATAAAAGGGAGGGCACCGTGTCATACTGTTCCTACCTTGGGATTCTGGAGCATGCACAAATACATCATTTCTGTTATTACATGTTTCCATTGAGATGGTGCCCAAAGGCTCCGGTGCGGCTGGCTCATGCCACATGAGGGGCTGAGCAGCATCTCCCCCTGAAGCCGCTGAGGTTAAGGGTGACCGGTGAACATGACGGCTGTGCGCACCAGCAACTGGTGAGACCTGCCCTCTCCGCAGCTGTCAAGCTTCAGCCCAGCAGCAGGATTATGCAAACACTAACTGATTTCAAACATGCTCCAGAGAAATTTAGGAGCAGCTGGTGATTAAGAGGATGGAATTATCACAACAGGTTTCTTACTGCCCTGTGTGACGTTATCAGCTGGACGCAGCATGCTGCCCACCAGCTGAATCGGCCAAGGCCATCGTTAGCATAAGGGATGCTGCGCATTTTTGACCGAGTGCTGGTCAAGGTCCTGCCTCCACTTAGAAATGAATATTAGCAAAACTGGCTGGGCATCTGCAGGACAGCTTGCCTGGCCTGTGAAGAAAGCAGTGTGGAGAGCTGACAGTTTTACAGAAAAGCTTCCAGGCTTTTCTTTTTCCTCTTTTCAACTTTCACTTGAGCTGTAATATTTAGGATAATCAGATAATTCAGGGGACACTTCAGCTAAGTCAGAAGGGACCTTTCTGTGTGTGTGTTACGTCTCAGTCTCAAAAGATGCAAAGAATAATCTTTGTGTATCCAGTGTGCTGCACTGTCACCTTCCTCAGGACTATGTGCTTCCACTATCACAGCTCACGGTGCTGGGGGCAGTGGCAGCCGGGCAGCGGGGGAGTATTAGGACTACGTAACTGAGGAACGCTGCTATTTTCATCACACTTTGGACCATGTGTTGAGAAGGAGGATTTTGCTACACACACCTCTGCAATTGGGAGTGTGATATGGGGCAGACCTTGGTGTGGGACAGGAGTTCAGGCAGAGCTCTCTCTGTAGCTGATGGCTAGGTGTTTTTCCCTAGCTGAGCCTCAGTCTTCTTATCTGTTCTTTGGGCACAAGGGGTATTAACCTCGTTGGTAAAGTGTTTGAGATCCACCGAGGAAATCCCCTTGATAAGATGAGAGGTTGTTATTAAAACATTTTAAATTCCTCCATGACTGTTTTCAAACCCTGCTTTGCAACACAGTGGAAGAATGTTTATTAATGCCTCTTTCTTCTCTTGGCTGCACTGCTGCAGCCCCGGGTCCTTGCTTTAATACTCTCCCCTTCATGCTCCAGTCTCCTTCTGTAACCCACCATCGCAGTTCACTGTTACCTATGTACTCCATGGGCCACCTAACCATATGGATGTGTCAATTTTTCCTATGCGATCCTTGCTCTAGGGGCCACTAGAATAAAATATCACTTGGGAAAAGACCTCTTCTCCTCCAGTTCTCATCCTGATACCTGGCAATGGCTGGAGCAATTCTGTTCACCCTCCCGGGGCAGGAACTCCTCTGCCATGTTTCTTGCTGCCCCGTTCCCAAATGCTGCAGGCCCTCTCACGGCTGATGGTGCATTTCAGCACATGCGATCTCAGCTGGGTGGTAATACTGACTGCTGACTGTTTTGGGCAGAGGATGCATATATGTCTGTCCAGTGAGTAATGCACTGTGTGCACAGTGGGGTGCGTTAATTCTTTATTTTATGAGGGCTGGCAGTGTTTGCTGACTTCCTCTCCTGCGGAGATGAGAGTGGAAGCACCGTGTCTTCTCACCATAGCCGGCCTCTGACCATCGTTGCTGTTTGTTATTCACACACCAGAGACCAAGACTAGCGGTGGTTATTATATACGTCACTCAAGGGAAGGAGACAGAAGTTGCATTAAACAGAGTGCGGTGAAACAGTTCAACAAAGGGCAGCTTTCCTCAAATGCATCTTAAACATCTTAGTGCACTGCCGGGATGCCTAAAATGCTTCTGAATTTACCGTATGTATTTCTTTCTTATGGGAGCTAGTTTTTTTCCTTGCAGGGCACAGAGATTGAAAGCACTTAAGAGCAACAAAAGGAGGCCAGTTCATTTGGTGACCGAACACAGGTTGCTGTTGTGAGAGCCAGAAATAACAAACCACTTTTGAAACAGAATCGCAGTGAGAGGCAAGGAAAGAGACATCAGCCTTGTGTGCAACACAAGGCTGTCAATTTAACTGCTTCCAGGAGATGGGCAGCAGATCCTGGCTCATGCCTCGCAAGAGTCAGTGTCTCACCAGCCTCATTTGGGGCCATCCCTGACCTTGCTGCACAGGGCATGGTACCCAGCCCCGAGGACTGGGTTGCTCAGCTCCTTCCACCCGTAGCATCCCATTTCCCCAGCTGCCTTTCCACACTGCTGGTGCTCCTTTCAGACAGATGGGGGTCAAGGTGATCTGCCGGAGTAAGATTTCAAACCTTGTTATGGTGCGCTTGTTCTCAGTCAGGATTTACGTACTTGGCATGCTCGTTGCTTGGCCTCTGCTTTCTCTGTCACCATTCAAATGAAGGGGCCTGTGAGGGTGACAGCAAAGAAGAGAGCATTCAGCGTCTATTATACTGGCTAAGGAAGAAAGTTATGGCAGGACAGCATATTCCCTCTAGGCCTGCAAAATACTGTGTCCCTATTTGCCTTTGAGACAGCCCAGTGAAGCAGACTCTTTCCAGAGCATCAAAACTTACTGCCCCAAACTCTTAGCTCAGGACAAGCTGCCGGCCTGAGCCACTTGCCTAACCTAAGCCTGAGGACAAGGCTGCTGCGAAGAGGTTGATTTGCACTAGGAATCGGCAGGGACAGCGCAGCACCCTGTCATCCAGCGCTACCCCCCATCTGCGTGTCCTCGGGGGGAGCAGGATGGCACCGGCTCACTGCGGTGGCGTGGGCTGCGGAGCTGATGTCCCACTGGTAAGCCCATCACAGCCATGTGCCAGGACTGCCTGCAGGACAAGTACACGGTGTTCCCCTACTCCTCCGGATACCACCTCTGCTCTGCTATTTCCTTCAGTTAACCCCACGGCAATTTCCCAGCTGGAAGCAGCTCCCTCACACCCTGCCCTGCCAATGGTTAGCACTGTGTTCGGGACTGTTAGCACCTAATGCTGTTCCTGATTTTTCCTCTGAACTTTCCCAGGTTTGTAGCTGATCAGATCTGTACAGGATGCTTTTTGCAGAGATGCCCTCCTTCTCGCTGGCCTGCTCCCCACATCCACGAGCTGCCCCGGGGGCCGGGCACAAGGGCGGCAGAGAGGCAGAGCACAGTTTGTCGGAGCTGCATGGCACTTGAGTGCTTATGAGCTGGGTGGAAAAAATGTTGAGCTGTGGGAAGCAATGATCTTTCAATTACCACTGAAAAGTGTATAGTCAGACATTTAAGAGCAGCCCTGGCAGCAAAACAAAGAGAAACTCTGGGTGAACTAATCCAAAAACAACAAAAGAAGTTTTCCTTTGCCCCTCCTGGGTTAGAGCACTGCCTTTCCATAACATCAGCCTGTCTCACTGTCTCTTTCTCACACGCACGCCGTCCGCTCCTGCCCAAAAAGTGTTCAGAAAGGGAAACAACTCTGCCGGGGGAACATTAATTTGCAGATTTTTCTGTACTGCAATGAGAGAAGAGAAAGAAGGGGGGGGGGGGGGAGCCATGAGATGGCACACAGCATGGGGTGGGTCACCCGCGCAGGCAGCTGAGGAGCAGCAGAAGCAGTGCCGCCCTGCCGGTGCGACCCCGGCAGCTGCCTGCGCTGCGGGCGCTGCCTGCAGGCAGCAGGTCTGCCCTGAAGGGAAGGGGGACCCGCGGTGCCGGCGGCCTGCGGAGAGATACGCGGCGGGACTGGGACAGGGCACAGGGCACAGGGCACAGGGGACAGGGGACAGCGGCGGTCTCTTCTTCCTCACCTCGAACGCCCCTGGGCTGCGGAGGGTAGATCCAGAGCGCGGAGGGGAAATGGCTGTTCAGGGAAGGGGGGAAGGGACGGCGTGTGGGGCACCGTTACTCGGTCGAGCTTAGTTTAGTTACTCAGTTGAGCTTAGTTTAGTAACTTGTAATCATGTCACAAATGACACGGGGCATCGCTTCGTGAACAGTTTGGCTTGCGCTCCCACCCCAAACTGGATGGGGTTTGGTCTCCTGAATATACATATCTGGCAAGGAAGGAGAGCTCACCTTCTGCCATCCTTTCACAGAGAAAATGTGGATGGTAGCAAGATGGTAGAATGGATTTTTCACATGAAAATGAGGATCCTATTTGCTTTTTGGCTTTAAAAGGTTTTTCAAAGCAAGTCCCAGGAAGGCCGGGATGACTCCATCCCTGCGCATGGCTCCACACCTGGACCCTGAGTCTGCATCCTCGGGCCAGGGGCTGTCACTGCGTATCGCACCTGATGGGCATTTCCAGGCAAACTCTGCCTCACTTGGAAAGTTCCCGCCTGCCTGGAGGTTGTTATTTGCAACAGCGCTGGCTGCTGCAGAGCGCTGGATGTGAAAGGCAATGCCCCGGGGAGCATCTTTCCTCCTGTCCAGACAGATGCTTTCTGCGCTGGGCTACACCCAGGCTTTGCCACATCTCTTACACACTGAGGGAGCAACCTAGGGAGATGCCTGGCCATACCTGTGTGGAAACGCCCGGTTCCTCTTCTGTTTAGGTGTCTTAGGAATGCAGCAGGTAGAGCTGCTCTTAGGCAACAGCTCATATAGCGACAGCACTCGTGGGGCAGTTCTGACTCCCTCACACATATGCCTGCATCCCTCTGCTCCCACTTTAGCAGGTCGTCTGCAGCGCGCTGCCTATAGCAGGCAGGATACAGGGGCAAAATAAGCCTCTCAGGTCATCCCTTGCTTGCCCAACAAAAAGCAAAGAAAAAAAAATATTTGCTGTTTGAGCAGACAAAATTCACTAGATTTGCAGGATTAGGGAAATTCTGTTTTTTTATCAAAATCTTTTTACATCTGGCCAAATGAACACAGTCCTGTTGAAACGAATCTGGAGATTTAGAGAAAATAGACTGACATTTTTAGCATTCTTTGCAATTACATTTCTGATTTTTGAAAAATGCTGACCACTTTAATCTTTTTTTAAAAAAAAAAAAAGCAAAGAATAATTATGTGTGAAAAAATAAGTTTCCTGGAATATTTTGAATCAGGGTGGCAGATGAGTTTCTAGTTTCAAGAGCTTTGGAAGAGACAAATTTCTTTGCTCTTCACAGCAGCAGGCATGGCTCATAGCCGGGGAGCTGCAGCCGGAGCAGGATTTGTCCTTCAGGGCAGCCAGCAGCACAGCTGAGCTTCAAAGCCTGGACCGCATGGAGCTGCATACCTCAACAACAGATCCACAATCATTTAATAATTATTTCTGCATTAGTCTATGATGGCTATTGTAATATTTTCATTGTACATTTCTAGCCATTTGCAGGCAGCAAAGCAGGCATCGTATAAATGCAAACTTCTCTTCTGTTAGAGAAAGGATGGTGCTGTCCAGTGTCTCTGCATGTTTATCTGCTCCTGCCCCTTCCCCAGCTTCTTTTGTGGTCGTTATTTCTGCACATTATCTCCTTGTGCCATTTGTCAGCAGGGAAGGACGCTGAGTTTCCCTGCTGGGTGGGGCCAGGCATGTGTGTGTGCTCCTGCGAACCCCTTCCCCGAACACATGGGCTTCTCATGGCAGTCCTCAGGGCACATATCTTATGAAATAGTACAAAAATAGACAGTACACAACTCAAATAACACATTGCTCTTTCTTCAGAAGTACTCAAGACCTGGACTGGTTTGGGAGGAAAAGATCCTCCTGTGAACCACCTCCCTTCCCAAAAACTGCTCCTTTGAATGACTTCCCGAAATATCCACACGGTTCCAGGAAAAGTTCCAGAGATCCGAAACAGAGAGGCTTTGCTCCACAGTCAAAACTTCAAACATTGCCATTTAGCAGCCTTCTGAAATACAGTATTTCAATGTCTTTTGCTCTTTGCACAATAGCAGTAATACGAAGAAATCTCACAAGCACAGCTGGTCTAAATAACTATGTGTATGAAATACAGACTTCTTGGGCCTGGTACATACATCCTGCTGCTCTGGATGATTTCTAAACACAGAACACAGTGAGCATCAATTGACAACTCATAAACTATTGAAAAGGGATGCTGGGCTATTTCTGTATCCTGAAAGTGTGCACTGTCTGGAGAAAATGGGAAGGAATAGTTTTAGTTTTGAGCTTAGCTTTAGTGAAAGGATTTAGACAGTTAAGTACATTTAAATTACCTTGGCCTGTAGTTTCTTTTCTTTTTCTGGAATACCTATTAAGTAGCAACTTAACTGTGTATTAATGCAAACATACAAACAGCCCAAGCCCAGAAATGCTCGGTGCATTCTTTCTTAAGAGGGAGAATATGGCGAGATGCATGCCTCAGTCTGTGCATGCTCCAGGCCTTGGACTTCTGCGTGACCCATATGCATAACCAAAAAAATTAGAGCATTGCACTCAGGGGATCAGCCCTGAGCCATTTTTGACAGGAGTTAATATATGGCACGAGATCTGCTGAAGGACAGAGGATAACAGGCTCATTTGTCAGCCTGTCCAAAGCAGTTGTCTTCTGGGTATATTTCAGCATCTCAAATATTTTGCAAGCTGCTGTCTCATGCAACTGTACTACATTTTTGCAGACACGACCGTGGTGGCTTCAGTCTGGGTAAGGAGGCCACGTTACGCTTCATTACTGTCACACTGTAAGCCTGGCACTGCTGCACATGCTGAAATCCTGGGGAGGGACTCGCTACCTTGTCTGGATGATACTGTTGACAGCGAAGCCAAAAACTATATGTGGCCAGTTATAGAGATGAGCTAAGTAAGTGAAGGGGTTTGTTCATTTCTTTCCTTCTTGGAACAGAGAGGGAAATAAATCTATTATAACCATATATATTAGAGAACATTTTTTGTGATTTACTTCTCTCTCCTCCAAAAATGATTCTTTGCCAGTTCAGATGATCATTATTTGATTCTTAAAAACATGGCAGCAGGCAGAGACATGTTCAATATGCATAAAAATAATTTTGATTTATGTAATATGCACAAAAATTCTAAGGATTTTGTCCACATAAGTAAAAGCAATAGTAGATATCCATTGATCTACTGAAATCACTAGATCTACTGATACATTGGACACTATAGTTGGGAAATTAGCTTTCTTTTTAGGAACACAGAATCTATCAAGAAATAAAAGAGGCTGTAGAAATCTCTGATAAGGGAGAAATCCTTGTTGTAGTGGTGAAGTCCTGGTAACAACATCATCTGCTTCCAGATACCAAGATCAGCAAAACCAAGAATATTGGAACAGCATTTAATGATACTTTTCTATGTAACGATTCAGAAAGACAGCACAGTGGAAAAATATGCATTTCCTTGAGATGTGCCAAAAGAGTGCTGTGAATATTCCTGATGTGACTGTGCACCGTGCCAAGCGCGCGGTGTGAGTACCTGCCTTCGGCACAGAGAGTTGTGGGGCCAGGGCATCTTCAATGATCAAATTGTCAGGAGGAGGTTTCTTCCTTCAAAGTGAGAGTTCAGTGATTTTTTTGCAGCTTTTTGCCTCTCACCAGAATACTCCTGCCAGCAAACTTGTTTTTTGGATATTTGTGGAAGGTGAATCATAACAAAGGAATCAACAGACACAGCTGAAACAGGCTGCAGCCTGGTCCATGTTCTGGCAGCTCATTTTAGGGAAACGACACTGATTTACTGCCATTGACATCCAAAATCCTGTGGAGGAATCAGGCCTTTGCTTCTCAGACACACGTTTGTTTGATTTTTCTGGCTATGCTGGGTGACAGGGGTTATTATTTAAATGGAAGCAGTAAGTACAGTGTAAACAAAAGAAAAAGGGGGAGAGCATCGTGACTGCCGTGATAACTTCAGCCTCAGCAGCCTGAAAGTTGTGTGGCATTTCTGCAGAACATCAGGCCAAGCAGTGCTGCTTGACCACCAGCTTTCTCTGTAGTGCTGTGGGAAACCTTTGTAGGGTTAAAGGGAAAAGGCAGTGCTCACCGGCTCTCATCCCCCAGCCCAGGAGAGGCCCCTGCTGTGCTGCAGGGATGGTGCTGCCTGCTGACAAAACTCTGAGTAAGGACTGCAGGTTCTTGGTACTGTGGCCCATGTCCAAAGAGCATCAGAGCATCAGCCTACAAAGCCCTTGAACAAGGTGTCTTCACCTATGGGCTGAGAGCATCAGGAGTGTAACATGGTAAAGACTGCAAGGACCTCATCTGCTTTGGTGCTGGGTGCTAGGTAGGGCATTGCTCACCTGTGTTTCTGACCCAAAAGCCAACCTACCGTATCAGGAACATCCACCTTAAACAGCACAGAGTGCATCGTTATTTAGCTGATACGTGCATGTTATTTTGGGGATCAGACACCTTACTTATGATAGGAGCCGTGGTCACGGCATAATGCCTTCTGTAGAGCTAAGGAAAGGACACGGCAGGAAAAGCTTCTCAGACTGCACAAGGGGAAACTGGGTGGCAGCGTTTGGGCTGTGCCAGGTTTGTGCATGTAATGGATTTTGGGGGCCAGTTCTCCAGCAGCAGTACAGGAGCGTGGGAGCTCCCACCACGTGGGAGCCAGCCCGTAGGTTGTGCTCCCAGCATTGCTGTGTCAGACAGGCGGAAGAGACAGATGCTGCTGTGGGTGATTTCTCCTCTCTGCTACTTCGGTACCACGGGCAGGAGTTTATCCTCCTACTGAAGGGTGTTGCTGAAGCTGAAAGATAACGTTTCAAAGAAATTCTGGCATTTAGCATATGATAACTTAAAATCTTATCAGGATCAAAACGCCTCTGATATAAAAAGCCGTTACAAAGTTTTTTTTAAGGGCTTGACTTCCTTTGCTCTGCAGTGAATACAGTCTAAAGTAAAGGCCAAACTTGAGACTGTCACACTAGCTGAGGAACACTCTTTTTGTAATGCTGACACCACTTTTCTAATGCATCTGAAACTTTGCTGTGGGGGTAGATGCTAACTCCAAAAAATGAGCCACTGTCACTGTTGCTGTCGCAGGGTGGGACAGGAACTTTCCTGAGTGCTCCCCACTGGGCACCAGGGTCCTTGGGATACATGGCTGGCAGGGGCAATGCCTCTGGGAAGGGAAACAGAAAAAGCATGTTGTGCCAGGATCTGCCATGCCGGAGCCCAGCAGAGCAGCCTCTCTGCATGGCCATGCTTGCTTTTCTCATCCCTACTCAGGGTAATAAGCTTGTGAATTGAAAAGCGGCTCTCCAAAACTCTTAATAACTAAAGATCCCCCTGAAATCAGTTGTTTGCTTCATGCTTTAGCTGTTGGAAAAGTCATATCCCATTTCAGAACAGGGGGAAAAGTACCATACACTAAGGTCCAAATGCTCCCATTCAGGGAACCCACAAAACACCGCTACAAAGTCCGCAGGCTGGCAGGTGTCCGGGCAGGGAGGTGGGAAGAAAAGGTGCCCTATATTGCACCCTTTGCCCACTTGCTGGGCTGCCGCCCTCAAGCTGAGCCACCCCGACTTTGCCAGCGCTAAGGGACAAGTCCCACATAAACACTCAAGGAGATTTGGCTCCAAAAGCTGTGTCTGGCAACATCCTACCCTAAAAACCACAGAAGCCAAAAACCCCAGGCTTCCCTGCTTGGCAGCAGCCTTGGTACCAACAGCCTCTGAGCTGCTGAGCCTGTCTTGCTCCATGGCAAGGAAGCTCCGTTTTCTCATCACGGCCTCCAGTGCTGGATACACCAAAAACTAAGCCAGAGGAGGCTTATCAGGTATGAGCCAGATGCCAGGCTCAAGGGCTGATGAACGATGGCACCCACTGCTATTTGCAGCCAGGTGATTATATGTTCATAACAAATATGCAATCAGTTCAGTGTGATCAGGAACATGTTTCATCGCGTGTGCACCAGGGCACAGGTACAGGCTTGAGCTGCCTCCTTCTTCTTAAACTCTTTAACGATTTTCTCCTCTGCTGGATAGCCCCTGAGCTGCTGCCCATGAGTAGTTCACACATCTCCTCTTCACAAAATGAATGCACAAAGGCATTTCGGGAGAAATGAAATTACTCATGATTTCAACAACAGATACAGCTGAAAAACATGTTTGTTTCAACATCTTCTATTTTCCCCTTTGTTTCACCTTAGGACATCTGCAACTATTTGAATTTCCAATGGAAGTTTTCAAAATGCATTTTTTTCCATTACAAGTGACCTTCAGTATAAGGGGAGTTAAATATAGGGTTAGGAAACACAGCAATGTTCAGGTTGAACTAAATGCTTTTGATTGCTCAAGATTAAATATTTTTCTCCTCCCCATCTTGCTAACCCAGACCTGTTCTCTTTTTGGTTTGTTTTGACCTTTGAGCTGACAAATGCTTCCCCTCCTGTGCCTGCTCCAGGGTAGCTGTAACACAAGTGCAGTAGGTGCACCTTGTAGTACATTTCGTGTTTCTTCCCCCGGTGTTCTCATGTGCCTTGAGCTCTTTGAATTTGAAGCCTTCATCTTTGCTTTCCAGCACATTTTCCCCTCTGCCAGCTGAGAAGAGGCATGTTCAGCACTGTGACGGTGGAGGCAGCCACGCTGAGCCCTGCCGGCAAGGGCTGCGGCAGAGCAGGCTCACGGGGAGCTGCAGAAACCTGCTGTGCCCCTGAGTGCCAGCATCAAGGTTTCTCTTATGAGAAAGGAAGGATGCTTACACTTTCCCTTGGTGGATTTTTTTATTTGTGAAAGAGCCAGTCTGACCTCAACAGGTCCTCTTGCATATCTCACTTTGGGCAGAGCCAAGGCCATGGACCTGCGTTACCCTTCATATCTTTCTTGGGAGTACTCCAGTGGCAGACGGGGACACAGTCTTCTTTCTTCGTGAGTTTTATATCATCTGTTCATCTGCTCTGTCAGAACAACCTCCACTGTCAGCCTAAATGGATGGGCAGCAGAGGAAACAGCCCCATCCCCATTCCCATCTTCCCACATGGAGGGGCAGCAGGGGAGCAGCTCCAGCTCTCACCCCCAGCCGAGCCGGTGGCTGCCTTGCCACAATGACAGTGCCCGGCTACACGGGTGGCCGTCCCTTGCCACACTGCAGGTCAGCTGTCACTGCTGAAAGCATCCTTACTTTGCAAGACATGAGGATTCAGAGGATTTTGAGCTTGGCAAAGCATTTCAGAGATGCATCGCGGCATAGTAAGATTCCTTGGTTTGTGGTTCCTTTGCTTTCTGCACTTCATTTCACATGGATTCCCAACAGTGTTCACTTTAGGATGGGTATTTATCACACACTTAAAGCCTGTCTCCAGCTTATCAGAGACAGCCACTTTATCCAGACCATCAGTTTGATATGTGGAAGTTTCAGCGTCTGCATCGGTGGCTTGTCTAATTCTCCTTCCCGATCCCCCAGCACGGAATATTGCCATCCCTGATCCTCCTGCCAATGCCTGCTTAGGGTACAGAAATGTCATAGGAGAGAGTCCTCATTGACAAAACCATAAACATGGGCAGCTTTACAGGAAAGCTGGCATATTGTACATGCTGCAGATAACGGCGCTGCTGGGAGAGAGAGAGCACGGGCAATAAAATGCAAACAATGAGTGTTTGCCCAGCAGCTTGTGGACTTGCAGCAGGCTGCCAGAGGAAGCAGGGAGCAGTTCGTATCAACTACTTCATGGTCAAGGCCAGAGAAGCGGTAAAGGAGAACTCGGGGATGATGTGCTGACAGCTGGAACCCTGTTGGGTAGATCTGCATATGTGGTCCCTTAGAGACAACTGCAGCCCTCTGGTCCCAACCATCCTACTAAAACAGGCCATGGACTGACCATGTACGACTTCTCCCTCTGCCTGTTTTCTTCCACACTGAGCATTTTACAAGGAAAAGAGAAGAGGAAGCAGATGCAGGTGCAAGCAAGAGCATGGACTGTCCCCAACTGAATCATGCTGTGTTCATATGGCAAATGAGGAACTACTATGCTCTTGCATGTGTGCCACTGAATAAATTATGCTTTTAATAATAGTAATGAGGCTGAAAATCAGTTTTGCACACACAAGGATGTGCGAGAGTGCTGACAGGAGCTGCCCCCATGCAACAGGTGATTCCATAAGCCGCCCTGGCTGCCTACACTGCAGGCAGCTGCCTGCACCCAGGGCTCGATCTGCCCAGGCTGTTGTTTTAGCAGTTGTGTCTTCTTAATCCCTCCTGCCACGTGTTAGTGCTCCCTTGGCATGCTTGGCGCTACCGGCAATGGCTGCAGCTCTGCTTGGCTGAAGCAGCTGGGAGTGTGGGGAAGGGTGGCCTCCAAGAAGTCTTTATTTTCATGCTGATATAGATCAAAGTTTTTCTCTCCAGGTTTCATGGCAGTTCCCGGCTGGGGAGGAGGGCTCGCTTGGGAACTGAGTGATCTCTCCCGGGGTGAAGGCAGCTGCCACACCGATAAGGCAGGGCTGCACCTGATGCTGAGGGCAAATCGCAAAGGGGAGTTTGGGACAGAGGGACTGTTAGCCCCTGGCGGATTTGTGTCCAGAAAGTAAAGCTGTCATTAAAGGTCATTTGGATCACAGTATATGTGTCACCCAAGGGCTTCTCTGTAGAAAACATGAGTTTGCATTGCCATGGCCTTTCCAAGCCCATCACCCTCCTGTATCCCTTGGTGATATCACTATTGCCTTCATAATCACAGCTCTGAGAAATCCCATGTGTGGACCAGCACCCCACTGTGCTAGATGGCACATAGGCACTGGACATGATCATCTTTATACCAAAGCATCTAAATACTCCAAATAAAGAAGGAAAGGCGGCAGATAGACACACAGAGTGGTATATTCAAGGAGGTGGCATTGTGGAGGAGGGTTCAAAGTTTTAAAAATCATGCAAAATATTGCAAGCCTTATAAAAAAAGATGGGCTGTGCCAAGGGGAATATCCAACTCACCAGCCTGAAGGATTCAGCAGCTAGGCGGCATTAGCTAGGCTGGGACTTGATGGGGGAAGCTTTAAGAATCCTGTTTTGCTCACTGGGGGATCATTACCACAATGAGAAGATGCCAGGGTCTCAAGCTGAGATTTAAACCTGAGGAGCTGTGCATGCACCAGAAAGATGGATGTATGCGGAAAAACTTTCCTCCCAGCTGGGGATGTAAAACTCTTACAGGCTTATTTGCATTGTGGGGCAAAAGGTTTATTTGGTATGTGTTATACACAGCACATCTTCCACCTCCCAGGTCTGTGAGGCTGGTCCCCAGTGGGGAAGTTAGATTCTTTTTCCCAGTTACAGGATGGGAAAATAAGGGTTTGGCTGGTGAAACAGAACAGGAAAAGGATCAGTTATAGCTGGAGCAAAAATAAATGCTTCATTTTGCGTTGACTTGAACACTTTCAATGCTTCCAGCCTCCTTTAAACATTTAACCTCACATTCAGAATGAAGTGTCGAGTGATGTTGCTTTAAAATGTTGCACTTGAATCTGTTGTTAGAATTTTTATTCCCCAGGATTCGGGGGTGATTTGCTGAGTTTGACACTTTCTGTCACTCACCAAAGCTGACCTGTTGGGGGAAGTTCACTATCCACTGAACAGCTTACACCCAGCTTTTATGAGAAGGGCTGGTCTGATGCTGTTTGTGGTTAAGTAGGAGCCCAGAGGCAATAGCAGAGCAGCACAGAAGGGTGAACCAGGACCCATAGGGCTGTGAAACAGAACCACAACTCTACACCTGTGTTGGCCACCTGTTGCGTGGCCAGGTTTTGGTAGCAGGGGGCTTCTGTGAGAAGGTGCTAGAAGCTTCTCCTATGTCCGACAGACCCCATGCCAGCTGGCTCCAAGTTGGACCCGCCTCTGGCCAAGGCTGAGCCCATCAATGACGGTGGTAGTGCCTCTGGAATAATATATTTAAGAAGGGGGGGGGAAACCTGTGCAACTGAAGCCAAAGAGAGGAGTGGGAATATGTGAGAGAAACAACCCCACAGACTCCCAGGTCAGTGAAGAAGGAGGGGGAGGAGATGCTCCAGGCGCCGGAGCAGAGATTCCCCTGCAGCCCGTGGGGAAGACCATGGTGAGGCAGGCTGTCCCCCTGCAGCCCAGGGAGGTCCACGGTGGAGCAGATCTCCACCTGCAGCCCGGGGAGGACCCCACGCCGGAGCAGGTGGGTGCCCGAAGGAGGCTGTGACCCCGTGGGAAGCCCGTGTTGGAGCAGGCTCCTGGCAGGACCTGCGGATCTGTGGAGAGAGGAGCCCACACTGGAGCAGGTTTTCTGGCAGGACTTGTGACCCTGCGGGGGACCCACGCTGGAGCAGTCTGTGCCTGAAGGACTGCAGCCTGTGGAAGGGACCCATGCTGGAGCACTTTGTGAAAAACTGCAGCCCCTGGGAAGGACCCACATTGGAGAAGTTCGTGGAGGACTGTCTCCCGTGGGAGGGACCCCACGCTGGAGCAGGGGAAGAGTGAGGAGTCCTCCCCCTGAGGAGGAAGGAGCGGCAGAAATAACGTGTGATGAACTGACCGTAAACCCCATTCCCCGTTCCCCTGTGCTGCTGGGGGGGAGGAGGTAGAGAAAATCGGGAGTGGAGTTGAGCTGGGAAGGAGGGAGGGGTGGGAAGAAGGTGTTTTAAGATTTAGGTTTTATTTCTCATTATCCTACTCTGATTTGATTGGTAATATATTAAACTAATTTCCCCAAGTCAAGCCTGTTTTGCCCGTGATGGTAATTGGTGAGTGATCTCTGCCTGGCCTTATCTCAACTCACAAGCCCTTTGTTATATTTTCTCTCCCCTGACCAACTGAGAAAAGAGGTGATAGAGCAGCTTTGGTGGGCACCTGGCATCCAGCCAGCATCAACCCACCACAGCATCTCAGCTCAGAGGAGTCAGCCTCCCTTTTTGCAGCAAGTCAGTAAGTATGAGCAGGACTTCTGGGCTTACAGCAGCCACCCTCAGAGTCGGGCCTCAGTGGTGAAAAAAGAAATCAGGAAGGTATAGCTGTGAGCCTGGGGAAGGTGAGCGGGGATACATCTGCCAGCATTGGATCCTTGTGGGCACACATCTGCCAGCCAACCTCACCAGGGAGCTCATCAGGACCTTTCACACTGAGTAATTTCCAACTCTTTGTAAAACAGCTCTTTCAATATAATTTTTAAAGAATTGCATTAATAAAGAAATGAAACCTGCAGTGAACACAGGCCTTTAAAATCATCTGTAAACGAGGCCAGATTTTCCAAGCTGCCTTCATGGTTATCTGGCCTGACAAATCCATCAGACAATATTGTAGTCATCACCACTGCAGAAAGTGTGTTTCAAAAGATAAAGCAAGCTACTTAGCAGCTATGTGACAGAGAAAGCTACCTCAGATTTTCTTCCAGTACCAATTTGATGGACCATAAGGATATAATGATTGGAAAAGCCTCTTTTTTCAGATCAGGAGGGGATATTTAGTTGCTGAAAAATATTTTTATGTGTTAATGCCTTTGGCAGTGCTTCAGTCTCAAATTTCTTGTGAGATACATGTGTGAACACTAAACTAAGTCAATTGTAAAAATATTCGAGGCAAAATCAAACCTAAGGCCAAATGTTCCTTGCCCTCCTTCTAGAAGAAGTGCCTTTTGTTCATGGCTTTCACACCAGTTTAAGTTGGTCTGGATAGGAACACCAAAAATGTGAAAAGTGAGGACAGATAATGCTAAAACAGCAACAAAAAGTGTAGGAAGAGATGAAAACTCTTCACACTGTTGAGTTTAAACATGAGATGAGCTCTCTGTTGGCCTGATATGTGTTACTCTGTCCTTCGGAGGAGCTTCTTACTCCATCTGGGGCATTTGGTGCTGGTAGCTCTTAACACTGTGTTTTGTCTCCATCTGGAGCACAGGAGATGCTGAAGTCGGGAGAGCTGTAACCACAGACACCACCCTCCCAAGCCAGCTCCGGTGCCTGGAGGCAGGCAGCTGGGCTGCAAGCTGGTGAGCATATGGGCACCTCTCCTGCAAGCGTGGCCCTCAGAAATGTCTTGGACCATCCACCCCTTGTCAAAAAAGCTGGATCTCTAAAGAAATGCAGCTTTGGGCTCTTCCATTGGAGTGCCAGCTGGGCCAGGGACACAAAAGAGGTGCAGACACCCAGCCCTTAAACCTCAGAGTGATGAAACGCCTGGGGCAGACGCTTTGGAGAATATCCTTGGCTTGGCGAGGCTGGGAGCAGGGGCCCACAGTGCCCTTTGGAGAACGGGTTTGCCCTTCCTGTACAGGTCAGTATGGCCAGGGCCTGGTTATCTCAGGTACCCTCCACGTGTGGGAGCCGAGGAGCTCTCACTGGTATCATCTGCCATCCTTAAAAGACCTTCAGTGCCTGCTGCAGAAGCAGGAGGACGTGGAGTGCCCTTGCTTGAGGACAACACAGCCTGTTTTCTAATTCTGCCTGTGCCCAGCCCACTAGAGAACCATTTTTTTCCACAAGAGTATTATTTTCTTCTGTTTTTAAGCCACGTTGCAGCTATGAATACCCTTCCATCCTGCACGTCCCTATCAGCTCTAACAAAGAGAGCGAGATGAGCTTCTGGGAGGAATTCCTTTCTGGAGCTGATGCTGAGAAACACTTTTTATGAGCTGTTTACTGTCCTTTTCCAGTAAATGACTTTTTTTACAGAGCACATTGGTCAAAACCTGCAGACTGTTGTCAGGCTGGAATGTGAAATGCCAGGACAGTGTCCAGTTAAAAGTTGCTGTGATGGAAGTTATGTGAGTCCAGAAGACAAGGTTTCTGCTCACCCATCTTAATTGGCGCAAATGCTCTTCAATGTCAGTGAAAGCAAATATCCATGCAGAACACATTTTGTTATGAATTCATAAAGAATTGCCTGTCCAAATGAATTTTTAACTTTATGCAGCTTCTTCATTACTGAGCACTCTCGCCTCAGCCAGGACAAGGTACAATCCTGCTCTGGCCAAAGGGGTTTTTTTGGGACACGGGAGCTTTCTGCAAACTCCTCGCACAGACTGTCCCAAGGCTGCATGCTCCTCAGAGGCGTTGTTGAAGTGCTGTCTGCAGGACTGGGCTTGCTCTCAGAGCTGGTGACTGCTTTTAGAGAAAGGTTTTATGTTTTCCAAGGTGTTTGTCATCCCAGTAGCGCTGTTGGTTTGTCCTCATCTCG
This sequence comes from Harpia harpyja, assembly GCF_026419915.1. Classification (NCBI taxonomy): domain Eukaryota; kingdom Metazoa; phylum Chordata; class Aves; order Accipitriformes; family Accipitridae; genus Harpia; species Harpia harpyja. The sequence goes on from NC_068957.1 coordinate 16,089,527, forward strand.
TCCTGCCTAGGAAACATTAAACATTAGCTACAGACTACTAGCTGAAGAGGAGGCATATGGAAAAGACTTTCTGTACTACTGGAAGTAAGTGCAGTAATGATTTCAGGATGCAGACCGGAGGGGAAATGAGCTGGGCTCTTGCCATGTGAAGGCCAATTGGTTTATAACATGGAAATGCTGTTTTCTTGTTCTTTTTGAAGAAAATACTCCTTGCTTTTAAAACGAAGCTTGCAGGAGTTTTGATGCTGATTAGTCATCATTCCAAATGAGGTCTTTAGTGGGTTACCAACCCGCAGCCCAATGCAAATGATTTCAGCAGCTGACAGTCACATACTGCAATGACCCCAGCTACCCAATCACCCTGCCTAGAGTCAGGCACCAAAAGAAAAATTATTTTTAACACATCTAGATCAGCAAAAACTAGAACAGCAAGAGCTAAGCACAGGGAGCACAGTGGTGGGGTCAGGAAGGAGAAAGCATTGCTGCCAGCTGGATCCAGCACTCTGCACACTGCTGCCCTGAGGACTGATCCATGCTTCTGTGCCAGGGGGGATGGAGCTGAGCACCACTTATGGGGCTGATGATGAGGCTAACCCCATTGCACCTACATCCTGCAGCTGCTCCATGCACTGTACCTGCACGCTGCTTGCTGCTTGGTGTCCTGCCCAGTTGGGAAAGGAGAGAAATCCCAGCATGACTGGCATTAAGGTGCTTTCCTGCAACAAACAGGAACTGCAATGGCAGGAGATAAGGCTGGAAGGGCCTTGGAGAGGGTAGCTAGTCTGTTCCATGCTCCACAGCAGAATGACCTGAACCTGAACCACCCTAGATTGATTTTTGTTTGCCCTGTCTCTACAGTTCCTCATGTTCTTCTCATCCATCACAAGCAGTTCCTCTGCTCTCTGCCCTGTCCCGCACATCAGTTACCACAAAAGTCACATTATTTTCAGCCAGTTCTCTCTTTCCTGCCCTGTTGGTAGCAATAAAGCTTAGAGAATGCAAAGCAGTGGTATGTAAATGTTAGCTGATGTGCCAGCACCCATCGATGCACCCCACCTGTGCTGGGGGGGCTGGTACCCACCAGAGCCTCCCGGTTTTAATGCAGCAGGATCAGCCCTGCCCCAGCAGCACTGAGCTACCTGGAGATGCAATTCAGCCCAGGAAGGTGAAGCAGCTTCCTTGGATCTGCAGAACTGCCTTGCTGCAATGCAAGCCTGCAAGATCAGGATGCCTGGCCTGATCTCTGCTCTGCAGGACACAGGAGGAGGCAATAAAGCCTTGCGGTTACTAGACCTGTAAGAGAAACTGCTCCACTCAGTTTGTCCCGGCCACTGCGTTGGATTTTGTGCATGCTGGGCCCAACTGGAGCTACACAGGGTGTTTAGTTTGGCAGGTGTGGTGCAGCCTGGCCTCAGGGCTGGGAATGGTCACCCCCAACCATGGTCTGGCTGCAAAACTGCGAAGCAACTTCTGTACCGGGCAGGGTGCAAAGGAGCTGAGCATGTGTCACAGATATACTTCAACACATGATCCTGCTACCTTTTATACATGGTGTAGCACCTGCACAACACGCATATGGCTGGATAGAGACATATGCCTTTAAGGATAACCTATTTTTTCCCCTTGGTAAATATCCTTATCCAAAATCAGCTTATGGGAATTCTGTGAGTCTTATCTTGTTCTGCAATTTTCCTGCTTTACACAGTCACTAATAGTTCCCTATTTATTAGCACTGGCACATATCCACACCATCTCCCAAGCCCTGGGCTTGCAGGAATGTAGACAGCCCTGCTCTGCTTCCGCTCACCGTGGATTTTGGAGTCTGTGGGATGGCTGAGTTTTGTATGAGCTGGGGGAACTTTGTGCCAGCATGGGCAAAATTGAGGAGGAGGCAAAAGGTAGAGGGGGAAAAAAATAAGAAAAGCAAGAAGAAAGTTCAGAGAAAATGAGAACAAAATATTCACAAATATATTACGGACTAGAAAGACAAGTAAGTTCCAATTAGTTGCTAGCAAATGAGGAAATATTAGGAACTGTAGAAATAGTGTCCTTGAGCAGCAAGAACACTTCCTCAGTTATCAAGCACAGCCTCCCGCTCTCATCCTGTAGCAGATGAATATTATTCATTAGCTGCCATGCAGTCTCTGTGTACCTCATTTTAACCTGAGTTGAGCTAAAGGCAGGCAGAGTGGAGAGAAAGAGGAAAGCAAGGCCATTGCTGGCAAGCCTGACCAGCATGAAGGCCTGCGCTGTGCAGACAAAAGTCCTCCCTGGAGGCCCTGTACACTTTCCAGTTCATCCCATCCCAAGCTCTCTATACCATGCAGAATTGCCTGCGTCAGCAGCTTTTTTGTTTCCTGCCTCCAGTCTTGTCCCAACGCAGAACCAACTGCATGAAATATCGACCCCTCCTAGCTTGCCAAACCACCAGGCTTTTCCCCCTTCAAACCCTTCCTAAAAACTCATTCCAGGCTAATGTTGTCCAGCTCTGAGCAGATTGCCAGGATTTAATAATAAGAAGCTGCACACAGAATGTCAGGCCGCAGTAATAACCAGGTTACTGCACCCCAAATTGTCAACCTAGATAAATGGCCAAAATGATCGACTGTCAGCTGCATGGGCAGTGACTGTATTTTCCACAGTTTGCAGCTAACTCTGCTTGGTTCTTCTGCCTGAAACTACCCATGTCTGACCTTCTGCATCTCATGCTCTCTGGAAGCATAATTTTCTTTAGAGACAGTTGTTTGTACCGTAGCTAGGAAAAAGGGAGTGTGGATTCAGTAGCTTTTGAGAGTCTGCTCTTGATGGATTGATAAATTAAGTAAAGAGACAAAAATGCATTCTCATTGCCATGTTGCTGTGGCGGGTTGACGCTGGCTGAACACCAGGTGCCCACCAAAGCTGCTCTATCACTCCCCCTCCTCAGCTGGATGGAGGAGAGAAAATATAACAAAGAGCTTGTGGGTCAAGATAAGAACAGGAGAGATCACTCACCAATTACCATCACGGGCAAAACAGACTCAGCTTGGGGAAAATTAACTCAATTTATTACCAATCAACCAGAGTAGGGTAATGAGAAATAAAACCAAATCTCAGAACACCTGCCCTCCACCCCTCCCTTCTTCCTGGGCACAACTTCACTCCCAGATTCTCTTCCTACCCCCCCAGCAACGCAGGGGGATGGGGAATGGGGTTTACGGTCAGTTCATCACACGTTATTTCTGCCGCTTCATCCTCCTCAGGGGCAAGACCTATCACACTCTTCCCCTGCTCCAGCGTGGGGTCCCTCCCACGGGAGACAGTCCTCCACGAACTTCTCCAATGTGGGTCCTTCCCACAGGCTGCAGTTCTTCACGAATTGCTCCAGCATGGGTCCTTTCCATGGGCTGCAGTCCTTCAGGAGCATACTGCTCCAGCGTGGGTCCCCCACGGGGTCACAAGTCCTGCCAGAAAACCTGCTCCAGTGTGGGCTCCTCTCTCCATGGGGCTGCAGGTCCTGCCAGGAGCCTGCGCCAGTGTGGGCTTTCCATGGGGTCACAGCCTCCTTCGGGCATCCACCTGCTCCGGCGTGGGGTCCTCCCCGGGCTGCAGGTGGAGATCTGCTCTACCGTGGACCTCCATGGGCTGCAGGGGGACAGCCTGCCTCACCATGGTCTTCCCCACGGGCTGCAGGGGAATCTCTGCTCCGGCGCCTGGAGCATCTCCTCCCCTCCTTCTTCACTGACCTTGGGGTCTGCAGGGTTGTTTCTCTTACATGTTCTCACTCCTCTCTCCGGCTGCCGTTTCTGTGTGCCCCGCAACTTTTTTTACTTCTTAAATATGTTCTCCCAGAGGCGCTGCTACTATTGCTGATTGGCTTGGCCTTGGCCGGTGGTGGGTCCGTCTTAGAGCCAGCTGGTATTGGCTCTGTCGGACACAGGGGAAGCTTCTAGCACCTTCTCACAGAAGCCAACCCTGTAACCCCCCCCTCTACCAAAACCTTGCCACACAAAGCCAATACAGTTGGGGTTTTTTTGGTCCACAGCAATGAAGGAGGGAAGTTCACCCTGTTGATATGAACTGGAAATAAAGTCTCAAGTCACCCACTCTCCTGCATGCTTCAAAGGTCAATGAGTCCTCTGGAAGCTCGGCCCATAAAAAAACTGTAGTTAAGGCTTGTACAAAGACATAACGTGAATAACTCGGGCTTGCCACTGCTGGGTTGGAAGTGCAAAGCTCTCCTTATGCTGCATGGGCAATCACTGAAAAACTCCCCTTGACAGGAAAGCACAATTTTAAACAAATAAAACCTATGCTGCTGAACAGAGGCAGCACGAAACCCTGGGCAAACAGTTCACCAAAGCATGAGCTTGCCTTACAGCAGAATAAACAGGGGGCACTGGTGGTTTCACAACACAGTCCAGAGTCCCACGAGGTGATCTGTTATCTGGCAGTCAGGACAGTGAGACAGAAGGCAGCTGCCAGGCAGCTTGGCTACAGCCTGGCAGGCCAATAACTTTGGTGGGTAATCTACATTCACGTGAGGAGTCTCACAGACTTGGATGCCTTGCATGGGCCAACCTTGCTGGATAAACTTACTGATATTTATTTTCCAAAAGTTGTTTTTAAGTAAAGAACTGCCATGAATTACTTGAATAAATGTTTCTAGCAGGAGGTAAATTCAATTTGCTGTAGTTCAAAATATCATGCAGATTTCCATCTGCTTTCTTGCAATGGAAAAAAAAAGAGTTCCAGCTTATTAATCTATTCATAGCGCCACTCAGTTGTTCTCCTTGATTGATGACAAGTGTTTTTGATGTTAATGTCCTGGTTCTTAGATTCTGTTAATGTTGTGGATAAGTATTTGCAGAAAACAAAACAAAAGTCTAGTTGAGAACAGATGCCCTAATTCTAATGGAAGAACTTCACACCAACTCCTTTAAAGCCCATTTCTTTAAAGGCCACTTCTGAACCTGTATGGTTACCACTCCCTTAGTATGTTTTGCAGTTTTTCTGTCTCTTTGGCATACCGTGCATCAGAGACACAAGTTTTTAATTACTCTGTCAGGCTTCCTCCCCTTCTTCATGATTGTCACCACCCCTCACTTATGGTCTATGATGATCTTGATCTTAAAGCAGCTAGCTTATACACAGGATATCAGGCATACCTTGCAAAGATGCATGCCATACGATGTTTCACAGCATCTCTTAGGACCATATTGTTTCTTGCATACCCTTTCCAAAAGGCACTGTCTCCTCTTTAACAGACAATGGGCTTTTTTCTTGTTAGTGATGTTGGCAGGAGCTCTCAATCAGAAATCAGTTAGATTTGCCACTGAGAAGACAAGCAGTATTTATCCTCATAGTCCCTCTCTAATTTTATTTCATCCAAGCATTGCCTCAGTAAGACACTCTCACAGATAAGTGACCATAATTATATGCTAAACCCACATACTATTCAATACCCAGCCAAAAGCAAAGATGTAACTTTTATACAGTGGAAAAACAGTACAGGAGATGTATCACTAAGCTGCCAGATAAGAAGCTTAGATTTAAACAGACATAATTAAAATTCATTTTACTTCTGTAGGCACGGATTCACACTAACATTAATCTGGCAGTGGCAGTCTGTTAAGGGCTGGTCCAGCTTCCGCTGAAGTCAGTGGCAAAGTTGTACTGGAGACAGGCTCAGCCCTTCATCTGTCTGGTGATGACTATTACAATAAACTACATTTATGGAAATTCATATCCTTACAGTTAAAAATGTTCAACACACAAATCCAGTAGGCAGTCCTTCCTTTGTGGCTTTATAGCCAGGGCATTTTCTGATACCTGTTAAATTCACCCTACTCTGCTGAAGAAGAGAATTAATGAAACACTGTTTAAACTCATCTTCAAAAAGTATGGCCTGTTTCCTTTCTCCTAAGTTGCTATATGCTAGTAGTTTGTGAAGTCAGCATCTTGTAAGTGCATATTTTCTACAAAAATATTTCACTACAGCTTTATTTAAAATTCATATTAAATAAAACTATTCATCTTGTAAGTCAGGTTGGAAATACCTGTTGCCTGTCTGGCCCTAACCTCTTTGTTCGTGCATGACATTATGCGGAAAGTCCCTCTGTGTAAACAGTGCTCTTTGCCATTTTCTAAATAGCAATCTTTTTGAAAGGGCTTTAAAAATGTCCCGAACATTTCAGACATTGGCCAACACTGATATTCCAGACCCACGCTGTGCTTCAGTCTCTGTTTAGCATCTCCATGGAACTTTTTATAAGGGCACCGGTTTTCCCCAGAGACCTTTGCCAAAATTTCACCTTTCCTCCTCCAGCCACATCACCTGTGGATGCCTTGAAATAAGAACCCAACTGCTTGCTGTCAGGTGCTCTTGAAAAAGTTTGTTCACTGTTTCACAAAGCAGTAATTGCTGAGCCTTGTGTTTATTTTTTGCGAGAAAGGGAAACTAGTACCTGTGTTAATGAGTGTTTTTACCATTAAGGATCACCTAAGAATGTGCAGTTGTATGTTTTTGCAAAGAAGGTGTTCACTAGTTATGTGTAAATGAATCTCCACATTTTGACATCTCACTCAGAATATAGCAATTACATTGAATACACAATAAAAATCTTTAACTGAGCTTGATGATTATATCAGGGTACTAAGCGGTGGTTGTAGCTGAATTAATGGATTTGTCTACTTGTATTGGCTTTGTGTGGCAAGGTTTTGGTAGCGGGGGGTGTGTGTGTTACAGGGTTGGCTTCTGTGAGAAGGTGCTAGAAGCTTCCCCTATGTCCGACAGAGCCAATACCAGCTGGCTCTAAGACGGACCTGCCACCGGCCAAGGCTGAGCCCATCAGTGATAGTGGTAGCGCCTCTGGGAGAACATATTTAAGAAGGAAAAAAAGTTGCTGGGACAGACAGAAACAGCAGCCGGAGGGAGGAGTGAGAACATGTAAGAGAAACAACCCTGCAGACCCCAAGGTCAGTGAAGAAGGAGGGGAGGAGATGCTCCAGGCGCCGGAGCAGAGATTCCCCTGCAGCCCGTGGGGAAGACCATGGTGAGGCAGGCTGTCCCCCTGCAGCCCATGGAGGTCCACAGTGGAGCAGATCTCCACCTGCAGCCCGGGGAGGACCCCACGCCGGAGCAGGTGGATGCCCGAAGGAGGCTGTGACCCTGTGGGAAGCCCGTGCTGGAGCAGGCTCCTGGCAGGACCTGTGGATCTGTGGAGAGAGGAGCCCACACTGGAGCAGGTTTTCTGGCAGGACTTGTGACCCCGTGGGGGACCCACGCTGGAGCAGTCTGTGCCTGAAGGACTGCAGCCTGTGGAAGGGACCTATGCTGGAGCAATTCGTGAAGAACTGCAGCCTGTGGGAAGGACCCACATTGGAGAAGTTCGTGGAGGACTGTCTCCCGTGGGAGGGACCCCACGCTGGAGCAGGGGAAGAGTGTGATGGGTCTTGCCCCTGAGGAGGATGAAGCGGCAGAAATAACGTGTGATGAACTGACCGTAAACCCCATTCCCCATCCCCCTGCGTTGCTGGGGGGGTAGGAAGAGAATCTGGGAGTGAAGTTGTGCCCAGGAAGAAGGGAGGGGTGGAGGGCAGGTGTTCTGAGATTTGGTTTTATTTCTCATTACCCTACTCTGGTTGATTGGTAATAAATTGAGTTAATTTTCCCCAAGCTGAGTCTGTTTTGCCCGTGATGGTAATTGGTGAGTGATCTCTCCTGTTCTTATCTTGACCCACGAGCTCTTTGTTATATTTTCTCTCCCCTGTCCAGCTGAGGAGGGGGGAGTGATAGAGCAGCTTTGGTGGGCACCTGGTGTTCAGCCAGGGTCAACCCACCACACTACCATAGCTTAACTTTCTTTGTGCATGAAGACATGGGGAAATCCTAATAAAGAGGCAACTGGTAAATGTTCAATATGTTTAATACTTTGCTCCCTCATTTGGAGAACAAAGAGTTGCCTGTTTCATACTACTGGTTTGGACAAAAGCAGGGCACAGAAACGTGTAATCTGCATTTTCTGAATAGTCAAGATCTACAAAGATGATTTCATGTCTCTAGCTCTTTTATGTTGGCATGCTGGCAAAATCTGATAAACAGTAATCTAAAGTATATTTTTTTTGCTAAAATTTGCAACCAGAATCAGAAATATTGGCAGTTCTGTTGTGTTTGTAATGCAATGCGAAGCATTGGCCTAATCTGAACAGAGGACTACCACCATAGAGCATGAAATTGAACTAATCTTTTAAATCAGTATAAAATTACTACTCCTACCTCCTGAGAGCTAGTCTAATAAACTGATGAATATGTAAGAGCTTCTGACATCCAATGAGAAATCCAACTGTATAAAAAGAATAAAAGGACGAAGGGAAGAGAGTCTAATTCTTCTCAGGAAGCTGCTCCTGCTAATGTGATGAGGAAACTCCCACCGTGAACCGTGTCACTTCCATCATGTGGGACCACTCTGTGAGACCTTGTCATTTTGTAGCTTTGGAAAATTAACTGCGAAATGAATTTTTCCTGACCTTTTTGACAATGAAATGTGTTTTGCTTTATTCTGTAATGATCGGACTGACAGTCTTTCTGTAAATAATTCATACAAAGCCTCATAACGTGTGACTATGCAATTCAGCTCCAGATATGTGCGTCTGTAACATTGGCAACATAGAGAAATAAATACTCATTACTCATAGTGGATTTCACTGGGCAGTTCTACTTAAATATGTCCTACATTTATTTAATTTTTAAAGAGGAGAGAAAGAATGATCTAATATTGGTGTGCACCTTATCTATTAATAGTTTGTTAGGTAATTGTCGCCTTTCTGCAAGTTTAATTTTTCTGACAGTGGTGGAAAGTAGTTAAACGCAAAAAAATGGGACATGTGCTATTACTTTATACAAGAGCTAGCACCTTGCCTTAATGCTCCTGGTTTATGTCTGAATTTATTACTTTGTGCTGTTCTCACCTCCAGGCACGGGAACGGCTCATCTTTCTGACCCGCAAAGGGTCTTGTGGGCCTGAATGCATATTTGCTTTTGTCCTAAAACCAGAAGAAGGTATTAATACCTGAACCCATGTGTTCGCCTGGTCCTGGTGAAGGTGGCAGTGTCAGGCCGCTGGGCAGTGTGAGGTTCCTCATTTGGGGGAACGGCTTCCCCCTTCTCTGGCCCAGCTCCGCAGTACAGCTCTGGCCCCCCGGCTCCTTCTCTCCGTTCACCTCCTTCTTCCCACAGCAAGTTTTTGCTTTTTCTTTCTCAGTTCAAGGCCTCTTTTGAAGTAACTTCAGTTCTCCACCACTTCTACGCAAAAGCGTCCCTAAGGCCCTTGGTTTCCCGAGCCCTTCTAGCAATTTTCGGTGTGAATGTCTGTGTGGCAAATGTAGAAATTAGGACAGTTATGAGGCCACCTATCCCAAATCGGACAGCCGGAGGCCAGGTGGGGAAAGGCCGTGGCAACGCTCCCTGCCCAGGAGCACAGAGTACAGGGTGCAAGGGCCTAGGCACCCCCCCCCACGCTCCTCGTGGCTCTGGGCCAGCCCCTGGCTCCTCTGTGTGGGGAGCTCCTTGCCCGGGGTGCCCACCAGCACCACTGCCCGTGGGCATCCTCAGCGCCAGCCAGCGGGGTTGCTCCTGGGGAGACAAGGGGAGATTGCAAGGGGAGCCCAGAGCTCCTCTGTCTGTGTGGCAGGGCTGAGGGAGCCAGAGCTGTCCACGCATGGGAGAAAGGATGCGGTCTTGCATGGGAGGAGGGTCGCGAGCACAGGAGGAGGCAGGGATGCTGGTAGGGAAGAAGGGCTGCCTGCTCGAGGAGACCTGCGTGCCGGGGAAGAACGAGGGATGCTTGCAGGACACGAGGAATGCATGCGCGGGAGGTGGGACCCACGGGGGATGCGGGCAGGGCAAGGCACGGCAGAGCCGCCGGCGACGGCGGAGACGGGGGCGCGCCCTGGCTGGGGCCGCGGCTCCTCCCCGCCCTGAGTGACTCCGCGCCCGCCTAATCGCCGCGCCGGGAGGCCGTGATGTGCAGGCGCGCGGCCCAATCCGGCCGGGGCGGCGGGGCTGGGGCGCGCCGAGCGCGGGCAGCGGGGCTGGGGCACGGCTCGGCAGGACGGCTCGCCTCGGCTCGGCGCGGCGCTCGGGCGGTGAGTGCTCCCGGCAGCTCTTCCAGCGCGGCTCCGACTTGGGGAAAGTCGCCGGCAGTCGCCCCGCCGCCCAGAGGTGCGCCGGCCCGGGCATCCCGGAGCATCCCGGCGGCGGCGGCGGCGGGGCGGGAGGCGCCGACCGGCCCCAGCGGCTCCGCGGGGCCCGGCCCGGCCCTCGCTGCCGCCCGGCTCCGCTGCCGGTCAGGGGTGTCCCCGGGGTGGGGGAGGTCCCGGGACAGTGGGGCGGCGGGACGGGCGCGGAGCCCCCCCCCGCGGAGCGGGAGAGCGGGCGCGGAGCCCGGCGCGCATCGGTGCCCGCCGGGACGCGGAGAACGTGTCCGCTGGGCGCGCTCCGGCCGGCCCTTCCAGCCTCCCCGCGGCGATGAAAAGGCACTCGTCTGATTCATTCCCCTGGAAAACTTCACCCGCGGGCTGAGCCGGGGCGGGCGCGGGAGATACGCTGCCCCGTGGCCGCTGTGAGCGGGTTTGGTGCGGCCGGGCCGGGCCGTGAGCTCCGCCGCGGGGATGGAGAGGGGCGCGCAGCGAAAGCCCCGGCTGCTGCAGAACTTCAGGCTTCGTGCGAGTTGGTAGAAGCAGAGCCCGGCTGCAGGGGAGGGGAGGTGCTGCTTCCCGCTGCGGGTTCCCGCAGAGCAGTACCGAAAAGGGGATTCGGTCTGCATTTAACTTTTATCTTTTGTGCAGGATAGTGTTCCTAAAAGCAGAAAAAGTGAGGAAATTGGAGCCGACTTCTCATCTAATTGAAGCGGGGTGAAATAAAATGAATTAGTGGGGCAGCTGTGTGGGTTTATTTTTATACATCTCTAATTTGGACTGGGAGAGGAAGTGTCACCCTGCTCCCCCGAACAATGGCTTCTTGTTGGGAGCCTGCAAAGGGAAGGGGAAGAGCACGGAATTTTTCAGGAGGTGAAGCTTTAGACTTGCCTTTGCATAGGAAAGGCTGGGGCGCCCTGGCACTGGCTGCAAGTATTCTAATGGATAGCATCAAGTCCCGCTGCTTATAGAGGTAACAAACTCTGCAGGCATGACTGTTCTCCAGTTGTAAGTTTTTATCTAAGTGGAAATAGCGGTGAGACGTGTGGATGGGAACCTAACCTCCAGTTAATCCTTCCTTGGGACAGGCTGCATGTGTCTGCTCTGTAATAGCATCCATAACTTCAAGCAAGGCATCACTTGAACTCATTTATTTCTTTTCAGGAGAGCTGTTGGTATAGCTCTGAGCAAATGCCATCGAATCAGCCTCCGAGGTTGTTATTGCTGTTACACAATCCCAGTGGAATGCGTGTGCACACGAGAGCTGGGCTTCCTGTTTTTGGTCAGCCTGTAGAAGAGACTATAAAAGATAATAGATATCTCAGATAAATTGCTTTTGCATGAGAACTTGGAGCCATTGTTCAACCAGTAACACTTGTGACTTCTCCAGTGAGCCTGGTAACCTGAGAAGAAAAACTCCTTTTAATGCTAGGAGACTTGCTCAGAGTAACTTTAAAGACAACAGCTGGAACCTGCTTGTTAAGACGGAATAGTTACAGAGATCAACATATGTTAGTGCTGTGCATAGTGGTGTATAGAAATTCAATCTGTTTTGAAAAGAAACCTTGTGCAAAGAGGAGCTGCTGGTAGTTTGTCCGTGGAGTGCAGTGTTTTGGGGGGATTAGTGGACACAAGGCGAGTCCCCTGGGTGCAATATTCTGCAGCTGATTTCTGTCCCAGGGGTGTTTGATGGCCTTCTGTGGGGTGTGTGCACGCAGAGAACTTAAATTCCAGATCTGCTGGTTTGCATCTGAATAACTCTTTAAAAAAAAAAAGTATGTTATAAAATAATTTACTAAGAAAAATCTTTTTGAAACACTGCTGTTATCACAGCCCGTTAATCTTGCCAAACATTTAACAATTTGAGGATGTTGCTTGGTTGTAACCAAGCTCCTTTGAAGGAATTCTCTGCTTGTGAAAGATGAATTACTTGTTCTTTGTCTGGTTAAGAGATCATAATGTGATTATTAAACTCAGTTATTCAGTGCTAGATATAAAGAGTTATGCTTAACCAGGGTCTTTGTTCTCTTATCAAAGCTAATCTGACCAAGTTTCCCCTCCTATAAAGTAGGCAAACATCTCCCCAGATTAAAGAATGCCCAAAACTCCAGAAACCTATTTACTGGTTTTGGCTAGATTAGCTTCACAGTGGGGAGGGCTTTGGGGACTGACGACTTCATTAGGTATTCGACCGATGGATGCTCGGATTTGGGATAAATGCAGAGGAACTCCTTCCCCTGGGGCTCCTTTACTGATTTCTCTGCTCCAGGTTTCAATTGTTCTGAGATTAAGATGGTGAGTGAAGGAATTGCAGCCTTGCTAAATGGGTTTGCCACTGAATTCACTCATGCGGGATCTTCTAGTAACTCTTTCCTGTGTTTACTTGGCTGTCTAGTGCAGCAGCTTAACTGGCTTTGGAGAAGTGGAAATGCAACAGTTCAGACTTGAAGGAAGCAAATGAGAATGCTACGCAATGATTGATTGAAAAGGGTGTGAGGGACAGTAATTCAGTAATTTTGCTTAAGCAGCTGCCAGTGATCTAAGTCGTCCAAGTGCCTTGTGAATAGCTTTATAGGTAAACTTCATGTTGGAAGTACGGTCTGTGTCTTTTGTGTAGTAAAACTGCAAGTGCTCCACTTCTTGGAGCATCAGTGCAGGAGTTGCGTTTTTGCTAATGTGTATAGTGTAATGCATTGGGAGAAGAGAAATGCTGCTCTTTTTATGTGATTGGCAGCGAGTTTAGGAAAGGTGTACCCATAATCTTTCTATATAGATATTTTAATCCACTTCCTTATCAAAGTAGATAGTAGTGATCAGTAGTAAGTACACTTCATCACTTACAAGAGCTTAATTTAGCACTTGAGGTTGTCTTGGTGGTGATATTTCAGGTGGTAGTAGTTTATTTGGTGATGTTGCCCAAGTACACCCTATCTGTGTTCTTGGTAACCTATTTTACATAGCATTAAATGATAGATGGCGAAACACAATGAGGCTGTGTTTTCAGCAAAACCAAAGACAGAGTGAGTTCTGCTTTATAGCAAATTTTTCAGGTTTGTTTGGTGGTTGTTGTTGTTTTGTTTTGTGGTTTTTTGGGGTTTGTTTTTTTTTTTTGGACCAGAATCCTCTGGGGACATTTGTCGCTCTTTAGATATGGGCCTGTTAACTTGATTTTCTTGCATGTGAACTGCCTGTGGCAGAGGAAGTGACGGTAAAGCAGCGTCTGGCCTGTTTGCATTATTCCGGCATGGGTTTCGTATAGATCCAGTGGTGCCCTGCAAAGCGCAGTCCCAGCTTGCTAATGGTGTTGACAGTGGTGTTCGAGGGTGGCTCTCGACCTGCCATATTGGGAGGCAGGTCAACCCTGTGCAGGCACATGGTGATGCTTCTGTTCAAGAAGAGAGTTAGAAAGCAAATGTGGAGAAGGAAGGACAGAGATCGCACCTGCTACGGTGTTGCTTTGCAGTTTGCAGAGAGTTGGACAGGTGAAATTTACGTGGCTACAACTTGGTTTTTATCTGTGTGCCACAGAGTAGCAATAAACAGCAAAAGAAACATGGTTTAAGTTGGTGTTTTGTTCAGGCTTTGAATATTATCTTTGCCTCCCTGTATGGTAAAGCAGTAATTCAGCACAGTAAAGCAGATTCTCCTCTCTGAGGGACAGCTGTTTAACATTTGACTGACAAGCTGTTGACCTGCATGGTGCAATAACAAATATTAATTTTTAACTTATTACTTACTACTGAGTTCCTTGGCATATTGGGAATAGCCACGATATGATGTGTTAATAAATATTAACTAATTACTGACTGTTGCATACTCAACACTTTTTGAACAAATTACTATTGTGTATTAAGTATTCTGTGTAGCTTTTTGGACATTGAGCTCATGCAGTAACTGAAAGTTGCTAATTACACCAAAAAAGCCAAACATGAATCCAGAAACTTCTACCACCAGATCTCTGTGAAAAGTAAAGTTAAATATTGAATTTAAAAAGTTTACTAAATAACCTTAATGCATATGCAGAGCAAAGCATTCCTGAATATTTTTCCATTTCAAGTACGTTGCAAAACTGAGAACAACCCTTCTAATGAGGGTGATGCAAGGTTGTATTAAATCAGTATTTGCTGGGTTACTCTAATGAATGTCACACTATCACCTTTCTCTTTCCTATCCATGGTACCCAAACCCTTCGATAGGCATCTGTTGACATCTTTGCACGTACATTCCTGTTGGTACTTTGGGAATTGGATTATTGCACAAGCAGCAGCAGCTGCGTCTATGGTGAGTAGGTCTTGGCTGAGCTCTGCCTGCAGTGCTGCTGGTGGGGGGGTGTGTGGAAGGACTGCTTCCCCGCTGACCATCCCAGAGAGGGCTCTTAACACAGAATCAGCTTTCCCTGCTTGCACCTTTAAAGCCCTTTTCCAGCCCAGACGTACCTGCTACTCTTGCTGCTGGTAGATGAGTAGGTTGGAAGGGTGAGAGGTGTGATCTCATGGTTGAAGGCAATTGGGTGATGGTCTAACATCTGAGCTCTGGGTGGTATGGCTGGGAGAAATGGTGCTAACCGGCCATCCTGGAGGTCCTCTAAGCAGCAGCAGCTCAGCTGACAGTGACTGGGTGGCTGTAATCTCTTTCAGCCATGTAACTGCTGCCCGTGAATGCGCTGTTGTTGTGTCCCCTGCTCCACACACCTGGCTTTGGGTGTTTATATGGGTGTACTGTCTCTCTTGGATTTATTGGATGGCAGGGAATTAAAAGTAGCTATCCCCAGCATGGTCTGTGCTGGGAGTGGGTATGGGGCGGGTGGTACTTGGACACAGCAGCATTTAGTACAGCTTCAGTCTTAGCTGTAGCTGCCTACTTTGTGCTCTTCAATGCTGAAGCTGTAGGTGACAGGTCAGGCTTGTCCTGCCCAT
Organism: Harpia harpyja; assembly: GCF_026419915.1. Lineage (NCBI taxonomy): Eukaryota > Metazoa > Chordata > Aves > Accipitriformes > Accipitridae > Harpia > Harpia harpyja. Next base: position 16,104,619 of record NC_068957.1, read on the forward strand.
CCTCACTAGTCTTTCCTGCCCTAGATGTTCTTCCTGCCTCTAGGTCAGGTTTTTCTGAAGAGGAGACTTCAATAACACCTCTCCATCATGTTCTGTGCTGTGAGATTCACTTGGGGTGCTGCAGTGTGGCCTGTGAGAAGTCTCCTGGTTTGTGCAGATCCCTTTCCCGAGCGAAGGGCTAGGTTAGGTGTAGATTTCCTCTGCTTTACCAGCAAGCGACATGAGCCTGGCTGGGTGGCATTGCCACACTGTGCCATCAGCTTGGGGACAGGGAATCCCAGCTGTCAGAAATCCTCCTGCCCCGTCTCACTGTGCTGCAGCCCCCAGCCCACCCAGTCTCCCTTGGCACATCGCACCAGCACACCTCGCGGGGTGGGTGTGCTGTGGCACTGAATATGTGCTGCCTCTGGAGGGTGATGGATGTCCACCCTTTTAATTGGTGATTGAAGAGATGATTTGATTACAGCCAAAAGATGGGCCTTATGAGTGTTTGTGGCTGCAGAGCCCAACCCTGGACAACAGGCGCTGTGTTGGAGATTTCAGGTATTTAGTGCGACCCTCTGTGGTCTGCCAGCCACGTAAAGAGCAACCTGGTTTGTACCGGCTGAGCGAGAAAACGTGATGAATTGATGGAGCTGGGAGACGGAAATGTCCATGTAAGAGGGCTGGAGAGTGGGGTGGGAGGAGAGGACATGCCAATCTGCCCTCTGCTAATACCACGCTGTTTGATCCAGAGGTGGTGGCATTGGAGGTAATCGAGCTCTTCCCTGCGGCAGGCATGTCTGACGTCAGTGCTGCCAGCAGGCAGCTGCCCTGACAGCAGGACTGCCTGCTTGGCCTGGTCTACCCTCTTCTGGCAGGTCTGTTCCCATCAGAGGGGTGTGGACCTCCCTGGACAGGGTGCTGAGCTGTGGTGGCCAGTGCTCTGCGTGGCCAATGCGCTCAGTCACTGTGGCATCTGCCAGTCTCCTGGGAACCTGTAATCTGTTGGCTTTTTTGGTAATAGATTAAAAATGCTGAGAATGACAAGCAAGTCCTGTCTGGCCTGCTTGGAAGAATTACATCATGTGTGCTCCTCTAACAGCTAGTGTTTCACGTCTGGGTTTTGTGGGTTAATGCTTGGGCTACTCAAAGCTAGTTTTGTCACTGGGTTTGTGAGTGGCGTGATGATGAAGAGGTAGCCTCCATGTCCCCAGAAGGGTTGCTGTTAGCAGAGGCGGAGCTATTGAGCGCCATTCTTTCCCTTTTGCCCTGTTAGTTTATCTCTACCTTTCAGCAGCCGTGAGCCATGAGGGTGACCGCTGCCTGTGGAAATGCAGCATCACCGGCGGGTGGGCTGCTTGCCTTGGGTCCCCTTCCTTGTGTCACCCTGTGCCAGCTGGTCTGTGCTTTCCAATGCCCTGTGCTGCAGGGTGACGTGCGCGTTCCTGGGGGTGTATTGGCTCCTCCTGCAACATCCAGACTGTCCCCACGGGGCACGGTCGCCTGTGCACTACTGACATTTGGGACTCAGTATGGAAGAAATAAAATAATTATTGGTTTGACATGCATCTGAGGATGTGGGGAGCAGGACAACTGTCTGAAATGGGAAGCTCTGGTTAGGACTGCTGCCGATTGCTCATGTCAATCCATATGGGCCATATGCTTCTAACCAGTCTCCTTGTCTCATTTCCTCCTCTGAAATGCTTACAGCTGTTTTTCCTGCCTCTTCAGTAGGTTTTTTGTTCTTGTAAAAAGAGTGACAGCTCACAGATGTTGCTGAGAGTCCCCACTGCATAGCTGGGAAGAGAGACTATTACTGTGATCTTCAAGAGAAGATAAGGTGTAGTGTCTCTGCAGGACGCCTAATTTCTGATGTTTTGAAGTAAGCTTTTTTGTTTTTTCTTTATAAAGCTGAAAACAGTTTGCTGTCTCATTCACTGTTTCCCCATCACATACTGCCCTTAGTGATGGAAGTAAAAGAGCAGGTAGTTGGTGCTGTCACTTATGGGTGGAACAAGGAAGGAAGAAGTGATGTTGCCCATGAATGTGTTATCTAGTGTTAAGAGGCGTTCAGCATTCAGTCTTGCTGCTATGCTTATAACATCTGGGTTGAACTTCACAGTGTTGCTTAGGTGTTGGCTTTTTTTCTAAGAAGTCCATGACCAAAATGATAGCAGTGCTTGAGGTTCATCATTGCTGGTCCTCCACTTAGCTCGGTGTACAATCTCTTCTGTTCTGCCCTTTTTGCATTCTGCCAAGAGAAGTAATTACAGACTATCGTAGTGGGGTTAATAATCCAGTCCTGATAAGGTGAAAAAGGAGCTCTAGAGATGCTGATGCCTATGTGAGTGTTTCACAGTTTATGGATGGATGGATGTTAAAGAGGCATCTGAAGACAGTGAGAGAAGCTTTATGTACCCTCTTTTAGACTGGTGACCTGTGTAGTGCAAGAAAATTGGAGTTAATATGGCGAAGTAAATGGCTATGTTGAGTTGGCTTGAATGCCAAGTTGAGACAGTGCCTGTAACAAATAAAACCTAGTGGTATGTTTATGTAGGAAGTCTGTGTGATCTTGGGTTCATTTAGGTTCTGAGAGCATATAGAACATCTCTGCTCTTAGTGGGTTGGTTGCCTGTTGGCCATAAACCCTAAATAAGCAAAACTTCTCTTATTTTCCAATCCTCAGGTTGCTTTGGTGGCTCTGCTTTGCCTTTTTTGCAGTCCCAACATCACAAAACAACAAGGTGTCCCAACAGCTGTTGTATTGGAGTTTGAGATAGGAAACTTTCCTGTATAGGATCCCAGTGGTATGTCCATGGCTGGTAACCATTTTCCTGCTTCATCTTCCCAAGGGTCTCAGTGCTGTGCAGGGAGCCACAGGTTGGCCCTTCCTCCTGTACAAAATATAGTGGGGTTGTACTCAGCCCATGTTATAAATGATACTTTATAAACTGCTGTAGGAAATAGAAAAGAAAGTCATTCTGATTTGTGTTCTTTTAGAGCCCTGTTCTTTATACCAAAATACACAGGATAAGTCTGGCCCTTCCCTCTATTCACTTTTCATAGCCTCCTTTGTTTTTAAATTTATATATCTTTTTATTCTAAATTCCTCCCATCCCCAAAATAGAACAGACATCAGCCTGCAAGCAAAGGTTGCCAGACATTGGTCTTGTGGATTATAGTGGCTTTTTGGCCTGGTTGGAGACTGAGCCCCACCCTACGTAGGCTTGGATTAAAAATAGCCTTTCTTTTCAGCAGGCTGAAAACTGTATACAACACATTCACATCTTGGTTTCTGGGGTGCTAGCAGCCACAGGAAGCCCTTCAGCTATAAAATACTTCAGAAAATCTGTTTGCTGCTAATTCATCCAAAAGTACTAAGGTGACCAGTGTTGGGGAGGTGTACAGCCAAGTGTCTGACTGCCGGCCACGTAGTTATAGTAGATATTGAGTGAAGTTTTAGCCATGCTTTTTGCAGGACCTGAAAGAGTTGAAAACTGTAGACCACAGGCTCTGTAGTCCAGTAGCCTGGAAAGAGCCCCTGGTCCATCCTTGTTAGTGGAGAGAGTCAGCTGGGTGGGATGAAAAGATGAATGGATGCTGTATCGCTGAGCCTTGGGGGCAGGAAGCAGTCAAGGCCTTTTTTGATTCCTTAAATGCCTATCTTGGCTTAGGCAGTTGTTAAGAAAACACTGGCAGAAGCTCCTATGCTTCATTACCTGTGATGGTAACATCTTGGTGTGATAGCAAGGTGTCTCATGGGTGGCAGGAGGACCCTGAGGCTCTGCTCTGTTGGGGGAGTGTTTAGGGGTCGAAGAGGTTCCCGGATGGGGAGGTGCTTTCATGGAGGAAGGTCCGGCAGACTTGCGGGTCACTAGCTCTAGGAAGGAAGGAAGGACAGAGCTCTGGCCAGCTGAAAATGAAGGCAAGTGCTTCCTACAACTGCTTTGCTACCTGGTTGTATGAGCTTGGCAGGGAGTTGGGTGGGAAAGGGCATGTGTGCTGCTCTGATCATAGAATCATAGAATCGTTTAGGTTGGAAAAGACCTTTAAGATCATCGAGTCCAACCGTCAACCGTGCCCACTAAACCATGTCCTGAAGTGCCTTGTCTACGTGCTTTTTGAATACCTCCAAGGGATGGTAACTCAACCACTTGCCTGGGTAGCCTGTTCCAATGCCTGACAAAATGGCATGAGGCCTGATGGCTGAAGGCCATGCATTCAAGGGAAGATAGCAATCCTGGCCTAAAAACACAGCCTTTTATCTTCTTGCCTTCGTGTTGACCAGTGTTTCGAAGCCCAGCAAGAACAGCAACATTTTGGGGCTGCACTAGGCATTAGCCTGCCTGTTTAAGTATGTCCCAGCTCAAGTGCTGTGGGGAAGTATGAGGGCCAGGAGACTGCTCCTGCCCCACAACCTTCAGCTCAGTCCTGTCTGTCCAGACTTGAGCTGCACGCTCCTCCCTCTTCTTATAAAACAGAAAAACACATTAATGGCAAGAGGTTGACCAGTATCTGGTGTGGTGATCTCATTCCCCCACTGCTTATTGGAAAAGCCAAGCCAAGTGTTTGGCCATGGGATAGCAGAAGGGAAGAGTTGAGTGTCTCCTTGCTCTGGGCATCTGTTCTCTGCCTCGTGAACCTCAGCTGTTGACTTCTTGCATTGTTTAATTTGTTTTCCACTGTCCTTGGCCATGCTTGTGTGAGGCAGCAAGTTGTTTTACAGGGTGGTAGCAAATGCCAGCTACTTGCAGGCTCCTGCCCGCTCTGCAGGGGAAGGCAGCATGCGGCTCATCTGGGCTGTGGAAGCAGGCAGTGGTACCTAGCAACTGCAGCCTCCAGCTTAGCCATAAGCCTCTACAGTTGTTTAGGGCTGGGGTGGGAATAAACGAGCAAGGGAGTGCGATGGGAGGAGGGCAGGGAGACTCTGCCCCGTTGCCTGTTCCATGATTCTTCATGACTAGCACGCTCTTGTGGGCCTGGAATGGCTTATTTTACCTTGTTGATCAAATGTCTCTCTGAAATGCCTTTTTCTCTTCAGTTTTTGTAGACTCCGCCTTGGCCTCTTCTGTTTCTGTTTCTTCTATTCTAGACTAGACTGTAAAAAAAAAAAAAAATTTAAAATGTGAAATAACTGTCTCTCATAAAACCTTTGTAAACTTGTAAAAAAGTCATGAAACTGGCTGTAGAAGGACACTAGAAGTATTTTGTTTCTCCCAAAGGCTAGGGACAGAGCCCTCAGCCTTTGTTTAACTCAGTTGCGTATTTTTACTCTAGCTGCGAGTCAAGGGGCTATTTGTTCCTATCTCAATTCCTTAAAGTGGAAAAACTGACTCCTGCAGTTATGTCTTTATTACAGACATTTTTTTTTGCTAGAGGAAACTGAATTTTTCTTGAAAAAACTGCTAGCTAGGCTGCTTTTTAAAATTGTGCAAATACAGGAACTTAAGGCAATGTGAACTGTTGCCCACTGCAGGGTCAGGTCAAGACAAGGAAAAACCTGCAAAACACCAATTTGGGAAAAAGCATAAAGAAGAAAATCTGATGCTCTAGGAGATGACAGGCTGAATAACATCAGAAGAGCTGCTGTCCTGTATCAGTGTTTCTAATATCAGGTGCTGAACAAGACTGTGGTTTGGGGAGATGCTGTGTTTTGCAGGAGGTATCAGTGACCGCTGGTGCAGTAGCTGGAGGGGGCTCACCTCTGGCATGCAGTAGGTAATCCTGCCCCTGGCCTGGGTCCTGTTAGTGCAGCTTCTGCCAGAGTTTTGTTTGCTAGAGCTGCTTCTGTTGCCTTGGCTCCAGATGATGGGAACACTGTCTTGCTAGAGAAAAAAAAGAATTAATTGCAGAGCTCTATGGACATCCTCTTGGATTCCTACTGAAATTGTTGTGCCTCGTTGAGGAGGTGGGAAATGAAGCTTAAGAAAAATCCCCTTTGTTCTCCCTCATCTCTCTCCTGATCATATGAAGATCAATATATGAAAATTATTTTGGTACTAGAAGGAAAATAGGAAGGCGTGTGATTCTGCACTCAATTTATATATATGGGACTGATTTTTTTTGCCAATGTGTTAGGGATTAAATTAGGGCTCTCCAGAGCAGAATGCACAGGGTATTTAAAATACAGGTTGAAGACCTTGGATAACAGAAGCTTGTACCATCTCTGGATTAGATGGAAGGTGATGTGCAGCGGGTAGTTACTGAAACAAGGTTGCACAGTCATCTGTGTGCCATTCACATGTTCTTCCTTGCCTGTTGTGTTGGAATCTGAAAACTGTAGCTAAAGTCCTGCTTTTCTATATGCTCTTACCCTCAAAGTATCTCTGCAGCTTGGCATCGCAGGAGCTGACCGGACGAGCAAAGTATGATCCTGCTTCTGCATGCTGGAAGTACCACGTAACAATCTGCATTATTAGTGCCAGAAATAGCGGCTACAAGTGATGCAGTTTGTGTTAACATAGAGTGGTGAGATGAGCGTTTTTGCTTCATGAGACCATCCCACTTCTGATGTACCCGTTAGCTTCCAACAGAAACTGGAGACTGGAGCACTTTGGGTTACCATATTTGTAGCAATGTGTATGTCTCTTCCTAAATTTGATCAGGTCTTGTTTTTTTTTTAATGTTTGTATTGGTCTTTGCCCCAGCAATGTTGCTAGTGTATGTGGTACTGTCCCAGCCCAGGCTGCAGAAGCCCACGGTGCCAGAACTTCTGCTCAATGGGCTGTGCTCAGAATAACAGCGGAGGGGGATTGCTAATCTGCTTCTCCCACTGTCTCTCCAATGCCGCAAGGTAGAACGTGTCTTGCTCTACTTTCACAAACAGTAGGACTGAGCTTGCTGCCTTTGACGCTGCCCTCCTGGGAAGGACGGGGATGGTGGATAAGGTCCCATGCGTTTTCACAGTCGCTGTCCCCGTTTTTCTGGGAGAGCTCAGTGCAGCCCCTCCTGGCAGGCAAAACTGCTGGGCGAGCACCAAAGTTCTCAGTGTGTCCAGAACAGTGCTAACCAAGTGGAAACTTGAATTCAAGTTACCCATCCCTGTAATTGGCATTCGTATTTTGTGAAGCAGTGCTTCAGCTTGCTAAACAACGTCTGAAAGATCATAAATCCTGGGTCCTTGTTTACGCTGCCATTGCAATCTTGTGTTCCTTCCTGCTAATCAACTGGGAAGGGTCTGTGGAGCGTTGTTTGGGTTTGGAGCAGGACTGTGGTTTTTAGATTCCAGGATGCTGAGTCTCGTCCCAGGGACAGGCTTGGATGCTCTCCTGCCTTGGAGCCTCTGCAGCAGGACGCTAATGAGCAGGCTGATACTCCAGACTGTCGCTGTTTATCTTGGGTTAAAGTGGTATTTGCCTTCTGCTATAACTGCTGAGCAGCTGCAGTGCTGCGGTGATATATGCATATATATATATATATTCCACTATAAATCCTGTAGCTAAACATTTCCTTGACCCAGCATAGAACAAGGTGCTTGTCTCCAGCTGGTCACAGGAATAAAGGAAGTGAGTTCTGAAACAATATTGCAATTAAGCTTTTTCTTCCTGAATTCTGCACAAAATGTTTTGCCTCCAAGAATGGATTGTGAGGACTTTTATTTTAGAGACTATATAGGGTGTTGTAGCTGTATGTAAAGTTATCCTGTTATGATTGGTATTGTGCAGACAAGAAGGGAGAAGGTTGGCCCCTGCTTTTAAGAACTGTTTCTGAGATAGCAACACTTTGAAGGAGGTCAATAGAGAGCAAATGGAAATGCATTCATGTTTTTCGGTGCTCCTGGAAGTAATAAGCAATTTTCTGAAATCCTCACTTAGATAGAATTCACCTTTCCATAAGTAGAGGGGGGGAATTGGGCCTTCTGAAAACTGAAAATATTTTGAATAAGTGGCCTTAATGTCTGACCTAAACTTTAGCCTGTTGCTTTCTGCACTGTTTGGCTGAGGTCAGGACTAAGCTTTCCTTGGGGACATGGATGGGAGGTTCCAGTGCAATCCTGCCCCTGCCCTTCTGTTGCCCACTCCTTTGTAACATTCTTGTTGATCTAATTTCCAGCTGGGCTGTTGCCACTGTTTTATATAAACCAAATGCTCAAGCAAAGGCAGCACAGTCAGACTTCTTGTTGAAAACTTGAAAAACTTACATTGCTTCTGCCCAGCTAAGAAGCTCTTGGAAGTTACTGTAGCTCTCCTGGACCAATGGTTATGGCAGCGCCCAGCCTACTTTAGTTAGATCCCTCGCTAATGGCAAGACCTTTTATGCCTTCCTCCCTGCCTCCCCCTTCTCTAAGGGGTATATACCGCTTTTCTGGGTTATATAGGTTTGTTTTAGTCAGTCCCTTTGCTCCCTGTCTTCTGAAGGCCTATATAAAGAGGTCTTGGAAAGCTGTGAAATGGAGTAAGATTCTGCCCTGTACTAATGGCCTTGAAACCCCCTGTTATGCAAGAGCCTTTACAACCAGTACCAGTCAATAATTCACTTTAGCAATTAAGGCTTTGTGCAGCAGGTTGATATCAACTTGGCACATAGCAAGGTATTGCACTTGCTTTTAGTGCATTGCCCTTTCACGTGTAACACTCATAGCTAATATTCTTGATCAGCATTTGGACCTCTTTGGTGTAATCCATGTCGTACCTTGTGGTGTTATTGCTCCCAGATCTTCCCCTCCAACCTGAGCTGTAAAGTTGCTTTGTGCCTTCTATCAGTTGGCATGTCTTGCTTAGTCTTGGCTTTATGTAGGATCTGTAGATGTATTTTTTTTTTCATTTGGAAGGATGGGGGGGGTTATGTTAATTCATAAAGCATTAAACTCAGCAGCAGCAACAGACTTGAGAGTGTAAGACATCTGCAGTCAAAGCAAAGACTGGGTTCACAGCACAGAGATCAGTCTGCTACTAGTAGCTGTTTTTCATGGTCCGGTAAGTGTGAGACAGCTTACTAATTAACAGTGTAACGAGCTATATGGTGAAGATTGCAGTCTGGGGACCTGAAGGCTATGGGTGACAACTTGCAGTGTATGTGTGAGTGGTAATCCAGCTCTACCTCACCTTTCCACACATCTGAAAAGGGTGCAGTAGTCATGGGAGCCCCTGAAGTTATCCTCTCCAGCAGGTCCATCCTACAGAAGATTTTCTGTTGGGATCTGAGACAAAAAGAGCAGTTGGGGGGGAAGCCAACAAAAGCAGGCACAAGCTAAATACCAGGAAAAGCTTCAAGGTCCCTTGAGATGAGATTCTGAACTAGTTCAACGCAGCTGAATTTGTAGGCCCACTTGCACAACATGATGAGCCGCATGCCAAAATCTTCTACCTCCAGCATCTGGCAGGACATCCAGATGAGATACCAGTGACTCCTTAAAGATCCTCTTAGGCAGGGCTGGGCGTATGGGCTGCTGCCTAGGTTGGTCTGTGACTGTATCAGCTTTGCCTTGACTCCCCAGCACCGAAACCTTTGTGATAGTAGGTCACCTGCAGATGAGTTGTGTGGGACTGAAGAGCCACCCAGTGGTAGTCTCCCACAGACTCCCCACCAGCCAGGAGCGGTTTGCAGCAGACTGGTCTGGACAGTGGTCAACAGTTGGCTGAATGTCTGCTTGCTGGTCGGAGCAGGCTGTAACTGCAATGGTATAACCTCTTCTTGCGTATGAGTGAAAGATACTAAGCAGTCCCTGACCTCTGGTTCTGCATAATTGCCAGTCTTGCTACAATCCACGGATTTAGTTTCTGAGCCACATCCTTTTTGCTGTTGTAATCTTATTTTGAAGATTACACCAATTTTATTAGTAATCTAATAGGCTGCTTCTGTAGGCAAGTCGCTGGTGGTGCTTGGCATTAGAGAGAGCTCTTGTTTGCTGTTGACTTTTTATATCAAAATGAGCTATGGTGCTTGGCTCTGGTAACAGTATTTATGTTTTAGTATTTGGAAAGTGAGTCTTCTCAGGGGAAAAGTCCGGCTCAAGTAGCTGAAAACTTTGCAAAGCTGTTGCTGCTGCTCAGGCTGCAGAGTATTTATCATTGACAGAAAGTGAAAAGGCTTATGATGGACTTGTATGAAAATATGAACCTCTTGTTCACAAATCTATACTGTCATCTATATTGTACAATCTGCAGTTAAGATTGTTTTTTGGTGTCTCTTAAAACTTCCTTTTTTTGCTTGTCAAAAGACCTTAGTACAAAGAACTACATTCCTATTAAATTGCAGCTTTTGCAAATTAACCTCAAGTTTATTCCATGAGGTTGCAGGCCCCATGAATGCTTTATATGTCTCAATTATAAATGTGTCTAAACTTGATGTTGCCAGAAAATGGATCAGAACAGCTTCCCTGTTCAGAAATCTCGGGCAAACAGTCACTTGTCTTCTCCAATAGTGCAATTCTAGTATAAAACACTATTTCCTTGAGTAGTGACTTAAGGTGGGTAGTTGTCTAGAGTATCTTCTCCAGGTGAGCAGAGGATTGCCTAAGCCATGTCAAGGAGTAGCTTGGGTGATGGGCAGACCTGACAGGTGAGGTAAAAGATGGAAAAGTATGTTTGTGCCTGCAAGACCTTTCTACCAGACCTAGTGCCACCCTTCCTCCAGTGGCCTGGTCTGTGGTGTGGCTGAGCTGGTCTAACTGGGGTGCCATGCAAGGGTCCCTCTCTGCTCTGCCCCTCCTTCCCTGTGCCGATGTCCATTTGACCCCACAGTGAGCTAGGATGGAGGGACTGAAATGCTGAGGAGGTGGAGGGGGACAGAGTGGCCTTTGGATGGCAGCCTGCAGTGATATCTGCCCTACTTGGGTGCAGTTTTACTGTATGTCCAGGTCAGCTCCTCTTTGCATGCTTTGGTCTTCATCAGCCTTCACCTCATGCTGTTGTAATCACCTAAAGAAAAGTGTTTTCTTTGGGGCGCGATAGGTGCAAGGTGCACTTCATGGTGAGTTAGGTGGAGCTGCAAAACTGGCTTAAAAATATTCTCCTCTCCAAGTTCCTTCCAGCGACCTCTGTTTTGGCTCAAAGACGACATAGCAGAAAGGATGGGAAAGAGCCTCAGAACTAGCTGTGCCCTGTTCAGGCCTGAGACCTGCCTGTGGGACTGACCAGAGCAAACCCCAATGGTACCGCAGACCCCTGCAGCTTTTTCAGTGCTGGCTTCTGCCCTGGGAAGTGCAGCAGATCTGGCAACTGCTTTTCCAGTGAAAGTGCAGAAAGGGTTCCCAGGTCATCTTTAGTTTCTCTTTCCCTTTACAAAAAAATCCCACCCAACCCTAGGCTCCCCATTGCCTATGATCTCAAGGGAATAACTTGTCCGTTTTTTTTTTCCATGTATCCCCTCTCCACACCCACCTTTTGTGTCTTTCGAATTTAATAAAGTGGGTGACTCAGTACTAAATATAAAGCCTGCTTCCGGCATCATCTGCCTGTGGCTCATTTCCTGGAGCTGACATCAGTGGAGCCTCTGATTTCCTTATGAAATAGTGAGACATGAGATATCCTTTGCACAATGTTCTGGGCATACTTGCTGACTTCTTTGGTGACTGCTCAGCTCCCTGCTCTAAGCTGTGAATAACTAGTCAGTTAATTACTAAGATGAGCGCTGTTGGAGCACAGGATAAATCGGGCGAGTCCTCAGATATGTTTTGCACTACAAAATCGTACTCTAGTTTGCAAGTGTTTTTTAAATAAAGACTAACTTTCAGTCCCTACTGCATATGCAAGTTTTTTATTAAATAAGCATGAGCCTGACTAATGTCTTGCTTTCTTCCTGATGACAGGCTCGCTGACTGAGCAGCTCAGGAAGCTTTTAGAGGGGAATGTAGCAAAGATGGATCCTTTTTTCTTTAAAAAGACTGATAAATTGAAGAGTTAAGGTCAAATGCTTGCTCCTCCGTTGTCAAATCCTTCCATACCTGTTTACATTGATGGAGTGTACTCTACAGTTGGTTGCAACTGAAGGTGAAGGCAAGAAGCGCATAAAACCTCAATTTGTATTAAGAAGCACAGGGGAGAGTGCTTCTGTCCACCTGTGCATAATTTCATTAAAA